>NC_045785.1:50024069-51284783 GCF_009873245.2 Balaenoptera musculus | reverse complement strand
TGTATAATTGATTCACTTTGCTGTATACTGAAACTAACAACATTGTAAATCAACAATACTCCAATAAAAATTATGTTTTAAAAAAATAGTAAATAAATAAATTATATGAGTCATTCATTTTTTAATTTAACCAAAAGGAATAAAAATAATACACCTGTGTATCTACAAAATATATGCCAGGTCTTCTGCTGGACCCTAGGAGCATGTGTGGGGGAGAGGCAGGAGTAAAGGTATGGGGAAGGGCCCAAATAAATGAACTCTGTGTGTATGAGTTTTACCTTCTTGGGCCCCAAAATAAAGTCCCATAGCAGAGGTTCAATAAATATATGTTGAAAAAGGTACCAGTTGGCCTAAATTAGCTATTTTCAGTCAAATCCTTTCTTGGCCACTTTAATATTCAATCTGCTGCAAAATCCATTAGGACAATCAATCGAATCATGTTGTGAAGACATCCAAATCCCACTGGATCACTTATTTTTCAATGCAGAGCTTTTCATAGGACAGATGCCATAGTAGGAAAAAGATATTAAGATATATTGGAATTTATTTCCCTCTTATTCATCCAGGCTCCTAAAGCATATAATTACTTTACAAAGACCTTGAAAATCTATTCCAACCCTCCAGCCCAGCCTCATCTCCCATGAAACTGGTTTACTCACTCACCTTGAATATGCCTTGCTTTCTCCAACCTCTGCAAAACCCCTAACTCATTTCCCCTCCCCTAGAATCTTTTACATCTTTCCCCAATTTCACTGAGCAAAAATCCTACTACTCTTTAACAGCCAAATCATCTCTTTTTATCTATTAAGACCCTTCTTCCCTCTCTTAACCTAAATCAACTCTTCCCATCTCTAATTAACTCTCTGCTTAGAGGAGTTCCCTCAGCATTTAGCATAGGACCTTACCGATAATAGATTTTTAGTATATATTTGGAAACTGAAAGTGCAAACTTTAATTGAAAAGAACAATAAGTTTATGATGACATATATTTTGTTAGTACTTTTACAAAGTTTATGTTTATTTTTAACACATATGATTTTACCCTCACAAAATTCCTGTCCCCATTTTACAGATGAGAAAATTGAGGTTCAGACAAAGGGGGCTCCCTGACACATGTCAGTCTTTGTCCTAACAGAAATGGTACACTCAATGGGCTGTTTGAAGTGAGTTGAATGAAGGTGCTCTCTCAGCTACAGAGTGTGATCAGGGTTAAGGGAAATAGGAGAAATAGTAAAGCTCTAGGAGGTCCTCATAATGTGAGAAGCATTACCACCTCTCTGCCTGGGACAAGGGGAGGGAGATGCTACTAGAACCCGCTAAGAGCTATACCTATTGGAGAGCCACCTCCCAACACTGTTTCTAAGAGCAGGGAGCTCTCAAGCCTCAGCCCAGCAGTGAGTAAGTAAGGTAGCAGGACGTGAAGAAATGCCTTGTATTCTTTATCTTCCCTCTGATGCTTCCCTTTGGCCAAACCCAACCAGAAGGCAGACAGTAAGACAGCCAAAGAGAGCAGTCCATGGAGGTCAGTCTCACAGGACTCAGACAGGGCACAGTGTTGGGAATATGCTCTGTGCTGGAGGAGAATGGATGTAAAGAGAAAAATAGATTTTATCCCACTTTTAAGTCACACAGCTATTAGGTTACAGAGTCATGATCAGGACTCAGAACTTCTGTTCTTTTTACTTTGCTACAGCTTTGACACATAATAAATATCTCTTTGAAAATAAACTATGAGAGTGTGTGTGTGTGTGTACATATTATATTGCCTCAATTATATTAAAACTTCCATCCAAATATAAGGATTACATCTTGTATGACCTTGAACAAGTGATTTAAATGTACAGACCTAGTTTCCTAATCTGCAAAATAGAATCAATGGTACCTCACAAGGTGTGGCACGGGTTAAAAGAGATGATAGTTATAAAATGCTAACAAGGATAGGGTGGCTGAGGAGTCCTGGGATGAGAAACTCCTGCGTGCAGTGGGTGACAGGGGCCCCACTTTCCAGGCTTGTTCGTAAAGAGTTTGCCTTTTGCAACCTATCTAGCAACCCCCAATGGCTCGCACCAACCCCCTTGCCTCAGGAGCCCTGCCAAGTGTGGGAACAGGCTCTGGCCCAAAGACTTTGAATGACTCCTCAAACCAGAGTCGGGGAGTGAACTGCGCGTTTGTGGCCACAAATCTATAGCCTTCACGGAGGTCGAAGGGGCAGCTCCACGGACTTCTGGGCCACAAGTAATGGATCTCTTTATATGTTAAAGAAGAGATATTGGAAGTAGATAGTAACAACCTATATTTGCAGTAAAGATTTGGAGGCACAGATGAGAATATAACAACTTCACATGAATTCAGACTTGCGGGATCTTAGTTTCCCCACCAGGGATGAAGCTATGCCCCCTGCAACGGAGCATGGAGTCTTAACCACTGACCCGCCAGGGAATTCCCAGGGGGCAGTTTACTCTAAATTCTTCATGGACTGTGTGACAGCCAACTCCTACGATGATGATGGAAAATACCAAAAGTTATGTATTACCTCAATAATGCTATATAGAAAGTTGCCTTGAAACTCACTTGCTGATTTCCCATGAGAAACTCTGGTCTGAAGTGCAGGGGTTGAGGCCTCTGAATGCGGCCCCCTATGAACAAGTGGAACTACACTGAGCAGAGAGGAAAAGAAAAAAAGGTGTGGTAAAGAAGGCTCATCTCTTCTTCACTTGGGGCAGGCTGACTGAGATTAGATGGCTCAATCACATAGCTGTTTGGAGAAACTTGAAGTCATAAACCTGGGGCCCAGATGGAAACCTGGGTGGAAGCCATAACCTGGAATTCAGACGCCAGCTGAACCCCACTGATGCTGCACTCTGGAGCAGAGAAGGCGAGCACTGAGCGCCCAGCACCCCGCATAACTCAGACCCAATGCCCGGCCCTCAGGTGACTGCACCTGACCAGGAAGGCCCTGATAGGAGGGCGCCCCTCAGGCATCTCCGGGACCCAAGGAGAGGAGCCCCTGACAGGACGCCCGGCCCTCAGGCAACTCCATGACAGGGTGGCTGCCCGAGCCGTGTGGCTGACAGGGTCTCGGTGCTCTGGCCTGGTGTCAGGACTGAGCCTCTGAGGTGGGAGAGCCAAGTTCAGGACACCGGACCACAAGAGACCCCCCGGCCCAACATAATATCAATCGGCAAGAGCTTTCCCAGAGATCACCGTCTCAACACTAAGACCCAGCTCCACCCAATGGCCAGCAAGTTCCAGTGCTGGACATCACATGCCAAACAACTATCAAGACAGGAACACAACTCCACCCATTAGCAGAGAGGTTGCCTAAAATCATACTAATATCACAGACACCCCAAAACACACCCCTGGACACAGCCCTGCCCACCAGAAAGACAAGATCCAGCCCCACCCACCAGAACACAGGCAGGAATCCCTTCCACCAGGAAGCCTACACAGGCCACTGAACCAACCTTACCCATTTGGGGCAGACACCAAAAACAACAGGAATTACGAACCTGCACCCTGCAAAACAGAGACCCCAAACACAGTAAGTTAAGCAAAATGGGAAAACAGAGAAATACGCAGCAGATGAAGGAGCAGGGTAAAAACCCCCAAGACCAAACAAATGAACAGGAAATAGGCAGTCTACATGAAAAAGAATTCAGAGTAAGGATAGGAAAGATGATCCAAAATCTTAGAAATAGAATGGAGAAAATACAAGGAACATTAACAAGGACCTAGAAGGACTAAAGAGCAAACAAACAATGATGAACAACACAATAAATGAAATTAAAAATTCTCTAGAAGGAATCAATGGCAGAAAAACTGAGGCAGAAGAATGAATAAGTGACCTGGAAGATAAAATAGTAGAAATAACTACTGGAGAGCAGAATAAAGAGAAAGGAATGAAAAGAATTGAGGACAGTCTCAGAGACCTCTGGGACAACATTAAATGCACCAACATTTGAATAATAGGGGTCCCAGAAGAAGAAGAGGAAAAGAAAGGGACTGAGAAAATACTTGAAGAGATTATAGTCATCCCATACAGGATAAATCCAAGGAGAAACATGCCAAGACACATATTAATCAAACTATCAGCAATTAAAAACAAAGAAAAAATATTAAAAACAGCAAGGAAAAACAACAAATAACATACAAGGGAATAACACCCATAAGGTTAACAGCTGATCTATCAGCAAAAACTCTGCAAACCAGAAGGGAGTGGCAGGACATATTTAAAGTGATGAAAGGGAAAATCCTACAACCAAGATTACTCTACCCAGCAAAGATCTCATTCAGATTCAACAGAGATTTTAAAACCTTTACAGACAAGCAAAAGCTAAGAATATTCAGGACCACCAAACCACCTTTACAACAAATGCTAAAGGAACTTCTCTAGGCAGAAAACACAAGAGAAGGAAAGACCTACAGAAACAAAACTGAAACAATTAAGAAAATGGTAATAGGAACATACATATCAAAAATTAAACGTAAATGGATTAAATGCTCTAATCAAAAGACATAGACTGGCTGATGGATACAAAAACAAGACCCATATTTATGCTGTCTACAAGAGACCACTTCAGACCTAAGGACACATACAGACTGAAAGTGAGGGGATGGAAAAAGATATTCCATGCAAATGGAAATCAAAAGAAAACTGGAGTAGCAATTCTCATATCAGAAAAAAATATACTTTAAAATAAAGACTATTACAAGAGACAAAGAAGGACACTACATAATGATCAAGGGATCAATCCAAGAAGAACATATAACAATTGTAAATATTTATGCACCCAACATAGGAGCACCTCAATACATAAGGCAAATGCTCACAGCCATAAAAGGGGAAATCGACAGTAACACAATAAAGGTAGGAAACTTTAACACCCCACTTTCAACAATGGACAGGTCATCCAAAATGAAAATAAATAAGGAAACATAAGCTTTAAGTGGCACATTAAACAAGATGGACTTAATTGATATTTATAGGACATCCCATTCAAAAACAACAGAATACACTTTCTTCTCAAGTGTTCATAGAACATTCTCCAGTATAGATCATATCTTGGGTCACAAATCAAGCCTTGGTAAATTTAAGAATATTGAAATTTTATCAAGTATCTTTTCCGACCATGATGCCATGAGACTCAATATCAATTACAGGAAAAAATCTGTAAAAAATATAAACACATGGAAGTTAAACAATATGCTACTAAATAACAAAGAAATCACTGAAGAAATCAAAGAGGAAATCAAAAAATACTTAGAAACAAATGAACGAAAACACAACGACCTAAAACCTATGGGATGCAGCAAAAGCAGTTCTAAGAGGGCAGTTTATAGCAATACAATCCTACCTCAAGAAACAAGAAACATCTCAAATAAACAAACTTACACCTAAAGCAATTAGAGAAAGAAGAACCAAAAAAACCCAAAGTTAGCAGAAGGAAAGAAATCATAAAGATCAGATCAGAAATAAATGAAGAAGAAATGAAGTAAACAATAGCAAAGATCAATAAAACTAAAAGCTGGTTCTTTGAGAAGATAAAGAAAATTGATAAACCACTAGCCAGACTCATCAAGAAAAAAAAGGGAGAAGACTCAAATCAACAGAATTAGAATGAAAAAGGAGAAGTAAAAACTGAGCCTGAAGAAATACAAAGAATCATAACAGATTACTACAAGCAACTATATGCCAATAAAATGGACAACCTGGAAGAAATGGACAAATTCTTAGAAAGCAAAACCTTCTGAGAGTGAACCAGGAAGAAATAGAAAACATAAACAGACCAATCACAAGCACTGAAATTGAAACTGTGAGTAAAAATCTTCCAACAAACAAACAAAAGCTCAGGACCAGATGGATTCACAGGCGAATTCTATCAAATATTTAGAGAAGAGCTAACACCTATACTTCTCATACACTTCCAAAGTATAGCAGAGGGAGGAACACTCCCCAATTCATTCTACAATGCTACCATCACCCTGATACCAAAACCAGACAAAGATGTCACAAAAAAAGAAAACTACAGGGCAATATCACTGATGAATATAGATGCAAAAATCCTCAACGAAATACTAGCAAACAGAATCCACCAGCACATTAAAAGGATCATACACCATGATCAAGTGAAGTTTATCCCAAGAATGCAAGGAATCTTCAATATATGCAAATCAATCAATGTGATACACCATATTAACAAATTGAAGGAGAAAAACCAAATGATCATCTCAATAGATGCAGAAAAAGCTTTTGACAAACTTCAACACCCATTTATGATAAAAAACTCTCTAGAAAGTAGGCATAGAGGGAACTTACCTCAATATAATAAAGACCATATATGACAAACCCAAAGCCAGTATCGTTCTCATTGGTGAAAAACTGAAACCGTTTCCACTAAGATCAGGAACAAGACAAGGTTGCCCACTCTCATCACTTTTATTCAACATAGTTTTGGAAGTTTTAGCCACAGCAATCAGAGAAGAAAAAGAAATAAAAGGAATCCAAATTGGAAAAGAAGAAGTAAAACTGTCACCATTTGCAGATGACATGATACTATACATAGAGAATCCTAAAGATGTTACCAGAAAACTACGAGAGCTAATCAATGAATTTGGTAAAGTAGCAGGATACAAAATTAATGCACAGAAATCTCTTGCATTCCTATACACTAATGATGAAAAAGCTGAAAGAGAAATTAAGGAAACACTCCCGTTTACCATTGCAACAAAAAGAATAAAATACCTAGGAATAAACCTACCTAAGGAGACTAAAGACCTGTATGCAGAAAACTATAAGACACTGATGAAAGGAATTAAAGATGATACAAATAGATGGAGAGATATACCATGTTCTTGGATTGGAAGAATCAACATTGTGAAAATGACTATACTACCCAAAGCAATCTACAGATTCAATGTAATCCCTATCAAACTACCAATGGCATTTTTCACAGAACTAGAACAAAAAATTTCACAATTTGTATGGAAACACAAAAGACCCCGAATAGCCAAAGCAATCTTGAGAAAGAAAAATGGAGCTGGAGGAATCAGGCTTCCTGACTTCAGACTATACTACAAAGCTACAGTAATCAAGACAATATGGTACTGGCACAAAAATAGAAATATAGATCAATGGAACAGGATAGAAAGCCCAGAGATAAACCCATGCCCTAATGGTCACCTTATCTTTGATAAAGGAGGCAAGAATATACAATGGAGAAAAGACAGCCTCTTCAATAAGTGGTGCTGGGAAAACTGGACAGCTACATGTAAAAGGAAGAAATTAGAACACTCCCTTACACCATACACAAAAATAAACTCAAAATGGATTAAAGACCTAACTGTAAGCCCAGACACTAAAAAATCCCTTAGAGGACAACATAGGCAGAACACTCTATGACATGTCACAGCAAGATCCTTTTTGACCCACCTCCTAGAGAAATGGAAATAAAAACAAAAATAAACAAATGGAACCTAATGATACTTTCGATTTTGCACAGCAAAAGAAATCATAAACATGACAAAAAGACAACCCTCAGAATGGGAGAAAATATTTGCAAACGAAGCAACTGACAAAGGATTAATCCCCAAAATATACAAGCAGCTCATGCAGCTCAATATCAAAAAAGCATAAAACCAATCCAAAAATGGACAGAAGACCTAAATCGAGATTTCTCCAAAGAAGATATACAGATTGCCAACAAACACATGAAAGGATGCTCAATATCACTAATCATTAGAGAAATGCAAATCAAAACTACAATGAGGTTATCACCTCACATTGGTCAGAATTACCATCATTAAAAATCAACAAACAATAAATGCTGGAGTGGGTGTGGAGAAAAGGGAACCCTCTTGCACTGTCGGTGGGAATGTAAATTGATACAGCCACTATGGAGAACAGTACGGATGTTCCTTAAAAAACTAAAAATAGAACTACCATATGACCCAGCAATGCCATTACTGGACATATACCCTGAGAAAACCATAACTGAAAAAGAGTCATATACCACAATGTTCATTGCAGCACTATTTACGTTAGCCAGGACATGGAAGCAACCTAGGTGTCCATCAACAGATGAATGGATAGAGAAGATGTGGCACATATATACAATGGAATATTCCTCAGCCATAAAAAGAAACGAAATTGAGTTATTTGTAGTGAGGTGGATGGACCTAGAGTCTGTCATACAGAGTCAAGTAATTCAGGAAGAGAAAAACAAATACCGTATGCTGACACATATATATGGAATCCAAAAAAAGCAAAAAAGATTCTGAAGAACCTAGGGGCAGGACAGGAATAAACATGCAGATGTTGAGAATGGACCTAAGGACACGGGGTGGGGGAAAAGTAAGCTGGGACGAAGTGAGAGAGTAGCACTGACATATATACACTACCAAATGTAAAATAGATAGCTAGTGGGAAGCAGCTACATAGCACAGGGAGATCAGCTCGGTGCTTTGTGACCACCTAAAGGAGTGGGATAGGGAGGGTGGGAGGGAGATGCAAGAGGGAGGGGATATGGCAATATATGTATACATATAGCTGATTTTCTCTGTTATACAGCAGAAACTAACACACCACTGTAAAGCAATTATACTCCAATAAAGATGTTAAGAAAAAAAAAAGAAAAAAAAAATGCTAACATGGTGCTTGGCACAGAGTAAAGGCTCTATTTATTTCAGTCATTTTCTTACACTTTTAAAACCAAACACAGGGCCATGTTCTCAATAGAGCCTCAATAAATATATACTTATCAAATAAAAATTGATTAATCAAGTAAAGCAAAACAGATAAAGGATACAGGATAGAGAGCCCAGAAGTAAACCCATGCAATTATGGTCAATTAATCTATGACAAAGGAGGCAAGAATATACAATGGAGCAAAGATAGTCCCTTCAATAAGTTGTTCTGGGGAAAACTGGACAGCTACATGTAAAAGAATGAAATTAGAACATTCTCTAACACCATATACAAAAATAAACTCAAAATGGATTAAAGACCTAAATGAAAGATCGGATACTATAAAACTCCCAGAGGAAATCATAGACAGAACACTCTTTGTCATAAATCGCAGAAATATTTTTTTGGATCTGTCTTCTAAAGCAAGGGAAATAAAGCAAAAATAAATAAAAGGGACCTAATTAAACTTAAAAGCTTTTGCACAGCAAAGGAAACCATAGACAAAATGAAAAGACAACCTACAGAATGGAAGAAAATATTTTTAAATGTGTTGACTGATGAAGGGTGACTATCCAACATATGTAAACAGCTCGTATAACTCAGCATCACAAACACAAACAACCTGATTTAAAAATGGACAGCAGAAAACTGAATAGACATTTTTCCAAAAAGGAAATGAAGATAGCGAACAGGCACATGAAAAGATGATCAACATCACCAATCATCAGGGAAATGCAAATCAAAACCACAATGAGGTATCACCTTACACGGGTCAGAATGGCTATCATCAACAAGAACACAAATAACAAGTGTTGGCAAGGATGTGAAGAAAAGGGAACCTTTGTACACTGTTTGTGGGAATGTAAATTGGTGCAGACACTATGGGAAACAGAAGGGAAGTTTCTAAAAACCTAAAAATAGAACTACCATATTATCCAGCAATTTCACTCCTGAATATATATCCTAAAAAAACAAACGCCCTAATTCAAAAAGATACATGCACTGCAGTGTTCATAGCAGCATTATTTACAATTGCCAAGATATGAAAGCAACCTAAATGTCCATCAACAGATGAATGGATAACAAGACGTGAGATATATATATATATATATATATATATATATATATAAATAATGGAATACCAGTCAGCCATAAAAAGGAATGAGACTTGGAGGGCATTATACTAAGTGAAATAAGTCAGACAGAGAAAGAAAAATATTGTGTGATATCACCTACATGTGGAATCTAAAAAAATACAACAAATTAGTCAATATAACAAAAAAGAAGCAGGCTCACAGACATAGAGAACAAACTAGTGGTTACCAGTGGGAGGGGGGCAATATAGGGATGAGGGAGTGGGAGATACAAACTATTGGGTGTAAGAGAGGCTCAAGGATATATTGTACTACATAGGAAATATAGCCAATATTTTGTAATAACTGTAAATGGAAAGTAACCTTTAAGATTGTATAAAATGTTTATTAAAAAAAGAAAAGCAATATATGATCAGAGTCTCTTGGAAATATTTGGAAAGAAGCTTCTTATCATGACCTGACTATGAGGTTAATTTGTTGCAGGTTGTTTCTATAGAAATGTCACCATAAGGGGTATGGAGGTTAAGATATGGTTTCCTCCCACCAGAATATTCCTGCCTATCAGGAAAGATGGAGGTATAAACAGCTAATTACATTATAGTTTGAGACATGACTGAATGTAGGCAGGTAGAGCATGGAGAAGGGAGCCACTGCCAGGAGTCAAAGAAATCTTCAAAAAGAATATAGCAAATATTTGAGTTGAGCCTTGGAGAATGTGTAAGAATGTGTTTGAAGACTGAACAAGAGAAGGTAGAATAAAATTCCAGAAAAAGTAAAAGGATGAGTTATGACATTAAAGGAGATGATGTTGCCAAATTGTGTCAACTTTTCCACTGTTTTCTTTCAAACGTAATTTAGAGAACAGTCTAGAAATATATTTCTAAACACCCCCACTATGAATGCAGAGTTTCTTTGAAGATAGTTATCTCTAAAAAGACTACGCCAATGGTTCATTCTATTTCACAATATATTAGTGTTTTAATATAACAAATTGTTCCACATTTTCTTTAAAAAAATAATTGGTTCTCTAAAATAAATCCATCATATGGTCCTGTGATTTCCCATATTTCCTGGAACTCCTACCTCCTAGGTGGACATTTCTTATAGTCTGAGAAGGTGGACAGATGTAAAAATCCTATGTAAGCTCTTTACAAATGTGAGTTACCATTATTATTTACTGACTTTAAAGTGAAATTGAAAAAGTGTGGTCAATTACTCTGGTCTTCTCAACCCCAAGGGAGAATTGGTTTCCATGTTCTTTCCTTCCTTCTAATATTGGTCCAAGCTCAGTGGTCCAATGGCTCACGGCCACTTAAAGCAAAATTGAGAAAGTGTTTCTCAGTTTGGCAGTGGAATTTGGGAATTGGCCAACCCAACTTACTTTGGTGATTTTAATGCAAAGCACTCAGCAAATTAAACTTGTTGATTATAAAATATTTTCCATTGGCCCCCAGTGTTGGCACTTTTTATAGGAAATTTACTTCCAGTGAAAGAAAAATGCAAAGTAAGAGTATGTATAGTTTTCCAGACTCACAAGGATTGCCTAGAAGCAAATGGCAAATTAGAGCCTGATGCAGCATGTGGTCCTTCTCTCCTACCTCCTGTCCAAGAGACAAGTTTCATTGCCTAGAGCTTCACTACCTAGAAACCTAAGCATGAGAATTTCAGTCCTGAAAAAAAGTATAGCTTGGAATGTAAGACCTCTAATTCTTTAATTCATTTGTTTACTCACCGAATCTTTTACCCTAGCAATTTTTTGGGTATCAGGCATTGTGCAGAATCTGGGAATGCAACGATAAATATGAACTAGGCCCCAGCCCCTCAAAGAGCTCACCGTCCATGGGTGAAACAGACACATAGGAATCAGATAATTATGAAACAATGTGGTAACAGGCATTCAGCTTCTGAGGGCACCAAGAACAAGCAATTAAATGAAGATTTGTCCAGGAGTGGAACAAGCTGTCAATGAAACAGTGAGCACTACACCCTGACATATTTAACCAGAGGCTAGAAAAATCCCATATGTGAGTCACTGTAGATGAATTCTACTCTGGACAGATATACAGACTAGGTCAGGTTTTTGTGATAGCAACACCTATTGACATTTTGGGACCAAGATAATTCTGTGTTGTGCGGGCTGTCCTGTTGCATGGTGGGATACTTTACATCCCTGGCCTCTACCCACTAGATGCCAGGACCACCCACTAACTGTCATCAAATGTCTACAGATATTACCAAGTTGGCTCCTGGGGGCAAATAACTCCCAGTTGTGAACCACTGAACTAGATGGTCTTCAGTGTCCCTTCCATCTTTAGGAATTGAACTAGTGGCCCAGCTGGCATGGCTGTAATCCTCAGGGAATACTGATTTCTCCCAGCTGATATTGGAGTTACTTAGATCTGACCACAGCTCTGCAGCCACATGCTTGTAAGGAAACAATCTTAACTGAGAGAGAGGAAAAACTCAAATCATAGGTCTCAAGGCTACAAGTACCCTCTATCTTCAATATTGTAAGGCAACCTCGGCTTAGTCAACGTAAATTGAATAGAGATATCCTGTGCTCAAGAAGTTACACTTCTTGAGCCAGAGTTACTGACTGAGAGGGGTTAGCCTTGCTACTTGAACAGTATCAATGCTTAAAATAGGAAAGTGCATTTTAAACTGTGCTCTATGTAACCCCTCCTTCAATCAGAGCAGTTCTGTATTGTATTTTATTTATCTAACCTCTGTGCCACTGAATAGAGAATGTTTAGAAGAACCACTGGACTTGAGTCTGGAGCCCTGGGTTCTATCCTAGTCAGATCATTAAACTCACTGTTAATTTGGACAAATTACTTCATACACTGGCTCGCTTATTCAACAGACTTTTTCCAAGTGCCTGCCATACATGAGAAACTATAACAGCTGGCTGGGGCTACACAGGGAATGACACAGCTCTCCCAGCAGTGGCTCACAACAGAGAGGAAGGAGCGCAAGTACCATATCCAATGTGATGGTGTTGGTGTCACTACTGCACCACTCGATCTGCTTGTTTTCACGTTGGTCAGGGAGCCAGCTTCTTCCTCCATGACGCTATCCTCATCAAGTTGTCCAGCACCCTTCTCTCTGCTCAGTCGATTCACATTGACTTGGACTAACAATGCCCAGTAATGTTGAAGGGAAATTGTCCATCAGGTGAAATATCCATGCTCAAGGAAAGCTTGTTCTGTTTTCCTACCATTTGTTCCCTCGGGTCCTAATGTTGCTCTCTCTGCCTCTCAATTAAAGGAATCCTTATCCAGTTCTTCCCACCTATCCTTCTCCCATCTAACTCATTACTCCGCCTTTTCACTTTTCCTCCCCCCATATCTGGGAATTATCTAATCCCAGGGACTCTTCATGCATGCATCCAAAAATTTGAGACTCTACCTCAACCACAGAAATAAACAAATTCTTCAAATCTTTATTTTTGCTTCATTTTGGACTGGGAGAAGGAAAGTTGGTCCTGAGGACCAGTGAGAGCAGAAGGTGAGGGAAATGCACAGAAAACAATGAGGTCAATGCTAGCAAGATAAAACCATGGCATCCTTGTGGTAACTGATGTGAGAGTGGTAAGCTCAGAGTGCTAGGGACCATGGCCCCTCCCAAGACATTGCAGCTGGCAATGTGACCATCTGTTTGTAACTATGTATACTTTAACCCTTTGGCCAAGCATTACTTCCAACTGATGGGGATGGATCAGTGGAAGATTACAAGTAAAAGCTTTTTATTTCCCCTTTCAGGGCCTCAAAATTTTCCAGTATAAAAATCAAAAGCTTGATTAGGGAATCTCTTAGGTCTGGTAGAGCATTAATATTCTATTAGTCATTGTGGCTGTGGATTCCTTTTCCACCAATCTCTGCTACATCTCTCTCTCTTACTTAAGAGCTGCCTCATCCAGATGTTGAGGGTTGCAGGACTAGGTGAAAAGAAAAAGACTGACTCTCCAGGGAAGGAACTCAGTAACGTGAGGATGGAATATCAGGATATAGGGAGCTCTCCTATCTTGCATAATTTTTTAATAACATTCTGCAAAATGTAGTCTTATTTTCTTTGGTGATGTAGAGTTTCCTTTAATTAAACTTTGGAACAAATGAGTAAGAGATCTTGGTGATAAAAATAAATTCCAATTTTTAATTCACTGGATAGGTTCCTCCTGAACCTTCATCCTCTGAGTAGGAATTCTCAAAGGGAGAACCTACCCACTTCCAAAGCATAGAATCTGAGGCACTATTATGTGAGCAATGCTGTCTTTTGTGACTTTATAGCATGGACCTGAAGTCAAACTTGAGTGGATATCCTAGCACCTCCACTTAATAGCTGCTGTGACATTGGGCATAACACTGAACCTCAGTTTGCTTGTCTGTGAATTAGGAAACTAAATATACCTTCCAGAGTATTGTCAGGCAGTGCCTACTTCATGGTAGGTGCCTCTTCTTTTATCTGTACATTACAGCATCCAGCCCATAGCAGGCATTTATTAAATGTTAATTTCATTCACCTCCCCACTTCTTCTATTCCCTTTTTAAAAGGAGCTTTAATAAGCTCTTGTGTCAGGCCACAGAGATATCTTCTTCCTACCATAATTAAGCAACTTGAGAAATCCTGTGAGGTCGATAAATATGGAAACCGCTTACATAAAACAGAATATAAAATGGCAAGTCCTGCCATCAGAAGCCAGTAAAAGTCAATTGCTTTATGTGACACCTCTACAAATGGCATTAGGTCATTGCATAATATTAGTAAGAAATTTTAAGATTTTGTTCAGGCCTATAAAATGTAATGAGTCTCACATCATCTACCAATATAAAAATAAATTGAAAAAAAGTAACAGTTAAAAAAATAAAAACAAGCTTCCAACTTTCTCGGCTTTTTCTGTGTTTGAGGAAATTTAGCCCATGGAGAAATGGATTTAAATGTTTTTTCGAGTAGTTGGTTGGCTTTCTTTCTTTCTTTTTTTTTTTTTCTTTCTTTTTATTATTTTAGTTTTTCATCTTTGCCTTTTCTACTTAACTGGGAACATTCAAAAACTCTCTTTCAGAAATCAGATGGCCTTGGCTGAAAATTTCTCCTAATGCATAAAAAAGAACTTTAAATGTTCAAAAAATGGAAAGTCTTCATGGTGCCAATAAAGAGATGAATTTATTCATCCTGGGCTAAGGTACAGGACATTAACTTTCACAGATGCAGTTGTTCACCAGCAGTTCATGCTAAACCAACCTGAAAAGTGTTTGTCAACCCAAAGAAATAAGGCTGTGTGGGTCTAGCTCTAGAGTAGTGTTTGCTTTTTGTACAAATAGTGATAGGGGAATCCAAAAGTATCCGATAAGTACTTCTCTTAGGCAAGGTTGAATGCCTATTGGTTCTGGAACGGAAGGAACTGATCATTATGATGAGATTATGCCACACTACGAAAAATGTGGCTTGCATCTGTATTAAATATGATCTGGAAAAATGGAAGAAATCATCTCACAGCTCCCCCACAGTGCAGTCTCAGAGATGTGAGCAAACACGTCTATTAGGATATATATAACAAGAGCTGAACCACTAGGCTCTCTAAATAACTGTCTGCATATTTGGGAAAGGGAAAAATAAATGTGGTATGTTTGGCTCAAGGAATGAGCTCTGTTTTTCTTCTTTGTCAGAATTACCATTCATGATGTGCAGATGAATTGGACAACCCTTGGAGATGGGGTACATTTGCTCACTACTCAAAATGGGAACAGCATGGAGTGGTTTTACGCCAAGAAGGAAAGCTTGGATCCATGCAACCAATTCAAGTCAGTCATAGTCTGAGAGAAATCCAGAGTTCAATGGAAACCTATAGGTCCTCTCTTTATCTTTGACCCAATGCTGGAATCCTCTCTTCAGATGGTTAGAAGATGACCACCTAGCCTTCAGTTCAACCTTTTCCAGCCACAAGGAGCTAATTATTTGTGTGCAGCTCTATGTATAAACTACTGTGTATATTATTGCTATCACTACCATGTGGATAATTACTAATTTAACAAAATTACAGCAATTGTTACAACTCTCAAGGAGAGACAAATCTGGGATGGTTGTGAAATCTCATTTCCTTACTCTTGTCAGAAGTTTTGCAGGAAGCCATCTCATCATTGCTGAACTCTTTGGAAACAGGTTGATACCAGAGGTGGCACCTAGAAACTCTTCCTCTTATAAGCAGGAAGTCAGTCAGATAATCCCTACACCACTTCCCTTTTCATAGGAAGAGGGTGATAGGGGTAGGGTCCTCAACCATTAGAACATCTTTTCTGATGCATCCAGTAGTACTGTCTGAGTCAACTCTCTGCAGGATGAGAACCCAGAACATTGTGTGTACTTCCTCTTAGAGCTAAACACTTTAGATTTATAATAACCTCCAATCCTACAAATAGTCCTCTGAGGATAGACACTACACTTATCCCTCTTTTGAACAGGAGGAACCCAAGTCTAAGAGAAGATGACTGGTCATGGTAAAAACTGGGTCTTCTAGACAAAAGCATGTTCATAACTCTGTACATAGATGGCCACTACTGGTGGAGTGGACAAATAAAAACTTTAAGTCAGCCAGGCCTGGGTCCCCCCCCACTGGCTCTTCCTCTTACAGGGAGCAACAGTAGGTACTTTCTTAGCCTCTTGGAGTCTCAATGTCCTTGTCAATAAAATGGCAATAGTATTTCTTTATAGTTTTCCATGAGGGTTAAATGGTATCAGGTATATATCACAGATGATAAACAGAATTTTTCCTATTGCCCTAGAGTGGGAGAGGAGAGTAGGACTCCAAACAGAGAATAAAAAGAAAAAATTAAAAATCCAATATTATATGGCAAGAACAACCAAAACAACTGCCAACAACTGGGCCTTTCTCAGTGCTCAGTAAGAAGTAGGCAAACACCCCTGGTACCACCTATGATCAACCAGTTCTCCCTTTCTTCAAATTTAAGAAGGAAAATGACAGAAGGGAAAGTGAGCATCATAAGAGATATGAGTAGTTGACCTAGTACGAGGAGTGCTGCTGCTTTTTCTTTTACATCCCAAAGCCAATGAGAGAGGCCTCAAGAGAATCAATGCCAAAGAATAGGATTACCTTCAAGGAGGAGAGACTGGCATCTCATTCCCTGCTTAGACAACTGCTTATGCAATGGAGTTTTGATCCACCCAGTGCCCCTTTGAGCAAGGAAGAAGAGGGTTAGAGGAAGATGGTAGTGTGGAGAATAGAGATTTCAAACAGGTTCATGCCCACCACTTGATGTAATAAGAACGGATGACTTTCCTGAGGATCAGAAGACTCCAGAGAAGGTGACTTGGAGTCACCTTGCCAGTGCCAGCAAGGAGAGCAACTCCACACTGGCATGGGGACCCTGGTTGCAAGAGGATGAGGTGTATTTCCAATGGTATTTCTGTAGTTGTATTTTATGGAGGAAAAAAAGTAGAGTAGGAATGGAATATACCAATTGTAAAACTGTGCAAGAACATATACATGAGCCCTACAAAAAAGCCTTTGTTTGGACACCTGCCACACAGACCAATCTGTGTCCTGAGGAGGAGTAGCAACATCTGATAGAAGATATAACTGCAGACCCAGTTAAATATAAGTATTTTTCCCCACTTCCCCTAATCCCTTCCTCCTGTGGAGGCAGAACAAGATGGAGAGGAGGGAGAAGCATGAGGAATGAAAGTGTGGAAGCATGGATCACACCCCCTACACATACACATACACATACACCACATGGCTGTAGTCCCCTAGAGGCATGGGTCAAACTTGAACTGATTGGTGAGGAGAGGTTGGTTAATCAGTTTGAAATTTAATGTTGTACTGACTGAATTTTTAAAACTTTAAAGTGATTAGAAAATTATAGCACTCATCAAAAAAGTTAATAGATGATAAAAATAGCACATCTGAGAGCAGTGATTAGAAAAAAATCTTTCATATGTATACCCAACTAACTTTAGACTATTACTGTTTTATCCAGTAACATATGTCAAATACTGGGCAAATAATATCTCAACAAATGTTAGTTCTCTCTTCTCTGTACATTAGAACATGTATTTGTTTTCTTCTCTGATTATAACATGAAATATAAATCTTTAGAGAAAAAAAACTGGAAAATACCAAAGAGCAAAATATGAAGAGCACAATGAACATTAACTTAACCCTCCTCCTACCTTTAGAAGCACTGTTGAGCAGCTCACTTAGGTAATTATTCCTTAACCCATGTCTGCTCCCTGATATTTCCATGCACTGGTCCTAGATTTGCCTTCTGGAGACACATGAACTTAGTCCTCACCTCCCTCCATGTGACTCTCTTAATATGTAAAAAGAGATAGTTTTAGTTTTTGCCCCCCACCCTTTTTTTAACAGGTGAAACATTTTTTATTTCTTCCACCTTTCTAAATGTCTCCTGGTTTCCAGTCCTTTCCTATTCCAGTCAATCAACCTCTGAAGATGTCTTGCTATGCCAATGTCACTTTTTCAATATGACGCAGAACCAAACCAAGCCCCAAATTTGACACAGGCAGATTATTACCTCCTTCATTTGAACATGTTCTTACATTTCTGTCATTGAGTACAGCCAAAGAACACAAAGAGACCAATTTGTCAAGTTGAAAATGTTGCCTTCGTTAATGCTGACCTATTTTCTTCCTCAGAACGTCTCAGGGCAAAAGGAAGGATCTGGCTGCTTGATTCTGAGATTTTCCCAACTCAACAGAGAAGTTTTTGTCAGCCTCTTGAAAGAAATAGACATTCCTGACACCTAGGGGTAAAAATAAATTGTTTTGGAAATATATGCCAGTATAGTTAGAAGCTCTTTTTTTCTTCATTCATCCATTCATAAGTTGTGAATAAGAAGTGTAAATTCCAGAGGTTAGAGTTTGGTAAGAAGTACAGTTAATGTTCTTTCAAGCCTCCATCCACTACAGTACTCAACTAGTAGTCATACTATGTACTAACTCAAATTTTATGTTTTTTAAATTTACTGTGCTCTTGGGGCTTCCCAGATCTTCCCAAGATGGAAAATCAGAGAGAAACAGCAGTGGGGAAAACCTCTTACATAGGTCATGTGGGCTGAACTGTGTCCCCCCCCCCAAATTTATATGTTGAAGTTCTAACCCCCAGTACCCATTTAAAGAGGTAACTAAGTTGAAATGATGTCACTGGCATGGGCTCTAATCCAATATAACTAGTGTCCTTATAAGAAGAGAAGATTACGACACAGACACACATGGAGGAAAGACCACGTGAAGACACAGGGAGAAGACAGTCAGCTACAAGCCAAGGAGAGAGACCTCAGAAGAAACCAGTCCTCCCAACACTTTGATCTTGGACTTCTAGGCTCCAGAACTGTGAGAAATATATTTCTCTTTTTTAAGCCACCCAGTCTGCAGTACTTGTTACAGCAGCCCTAGCAGACTGATACCGTGAGGAAATGAATGCAGGTGAGCATATGGAGAGAGTGCAGAAGCCCTGTCAGTGAGAAAAGGCCATTCACACATCCTCTCCGTTTTAACTTTCCCTCAGAGATCATGACACTGCCATAGGTTCCATTCAGACCCCATTTCTTTAAGAAGTATGTGTTTCCTTTTGTAGTCAACCTTTCTAACATATCTTATAAGGATTATAAAAGCAGTCTGAAGCCACCGGATTCCTCCCTTGCTTGGACACCTTCCCTGCTGTGACTCCTAAGAAAGAAGGTCCCCATCAAGAGGGAGAGTAGGCATACACACTACTATGTATAAAATAGACAACTAATAAGAACCGACTGTATAGCACAGGGAACTCTAGTCAGTACTCTGTAATGACCTATATGGGAAAAGAATCTAAAAAAGAGTGGATATATGCATATGTATAACTGGTTCATTTTGCTGTACTTCTGAAACTAATAAAACTTTGTAAGTCAAATATACTCCAATAAAAATTTTTAAAAAAAGAGGGAGAGTGGGGGACGGATGATCTGAGGGCAGGACACACAGAGAATCAAAATTAATTTGCATTTAAACAAACAACAAACAAACAAAATGCATGTAGATACAGGGATGATAGGAGTCATTTGTCCTTGAAGAAGAGTTTCAGACTTCAGAAGAACGCAAAGAAGAGGATAAAAAGTGAGCTACTGAAACCCTGAGACTAGGGTACTACAGATGTGTAAGCATCTCTCAAAAATCCCATTGTGTGTTGTTGCTATATACTCCTCACCACTGAATTTTTAAGAAAACATAATACATAATTGTTAATTATTAGTAATAAATATTAGTTAGTATTATTAGTAGTAGTAGTTGTGATGTTAATCAAAATATTAAAGATTGGTACACTTCTACAACATTTTTAAAATTAGATATTTATTTAGATGCATTGCTTTGCTCTAAATGGCATAAAAGTAGTCCAGCATGTTTGAATTACATGCAAATACAGTGTTGGAAAAAAATTCTATGTCATTCATTTTGGATTATGTATTTTATCTTGCTTGTCTTTTCTCTCTGAGTTTCACCGTCTTGAAATGCCTGGGCTGTATGGAAATTCTGTGAGGTGAGGGAACTGAATTTACTTTGATTCATGTAAGTATCTGGGCACCTAAATCCTATCCAAATGCATTTACTGGTTTCACACTTAATTTACTCCACAGATAGTTATTGAGAACCTATGATGCTAGGCACAAAAACAAGATAAAAGTGCTCCCTGCCCTGATGCAGCTTAGAGTCTGGACTACGTGGAAGATGTATGGGGGAACAGTGCCCCCAAATGAGCATTCTTTGAAGAGAAATAATTTAGAATTTATAGACTATCATACACTTGATAGGTAACTTAATTCTCATAAAACTGCTGACATAGATACTAAGCACCTCACCTGTAAGACAGAAATACTGAAAGCCAAAAAGATTAAGTAGTTTGTACAACATCACAAATCTGGTAAGAGGTAGGGCAGGTTTAGTGCTCATTGGCAATGTTCTTTGCAGTACACCAACCTCTTTTCCTTGAGGGCAAAGTCTTTGTCTTATACATGTTGAAATCCCTATTAGGCCATAGAAAATAGCCCAACAAAGAACAGGTTGAATTATTTGTGGTTGAATAATACCTTTGTTAATAAATTATTGGAGTTCCTAGGGATAAGTCCTTTTTTTCTAAGATTTCTCTTCTTTACTTGAATTTACTTCCTAGATGATATCATCCAATTCCATCACTTTAAATATATGATGCTAACTATAAATTTTTATTTCTAGCCCCAACTGAATTCTGAACTTACATAACTAACTACTTACTTAACATCTCCTTGGGATGGTTAATAGACATCTCAAACCTAATATGTTGAAAGAGAGCTCTTGATTTCCCACTTAAAACCAGATTCACACCTTTCCTACCCTGTTCTCCACCTTAATATACACAGTTCAAGCCAAAGCTTGTCATCATCAGCTTCTCTTTCTCCATCCTATTCCATATCTAACATATTAGCAAATCTTTCAGGCTCCACCTTCAAAACATATCTTAAATCCTGCAGCTTCTCACCATCCACTTCTATCTGCACTTTCTAGTCTAAGCCAGCGTTGCTCTCTCCTGGGTTGCAGTGATAGCTTCTTCACCTGTCGGTCAGCTTCTGTTCTCACCTTCCCAAGGTTTATTCTCCACTCCCCAGCGGAGTGTTCCTTTTAGCATAGGAAGTCAAGTCATGTCTCTTTCCTGCTCAGAATCTTCCCATGGATTTTCCATTATATGGACTAAAACAGTCTAAGAGGTAGGTATAATGGTTCCCTAACTCCTGGCTTCTTGTTGGACTTCATCTCCTATGACCATTTCCTTCATTCCCTCTTCTCTGGACACACTGGACTTCTTGCTACACTTAGAACACACAGGGATGCTCTCACCTCAGAGCCTTTACATTTGCCTCTGACTGGTAACTAGTCCCTAGATTTTCACATGGCTCATTCCATGTAGGTTTCTGTTAAACACATGTTCTCAGAGATTATATACTATATTTCCTTGTGTGTATATGCATACAGTATAGTAGGAGCATGATAAATGAACATATTAAATGCATTCAAATCGGACAATGTATGTAATGATCAAGACTGGATAAAATTGGAGTTCCTTTCTTTGTTTCAAGAAGTCTTCTCCCTTTGTACACTCTTGTGTGAACATTCACAATCACCCATTTGCCAGTTCCATTGCCACAGACCAGGCTCAAGGCTGCCAAGGAAACTACATATAACCTCACACCATCTAGTGTCTATGGCCTAGAAAGTGACAGGACATGTCACCCTGGATCCATTTGCCTTTCACACTTGCCTTCGGTTATAGTCAGCAGCCATGGGAGCATGGAAAAACTTGTTATTGCAAGTGGAATAAAAATGATTCTCAAAAAAAAAAAAAATGATTCTCGGTGTAAGGTCAGAAGGAGGATATGTTGTTTGGAAAGAAAAAGTTTCTTGCACAAAGTGCCCAAGTCAGACAGAGGCTGAGCCACATGCTGTAAGGCGATGTCAAAGGAGCCAGCTCTTGCCCACGACCTACCCCCACCGAGGTCAGAGTTACCTTTAGCCAAAGCACCAAGAATCAAAGTCACCTTCAAGCATTTGGACAAGTTCCCAGCCTAGCCAGTTGCATAAGAAAGGCTGCTTTGCTGTCGTCCTCCAGAAATGAACTGGAGAAAGATTGGGCTCGGTGTGGACACATTTCTCCTCCTCTGTCGTCTCCAAGTTGTTGTGAGAGCCATATATGGCTGGGCTGGGACCATGTTCTGGTCACAATTAATTTACCCTTACTTCACAAGTTTGCAGTTCACAGTTTACAAGGCAATATAATTTATTCTTGGTTCACAGCTTTCTTTTCTATAAACACGGGGGGGGGGGGTGTTAATTAAGAAATGTACCCAAGGGCAATTTTTTTTAATGTAAGGATAATTTGGCTTCACTTTTAATGTAGACTTTGGAGCCAGAGAGTCCTGGGTTTGAGTGCCTGCCTCTGAACTTAAGAGCTAGGGGATTTTGGGCTTGTCACTTCACTTCCCCAACCTCAACTGACTCATCAGCAACATGGGGTTACTGTGAGTATTGAATGAGGAAGTATATGCAGGATGCCAGACAAACTATTTGCACATATCAAGCCCTAAATAAGTATTATTTATTTATCATTTAACACAATTTTTACCTATCATCTACTATGAGCCAGGAATTATTGGAAGCTAAGACATGGCAGTAAATTAGACAAGGACTTTTTCACAGTGTGCTTTAAATTATAGAAAGGAAGACAGACAATAAACAAGCAAAAACTGAACACAGATTATGTATATCATTAACCCTTAGTCATACACTAAGATGAAGGCATCATATGTTCACATATGAACATACAAATGCACACTCAGAGAACTTACTTCCCACTGTGTTCTTATTGCTCCCTTTTACGTGAAACTAGATGTTAGGATTGCCTTATAGGTTATGATAGTAATGTGTATTTTTTTATTTTTTTACTCAAACCATCATTTTGAGGACATACTATGTGCTAGGTACAATGTTGGATGTTAGGAAAAAATACAAAAGGTAATAAGAAATATTCTTCCCATCAATTCGATCATGATTTTGTTGTAGAAACAGACCACTAAACACATAATTGCAATACTATTGATTACTTATTCTGTGGAATGTTCAAATACTCTGGCCATCTAGAAAGTCTGGAAGAAAGCAAAGAACACCATCTCCTGTGGCTTAAAGAAGGCTTCCCTGAGTGATTTAAACTGTGTGGAGTAACTCAGACTTAAACAGGTAAATAAATAGGAAAGAACTTTCCAGGTATGGAGAATATTTTGTACAAATAACATAGAAAATAGTTTGATACGACTGAATACTAGGGAGTTTCTACCCAATTCAACATACCATACTCCAAGCAATGTGCTGCCAATGAGAAACAAGATCAGTGCCAAAGGCTAATATACACAAAGAAAATTTTGATGTAGGAAGTAAGTGCCATAATGTAAGTAGTTCAGAGAACGAGTGGGTTTCCATAAGAATCTAAGATGAGAATGAGAATTTATATGAAAAAGTGGGTGTGGGCTGGAGAAAGAGCTTTCAAAACAGCAGGACTAAGCCATAAAAGTGTTAGGTGGGAAACTTTAACAAATTCTAGGAACTTCCAGTAATTTGTTATGGCTAGAAAGAACTCATCCTTCTGAACTCAAATACCACTTTCTTAAGAAGGCCTTCCCTGGGCCCCCAGGCAAGATCAGATTTTCTCCCTGCAGTCCCAGGTAGAAAGTGAACTCCATGAGGGTCAGGATTCTGTCACTCTTCTTCAGTAATGTCCTCCATTGCCTCTCACTGTGCCTGGCACAGAATAAGCCTTCAATAAATACTGATTGAAAGAATGATTTCAAAGAAGAGGATTGGAAAGAAATGAGGCTAAAGTGTCAAACTGATAGCAGATAGGTTTATATTTCACACGAAGAATTTGAAATCCTAGATCGGAGGTATCCAAATTTTTGTTTAATCGGTTACCCTCATGAGTCAATGTTTTTGGGCACTCATTCCCAATATATGCACATTCAATGTATACACTTAACATGTATTGCTCTGATAGATTATGTACATTATAAAATATGCAAAAAGGAAATAAGAAAGTTATGAAAAATAAAGAGAAATAGATATTCTAACACATCCTTCTTGTCTCTTGGTACCATATTATACATCCATCCCCAGGGTATTCACATCCATTTGGAAAATACTAGGGCATGGGAAGCCTAGAATCACTTCAAGTAGAATAATATAACCAAATTTGCATTTTAGAATGCCATTGTAATTAACCAGGTAATTCAGCCTCTTGTAGTGCTCCATACACTTCCCCTCTCTGACACTCAGCCCTAAAATCCATAACCTGACGCCTAGGTGCTCGACACATAGAAAGAAATACTAGCTATTAGGGCAAGCTTAATACATCACTTCTCCCCTCCAGGTTTTTAGTCTTTCATGAACAGATACAAAGAATAAAGTAAGGATTGAAGTATAGTTAGTTTTATTACTAGTAAAGTTAAATTGAAGAATTATGATAAGGTCTCCTACCCCCATACTGAATATACAAATCAGAACACATGAGAAGTTGACTTTACAATGTAGTTGTAGCTGGCTGTAATGAAGCAAAGACCAGCCTCTGTTTGATCCTTTGATAATATGGAGAGTAAAAGCATGGCAACCCACTCCGTGTAGGACCAGGTGGTTCAAAAGAATGAGAGAGAGAGATGGGCCAACACTGCTGAAATGCCATTTCGGTGACTTTGCTCCTACTTAGCAGAGTTGTTAGGTTTTTGCCACTTCTCCAATTAGATAAATCTGTCCTCATGTCCTGGGGAAAACGAGTGAGAGGATGGAGAAAGAAACTGGAATTATTCTTTATGGGCCCATCTCCTCCTGACAGTGAAGAACAGTAATCCCCAAATGACAACAGGAAGACAAATAAATAGGGTGGCCCTTAGCAAGGAAGAAAACTCAAACAACTGGAGATTAATGTGAAAATCAAGAAAATTCTAGGCTTTTATCTTCAGCTCCTTCACTAATGACATGTGCTGCAATGGGCAAATCATTCCCCTCTCTGGGCTGCACTTTCTCCATCTGTAAAATAAGAGGTAATAGCAGATGATCTCCAAGGGCCCTTGTAACTCTGACATTTTATGGTTTCTATAAGGTATTCAGAAATTATTCTTAGACTGCCTTTGTCAAAAAGCAATAAAACTTAATATAATATTTTAAAGTCCACTATTCAAATACTAATGGACTTAAATGACAAGGGTGTTAAGAAGAATTAAATGAAAAACTTGAGCTTTCTGACCTAATCAATCAGCATAAATGGGTGGCAGGAAGGAGTGCAGAGGATGGAATCCTGAACATTAACAGGAAAATTGACTTTTGAGTTAAAGAGTGACTCAGCAAGAATTTACCAGTTGTGAAAGGTCCAATGTTAGGGATCATTTGACACCAGCTTGAGGCAGGGCAGGACAAAGACTCCCATGGGCAGATAGTGATAAAAAACAAGGATGAGCAAATTAGGTCATAGAGGGCAACAAGCTGGGGATGCTCTATGATGTGAGGGGCAGAATATACAGAGAGAACCACAGTCCACAAAGGGAGATCACTGTGCAGCTGCTCAGACAAGGGGGGCAGTCTCTCAGAATGTGGGGAAACTTCCAAAGATGGCCAGATTTGGCCTGGTGAAATTTTTCCTCATCTGTTGGCTGCTTTAAATTAGCTGCCCCACACATGGTACAGATTTTCAATGCCTATTTTATGAAGGCTAATATATGTATAATAATATATATATCCAATACTAATGTATATATATACTATATATATATATAGTATTTATATTTATAAATGTAAATTATGGACTGTCACTCACATATTTGTCTATTCTAGCATTAATATCACAATGCACAATATTTTAATTATTGTAGCTTTGAAGCATTTTACATTTAGAGATTGCATTCTTCTTTATGTCACAGGATAACAGAAAACTGCCTAAAGTAGCTTAATGAAATGAGAAATTTAGTGTGTTCACAAAACAGGAAGCCAAAAGTTCAAGAGTCCAGGCTGATATGGCCCTTGTTCACATCAAGAACAGAGCCTTCGCATTTTTTGCTCAACTATCCTGAGTATAGTTTTCATCCTCATGTCTCATTACCTCATGATTGCAAGATGATTGCTTCACTCCCAGCATCGCATTTGTATTCCAGACTAAAACGAGAAGGAAGGCAAAGAGAAGAAGGCATGTATGGAGTTGAGCATGCCTTCTTTTAAGGAGCTTTCCCCAAATCCCTGCCTAGTGATATTAGTGTGTACAGTAATTAATACATGGCCACTTCTAACTGCAAGAGAGGTTAGCAAATGTGTTTTATTATCTGAGCATATTGCCTTGAGAGATGGTAACCTTAGTAAAAGTAAAAGAAAATTCAGTGTTAATTAGGCAACTAATCCAATTTGCCTAAGTGCATATATACAATTAATTTTGTGTATTTTAATTATATGTATTCTTTTCAAAAACATTTCTGGCATTTTGTGCAACAATTCTTCAGGAGAAACTTTTAAATAGATATTAATTAATTTAGTTATAATTGATAACTTTACAAAATTGAATAAATGCCTCTCCATTTATTCAGTTCTGCTTGAATAGCCCCATTAAAATTTTATAATTTTCTTCATATGGTTCTCACATATTTTTTTGGTAGGTTAATCCCTTGGTATTGTAGATTCTATTTAGCTATTCGATTTTTAATGTAATGTGTTTTATCCCAAATTGTTTTTAATTGTTTTGTTGATAGTAGGAAGCTTGTGATTCTTGTTTATTAATCACATATCAAGCTAACTTACTGAACTCTTTTATTACTTTTAATAAACTTTCAGTTGACTCACTTAAATTTGTACATACAAATAATCATATTATCTACAGTTAATAAAAGTCAAACATCTTTTTACTTTTTCTTGTCTTATTACTTTATCTCAGGACTGAAGGGGGAAGCTTGCTAAAATAATTTATCAGGACTGTGTTAAGTTTTATCAAATGCTTTCCAGGTGTCCTTTAATATGATAATTTGGTTATTTCTTCTTAAATTGTTTAATGGAGTGAGATACATTTTAAAACATTTTTAGGGTGTGAACAATCCTTTCATTTCTGTGGTAAACCCTACTTGTTGCTGTTATTGTTAGTATTATTAAACTGCTTAATTTGATATCCTAATAGCTTGTTCAGTATTACTCTACCTATGTTCATAAAAAAGTTTGACCTAAATTTTTCTCTTTCCTTTTATCTACTTTTATTAGTTTTTGGTATCAGAATTTTACTAGGCTCATAAAACAAGTTGGTAAGTTTTATATCTTTTTATATGATCTTAAAATTTTATGTAATATAGGAAATATTTAATCATTGAATGTTTATTAGGAGTTGTAATAAAAATTTTTATGTTTGGTGCCTGTTTTAGAAATAAGTTTAAGATTTCTCATCATTTCAGGTTGGTGATTTTTAATTTTACTTTTAAATCAACTTTATTGAGGTATAATTTTAAAATAATAAATTACAACACATTAAGTGTACACGTTGATGAGACTGACAAATGAAAAATCCCATGTAACTACTTGTTCTCTAAGATACAGAACATTTATATCATCCCAAGAAATATTCTCAAGATACTTTGTACTCAATGCCTCTACCTCAAGCCCTAGGTAAACCACATATCTACTTTCTGTCACTATAAATTAGTTTTGCTCATTCTAGAACTTCATATAAATGAAATCTCACTGTATGTGCCCTGGATTCTTCTGCTCAGCATAATTTGTTTGAGAATCATTAATACTATTGCATGAATCAGTAGTTTGTTCCTTTTAATTGCTGAGTAATATTCTAGTGCATGAATAGAACTTTTTTCCCATTTATCTGATTAAGATATTTAGAATGTTTCCAGTCTGGAGCTATTATGAATAAAACTGCTATGAACATTTTTGTACAAGTGTTTTTGTGAGCAAAATGTTTTAATTTACCTTTAGAAACTAGTTAGTTTTAGAATTACTGGGACAAGTAGTAGTGTCTGTTTAACTTTATTAAAAAAAAAAACAAAACTGCTAAACTTTTTTCCAAAGTACTTACAACATTTTCAATCCCAGTATTAATCCATGAAAGTTCCAGTTGCTCTAAATCCTCAATAAAACTTAGTTTTGTAATACATTTTAATTGTGACCATCTTAGTAGATATGTAGTTTTATCTCATTGTGCCTTTAATTTGCATTTCCCTGATAACTAATGACCTCAAGCAGCTTACATGTACCTATTGACCACCCATATATCTTCTTTTGTGATATGTCTGTTTAAATTTTTTGCTCATTTTTGAATTGGGCTATTTATCTTTTGATCATTAAGTTGTAAGAGTTCTCTTTCTATTTTGGATACAAGGTCTTTGCCAAATATAAGATTTGCAAATATTTTCTCTCAGTCTGCAGTTTAACACTTCATTTTCTCATTGGTATGTTTCTAAGATCAGAAAACTTTCATTTTGATTAAGTCTAATTTGTTTATTTGTTCTTAATAGGTAGTGCTTTTTAGGCCCTTTCTAAGAGATCTTTATTCGGTTCAGCGTCACAATGAAACCTACCATACTGGTCTCCTTGCTCCTTAAAGATGCATAATTTACTCTCACCTCTGGACATCTACAGCTGCTATTTTACCTGCATGATGTATGGAATACTCTTCTCCCAGAACTTTGCATAGTTTATTTCCTCATTTCAATAGACTTTCTGCTCAATGTCACCTCCTCGGGGAAACTCACACCCTCCTGAGTTACTCTATTTTTTTCTATGTTTAATTCTAGAAGTTTTATAGTTTTAGTTCTTACATTTAGGTCTATGATCCATTTTCAGTTAATTTTTTATATGGTATAAGGGAAACATCTAAAATTTTTGCATGTGTCTATCCAAGTGTCAGCACCATTTGCTGAAAAGATCATAGAATTGCTTTGCCATCTTTGTCAAAAATTAGTTAACCATAAACATAAGGGTACAGTTCTGAACTCTAAATTCTGCTCCATTGATCTATATTCTAACCTTTCTCCAGTACCACATGGGCTTGGTTACTGTAGCTTAATAGTAAATTTTGTAATTGGAAAGTATGAGTCTCTTACCTTTGCTCTCCGTTGCATTTCCACAAAAGTTTTAGAGAGAGGGGAAAAAAAGCAAGTTTAAGGATTTTACTAGGCATTTAATTGAATCTGTAAATCAATCTGAGGAGAAATGCTATCTTAACAATATTGTATGCCAACCCATAAACATCTCACTTTATTTAGATCTTCTTTAATTTTTTTCAACAGTGTTTTCTAGTTTGCAGCATACGAGCCTGACACATCTTTTGCTAAATATATTCCTAAGTATTTTGTTCTTTGTAATGCCATTATGAATGTAACTGTTTTTTTAATTTCATTTTCAGAAAGTTCATTGACAACATACAAAAACACAATTGTTTTTTGTAGATTCCTTAAGATTTTCTACATGCAGAGTCGTGTCCTTTGCAAATAAAGACAGCTTTACAACTTTTCTCTCAATCCATATGCCTCCAATTTTATATAGTATCTATAATGTATGTACGTACATATTAATATATTACCTTGTGCCAGGTGGAAACTCCAGTACAATGTAAAAGTGGTGAGAGCAGAAATCCTTGCCTTGTGCTTGATCTGTAAAGGGATGCACTCATATTTTATATAACATAGATGACTTTCCCTTTGTTTTAAATAAACCCCTTGAGAACAACCGGAAGCCTCAGATAAAGTGAAAAATCAAAGTTTGATTTTCCAAAAGTGTTTTTGAAACCAACCAACCAATGAACAAAATGTATTTTTGTTTGTGTGCTTTCTCTACCTAATCCAGCTTGACCTCCAGGAGCCATTTTAGTTCAAGCTTCATGAGACAGCTGGAGAGCTCAGACCCCCTCCATCAGGTCCCCACCAGACACAATGGCAAAGAGGAAGGGAGATGGCAGTGATCTCAGGATTTCTCTCGGCCCTCATGGACACATAGCCAGGGCTCACATGAATGAACACTGCAAGGTAGGAAAAGAAAACAAGAAGATAAAGCGGGAATGGTGCTGATGTGTTTTAAACTGTCATAAGATACTTCTACAACAGTGATTTTAGCCTATCTCAATAAATGGTAGCTCCTGATGTTATTATTGGCTTGGTCAAAAAGTTCGTTTGGGTTTTCCATAAAATGTTACGAAAATCCCGAACGAACTTTTTGGCCGACCCAATACTCTATCATCATTAATCTTACCACTATTATTTTGTGTTCGGACTACACTCTATTCTCTCCAAAAGGGCTTGATTATTCACATTTTTCTAATGAAAAAAACCCATTCGAATAAAATCCATTATGAATTTAACCAGTGACAAAAATGTACAAATCTGTTGACAATTAGGACTGCATGTCTCCTGTGTGTTGTTCCCCAGCCACAGAAGTGACTAGTGACCAAGGAGAATGTAGGGAGTACAGAAGCTGTGAAGCCTCAGCTCCATGGGCTGGGGTGACCCCTCCCCCCTCCATCCCCAGCTGTGTGCTGACAAAGCTGTCATTAGTTAGGGGAGCTTGGAATCCCAAGTGCAAGGACCTTATGCTGTGCTCGAGAGATGGGAAATCACTCCTGTCAGCTGGGGGAGGGTGGGCGTGGAGAGCCAAGTGAGTGAGAATGGGGAGGGGTGTGTGTCCTGCTGGATCCTTGGTCATCTTTCCTGTAAGAAATTGCAGGAAGCCGCTCTGAGAATCATCGCACAGGCCCCCTCTGCAATGACAAAGAGATCACCTTGAGATGAGGGCATTCTTGGGTGTGAATGCTCTTTAATTCCTTGCCAGGCAGCCACAGTTTATTGAAGGTGGGTTTGTAAAGTAACGCTTGGCCAAGGAGAGATTGGCACAAGAGAAACGGAGACAGCTAATTCTCAGGGGGTCGTCTTTGGCAAAATCCACTATTGAGGCCTCATGCTACTTGTGCTCATAGCTGCCGAGAACCAAGAGTGCCATCTGCAAACTGTGATTCATAAACACTCTGTCAGTCTGCCATCTACACTGACATCATAAAATAACAAGAAGCAGGATTGTAATAAAGAGGGGAGGTTTGCGGCCTACCAATTAAATGCATCTAATTTATTTCTCTTACAGCTGAGGCTTTATTTATTAGTAAACAGCTGCATTTGTTACACTTTTTACTCAAAACGTGCCAACTGGCACTTTGGATGATCCATTAATCCTAAATAATCATCTGTGTATTCATAGATCCTGGATATAGAGGTCTATATGTATAAGAAGGTTATTAAAAAGCTGAAGCCTAACCTTGCCAGTCAGCTGGAGGGTGTAGCCCTGGGCATCAGGCTGGGTGAGTTAATGTGACATGAAGTCTGTAGATATGAATGAGTTCTGGCTGAGTTTCTGGAAAGATTTTGCATGTGGCTTTATTTCTCCCTTTTCCCCAAGTACATGTAGGGAAATGTGTATGTTAATTTTCTGCAGTTGAGCGTTGCCTACATTCTTGTCAAAGTCGAATTAGCTTGAGACTACCAGCATCAGATTATAGGGTTACCTGCTTTTAATTGTGTCTGGGAGGAGGTGGGATAAGGGGGAAAAGTGTAGTCCCTCACCACCTGAACTTTCACTGACCCTGCTAACTGGAGTGTGCTTGTGAGGTTAGAGTTCCACTATTTTGGCAAAAGTGATGCCAATACACACACACACACACACACACACACACACACATACACACACACACACACCTCATTTTATTTAAAAATGGCTGTGGTGTATGTGGAAAAGATCCAATCTAAGCCAGTTTTTGTTTGTTTCCTTGATACTTGGGAAAAGCAGGTTACTGAGAATCATTGCAAGGGAGAAAAATTGCATCATGCAAAAGCTAACCATTTTGCTGGGCCACCTGTAAAGGAAATTGATTTGTTGAATAACAACTTAGACTTATCCTTATCCACTGATTATATAAATAACATTTAGTTCCACCAGTTTTTCATTCCGGTGGATTCACATTGAAATACGTCATTCGGGGAAATACTTTCATCTTTAGAAAGGGCTGGTCATCCTTCTGAATATTATGTTTTGTTTTTATTTTCTGGGAAGTAATTGTAAGTATAAGCTATGCAGAAAGGTATAAATGACCAACTTTGGCCTACTTTAAACTCAGTTAAATTAGAAGCCCTCTATAATGTGACATTGCATTTATGGTTGCTTAAGTTATGTGGCTGTGTTAGGGCCACCAACATAATACCTGCAGACCAATATTCCATGATGTGCTTTAGAGTGACCAAACATGGATGAAAATTCTCAAACTTTAATTTTCTCTTTTGATTTTCATTTTTCCATGGTGACATCCATTGACTTGGGCTGGGCAAGCTGTGTAAATTCAATTAAAAAGTGAAGAGGGAATATAGAAAGAGGAGACAGTTGAAAGGATCAGCATACAATTTATGAAGTTTTAAATATTTACATCTCTCTTCTTTTCTTTTCCTTTGCCAAAAAAAAAAAAAGATAATAATAATCCTTACATATGGCCCTTTTCATGGACCCATACTACTGAGATCATTACAAGTTACATGTTGAAACTATGTCTAGTAATGGCCGGATAATCATCAACTAGGTATCCACATGTTTATCGGTTAGAAAATAGCTACCAATCAAATGTGCTCTGTTGTTTCCAAAGTTGGTTCACAGTGAAAACATGGGGTTTTGAGCCAAACTATCTGGATCCAAATTCCCAATCCATCCTTTACTTGCTGTGGGAACTTGGGTAAGTTACTCAACCATTCTAAGCCTCAGTTTCTTCAACTTTGAAATGTGACTAACCCCAGTTCCCGTTTCAGAGGATTATTATATGTTTGGACGAGCTAATTCACATAAAATGTTTAGCATAGTGCCTAGCAATTATAAGCCATCAATAAATTTTAAATTTAAAAAGAAGCAAATCTCTGTAGAAGAAATCTCTGTATAAGAATGGTATGGTCTTTCTGAGGTCTCACACATCTAACAGTTTTAAGTATTCCGCTGAATGCTAATGTCAGCAGAGTAGTGGGTTACTTTTCACAAGTCTCTTAGCTGACAGTCTCTTCAACACAGTCATGTGCTGAGGTGGGCCAGTTTGTACCCATCTCTTCCCAATTCCATGTACAACAATGTGTATGTTCAGTGATACTGCAATGGCAGCTTGAAATCAGGTAAGGTGGGATTATTTACACCACAGAAATCAACAAATTCTACAAATCAGGGCTCCCCCATTCCCAACTGGCATTAAATATTTATCAGCTCGTCCTCCCTATAGAGAAGATGGGTCCTTTAAATAAAGTTACTGTGCAGCCAATTAATAAAATCCATGCAAGGGTTTTACCAAGGATAAATCTTAATGTCCTCAACTCATAGCTTCATTACTCTCAGTTTGCACATACAACTAACAAGTCGCATTATTGAATGTCTTATTTGACAGCACACTAGAAGTAGCAAATTAAAAGATACGAGGAAGATGGCAAAAAGGAAGCAGACAAACATCTGACTGACACGAACATTCAAAGACATACACAGTCTGAGGTTGGTTGCTATAGGAAAGAAGGAGCCCAGTGTGGCCTAAAGTTCTCTCCTCACAACACTTCAGAACTTCAGTGCTCATAATCAGCTCCTTGAATTATCAAGGAAATAATAAGGTATGTCTCTTTATTATAATATGTTTGCTTCCTCTGATAGGTTAGTTGAAATCTATTTAGTTATTGTCTAGAAGTCAGACTGTTAATGCTGAATGGGATCTTGGGGACCATCAAATCTTTCAGCCACAGAACAATATTTCAGGTGGTCTACCAGACGTAAGCCAAACAACTGGAGGAGGGCAGCTCCAGTTGGGAATAGCATGGGTATTTTGTAGTCTTACCCTTTCCCCATGAAGTGTGACCATCATCAAGTCCCTTCTGTGGAGGTCTTGGGGCACTTCAGAGTACAGGCTGAGAACCACTGAAAGAGAACACCCCTCTTCATTTTCTAGGCTTATGGATGAGAAGATGAGCTTACCTAAATCAACCACAACGTATTAGGGAACCAAGAATAGCCCAACTCTTGCTCTGGGGAAGAAACTGCATGACATGAGATGCCTGGAGTGAAGACAGGAGTTTAAAATGTTTACATAATTATATAAATAATGTCATTAAGCTTTGAAAACTAGTTTAAGCTAAAGATTGATAACATTAAGACCTACCATTTATTTGTCACTTGCTATATGTCAGACAATATGTCAAGCATTTAATCTTCAGGAATTCTATGTGATAATTACCATTTTAAATCCCACTTTACAGATGAGCAATCCAAGGCTTGGAAAGGTTAAGAAACTCTCCTGGGGTCACTCAGCTGGTAAGTAGCCAGCTGCTCAGAGTGACTTAGAAGTCTATGCCCCAAAATGCAATATTCATTTGTTTCCCCAATATGCCACATTAACAAAGTATCAAGTCCTAGAAAGCGAAATGCTAAGATCAACAGATCTGGAGGGACCAGAGACACCTGTCAGAGTACAGAACTAGGGCACAGAGTTGGCAAGACAAGAGTGAGCTAGGACATTGGGATCAAATGAGAAAGCTAGGAATGTGACTTGCTTTTATGCACTAGAAAGAGCAAGATACATATGCAGATCAGCTGTGCTTAAAGAATCTGGATTTGGATGGGCAGTTTGGGGCAGAATTTCCAAAAGAAGTTAAGTGAGTTTACTAGGGTCACATGGCCCTTTAGCAGTCCAAGTCCATTTGCTTTTAAATTGTATCATAACTTAGGAAAGAGTCTCCTTGAAATTAATGTGAAAATATTAAAGTGCTTTGGCACCAAAAAGACTTAACTTTACTAATAAGGAAAATTAATTTTTGTGAATTTTATAAAGCCAAGTAATTGAAATAATGCTTTGCTATATTTGGAATACAGATTCAAGTGTATGTCACTAAATAATTTGGATATACAGGCCATAGAAATCAATGTTTATGAGTCCTTTGCTTGAATTTTGGTCTATGCTTAACATTACCTGTCTTGTAAGACTAGGAACAGAGGATCAGGAAAAGATGATGAGAGAGACATCCTCCTAGTCCAAATTAGAGGACAGAGTAGAGGCAGAACTACCCTTAATCGCTACCAAACAGTCATCCCATTTCTCCTATCAAAACAGGAAACAACTGAGTCAGGGAACAAACTGAATTAGACATACCCTCCACACATCCAACAACCAGAAATGCAGTTGGCCATGAAGATTTTGCTTCTCTCCAAGAGCCCCATTTTAATCTTCTGTATGGTGTTTGGTGACCAGACTAAAAGGTACAGATAAAACTAATAGTGTTCATTTGCTCTTTTGTCTACGCCCTCCCAGACCCTCCCTTTTGCTGAAAAACCATTTTGTTTCCATCTACTGCCCTTTAGGTTTGATGGGGCAGATGTGAGTATGTTTCATAAAATTGAGCAGATTATTTCCCCCCTCTCATCTCACAATTCAATGATCATCATTAAGTCCCTGAAAGCCCACAGTGCCAGCAATATTGGTCCAATAAGTAAAGCCACGCTTCCTAAACAGATGGGAATGATGTTTCTTTGCCACTGGGTGAAATTGCTTTAAAAAGCATCGGCAACAAACATAGGGAGGGAGAGCTGAACCATTGCTGCTGGAGGTCCGGCCCCATGTAATACTCGCCACTTAAAAATCCAGTATTGCCTTTGCTTCATTATAGTACTTTGTCCATCAGCTCATTAATAAATGCAACGCCCCCTTCCACTCTGCTCCTTCCCTGCACACACTGTGAATACGCACACACGTGCTCACACACATGCATTCGCAGCAGACACTTAATCAAATGTACTTATACAAGAGGAGCATATCAAAAATTGGTTTTTAGAGTTAGCAAGCAGAGAGAAAAGTGCTTGTCTTTACAAGTAAATCCTATTGTAATTACTTATATTTCTTTTACAAATGTGTGTCATGCCTCTGGTTAAATGTTCTTACTCTTTAAAATGAGCTCATGTTTTCACTAGAGAGAACAATGACAGTAATCTTTCGGCAAACCTTTTGCAAGGAAGTTCTCCTTTAAAATCCTATGTACTTTCCTTTGTTTCTCTGACCCAGTAATTCTCCCTATTATTAAGATCCATCTTTCATAGATTTCTTATTGTCTTTGTGTATCTTGGTCTCCCTTTCTCTTCTCTCCAAGCCCCCAACCTCCATACCCCTTCTTCTTAGGTGACATTATCTTACTCACCAAACCTGTAACTTTAACAGAGGGTGACAGGGTGACCTTGACGACAGATGTTCTTATGGCAACAGATGGCACTGGCAAACCTGAGAAGCTGCTGTATGCTGTCTCCGTGCCACCTGTGCCTGGTCAGATTGAGTCCATCAATTATCCAGGCTGCCCCATTCCCTGCACAGCCAGTCAGATGGATTGGCCCAGAAGGTTTGCTGCGTGCATGACAATAGGCAAGGGGCCAGTGAGGAAGCAGTCAGGTGAGAGAATTCCCTTCCTCCACTCTTCCACCCTCCCCACCTCAACCCCCCACCCTCACTCACTCATATAGTTAATGACTTCAGTGAGCCACAGGGATTAAACTGGTTTTATCAGTGAGAGTTCACCAAATGCCCTTTAAGGATAGTGAGCCACGAGGTGGCTTACATGAAAACAAACCGATACCGCTATTGCTTTATCCGCAAAAGTATATTTCTATTGTCTAGTGATTCTGCCACATTAGAAAGCCATTCTAGGAATAGATCTGTAGTGTGTAATATGGTCTTTGCTTATCATCCTTTCAATTTGGCTTCTCCTTCTACTTCCTGATTGCATCCTTGCTCCTAACCTCTTGTTTTGCTTCTCTGTGCCCATGTGGAAGGAAATAAAGATGACTAGATAGAGAAAAAGTTAATAATAAAAATAATAGTAATTTCCTAACCTGTTTCTATGTGAAAGAGGTACTTTGCTAGAGACTCTACAGTCACAAAGTTACCACTACCACTGATAAAATTATTCCTGTTTTATAGTTAAGAAAATTGAGGGCCAGAGAGATTCAGTAACATGCTGAAGGTCCCACAATTAACAAATAAAACAGTCAGGATTTGAACACAAGGTGGATGGGCTTTCCACTGCACAACAGTCCTTCTACCAACCAGGAAAATCCATGATTTGCTTGGCTAGAAATGAGTAATTTGGGGAGACGGGTTTGGGCCGCAACTCTCTTTCTTAACACAAGCATCTGGCTTGCCTTCTGCATCCCAGCTACTATGATAATTATATAATTTATTAATAAAGCAGTATCTGATCTCCAGTAAGTAGGTTAAACTTAAGTGTAACCTTTTATTATTTTTCATTAGTACAACAGGGTAGTTAAAGTTGGAACAGTTTGGCTTCTCTCTACCAGAAGAAAGCTGGAGTATTGTATGAAATCATCAGTGGACCTTAACCCAGATGGTGGTGTCATTTCTAAGAAATAGCATATGTTAGCTATTATGATACTTAAATGTAATGGTTTTATATCTCTCCAGTGGGCAAAGAAACCATACAACAGGTTTTAGTCTAGGAATTTTTTAATGGCACTTTAACTGTCTAAAACAGAGTATTTCCACAAAGAAATTCAATTGATAGAGTTTGGTTTAATAACAAAGGAATGTAAAATTCTGCCTTTTTTCATGCAATAATAGGACAGCGTCTGGATTTACTACTCCCTGAGTCTGCTATTTTACATAATGTTGCTGAATTGGGGACTATTACATGCTTTTTTGATTTTTAAGAAAAATTGCCTTAAAGGTTATTTACACTCATTTTATAACAAAGAGGGCAATATGACTAATTTTATTCTTAGCGTGATTAGCCATGAGTCATTTCCTAAGAAATGAGTGTAATTAACCAGGGAAAGAAACTTGTAATAAATCATGAAAGTGGACTGTTTCTAAGTGGGGTTAAAAACATCTTATTTAAAACTGCCATCGAATAAATCACAAACCCTAAGTTATGTGTTAAGGGAAGAAATTTTTTCAATTTTGAAAATTTCTGACAAGAGGGAGAAAAGAAGAAAAGAATGGGTGGCAAGAGAAGTAGGTTACATTAGTTGGGATACTTTAAGAAAATAGCTGCAGTAAGGAGAACATTATGCTAATTCAAATTCTATCAGTTAGCTGTATAATTTTGGAAATTCACTTAATTTCTCTGTTCTTTTTCTCTTTCCCTGTAAACTAAAGAGGCTGAACTTAATCAATCATTCTTAATCAGAGATTTGGGTAGCCATTAACATTGTTCACAAATATTTCCACGTCTCTCCCATTCCAGGCACGTGGCAGAAGTACAATCTTCCACTACTTTGAAGTTAAATGTGGACGTTTGACTTGCATCAAACATGGAATGTGAGAAGTGTTATTTCCACGCAGACGCTTTAAGAGCAAGTGCCTGAATTGCCCCATGCCCTTCTCACAGCTGTTATGGCCATAGTAGGACTTATCTAGATGAAGCTTCAGTCACTGTGGATTCCTGAGTGACTAGGATGATTAATTTCCCTGCTAACCTACACTTTCCACGTGGCATGAGTAAGAAATACACTTTTGTAATGTAAAGCCATTGAGATTTTGGTGGGAGATTTTGTTACTGCAGCATAAACTAGCCCATCGTGTTTAATAGATGAGTGTACATAAGATTAATCTAGGGAGATTTTCTAGTAAATGGAAGCTAGTGCTCATTCCAGAACTATTGAATCGGAATCTTATGGTGTGACTTCAGATTTATATCTTTTTAAAATGCTTCCCTGGTGATTATGATGTACACTCTTGCTTAGGAAGTACAAGAATTCTGTGTGCTAGTGGGCACGTGAGTGACAAGATAGTTTTAATATAGACTTTTAACTGCATATTATCCTAATGGATAACATAATAAAGTCTTACAATTGCGTGTTGCATTTCAGTTTACACAAGCACTTTTTTTTCTGTTAACCTTATTTAGTTGTTAAAACATTAGTAGATAATAATGTGTGGACATAACACCTATCAATGTACTGAGGATTTAAACCGTTAATGTGACTTGCTGAATAGGTTCCACTTTCTTCCTAACTACCCACTGTTCATGCTCTCAAAAATTGTCTACTTAGTTGATGATGATGATCTTCATGATAATAGATGATCTTTGTCCTTCGAGGGTCTCAGAAGAGCAATATTTTCCTGCCTGTGAATTTGCCTTTTTCTCCATGGACAACTGAAGTTTCCTGGCTAGGACAACACTGTTCAAAATATGTTGAGTGCTGTTGAAAAATATGTGGTTACTATTTCTGGATTTTTCTATACTTATCTTGGGGACCTTAGTATTTCTTTTACTCCCAAGTTGTGTGTGAGAAAGTGTCATGTTGAAAACTGAACTACTGAGCAAATATTTTTAATTTGTTTGATCTTAAATACCACCCTGAGGGCTCGTGAATTTTACCCTGGCTTGTGAGCAGAATACTAAGTTTAATCTAATATATTAAGCAAAACATAATGGCTGGCTCTTTACTTTTGAGAAATTCTTTTATAGTTATTACTATTTACATGTGAGGATTATATATACTTATTCACACATATGCTATAAGTAATACCTAGACATAACAAAATTCTATCTTTAATATTATCATTAAGGGTACAATTGTAGAATGAAACTCTTTGCACTGACATCTTGGCTTCTTTACTTGCTAGCTGATTTGCTCTTGAATAGGACATTCAATTTCCTTACTTTTCACTTTCTTCAGTAAAAACAAAGGTCCTAATAATAGGACCTACCTTATAAAATCATTGTCAAATTTAAATGAGATAATCCAGTAAACTGTCTGGAAGAAAGGAAGAAAGAAAAAAGAAAGAAAGAAAACAGAGAGAGAGGAAGAAGAAGAAGAGAGAGAGAGAGAAAAAAAAAAAAAAAGGCAGGAAGGAAGAAAGGGAGGAAGGAAGAAAGGGAGGAAGGAAAAAGGAAGAAAATGATCTGAAAATTAATTTAGGGGGTCAAATAGCTTTGGGAAAAATGGGTTAGATAGATTAACAAACACCCTTAGCAAGCAGCTTCCCAGAGCTTTTCATATGTAGTATTCACTGTGAGTCCATAAAGCTTTTTGACCACAGCTGGGGATGGGAACACCAAGACCCAGGGAAGACTTTCTGGAGGAGGTGATGCCTGAGTTGCATCTTTAAGGAAAAAGAAGCAAGAGGCAGAGAGATTATAGACGTGGGAGTGGGACAGTGTCTGGGGCTGAGAGGACATTTCTTACAAGGGAAGGGCAAGAGCAAGGCACAGAAGTGTGAAACAGTACAGTGTATTCAGGAAGTCCAGGTATGTAAGCTAGTGAGGGCCAGGGCCACAGGAGTGGAGAAGTTGTCAGGGACTAGATTCTAAAGAGCCTTGTTGGCCATGTTTTGAACTTGAAATTTTATTTTGTTGGCAATGGGTAATTGCAACCATTGGAACCCCAGGAGGAAATAGATGGCACCTGTAAAGATGTCACTGAAAAAAGAGTAATGAGGGGACTATTTGCAGGGTTAAAGAAGAACTAATGAGTCTGGGTAAAGCACCCTGAGATTAGCAAAAGAGAGGAGACAACAGCACCCCACGCTTTAAAGGACAGAGGGTAGAAGGTCTTCCCAGATCCTGGAGGGAGCTCCAGCTGAAGCCGTAGGTAAAGGAGAAGGCAACTCAACAGGAGCTGTGGCCTTCAGGAGAGGAATGCAACCACAGACAATCTGTGGCCTGGCAAGGATGGAACAGGAGAAATAGTCAACTTCTGTCTCAGCCTCCAGCGACAGTGGAGAAGGGTAGAGAGCAGATCTGCTGGGGCAAACAGAATGTCCAGCACAGCAAGGAGGAAAATAACATAGTGTGATTTGAATTTTAGATGTCACCATAGCAACTATATGGAAAATAAATCAGAGGAGACGTGAAACTTTAGAAAGGAAGACCTATGATCATATGCATGTAAGAAACAAGGAAAGCCTAAGTTGGAGACGTTCTGTTAGCGATAGAGTGGAAAGGAGAGATTTAAAGGAACATTGGGACGTCAAAATTGGTGACGCTTACTGACTGGCTATGGCTGGTGAAGAAGAGAGGTGACTTAGTATTACTCCCAGGTTTCTAGCTTGGATGATAAAGAGTAAAATGATGTGAATAACTAACATAGTGAATGCAGGGAAAGAAGTGAGTTTGAGGGGGAATTGAGGAATTCCAGTTTAAACCCATGGAGTTTGAGAGACCTCAGGAATGTTCATGTCATGATTTGCCACAGATATTTTAATATAGGATTCTGACTCCAAGTGAGGACAACCAAGACTAGAGATACAGATTTGCGAGTCATCGGACTATGTGGTTGCCCAAAGCATGAAAGTGGATGACAGCCCCAGGAAGCCAAGTGATAAGGGGAGCGAGCTGAGCAGAACAGCAATATTTAATCTCTGAATTCCACCACACTGCTCTCGGGAACCTGGGCATACTCTCCACTCTTGGCTCTTCATCGCGGATCACCTAAATTTCCAGCAAGAGACTCTCCTTAAAGTAATTGTGTTGGTCTGTTCCAGGAACAGAAAGAGAGTTAATTTTCTAGACCTCTGGGTCTGTCAAGAGCTCCTAGAGAGACAGAATATATCTTTTTTAGATTTCTTGCCTTTTAAAAATGGAACTGATGGCTCTATACAGGCCCAGGTTGCCTAAATGAGGCAAATATTAGTTAAAACATGTCCTCTTTATTTGATGGTTGCTAAGTCACCTAAGGCGTCAACAAACAACTCTCAAAAGTTCTGATCACACAGAGTAGCTGTATGGAACCCCAGTGAAAAGAGGCCATTAGGCTCCACTTCCCCTCCCCTCCTAATAACCTCCTCCACACTGGCCTCAGTGCTTCCCAACCTCCTGCCTGGATAGTTTTCACATAGAACACTTGAAAGCAATTATGGTAAGAGCAACTATAGGCAGGGTACCCGAGGCATGCAAGGCTTACTCAGAACCTTGCTTCAGATGTTGGAAAACAAGCAATCTCTCATGGACATAACTATAGATGGTAAATAGACAGATAGATAGATAGATAGGTGACAGAGTTGAGTCTGATGTATATGTACATATATATCTCACAGGCGTGTACACACATGTACACACACAAGGTCACATGTATGCATGTGTGTGTCTATGCACATACACTTTAGTATGTGGTTGTACAGATGTGCATGTGTGCATATGTATATGAGTTTGTATGCTGTGTATATGTCTGCCAGTGTGTTGTGTGTGCAAAGATGTGGGTGTATATATGTATGTAGTTGAGTGTTGACGCCTATGAGAACAAGAGAAGAACAAAAATGTGCCTGTCTTCCCATGATAAGGAGAAGACATTAAAGGGTTAAAGCAATCACTTTAGAAGCCATTTTCCAAAAAAGCTGCACCCTAAATTAATTTTGGCTGGTAATCTATATCGGGTTAAATAACTCCTCATTATTCTGTAACACAGCTGAGGCATCTCCAAATGTTTATCTTGTTTTGTAACCGGTACCTTCTGGTATCTTCTAGTGCCAGCTCTCCCGGCTCCTGCTATATTTCATTCTCACTATTTTTGGACTGGAGCTGCTGCTTCCAGGTGATTTAATAAATTGCTTTTTTTTTTTTTTTTGGTGTTCCTTTTAACTTACCCATCTGCTCAACACATGCGTAACTTGCAATCTGTCGGCAGTTTGCAGAAAGACAAACTGTCAGAGCTGCATGCATTTGACAACTTTGTTCCCAATTAGATTAGTGGCAATTTTAACAGATTTCAGGGCAATGGAGAAAGGGATGGCATGTTATTAAAGCATCAATTCTGACAGACCCAAGCGCATATGACTTCAATGTAAATTATTTTAAATGCTTTAATTAAAACTAGAGAAAGATTTACCCTTTACAATGGTAAGTGATAGCAAGACAAATTTAAAAGGAAAGAGAGTAACCGAGTTTTCTAAATGGTTTATGTTGTGCAAGGCAGTGCAGCAGTCAAGATGACTGTAATCTATGGTGGTGATATGCAGGCTGAGTTAATTATTCATTGCTTCCTCCCTGTAGCAGATGTGATTCAATACACGAGGTACAGGACTCAGAGCCTGGAACACTCTCTGAAAATCTCAGCTCAGGATTCTTTTCGAACCATCAGGAAATTGCCAGAATCTGTGTAACACGTTAGATATATTCATAAGAAAAAAAAAATCTTTATTTTTTTGGCTCTTTGTTGTTTACATGTTTCAATACAGCTGCTTCTCTCCTCCTCTAAACCCAGCACCCCAACCTCTATTACCACTCCATCTCTAGTCTGATATCCCTGAAACATACACAGATATACACAAGTGATTAGATTAGGCAAACCCAGGGATTCTGTACCTTGGGTCACTTTACAGGCAGGCGCACAGCTCACCAGAAAATGCCCTATCTATAATTTAAATGTATTGCAATAGTCACAATTCATGAATGCAGAGTGTCACTGACAGAATTTCTGGCATTCTGGGAGGGAACTCTATAGAACCAAGAACACATATAGGTGGAGAGATTTCCCTGATGAATTTGACAATGTGCTTGATTTATTCAGCCATAAATCTAACCATTGGTTTAATGCTTTCCATTTGTTCTTAGACAACACTGGGCATTTTATTATTGAAATCACCACTACATTAATTAAGGTTTAATATTCCCTGAGCATAATTGCATAAAATTCTTTTCATGTACATTTCTTAGTCACTTGGGAAGGGCTTACCATTTTATATATGGGCCTTTTGAGTTGTGAGCTGTCTGCTCTTTAAGAATTATTGAAATGACTTGAGGAAGAAGGTTGTTACTATCCTACATGTAGGTTTCCTTAATTTTTCAAGTTGTTTTTAAATAGGTTGTTGCCTTGTGTCTGTAAGGGCATCTTTTAGTACTTGGATTGGATTGCAGCTAGGCTGAATTGGATCAGGGTTGCGTGTCCAGGGCAAGCTGTATTTCACCTTATTTCTTTGTTAATATTACTTATAAGAAGCGCAGGCATTCACATTTTTCAGTGGAAGAAATTAGTAATAGACTTTTTGAAGGAGCTGAGCACAACAGATGTGGAAGACTAGTTGACATATATATGGTGAATCAGTCAGAGATGGCATCTTGGGAATGGTGTAAGAGGCTAGAATGCTGAGTCAATCAACAAACTTCAGCTCCCCTTCCTAACAATATCCTGCTAAGCCCCTCATACAAGCCTTTCCCTGGCTTTCAGTCTCTACCACACAGAGAGATTTTTTCTTGTTTTTGTTTTCATTTTGTTTTTCTTTTTGTAACAGAAGAACTTAGTATCTGAAATCCACCAGCCTCTGATAGGAATTTATCACTTCCAGCTCCTAGGTGAATGACCTCCGTCAAAGTCTAGTATCTTTCTGAGCCTCAGGTTTTTAATCTGTAAGTATAATAACAAATAACTACATTTCAGATATCTTTTGAGAATTAAATAAGATAATGCATTTCAGGTGTCTGGTATATAGTCAGTGCACCATAAATACAAATTTCTTCCATCCTTCTTCTTTCATTTTATTGATGCTTTTACATAATTTCGTGTTTTTGTGTTTACTTTTCCTTGTGGATAAAGAATTACAGAAAGGAATGGAAAACTTTGAAGGGAAAGGGAACTCATCCTTCAGCTCTTCCAGATGGGAATCACTACCCGGTAGGTTTAACCTCTCAGGGCTACAATTACACCAGTAAGCTGAGCCAACTTGGAGCAAAAAGGCAATATGAGCTTGCATATACTGCAATTGACATGATTTGTTTCCTCCTGTAACTCTGGCGTACTGAGGAACTTGAGGTGTAAAACAATACCATATTTTTAATTTCTATATAATCATTTAATCTGCTCTGAGCCTACATCATGCCTCAGTCTCAATTTGGGGCTTTCTTCCTCACCCAAGGTGGTCTCCTGAGAGCCCAAAACCATTTGGAACATTCAGGACAAGCATCCTCATCTTCAGTTCACTAGTCATTCAATATACTAGTCATCTTGAATGTTCAATGTCTAAGACTACATGGTCCTTTACAGTCACAGAGCTTTCTGTTACTGCCATCCCAAAGTTGGTCATAGGGAGTCCTGGCTGAAGGTGAGTACCAAGATGTCTAGTGCCCATTGCCCTCTAGAGATCTGCATATAGATAGGGTGTCACAAGAGAGGAATGCAAATCCTGGATCCTTGTTCCCAAAACTAAATGCCCTCATCCAACAGTTTTGGATTTTGGAATTCCAAATCTCCTCCTCACTGTACCTACTAAGTTTTTAAACTCGGGATCCCAGTCCTTAATTTAAAATAACAGTAACAATAAAGTGTCTTAATAATGCTCTGACGACTGATAAGGTGCCAGCTCTCCAGGAATCAAAACCCTGCTCGACAAGGCTTAGAGGTAAGACACTGCTTAGTCTTTCTGATTCTTCTACAGAAGGGAGAAGGAAACAAAAACATAAAATTCAGTAGTTATCTAGTCCCATGTGGATGGCAGCAAAGATTTGAGAGAAACTCTTTATACGTATTGCAAATATGGACTTTTAAATGTCACTAAGTGGAATAAGATACAAACCCAATCCAGAATAAGGATACTGAGTATTAAAATTCCGCAGCAGCTGAGTAAAGTAATTTTAGATTTCTTGGGCAATATATCCTAGTGGCTAAGAATAGGGACTCTTCTCCAAGTTCAAGTTCAGCCACTTATAAATTGTGTAACATTTAGAAGTTTCCTTTTTGGAAAATGGATGTGATAAATAGTATTGATACTTCCACGATAGACTGGTTGTGAGGATTAAATGAGTTAATACACCCAAAGTGCTTGGCACATGGTAAGCACTAGCTAGCATCAACAATCTAGCTAGCATTAATAATGACTTGAAAGACCCAAGTTATATTTCCTGCCCTGCCACTTCCAGCAGAGCCTGCTCCGTGGGCATGTGACCAATGCAATCATACAGGGCTCCACATTCAAAAGGGCTCTGTGCTTGGGGGTTAATGCTCTGTGGTTGCCTTCTTGAAATCCTTAATAATTTATCTTTGAATTTGTGTTTTAAGTGAAACTGGTGGGACAAGGGGGCATGTGCCCTGGGTTTAGAACATCAAATCATATGTGGTCCCACCTCCAACTACCTCCCTAAGATGGGTTCTTGGCCACATGGTACCAACCCTTTGGCACCCTGGACCTGGCCTGTTTTCTCCCTCCCTGCCCTCACCTCATGTCACCTCTGCCCCCACTGGGATCTGGATACGGATGAAGAGAGGCCTGGTTATGCTCTCTGTGGCATCATGGGCAGGGCATAGTGGTGGCCATCCCCTCCTTTGGCTGACAGTGCCACGGCATGTTTGCCAGGTGATTCTTCAGTGGCAAGCCTTTCACCCATCCCGGATCTAGGTACCATACTGAACACATTCTAGCATGGAACTTGCAGCTCCTTGGAGGTTGCATGTCCACAATGGATTGCAGCAGTGAACATTCAGCTGGCTGACCGGAAGGGGAACCAAGCTACAGGTGGGCTGCATAGAAGGTGGACCCCCAGACACCTGTGAGGGTGTGCACTCACCCTGAGTACCCCCATGGTGGAGGGAGCATAGGATTAACTAGCAAACATTAGGGCAGACTGAGAGACCACAGAAGAAAGTAAAAGGTTTTACTGTTTGGTACCTACCTTTAATGGCACTCTTTTTCAGCTCTCTTGGTCAGGGAACCCAACACTTTCATTTTGCACTGAGGCTACTAATTGTGCAGTTGGCCCTGCTTGTGTGCTTAGAGCAAATCATCTAACCTTTCTGAGCATTGTTTTCCTTGGATGTGAACTGAAGATAAATTAGCTTTTCCTTCCCTAGTTATAGGGGTTTTTGATGAGGAGAAAAAGAAATAAATGTGAAAACATTTGTAATTCATAAAATGCACACATATATGAAGTATCATTATTATTGTCATTATAATGCAGTATATATGCATTTATTTCATTTGATAGTTTTACACTGCCACTGAGATTAGAAAAGTGATGACACTAAAATATATTGCATTTAGAATTTTTAGAATTTTGAAAACTATCATATCTTTGGCAACAACAGGCTATAAAATTTGGAAAAAGAGTGATGGTTCTAATTTGTTCTTTTTTGAATATGGAAAATGGAAATTAGAGGAAAAATGTGTTTTCATAAAACAGGAGAGTGGTCTGAGATTTCCTCTAAGAGGTATGGTGCCTCCACAGACTTCTCTGAAGTGGTTATTTTATTCCATGTTTCCATTTTCTACAGCCTTTTCATTATTGCCATAATATCACATTTCATGGAAGTTCTAGACAAAATGGACTCAAATGTATATTTTAGGAAGTAGATAGAAACAGCTTTTAAAACACAAGCCTTTCCCCCAAAATAATGTGATTTGGGGGGCATATGGGATGGTTGTAAAAAATATGGAATTATTCATTATAAATGGTCACCTATTATATAAAACAATATTTTTGTTTAAATTGAAAGAATAATAGATGTCTTAAGCAAAACCAAAACCTCAAGAAAAATAATCACTCCTAATCCAACTGTCAGCTATAAGTACTGTGTAGCAATGATTTAATTCATCACCCTTTCAGAAATAGTTACTCTTATTTTTTAACCAAAATAGAATTATATTTTATATAATATTTTCAGGTATTTTTACATATATATCAATATATGATACTAAATATCTTTACAATGTAATTTTTAAAGATTGCATAGTGGTCAGTTGTATAGATGTACAATAATACACTTAACTAGTTCCCTTTTTTAGACATTTTAGTTGGTTTCTTTTTATTTTATTATTAGTATTTTTGTGATTACAAAAAGCACTACAATAAACATTCTGGTATATGTACCTGTGTACACATCTCTAATAATTTCCTTTGACTACAGTCCTAGAAGCGGGATTTCTAGGCAAAGAATATGGGCAATTTTTAAAGATTTTTCTAAATTTTTGCCTGCAGAAAAATTGTACTAATGCATACTCACTTCAGCAGTATAAGCACCTAATTATTTAAATTATGATGCATTTTGGTATCAGTTTTAAATAGTATTATGTCAGTTGCCTCTCTTCCTTGTATGTTATTCTAAAAATTTTTGGAAGGAAAGCCATGGAATGTGAGCTTCCAGTCAGTCTACAGTTCTTTTCCCTCATCAATAACAAGTGAATCCAAAATCTGGAGTCCAGTCCTCAACTAATTTTTTTATAGATGTACCAAGGGACCCTCTTCACAACATTAAGCATCATTTAATATGTTTAAATACTTCCATGAAAAAGCATATTTGATACAGTAGAAAAAAACGTTTTTAAGTAAAAGCATTTAACAAACTGATAAGGGTTGAATTGTGTTCCCCTAAAATTCATATGTTGGAGACCTAACCTTCAGTATCTCAGAATGTGACCTTATTTGGAGATAGGGTCTTTATACAGATAATCAAGCTAAAATGAGGTCATTTAGAGTTGATCCTAATCCAATAAGACTGGAGTCCTTATGAAAAGGGGAAATTTGGAGACTGACACACCTAGAGGGAGGATGACATGAAGAGACATTAGAGAGCAGACGGCCATCTTTACAAGCCAAGGAGAGAGGTCTGGACCACATCCTTTCCTCACAGCCCACAATTTTGGGCTTCCAGCCTGCAGAACAATGAGGCATAAATTTCTGTTGTTTAAGCCACCCAGCACATGTTAATTTGTTACAGAAACCCTAACAAACTAATACATGAATCAAGCTTAACTTTATTGAAGAGAAGTGAGAAATGTCTCAGGTTTTAAACTTATTGTCATTTGCATCATACTTTGAAAGTAAATAATATTATTCTCCCTCTATGAACATTTTCAGTGAATGGTTTTCCTTGATTCTAAGACTCTCTTTTTTTCATTTTCATCATCTCTGAAATTTGATGTATTTTTGCAACTGATGGCAATTCATTATTCATTTGGATGTGTTTTTTTTTCTTCTTTTTTAGTGATCCATAAATTAGGGGTTCAACTTACAATTAACAGCATCTTAAGTTCAATCATATATAATATTTGTGTATGTATATGTATGTCAATTTTTAAAAATTACCAGCATTGATAGTGCATTTTCTATGTGCCAGGCACCAAACTAAACACTAGATATAGAGAGAAGAAAACATACATGCACACAGGGAGGGGTGAGGGGAGTAGGCAAGGGAGAGAAATTAGTAAAAGAGTGAAACAAAAAAAATATGAATAACTTAAATACAATTTCAGCACCTATATGGTACAAAATGAGGTATAGTTAAGGGAGTAATTGATTATTAGAGATAGATTAAAGGAAATCTTGTTGATGAAGTAGATTGAGAACATGTATTTTAAAGGGTTAACCAGGATTTTCCAAGTATACACGATGTAATTAGGAGACTGAAGGGTTGACAGTAAGAGAATTTAGGCTGTATGTTCTAAAATGAAGCAAATGCTTCAGCAAGGACAAGAAGCCACATGGGTTATTTAGGAGGATCTTAAGTGGTGTGGACTGTGATGAAGAGGAGGGAAGCAAAGGTAGGTAGAAACCAGCCAATGGAGAACTTGCATATCATGAGAAAATTAGAGAAGAGTCTATGGAATTTATAAGGCAGAGCATTAGTTGAGGCTTTCATATTGTATATAATGCAATACCCACTAAAAAGTGGCTTACACGATATGGATTTATTAGCTCGTCTAACAAGAAGTCAAGGGGCAGGCAGTCTGGGGTTTATTAATTCAGCAGGTCAATAGGGTCAAGGTTCTAGGTCAGTTTCTTCTGTGATTCTCTTGGATTTCACTAAAGAACACCAGGAGTCTGTTCAGATCTAAACATCACATGTCCACATACTATGAAAAGACAAGATGAGGGGCTTTCCTTTAGTGCAGCTCCATTTACTGTAGAGGAGGACATTTGTCAAAAGTCTCCTAGCCAATCTGCATTTGTATACTGTTGACAGAATTGCATCACATGCCCTCTGTAAACAATTATCTCAGAAGTACTGTTATTAGCATATTGGTTCTGGGAATGTCCACATTTCTTGAGTAAACTTCTGCCCAGTACAGGAACAAAACTGGGGTTTGGATACAAAAAGGAGAATTGGTGAAGCGGTGTCTTTTGAAATTCAGGAAAATGCTAATAAAATAAGATTTGACTCCTCATCATTGGACTTATGCTTAATTTAGAATTTAAAACTCATCCATTCAGCCAGTCAGTCATTCTCTCAATAGGTACTATTCAAGCACTCAACAAATGCCAGGCATTGTGGTAAGAGGAGTGGAAGACAGAGATGAATCAGAAAAAGATAAAAGCACTTAAGAGCCAGAGACTAATGTTTACAATGGAACAGAGAAGGTAAGGAGTGTATGAGGCTACAAGGCAATGACGAGTGTGGCAAATGTCATAAAGAAGATACAGTATATGCTGTAGTTGTTCCAGGAGAACTGATTATGTGCCATTCTTCACAGCTCTGCATTTACTGCCATCCTGTTGGTAGTTTGAAATTGTCCATAGTAGAACAATTTACACCAAGGAAACTGGCAAACACTACAAATCAGGGCTTTTTAATTTTTTGTTTGTTTGTTTGTTTTCCCTCAGAGAGCCAGTTTGTAGAGCCATATCTACCAGCATATGACCAGAGATAGGCAGTGATAAGAGCAGGTTTTTCAGGAGGAAAAGATCAATGATCTTAAACTCTCATCTCATTATACTAACCCAATCATCAAACAAACAAATGAATAAAGTCAAATCCAAATTCAGTTGCTGACATTAGACATTCATAAAATGTTTTTTAAGCTTTTCTATTCTGCTCTGTAATCTCTGTACCTGTGTGCGTATTGGGTTGTGCTAAAGAGGAAGATGGGAAGAAGTGGAGATCTCCAGGAAAATCTTTACAAGAAAGTATATTCTATCCAGGTTTCCTACCCAATTTGGCAAAACAGGTGTCCTGGGTTTCAGAAAGCATATTTCTAAAGAGATGTCTTCCAGCCCTTCAGCTGCCTCTATATTTACACTGTCTTCTACATACAATCTCCAATTATGAAAATCTTCCATATGGCACCATCTCTCCTAATGCTTTTCACAAATAGCTCTGAATACTATCTGCGCTCCGAGAAGCCATGGCCTCCTAGGGCCTGTGGGGCCTTAAAGGTCATCTCATCTACCTTAGTCTTTAGATAGGCCCACTCCTAAGGCAGTTTCCTGGAGAAAGCAGAGAAGGTCATTTTGTTTTTGAAGACATGGTAAAGTCCATGCCTTGTCTTCATTAACCTGCACTTATAACTAACAAGATATGAAATTCTTCCCTAGATCAATTTAAATTTCACATTTTAGAATTCAATCTCTTATTTGCTGTCCTGTGAGGATTAGAAAACAGATGGTGACCATTCTTAGTGTAAGAGGCATTTAGACAGATGGACCTCCTTTTTCTGAAACGTTTTGGGCAAATTAAATTTTATGAAATGAATTGATTTCTATTTAGGATATCCCCTGTGTAAAAGAGAATCTGTTTGGGAGGTGAAGAGTCCTCTTGTGGAGTGATTGATTATCCCCTCATTTGGGTTTTGTAAACATCAATGTTCAGATACTGGGTTTTCTTGAAACAAGGCCTGTCTCTATGCCTAAAGATCAACCATAAATCATCGTTATAGGCTGAATAATCTCTGTTCCTTTAAGCCTGCCTCATAGATATCATTTTCTTACTATTTTATCATCTGTCTTTCTAGATGCAAACCCATATATATATATATATATATATATATATAAATTAATTAACAATTTTGACTGACTTGATATATTGTCAGTGAAAGAAAAGCAATACAGGAAATGATTTTCTAAAGAACTTGACTATTTCCTCAGACTGACCTGGTTGGTCAAAGCAATTACAGCAGTCCAATCAGTCTATAAAAGAAATAATATTGCCTAACAGTTCACAGCCTTTTGTACTTTTCATATATACCCTCTCACTAGTTTCTCACAGTGAACCTATGAATAAACAAGAAAAATATCATAAATTGCAGTTTCTGGATGAGGAAGTTAATATAAGCACAGATAGACTGACTCAGAGAGCAAGCTTAAGGCATAGGCAACATTAGGAATGTAACTAATGTGTTTGATGTATCAACTATGTATCAGATATTTTTCTCAGGAGCTCATTTATTTTCATGACAAACTTATGAATTATTATCATCTCTATTTTACAGAGGAAGAAACTGAGGCTCGGAGATGTAAAACAATATTCCCATGTTTACAAGTCTAAGATATAAGAGAACCAGCATTCAAACCCAGGTCTGTCTGACTCCAAGGTGTGGTACCAGCAGGCTCAGTTGATCAAGGGGTCAACAGTTCTGGTTCCAGCTTCCTGATCTCCAAATTGCAGCTAAGGTGATGTGATTTTGGAGTCAACAGTTGGCTATGGCCCCTCCAAGATGACTGAATGAAGGATAAGGTCGTAAGATCCTGGAAACAGCATTTGATCCCATGGATTCCTGATGCTCCAGCTTCTTGATAATAGCAGAGGTAACATGAAAGGCTAATTGTCTGGTAGTTTTGGGGAGTTATTCTTATATACCTACCTATTCAACAGTGTTACAAGCCCCTACATTTGAGTATTGAATCACTTTCTATTTAAAGTAGTTAAGAGTAGTTTCTGTTACCTGCAACTGAACCCTAAAAATTAACAAATCTAATACTCTTTTCATATGTACACCTAGGCAAGGCTTATAAAAATCTTTAATCTTTCCACGTTAGTGAAATTAGAATATTGTTCTATGCTTTGAATCTCATTCAATTTAAATATGAAAGGAAGACCTTTTCCTGATTTCTGTAGTTTTGAATCTAGGTGTTTGAGCTTCAATCATAAATACAATGTGAATGGTTAGAGAATTGTCCAAAGGGGCAGTACCAGGAGAAATGGTCCCTGAGACCATACTGAAGACCTAGAACTATTGGATATGGCTCTATGTAGGTAGCATCCCTGCTGGGGGAAAAGGAATTATTTGTAGAGAAGAAAGAAAGCAATAGCCCAAAAGATAACAGCTTGGAACTGGTCTTGAGAATGAAGTAAGTATGAAAATGAGAAAACAAGGGACAACATTGATAGATGGGATAGCCAAGTGCCAATGAGATGAAGGATGAGGAATGAATTAGGGCAATTGCTTAGAAATATTTTTAAAATGTGTATTGAGCACCCAGTAAGCAACGTTCTAGGTGCCAGGGATAAAGCAGTTAAAAAATGTAAATTCAGTCATTGTTCTCATGGATTAACAGTCTACCAATATACATCTTATTCATAATGACTTCATTTGTCACTAAATTCTCAAGATTATTTTAGTCACATACTAATCACCCACTCCATGTCCTGAAATTGCCATCTTGAACCACACTTCATTTATCTTCATTTACATGTTCAATACAATGAGATAAAGATGAACTCTGGTTTTCTCTCTCATCATGTGGTCTAAGTTATACTCCTATGCAGATGAGGAAGTTATCTCTAAACTAATAAGCAGATTCAAAATCCAGTTAAAATGATGAACTGAACAGACAGTGGTGGGCTAACCAGCTTCAACTACCTTCCAACTCCCCAATATAAAATGTAGAAACAATTTTATTAGAACTCTTTACCTGCATATTTGAACTAAATGTCTTTATAAATACTAGAGTCATTTTTTCCTTTACTTAAATTTTTTTAAGTAACCATATATTTTTTAATACTCCAAGCATCACCCCCAACATATTTATATCAATTCTATTGGTTTGAAAGTTTCTTCTAATAAAATTGTTTTTTGAAATGTAAGCATGGAAAAAGCAAAATATTTAAGTTATGCTATTATTTTATACACTATTTTATATTTGATTCTAGAATTCAAGCTCTCAGTCAACAATACTCAAGGTTATAGGACTTGGAAATAAGTATTCAGTTTATATTGGATCATGATGATGCTGAAAGGAATAGTCTTTAGAATTAGACTAATTTGGGCTTCCCTGGTGGTGCAGTGGTTAAGAATCCGCCTGCCAATGCAGGGGACATGGGTTCGAGCCCTGGTCTGGGAAGATCCCACATGCCACAGAGCAGCTAAGCCTGTGCACCACGACTACTGAGCCTGAGCTCTAGAACCCTCGAGCCACAACTACTGAGCCTGCACGCCACAACTACTGAAGCCCACACGCCTAGAGCCCGAGCTCCGCAACAAGAGAAGCCACCACAATGAGAAGCCTGTGCACTGCAACAAAGAGTAGTCCCCACTGGCCGCAACTAGAGAAAGCCCGCGCGCAGCAATGAAGACCCAACATAGCCAAAAATAAATAAATAAAATAAATTTTAAAAAATTTGAAAAAAGAATTAGACTAATTTAAGTTTGAATCCAAAGGACAGACATGAGGCAAATGTAAAGAGCTTAATAATAAAGGGTGTCCACTTGGCGGGGGCGGGGGCGTCATTAACAAGTAATTACAAAAGAAGACATACAAAGGGCTAAAATACATATAAAAATAGGTTCAACACCTTTAGAGGTTTTTTAAACCACAAATGAAAGTAAGACAGATTATCTTTTACCCTCTCATATTGGCAAAGGTTTAAAAGACGGCTTCTATTTATTTTTTTGACAAGGCATAGCATACACTAGCAGATAACAACTAGCTATTCACTGTAGGTGATTATTTCCTCTGATGTAAACAGCTGGGTTATGTTTCTTGTTTGCACATAGGTACCACTTGACTCAGTGTTGACTAATGACATATGGCAGAATGATATATGCCACTTCTAGGTCAGGCTCATAACATCCCCTGTCCTTCTCACTCCTACTCTCAACATGTGTACATATACTCTCTTCTTTCCCTAACTGCTGGGTGGATTTAGAAGGTCAGGGAGACTTTGGTAGCCATATATGGAAGTTGGCAGACTCCATCAACCTGGGTCTCAGTGACTACATGGCCTCCCACTATGAAATCCCCCATTAAATGAATTTTATATGAATAAGAAATAAATTTCCCTTTTGTTAAGCCACTAAGACACGGATTTCTCAGTTTAAACAGCTAACATTGCCTTAACAAATGCATACATTATAGATGGGAGTACAAATTCATAATAAATGGAAAGGGCAGTCTGGCAATGTGCATACAACCTGACCCAAGAATTTCACATATAGATATTGATCATAAGGGAATAATTATATAAATGTAGAAGATATATGTATAAGGATACTCATTTAGGCATTGTTTATAACAGCAAAGAGAAAAAAGAAGTTAATTCAATTCCATAGAAAATTAGCTAAAATGTCACTGCATTCACATCACGGATATTTCATTTATTTAGCAAATGTTCAGTGTATGCCATGACACACCCACTGTGATGGATACTAAGCAACAGTGAAAAAAGATAAGGTACCTGTCATTGCAAAACTTATAGTTTAGAAAATTAGACAGACATTTACAATGTAACTTTAAAATTTGAATTATAGTTAGTTGTCATAAAAGGAAAAGTATGGGATGCTATGAAAGCTCATAATAGTAAATATATAACCTATACTGTTGGTCAGGGAAAGCTTCCTATATTAACAAATATGCCATAAAACAGAGCAATAATGAATAAAAATGATCTGATTTTCCCAATATTTCCTACCCTCCACCAACCAAAATGCTTTTTACTTACTTGAATAAATAAAATTCTAGTAGAAGAATAGAGACTAGAGATGAAAGAATGAAATGTTTCCTTTTATTATTTCATGCATTAATTTAATTATACATATTATAATATATTGTATAAAATAATAAACTACGTTAGAAATACTGCTTTGTTCCACTTGATATTCATGGGATACCAAGTCAGCTTGCCTGGGATTGAATCTTGGCTCCATCACTTCATAGTAGTGACCATGGACAAGTTTCATCAACTAAATGGTAAAACAGCAATAATAATAATTACTACTTCTAGGGCTGGGTGGGGATTTAACTTAAAAAAAAAAAAAAAGTATTTAGGAAAATTACCCAGCATATAGTAAGTGCTAAATAAATGTTACCTAGTACTATTCGTTTCTGTACATGCATTTTACACACTAATAGCTTGATTATCAATAGTGATTAATATCTTGGTTATCAATATGAAATCATCTAACAAGCATCTTCATTTTTGTCCAAGTTACGTGAGATTCTTCTACAGACATAAGATGTTGTTACTGCAATTTTTTATTCCAAGCAATAAATACCTATCTGCATAACATGCAGCTAGTTTTAGTTCATTTACCTTGCAAGGTTACATTCATTATCTGTGCAGTGAAGCAACTTAACTACAGTGTTCTTTCTCCTCTTCCCTTCTCCCTTCCCCACTTCCTTTTCATTTGATGCACTGTTTATTTTTATCAAAGTAAGAACTGTATCTAAAGATAGATATTACTAACAGATTTTTAAAAAATTGAAATCCCATGCTTCTTTCATCTCTGCTATTCCACACCCCCTCTCATGCCACACGTTTCCTCATCTACCCACTAGGTTAACTCCCCACCTAACTTTTAATTCATTTAGCAATCTCATTTCCCACTCAGGCACTTAGATTACTTCTAATAATATGACTATATGGCTTTTTTGTTGTTTTTTCAACTTTAGACATTATTTATTGACTTCCTGCTACTGAAGATTACATTTTAACTCTTTTACAACCTGCCTCACCAATCCTATTTTTCCTCTATTTTCACTCTCCTAAGATGCATAGCTATCAACAATTTTGAATAAGTGAATAATCAGTGTTGACATGATCATACAATCATTGCTCATATCTGAGCTACTCAAGATATTAAAATTATGTATCCTGTATTGTACAAATTAATTTTTTGGAGTTAATAGTTAACTTGGATTTTTATTTCCCTGATTTTTCTAATAATAAGTCCTTAAATCAGACCTAAACCTCATCAAAAGCATGACACTTATTTCAATATAAGTATATCAGGTAATTAATCTGCTAGTCATCAATCAAATGCTCCAGTATGAATTGGTTCAATCTGCCATTAGTGATCACTGTGAGACACAGGCAACAGAGTGTAAGTTGTACTTTTTGTGTTCTACCTAAGGAATTTTTGCCTGCTCCAAAGTCACAAAGATTTTCTCTTATATATTCTTTTGGAAGGTTTAAAGTTTTAACTCTCACATTTAGGTCTATGATTTATTTTGAGTTAATCCATGAATATAGTGTGAGGTAAGGATCAGATGGTCTCACTAGAGAAATCTATAAAAACTTTAAAGAAGAATCAACTCCAATTCTACATAACCTCTTTCATAAAACACAAGAGAAGACACTCCCCAATTCATTTTATTAAGCTCATATTTCCCTGATACCGAAACCAGGCAAAGACAATACAAAAAAAGAAAACTACAAAACAATATCTCACAAGAATATAGTCACAAAAATGTGTAACAAAATACTGGCAAATAGGAATCAGCAACCTAAAAAAGAATGACATACCATGACCAAGTGAGGTTTATTCCAGGGATGCAAATCTGGTTCAATATTCAAAAATCAGTTATACTAAACTATCCTAATTTCTTCCAATAATTATTTGCTTGTCTTCTAGCAACTAGATTGTTAACTCAGAAGAATTCTATATTAATTTTGAAAGGGCATATATCTAGGATTTGCAACATAATTGTTCACTTAGCCAAGAGCTGACTTTTGTTTGTCCAGAAATTTGGACAATCCAACAGGTCAATATGAAAACTAAAAACAGGGACTTCCCTGGTGGCGCAGTGGTTAAGAATCTGCCTGCCAATGCAGGGGACATGGGTTTGAGCCCTGGTCCGGAAAGATCCCACATGCCACGGAGCTACTAAGCCCGTGTGCCACAACTACTGAGCCCACGTGCCACAACTACTGAAGCCCTTGCACCTAGAGCTTGTGCTCTGCAACAAAAGAAGCCACTGCAATGAGAAGCCCGCACACCACAACAAAGAGTAAGCCCCGCTCGCCGCAACTAGAGAAAGCCCGCGCGCAGCAATGAAGACCCAACGCAGCCAAAAAATAAATAAATTTTTAAAAATAAATGTTTTTTAAACATTTTATTTAAAAAAAAGAGAAAAAGAAAACTAAAGACAAACAAAACAAAAAATAAGACAAAAATTGTGTATAGATGATGTCATGTGTCAAAAAGATATGTTCTGTTATGCGAGATCATTTTTAAGAAAAAACACAGAGAAACTGAATTACCTTGAGCAGAGGACAGCTAGGAGCATAATATGAGAACTCTGTCTCATGAAGTACATCCAAGGAAACTAGGATATTTAGCTGGGAAAAGAGAGGATCAAGGAAGGCCTGAGAAATGTCTTCAGACAGCGGAAAAGCACATGCATTGTAGTGGGTAGGGGTGTGTCGTGGTCCCGAGCCAAACTAAAACAAATGAATGGAAGTGGAAAAGAAAGATATTTCATATAAAATACAGAAAAATCTTTTTAACAATTAGAACTGACAAAACCTTCCTATGAGTTAGTGAATTTTGTATCTGTAAAATTACACACAAAAAAATCGACAAAGCACAGAGATGGATATTATAGTGGGGTTCTATGTGTGAGTGGGAGACTGAGCTAGCTGACACCCTAATATTCCTTACAACACAAAGATTCTATGATCTTCTGGGAGCAAGATGAGTTATTTTGAACTTCACTGACAAGTCTTACGCCCTATGTCTAGCCTAAATTGTCTTGTTGCTTAATTTAAATGGCTTCAATTAGCTAATGTAGAGATGAGGTTTGAGTGATAAATGTTCACATTAACATGATTCGAGATATGATCTTGACAGTGCTGCTAGACTGGTCTGCTGAAAATCACTTCGGCAGGCTACAAATAGCTCTCATTACTTTTCCCCATTTTTAAATGATGTTTATTTTAATTTTTCAGAATTCTCGGATCTGTAATTACCTAAGGTTTATAAGGTAGTGAACAGCTAATTACTCTTTTTATTTTTAGGCAAATGATTCTGATTCTGTAATATAGCCATCGTTTGCCTCCGGTGCCAGGCCACTTCATGGGGTTCTCACTTAAATTACAGCTCCACCTTTTTCTTTTTTTAAAAAAACATCTTTATTGGAGTAAAATTGCTTTACAATGGTGTGTTAGTGTCTGCTTTAAAACAAAGTGAATCAGCTATACATATACATATATCCCCATATCTCCTCCCTCTTGCGTCTCCCTCCCACCCTCCCTATCCCTCCTCTCTAGGTGGTCACAAAGCACCGAGCTGATCTCACTGTGCTATGTGGCTGCTTCCCACTAGTTATCTATTTCACATTTGGTAGTATATATAAGTCCACGCCACTCTCTCACTTCATCTCAGCTTACCCTTCCCCTCCCCGTGTCCTCAAGTCCATTCTCTATGTCTGCGTCTTTATTCCTGTCCTGCCCCTAGGTTCTTCAGAACCTTTTTTTTTTTTTTTTAGATTCCATATATATGTGTTAGCATACGGTATTTATTTTTCTCTTTCTGACTTACTTCACTCTGTATGACAGACTCTAGTTCCATCCACCTCACTACAAATAACTCAATTTCATTTCTTTTTATGGTTGAGTAATATTCCATTGTATATGTGTGCCACATCTTCTTTATCCATTCATCTGTTGATGGACACATAGGTTGCTTCCATGTCCTGGCTATTGTAAATAGAGCTGCAATGAACATTGTGGTACATGACTCTTTTTGAATTATGATTTCTCTGGGTATATGCCCAATAGTGGGATTGCTGGGTCATATGGTAGTTCTATTTTTAGTTCTTTAAGGAACCTCCATACTGTTCTCCATAGTGGCTGTATCAATTTACATTCCCATTAACAGTGCAAGAGGGTTCCCTTTTCTCCACACCCTCTCCAGCATTTATTGTTTGTAGATTTTTTGATGATGGCCATTCTGACTGGTATGAGGCGATACCTCATTGTAGTTTTGATTTGCATTTCTCTAATGATTAGTGATGTTGAGCATCCTTTCATGTGTTTGTTGGTAATCTGTATATCTTCTTTGGAAAAATGTCTATTTAGGTCTTCTGCCCATTTTTGGATTGGGTTGTTTGTTTTTTTGATATTGAGCTGCATGAGCTGCTTATAAATTTTGGAGATTAATTCTTTGTCAGTTGCTTCATTTGCAAATATTTTCTCCCATTCTGAGGGTTGTCTTTTCATCTTGTTTATGGTTTCCTTTGCTGTGCAAAAGCTTTTAAGTTTCATTAGGTCAACTCAAAATGGATTAAAGACCTAAATGTAAGGCCAGACACTATAAAACTCTTAGAGGAAAACATAGGCAGAACACTCTATGACATAAATCACAGCAAAGTCCTTTTTGACCCAACTCTTAGAGAAATGGAAATAAATACAGCTCCACCTTTAATGGTACTGATGGTTGTAGTATTCCTTCAGCTGCCTTGTCCAACCTGTCAGGTTTAATGTGTCAGTGAAATCAGCATCACAACCACCAGAGAGAGGGGTTTGGGTACTGGTTCAAGAGTCAGTCTTGTAGAAAGATTAGTTTTGACCAGCTCTCAGTTACAAGTCCCAGAACAAACATAGTCAAGTCTTAACCCCATACTTTCTGATGTGTAACCTCAATTTAAATACAACTCAAGATAAAGCAGGTATGTAACCTAAATTAAATAAATTGGATTTAATTTACTTAGGAGAAAAACGGATTAACTGTTATTTCCATTTTATAGATATGAACATTGAAATTTAAACAGTTACATAACCTCTCAACACATTGTTAGCAAGAAGCAAAGCTGTAACCCAAAGCACATTTCACCCTGGAGATCATGGAGTTCCAGAATTTTGGCAAAGCTGGAGTAAAAGAGAAACAAACAAAACTTTTCAACTCATCATGATTTGCCTTTGGCAATACAGTCATGTAACATCTGTATGTATAGATGTGTGTGTATATGTTTTTCCACTGGGAGCAATAATATCATTGCTGTGATGTATGCTTTATTATAAGAGGATTCCATTTCTGATTCTATTAATTTTTTTTGCTGCTGCTGTTGTTTGGCACCTCAAGAGCAATGTAAAATCCAAGCTCTGATTCAGAATACTTCCTTCACGGCTGATATAGCTGAAGATGTGAACCACGCCCAGCTGATATGAACTATCCACAAATACAAATGCCTTCACTGTTTTTCTATTCCTTGAAATATTTTTACAGATCAGGCAGAGAAATAGTCAATGGAAATCAGTATCTGAGTTCCACATTTCTTAAACTTCTTTCCAGAGTTCACTAATCAGTTGTAATAAGATGACAGCTAAAGAAAGATCCCTTAAGAACAGCAGAGCAGAGGCAGTGTTGTGGGTAATTAGGCAGTGACCTGGAAATAGGTGTATCCCTTACGAGGCAAGTGATAGGAATGTATGAGGGAAGCAAGGGCTGGGCCATCACTCTGGAGTCTAGAGGGATTGAGTGGTACAGTACTGGTGACTGTGGCTCCTTCCTTAGCTTCTTTAGGTTGAAACATACAAGGTCTGTGTGGCCTAACCTCAGTTTATTTCTCATCTGTCATGCAGATGTCTCCCTTGTAGCCTGCTTTCCTGCTACACTAATCTTTTACCATTCCTAGAACATAATTTGTGTGTGTGTGTGTGTGTGTGTGTGTGTGTGTGTGTGTGTGTGTGTGTTTGGTAAGGACATTAAAATGATTACCCTCTTAATAAATTTTTTCAGTATACAAAACAGTATTTTTAACTATTGGTACAATGTTGTACAGCAGATCTATAGAATTTATCCATGTTGCATAATTGAAATTACATCCCTTGAACAGCAACTTTCCACTTTTTCCTCCCCACAACCCCTGCCAACCACTGTTCCACTCTCTGCTTCTTTGGGTTTGACTATTTTAAATATCTTATCAAAGTAGACTCATGCAGTATTTGTCCTTCTGTCACTGGCTTATTCCACTGAGCATAATGCCCTCAAGGTGCAACCATGTTATTACATAAGGCATGGTTTCCTTTTTTTTAAGCCTGAATAATATTCTGTTGTGTGTATATGTCCCATTTTCTTTATCCACTCATCAGTCCCTCAATGGACATTTAGGTTGTATTCACATCTTGGCTGTTGTGAATAATTCTGCAATAAACATGGGAGTGTAAATATTTTTTCAAGATCCTGATTTCAATTATTTTGAGTTAATACCCAGAAGTAGTATTGCTAGGTAATATGGTAGCTCTATCTTACTTATATGGAAACCTCAGAACTGTTTTCCATAATGGCTGGACTGTTTTTCATTAGCAACAATAGTGTACAAAGGTTCCAATTTCTCCACATCCTTGCCAAAACTTCTCTCTTTTTTTGGTTTCTTTTTAATAGTAGCCATCCTAATACATGTGAGGTGATATTTCATTGTGGTTTTGATTTGAATTTCCCTTATGATTTGTGATGTTGAGCATCTTTTCATATACTTGTTGGTGATTTGTCTTCTTTGGGAAAATGTCTATTCAAGTCCTTTGCTCATTTTTTAATCAGATTATTTTCTTGTTATGGAGTTGTAGGGATTCGGTATATATTTTAAGTATTAACTCCTTATCAGATATATGGTCTGCAAATATGGTGTAAGATAAGGGTCTAGTTTCATTCTATTCATGTTTCTTCCTTCCTTCCTTTCTTTAATTCACTCATTCATTCATTCCTACATTCTATGCTTTGTGTTGCTGTCTGTGCATTAGGAGAAAACAGCCACCTCACTCAGTCTTCATGGACTGGGCTCATCCAGGAGACCTTCATCAATCAGTTTGGCCCGAGATTCTGGGGGCCACTCAAACCTTCTCTGTGTATGTGACTTCTCTGCACTTTTGTGTGTAAATTACCAATTAGAGAAATTTCCCAGTCTCCTTTTTTTCAGGCGTTCATAATTTCTTGCTCCCTCTGGTGTCTGTCTGCTGTACCATGAGTCTTCTGGAGCAGCAGCATGCCTCTAGCTCCTTTTTTTGTTCTCAGTGGCTTCTAGACATCTGGAGTACGCTGAGTCTTTCCATGCTCTGAAACTGGAGAGACTGAAGCTAGTTCCTTGGGAAGCCACCTGAAAAGTCTAAACACTGGTTGTATGTTTGAATCTTCTATTGCCCTTCCCAGGAAAAGCCAGGGGCTGAGAGTCTTACTAAACACGTTCCTCTCTTGCCAGAAAGAAACTCTGGCAGGTGATCAGGTACTAGTCCAAAACTTCACCTTTGTTCTCAGTGGTCCTCAGTCATCTAGCGTACACCAGGTACAGTCAGTGTTCTGAGACTGGGTAGACAGAAGTCAGATTTTCTGGCAGGTGCTTGACATGTCAGAACATTGGATGCACAGTCAACTCTTCCTCTTCCCAAGAAGAATCTGTGATCTGGGATTTTTGACCCTCTTGTTCTGTGCTGAGACAGTGGGAGGGGCTATCGTGAGTGCTTGCATGCTAGTCCAAACTGCTGTGTGGTTCTCAGCAGCTTCCAGACATCTAGAACACACCAGGTTCTGTCAGCACTCTGAGACAGAGCCAATCCCCTGGGCCGCCACTGGAAAATTTAGAACATTAGACACATGGCCCAACTCTTTCCCTCCCCAGGGAGAAGATGGGATCTGGGGTTTTTCACCCTCTTGCTCTGTGCTGAGCCGGGTTAGAGGCTATGGCAAGTGCTTACATGCTAGTCAGGCCGCCATTTTTGTTCTCAGAGGTTCTGAATCTGGGAGCTTTCCTGTTAGTGCTCAGATTCAGACAAGGGAGAAACCAGCCCCTCGAGCAGCCTCCACAAACATCAGAACATTGGACATCTGGTCCAGTCCCTTTCCTCCCTTCCCAGGGAGAATCTGGGAGCTGGGCATTTGCTCCCAATCATGTGATGCTGTGCTGGGAGAGGGGTTATGGTGAGGGAGCTTCTCAATCAGCTTTGATATGGTTGGTTTCCTGTTTGCCCTGGGTGCAGGAGCCTCTTGACTGGTTTCTGGATTCATCAAAAAGGGAGTTGTTGGTCTGTGTAGAATTGTTCAATTGGTGTGCCCATGGGGAGAAGGAGTGTCCAGGGCTTCCTATTCCTCCCTCTTATTGACATCACCACCCTGGAATACAAACCTTTCTCTCATTTCAGGGCTTTTGCACATATTGTTCCCTCTATTGGGAAGAAAACTCTCTCCTCTTTTTCTGCCAGTATCTTAACATCTGTCAAGATGCTTCTCTGATATTACCTACCCTCTCACCCCCAGTAAGATTTATATGTCCCTCCTCTGCATTCTGATAGCACTCTGTTTTACCTTCAAAATGCACTCACAACACTGTATTATAATTATTGTTATACTAGTATGTTTTTTTTCCTATTTGACATTAACCTTATTTTTGTTTCCCTAGAACCTAGCACGTGAACTGGAATACAGTGAGAAGAACAAATAAGGAACAGTTGGAAAACTTGCCCTCTAGATACCTCCTTTTTCTTTGTGAGAAACAGTAGCCTGGGAGACCAGGAAGTTGAATTATAGTCATAGCAATGCCACTAACTAGCTGTGTAAACTTGCATGAAGTCATTCTTTAGTTGTCACTCTCCATCTGTAAAATGAGGTTATTTGACTAAACCATGATCAGTCAACAATTTTGGTTAGCAGCATAACTATTTTTTTTCAACTAAATCATACTGTAAAACCCAAATAAAACACTGGAGCTATTCTGCATGATAAAAGGAGGCTGTCTAGGGCCCTGCCAATTTAACCTCCCCTTTCCCATTGCCCCATCCCCACCTGCTCCATGCTTGGAGTACAGTTTGTAAACCACAGAACTAGGTGATCTATAAGATTCCAATCATCCCAAACACTCTTGGGTTACTTATGTAATAAATTGAACTGACCTCTTCCTCACTGATGTACCCCTTTCCCAGGCCCTGGGGTACATCTCCATCTTCACTGGGTTTTATTTTTGTAAGCCTGACAGCATAAGGAAGTCAAGTTATTGTGGAAGTCAATAAGCTCTGTTTTGGCATTTAGAATGTTGTTGGCTGGTTTATTGGGGTCTGTATTCTATCCTATTAATGAAGAAAAAGAATGGTATGTGTATCTTGGCTTTGAAATTGGAATATCATTTTAGAATCCTGTGTGGGATCAAACTATATAGTGGTGGCCAAGAGCCAGGGATAGAAAAAATTTAAGTGATCCTGTATGTGTAGTTTTTAATTCCCTTGTGGTTTCTGAAAGGTGCTATATAAAAATATTATTGACCTGAGTAGTCAATTAAGTTTTGGCACAGAGGGAACAACAGTTTATTCTTCAGTGATACAGGGGAATAATTAAAATATTGTAATATGAGATCACTGTTTTTAACTTGCATCTAGTTGGTTGTTTGATTTATAGGAGAGATAAGGATTATTTTACAATTGACTGGAGACAAATATAAGTAACCATAAAATTCCGCCTCTTTTGAAGAAAATTTTTGTGACAGAACCATTTATCAATCTTCTTTTAAAGCCCAGGCTTTATATATCTGATTATTTATATTTTCATGAGATTAGTACTATTATTCCCATTTTTAATTAAGGAAACTGAGTCTTGGATATGTTTAAGAACTTACTGAAATTCACAAAACTTGCAAGTGTAGTGTATGTAATAGAACTGTCAAAAGTACATGGAAAAACTATATACGTTACTTTAAAAATCTGTTTGTTCTGGGAGAATGGAAAAACTTACATCAAGGTAAGGGATTAAAACCTACATTATCAACTTTGCTTCCAATCATATTGCAGTAACTTGTAGTATAGTTAACCTTGTATAGCACACTACTAGAAAACTAGACAAACTATGTGAACAGTTGATTTCCGACACTGAGCAGCAAGCAGTACAGGAGAGTGATCCTTGATAAAGGGGAACAAACAAGGTAAGTCCTACAGTTGTCCAAATTTTCTGCCTGGAGGCATTTTCTGTATCATTACAGGAAAGGGGGAGCCCAGACAGGACAATGGTCTCTCTGAAAGGGGATAGAAATCGGAATTTGGGAGACTGATGCACATGTAATTTCCAAGGTAAAATAATGGGAAAAAAAGGAGTTATGGAGAGAAAAAGTTCAATAAATCTGCATCGATTTCCCTGAGTCTGGCTGAACATGAGCAGCACATGCATAACATGAAAATATGTGAAGCCAAACAAAGAATAACTATCATGGAAAGAACAATTACTACAAGGCTGTAGCTGAACAATTTCCAGAGCACACACAGCATTGGAAGAATTTCCAGTTCTAACCATCCAGAGTGCAGAAACCTTGTTGAACATGTGGGGCACTCAGTAGGGCCCTTAGAAGGATCATGACTGTGTAGTAAGTCTAAGTTAGACATAGAGTATAGTATATGTTTGATCACCTTTTTAAAATCTTGAAAATAAGGCTCAAAAGAATTAAGCTGATCTGCAAGGGACTTCATGACCTGTGAAAATCAAATTCAACATCTTTAAAGGATGACAACAAAATCCATACACTCAACAATGTTACATCCGAAAATTGAGTATCTAATAAAAAGTTACAGTACATGTGAAGAAACATAGGAAAATCTGACTAATAGCCAGGAGAAAAACAGTCAATAGAAACAGACTCAGAAATGTAAGAACTGATAAAATTAGCAGATAGGGACTTTAAAACAGCTATTATAAATATGATTAAGGATTTAAAAGAAAATTTGAACATAATAAAGAGAGAAATTTAATATATAAAAAAGAATTTTTAGAGTTAAAAATATATAGTATCTGAAACATTTTAAAAATCATTAGATGAGGTTAACAACAGAGTAGACACTATGAAAGAAAAGAGCACTGAACTTGGAGACATAGCAATAGAATGTATCATAACTGAAACACAAAGAAAAAACACTAAAAAATTATCAAAGCTACAGTGACAAAAGGGACAATATTAAGGATGCTAGTGTATATTTAACTGAAGTCCCAGAGAAGGGATGGTCAGAAGCATCATTTGAAACAATAATGGTTAAATATTTTTTATCAATTTTATAAAACCACATATCCAAGAAGCTAAGGAAACAAAAACAAACTCAAAACCCACAAAAGGATGAACAAAAAGAAAATCACACCAATGCATATCATAATCAAAATGCTGAAAATCAGTGAATGAGAAAAATCTTGAAAGCAGCCAGGAAGGGGTTTGGTCAGAAGACACACAGCATACATGAGAGCAAATATAAGAATGTCTTGTAACTTTTCTTCAGAAGAGTGAAAAGTAACAAAGACAAATATAAAAAATAGAAAGCAAATAACAAGATGTTAGACTTAAACAAATACATTAAGTGAAAATGATGAAAACCCTAATTAAAAGGCAGACATTGTCAAGCTGGATAGAAAAACAAGACTCTATGTTGTTTACAAAAAAACAAATGTTAAATATAAAGACTCAGATTAAATGTAAAAAGAGAGTAAAAGATATACAAGCATCATTAGAAAACTAGAATGGCTATATTACTATCAAAGAAAGTAGACTTTCAGACAAGGAATATACCAGAAATAGAAAAGGGGCATTCATAGTTATAAATGGGCCACCAACTCATCAAAAAGATGCAATAGTCTTAATGTGTATGTACCTAATAACAGAGCTTCAAAATCCATGAAGCAAAAACTGAAATCTAAAGAGATAAATAAACATATACACAATTATAGTTGGAGATTTCACATCCTTTTTCTCAATAATTGATAGAGCAAGTAGACAAAAAAATCAGTAAGGATATAGAACAACACTATAAACCAACTTCACCTAATTGACACTTACAGAACACTATACTCAATAATGTAGAATACACATTCTTTTAAAGTGCATGTGAAACATTCACCATAATAGACCATATGCTGGGACACAAAACAAGTCTAAATACGTTTTAACAGACTAAAATCACACAGAGTATCTTCTCTGCCTGCAACACAATTAAATCAGAAGTCAGATCAGAACAGTATCTGGAAAATCCTCAAACATTTGGAAATTTTCCTGAGGCAAATGCCTGTGAAAAAAGCCTAAGGATATAGAGGATAGTTTGGGTTAATTTCACATTCAATACCCTGATAACTCCCAACCGAGAATTATCCTTCCTCACTAGTGTTTGTCACCATGCAACAGCTGACTTTCATATGGAGAGAACTCAAAAACTTTATTTATCCACATTATTATCCCAGAAAGTACTCATCTCTTAAGAATTGGAAAGGAAACTGGATATAATTTGTAATTTACTGGAGAAATAGGTTTGATTTAATGTTAAGAATATAAACCAAAAAAAGTCAATGCAACTTGCTTTATTCTCTTTGAACATATCATAAAATTCTCACTACCCCAGCCTGCATGTTTAGAAAAAGGAAAAGCACTCTTTCACTTATACCTCACTCATTATGTTAGATTTGGCCCAATGGTCCAGCCTATGGGAACTATTTGTATCTGACTTGATTGTCATTTTCTACTCTGGGCCATCTCCCCATTTGGTAAGCATCTTTCAGACATCATTCACACTTTCATTCTGCTTTTCTGTCATTAAAACAGATTTTACACCATGACCCTCTTCCCTTAAGGGTAAGTTCCTTCCCATAAGCTTTCTCAGTCTGTTATGGGAATAGTTATGACACTGGAGGCCTTTTACTTTGAGTAAGTAGTTCAAACATTTTAGAATCACCAAGATGTATTTCTCCATGTTGCCTATAAGATGAATTTGAAACACCAGCAAATACCTAGCTAAAATCCAGATATACCAGCCCATGGCATTTCCTTCATTTAATAATGCTATCTATCATAAGTAGAAAAGATGATATGGCTGACCTTTCAGATACTGTTCTCTTTCAGGCAGGAAAGAGGTTGATGACAGAAGAGAAAGGAAATGGCTCCAGTATGTCATGTCCTGTCCTTGGTGAGCTGGCCAACACTACATTTAATAGTCATCAAGAACATTGCCCAAGTGTGGTGCTTCATGTTGATCACACCAACGTGCAGTCTGTTACTGTCTACAAACCCTCCCTACCCACCACTGGTCTGCCCATTGAGATCTGTGCCAAGGTTGCTGTTGAGGGTATTGAGTTTTTCATCAAAGTTTCTGTCTTCCATTATTGCTGTAGCCACTGGTATTATTTCCTCTTATTTCAGGAGTTGCTGTTCACACTGTAACATACAGCTATTTGTTTACTTATTTGTCTGCTTACTTATTTATTATTCATTGTTTCACTGGAGTTCTAGAAAGATGGGATTCAACCATGAACTGATAGGAATTGGGTAAACAGAATATCTGAATGAGAGACGTGAAATTACACTTATTCTTCTACTCCAACACTAAGTTTTATCCCAACTTGTGATCTTTGATTTTCTCTTCCTGTAGAATGTGTTCTTTTCAAGTTTACTGTGTCCTCAAAAAATAAAACCTTGAAGGCATCCTCCAAACGGCTTCTAGACATGCTTGGATCCAGTGGTGATCTCACTTAGGCTCAGGCTGCAAAAAATGCTACATATATCATTCCCACTGGGGGCCATCGGGCTATGGGAGCCATTCAAACATGAATAACACATAGTCTCTGAACTCAAGGAACTTGCAAGTTACTTTACGTAAATCCCCAAAATTAGCAGGATATGTTCATATAGTAAAGGTCACTGATATATTTGTGAAGCATTAATCTTTCCTATGGCTCTCCTAGGCACAGCAAAAGGAGAAAGGGAAATAAATAGAAAATAAGGGTGGTGTGAACACGTGGAGATTTGGGGAGAAGGGCGAGCTCTGAGAGGGAATGCAGACTTCCTCGCCATTTTCCACATACATTGCCCTATGCATCTCTTGCATCTGGGTGTTCCTGAGTTATATCCTTTTATAATGAGCCAGTAATATAGTACACTTTATGATTAGTCATAACAGCAAGGAGACGTTCAAGATGGTGGAGGAGTGAGATGTGGAGATCAACTTCTTCCCAAAAAATACATTGGAAATACATCTACATGTGGGACAACACCTACTGAACGCTGGCAGAAGACCTCAGACTTCCAAAAGCCATGTGGCTGACAGGGTCTTGGTGCTCCGGCTGGGTGTCAAGCCAGTGCGTCTGAGGTGGGAGAGCTGAGTTCAGGACACTGGTCCACCAGAGACTTCCCAGCTCCATGTAATATCAAATGGCAAAAGCTCTCCCAGAGATCTCCATCTCAATGCTAAGACCCAGCTCCACTCAATGACCAGCAAGCTACAATGCTGGACACCCTATGCCGAACAATTAGCAAGACAGGAACACAACCCCACCTATTGGCAGAGAGGCTGCCTAAAATCATAATAAGGTCACAGACACCCCAAAACACACCACCAGACACGGTCCTGCCCACCAGAAAGACAAGATCCAGCCTCATCCACCAGAACACAGGCACCAGTCCCCTCCACCAGAGAGCCTACACAACCCACTGAACCAACTTTATCCACTGGGGGCAGACACCAAAACAACGGTAACTATGAACCTGCAGCCAGCGAAAATGAGAACCCAAACACAGTAAGCTAAGCAAAATGACAGAGAAACACACAGCAGACAAAGGAGCAAGGTGAAAAGCCATCAGACCAAATGAATGAAGAGGAAATAGGGAGTCAACCTGAAAAAGAATTCAGAGTAATGATAGTAAAGATGATCCAAAATCTTGGAAATAGAATGGAGAAAATAAAAGAAACGTTTAACAAGGACCTAGAAGAACTAAAGAGCAAACAAACAATGATGAACAACACAATAAATGAAATTAAAAATTCCCTAGAAGGAATCAATAGCAGAAGAACTGAGGCAGAAGAACAGATAAGTGACCTGGAAGATTACAGTGGAAATAACTGTGCAGAGCAGAATACAGAAAAAAGAATGAAAAGAATTGAGGACAGTCTCAAAGACCTCTGGGAAAACATTAAATACACCAACATTCGAATTATAGGGATCCCAGAAGAAGAGAAAAGGAAAGGGACTGAGAAAATATTTGAAGAGATTACAGTTGAAAACTTCCCTAATATGGGAAAGGAAATAGTCAATCAAGTCCAAGAAGCACAGAAATTCCATACAGGATAAATCCAAGGAGAAACGTGCCAAGACACATATTAATCAAACTATCAAAAATTAAATACACAGAAAAAAAATATTAAAAGCAGCAAGGGAAAAACAACAAATAACATACAAGGGTATCCCCATAAGGTTAGCAGCTGATCTTTCAGCAGAAACTGCAAGCCAGAAGGGAGTGGCAGGACATATTTAAAGTGATGAAAGGGAAAAACCTACAACCAAGATTACTCTACCCAACAAGGATCTCATTCAGATTTGACAGAGAAATTAAAACCTTTACAGACAAGCAAAGCCAAGAGAATTCAGCACCACCAAACCAGCTTTACAACAAATGCTAAAGGAACTTCCCTAGGCAGGAAACACAAGAGAAGGAAAATACCTAAAATAACAAACGCAAAATCATTAAGAAAATGGTAATAGGAACATACATATTGATAACAACCTTAAATGTAAATGGATTAAATGCTCCAAAAAGGACATAGACTGGCTGAATGGACACAAAAACAGGACCCGTATATATGCTATCCACAAGAGACCCACTTCAGACCTAGGGACACATACAGACCAAAAGTGAGGGGATGGAAAAAGATATTGCATGCAAATGGAAACCAAAAGAAAGCTGGAGTAGCAATTCTTATATCAGAAAAAATAGACTTTAAAATAAAGACTATTACAAGAGACAAAAAAGGACATTATGTAATGATGAAGGGATCAATCCAAGAAAAAGATATAACAATTGTAAATATTTAGGCACCCAACATAGGAGGGCTGCAATATATAAGGCAAATGCTAACAGGCATAAAAGGGGAAACTGACAGTAACACAGTCATAGTAGGGGACTTTAACACTCCACTTTCACCAATGGACAGATCATCCAAAATGAAAATAAATAAGGAAACACAAGCTTTAAATGATACATTAAACAAAATGGACTTAATTGATATTTATAGGACATTCTATCCAGAAACAACAGAATACACTTTCTTCTCAAGTGTTCATAGAACATTCTCCAGGATAGATCTTATCACAGGTCACAAATAAAGCCTTGGTAAATTTAAGAAAATTGAAAGCGTATCAAGTATCTTTTCTGACCATGCTATGAAACTAGATATCAATTACAGGAAAAAATCTGTAAAAAATACAAACACAGGGAGGCTAAACAATACACTACTAAATAACCAAGAGATCACCAAAGAAATCTAAGAGGAAATCAAAAAATACCTAGAAACAAATGACAGTGAAAACACGACGACCCAAAACGTAGGGGATGCAGCAAAAGCAGTTCTAAGAGGGAAGTTTATAACAATACAATCCTACCTCAAGAAACAAGAAACATCTCAATTAAACAACCTAACCTTACACCTAAAGCGATTAGAGAAAGAAGAACAAAAAAACCCCAAAGTTAGCAGAAGGAAAGAAATCATAAAGATCAGATAAGAAATAAATGAAAATGAAATGAAGAAAACAATAGCAAAGATCAATAAAACTAAAAGCTGGTTCTTTGAGAAGATAAACAAAATTGATAAACCATTAGCCACACTCATGAAGAAAGAAAAGGAGAAGACTCAAATCAATACAATTCGAAATGAAAAAGGAGAAGTAACCACTGACACTGCAGAAATACAAAGGATCATGAGAGACTACTACAAGCAACTATATGCCAATAAAATGGACAACCTGGAAGAAATGGACAAATTCTTAGAAATGCACAACCTTCCGAGACTGACCCAGGAAGAAATAGAAAATATAAACAGACCAATCACAAGCACTGAAATGGAGACTGTCATTAAAAATCTTCCAACAAACAAAAGCCCAGGACCAGATGGCTTCACAGGTGAATTCTATCAAACATTTAGAGGAGAGTTAACACCTACCCTTCTCAAACTCTTCCAAAATATAGCAGAGGGAGGAACACTCCCAAACTCATTCTATGAGGCCACCATCACCCTGATACCAAAACCAGACAAAGATGTCAGAAAAAAGAAAACTACAGGCCAATATCACTGATGAACATAGATGCAAAAATCCTCAACAAAATACTAGCAAACAGAATCCAACAACACATTGAAAGGATCATACACCATAATCAAGTGGTGTTTACCCCAGGAATGCAAGGATTCTTCAATATACACAAATCAGTCAATGTTATAAACCATATTAACAAACTGAAGGAGAAAAACCATATGATCATCTCAATAGATGCAGAAAAAGCTTTCAAAAAACTTCAAAACCCATTTATGATAAAAACCCTCCAGAAAGTAGGCATAGAGGGTACTTACCTCAACACAATAAAGGCAATGTATGAAAAACCCACAGCCAACATCATTCTCAATGGTGAAAAGCTGAAAACATTTCCTCTAAGATCAGTAACAAGACAAGGTTGACCATTCTCACCACTATTATTCAGCATAGCTCTGGAAGTTTTAGCCACAACAACCAGAGAAGGAAAAGAAATAAAAGGAATCCAAATCAGAAAACAAGAAGTAAAGCTGTCACTGTTTACAGATGACATGATACTCTACATAGAGAATCCTAAAGATGCTACCAGAAAACTACTGGAGCTAATCAATGAATTTGGTAAAGTAGTAGGATACAAAATTAATGCACAGAAATCTCTTGCATTCCTATACACTAATGATGAAAAATCTCAAAGAGAAATTAAGGAAACACTCCCATTTACCATTGCAACAAAAAAGAATAAAATACCTAGGAATAAACCTACCTAAGGAGACAAAAGACCTGTATGCAGAAAACTATAAGCCACTGATGAAAGAAATTAAAGATGATACAAACAGATAGAGAGATATACCATGTTCTTGGATTGGAAGAATCAACATTGTGAAAATGACTATACTACCCAAAGCAATCTACAGATTCAATGCAATCCCTATCAAACACCCAATGGGGTTTTTCACAGAACTAGAAAAAAAAATTCACAATTTGTATGGAAACACAAAAGACCCTGAATAGCCAAAGCAATCTTGAGAAAGAAAAACGGAGCTGGAGGAATCAGGTTCCCTGACTTCAGACTATACTACAAAGCTATAGTAATCAAGACAGTATGGTACTGGCACAAAAACAGAAATATAGATCAATGGAACAGGATAGAAAGCCCAGAGATAAACCCACACACATATGGTCACCTTATCTTTGATAAGGGAGGCCAAGAATATACAATGGAGAAAAGCCAGCCTCTTCAATAAGTGGTGCTGGGAAAACTGGACAGCTACATGTAAAAGAAAGAAATTAGAACACTCCCTAACACCATACATAAAAATAAACTCAAAATGGATTAAAGACCTAAATGTAAGACCAGATACTATAAAACTCTTAGAGGAAAACATAGGCAGAACATTCTATGACATAAATCCCAGCAAGATCCTTTTTGACCCACCTCCTAGAGAAATGGAAATAAAAACAAAAATAAATAAATGGGACCTAATGAAAAATAAAAGCTTTTGCACAGCAAAGGAAAACATAAACAAGACAAAAAGACAACCCTCAGAATGGGAGAAATATTTGCAAATGAAGCAACTGACAAAGGATTAATCTCCAAATTTTACAGCAGCCCATGCAGCTCAGTATCATTAAAACAAACAACCCAATTGAAAATGGGCAGAAGATCTAAATAGACATTTCTCCAAAGAAGATATGCAGATTGCTAACAAACAGATGAAAGGATGCTCAGCATCACTAATCATTAGAGAAATACAAATCAAAACTACAATGAGGTATCACCTCACACCAGTCAGAATGGCCATCATCAAAAAATCTACAAACAATAAATGCTGGAGGGAGTGTGGAGAAAAGGAACCCTCTTGCACTGTTGGTGGGAAAGTACATTGATACAACCACTATGGAGAAGAGTATGGAGGTTCCTTAAAAAACTAAAAATAGAACTGCCATATGACCCAGCAATCCCACTACTGGGCATATACCCTGAGAAACCCATAATTCAAAAAGAGTCATGTACCATAATGTTCATTGCTGCTCTATTTACAATAGCCAGGACATGGAAGCAACCTATGTGTCCATCAACAGATGAATGGATAAAGAAGATGTGGCACACATATACAATGGAATATTACTCAGCCATAAAAAGAAATGAAATTGAGTTATTTGTAGTGAGGTGGATGGACCTAGAGTCTGTCATACAGAGTGAAGTATGTCAGAAAGAGAAAAACAAATATCATATGCTAACACATATATATGGAATCTAAAAAAAAAAAAAACCTAGGGGCAGGACAGAAATAAAGATGCAGATGTAGAGAATGGACTTGAGGACACAGGGAGTAGGAATGGTTATTTGGGACGAAGTGAGAGAGTGGCATGGACATATATACACTACGAAATGTAAAACAGATAGCTAGTAGGAAGCAGCCACATAGCACAGGGAGATCAGCTCCGTGCTTTGTGACCACCTAGAGGTGTGGGATAGCAAGGGTGGGAGGGAGAGGCAAGAGGGAGGAGATAGGGGGATATATGTATATGTATAGCTGATTCACTTTGTTATACAGCAGAACCTAACACACCACTGTAAAACAATTATACTCTAATAAAGATGTTTAAAAAAAAAAAGAAAAAAGAAAGTAAGGGTGACCCAGCAGCTTCTTTCTTTTCATACATGTAAATTCAGCACTCCAAGATTCTGAATTTTTAAGAGCTTGATAAGCTGCAGATTTTACAATAAGTTAAAGGACATGGATAGATTGTCAGTTATTTTCTTCCTCAAGGTAAAGGATGTGGGCAATAGGTGGTGGGTAATAGTTACACGTATTTATATACATGCCACTCGTTCTGAGATTATTATCCATCTTTGAGGACAAATTTTCAAAAAAGTGGTAATCAACTAAAACTTGCCAGAAAAGAGTGATACATATTAGAGAGATATTAGCAGTTATACTCAACGATGATGTGTATTGGAGAAATACTGGCAGTTACAATAATGTTACCTACAACTCCCATCCACTGGGATTTGTTTCCCTACTTGAAAATGGCTAGGGGCTTAACTCATGGTCCTATGTTTCCTAAAGAAGCTTATTTTTCTCCCTTTAGAAAAATGTGTCCCCAGTACAGAATAGATTCCTAAAATAGAATCCAGAAAGAATCCCCTGCTAGTCTAAAGTGACTTTCAGAGACAATGTATTTTGACAGCACCTGAAATTTTAGAAAGATAAACATAAAGTCAAGAGAATAAAGGCTCTCTTTTATTTTCTTTTGGAAAGAAAAAATAGCTTTAAAGTTATTGAACTGTATTTCTTTCTTGCAAGCTTCTCTATTCTCTATTTATACCATGAGTCATTGTTTATTTAATTTAATTAACATTGGCCAGTGCCTGCAAACTAAAACACCGTCTTAAAGCATTTGCTTGAAAAGTCTCCTTGTCCCTGAGCTGTCATTTCTTAGCATGATGGATAATGGATAGAAATAATTACCCTGAACAAGGTTAGACAGCTTAAATGATTAGAGTTTCAAAGAATTAGCAGCCTTAGCTAAACACCTTATTTTCCAAGATTAAAGAAAAATAACATAGAGACTGTGATGAATCTGAAAACCCTCTTAAAAGAGTGCCATTGTCTATGACAGGTAAGTTTGCACCAAGTATATTTGCAGAGACTTATTTAAATCAGACTGCCACCCAATACCTCATAAATTCCTCCACCAAAGTGACTTGAGATAGTTTTGAATGCCAAGTGTCAATGCAGGACACATATAAGTGGAAATACTGAGGCTTTGTCTGTACATTCCAAGGTCTTCATTAATCTCTCACAGACAGCACTTTGTCTCTTCTGTAAGTCTAAATACGTAAGGGTTTTTATTTGCTTTATTTTTTAAAAATAGGTTTTAATATTATCTATAACTAGGATTGCATTTCCCGATGCAGGCCCATTCTCTTGGCTCTCATGGATGGAATTGCTCTCTGTGCTGACACTTGGAAGGATTTACCACATCTACTTTATTAGAGCATTTTTATTGTTTAATAAAATTTTTTATTTTTATGTCCAATACTGTAAATGGTGAGAAGATGATGGAAAATTTTGAGGCCAATCAAATATCTAAGGAAGTAAACAAATCAATTTAATAAAAGCTGTATTCTTTTCAGAACTATTTCTCAGACACACAGTGAGCAGAGCTACCAAAGGACATTTAGGTTGATGGTTCTTTTCCCTTCCTAGAAAAAGAGGAGGCTCAATTTCCTGCCTATGGTCAAGAATAAGTTCTCTCCTCTCTTCTGTTGACATTCAGTTTTTATCCCAACCCAATGGAAAACATTTTCCAAGTATTTAAGAGGAATTTGAGGAAGAAAAATTGAGGCCATTTTAAAGAATTAGTTACTACACCTGGTGAAAATCATGCAACTCACTACTTGTGTGAAAAGTTAGTCTCCAGATTGAGTTCATGTTTCATCTGTAAAGTGGGGAGGATGATATTTATTTCACACTGATGATTTGAGATCCTAATGAGATTACATATATAAAAACACACGGCACAATATTTAGCACCTTGCAGGCAAAATTTTAAAAAAAATGTTTGGAAGGGTAAAGTTGTATTCCCAGGGTCATGCAAGTAGAAGAGCTGGGATAGGAACCCAGGTCTAATATTAGAGCCTGTGGTTTTATTTAACCTCTACATCAGTGCTTCTCAAAGTGTGGTCCCCAGACCACCAGTATCAGAACCATGTGGGAACCTGTTTGAAACGTAAAGTCTTGTGCCCCACCCCAGACATAATAAATCAGAAATTCTGGGGCTTAGGCCCATCTGCCAGTGTTTTAATGAGCCCTCAGGTGATTCTGATGCATGTTAACACTTGAGAACCACCGACCTATACTATACCACCTACCCACTGAAACAGAAATAGCCTTCTCCAAGGCATTGAACAGAACCTTTCTGTCTTGGTGTCATATAGAGATCCTGTGTGTGGGCTTCCCTGATGGTGCAGTGGTTGAGAATCTGCCTGCTAATGCAGGGGACACGGGTTCGAGCCCTGGTCTGGGAAGATCCCACATGCCGTGGAGCAACTAGGCCCGTGAGCCACAAGTACTGAGCCTGCTCATCTGGAGCCCGTGCTCCGCAACAAGAGAGGCCGCGATAGTGAAGAGGCCTGCGCACCGCGATGAAGAGTGGCCCTCGCTTGCCACAACTAGAGGAAGCCATAGCACAGAAACGAAGACCCAACACAGCCAAAAATAAATATAAATAAATAAAAGAGCCTTCCCTAAATTAAAAAAAAAAAAAAAAAAAGAGATCCTGTGTGACTCTTCCTAGGAAATGACACAAGACATGCACTGGATCAGCTTCAGGTGGATCAGATCAGATTTGTCAGGAGACAGGTGAGTGGAACACTGACTGACTCTACCCAACTGCAAAAAAAAAGCAACAGGAAGAAGCTACTGCCTCCTCTCCCTTGCCTGGCTCTTCTGCCTGATTACTTCTTTCCCCAGCTGACTCCAGGAAAGCTAGAAGTGACAGAATACAAATAATAGTCATTATTTTCTTATTGTAAATGATTTACCATGTATGCCTCATTACTGCAATACATGATAATCATGCACGTGATTATAGAAGCCTTAAATTACTTAATTTCAGCCTTAAATCTTTCTCATATATGTGTAGTCCTCTCAGAATCTGAATGCCTATCATTATTTAAAACAATTACCATAAGTATTACTTCTAGGTTTGTTTTTGTTTCTTCTTTTTCATGCTCGAACAAGTCTGGTTAACAGGGAGACAAAATCCTACCATATTCTATTTAAAAACTGGCATGATCTTTTTAAAAGTTTATGAGTAAAATGTGTGTAAATATTACCACCATATATATGTACTTTTTCTCTGAGTTTAAAGTTACCACAATGATGCCTCTTCCTTTTGGCCTTGGAGCTTAAATTTTTCTACCTTAGCAGAGAATGACGAATTTTCCATATATCTTGCAGAGAGCTGCTTTATTGCCACTGTAATAGCATGAAACTGAATGCGTGATGATATTTTAAGAGAGATGTGGAAGAGAGCAGTTTGTACATAGTAATGGATCTTGGAAAACTCCACTCTTGCCTTCCTCCCCAGTGTCCTTTTAACAATGAAGTCACTGAAAATGTCAGATATTCTAGGAGCATTTTAAATTTGTGTTTTTTAGTAGAGCATCTGATCAATATGAAATGTAGGGCAAAATGAAACCATGAACTTAATGGACAAATAAAACAAACCTGCCAGTAGATCAGATTTGTCTTCCTTCCTAAGTAATACTTATGGAATGTGTTTCCATGGAAAAGCAAGGCTGGATTTGGAGTCACTCAGATCTAGGTTTGACTCTCAGTCCCACTTCTGTCACCTTGTTTGGGCTATCCACTTACCTTCTCTGTGCTTCAGTTTCCTCATCTGTAAAATGAGGATGTAATGAGTTATTGAGAAAATGAGGTATCCATGTAATATACATGTAAAGTCTTAGCATAGCACTTGGCCCATGACTCAGCAAATGGATATCTTATTTATCTCTGCCCCTTCTACACAGTTGAGCTGTGGTTCTTTACAGAGTAAAGATTCTCTTATGCTCTTCCTGGGAGACCTCCAAGGGTGAGTGACCAACACAACCCTCTCCCTGACACATAGTCACCCACATTATTGAGTATCCCTCCGGAAACAGGGTCTCTGAAAAGTAGAAAAGAATGGTCTTTTCAAAAGAATATTGCTGATTAATGACTGTGTTGGGAATTTCCATCAAGTGTAGTCTCACTGTTTACTAATTCAGAGGTACCTGGAAAAATTCAGGAATTTCAGGACACCAAAAACATCCTGTAGTCACGTCCCAATTTCTCTATGATGCTCTCTGATATCCTAATTCTCTTTTTCTTTTTTTATTTTTCTCTTTATCCCACCATGTCAAGTATGAGTTTCACATGAGGGAAAAAGTAAGTAATGTACCCAAGGGGAGAAAGCAATAAGATATATATTTACGTATTCACAGTCTTCATTGGCCAGAAATTCAGGAACTGATTCCGAAGCCTAAAGAGCTATAAGATTGCACACTCTGAGGCTAAGATTTGAGCCCAAATTATTCCCAAATAGAAATAGTTTGCTATGGTAGAAGAGCATGAATTTTATTATCAAGTAGACAGTGCTTGCTGCAATTTCTGGCCATGTGATCTTGAAGCAATCTTGCTCAGAGTTCCTTTGAGCCTAAGTTTGCAATAATACTTATTCACAGGTTGTGAGGACTGAATCAAATGATGGATATAAAGTGCTTGGTATGTGGAAGGTAGTCAACTCTTAGAAACCATGATTGTATTTATTTGAGGTGTTTCTTCCCCATCCTTTTACTTGTTACTAAGCCGCACACTTTGATCTGAAAAGCAGAATTTAACTACCTTGTAAGGCATAATAAGTAGCCATTTGTCAATTTCATCCAACATGGAGTTCAAAGTAAAACATTAACACTCACCCAGATGTCCTTTAGTCGGTGAATAGATAAATAAACCGTGGTACATCAAACGATGGAATATTATTCAGTGCTAAAAGGAAATGAGCTATCAAGCCACGAAAAGACACGGAGGAAACTTAAAAGCACATTACTAAGTGAAAGAAGCCAATCTGAAAAGGCTACATACTGTATGATTCCAACTATATGACATTCTGGAAAAGGCAAAACTATAGAGACAGTAAAAAGATCAGTGGTTGCAGAGGTTGGGGGTGGGGGAGAGATGAATAGGTGGAGCACAGAGAATCTTTAGGGTATCACACTCTGCATGATACCATAATGATGGATGTCCGTATGCATTTTTCCAAACCCATAGAATGTGCAACATCAAGAGTGAAGTTCAATGTAAACTATAGACTTTGGGTGCTTATGATGTGTCAATGTGTAATCATAATTGTAACAATTGTAATGCACCATTCTGGTGGGCAATGTTGATAAAGGGGGAGGCTATGCACATGTGAGGGCAGGGTGTTTAAGAAAAGTCTCTGTACCTCCCCCTTAATTTTGCTGTAAAACTTATACTTCTCTAAAAAAAAGTCTTAATATAAAAAATTTAACACTCTGACCTTGATTCAGTTCCAACTGTCTGGCCCTAGCTTTCCTTATCTGTAAAGTGAGAGAAATGTGTTGAATAAATGTGATAATCACACATCTGCTTTTATAGGGTTTTTAGCACATGTCACAATTATAATGAATTGTTTGCTTATTTGATTAATAGCTGTCTCTCACATCAGATTCTAAATTTCCATGAGAGACTGTCTTGTTCATCCCAGCATCCCCTAGGATCTAATAAAATACCTGGCACCTAGAAGATCCTCAATAACTTTTTTTTTTGAAATTAATCAATGAATATGACATGGGGTGGCATAGAAATTAATTTGTTCTTTCACTCACCTCCCTCAATCATTCATACAATAAATATTTTTAAATGCTTGATATGTACAAGGCCACATGCTCTGTGGTTGGCAAGGCAATATTCTGCTAGATTATCTCATTTAATCTTTATAAAACACTGTGGGGAGACTTTGCCAGTAGGTCCACATTAGAGATAAAAATAAAGTAGAACTTAAGGACATTGGGAATTTCTCTATGGTCACACAAATGTCAGTGAAAAAGTGAGCAAATACATTTTTTTTTTAATTTCAAAGTTTTTTTTTAATATAGTGCTTATTATTGCAGGCACTATTCTAAGCACTTTACATATATTAAATTTACTTAATCTTTACCAAAAAAGGCTTTGAGGTGGTAACTTATTATCATCAGCTTTCAGATGAAGAAACTTGGGACCACAAAAGGTAAATGATTTTCCACAGAAATTAGGGATTAAGCAATTTGCCTCTGAACTCAGATAGTACATAGTGGAGAGGTAGGATCTGAACCCACATAGTTAAATGGCGCTTAGCCATCACAGTCCAGCACGTCTCAGAAACCTAAAATGACTCTAAAACAAATATCAAATGCTGTTGAGTCTCCTCTGGTTGAAGTCAGCTGAGTTAGTGAGGGGATGGCTAAAAACTGGAGCATGGTGGAATTGATTCAGGTGTGTGGTTTACAAAATTTTTTGATGTTTTTCCATTTTCATACCTAGGCTAACACAATGATGTGCTACATTTAGTATATGCCCAATAATTTTTCCTGATGTTATGATCGAAATACACATTGTGAAACATAATCTGAGTCAGATCAAAAAATTCAAAATACAGCATACATCAAAGCAATTGCTAATGATTCAGCTGGCCAAATGCCCCCTTTCCTTAGCATAATATATGATAATCCAGAATGAGTCTTTCAACAAGAGTTGGCTTGGAATTTATCCTCAAGTACCTTCAGTTGTGCAATGTGATCTTAGTACAGAAAACGTGTTAATCCCTTCATCTAAAAACTAACCCAAATTGCCTAGAATAGGGGTTGTTAGAAGGAAAATTCACTCTGTAATACTGATGTTGTTATAAGGCAAGAGCTCATTCTTATAACTTTGGGGGAAGAGGCAGAAATTGGAGTAAGAACCTCTAAATTCAAAGCTAGTCTCTACTTGAGAACAATATCTTCCACCTTAAGATGCTGATTTTAGTTTATGAACTCTCAGCAATCAGAATACCCTAAAATATGGGTTATGGGATCTTACAACTTTAGGTTTGTCAAACTGAGGACCTCCCCCAAACCGTTTAAAAATAAACAGGCTATAAAATCATGAAACTTCAACTGTTTTCAGTTCTAAGCACTTGTAAATGGAGATTGTGCCAAGTAAAACCTCAGAAGTAAGGGTAAAGGCACAGAAAATAGCTGGGTTATAATGAGCCTTAGCTTCTTGCAGCTACCTTAGTTTCAGCCCAATATAGTCACATAACATTGGAAATAGCCCATCTGGCTGAAATTCAAAAAGAATAAACTCTTCTCTTTGTTAAGGCAAATTTGAGACCAACTAGACAACCTCTGGGATATATCAACAAATCCTGACTTTCAAAAATATTTTTCCCATTCCAATGTTTTTATTTTCTCCAACTGGATTGTAATTTTCTTTGTACAATTCATTCATATATCATGTATTCATTCATTCACTTCACAAATACTTATCGAGTGCCTTACGAAAACTTACAGCTCCTACCTTGGTTGGTATATGGCAGCTTCTCAGTAAAAAGGTTTGAATAATGCAATTTTTCATCCGTCATTGTACTTATGTTCATCACACTTATAGCTTGTCAACTTGTGTTCATTCATTTAATAAATCTTTATTTATTGTTCTTGAGCTACTATGTCAAGCACTGGGGACACAATGATAAATCAAACACCATGGTCCTTGCCTTATGTGGCTATGGTCAAAGATTCTCACAACACACATCAAATTTTTTGGGGGATGAAGGAGACATGCTCATCAGCTCGAGTGGAAAAAGAACTTTAGATAGTCAGAAATTTCTCAGAAGTAACATTTGTCCTGAGATCTAAAGAGTGAGTACATGCTTCTCTAGGTGTCTTAGATGGGGTTCCCTAAAGGCAGCCCTGAGACACTGGTTCCTGCACTAGAGGTTCATCACAGAGAGGTGGGAAGCCAGGCAACAGTGTGATCTCAGGCACAGCTGTACAGAGAATAGCTTCAGCCAGACCCTGCGGGGAGACCTCTGGATTGTAAGCCTTGCCTCAGAGTTGCCCCGACCTATGCAATTTTGCTGGCTTTTCAAACTGTCGCTTAGAACCATTGGTTAAAGGTCCTTGTGGGAGGGGAGTTTAAACACACAGGAACTTCCTGCTAGCAATGCCACTCCAGTAACCAGAGGGCAACCATCAACAAAGGAGCTGAAGGTACTGCACAGAAGGGTAAGGTACACAGAATTGATAAGAATGGCTCCTAGGAGATAGTGGGAAGCACTAGTATTGTCCTTTACTCTAGATGAGGGCCAAGCATTTCAGTATATGCAAAGCTCCTACAGTGGAACAAATCTTTGCCAGGATAAGGGCCTGAAAGAAATGCAGAATGGTTAGAGCCAGCCAAGACTGTAGATTGGCATGGGATGGGCTGGAGAGGCAGATGAAGGCTGGCCATAGGTTGGGTTAAGGCCCTGACTTCCATCCAAGAGCAATGGGAGGACACTGAGAATGCTTCTGAGCAGGGGAGCAGCATATTTGGATTTGCATTTAAAGGCTTCCTCCAGCTAGAGTATGGAGAATGGATGGAAGAGATGCCTGTGTGCAGGCAGGCAGACCCAGTTAGAAGGTTATCTAGAAAAGAAATGATGATGGAGTGGAGTTGGGTAGTAGTAAAGAGAAGTAAGCATATTGCAGAAATTTTAGGAGGTAAAACCACTAGGAATTGCTGATGGATTGGATGAGGGAGGGGAGCCCTGGGAAATATCAAGATTTGTGGCTTGCCTGACCAGATGGATGGTGGTTTCATTCATGTGAAATTGTGAACACTGGAATGCTAGGTCTCAGGGCTCAAAACTAAGAAAGATACACACACTATTCACAGGAGGAGGTCCGTCACCTACTGACTAATTCCCACAAGAAATTACCTGCTTCCTAGGTAATATTTTTTGGAAACAAGCAGAGAAACTACAACCATAGATCAATTTCCAAATAGGGATTTCACAGACCTAGACAAATATTAGCCAACTTGCTCCAGGGAATGTACCATACTATGAATGGGATGGGACTGACTGGGAAGAGAGACCTAGTATAGAGGAAAGAATTAAAACGTTAGACAGAATATAATTACTGTTCATGTATGTGATTCAACTGTAAGCCTAAATGACTCAAAGAAATTTTTAATTGAATGCAATAATGAAGATTCTAGCCCACAGTTGGGTACCAAAGTTGGTTCTAATTTTTCTGCATTCTAAATAATACTGGAATGGATATCAAAGGGATTGGTATTACTGGGTCAAAGGGAATATAATTCCAAAGCCCTTGGAATTTGCTTGCCCTCTAGTAGTGCTTCAATGCACTTTTCCTGCACCCGACCCGACACCCTTAGTTTTGCTAAAGAGAAGTATGTTATGGTCTCAGGGTAGGGGGTAGCATGTTATGGTTTTAGCTTATTTGTATTTGATTTCTTGTATGATTAAAGTTTTTGGTGTCATCTTCTTACCCATTTTTTTAAAAGGTTTTTATTTACTTCACCCAAATATATGCCGTTGTATTAGTTAATTTTCTTATCAATTTCTATGAATATTTTACATATGACAATGTAAATTTTGTGTATTTAAACTTTGTATATTTAATGTAAATACTTTCCCAAGTGTGTTATTTTATGTCCAGAACCTTTAATTCTAGTCTACAGAAATAAGATTTTCCTTCCACATTTCTTCACTGCTTTTTTTTTTTTTCCTTAGTTTAGAAAGTGTTCCCTTATTTACAGATAACAGTGTATTCTTGATTTTTTTTTTTAATCCAACAAGGCATGGGGGTTGGTAATAGGAAAGAGTATAGATAAACCAAAATCAGTCATGTGTTTTTCATGTTGAAGCTGAGTGTCAGGGTTTGTTATATAATTTTGTTTTTTTTACTCTATAAAAATTTTATAATAAAGATTTTTAAAAGTTATTTCTAATTCAAAGACCAGAAACATAGTTCTGCATCATTGCTAATAGTCTTCTCACTGGGCTTCGTATTCCAGTCTTCTTTCCTACGATCTAGTCTCAACATGACAACCACGGTGATCCTTTAAAATGGTGGCATTTTAGCTCCCTATTTGACCCAAAGACCTTCAGTGGCCTGCAAGGCCCTAGGTGATCCATATATCCCTGTCACTCTTTCCTGCTCTGATTTCACTACTGCTCTTCCCCTTTGCTGACTCTCCTTCAGTTATACTGTCCTCCTTGCCATTATTTGAACAAGTCAAGCACACTCCCACCTCAGACCCTTTGCACCTGCTTTTCTTCTGGTGCTCCAGATTCCTGCATGTGAACTCCATTTCCTCCAGGTCTTCCTCAAATATTCCCTTATCAGTGACACTCTCCCTGAGCACTCTATGGAAAATAGCATCTCCCCCACCTCTCTATCCTCTTACCCTTCTTTTACCTCAGATCACCATCCATAGTATGTAGTTACTTTTTTTTTTATTATCTATCTTTCAGAATCTGAACTCCTTATGGGTCCTTCTCAGTTTTCATTTTAAGTATATTTCCAGTGCCCAGAACAGTGCTGAAAAAAGAAGTAGTCATTAAATAAATATAGGTTGAATAAATTAATGCTATTCAGGCAAAAATTGAGATGATATTTTTAATAATACAGAGAAATGTTCATGCTGTAATGCTAAGTGGAAAAAAAGCAGAACACAAAATTTTCACCTTTGAAAAAAATTATGAGTTAAAAATATCAGGGAGAAAATTCAGGTCCCTCTGATTGGGAGCATTTGTGTGATTATTTTGTATATTTTTCAAGCTTTTGTCAAAGACTTTTATAATAAGTATGTGAACTTTAAGAAAATATAGTAGCAAATTATAAATCTAAGTTTTCACTTCTGGGGCAATATCTTATATGACCAGTAATAATATCTATACTCTATGAAAATACTCAGAATATGTGTCACTAGGTTCTCCTGGACAACATAAAGATAAGGATGCTAATAACTTTATACTAAGGTGGTTAGCGAATGTCATTGGCAAGAACAAATACACACTGAGTACTTGATATGCTCCAGGTCCTGAGGTAGATAACTTGGGAGTTTAAATGTAAGCAGGGATAATGCCTATCTTGTTTATTGTAAAATCCCTGGCACACAACACATCAAAGAGTACAAAGTATGTGCTAAATAAGTAATTATTGAATACATTAGGAAATAGGACTTGGGGCTACCACCTTCAAGCAATTTAGACTAAGTGAGAATTAACACACAGAGCCCTAGACTTTGCTTCTTCTTTTACAAGATTTATCACACTGACAATTATTTATGTATACATGTCTTTCCTCATAAACTGTAAAGTTTTGGTGGCAGAGGCCATATCTATTTTGTCAATAACTGTATTCTCAGTGCCTAGCCCAGAGCCTGGTACATAATTGGGGTCCTGATAAATATTTGTGGCACGATTGATAGATGGATATGCCCAAAATTCCCAGCTAAGTTGGACGTATTAAAAGGCATGAGAGATACAAAGAGGTTTAGAGAATTTAGGGAAGCAGAATTTACATCTTGTTTAAAGGAATCTGCAAAATACAAGGAAAAGAACTGGCATTGAGATTGACCTTAAAGAATAAATCAACAATTTTAAGGTGTGATAAGAAAATAGGCATGTGTCATTTTAAGCAAAAGGAATAGAATGATCAGTAGTATCAGCTGTGCTTCTGTGAGCTTTTACTATTTGGCACCTTTTGAAAAGTTAATCCTATTTAAAGAAAAGTTTAATTGTGGGGACCCACAGCTGGTACCTTAAGTGCCAGATGCGGTTTTGTTTTATAGTTAAGGGTGGCAACACTGCTTAATTGTATATTTACAAGCAAACACATGTCATTTCATGAAAACTACTTGATAATTACACAGCGACTACTGGAACCCCTGATAATTACACAGTTACACGTGTTACTGCTACCAAGTTACCTCCTGATAGCTGAGTAATTAACTTGTCAACTCAGCAAATGGGGCTGGAGGGGAGGCATCTGAAACGCTTATTCCTTTTCTTACAGATGTCTGTGGGTTCATTCAGCACTTGCTGAATTTGGTACCGTCCTCCTCTCGGTCACTTGGCACTTAACGTAGAGGCTGAAACACTTTCTGCCACCCTAAAATACCTAAACCTTTTCACGCTTCCAGTGATTTTAACACATTTTGTCTTGCTGCTAATTTTGGGCGTATCCACCCATCAGTCCATCCATCCATTCACCCATCAGTCCATCCACCCATCCATCCATCCATCAGTCCATCCACCCATTCATCCACCCATCAGTCCATCCATCCATCCACCCATCCATCCATCCATCAGTCCATCCATCCATTCATCCATGCATGCATCCATCCAACATCCCAGAAATGTTGACTGAACCTGTCCTATGTACCAGGCCCTGTCTGGAAGTCACTCTTCCCGCTTCAGAAAGCAGGGTGTTATAGCCCAAAGAGCATGAATCAGTTTTCAAATTCAGGAACTGCTACTCTTCAGGTCTCTGATTTTGTGCAACTTTCCTAATCTGTAAAATGGGCCTAATAATGCTTAACAGGGTGGTTATTAGCATGACAGATAATGAAAAGGACTAGCATAAAATAAGCACTCATAAACTTTAACACCCAACCACTGCCCACCTCCCACTACCAGGCCCCAGTTAGTCTTAACTGTTTCATGTCTTCATCAAAATAGATCCCAAATAGCCTCTGCTTGGGATTGTGAATGTGGTCAAAATTAAAATAACTACATTAATTTTTTTAATTCTCAAAAGTCAGCTGTATTAACTAAATCAAAAGGCCTTTTATCAAAATATATTGAAATTAATGATTTTGCTAAATGGTGTCCTAGATACCTGAAATGGTAGAGACAAATAAGAAATACAAGACTTTTTCCTATTTTAATAAAACCATGGCCCAAATCAAAAACACGAGTCATAATCACACATATCCACTTAGAAGGTAGAATTCAGGAGTCCTCAGGGGGGCCTGGTCATTTGAGACTTCTCACAGCCCTCACTTCTGTTCCCTGTTTTAGCATTCCCTGTCACAAAGCTTCAGTTCATAAGGAAGTGGCTCTCTGTCTGGAGAACAGGGCACCAGACACCGTGCAGAGACACAAATAAAATAGAAGGTGAAAATAACACCTACCTCTGGGATTAAATATTATTGAGGCTGAGACAGATTAATGACTCGCCCATGTTAATAAAAGCAGGAGGTAGCAGAACTATATATAGTTCAAACTCATCATCCCAACTCCTAACCCATGCTCTTTAGAGAACATCACCCTGCCTCAAGCCAATCTGTACAGGGCCTTGAAAAACTTTCATCCAATGCTTTATTATTTGCTTACATTTATTAAGTGTCTACTACATAATGATAAATTGTCATGTCCTAGAGGAATAAAATTATGTTTAACTAGCATCTAATCAATGCCTGTTATGTGGCAGTCACAAATTTTCCATACACATTAGCTCGTCGGATCATCTCAACAACTATGTAGGAAAGATACTGTTGTTATCCTCACTAGATGCAGGAAGAAACTGAGGCATAGAAAGCTTATCTAACCTGCCTGAGGTCACACCCCGTAAGTGGTACAAGTGAGATTTGAACCAAAGCTGACTCTCTGTGAAGGCCACACTGTGAGCCACCAGACCAGCCCTGCTCTGTTTTGCTGAGATAGCTACAAGGCCCAGCACAGGACTGGAACAAGGGCAAACGTGCTTCAGACCTTGGACATGGAAAGCTCACAGTCTAACAAGGAAGAAAGACCCAGAAACAAATACCATTCAACGTGCTGGGTGTTACACTGTGTGGTTGTGATGGAGCCAGGATCCCAAATGCCTGCTCAGTCACTTCAAGCTTCTGAGAAAATATAACATAAAAGATGCCAAACCATATGCACCCTGGTTATTCCTTGCCGTGGTTTTCATCTGAATCCCTGCCTACTCTAGGGAACTGGAATAGATCCCATGTGGAATAAGTGAATCAAAAGTAAATTTCAGGGGAGCACTCTAAGACAGAACTCAGATCAAGCCCAAGTAATTAGAATTAGTTTCCCCATTTTCAGTCTCTCACGGTACCTGGTCCCTCCTGGCCCTCTAAGTCTTGGAAACTCCCTAGCCAAAGGTCTACCCAGCCTAAATTTTACATTCCAGCCACAGAGGAGGAGAGAGAGTGTCATAAGGTAAGGAGTCATCTTGACCACTTTGCTCCTCCAACGAAAGGTCCTTCTCACATAACCAGAATGTTCCTTCTGGCTAAAGAAAAGGAGCGGACTCTGTGTCAACATGACAGAGGGCTGGCCAAGTGCAGTGGAATCTCAGAGGAACAGTATGCACACCTGTTTGAGGAGAAAGAGAGGCTTCACAGAGGAGAGGATGTTTCAGGGACGACTAGGAAATGCCAAACACATGGGGAAGAAGAGAATTCCTGAGAGCGGAAATGTATGGAGGCACAGGATGAGAATGGTCAAGAGATCCAATGTGTACCTGGGCACCTGAACAGGGAGAAGGAGGCTCTAGGAGTCACTGGGATAGATGATAAAGAATTTAGCCTGTCCAGTGGAGTAGTTCTAATTGTTCATGGGAGATCTTGAAGCATGGAACTGGCATGATTTATTTTAATAAGACCAGGGCCAGGAAGACAAGTCAAGAGCCTATTTCAGTTTTTCAGAGAGTGTGGGTTTGTGAATAAGCCAGAGATAAACTCGGGGGCTATTTAACTATTAACATTCAGAGCCTAGTGTCAGATATGGGGAGAGAGGAGGCAGGGATTGAAGAGCGTGCCTCAAAGCCTTCAACAGAAGGGAAAGTGACACATAGAAATAAACACAACCACTAAAACCCCATAAACCTATTGCTAAAGAATTATGATTGCAAACTTGCCAAATAAATGGGCAAGCTTAAGTTTTATTCTCTTGTTCTCCTGATGGGTAGATGGTGCTAGTCATGGGTGGTAAGGCAGGAAAAGAGAGAGATTTAACTTGACTTCCAAGCGCAGCTCTTCTGTCCGAGTCCTAATGACACCCCTACTGCAGGCTATAGTGTCCAGTGTGGGTTTGTAACCCACCTGTCTGTGCAGAATTTCCCACTAGTGGCTTTTCACTTACATGTACCTGCTCTGAGCACCAGAATGTTAACTTTCAGGTTCAATCTACCCAGCCAAGATATTCATCAACAAAAATGCTGGAATCTAATCTGTAGCTCAATGAATGAAATAAAAGTATTATTGATAATGACTGAACCTGTTCTCTGAAATTGCAATAGTTTAAATAGTAGCTGATGTTTGCTTGGAGTTTTCTTTGTTCCCTGCCCTGTACTAACGGATTTATACACAGATTGCTAATGCGACCTGTGATGTAATATAAATTTCATTTAAGGTGCCTATTCTGCTCCCAAATTTGCTCCCTATAATTCTCCACAGCATTACCAAATACCATGAGAGCAAAAATAGGTTCGTTGCTTATTTGGGCCAAAACGTAATAGAACTTTTACAGTTGGAATGGGAGACAGTGAGGTATAGTGGGAAATGTTTGGGGCTTTGAAGTTAGAGAGAACTGGCTTCGGTTCAGCTCAGTTCAATTCAGTGCAACAGAGAGATGCTGAGTCTCTACCATAGGAGTCTTAATAAATGTGTATGACTTAATAAATGTGTAAGCACTGAGCTTGGGAGTAGGTACACAAAGAAGAGTGAAGACACAGTACCTGCTCTTAAGAAGCTTACAAGTTACTGGGAAGAAGAGGCACATAAATAGATACTTTCAAAATAAAGTGGACAATATTAAGATCAAGGTAAAAAAAATACCATAGGAGCACGAGGGAGAAACACTTAGCACAGCTGAGATGATTCCTGACCTAGGTCTTAAGACGTAAGGAAGATATCCCAGCCAGGGATGGTGAGAATCCAATTTTAGGCATTGATTACATTATAAGTGAAGACACATAGGAAGGTCACATGTATGAAAAATTATAAAAAAACATAAAGTGAAAAGCAGGGCATATTGACTGTGTGAACCTGGGCAAATTCCCTTACCTTTCTGAGTCCCAGTTTCCTCATCATAAAAAGATTATCAACAATGTCTCTGTCACTAGCTGGTTGCATAGATTAAAGGTGAAAACCAATTACGTACCCAGAACACTGTTCATAACAGAAATTCAAAGAAAGATAAAACATTTCTTCTATGGGATATTAATAGATGTTTTCTGTTAAGTTGCATATATGGAGCTGACTCATTTCAAACTTTGAGCAGATTTCTTTAACTGGAACCTTTAATATGCTAATTTTCATTGTGGACCTTTAAGGAAATGAGAGAATATACTTTAAGCTTTTCCAAAGCTTTTTTTTTTCTTTCCTAACTAAGCATCCCAAAGACTCATGTTCCATAATTGCACTGGGAAGTATTGGCCAAGACTGAAAGAGAACACGGGATGCCCAGCACAGCTTTAATCCACCTTACCTTTAGGGAAACTGTGCTTCATTTGTTCATCACTATATTTGAAAGCCAGAATTTTTTGTCCTATGAGAAACTGAAGTCTATGTCACAATGACCCACAGTGATTAAGGGGTCTATGTGTGTAAAGGCATTGAAGAGTTTCAGCTTTAGAACAGCTGATTTGTGAGAAGGGCTAGACTTCACTCCCTGGTCTCTTAAGTATTTGAACTACCATCTGGAATGATAACCCATTGCTTTATAAGCAAGGAGGCAGCCTGATATGGTGACTCTGAGCTCTATAGTAATGGGAAGAATCACTTAGATTCTCTGGGCCCGTTTCCAATTCTGAAAAACAAAATAATGTTATGCATCATCTATCAGCCCTTCTCTTAGATTCTGCAACAATATCACATCCTAGGTCAACCTAGAGAATACTCAGTCTCAAACCTCTAAACTTGGTGAGGCAGGAAACCATGGCTTATGGAACAGAATTCCATACTTCCAGGTGGATTCCATACTCAGTGATACCTGGGCAGTAATGTAACGGTTCCCAGAAAAAACGGATGTGCCAAGTGGAAAGAAAATAGTATCTCCATCTAGCCTATGGCTTTTTGAAAGAAAATAAGGACTAACAGCCTGTGTTAAAAAGGAGTTGAAGGAAGGCAGTGAGACAGAGAAGACTGGGAAGAAAGTTATTTGCTTAAGTGCAATGTGACCAGTTTAGGAGACTTCCAAATCTTCACCCAGAGTTCTTCCAAAGTTATATATCTATATATGTAACTGTCCAGTAACCATCTCCACCTACCTAACACACAGCTCCAACTTAATGTGATCAAAATAGAACTTGTGTTTTTCCTCCTCTACATAACTCTGAAGCAAGATGGTTTGAAGAGATCCCACAGGTCTGGGGAGGCAACTTCCTGCATCAGATTGAGTGGTCCTCACATCAGTGGGGTAAGCGGACAGGAGAGTATTACTAGGGATTTCAGTTTCCTTTGTCCTCAGTGCTTTCCCTGGTACTATCTTATTTCATCCCTAATAAAAACCATTAATAATTGTATCATTATTCCCATTTTTACAAATAATGAAAAGTGAAACTCTGAAGGGGTAGATGATTACTCAAGGTCCCACATACAGTAAGTCCGGGAGCTGGATTTCCTGCCTATACTTGACTCCAAAGCCATGTACCTTTGACTAAGCTGTCTCGTCTAAGGATGTCAGAGAGTTGGTACAGATGATGCTAGAGCCCAGGGATGCTGAGCTCTGGCCCTGGGGAGAGGCTGCACATCGTGCTCTCTGTCACGAGTGAGCATCTCAAAAGTGCTGACTACCACTAGAAGGAACTGTCAGGCAGGGGAAAAAAAAAAGGTTAGGATACAGGTTCAGCAACTATCTCATGTGATACTGTGATCACGGTGCTTCCTGCGCATGTCACCTGAGAGCCTCTCTCTCACACACACGCAGATCATCCCACCTCCCGTCTTGTCTCTCTCTCTCTCTCTCTCACACACACACACAGACACACACACACACCCTCTGCATGCTTTCTGAGGACACTGGAAAAAATATGCAAAATATATTTTGAGCTACCACACAGCTCTCCCCAGCTTACATTTTATCCACATTAGCTTTTATTTATTGAGCACCTATTGTGAGCTTCTGCTCTACATGCCCAACCCAATTTAATTCTCACAGCATTCCTCTGAAACAGGTATTATAAATTGCATTTTGGAGACAAGGAAACTGCGGCACAGCAAGTTTCAAAATTGTTGGTTGTCACAAAGCTGGTTAGAACACAGGGGTGGAGGAAGAAGTACCTCAGATGAAAACCCAAGGTCTTCAGGCTGCAAAGCCTAGGATTTGGCCAAGGTGCTTGGTTGTCTCAGTGGGCTCTGTTGGTGTGGTGCTGGGTAGGCCATTCTATCAAGACAGCTTTCTGGTGAAGAAAAGTAATTTAAAACATTACTGATCCCTCCACTGCCTTAAACTTAACATTCACAGCAGTTGGGAAAGTGTATATCAAAGAGAGTTCTCATCCCTTCTCTCTGGAGCAGAAAAAAAAAGATCTAATGAATGTTATTTCATCCCGGTTCACCTGAGTTAATCGAGGAAAGCGGGAAGCATTTCTTGCTGCCAAAGACAAGGTCCAGAGGCCTCCGTCAAGTGCAGCAACACTGACACCCAGTGGCCAAGTCAGCCCTCCCCAGGCCCTCCCTGATTCTCTTCCCACAGCCCCTGGTGGGAGGCCCACCAGCTCTCTCAGACTCTCGGGGCGGGTGTGCTGAGGAGGACAGAACCGTTGAGAAAGAACCAACCACTGGGTTGGGATAGCTGCCAGTAGAGTCCATTTTTGCTCCCATCAGAAGGCAAATACTGCTGCAGGTAACTGATGTCACAAAGCTAGTTCGTGGCCTGAGAGAACAGGACAGGAATAAAGACGCAGACGTAGAGAATGGACTTGAGGACACGGGGAGGGGGAAGGGTAAGCTGGGACGAAGTGAGAGAGTGGCATGGACATATATACACTACCAAATGTAAAATAGATACCTAGTGGAAGCAGCTGCGTAGCACAGGGAGATCAGCTCGGTGCTTTGTGACCACCTAGAGGGGTTGGATAGGGAGGATGGGAGGGAGGGAGATGCAAGAGGGAGGGGATATGGGGATATATGTATACGTATAGCTGATTCACTTTGTTATACAGCAGAAACTAACACACGATTGTAAAGCATTTATAGTCCAATAAAGATGTTAAAAAAAAAAAAGAGAACAGGAAATTAGACTTTTCCCCCCTAATTTCTGTATTTCATTATTTACTAATTTATATAGCCCTTAACTGTGTTCCAAATATAAGCAACTTAAAAAGATGCATTGATATTTGGCTAGGTAATCCATTTTATAATTTGGTGAGCAAGATGAAACAAAGGTAAACAATGAGAGAAACAAAAACACAGGTCTAGATTGAAGCCTATACAACATGCATCACTAAAAAACGCAGCCCAAGGGTATGGATGGGACATGGATTTGCCTCTGGGTCTTCTATAAACCAGTGGAAGGATGAAGGCCTCATTGGTTACAGTCTATGAGATAAAAACAAACCATATGCCAAAGAGGACACAACTATTCCTAATAGGGACAGCAGGGGAAAACAAACAAACAAACCAAAAGACAGCTCCCCTGATGTCTTTACAGAGAGGGCAATAAGTAAAGGGCATGAGTAAGGTCAGTACACAGATGAGCATAACTGGCCCAGATGATCTTTCTCTGTGGCTCAGCAACTCAGAAAATGCTAACACTCTCACTCATCCCTCCAGTGTTGCATTCTTAAAATAGCACAAGACTTTTGTGTTTCATTATTGGGCTTGATTGTGTATGTGTGTTTAGAATGCTTTGTGCTTCCCCTTTAAATGATTGCTGCCAATTAACTCTGTTTGTCTAAAATGCAATAAGATTCCATTTTAAGAAGTCGATGCAGGGCTTTTACTGAGAACACAATAAATTAATCATTGAATCAATTGTATTGATTGGACCTTGCAAGACATGAAAAATTGTAGTGCAAGGAATATTTCCACCAAGGGTAGGAAGAGACTTCAGCATCCTAGGGGAAGGTGGGTCAGTATTCTCTGATAGTACTGCCTCATTCCTTCCCTGGGATGTTAGCTTCATTTATCAACTCTAAAATAAATATGGACACCATTTAATCTCAAACATCTACCCTAAATAATAGCTTCCATTTATTAAGTACTCACTAGGCACGCCACACTATGCTGAGTGCTTGTATACATTATCTCACACAATCCTAACAATAAGTGTGGGAAAGTCATTCCTATCCCCTATTTGTGGACAAGAATACTGAGGCTAACAGACACAGAAACTTGTTCGAGGTGACCCATTTAATGAGAAGTGACGCCAGGATTTGAACCCAGTTCTGAGTAAACCCAAAGCCCGTGCTCTTAGCACTCAATTAAACCATAAATTAACAGAGAATATAGAGGTCGGATGGAAACTACGACACACTATTCTGCCTATTGCCTGGACTGCTCGTCTTCCTGACAGTGTGCTAACATGAGTGCAGGGAAGTGGAATGTTGGTGCCAAGATCAGGTTTTATTTGGAGGAAACAGAGTGTTGGTTACCAATGGCAAGACTATGAGCAAAGGTCCAGGTGATGCACCTAACAGACCCCAGTGTGAAGGCCTGGGATGAGAGCTGGTGGAAACAACCACCAGGGAAGGCAGGAGGCACTGAGGAAGGGCAGGCCACAGCTGTCCACTGGAAGTGGTATAGAGAGCCTTTTGCAGTTACCACCATGATTGGGGGGATATACAGACATAATTTCCAACCTTAAAGTTTACATCATGCACCATGAGCATGCGCCTTAAAATCTCTAAGCCTCAGTTTCCTCATCCATAAAATGGGACAGTCAGACCTCTCTCAAAGTGTTGGTGTGAAGTTTAAATGTGATATGTCTGTGAAGCCCTAAAGAGTCCATCCGGTACCAAGTGGGTGGCTAGTAAAAGGATGCTTCTTTCTCCCCTCCCTTAAATCTCCCACAGCAGAGCCTCTGCTAAGGAACCTCTGAACTGGATTTAGCTGCATAGTGTTTTTCTCCCAGGCTTTTCCAATAGTTCTAGTAAACTTATCTCTTTACACTCTAAATAGCATGCCATCAATTCATACTCTGGCTTTACCTCTTTACCCTCAAGGAGATCTCCCTTGGCCCACCACTCGGAGACCAGGTGTGAAAGGGTAATCTGCTATCAGTCCTCACAAGTGTGAGTAGGGCTGGTGATGGGGTGATGCTGTGACAGAGGTGTCCACTTTGTTGCCTGACTCTCTGCTCATTTTCATGGGATAAAGCCATCTGGTCTCAGAAGACTTGCTTTTCAAGGAAGCAAAGACAGAAAGAAACCTACACTGATCTTTCCCACCACCTTCTCTCCCAGAAGCAGAACCTTCCCAGTTTTAGTGACAGAGGTAACCTTTTCAGGATGATTCACTCAGAAAGACAGATATGAAAGGCTGAGGAGGCACTACTGCTTGACAAAATACCAGCCACAAAAAAACCCAAGCGAGTTTTTATTTTGCTGGGCAAATACTTTCAACCGATGCATACCTACGGGCTGATTAAAAATAAAGGTGGTTATTTATTCTTGAAGAGGCTACAGCAAAAACGAGAAAAAGAAAAGTCTTGATTATAGTTGTAGCAGCATGTAAAGGCTGGCTGAGTATTCAGCTGAGATTTGAGCTTGAAGTTCTGGTACCAGATACAGTTTAGGATTCGAGGGAGGAACAGGAAATGGCCTAGCTCAGAGTATTCCTTTTCACTTCTTGAGTCCATTTATTTTATGGGTCTGACCGCATGCCAAAGCCATTTGGAGACTTCAAGAGTTTAAATAGCGATGTCCAATTAATAAGGTATAAAACCCTGCAGCTTCCTCACCCCCATGCATTTAGCCAGCCCCTCTCTGTTCTGACTGTCTAATTGATAGGAGACACTCGCAGGCCTATGTCTCTGCGTCCAGGCCAAGAATGGGAGCAGTCAGAGTGGTCTCCAGCATGGGTTTGTGTGTTTGGAACCATTTGAGCAGTCATGTCAAGACGAATTACTATTCCTCGTGGACATGGTGTCTGTGATTGGAATAGGATGAAAGCTCTGGTAGTTTTATTTCTTTCTGAGACGTTCTGGAACATTTTAGCAGTGAATTTGTTTCCTGGCTGTTTTGGACTACAAACTCCCCACATATTATTTTAATAATGAGGCATTCTGCTGAGGGATTAATGGAATAGCTTTGCGGTGTCCAAAGTGACAATTAAAGCTGTTGTTTTTTCTCAGTGATGCATTCATCTCTTTCAAAATGATTATTAAAAAAAAAAAAAAAAAAAAGCTCATGTTTAGATTTCACCTCTGCTTGAACAGAGTCAAACTGGAAAGTATATGGGAAATAACTTGGTTCCAGGAATATTCGATCATATTTAATGGAAGGGTCTATTAAATCTTTCCTCTTCTGGGTTTTTTTATCCCCCCCCCCAACTGGTTTTAGGTTATAGCAGGTATTCACTACCAAATTTAGAAAGGATAAAAAGCTCTCTCTTTCTGGATGAAGCTTTTTGTTTTGGGGAGGGGGGATGCAGAGACGATCTTCAATCTCTTCTCCCAATAATTTGTAGATTACACAAACCCTTGTGCTTTTACGAGATGGTTCCTCATTAGATGGCACAACAGAATAAAATAATTGTCCTCTATTATCCTTGGGAGGCAGGGCCAAGTATCCCCTCAAAGACATTATCATATCAAACAACCACTTTAAACGCAATGCGGAATATAGGCTTTATGGGAAAACTTTGGATTTCTCCCTCCTGCCAAAGGAGGTCTAAAAGATGAGCCCTTTTGTGGCTCTGGAGTTTCTCTAAGAGGTGTACCAGATGAAAGATGACTAAAGACATCCCAGATGGAAGAGTTGGCTAACAGCACTGCCATAAATACCTGATGGATATACAAGCCTCTTGGCGTGAAATATAGTCTTTGCTCTGATTTACACTTTTAGGGCATATTTAAAAGAATGCCACATTTGCTGGGGGCGGGGGGGCATTAATAAAAAGTGTTTTAGATTTGTGGGGAGAGGGTAAAGAGAGCCTCTACTCCTTGACATATACGTTATTGTTTTTCCTCACCAGAACTCCTTCTTTGTCTCTAAGGACATCTTTGCTTTTCTGGACAGGTTTTACTCTTTGTTGGTTGGTTGGTTTTTGTTTTTTGTTTTTGCCAGAGAGGGCAAACTCCATTCTTCTAGATTGATTCTGAGGATTTTTTGCTGGAAGGAAAAGCTGTGATGTTATGGAAATAGTGTTGACCTTTGAGTCCAGAGATAGGACTCTTTTTTTGTATATAACTCTGTGCTTACTTTTGTCACAATGTTGGTTACAGTGCTGTGTCTGGTACTTTGTAGGCTCTTAATAAATATTTGTTGTTTATCTGAGCCTCAATTTTCTCATCTGCAAAATGGGAGCTAGCAATATCTACACTACAAGGCTTCAACCCATATTTAACAAGAGCCTCTGTATGCCATATTCTTTGCTCAGCACTTTCTTCAAGAAACCTGTACAAGTACAGGATGGAAAGGATATGAATACAAAACAAACCAACATGTGAGAAGGTCATCACGTAGTGAAATCAAACAAACCTGAGTTCAAATCCCAACTCAGCCACTTGCTAGCTTAGTTACTTTGGGAAAATTACTTAGCCCATCTTGGCTTCCAGTTGTCAATTTGTAAAATGGAACATTAATAGTTCCTACCTCATAGGGTTATTGAAAAGATTAAATAAGATAATGCATTAAAACTCTTAAGAAATTGCCTGCATATAATAAGTACTCCATAAATCTCAATCAGCAATTTGGCTAGACTTAATGAAACCTAATGCCTAGAATGAACTCTTCAAAACTTTTCCCTGATCAAACCATTGCTCAGGTGATATTTTTATTTTAGGACATCACAATTTTATTTTAGGACGTCACATCCAAAAAAGAATCCCTGAGACAATGAAAGGTTTTGAAATCATTTCATATGAAAAATGGTTGGATAACCTATTATCTGGATTTAAGGGGAAAAAAATCCATCACTGTATACATATCTGAAGAGGGATTCAAGTCCTGAGGGATTTTTAAGAGCAATACTGGAACCATCTGATGGGGAGGTTGATACCACTTCTATTTAGAAGAGGACCTCCTGACATTTAAGGCTTTCTGAAAGTGGAATTTTCTCTTTCATGTAGATGTTAATCTCCCGCCACTACAGTTAAAAGAGTAGGCCTACACTCAGTATGACATGGATCTGAATATAAGGTAGAGGAATGGACTTCCTTTCACCTTAAATGTTCTGTGACTCCACATAATGATTAGCAGGCTGACTCTCCTACTATTATACATTGAATGGCAAAAATCCAGACAGATCCTGTCTCTCCAGCTACTTAGTGGTAAATGTGTGCTACAAATTCATTCTGCTAATTCCATTCTGTTTATAGAAAGTCATCACTCTACGTGTGTGTCCTTCCTCGGGTACGAGGCCAAGCCCTTCACATTTCTTCTTGATCCTGTTCTCCCTCATAGTCTCTTGGTTTAGCACTTCAGCCTCTTCCTCTCTAATTTTTTGTCTCCTGCAAAAAGGAGCCAAACCTCAACCTGAAAATATGCTCCAAGCTCTCCTGTGTTTCTAACACTTCATTTTTCGTCTTTTATCTCAGTTGATAAGGTGCTCTTGCTGTCTCCGGGTACTCAACCCCTACTTAGTCCTCAATCCACCAACCTCCCTAATCTAGAATTGAAACAATTACAGCAAGTTTCTCAGATCTTCCCTATCGCCAACCCCAATAGTCATCTTTCAGATCTTTGCATGCTCTCCTTTTGTTACTCTTTTTTTTTTTTGAATCCTTCCAAAGTTTATTATTACTTTTCACAATCTTCTGCAATTATGTTTTCAGATAAATTCAACAGAAAAGGCCAAAAATATGTAACAGTATATATTTAGAAATCTCTAAAATATTCAACTGTTTTTTTTCTTTTTCAAAATGCATCATTTTATTTTCCTCATAAGACAGTTATAAACCTTATCATGTGACAGTCACATGATTTCTTTAATCTCAAAATTTCCATGAGCATTCCTGGAGCTTATAGCCGGAGTAGTCCTGAGATTTCAAATATTAAATCTTTCCTCGTAGCCACAAGTTCCTTTGATGTTCGAGTTATTAAACACAAAATCACTGATAATTTGTCCTCAACCTTGTCCATTTTCTGTTCCTAAAAGTGTCAGCTATGCTGTTTTTTTTTGATGAGCACTCTGATTCCATTTAGCACAACTTTTTTTTTCCATCAGATTTAGGTGAAAGAACAGAACATTTAGGAATGAATGAATAATACTAGGGATTCTATCCAACTATTCAACAACAAAAAAACAAACAAACAATTAATAATGACCTTATCTTACTCTTATCTTTCCAGGCTTGTCTCTCTCTGCCCACAATTACCCACATAGATACACTGTGGGAACGGAGAGAGGAACAGATTAGCAGTAGTATGGAGGCAGGACATTTTGAGGACATATAAGAGAAACGATGAGTGGTTCATTTTGACTCACTTTGACCTGAGTCTGATGGTGGTGGTGGGACCTAACAGAATTTTACAAGGCCTTAAATTCTAGGATAAGATGCTGAGAATTACTTATGTCTGCAACAAGAAACCATTTTTCTTAGTAGAAAATTGTCACGATCTTTAATTTTTTTTAATTAATTTATTTAATTTATTTATTTTTGGCTGCGTTGGGTATTCATTACTGCACGTGGGCTTTTTCTAGTTGTGGCGAGCGGGGGCTACTCTTCCTTGCGGTGCGCAGGCTTCTCATTGTGGTGGCTTCTCTTGTTGCTGAGCACAGGCTCTAGGCACGCGGGCTTCAGTAGTTGTGGCTCATGGGCTCAGTAGTTGTGGCGCATGGGCTTAGTTGCTCTGCGGCATGTGGGATCTTTCCAGACCAGGGCTCAAACCCGTGTCCCCTGCATTGGCAAGTGGATTCTTAACCACTGCACCACCAGGGAAGCCCAGATGATCTTTAATTATAACACATTGGATGGATGACTCGAGGTAGGAAAACCGTTTGGGAGGATGTATTTATTTTCTTCATCCTTTTCTGCTTCCTATCTAGTAACTGAGTTGTTTCATTTGGGGAAATGGTATTCGAAGTGAGCATTTGCTTGATTTCAGAAGAAGAGCTTATAATATTGCCACTATCATGATAAACTTCCCAAAGCATAGCTATGGAATACTGATGGTCCTGGAGATGGTGTGGGATTGCCCAGAGAAAGGGCATTAAATAGCCTTGAAACACATGACAAGAATTTCAGTTATCTTTTAACCCATTCAATGATACCAACAAGGAAAACGTCATTTTGGTGCTCTGTATCTTTAGCATCTAACACTTTGCTAATCTTCAGTTTTACAAAGAAATTATGCCTCAGGCACAGAGACTTCTAGACATAAGACTCTACAGCAGGAATTTAATAACAGTCTTTTGTTTTCATTTATCCATTTTTGTTATTACCATCTATTTATGGCAAGTGAAATTGCTTTCCATTTATGTTGGCATTATGCATCTTCCTTTTAAAATGCATTCATTTAAGTACAATTTAAGAAGGAGGGGAGTTGATTTACAGAAAAATGTTAAACAAAAGTACAGAGCTATGCAGTTATGGTGAAAATGAGAAAGGGAACACCAGTGAATAGAATTTGGAAAACCATAATTTGGTAGAAAATGTGGAATTTGGAGTCAGACAAAACTGGCTTAATATCCAAGGCATACTGAATAATGTAAGACAATTTTCTTAAAAGCCTTAGTGTCTTCATTCGGGAAAATGAAGAAAATAATACCTTCTTAATAGGACTGTTGAAAGGAATTAAAAGAGGAAATATTTTAAAAGTGCTGAGCACAACACAGTACTTAAGACACATAGTACATTTCAGTGTCCCTTTCCTTTCCTTTCCCTGTTGACCACTGGGATTGGCCATTGCTCCCTGTTCCCAGGGTCCCCCCTTTCACAGTGTACCCTGTAGGCAGGCTCTTGCGTCTGATGGCCTCGGAGTTCTCTCCTTGCTAGTTTCTCTACTGACAGGCTGGCATGGGGCAGTCTGTCCGGCTTCTAGGAGGGGGAAATGCCGGGTTGCAGGTGGCAGGAACTACTAGACAAGCTCTCCCCGCAGGCATCCTTCTTCCGCATCTTCACCAAGACGTAGAGTCATTTGTTTCTCCTCCTCTCCCCTTCTACGTGCAAAGCAGCTAACAATCTGCCCTTTAATTGGTTCCCCTATGGAGGAACTCACGAGCCCAAACTGGTACAGTCAAAACAGTGAGAACCAGCTGATTTCTGGCTTCTTAAGGATTCTTCACCAGATATAGAGTCAGACCCTACTGCACTTCTTACAAGCTTGGGAAAAACACTCAGTTTCCCTTTCTGAGTCACAATTTCTTATCTGCAAAATGGAATTATTAAGGACCTCTTTTTAGGGTCACTGTGAGCAGGTAAAGGCTTTAGCATAGTGCCTGGCATCCGATATGATGGCCATTCCACAGTATTAGTCCTCATCAAGTATTACCACGTTCATGGACAGAACCACCATTTCAGAGCTGAAAAGAATTTGGAGATTATTAAATTCTTTCTCTCATCAGAAACAAGAATCTTCTCCAGCCTTAAAACTGTCCACTCTCCAGCTGGAGGCTCCCTTCCTTGAAAGGTAGGTAGTTTCATTGTTTGATAGATTACCGTTACAAGTTACAAGTTTGATTCAAATACTGAGTTTAAATTTGCCTTCATTTAATCTGCTGTTCTTTCTGGAGCAAGACTGGATAAATCTAAGATTTAATAATTTATTCATCATTACTAATCTGTTTCCAGGTGGCTTCTGATCTGTCATTTCTAGAATCTCTCTGGTTCCTGTGAAGGACTTTCCCATTGCCTTTGGTTTCTCAGTACAGTACTAGACGGTTTTTCCCTAAATTTCAATTAGTCCCACGAGCCTCATTATGTCATTCTGATGCAAAAAGAACCCTAAGACACTCAGACAAATACCTTGCATTATTTCTGCGATTTCTGGACAGCAAACAAGAGTCCTTAATAAAGTAGCATCTAAATGGGAAGACAACACAAGTTGTCTTCAAAACCTAGAGTCACAGAAAGATTGAGGGAGGAGGGCAGCCACATGGTGGGTAGGGGAACAACCACTGCATAGAAGAGTAAATTCAGTGTAGCGTGCCTGACAGGACATGAAGAGGCCAAAATCATACCAGGTAGGAGCTGGGAGAGCCCTTGAACTTGCTAGCTATTTCTTTCTGTTATTATTGGTGAGGAAGCTGGAAGCTGCCATGGAGGAATAATATGTGCAACCACACAGCACGCGAGTTAGGTCCCAGTTCTCTGACGCCTAACCCAGTGCTCTTTCCCCGACACCATGTCATCTCCTGCCCACCCACTACACTCTCCCTCCTGATGACTGTCCAAAGCCTCAAAGCTTCATTAGACCACAGTCGACGGAGCCATTTTCAACTCTAAGAGTCTGCACAGTCTCCAACAAGGCTCCTAAAGCCTTTAATCCTTAGAATCAAAGGATACAAGAATCTAGAATCTGGGAAGTATTTAGATAGTCTAGTACAAGTCTTCATTTATAGAGGGAAAAACAGAAAAGAAGAAAGGAAAGGAACGGAAAAAGGAAAGGAAAAAGGAAAGGAAAGGAAAGGAAAGGAAGGAAAGGAAGGAAAGGAAAGGAAAGGAAAGGAAAGGAAAGGAAAGGAGAAAAAAAAAAGAAAAGACCCGAATTACTTTCCAAGTTTACACCTCTTGTTATGGACAGAGCTGGGATGCAAGTAATAACAATAACTAAGTTTACTGAATGGTTATTATGTGTCAGATACAGAGTGTTATAATATTTACAAACATTGCTTCATTTATTGCTCTCAACAAATGCACAATTTTGCTTGCGTTTTCCAGATGAGGAAACCAAAGCAGGTAGCACTACCTGTCTCTTGAGAGACAATGCAGTTAGTTATATGCAAGACAGTGGGGATACAGAGGTGACTAAAACCCCACCATCATCGACATGGCATATACAGTCTGGTCATAAAGACATAGACATAAACAAGTGAGTCTTGGGCACTGTGATGAGTGCAACAGTAAGAAATATGGATATAGGCAGCTCAGAAAACAAAGTAACCAATTCCCCTCTGGCCTACTTTACATACAAGTTAGAATCCCATTACTCTCTTTCTTAACATTAGAATAAAGGCATTTTCCATGTATAAGAACTGCTTTTTATAAGATCCTCATAATATTCTATGAAATAAACTATCATTTATTTACATAAAACTGTCTTATAATATTCATTATTATAAATAAGTCTTCAAAAAACATCTTTGAATACTAAACATTTTTCCCCTTTTTCCTTTGACCACAAAATGTAACTAGTGGCTCAACATGTTCCAATTTCTTTCCCCAAAATCACTTCCCTCATTTTACATACAAGCAGTGAAGCCCACGTCCAAAAGCATTAAGCTGTTTGACCATGTTAAAATAATTAATAAGTAGTTGATCTGAGCCGGGAACACAGGTTCATACAGTTTCCAAGGTGATGCCTAAAGGTTATAGGAGAAAAATATTTCTCTAGGTTAGGGTTTCTCAATCTTAGTACTATTGATATTCGGACCAGATAATTCTTTCTTGTGGGAGAGTATCCTGTGATTGTAGCATGTTTAGCAGCATCATTTACCTCTACCAAATAGATGCCAATAGCACCCCGACACACATACCAGTTATGATAACCAAAAATATCTGCAGACAAATGTCCCCTGGGTCGGGGGCTGGCAAAATTGCCCTTGGTTGAGAACCACTATTCTAAAAGTTTCCTGCTACTTTTATCTGAAAGCAGATCCTCATTGACGGAAATGACAGTAACAAGACAACTTTTTCAATATTGAATAGACTTTGATTCACAACTATATGTGGACAAATGAATCAAGTGTAACTTACATATTAAACCTCAACAAATTCAGGATAAGATATCTGTAAGAGTTTTGAAGTAGGTTATTCAAAAAAACAAGAAGAAATATATTATTCTGAAAGGCTTTTAGGATTCCTGCTGGTGTCCAACAGAATATATGATCCACACAGACAATAAAATGAAGGAAAAGAACATAGAAACAGACGTCAACTCCACGGCTATCTTGGTCTTCCAAGCTGCTAATCTCCTAGGATTTCTCTGAAAAGACAAACCATATGGAGGGCTTGTTACCTGGCACTAGTGTTTATGAATCCTTGGGTAGTGATACAGGGCCTTGGGAAAACTCTGGCAGTCAATAAGGAAGACTGTAAAGGAATCCCTTTCAGCTAATGCATAGGTGTCTGGTTTCTTAGAACACAGAATTAAAGGGGTAAAATCTTGTAATGAATCTACATACGTGGCCACTGATTGCATCCCTTACCATTCTGATCTCAAGACACCATGGTTAGAGGGTGCTAGTGGATCTCCCAAAACCCATTCAGCATAAAGTAAGCAGAATTTGGCACAATTTCAGCTTTGCTTCAATTGCCCTCATATGTGTATAGAAAGTAAAGTCATAACTGGGCAGAAAAATGGCCTGGAAGTTTGCTTCAAGATAAAATGTCACCCAATGCATAGAGTCAAGGATTTCACAAAGGAGGACTGGGCCACTGTTCTTCTTCATGCATCTCTACATCCTGTGTCTTCAATTTGATGACTAAATGTCTGACCAACAGCACATAGACTCCTAGGTGTAGCAGAGGGGAAAGAAGCTCTAGTAATTACTAGCTGAGAGCTCATAGGCAGCTTTCTTCACTTCTCTGAATCCCAGTTTACTTAACTGAACATATGTCCCCAGATTTTGGGGGGATTCAACGAGATATTATATAACTCATCTAGCACAGCATCTACTTCATGATAAACACTCAATAAATGTTAGTTCTTTTTCCCTTTATTACCCTTCAATAGTCAGGCTGTGGGCTAGTGAACATTCTTCTTATCTTGAAGGTCTTTGGGCATTTTGCTAAATAAACTCTTCAGTTAAAATCCAGGATAGAGTTGGATGGTAACCTCCGTAAGGGAAAGGATTGTGTCTGTCTTTTTCTGTTACATGAATGATACCTTAGTACTTGGCATATATTAGGTGCTCAAAAAATCTTTGCTGAAAGAATAAATATATAAATAAATAAACTGATCAGACAATAAAGTCTTGGTATTGGGAAAGGAAAAAATAGCATTTCTTTAGTGCCCACCTTGTGCTAATCATCTTGATATACACTCCCCAGCCATTAATTTATTTAATTTTCTCAAAGTTTAGTCCCATGTGTTAGAAGATGAAACTGTGGCTTAGGTAACTTGGCTAAGGTCACTTGGTAACTAAGTGGGTTTGGCTGAACTTCAAAGTCCTAACCCCTGGTACAGAATGTGAACTTAATTGGAAATAGAGTCATTGCAGATGTGATTAGTTAAGATAAGGTCATACTGCAGTAGGGTGGGCCCTTAATCTAATGTGACTGGTGTCCTTATAAGAGGGGAGATTTGCACAGGAGGAATATGGCCATTTCATGATAGAGGCAGAGACTGGAGTGGGTTATCTATGATCCAAGGAATGCCAAGAATGGCTGGCAAACAACTGAAGTTTGGAAGCCTTCAGGATACCACACTGCTCAAAACTCAGTTCTGAGTATCCTGTACCCTTGATTTGTATCTTGAATTGGCATTTTTAAAAATGGACCTTTATTTACCTGAGTATAATAATAGTGCCCGCCACCACCATTGGACAGACCTGGTGCTCTAATGCCGAGTTATTACACACTAGGTAATCTCTGGCATGTCTTCATTGGCATTATAAAATGTGGCCAGAAAGACAGGCCCTCAGAGTAAGAAGTCCATATTGGTGGTAGGAAACTCAGGTTAGGAGTACTTTTGTCTCAAAGTATCGTTATTTAGCATACAGCTCTCAAATGAGACTCGTCTGTGTTTCTAGATGAGATGATGCACTCTGTTCTATCTGCTAAATGCCACTGTGCATAGAATAACATCTTGAGAAGCTACCTAATGCATAAGCGGCTTAATGCTATAAAATATACTAGCTAAATTAAATGCCACTTACTTTTTCAGAGATGAATTAATCAACATCCTGGTCAAATTCAAAGCTTTTTGATGTATAAAACTTCATAAATTATAGGGGGGCAGGGAGGGAGATGCACGAGGGAGGGGATATGGGGATATATGTATACATCTAGCTGATTCACTTTGTTATACAGCAGAAACTAATACAACATTGTAAAGCAATTATACTCCAATAAAGATGTTTTTTTAAAAAACATTCATAAATGGAACTAACCCATCAATAAGCAAAGTATAACGAAAACCTGCCTAGATATTTGGGGGTTGGGGGGCGCATGTTATTCTGAGTGGTTTTTTTGCTCCTCAAATTAACAAACTCTGTAAACAAAGACCCCCCAAATAAGAGCAAGCACTGCTTATTGTCAGCAAGGGAGGCAGCCACTACTATAGCTTGAATTTGGCACAGACCCAAATCCAAGGCAGAAAGAGGAGTTGAAAAGCTTTATGGCAGCAAAAGGGGAAGGTGTGGCCTGATGGAAGGTTGAGGGAGTGGGGAAGCTGGAGGTGGGCTGACTAGAAGACGGGCATCCTACGTAACTGGTGAGGGAGAGCATATTTGGCTTCCCCTTGTTGGTCCTAAGAGGATGGGTGTGGGCAAAAATGGCAAGCTGTCAGTTTAGTCCTGACCACTTGGGGCTGATTGCTGCAAAGGTGTGGTCTGACTCTCTGACCTGAACCCCTCCTTTGTTGTCTTCAGTCAACTGAACACATGAGGCAACACCCAGAGCAGAGAGACACAGGCTTCTGGCAGGGAACTCTGGGGCCTCAGTTCGATGTCTACCAAGGTCCAAGGCTGCACAAACCCAAATGCATCTTCCGTTGAACATCCTCAGGCAGTTGTTCCTCCTGGCAGCTGTCAGGTGTCTAGAATTCATCTCAGAAGTCTATGGGACTGCCTGTTCCTAGTGCCTTTCCCTGAAGAATAGCCTCAAGACATTGCTTTCTCTTTCTGACCCAGCCCAACTGCCAGCACAAACCCACTGTCCTTGCTTTGAGGCTGTGACTCCATCTGTGACATTTTGTGTGGTAGGATACTTACATGAGTTGAATCCCGGTTACCTAGGGAACTTACAAGACTTGTAGCACTTCCTTGCACTTGACCTAAGGCATAGAAGTGGGATAAACCAGCCTTTGCCATGCTGGGAGGTTGGAGTGAGGGGCTTGTTAAAGCTGCAGGACCACAGCTCTCAGAGGGAAGGCTGAATTCCCAGCTACACACATTCTTGGAGGGCAGGGCCTCTTCCAGGACAGGGGAGAGTCTTTGAAGTGGAAAGGAAACAAGGATGCGCGGACTCCCAGGATAGTTCTTTTGGAGGTAAATGTGATCTCAACCACTCAGGCAAGACTAGGACCTCAAGTAAGCTGAGAAAGCCCATGCCCTTTGAAGGCTGGAAGCTTGCTCTGGCTCTAGGCCAGGATGTACTTTGAACAGTTTGGAAATAAGAAAGTCCCTGGGGTTTGCTACACTGCTTACCTGTGTCTCCTGGCTCTTGCTATTGGGTGGGGAGACAGCAGCCTGCTTGGGGTTCCTGGTGCCAAGCTCATTCCAAAGGGCTGGTGAGGCAGAGTGGGAGCCGCCTCTGTCTCCAACCTGCCAGGTACCATACTTCTCCCAAGGGAGGGCCTTCTGCTAGGCTGACATCTGAACCTGAACTTGAAAAGGGCAAAGGCTCAAGAGGCTGACTGGTGTCCTAGGAATCTTCTGAGGGGAACAGGGATTTAGTTATCAGCCACAATAGAGAGGCTCTGGGCTCCCTCAGTTTGGTCTCATTCTCCCACTCCTGCTGCCCAGACTTCATGCAGGTGTCCAGGCTGGTCAAGATGTTGGGTCAAGTCTCCAAAGATCTTATGCGTTTCCTGACCTGCTCTTGGATGAGGGACTCAAAGCTGAGATGGAAGGAGTGGAGTTGGCTGTTGTAGAACCTCAGAGGCTCATCCAGGAGCTGTTTGTTCTCGGCTCCAAGGTCATCCCATACAAGCCACAGCTCTTCTGGGCAGCACTGGCCCTGCCTTCTCCTTTTCCTCATACTTCTCCACCTTGGCCTGCAATCACCTATAGTCCTAGTATATAGGAAGGCTGCTTCCCACCACCTTCTCACCACCATGTTGAGGTTCTGGAAGACACTGCCAAACTTTTTCAGGGTTCAATAATGGTCTTTCAGATCTGGTTCACTTTTTCCTGGTTGAAGGTATCCATCCACTTCATGGCCATGTCCAGGGTGGTCACCATGTTCAGTAAGTCCTGGTCTTGCTGGCAGAGGGGATTAGAGAGTAAGTCTAAGGACATCTTCACAGCAGATTTGATGACCAGGTCAGCACTGGGACTCTTCTTCTTCATGTCCTTTCGCAGCCTCCTGGTCTGCTCTTCCAGTTGCTGCAGTTTTCTATACTTCCTTTCACAGTCTCTCTCCACTGCTGACCAATCTTGGAAGGAATTCAGCTCATGTTCATGAACATGGCCCTGCTGCCAGGATCTTCAGCTGCAACTCGGTCCTCCTTTTTCTTTTTTTTTTTTTTTTAAGGAGACTTGTTTTACTTAGAGTGGAAAATTCTGCCAGGGACAAAGTCAACACAACCATATGTATGGAACACAAATATATGTATGGAACATTACATATACAAAGGATGCTTGTAGGGTTGTAGCAATGCAGAAGTAAGAAGTTAGGAGCAGGGAAGAATTATTCCCTACAGGTTTCAGAGGGAGCATGGCCCTGACTTGATTTCAAACTTCTGGCCTTCAGAACTGTGACACAATAAACTTCAGTAGTTTTAAGCCACCTAGTTTGTGATGTGCTGTGATGGCAACCCTAGGAAATGAATACATATCCTCTGTGCAAACTATTGCCGAGCATGTTAGAGCTTCTCTCAGAAGAATGTTCCTCTCTGTTGCTGGAGGTGCTCAAACACAAGTAGGAAGACTACTCAGTGGTGATGTTGTTGAGGAATTTAAATTATTACTTATTTTTAAGAGTCCCACGTAAACCAGATTCTATGATCTTAGGATATGAAGAGCTTGGAGGGGAATGATTCTGGCATTACATTACAACATTTGGAGGTGACTCTGATGAGTATTACCAGGACAGTTAGATTTTTCTAAATTGGCCCAGTCTTATAAGCTACAGTCACCAATTAGAAAAATATTTTTTTAATTAAATTTATTTATTCATTTATTTTTGGCTGCATTGGGTCTTCATTGCTGCACACGGGCTTTCTCTAGCTGTGGTGAGTGGGGGCTACTCTTTGTTGCGGTGTGCGGGCTTCTCACTGAGGTGGCTTCTCTTGTTGTGGAGCACGGGCTCTAGGCACGCAGGCTTAAGTAGTTGTGGCACGTGGGCTCAGTAGTTGTGGCTTGCGGGCTCTAGAGCACAGGCTCAGTAGTTTTGGCGCACCGGGCTTAGTTGCTCTGCAGCATGTGGGATCTTCCTGGACCAGGGATCGAATCCATGTCCCCTGCATTGGCAGGTGGATTCTTAACCACTGCACCACCAGGGAGGCCCAGAAAAAGACTTTTTAAAAGTGTTGTTAAGGTCTTTCTCAATGATTTATCCACTTTCAAAGACTGTTTGCCCTCCATGTGCACTGTGGATTTAATTGCTTTGTCTATATCTTGCCATTTTTCAGACCTAGGAGTGAAAATGTGTTTCAGGTGTGAAATACTGTCTTGAACTAAGAAAGCAGGAGTGATTAAGACTCACCCAAGGCCTCCAACAGAGCCCTAAACTCCTCACCTCCTCTTAGAATTTAAGTATTAAATGCCTAAGACTGTGGAAACCACCAAACCTACAAATGATTGAGTTATTTGTAGTGAGGTGGATGGACCTAGAGTCTGTCATACAAAGTGAAGTCAGAGTGAAGTAAGTCAGAAGGAGAAAAACAAATAAATACCATATGCTAACACATATATATGGAATCTAAAAAAAAAAAAAAAAGGTTCTGAAGAACCTGGGGCAGGACAGGAATAAAGACGCAGATGTAGAGAATGGACTTGAGGACACGGGAAGTGGGAAGGGTAAGCTGGGACGAAGCGAGAGAGTGGCATGGACACATATATACACTACGAAATGTAAAATCGATAGCTAATGGGAAGCAGCCACATAGCACAGGGAGATCAGCTTAGTGCTTTGTGACCACCTAGAGGGGTGGCATAGGGAGGGTGGGAGGGAGAGGCAAGAGGGAGGAGATATGGGGATATATGTATATGTATAGCTGATTCACTTTGTTATAAAGCAGAAACTAACACACCATTGTAAAGCAATTATACTGCAATAAAGATGTCAAAAATAAATAAATAAAAAGCAAATTAAAAAAAAATTGTACGCATTTCAAAGGTCTCCGGCCTATGTTCCTTGTTGGAAATGGAGTCTCCTGCCTTTTTATTGTTAAAGGAGTCTCAGTTTCTTTCTTGAGATTATCCCCCATTATTGGATATTGATTTATTATTTTCATAAAATTGCAAATGGGAGCCTGTTGCCTGAGACCAGTCATAAATTATAAAAATGTGTTCAGCTCCTCTGTAGGGACTGATCTTCTTACGGGGAGAATTACCCAGAACTAAATTTAACTGCTTTGTATACGTTTGCGAGAAGGTTTGATGTCCCTGGCCCTCTAATAAGGAAGGGAAAGTAGAAAGGGGCTAACATTTTCTAACAACCTACTAGGGACCAAATTCTTTGCATGGTACTTAATTTAATGCTCTTAACACAATGAAGCACAATCACCATCTGCTTTGATAGAAGATAAAATAGAGGCACAGAATGATGAAAGACTTTCCCCAGGCTAGTGAAGGAGCAGAGCCAGAGTCAAACCTAACTTTGTCTGCCTCTGAAGTTAAACCTCTTTCCAATTACTGCATTGCCATTCTAAAGTGGAGTAGTAATATCTCAGCTAGGGGTGGATGGGGTGGTTTTTATTAATATCAACCTAAACCTTGTGCTCTTCAAGTTCTGACAGATTTGCTCCAAGGAGCCATTAAGAAAGGACACTGATCCAAGGGCTATAAATTAACACGTTCTTCATACACAGCTATAAGCAGCTATTTAAAACCTGGGTAATATCTTCCTAAAAATACGTATCAGCTGTCTGGGTATTTATGCCCTATCACTCTTGGTTTTCCATCCTTGACTCCATTAATAGAATTTTCCTTAATTCCTTTTCTCTTTTTATGGCTTTGCAAGAGGCTAATTTGCAGGCAAAACTGCTAATTTTACAGTTGCTTTCTGCTTCGTCAGCATGAGACTGACTGAGGAGTTATTAATAGAAGAATAGGATTCCCTTTTCATCCTTTTGCTATTGACTGTTGTAGGAGGTGGGAAAAACTCCATTATTTAATAACATTTGTTCTTCTTGAAAGGTCATCCTTCCAGCCTTTCAGTTTCCACTAAAGTATAGCAGTTTCAGCAGCCACTTTCTCTTCCTGAAGGGATTCTGGAATTCCTCCAGGTTATACAGTTGGCATAAAACTGTCTTTGAGATCCTCCTTGGGAATGGGGTCCAGCTGGGAAATTCTCTTGGTATTTCTGTGCATTTTCCAAATAGTAATTTCTAGCCACAATTATTTTTAAATGTGCCAGTCACCTACATTCCTGAAAAGGATGTTGAATTTGGGATATATTAGTTGAGAATTGTATTTGGCTGCTCATAGCAGAGAATAGAAATAATAGTGGCATAAACAAGAAAAATTTATTTTTCACATAAAATATGTTTTAAAATAGACATTCAGGATTGGTATGGTGACCTCACATTGTCATCAGAGACCCAAGCTCCTTCTGCCTTTCAATTTTATTGTCACTACCATGTAGTTTCCATCCTCACAGCTGACCCATGGTCTCAGATAGCCACTGGACCCATGACTATAAATTTATGATTCTAATCAGGAATCAGAACATAGAGTGAAGGGCAAAAGGGACAGATTAGCTGTCTCTCCATCACTTACGGGACTTTCCCATAGGTCCTCCCAACAGATTCTGTTTATATCTCAAGCTGTAAGGGAGACTGGGAACCATACATAGTCTTTTATCTGGGCACACTGCTGCCTCCATAGTAACTAGGGTTATCTTGCTAAGAAGAAAGGGTAGGACAATATTAGAGAGGCAAATAGCATGTCTGCTACATGGAACAAAGAGAATGACTAAATAAAATTAAGCCAATAAACCCTTACTAAGCACCTATTTCATGTCTGGAGATGAAATAGAAAGTTTAGATTAATTCCTTTAAGGAACAAAAACTTAGATACATTATATACCTCATGTCTTCTTAGCCTAGAATGCTTTTTCCTTCCTTGTTCACCTGGAAAACTTGTATTAATTATTCAAGGCTGTTCTCCAATATCACCTGCCCTGCTGTCTGATGCTTCCTTGGAAGATTCTTCCCAGGAAGAATTCATCAATTGCCAATTACTCAGCTCTGTCCCTATAGCACCTTATCCTTCACTCTACTTCACCACTTAATTCCTCAGAGGCAGTGTGCTGAAGTAAGGGTAACATGAGAAGTAGGAAATGTTGACTTCAACTCCCAGGTCTGTTGCTTACTAGCATTGAGACAGATGCTTTTGCCCTTTGAGCTACAGTTTTCCTGCTGTAGAAGAGAGAACGCTAAATTCCACTTCAGGGACTTTTGTGAAGATTAAATGAGATTTCTTAGGAAATACTATCCAAAAGAAATTTATATCAGTTATGTCAAAATTAAATAAAACTGATGTGAAAGTCCAAAGCATTTTTAAAAATAGAAAAGGTTACTACAAAATAGTAAGTTTTAATTCCCCGGTAATTTTAATGATTCTAAATCTATATGGACTTAAGATAACCTCAAAATAATGTAAAGCAAAAAAATGAAAGTGAAACTTCAGATAGAAAGAGATAAACCTATGACCTATTAGAATATTATAACACAATTATCTGTGAAAAGTTAAGCACAAAGGTCAGTAAAGATCTAGAAAATTTGAACAACACAACTAACATGTTTGATTTAATGAATATCTATCTATCTATCTATCTATCTATCTATATCAGTCTCGAATCAATGTCAGAGAACACACATCCTATTTAAACACATGCAGACTCTTCACGATAAACTGTCCTAGGCCATAATGCAATCTCAACCGATTTCAAAGAATTGTCATCATACAGACCATCCTCTCTGACCGTAATGTAACTAATGCAATGAAAAGTTACTCACAAAAATATAATTAAATACAATATAAAATTGGAAATTTTAAAATGTACTTTTAATGCCAACCCCAGTTAAATAAAATTCTCTACCTACTCTCCAACATCTTCACAGCAGAACTGATTAGAGAAAAACCAAAACCCTGCTGATTGGTCTCATTTTACATTCATGACCATTAAACTCAAGCAGAACTTTAAGACTGCTTGGTATTCATGCTAATTTCACTCATCCTCCTACTCTCTTATGTAACTACTCTACACCTTTTTCTCTTTCCCCAAACCACGACACCTACTCCCATACTTCCTCTCAGCTTAGACCTTGCTTACTATTTCCCTCAGAAGAAAGAAGCAATCAGAAGATAACTTTAACAATCTCACATCAGAAAATATATTCACCTGTTTCTTCTTTAGCTTTTCTTATGATGCATAAACTCTTCATGTACCCTATGGACTTCAACCCTTCCACTTTTACACCAAGTCCCACTTTCTGTCACCCACTCAATAATAGCTCCAGCACTTCTCCACTTTATTTCCTATGTCACAAATTTTCATAATCACACAGACATGTAAATTTTCCCATCTTATAAAGAGAACATATTTTCCTCCATGTACTTCCCTCTCCCCTTTTACAGAAAAAAATCCTTATGGTGGCTGTGAGAATGCATCTGGTGACCTCCAACTACAGGGAGTGTAAATGACCAAGAACCCAATTGCTATGCTCTAAAATCTACCTCTACACTTGCACCAAGGCCATGTTTCACTCAAGCGACTTAGTCAGTGGCCAAGTATAGCAGGAACACTAAAGCAGGTACGTTTATTTCACTAAATAAGACTCCTCTGATGCCTTTGGCTACAACTCTCTGATAGCCTTGTGGAAATGTTCTTTAGCCACATGGTAGTCTATGACATGTCCATCCAAACTTCAGTCCCTTTCTCCCTCATGAAAGTCAGGCTTACAAGCAGTTGAAGGACTATCCCAATCTTTTTAAGCTCTCTCCCCACTTTCTCTAACACAGGTATGTTTCCTAATAAAATCCTTGCACATTTTATTTCATCTGGGAATCTGCTTCTCAGAGGATTCAAACTAATTCACTCCTCTGAAGAGTTTACTTTCCTCAGTCTCCAATTCCTCTACTCTCACTTTGTCTTGAATCCATTCTAATCAAGTTTTTGAGCCACAACTCCATCGAAACTGTTCTTGTCAGCAAATTCCAAGATTGCTCAATTGAAAGATTAAACTTCTCCATATTTTAGTTGTTCTACCTGCAGTATTTGATACAGTTCATCCCTCCCTCTTCTTCAAACTGAAAGGCTGACAGGATATACTATACTGTAACTTGTTCATTCAACTGCTACTCACCTTCTCCATTTAGATGTTTTATAGGTATCTCTGATTTAAACAGCCCAAAACTGGGGATTTGATGATCTTCCCTCCAAATATTCCTTCTCTCTTAATCTTCTTCAATCTGTAAATGAACACTCCATCTTGAAAGAGGGGACGTTACTACATATCCTATGGACATTAAAAGGTTAAGGAGTAATACTATGGACAATTCTATGACCACAAATGTGATAACTGAGATGAAATAGACCAATAATTTGAAAGACACAATTTTCCAAAACTCACACAAGAAGAAACAGACAATCAGAATAGGCCTATATCTATTAAGGAAATTGAGTTTGGCTAAAGCTGGTCTTTGTCTTCTCTATATTAGTGAATCAACACTTCAAACAATTGCTTACTTTCTTCCCTGAAAAACAGTTTCTGGTTATTGCTGTGGCCAATATTAATATTTTTATTGAGTAATAAATATTCCACTTATTGAGTGTTTTCTATGAGCTATTATGTTGTGCTAGTTGGTTTGATATATACTTTTTACTTCTTTTAACAACCATCCCCATTTAATGGATGAGAAAATTGTAGCTTAGTGAAATTTAGTTGTTTGTCCATTGCCCAACAGTTAGCTGAATGGATGACCTAGGATTTTAAAACACCTGTCTGACTCCAAATCCTGTGGTTTCTCTATAGCTCCATGCTAGTGCATAAGAAGGTGCCCTAGAACCTACGAATCAATGAGCTATCACTGTCCATTCACTAAAGGGTTAATATTTTTGCCTGCTCCTGTTCTAGCTTCTTGGAAGAAGATGTTGGGTCTTTACAACATCTACCATGAAGCTCAACCTGAGTATTTGATCTCCTGCTAGTATGCTTTCTGATACATACTGGAAAATAAAAGTAGGAAGCCAGGCATGGTTTAATCATACTTGTTAAACTTTTATGGTACCAGTCAGAAATGATGTTGACTTAAAATTATGATTTAGAAGCACACATTCTGAAAAAGAACACAGTTCAATAAGAACAAAACCAGTAAGACCTGGGAGAGGCTTCTGAGAGCCCACAGATGATACGAAGCATAAACAGCTGCTATATGATATATTATTGCCTCTGGCATTCACTATTTATGGTGCAACTGTAAGGTGGTACAGTTTTTCCCTGTACACATGTTTTTCAAGAGAGAAGGAGGGAAATCATGCAATTTTTTTGTAGTTTCAAGGGGGCAAGAGAGAGGAAGTGGTTTGGGAGGGACAGAAAATATGGTCCATCCACTTCTGCTATCCATTGCCTGCTTTCCAAGCATGTGAACTGAAGTGTAAGAAGTCTGGTAAACTGGAAAGTTAGAGTTGTTACAGACAGATCTGCCTTTGATATCATTTCTTTACTACATTTTTATTGGGGTAAAATATAAATAACATAAGATTTACCATTTCAGCAATTTGAAGTGTACAGTTCAGTGGCATTAAGTACATTCACAATGTTGTGCAACCATTACCACTATCTAGTTCCATAATTATTCTTTACCATAAATGGAAACCACATATCTGTTAGTAGTCACTTCCTATTTCCTCCTTCCCCAAGCTCCTTGCAACTAATAACCTCCTCTCTGCCTCTACAGATTTTCCTATTCTGAAGGTTTTACATAATAAACCTACATAAGGAGGCAAAAGACCTATACACCAACAACTATAAGATGCTAATGAAAGGAATCAAAGATGACACAAATAGATGAAGAGATATACAATGTTCTTGGACTGGAAGAATCAATATTGTGAAAATGACTATACTACCCAAAGCAATCTACAGATTCAATATAATCCCTATCAAATTACCAAAGCCATTTTTCACAAAACTAAAACAGAAAATTTTACAATTTTTATGGAAACACAAAAGACCCCGAATAGCAAAAGCAATCTTGAGAAAGAAAAATGGAGCTGGAGGAATCAGGCTCCCTGACTTCAGACTATACTACAAAGCTACAGTAATCAAGACAGGATGATACTGGCACAAAAACAGAAATATAGATCAATGGAACAGGATAGAAAGCCCAGAGATAAACCCACACACATATGGTCACCTAATCTATGACAAAGGAGGCAAGAATATACAATGGAGAAAAGACAGCTTCTTCAATAAGTGGTGATGGGAAAACTGGACAGCTATATGTAAAAGAATAAAATTAGAATACATCCTAACACCATACACAAAAATAAACTCAAAATGGATTAAAGACCTGAATGTAAGGTCAGATACTATAACACTCTTAGAGGAAAACATAGGCAGAACACTCTTTGACATAAATCTCAGCAGGATCTTTTTTGACTGCCTAGAGTAATGAAAATAAAAACAAAAGTAAACAAATGGGACCTAATTAAATTTAAAAGCATTTGCACAGCAAAGGAAACCATAAACAAGACAAAAAGACAACCCTCAGAATGGGAGAAAATATTTGCAAATGAAGCAACTGACAAAGGTTTAATCTCCAAAATTTACAAGAAGCTCATGCAGCTCAATATCAAAAAAACAAACAACATCAGAAATTGGGCAGAAGACCTAAATAGACATTTCTCCAAAGAAGACATACAGATGGCCAACAAACACATGAAAAGATGCTCAACATCACTAATTATTAGAGAAATGCAAATCAAAACAACAATGAGGTATCACCTCACACCAGTCAGAATGGCCATCATTAAAAAATTTACAAACAGGGGAGAGATCTTCAAGATGGTGGAGGAGTAAGACGTGGAGATCACCTTCGTCCCCACAAACACATGACAAATACATCTACATGTGAAACAACTCCTACAGAACACCGACTGGACCCTGGCAGAAGACCTCAGACTTCCCCAAAGGCAAGAAACTCCCCAAGTGCCTGGCCATGTGGCTGACAGAGTCTGGGTGTTCCAGCCAGGAGTCAGGCCTGTGCCTCTGAGGTGGGAGAGCAGAGTTCATGACATTAGTCCACCAGAGATCTCCTACCTCCACATAGTATCAAATGGCAAAAGCTCTCCCAGAGATCTCCATCTCAACACTAAGACCCAGTTCCACTCAAGGAACAGCAACATACAGTGCTGGACACCCTATGGCAAACAACTAGCAAGACAGGAACACAACCTGACCCAGTAGCAGAGAGGCTGCATGAAATCATAATAAGGTCACAGACACCCCAAAACACACCACCAGACACGGTCCTGCCCACAAGAAAGACAAGATCCAGCCTCATCTACCAGAACACAGGCATGGGTCCCCTCCACCTGGAAGCCTACACAAGCCCCTGAACCAACCTTACCCACTGGGGGCAGACAACAAAAACAACGGAAACTACGAACCTGCAGCCTGAGAAAAGGAGACCCCCAAACACAGTAACTTAAGCAAAATGAGAAGACAGAGAAACACACAGCAGATGAAGGAGCAAGGTAAAAACCCACCAGACCTAACAAATGAAGAGGAAATAGGCAGTCAACCTGAAAAAGGATTCAGAGTAATGACAGTAAAGATGATCCAAAATCTCAAAATAGAATGGAGAAAATACAAGAAACGTTTATAAGGATCTAGAAGAACTAAAAAGCAAACAATGATGAACAACACAATAAATGAAATTAAAAATTCCCTAGAAGGAATCAACAGCAGAATAACTGAGGCAGAAGAATGGATAAGTGACCAGGAAGATAAAAGAGTGGAAATAACTACTACAGAGCAGAATAAAGAAAAAAGAGTAAAAAGAATTGAGGACAGTCTCAGAGACCTCTTGGACAACATTAAAAGCACCAACATTTGAATTATAGGGGTCTTGGAAGACGAGGAAAAGAAAGGGACTGAGCAAGTATTTGAAGAGATTATAGTTGAAAACTTCCCTAATATGGGAAAGGAAATAGTCCATCAAATCCAGAAAGGGCAGAGAGTCCCATACAAGATAAATCCAAGGAGAAACACAACAAGACACATATTAATCAAACTACCAAAAATTCAATACAAAGAAAAAATATTAAAAGCAGCAAGGGAAAAACAACAAATAACATACAGGGGAATCCCCATAAGGTTACCAGCTGACCTTTCAGCAGAAACTCTGCAAGCCAGAAGGGAGTGGCAGTACATATTTAAAGTGATGAAAGGGAAAAAACTACAATCAAGATTACTCTACCAAGCAAGGATTGCATTCAGATTTGACGGAGAAATTAAAATCTTTACAGACAAGCAAGAGCTAAGAGAATTCAGAACCACCAAACAAGCTTTACAACAAATGCTAAAGGAACTTCTCTAGGCAGGAAACACAAGAAAAGGAAAAGACCTACAATAATAAACCCAAAACAATTAAGAAAATGGTAATAGGAACATAAATATTGATAATTACCTTAAATGTAAATGGGTTAAATGCCCCAACCAAAAGACACAGACTGGCTGAATGGATAGAAAAACAAGACCTGTATATATGCTATCTACAGGAGACCCACTTCAGACCTAGGGACACATACAGACTAAAAGTGAGGGGATGGAAAAAGATATGCCATGCAAATGGAAATCAAACAAAGCTGGAGTAGCAGTTCTCATATCAGACACAATAGACTTTAAAATAAAGACTATTACAAGAGACAAAGAAAGACACTACAAAATGATCAAGGGAGGGAGGAGCTTCAAGATGGAGGAAGAGTAAGACATGGAGATCACCTTCCTCCCCACAAATACATCAGAAATACATCTACATGTGGAACAACACCTACAGAACACCTACTGAACGCTGGCAGAAGACCTCAGACCTCCCAAAAGGCAAGAAACTCCCCACGTACCTGGGTAGGATACAAGAAAAAAGAAAAAACAGAGACAAAGAATAGGAACGGGACCTGCACCAGTGGGAGGGAGCTGTGAAGGAGGAAAGGTTTCCACACACTAGGAAGCCCCTTCACGGGTGGAGACTGCGGGTGGCGGAGTGGGGAAGCTTCAGAGCCACGAAGGACAGCGCAGCCACAGGGGTACAGAGGGCAAAGCGGAGAGATCCCCACACAGAGGATCAGTGCCGACCAGCACTCACCAGCCCGAGAGGCTTCTCTGCTCACCTGCCAGGACGGGTGGGGGCTGGGATCTGAGGCTCTGGCTTCGGTCGGATCCCAGGGAGAAGACTGGGGTTGGCTGCGTGAACACAGCCTGAAGGGACTAGTGCACCACAGCTAGCCGGGAGAGAGTCTGGGAAAAGGTCTAGAGCTGCCGAAGAGACAAGAGACTTTTTCTTGCCTCTTTTTTTCCTGGTGCGCAGGGAGAGGGGATTCAGAGCATTGCCTAAACCAGCTCCAGAAACTGGCATGAGCCGCAGCTATCAGCACGGAACCCAGAGACGGGCATGAGATGCTAAGGCTGCTGCTGCAGCCACCAAGAAGCCTGTGTGCAAGCACAGGTCACTCTCCACACCTCCCCTCCTGGGAGCTTGTGCAGCCTGCCACTGCCAGGGTCCTGTGATCCAGGGACAACTTCCCTGGGAGAATGCACGGCACACCTCAGGCTGGTGCAACGTCACGCTGGCCTCTGCCGCTGCAGGCTCGCCCTGCATTCTGTACCCCTCCCCGCCCCACCGGCCTGAGTGAGCCAGAGCCCCCGAAGCAGCTGCTCCTTTAACCCCGTCCTGTCTGAGCGAAGAACAGACGCCCTCAGCCGACCTACAGGCAGAAGCAGGTCCAAATCCAAAGCTGAACCCTGGGAGCTGTGCGAACAAAGAAAAGAAAGGGAAATTTTTCCCAGCATCCTTAGGAGCAGCAGATTAAATCACCACAATCAACTTGATGTACCCTGCATCTGTGGAATACCTGAATAGACAAAGAATCATCCCAAATTGAGGAGCTGGACTTTGGGAGCAATGATATGTATATATATATATATATATATATATATATATATATATATATATATATATTTCCCTTTTTCTCTTTTTGTGAGTGTGTATGTGTATGCTTCTGTGTGTGATTTTCTCTGTATAGCTTTGCTTTTACCATTTGTCCTAGGGTTCTGTCTGTCCATTTTTATTCTTTTTATTACTTAAAAAAATTTATTTTCCTTAATAAATTTTTTTTATTTTTTATTTTAATGGCTTTGTTTTATTTTATTTTATCTTCTTCTTTATTTCTTTCTTTTTTTTCTCCCTTATATTCTGAGCCGAGTGGAGGACAGGTTCTTAGTGCTCCAGCCAGGCGTCAGGGCTGTCCCACTGAGGTAGGAGAGCCAAGTTCAGGACACTGGCCCACATGAGACCTCCCAGCTCCATGTAACATCAAATGGTGAAAATCTCCCAGAGATCTCCATCTCAACGCCAAGACCCAGCTCCACTCAACCACCAGCAAGTGACAGTGCAGGACACACTATGCCAAACAACTAGCAAGACAGGAACACAGCACAATCCATTAGCAAAGAGGCTGCCTAAAATCATAATAAGGCCACAGACACCCCAAAACACACCACCACACATGGAACTGCCCACCAGATAGACAAGATCCAGCCTCATCCACCAGAACCAGGCACTAGTCCCCTCCACCAGGAAGATTACACAACCCACTGAACCAACCTTAGCCACTGGGGACAGACACCAAAAACAACAGAAACTATGAACCTGCAGCCTGTGAAAAGGAGACCCCAAACACAGTAAGTTAAGCAAAATGAGAAGACAGAGAAACACACAGCAGATGAAGGAGCAAGGCAAAAACCCACCAGACCTAACAAATGAAGAGGAAATAGGCAGTCTACCTGAAAAAGAATTGAGAATAATGATAGTAAAGATGATCCAAAATCTTGGAAATAGAATGCAGAAAATACAAGAAATGTTTAACAAGGACCTAGAAGAACTAAAGAGCAAACAAACAGAGATGAACAACACAATATATGAAATTTAAAATTCTCTAGAAGGGATCAATAGCAGAATAACTGAGGCAGAAGAATGGATAAGTGACCTGGAAGATAAAATAGTGGAAATAACTACTGCAGAGCAGAATAAAGAATAAAGAAGGAAAAGAATTGAGGACAGTCTCAGAGACTTCTGGGACAACATTAAACACACCAACATTCGAATTATAGGGGTCCCAGAAGAAGAAGGAAAAAGAAAGGGACTGAGAAAATATTGGAAGAGACTGTAGTTGAAAACTTCCCTAATATGGGAAAGGAAATAGTTAATCAAATCCAGGAAGCACAGAGAGTCCCATACAGGATAAACCCAAGGAGAAACACGCCAAGACACATATTAATCAAACTATCAAAAATTAAATATAAAGAAAACATATTAAAAGCAGCAAGGGAAAAACAAAAAATAACACACAAGGGAATCCCCATAAGGTTAACAGCTGAACTTTCAGCAGAAACTCTGCAAGCCAGAATGGAGTGGCAGGACATATTTAAAGTGATGAAGGAGAAAAACCTACAACCAAGATTACTCTAACCAGCAAGGATCTCGTTCAGATTTGATGGAGAAATTAAAACCTTTACAGACAAGCAAAAGCTGAGAGAGTTCAGCACCACCAAACCAGCTTTACAACAAATGCTAAAGGAACTTCTCTAGGCAAGAAACACAAGAGAAGGAAAACACCTACAATAACAAACCAAAAACAATTAAGAAAATGGGAATAGGAACACACATATCGATAATTACCTTAAATGTAAATGGATTCAATGCTCCCACCAAAAGACACAGACTGGCTGAATGGATATAAAAACCAGACCCGTATATATGCTGTCTACAAGAGACCCATTTCAGACCTAGGGACACATACAGAGTGAAAGTGAGGGGATGGAAAAAGATATTCCATGCAAATGGAAATCAAAAGAAAGCTGGAGTAGCAATTCTCATATCAGACAAAATAGACTTTAAAAGAAAGACTATTACAAGAGACAAAGAAGGACACTACATAATGATCAAGGGATCAATCCAAGAAGAAGACATAACAATTGTAAATATTTATGCACCCAACATAGGAGCACCTCAATACATAAGGCAAATGCTAACAGCCATAAAAGGGGATATCGACATTAACACAATCATAGTAGGGGACTTTAACACCCCACTTTCACCAAAGGACAGATTGCCCAAAATGAAAATAAAGAAGAAAACACAAGCTTTAAATGATACATTAAACAGATGGACTTAATTTATATTTATAGGACATTCCATCCAAAAACAGCAGATTACACTTTCTTCTCAAGTGCTCATGGAACATTCTCCAGGATAGATCATATCTTGGGTCACAAATCAAGCCTTGGTAAATTTAAGAAAATTGAAATTGTATCAAGTATCTTTTCTGACCACAATGCTATGAGACTATATATCAATTACAGGGAAAAATCTGTAAGAAATACAAACACATGGAGGCTAAACAACACACTACTTAATAACCAAGAGATCACTGAAGAAATCAAAGAGGAAATCAAAAAATACCTAGAAACAAATGACAATGAAAACACAACGACCCAAACCTATGGGATGCAGCAAAGCAGTCTAAGAGGGAAATTATAGCTATACAAGCCTACCTTAAGAAAAAGAAACATCTCAAATGAACAACCTAACCTTACACCTAAAGCAATTAGAGAAAGAAGAACAAAAAAAACCCAAATGTTAGCAAGAAGAAAGAAATCATAAAGATCAGATCAGAAATAATGAAAAAGAAATGAAGCCAATGATAGCAAAGATCAATAAAACTAAAAGCTGGTTCTTTGAGAGATAAACATAATTGATAGACCATTAGCTAGATTTATCAAGAAAAAAGGGAGAAGACTCACTAATCAATAGAATTAGAAATGAAAAATGGAGAAGTAACAACTGACACTGCAGAAATACAAAGGATGATGAGAGATAACTACAAGCAACTATATGCCAATAAACTGGACACCGTGGAAGAAATGGACAAATCCTGAGAAATGCACAACCTGCCGAGGGACTTGAACAGGAAGAAAGCGAAAAATATGAACAGACCAATCACAAGCACTGAAATTGAAACTGTGATTAAAAATCTTCCAAAGTACAAAAGCCAGGACCAGAGGTATTCACAGGCGAATTCTATCACAAAATTTAGAGAAGAAGCTAACACCTATCCTTCTCAAAACTCTTCCAAAATATAGCAGAGGGAGGAACACTCCCAATCTCATTCTACAAGACCATCATCACTCTGATACCAAAACCAGACAAAGATGTCACAAAGAAAGAAAACTACAGGCAAATATCACTTATGAACATAGAGCACAGATCCTCAACAAAATGCTAGCAAACAGAATCCAACAACACATTAAAAGGATCATACACTATGATCAAGTGGGGTTTATCCCAGGAATGCAAGAATTCTTCAATATATGCAAATCAATCAACGTGATACAACCATATAACAAATTGAAGGAGAAAAACTATATGATCATCTGAATAGATGCAGGGAAAGCTTTCGACAAAATTCAACACCCATTCATGATAAAAACCCTGCATAAAGTAGGCATAGAGGGAACTTTCCTCAACATAATAAAGGCCATATATGACAAACCCACAGCCAACATCATCCTCAATGGTGAAAAACTGCAAACATTTCCACTAAGATCAGGACCAAGACAAGGTTGCCCACTCTCACCACTATTATTCAACATAGTTTTGGAAGTCCTAGCCACAGCAATCAGAGAAGAAAAATAAATAAAAGGAATCCAAATTGGAAAAGAAGAAGTAAAGCTGTCACTGTTTGCAGATGACATGATACTCTACATAGAGAATCCTAAAGATGCTACCAGAAAACTACTAGAGCTAATCAATTAATTTTTTTAAGTTGCAGGATACAAAATTAATGCACAGAAATCTCTTGCATTCCTATACACTAATGATGAAAAATCTGAAAGTGAAATTAAGAAAACACTCCCATTTACCACTGCAACCAAAAGAATAAAATATCTAGGAATAAACATACCTAAGGAGACAAAAGACCTGTATGCAGAAAACTATAAGACACTGACGAACGAAACTAAAGATGATACAACCAGATGGAGATATATACCATGTTCTTGGACTGGAAGAATCAACTTTGTGAAAATGACTATACTACCCAAAGCAATCTACAGATTTAGTGCAATCCCTATCAAACTACCAATGGCATTTTTCACAGAACTAGAACAAAAAATTTCACAATTTGTATGGAAACACAAAAGACCCCAAATAGCCAAAGCAATCTTAAGAAAGAAAAACGGAGCTGGAGGAATCAGGCTCCCTGACTTCAGACTATACTACAAAGCTACAGTAATCAAGACAGTATGGTACTGGCACAAAAACAGAAATATAGATCAATGGAACAGGATAGAAAGCCTAGACATAACCCCACACACACATGCTCAACTTATCTTTGATAAAGGAGGCAAGAACATACAATGGAGAAAAGACAGCCTCTTCAATAAGTGGTGCTGGGAAAACTGGACAGCTACATGTAAAAGTATGAAATTATAACACTCCCTAACACCATACACAAAAATAAACTCAAAATGGATTAAAGATCTAAATGTAAGGCCAGACACCAGAAAACTCTTAGAGGAAAATATAGGCAGAACACTTTATAACATAAATCACAGCAAGATCCTTTTTGACCCACCTCCTAGAGAAATGGAAATAAAAACAAAAATAAACAATGGGACCTAATGAAACTTAAAAGCTTTTGCACAGCAAAGGAAACCATAAACAAGATGAAAAGACAACCCTCAGAATGGGAGAAAATGTTTGCCAATGAAGCAACTGTTAAAGGTTTAATCTCCAAAACTTACAAGCATCTCATGCAGTTCAATATCAAAAAAACAAACAACGCAATCCAAAAATGGCAGAAGACCTAAATAGATATTTCTCCAAAGAAGATACACATATTGCCAACAAACACATGATACGATGCTCAACGCTGCTCAACATCAACTACTAGGCATATACCCTGACAAAACCATAATTCAAAAAGTGTCATGTACCATGATGTTAACTGCAGCTCTATTTACAATAGCCAGGACATGGAAGAAACCTAAGTGTCCATTGACAGATGAACAGATAAAGATGTGGCACATATATACAATGGAATACTACTCAGCCATAAAAAGAAACAAAACTGAGTTATTTGTAGTGAGGTGGATGGACCTAGAGTCTGCCATACAGAGTGAAGTAATTCAGAATGAGAAAAACAAATACCATATGCTAACATATATATATGGAATTTAAAAAACAAAAAAAAAGGTTCTGAAGAACCTAGGGACAGGACGGGAATAAAGACACAGACATAGAGAATGGACTTGGGTACATAGGGAGGGGAAAGGGTAAGCTGGGATGAAGTGAGAGAGTAGCAAAGACATATATACACTGACAAATGTAAAATAGCTAGTGGGAAGCAGCCACATAGCACAGAGAGGTCAGCTCGGTGCTTTGTGACCACCTAGAGTAGTGGCATAGGGAGAGTGGGAGGGAAATGCAAGAGGGAGGAGATATGGGGATATACTTTTATGTATAGATTCACTGTGTTATAAAGCAGAAACTAACACACCATTGTAAGGCAATTATACTCCAATAAAGATGTTAAAAAATTGTTAAAAATAAAATACAATAGGCATAATCTACAGAAAAGAAAAAATCTACAAACAAGAAGTGCTTGAGAGGGTGTGGAGAAACGGAAACCCTCTTGCACCGTTGGTGGAAGTGTAAATTGATACAGCCCTTATGGAGAACAGTATGCAGGTTCCTTAAAAAACTAAAAATAGAACTACCATATGACCCAGCAATCCCACTACTGGGCATATACCCAGAGAAAACCATAATTCAAAAAGACACATGCACCCCATTGTTTATTGCAGCACTATTTACAATAGACAGAACATGGAAGCAACCTAAATGTCCATCAACAGAGAAACAGATAAAGAAGATGTGGTACATATATACAATGGTATATTACTCAGTCATATAAAGGAACGAAATTGGGTCATTTGTAGAGATGTGGATGAACCTAGAGACTGTCATACAGAGTGAAGTAAGTCAGAAACAGAGAAACAAATATCATATATTAACACGTATATGTGGAATCTAGAAAATGGTATAGAGGATCTTATTTGCAAAGCAGAAATAGAGACACAGACATACAGCACGAATATATGGATACCAAGGGGGAAAGGGGGTGAGGTTGGGAGGAATTAGGAGATTTGGATTTACATATATACACTATTGATACTATTTATAAAATAGATAACTAATGAGAACCTACTGTATAGCTCAGAGAACTCTACTCACTGCTCTGTGGTGACCTAAATGGGAAGGGAATCTAAAAAAGATATATATATATATATACATAACTGATTCACTTTCCTGTACAGCAGAAACTAAAATAACATTGTAAATCAACTATACTCAAAAAAAGTTTAATAAAAAAAATAGAATCATACAATTTGTGGTCTTTCATAGCTGACATCTTTCACTTAGCATCATGTTTTCCACATTAACCCACATTGTAGCATGAATCAGTACTTCATTCCTTTACATGGCTGAATAATGCTCCATTGTATGGATAGTCCACATTTTGTTTACCCAGCTGATGAACATTTGGATGTTCCTACCTTTTGACTATTGTTGAATAGTGCTTCGTGGAGATCATTTTAGATGCACCCAAATCTATCCGTCAAGTGTTGAAGACAGTCGCAGTAACTCCACTCTTTTCCCAAGTGCCCTAGGCCTCATACCATTGCACAGGCTGCCAGCTCCACTCCCACACTGGTGAATCAGTTTCAATTTCATCTTCTCCAAGTCCCTCTTCTTTTACTCTACATTAACAAGCTCTTCACCCTGCAAGTCTCTACCTCATGCTCTTCCTTGTTTCCTTTTTTCATCACAATTTTTAAAAAATATCTTTATTTGAGTATAATTGCTTTACATTGTTGTGTTAGTTTCTGCTGTACAGCAAACTGAGTCAGTTATACATATATATATTTATATATATACTCTTTTACATATCTGCTGTATAACAAAGTGAATCAGCTATATGTATACTTATATCCCCATAAACCCTCACTCTTGCATCTCCCTCCCAAACTCCCTATCCCACCCCTCTAGTGGGTCACAAAGCACCGAGCTGATCTCCCTGTGCTATGCAGCTGCTTCCCACTAGCTATCTATTTTACATTTGGTAATGTATACATGTCAATGCCACTCTCTCACTTCATCCCAGCTTACCCTTCCCCCTCTCCATGTCCTTAATCCATTCTTTATGTCTGAGTCTTTATTCCTTTCTGGCCCCTAGGTTCTTCAGAACCATAATTTTTTTAGATTCCATATATATGCGTTAGCATACAGTATTTGTTTTTCTCTTTCTGACTTACTTCACTCTGTATGACAGACTCTAGGTCCATCCACCTCACTACAAATAACTCAATTTTGTTTCTTTTTATGGCTGAGTAATATTCCATTGTATATATGTGCCACATCTTCTTTATCTGTTCCTCTCTCGATGGACATTTAGGTTGCTTCCATGTCCTGGCTACTGTAAATAGAGCTACAGTGAACATTGTGGTACAGGACACTTTTCTTTTTTTTTTTATTTAATGGAAGAAAATATTTTATTTAAAATAAGCTGTATTCCCTGGCACTTTTTCTGGAGAATCATTGATCTTCTTTATATAGTATACTTTTGTATGGGATACATAAATATATTCTTTTCTCTTTTTTTTGAATTTTTGAATTTTATTTTATTTATATTTTTATACAGCAGGTTCTTCTTAGTCATCCATTTTATACACATCAGTGTATACATGTCAATCCCAATCTCCCAATTCATCACACCACCACCCCCACCACCCGCCGCTTTCCCCCCTTGGTGTCCATACATTTGTTCTCTACATCTGTGTCTCAATTTCTGCCCTGAAAACCGGTTCCTCTGTACCATTTTCCTAGGTTCCACATATATGCGTTAATATACGATATTTGTTTTTCTCTTTCTGACTTACTTCACTCTGTATGACAGTCTCTAGATCCATCCACGTCTTTACAAATGACCCAATTTCGTTCCTTTTTATGGCTGAGTAATATTCCATTGTATATACTACCACATCGTCTTTATCCAGTCGTCTGTCGATGGGCATTTAGGTTGCTTCCATGACCTGGCTATTGTAAATAGTGCTGCAATGAACATTGGGGTGCATGTGTCTTTTTGAATTATGGTTTTCTCTGGGTATATGCCCAGTACTGGGATTGCTGGGTCATATGGTAGTTCTATTTTTAGTATTTTAAGGAACCTCCATACTGTTCTCCATAGTGGCTGTATCAATTTACATTCCCACCAACAGTGCAAGAGGTTTCACTTTTCTCCACACCCTCTCCAGCATTTGTTGTTTGTAGATTTTCTGATGATGCACATTCTAACTGGTGCGAGGTGATACCTCATTGTAGTTTTGATTTGCATTTCTCTAATAATTAGTGATGTTGAGCAGTTTTTCATGTGCTTCATGGCCATCTGTATGTATTCTTTGGAGAAATGTCTATTTAAGTCTTCTGCCCATTTTTGGATTGGGTTGTTTGTTTTTGGAATATTGACCTGCATGAGCTGTGTATATATTTTGGAGATGAATCCTTTGTCCGTTGATTCATTTGCAAATATTTTCTTCCATTCTGAGGGTTGTCTTTTCATTTTGTTTATGGTTTCCTTTGCTGTGCAAAAGCTTTTAAGTTTCATTAGGTCCCATTTGTTTACTTTCGTTTTTATTTCCATTACTCTAGGAGGTGGATCAAAAGGATCTTGCTGTGACTATGTCAAAGTGTGTTCTTCCTATGTTTTCCTCTAAGAGTTTTATAGTGTCCGGTCTTACATTTAGGTTTCTAATCCATTTTGAGTTTATTTTGTGTATGGTGTTAGGGAGTGTTCTAATTTCATTCTTTTACATGTAGCTCTCCAGTTTTGCCAGCACCACTTACTGAAGAGACTGTCTTTTCTCCATTGTATATTCTTGCCTCCTTTGTCATAGATTAGTTGACCATAGGTGCGTGGGATTATCTCTGTGCTTTCTATCTTGTTCCATTGACCTATGTTTCTGTTTTAGGGCCAGTACCATATTGTCTTGATTACTGTAGCTTTGTAGTATAGTCTGAAATCAGGGAGTCTGATTCCTCCACCTCCGTTTTTTTCCCACAAGACTGCTTTGGCTATTCAGGGTCTTTTGTGTCTCCATACAAATTTTAAGATTTTTTGTTCTACTTCTGTAAAAAATGCCATTGGTAATTTGATAGGGATTGCATTGAATCTGTAGATTGCTTTGGGTAGTATAGTCATTTTCACAATGTTGATTCTTCCAATCCAAGAACATGGTATATCTCTCCAGATGTCGGTATCATCTTTAATTTCTTTCATCAGTGTCTTATAGTTTTCTGCATACAGGTCTCTTGTCAACCTAGGTTCGTTTAGTCCTAGGTATTTTATTCTTTTTGTTGCAATGGTAAATGGAAGTGTTTCCTTAATTTCTCTTTCAGATTTTTCATCATTAGTATGTAGGAATGCAAGAGATTTCTGTGCATTAATTTTATATTCTGCAACTTTACCAAATTCATTGATTAGCTCTAGTAGTTTTCTGGTGGCATCTTTAGGATTCTCTATGTATACTATCATGTCATCTGCAAACAGTGACAGTTTTATTTCTTTTCCAATTTGTATTCCTTTTATTTATTTTTCTTCTCTGATTGCTGTGGCTAGGACTTCCAAAACTATGTTGAATAATAGTGGTGAGAGTGGACGTCCTTGTCTCGTTCCTGATCTTACAGGAAATGCTTTCAGTGTTTCACCATTGAGAATGATGTTTGCTGTGCGTTTGTCGTATATGGCCTTTATTATGTTGAGGTAGGTTCCCTCTATGCCCACTTTCTGGAAAGTTTTTATCATAAATCGATGTTGAATTTTGTCAAAAGCTTTTTCTGCATCTATTGAGATGATCATATGATTTTTCTTCTTCAATTTGTTAATATGGTGTATCACACTGATTGATTTGCGTATATTGAAGAATCCTTGCATCCCTGGGATAAATCCTGCTTGATCATGGAGTATGATCCTTTTAATATGTTGTTGGATTCTGTTTCCTAGTGTTTTGTTGAGGATTTTTGCATCTATATTCGTCAGTGATATTGGTCCTTAGTTTTCTATTTTTGTAGTATCTTTGTCTGGTTTTGGTATCAGGGTGATGGTGGCCTCATAGAATGAGTTTTGGGAGTGTTCCTTCCTCTGCAAGTTTTTGGAAGAGTTTGAGAAGGATGGATGTTAGCTCTTCTCTAAATGTTTGATAGAATTCACCTGTGAAGCCATCTGGTCCTGGACCTTTGTTTGTTGGAAGATTTTTAATCACAGTTTCGATTTCATTACTTGTGACTGGTCTGTTTATATTTATTATTTCTTCCTGGTTCAGTCTTGGAAGGTTATACCTTTCTAAGAATTTGTCCATTTCTTCCACGTTGTCCAGTTTATTGGCATAGAGTTGCTTGTAGTAGTCTCTTAAGATGCTTTGTATTTCTGTGGTGTCTGTTGTAACTTCTCCTTTTTCATTTGTAATTTTATTGATTTGAGTCCTCTCCCTCTTTTTCTTGATGAGTCTGGCTAATGGTTTATCAATTTTGTTTATCTTCTCAAAGAACCAGCTTTTAGTTTTATTGATCTTTGCTATTGTTTTCTTTGTTTCTATTTCATTTATTTCTGCTCTGATCTTGATTTCTTTCCTTCTGCTAACTTTGGGTTTTGCTTGTTTTTTTTTCTCTAGTTCCTTTAGGTGTAGGGTTAGGTTGTTTATCTGAGATGTTTCTTGAGGTAGGCTTGTATAGCTATAAACTTCCCTCTTAGAACTGCTTTTGCTGCATCCCATAGATTTTGAATCATTGTGTTTTCCTTGTCATTTGTCTCTAGGTATTTTTTGATTTCTTCAGTGATCTCTTGGTTATTTAATAACGTATTTTTTAGCCTCCATGTGTTTGTGCTTTTTACATTTTTTCCCCTGTAATTCATTTCTAGTCTCATAGCATTGTGGTGAGAAAAGATGCTTGATATGATTTCAATTTCTTAAATTTACCGTGGCTTGATTTGTGACCCAAGATGTGATCTATCCTGGAGAATGTTCCATGCGCACTTGAGGAGAAAGTGTGATCTGCTGTTTGGGGATGAAATGTCCTATAAATACCAATTAAATCTCTCTGTCTATTGTGTCATTTAAAGCTTCTGTTTCCGTATTTATTTTCATTTTGGATGATCTGTCCATTGGTGTAAGTGAGGTGTTAAAGTCCCCCACTCTTATTGTATTACTGTCAATTTCCTCTTTTATAGCTGTTAGTAGTTGCCTTATGTATTGAGGTGCTCCTATGTTGTGTGCATATATATTATAATTGTTATATCTTCTTCTTGGATTGATACTTTGATCATTATGTAGTGTCCTTCCTTGTCTCTTCTAACATTCTTATTTTAAAGTCTATTTTATCTGATATGAGTATTGCTACTCCAGCTTTCTTTTGATTTCCATTAGCATGGAATATCTTTTCCATCCCCACACTTTCAGTCTGTATGTGTCCCTAGGTCTGAAGTGGGTCTCCTGTAGACAGCATATATATGGGTCTTGTTTTTGTATCCATTCAGCAAGCCTGTGTCTTTTGGTTGGAGCATTTAATCCATTCACGTTTAAGGTAATTATCGATATATATGTTCCTATGACCATTTTCTTAATTGTTTTGCGTTTGTTTTTGTAGGTCCTTTTCTTCTCTTGTGTTTCCCACTTAAGAAGTTCCTTTAGCATTTGTTGTACAGCTGGTTTGGTGGTGCTGAATTCTCTTAGCTTTTACTTGTCTGTAAAGCTTTTGATTTCTCCATTGAATCTGAATGAGATCCTTGCTGGGTAGAGTAATCTTGATTGTAGGTTCTTCCCTTTCATCACTTTAAGTATATCATGCCACTCCCTTCTGGCTTGTAGAGTTTCTGCTGAGAAATCAGCTGTTAACCTTATGGGAGTTCCCTTGTATGTTATTCGTCGTTTTTCCCTTGCTGCTTTCAATAATTTTTCTTTGTCTTTAATTTTTGCCAATTTGATTACTATGTGTCTCAGAATGTTTCTCCTTGGGTTTATCCTGTATGGGACTGTCTGCGCTTCCTGGACTTGGGTGGCTATTTCCTTTCCCATGTTAGGGAAATTTTCGACTATAATCTCTTCAAATATTTTCTCGGGTCCTTTCTCTCTCTCTTCTCCTTCTGGGGCCCCTATAATGCGAATGTTTTTGCGTTTAATGTTGTCCCAGAGGTCTCTTAGGCTGTCTTCATTTGTTTTCATTCTTTTATCTTTATTCTGTTCTGCAGCAGTGAATTCCACCATTCTGTCTTCCAGGTCACTTGTCCGTTCTTCTGCCTCAGTTATTCTGCTATTGATTCCTTCTAGTGTAGTTTTCATTTCAGTTATTGTATTGTTCATGTCTGTTCATTTGTTCTTTAATTCTTCTAGGTCTTTGTTAAACATTTCTTGCATCTTCTCGATCTTTGCCTGCATTCTTTTTGTGAGGTCTTGGATCATCTTCACTATCAATATTTTGAATTCTTTTTCTGGAAGGTTTCCTATCTCCACTTAATTTAGTTGTTTTTCTGGGGTTTTATCTTGTTCCTTCATCTGGTATATAGACCTCTGCCTTTCATCTTGTCTATCTTTCTGTGAATGTGGTTTTGGTTCCACAGGTTGCAGGACTGTAGTTCTTCTTGCTTCTGCTGTCTGCCCTCTGGTAGATGAGGCTATTTACGAGGGTTGTGCAAGTTTCCTGATGGGATGGACTGGTGGTTGGTAGAGCTGGATGTTGCTCTGGTTGGCAGAGCTCAGTAAAACCTTAATCCACCTGACTGCTGATGGGTGGGGCTGGGTTCCCTTCCTGTTCTTTGTTTGGCCTGAGGCGACCCAACACTGGAGACTACCCAGGCTCTTTGGTGGGGCTAATGGCTGACTCTGGGAAGGTTCACGCCAAGGAGTACTTCCCAGAACTTCTGCTGCCAGTGTCCTTGTTCTCATGGTGAGATAGAGCCACCCCCTGACTCTGCAGGAGACCATCCAACACTAGCAGGTAGGTCTGGTTTAGTCTCCTATGGGGTCACTGCTCCTTTCCTTGGGTCCTCATGCACACACTACTTTGTGTGTGCCCTCCAAGAGTGGAGTCTCTGTTTCCCCCAGTCCTGTCGAAGTCCTGCAATCAAATCTCACTAGTCTTCAAAGTCTGATTCTCTTGGATTTCCTCCTCCTGTTGCCAGTCCCCCAGGTTGGGAAGCCTGACGTGGGGCTCAGAACCTTCACTCCAATGGGTGGACTTCTGTGGTATAAGTGTTCTCCAGTTTGTGTCACACACTCAGCAGTTATGGGGTTTGATTTTATTGTGATTGCGCCCCTCCTACTGTCTCATTGTGGCTTCTCCTTTGTCTTTGAATGTGGGTTATCTTTTTCAGTGAGTTCCAGTGTCTTCCTGTGGATGATTGTTCAGCAGTTAGTTGTGATTCCAGTGTTCTCGCAGGAGGGAGTGAGAGCTCGTCCTTCTACTCCGCCATCTTGAACCAATCTGTATTTAATTTTTGATAGTTTGGTTAATATGTGTCTTGGTGTGTTTCTCCTTGGATTTATCCTGTATGGGACTCTCTGTGCTTCCTGGACTTGACTATTTCCTTTCCCATATTAGGGAAGTTTTCAACTATAATCTCAAATATTTTCTCAGGCCCTTTCTTTTTCTCGTATTCTATAATTAAAATGTTGTTGCGTTTACTGTTGTCCCCAAGGTCTCTGAGAGTGTCCTCAATTCTTTTCATTCCTTTTTCTTTATTCTGCTCTGTGGTAGTTATTTCCACTATTTTATCTTCCTGGTCACTTATCCATTCTTCTGCCTCAGTTATTTGGCTGTTGATTCCTTCTAGAGAATTTTTAATTTCATTTATTGTGTTTTTCATCATTGTTTGTTTGCTCTTTAGTTCTTCTAGATCCTTGTAAACGTTTCTTGTATTTTCTCCATTCTATTTCAAAGATTTGGATCATCTTTACTATCATTACTCTGAATTCTTTTTCAGATAGACTGTCTATTTCCTCTTCATTTGTTTGTTTTGGTGGGTTTTTACCTTGCTCCTTCATCTGCTGCGTATTTCTCTGTCTTCTCATTTTGCTTAACTTACTGTGTTTGGGGTCTCCTTCTCACAGGCTGCAGCTTCGTATTTCCCATTGTTTTTAGTGTCTTCCCCCAGTGGGTAAGGTTGGTTCGGTAGTGGGTTGTGTAGACTTCCTGGAGGAGGGGACTGGTGCCTGTGTTCTAGTGGATGAGGCTGGATCTTGTCTTTCTGGTGGGCAGGACCGTGTCCAGTGGTGTGTTTTGGGGTGTCTGTGAACTTATTATGATTTTAGGCAGCTTCTCTTCTAATTGGTGCAGCTGTGTTCCTGTCTTGCTAGTTGTTTGGTATGGGGTGTCCAGCACTGGAGCTTGCTAGTTGTTGAGTGGAGCTGGGTCTTAGCATTGAGAAAGAGATCTCTGGGAGAGCTCTCACTGATTGATATTACATGGGGCTGGGAGGTCTCTCTTGGTCTAATGTCCTGAACTTGGCTCTCCCACCTCAGAAGCTCAGGCCTGACACCCGGCCGGAACACCAAGACCCTGTCAGCCACACAGCCTGGTATGCATGGAGTTTCTTGCCTGTTGGGAAGTCTGAGGTCTTCTGCCAGCGTTCAGTAGGTGTTCTGTAGGAGTTGTTCCACATGTAGATGTATTTTTGATGTATTTGTGAGGAGTAAGGTGATCTCCACATCTTACTCCTCCACCATCCTGAAGGTCTGTCCTTCATCACAATTTATAATGAGGTTGTCAACAGTGTTTAATGTGTCTCCTCTACTCGCTATGGAAAGTCAACTCCTTAAGGATAGGAGACCCTATCTACTTATTCACCGAGGAGTTGTTCTCAGCACTAATGACACTGCCTGCCACATAGCAAGGGTTTAAATAACACCCAGTAATGGAGATATTTAGCTAAATGTTCTTCTGAGATCTTATCAGACATCTTGCTGGGCTCTATTCAAACTCTGGGAGTCAAATATTATTGTTTAAACACCTTCTTGACTGGATTGGTAAATGTTGTCTAGGCACTGTGAAAAGAGCTATCCTGATGCTACTGTTTTGCTTAGTTGGAGCCAGGTCATGGAGAGCTTCTTAAGCCAGGCTTCCTCTTCTTTGACTGTGGTTTCCCCAGATATTCATCTGCCTCATTGACTGGATCTTTGCTTCATGGTCTGTCCTTCATGAGACATATATTCACTACCCTACTTAAAACTGTGGTCTGAGGGGGGCCTCTTTTCTTACATTTCTTACCCTCCTTTTTGGACTTATTTTTTTTCCTCAGTGCTTATCACCATCTGACAAACCATCTTGTCTATTGCTTGCATCTCCCTACTAAGATAAAGTCCAAGAGGGCAGAAATTTTCATGTTTTGTTCACTGCTGTAACTCAGTATCCTGTACGATACCATGTATACAAGTGCTCAATTAATACTTGGTGAATGAATGAATGAATAAATAAATGAATGGAAAGACTTTTTCCTGGGGGCATATGTTGGCACCAGTGCCAGTCTATAGATTTTTCAGTCCCATCTAGACCAGAATGTGTGGGACTCTATGGCTCCTGGCTTTGAGTCACTAAGTCTTAGCATTGACCCTAGAACTCTTGGGCTCTATTCTGGCTCCAAACTATCAGGAGCATCATGTGCTTCCCTACCTTGTATAATACTTAAATGCTACTCTTCTGAGCTCTCTTTTCCTCCCCTTCCAAAGATGTATACAGTTCTAATTCCTACAAATCATAGTATCTAGCATAGGCTTTTTCTATCTCTTCTGAACGGATTGCCCTGGTCAATCTTACTTGGGAGTGGGAAATAACATTTATGTTTTTCTATTTATAAGCTGAGCATTGTATTTATAAGCTGTATCTAATTTAATTGTAGTAACAGTCCCAGGAATCAGGTGGGTATTATTCTATCCCTTTTACCGATGAGGAAATAAACATCTGTAATTAAGCCCAAAGTCACCCAGCGTGTAAGAAATAATGCTAAGGATGAACCCACATGTGACTGTAAATCTGCAGTTCAAACTATTTCCACCCTTGGATTTTATATTAGTTTTCTACTGTTGAAAAAAAGCCCATCATAGTTAGCAGCTTAACATAACACCTATTCATTATCTCACAGCTCCGTAGGGTAGATATCTGGTACTGTATGGCTGGGTCCTCTGCTCAGGCTGAAATTAAGATATGAGCCAGCTGTGTTCTCATCCGCAGCTCAGGGACTTCTTTCAAGCTCATTCCTGTTATGAGCAGAATTCAATTATTTCCGGTTGTAGGACTAAAGTCCCCATCACTTGCTAGCTGTTAGCTCAAGCTGTACTCAGCTTCTAGAAACCACCCACATTTTTCATCATATGGCCCCCTCAAGCCAGTAGTAGGTCATGGAATCTTTCTCATACTTGTAATCTTTCTGACTTCTTCTGATACCAGCCACATAAAACTCTCTGCTTTTTAAGGGTTCATGTTTTTGTATTAGACCCACCCAGATAACCTCCTTTTGCCATATAATCATGTAGCATACTCATGGGAGTGATATCTCATCATATTCACAGATTCTACCCACATTCAAAGGGAAGGCACTTATTATACAGGGATAAAGATCATCGATGTTACTCTTAGAATTGTGCCTACCACAAATATTGCAAACCTGAAATAAGTCCTAGTGTTTTATTGGCAGCCACATGGCCTCAATGCAGGCACTGATATCCTGGTGGCTTTCCCACAATCCACAAGCTTCCTAAAACAGCGAGAAGCAGATTTCCATCTTTTCTTATTTCAGTCTCCTCTAATTCCATGAGATTCCTTCATTCTCTCTAAGAGTTGGCCGGGCTAGGCAAGGACTGAACCAGTAATAATTAATTGTCTAATGTACATGATGATGAAAAAGGGGTTGGGGGAGAAATAAAAGTAAACTTTTAAACACATTCATAAGTGTAACTAGAAACTAGGAAAATATATCAAGAAAGAGCCAAAATTATTTTTCTTATCTTTATAAAAGATACATTTGGTACCACACTTCCTCCTATAATTTTTGTCTTCTTGCTGAGTTTCATGTAAACTCCAAGCTGCAAAACTGAAAGCTCCATGCTGGTGTCCATACAATGAAACCCAAAATGGTCTGAAAAGGCTATGAGCAATTGGTGCTAATTATGATTCAAAACTGAGGATATGATCGTCTCTTCGGCTCAAACAAAGGGCACTGCTATCTTGAGAGGCACTGGGCTCAGCTTTCCCCTTCTCATCCCAGCATACAACTTGATGAGATAACACATCTGCCTCAGATTTCAATAAATGTCCCTGTGGGAGCATGCAGAAAGTAGACTTTCTTACTTGAAAGAACAGAAGGATCCTATAACACTCCAAAGTATAACAGCATGTCCTAATGGAACACTTTAACCAGTAGGAACTTTCTGTCTACCATAGGATTTCCATGTCATCTCTCAAACCTCCAACAAAGAAATGAAAATTTACAGCTGCTAGTTTTCTAAATAGCTCTCCTCTGCAGCCTTTCCTGAGACCCTGAAAAATCCCAAAGTTGCTTTGTTCTCAACTCTGTTAGTGTCTGTGAATCTTTTTAGTTTATATTGCCATTATTTTTCTTATCACTTTTGCAAGACTGTTACCTTCTTGAGTGAGGAATCTGTGCCTTATTGTATATTTTTGTATAATTCAATGTCTGGCACTTAATAATTGATTAATAAAATGTCTAGTGATGCACCACCAGCCAAATCAGTGTTCTGTTATTGTTCCTATTGTGCTGTTTTATCTTTAAGTCTCCTTAAGGTTATATATTTATGAGTTAGTGGTTTGAGTTACTTAGTTCACTGATTATTAATGTGAGCTAACCAGAGAGATGTAGGTTCTGTCTCTGTTGGTAGCCAGTTGTAGTGTGAGCTTGCTGGGAGCATCTGGGATGGATTCAAAAGGATCTGGTGAAAGTAACAAAAACACAGGAATGGATTAGCAAAGTTCAAACAGGGACTGGTGAATCCATCCAGAAAAACATTGAGCTCCAAAGGAAATTTTAATTTGGCCACTGACAACCTCTTGCACCACTGAGATCCATTTATTCTCTCCTGTCCTAAGAAGCTCCAGGGCTATAATATATATCCTTTTTAAAAATATATATATATACACATGAAGGTGTTATCACTCCTTCTCTGAGAGGAGAGGTCCAATAATTCACATTCAATATGGTGGCCAGTTGTACTATCCTGGAACATGAAAGCAAGAGAGTTTGTACAACAAGTTACAGCCCTACTGCTGTAGTTTGTCTAAAGGGCAAAATTGATATTCAACTCCTTTACCAATTGTCCATCCTAGATTCCCCTCACCCTTTTCTAGCATGTTAGCTGGTCTGGGTCATTTGCATAGTGGGGTGACCCAGACTTTAATATCTAAGAGATAGCAACTAAGTGCTCTGTCCTTGTTCAAGTATGTTTGCTGTAGTTGACCATAGTCATTACCAGGTATGGAAGTATGAAGAGACATCCCAGTGATTCCTCTGGATTAGTATAGCAGTCACCCTTTCTCCTGATAGTGACAGGTAGGTTAAATTGCCACAGCCAGTACAGTAATGCTCTTCTTAGCCTCCTGGTCTACTCACTTGTGAGAAGTCCAAAGCAGCTCAATGGTAGTTACAACAATCAGCTTAATAGAACTCTACTTTATCCCCTGGAAAAGAGTGCCCCCACCACAGAACTAGATTCTGTAACCTGGCAGAGACTAAGATAAGGAAATGGAAGCACAGATTCCACAAGCAGATCACAGGGCATGAGAGTTAGGGTGGCCACTTTCACCACTTATTTTCCAGAGGCATATATTTTAGTTAAACAGGACAAAAAATACCACCAGTTCAAGTTATATACCACGTCTTGGAGGACAATTTCCCACCCTGCAAGCATTGTCCCACCACCAGTGCCTTAGCTGAGCATTCACAGGCCATTCCAATCTTTTAACAGGCTGGCTGTTGCTGGGTTTTAGGGTACACAGTAAGACCATAAACCCATAATAATGAGCCCACTGTCACACTTCCTTTGCTATAAAATAGGTCTCTTCATCAGAGGCAATGTTGTGTTGGACTCACACCAATGGATGAGACTTTTTATAAGCTTTCAGAAGGCACTGATGGGAACAGCTCTATAGGAAGGGAGGTCAAAACACAATCTGGAGTACGTGTCCATTCCAGTAAAACATAAGTGACTTCTTCCTCCAAACTGGAAGGCCATTGATATTATGATCTGCTCCCAGACCTGCTTGGTCTCCCTGAAGAATTGTTCCTTAGTATTTTCTGCTAGCAGATTTGCATTTAGCAGTGACAATGGTTAGATCAGCCTTGGTGCAGAGGAGCTTAAGTTGTTGAGCCAGTGCACGACCTACATATCTGCCACCATAGGCTATCTGTTAATTGCACAAGCACTGGGATACTGAGGAAAGAATATAGCTGACATCCTAAGCACAGGTCATTCTGTCCTCCTTCACTGGATGCTGTCTGGTGGCATTAAATGTGAAACATAGAGATCTGTACATCCCAACAACTATTCTCCCCTGTTACTCCTGATACACATTAGACAAATCCTGGGATTGCTTTGGCTTGAGGATTTTTCTTTTCAGAGCTATGCTTGTACTTCTCTATCAGGGCTGTGCTGAGACCTAATTCCGATTATTAGCCAAGAGGTAATGATGGGTGGTACGGGTGAGTCTTGAGATAATCACTTTATAAGGTACCTGCTCCAGGTGAAATAATTACTTGGTCTCCAAGGAAAGGGAGGCTATTCTCCTCTGGAAAAGATGAAAGTGCTGCTTTTACTGGCCAAAAAGGTCCAAGAGAATTTGGGGATTCAAGATTCTCAGATTTGCTTACTCAAATGTTACCATCCCGGGTCTCATGGTTCTACTCTTTATCTATCAAGGTCCTAGCTTTGGCATAGAACACCATTGAGACTAAGTACTGATCCTTTTGGTAGCTCAGTCACCCTTATAATCAGTTCCTGAACCTGATTTTCATCCCTGAAACTACAGGAGAGAAGACTGACCGTTGGAGCTTTGATTTAAAACATTTTGGTTTTTACATTCTTCCTTAAGTTGAAATTGACTCTCTTTTGCTTTTCTTTTTTCTAAACTAGGTCTCCAGTGCTACCTAAAGCAGCCACCCCACTTTACAACCTTTATTAAAGAAACAAACAAACCAACACCCTGTTCCCATATCAATTAAGGGCTGCAACTTACTGGTGTGCCAATGCCCTGCCTCCAATTGCACTACCCCAATTTTCCACAGGTAAAAACTTAAGTGATTGCAATGAATAGCATCTTACTACTGGCAATGGGTTTTACTACTTCTAGACAAGTGGGCAATACAATTTTAAAATCTTGTTTTCTAGAATCATTCCTGGGTTCAGCCAAGTGTCTATAAAGCAGAGCCTGAGGCAAGGATTAAAGTGATGATACTTTATTTAGAAGAAGCAAGCCTAGAGAAATGAAGGTGAGAAAGAAAAGGGGAATGGGGCAAGGAAATATGAGAAGAAATGCAATGTATTTTAGGACACTGGCCACTTTTGCTGAATAAGCCAGGAAGACTTATAGCAGCTTGTTGTCACACATGTTTGCTTGACCTGCAAGACTTCTTTGGAAGGTTTACAAGGAAATTTTTCACCTTGGAGAAATCCCCCAAAAGATAAATGAGGTGGAATTATCTGACTAGCTCCCTTCTATCTCTCATTTGTCATTGCTCTTGGTTTGCCTCATTGCACTAGATCAACTTCTATAGCAAATATGAGCCACAGGACCCTGTTTACAAAAATATCTAATGTTGAAAGTGACCAAATGTTTGGAAGCCATATATAACAGTAAGAGTTCATGAAATAAAATAGACAGACATGTCAAGCTGACTCTTAAATAAGATATTGTGGGTAATTAATATTATGTGGAGAAGATTGGGGAAGAAAGAACCAATAGAACCAAACATTCATAGAGAATGCTTGGGAATTGTCATCTGATTGATATGAAAATATGTTTAGATATCCATGATTATTTTAAAAATCAAGAAATAAAAATTACAATATATTTTACATAATTCTACCATAAAATAAATTCCTTCTACAATGAAACAGCAATGACATGAAAATCAACATACAAAAAATAAAATTTATTTAAAAGCTGGTGTATATTTTTTATCTTTAAAACAAAGCCAGGGGTGGAGTCAAGATGGAGGCGTGGGAAGACACAGAGTTCATATCTCCCCACAACTAGGGCACCTGCCAGACGCTCGTGGGGGACCTCGATGCCCAAGGAGATGGGAAGAACCTGCAAGCAAACTGGTAGGACATGGGGGAACTGAGGGCAGAGGAGAAGTGGAGGCCGGACAGGACAAGCACCTCTGAGGGGTGGCTGGCAGGGGGGGGGCGGTGTTCCTACACCTGAAGGGACCCTCATGGGCTCAGATCAGGGGGAGTGTGGCTACATTTTCCCATGCCCAATCAGCCTGGGAAGTTTGCCCAGCTCTCAGGCCAGGTCCTACGCCCTCAGAGGATGCCTCCAGGCCGTGTGGCCCTGGGGGCATAAGAGGGAGGACAGCTGAGAACAGGACAGGCAGGTGAGAGGGGTCCTCCAGGACAAGAGGAGTGGGAGAGGAGCAGAGTGCATTTGCCCTGCCAACTCGGGCCCAGGAAGCCTGCTGGGCTCCCAGGCAGGGTCCCCCAAACTCTGAGACCAGAGGCATGCCTGGGCCCCTTCTGTTCAGTTGAGCCTGAGCCCCAACCCCCCACACGCCCCCAGGGCCTTTTCCAGCCCTGTGGGTCCTAAGCATAGGCCCCGCCCACCCCCCCAAACCTGCCCCTGCTTAGGCCCCACCCTCCACAGCCAAGGTCTTTTCCACCTTCTTTTTTTCTTTTTTTTTTTTTATCTTCTCCTTTTTTTCACTATTGTGGTTCTGTTTTACCTTCCAGTTGTTGTTTCATCTATATTTTTATTTTTATATTCTTTCTAACATATCTGTTAGTTTCCTAGTCTAATTTTATTTTTTACTCTTTGTTATTGTTCACCTTTTTTTTTTTTTTTTTCACCATGCACAGCTTGCAGGATCTTGGTTCATGAGCCAGGGGTGGGGCCAAAGCTCCTGTGGTGGGAGCTCTGAGTCTGAACCACTGAACTAACAGAGAACCTCTGACCCCAGGGAATATTCATCAGAGTGAGGTCTCCCGGAGGTCCTCATCCCAGCACCAAGACCCAGCTCTATCCAACAACCTGCAAACTCCAGTGTTGGAAGCCTCAGGCCAAACAACCAGTACAACAGGAATACAATCTGACCCATTAAAAAAAAAAAATGAGATGGCAAAAAAATATGTCACAGATGAAGAAGCAAAGTAAAAACCTACAAGACCAAATAAATGAAGAGGAAATAGGCAATCTACCTGAAAAAGAATTCAGAGTAATGATAGTAAAGATAATCCAGAATCTTGGAAATAGAATGGAGGCACAGATTGAAAAAATACAAGAAATGTTTAACAAAGTCTTAGAAGAACTAAAGAACAAACAAACAGAAATGAACAACACAATAACTGAAATGAAAAATACACTAGAAGGAAACAATAACAAAATAACTGAGGCAGAAAAACGAATAAGTGAGCTGGAAGACAAAATGGTGGAAAAAACTGCCAAGGAGCAGAATGAAGAAAAAAGAATGGGGCTTCCCTGTTGGCACAGGGGTTGACAATCGCCTGCTAACATGGGGGACACAGGTTCGAGCCCTGGTCTGGGAGGATCCCACATGCCATGGAGCAGCTAAGCCCATGCACCACAGCAGCTGGGCCTGCCCTCTAGAACCCACGAGCCACAACTACTGGGACCTGCGTGCCTGGAGCCTGTGCTCCACAATGGGGGGGGGCACCACAGAGGGAGGCCTGCATGCTGCAACGAAGAGTAGCCCCTGCGCTGTGCAACTTGAGAAAGCCCACATGCAGAAACGAACACCCAACACAGCCAAAAATAACTAAATAAAATAAATAAATTTTTAAAAATATTAAAAAAATAAAAAAGAATGAAAAGAATTGAAGACAATCTCAGAGACCTCTGGGACAACACTAAACACACAAACATTCAAATTACAGGGGTCCCAGAAGAAGAAGAGGAAAAAAAACGGTCTGAAAAAATATTTGAAGAGATTATAGTGGAAAACTTCCCTAACATGGGAAAAGAAATAGTCACCCAAGTCCAGGAAGCACAGAGAGTCCCATACAGGACAAACTCCAGGAGAAACAGATCAAGACACATATTAATCAAATTAACAAAAATTAAATTCAAAGAAAAAATCTTAAAAGTAGCAAGGGAAAAACAAAAAATAACATACAAAGGAATCCCCATAAGGTTATCAGCTGATTTTTCAGCAGAAACTCTGCAGGCCAGAAGGGAGTGGCAGGATATACTTAAAGTGATGGAACAGAAAAACCTACAACCAAGATTACTCTACCCAGCAAGGATCTCATTCAGATTTGACAGAGAAATCAAAAGCTTTTCAGACAAGCAAAAGCTAAGAGAATTCAACACCAACAAACCAGCTTTACAACAAATGTTAAACAAACTTCTCTAAGCGGGAAACACAAGAGAAGAAAAAGACCCACAAAAACAAACCCAAAACAATTAAGAAAATGATAATAGGAACATACATATCAATAATAACCTTAAATGTAAATGGATTAAATGCCCCAACCAAAAGACACAGACTGGCTGAATGGATACAAAAACAACACCCATATATGTGCTGTCTACAGGAGACCCACTTTAGACCTAGGGACACATACAGACTGAAAGTGAGGGGATGGAAAAAGATATTCCATGCAAATGGAAATCAAAAGAAAGCTGGAGGAGCAATACTCATAGCAGAGAAAATAGACTTTAAAATAAAGAATGTTACAAGAGACAAGGAAGAACACTACATAATTATCAAGGGATCAATCCAAGAGAAGATATAACAATTATAAATGTTTATGCACTCAACATAGGAGCACCTCAATACATAAGGCAAATGCTAACAACCATGAAAGGGGAAATTGACAGTAACAAAATAATAGTAGGGGACTTTAACACCACACTTATACTAATGGACAGATCATCTAAACAGAAAATAAGTATGGAAACATAAGTTTTAAATGACACAATACCCCAGAGAGTTTTAATTAATAGTTATAGAACATTCCACCCGAAAGTGGTAGACTACACTTTTTTCTCAAGTGCACACGGAACAGTCTCCAGGATAGATTACACCTTGGGTCACAAATCAAGCCTTGGAAAATTTAAGAAAATTGAAATTATATCAGGCACCTTTTCTGACCACAACACTATGAGATTGGAAATCAATTACAAAAAAATGTAAAAAACACAAATACATGGAAGCTAAACAGTGCATTACTAAATAACCAAGAGATCAGTGAAGAAATCAAAGAAGAAAATTAAAAATACATAGAAACAAATGACTATGAAACACAACGACCCAAAACCTATGGGATGCAGCAAAAGCAGTTCTAAGAGGGAAGTATATAGCAATTCAATCTCACCTCAAGAAACAAGAAAAATCTCACAAAATAATCTAACTCTATACCTAAAGCAACTAGAGAAAGAAGAACAAACAACACCCAAAGTCAGTAGAAAGAAAGAAATCATAAAGATCAGAGCAGACATAAATGAAACAGAAATGAAGAAAACAATAGCAAAGATCAAAAAACACTAAAAGCTGATTCTTTAAGAAGATATACAAAATTGATAAATCCTTAGCCAGACTCATCAAGAAAAAAAGGGAGAGGATGCAAATCAATAAAATTAGAAATGAAAAAGGAGAAATGACACTGCAGAAATACAAAGAATTATAACAAACTACTACAAATAACTATATGCCAATAAAATGGACAACTATGAAGAAATGTACAAATTCTTGGAAAGGTACAATTTTCCAAGACTGAACCAGGAAGAAATAGAAAATATAAACAGACCTATCACAGGTAATGAAATTGAAACTGTAATTAAAAATTTTCCAACAATCAAAGGTCAAGGACCAGATGGCTTCACAGGTGAATTCTATCAAACATTTAGAGAAGAGCTAACACTGATGCTTCTCAAACTCTTCCAAAAAATTGAAGAGGGAGTAACACTCCCACATTCATTCTACAAAACCACCATCACCCTGATACAAAAACCAGAAAAAGATATCACAACAAAAGAAAATTATAGACCAGTATCACTGATAAACATAGATGCAAAAATCCTGAACAAATACTAGCAAACAGAATCAAACAACACATTAAAAGGATCATACACCACGATCAAGTGGGATTTATCCCAGGGATGCAAGGATTCTTCAATATACGCAAATCAATCAATGTGATACACCATATTAACAAATTGAAGGAGAAAAACCATATGATCATCTCAATGGATTCAGAAAAAGCTTTTGACAAAATTCAACACCCATTTATGATAAAAACTCTCCAGAACGTGGGCATAGAGGGAACCTACCTCAACATAATAAAGACCAGATATGACAAACCACAGCAAACATCATTCTCAATGGTGAAAAACTGAAAGCATTTCCACTTAGATTGGGAACAAGACAAGGATGTCCATTCTCGCCACTTTTATTCAACATAGTTTTAAAAGTTCTAGCCATGGCAATCAGAGAAGAAAAAAAATAAAAGGAAAACAAATTGGAAAAGAAGAAGTAAACCTGTCACTCTTTTCAGATGACATGGATACTATACATAGATAATCCTAAAGATGCTACCAGAAAACTACTAGAACTAATCAATGAATTTGGTAAGGTTGCAGGATACAAAATTAATGCACAGAAATGTCTTGTATTCCTATATACTAGCAACAAAAGATCAGAAAGAGAAATTAAGGAAACAATCCCATTTACCATTGCAACAAAAAGAATAAAATACCTAGGAGTAAACCTACGTAAGGAGGTGAAAGACTTCTAGTCAGAAAACTATAAAACACTGATGAAAGAATTCATAGATGACATAAACAGATGGAGAAATATACCATGTTCTCAGATTGGAAGAATCAATATTGTGAAAATGACTACACTACACAAAGCAATCTACAGATTCAATGCAATCCCTGTCAAACTACCAATGGCATTCTTCACATAATTAGAACAAAAAATTTTACAATTCATATGGAAATGCAAAGGACCCCAAATAGCCAAAGCAATCTTAAGAAAGAAAAACAGAACATTCACAGAAAGATAGGAAACATGAAAAGGCAGAGGGCTATGTACCAGATGAAGGAATAAGATAAAACCCCAGAAAAACAACTAAATTAAGTGGAGATAGGAAACCTTCCAGAAAAAGAATTCAAAATATTGATAGTGAAGATGATCCAAGACCTCACAAAAAGAATGCAGGCAAAGATCGAGAAGATGCAAGAAATGTTTAACAAAGACCTAGAAGAATTAAAGAACAAATGAACAGACATGAACAATACAATAACTGAAATGAAAACTACACTACAAGGAATCAATAGCAGAATAACTGAAGCAGAAGAACGGATAAGTGACCTGGAGGACAGAATGGCGGAATTCACTGCTGCAGAACAGAATAAAGATAAAAGAATGAAAACAAATGAAGACAGCCTAAGAGACCTCTGGGACAACATTAAACGCAAAAACATTCGCATTATAGGGGCCCCAGAAGGAGAAGAGAGAGAGAAAGGACCCGAGAAAATATTTGAAGAGATTATAGTCGAAAATTTCCCTAACATAGGAAAGGAGATAGCCACCCAAGTCCAGGAAGCGCAGAGAGTCCCATACAGGATAAACCCAAGGAGAAACATTCTGAGACACATAGTAATCAAATTGGCAAAAATTAAAGACAAAGAAAAATTATTGAAAGCAGCAAGGGAAAAACGACGAATAACATACAAGGGAACTCCTATAAGGTTAACAGCTGATTTCTCAGCAGAAACTCTACAAGCCAGAAGGGAGTGGCATGATATACTTAAAGTGATGAAAGGGAAGAACCTACAATCAAGATTACTCTACCCAGCAAGGATCTCATTCAGATTCAATGGAGAAATCAAAAGCTTTACAGACAAGTAAAAGCTAAGAGAATTCAGCACCACCAAACCAGCTGTACAACAAATGCTAAAGGAACTTCTTTAAGTGGGAAACACAAGAGAAGAAAAGGACCTACAAAAACAAACGCAAAACAATTAAGAAAATGGTCATAGGAACATATATATCGATAATTACCTTAAACGTGAATGGATTAAATGCTCCAACCAAAAGACACAGGCTTGCTGAATGGATACAAAAACAAGACCCATATATATGCTGTCTACAGGAGACCCACTTCAGACCTAGGGACACATACAGACTGAAAGTGTGGGGATGGAAAAAGATATTCCATGCTAATGGAAATCAAAAGAAAGCTGGAGTAGCAATACTCATATCAGATAAAATAGACTTTAAAATAAAGAATGTTAGAAGAGACAAGGAAGGACACTACATAATGATCAAAGTATCAATCCAAGAAGAAGATATAACAATTATAAATATATATGCACACAACATAGGAGCACCTCAATACATAAGGCAACTACTAACAGCTATAAAAGAGGAAATTGACAGTAATACAATAAGAGTGGGGGACTTTAACACCTCACTTACACCAATGGACAGATCATCCAAAATGAAAATAAATACGGAAACAGAAGCTTTAAATGACACAATAGACAGAGAGATTTAATTGGTATTTATAGGACATTTCATCCCCAAACAGCAGATCACACTTTCTCCTCAAGTGCGCATGGAACATTCTCCAGGATAGATCACATCTTGGGTCACAAATCAAGCCACGGTAAATTTAAGAAAATTGAAATCATATCAAGCATCTTTTCTCACCACAATGCTATGAGATTAGAAATGAATTACAGGGAAAAAAATGTAAAAAACACAAACACATGGAGGCTAAACAATACGTTACTAAAAAACCAAGAGATCACTGAAGAAATCAAAGAGGAAATAAAAAATACCTAGAGAAAAATGACAATGAAAACAGGATGACCCAAAATCTATGGGATGCAGAAAAGCAGTTCTAAGAGGGAAGTTTATAGCTATACAAGCCTACCTCAAGAAACAAGAAAAATCTCAAAGAATCTAACCTTACACCTAAAGGAACTAGAGAAAGAAGAACAAACAAAATCCAAAGTCAGCAGAAGGAAAAAAATCATAAAGATCAGAGCAGAAGTAAATGAAATAGAAACAAAGAAAACAATAGCAAAGATCAATAAAACCAAAAGCTGGTTCTTGGAGAAGATAAACAAAATTGATAAACCATTAGCAAGACTCATCAAGAAAAAGAGGGAGAGGACTCAAATCCATAAAATTAGAAATGAAAAAGGAGAAGCTACAACAGACACTGAAGAAATACAAAGCATCCTAAGAGACTACTATAAGCAACTCTATGCCAATAAACTGGACAATGTGGAAGAAATGGACAAATTCTTAGAAAGGTATAACCTTCCAAGACTGAACCAGGAAGAAACAGAAAATATGAACAGACCAATCACAAGTAATGAAATTGAAACTGGAATTAAAAATCTTCCAACAAACCAAAGTCCAGGACCAGATGGCTTCACAGCTGAATTCTATCAAACATTTAGAGAAGAGCTAACACCCATCCTTCTCAAACTCTTCCAAAAAATTGCAGAGGAAGGAACACTCTCAAGCTCATTCTATGAGGCCACCATCACCCTGATACCAAAACCAGACAAAGATACTACAAAAATAGAAAATTACAGGCCAGTATCACTGATGAACATAGATGCAAAAATCCTCAACAAAACACTAGCAAACAGAATCCAACAACACATTAACAGGATCATACACCACGATCAAGTGGGATTTATCCCAGGGATGCAAGGATTCTTCAATATACGCAAATCAATCAATGTGATACACCATATTAACAAATTGAAGGAGAAAAACTATATGATCATCTCAATAGATTCAGAAAAAGCTTTTGACAAAATTCAACACCCACTTATGATAAAAACTCTCCAGAAAGTGGGCATAGAGGGAACCTACCTCAACATAATAAAGGCCACATATGACAAACGCACAGCAAACATCATTCTCAATGGTGAAATACTGAAAGCATTCCCTCTAAGATCAGGAACAAGACAAGGATGTCCACTCTCACCACTATTATTCAACATAGTTTTGGAAGTCCTAGGCACAGCAATCAGAGAAGGGAAAGAAATAAAAGGAATACAAACTGGAAAAGAAGAAGTAAAACTGTCACTGTTTGCAGATGACATGATACTATACATAGAGAATCCTAAAGATGCCACCAGAAAACTACTAGAGCTAATCAATGAATTTGGTAAAGTTGCAGGATACAAAATTAATGCACAGAAATCTCTTGCATTCCTATATACTAATGATGAAAAATCAGAAAGAGAAATTAAGGAAAGACTCCCATTTACCATTGCAACAAAAAGAATAAAATACCTAGGAATAAACTTACCTAGGGAGACAAAAGACCTGTATGCAGAAAACTATAAGACACTGATGAAAGAAATTAAAGATGATACAAACAGATGGAGAGATATAACATGTTCTTGGATTGGAAGAATCAATATTGTGAAAATGACTATACTACCCAAAGCAATCTACAGATTCAATGCAATCCCTACCAAATTACCAATGGTATTTTTTACAGAACTAGAACAAAAAATCTTAAAGTTTGTATGGAGACACAAAAGACCCCGAGTAGCCAAAGCAGTCTTGTGGGAAAAAAACGGAGCTGGAGGAATCAGACTCCCTGACTTCAGACTATACTACAAAGCTACAGTAATGAAGACAATATGGTACTGGCCCAAAACCAGAAACATAGATCAATGGAACAAGATAGAAAGCCCAGAGATAAACCCATGCACCTATGGTCAACTAATCTATGACAAAGGAGGCAAAGATATACAATGGAGAAAAGACAGTCTCTTCAATAAGTGGTGCTGGGAAAACTGGATAGCTACATGTAAAATAATGAAATGAAATTAGAACACTTCCTAACACCATACACAAAAATAAACTCAAAGTGGATTAGAAACCTAAATGTAAGACTGGACACTATAAAACTCTTAGAGGAAAACATATGAAGAACACTCTTTGACATAACTCACAGCAAGATCTTTTTTGATCCACCTCCTAGAGTAATGGAAATAAAAACAAAAATAAACGAATGGGACCTAATGAAACTTAAAAGCTTTTGCACAGCAAAGGAAACCATAAACAAGATGAAAAGACAACCCTCAGAATGGGAGAATATATTTGCAAATGAATCAACAGACCAAGGATTCATCTCCAAAACATATAAACAGCTCATGCAGCTCAATATTAAAAAAACAAACAACCCAATCCAAAAATGGGCAGAAGACCTAAATAGACATTTCTCCAAAGAAGACTTACAGATGGCCAAGAAGCACACGAAAAGCTGCTCAACATCACTAATTATTAGAGAAATGGAAACCAAAACTACAATGAGGTACCACCTCATACCGGTTAGAATGGGTGTCATCAGAAAATCTACAAACAACAAATGCTAGAGAGGGTGTGGTAAAAAGGGAACCCTCCTGGTACTGTTGGTTAGAATGTGAATTGATACAGCTGCTATGAAGAACAGTGTGGAGGTTCCTTAAAAAACTAAAAATAGAACTACCATATGACCCAGAAATCCCACTACTGGGCATATACCCTGAGAAAACTGTAATTCAAAAGGAGTCATGTACCACAATGTTCATTGTAGCACTATTTACAATAGCCAGGACATGGAAGCAACCTAAATGTCCATCAACAGATGAAAGGATAAAGAATATGTGTCACGTATATACAATGGAATATTACTCAGCCATAAAAAGAAACGAAATTGAGTTATTTATAGTGAGGTGGATGGACCTACAGTCTGTCATACAGAGTGAAGTAAGTCAGAAAGAGAAGAATACGGTATGCTAACGCATATATATGAAACCTAAAAAAAAAAGAAAAAAATGGTGCTGATAAACCTAGTGGCAGGGCAGGTATAAAGACGTAGACATAGAGAATGGACTTGAGGACACGGTGGGGAGGGGGAAGCTGGGGCAAAGTGAGAGTAGCATCGACATATATACACTACCAAATGTAAAACAGATAGCTAGTGGGAAGCAGTAGCATAGCACAGGGAGATCAGCTCAGTGCTTTGCCATGACCTAGAGGGGTAGGATAGGGAGGGTAGGAGGGAGGCTCAAGAGGGAGGGGATATGGGGACATATGTATGAATATGGCTGATTCACTTTGTTGTACAACAGAAACTAACAGCATTGTGAAGCAATTATACTCCAATAAAGATGTATTAAAAAAAATTTTTTTAATAAAATATAAAACAAAGCCAGCATTTGATATAAACTAGAAGCAAAGGGATAGCTTAGGGAGTACTCCCTCTTGAGGGACCTCTGGGCTCATACCAAAAGTATTTTTTTTTACCTAGAAGTATGGTCAAGAAAGCATATAGTTCCCTCATGGATATATACTTTCATACTGTTGTTACAAGTGCTATCTAAAGACTACTAGATTGTGTATTCTGTAAGAGCACAGACCATATGTTTTAGTCACCCAATGGATGTAGTATATCAAACTTGGTAAGCATTCAGTTAGTATTTATTGGATGATGCAATAAGTCAATTAATCAATCAGTCCAAAAAGGTTTCATATACTTTTCCATCTGTCATTTCTCATTGCTCTTGGTTCACCTCATTTGAAGTTTTGATTGTATGTCAAGTACAAATTAAATTTATTAAACTGTATTTGAGTAGGCCTTCCCAATCTTTCTCATAGCTCTTCCCTGGTAGTGAATATTAATATTGAAAATTGTATAAATTCGTGGCTAAAAGATGAGCCTTCAGAATGCTATGAGTTTAATACATGAGTTGGGCATAGTTGAACTTTTATGGTCATCTAGGTTAACTTAGGTACCTTCAAAGGATTTTTGATGGTGTAGCATATCAATGTTCATAGATTTCCAGGATATATTTATTTTCCTTCTAAATGTATAAAAAGACAAATGTCAGATTGTCTTTTTGTAGGCTTATATGACAAGTGACTCACACTGGATTCATTATTTACCTACCATGGGCCAAATTTCCCTATTGAAAGCAACCTTTTTTCCTGATTTTATCTTAGTTGATATGCTTCAATCCTTGGTTAATAGTCATAGAAAAATAAGCCTGAACTTTGATATTCATCATGGCCTGTAGTCCAGAGCATGGATGCATGGATGATTTTCTATGTCATGAACAGAACTGGAAATGAACAGATAACTGGCATAGGTTCAAAATAAAGTGTACTAAGAAGGGCATTATTTTTCTCCCTCAAAATATAGAAATGTCATTCTCTAAGGTCTTGAGAAACTTCCTAGCTAACCCAGAATATTTCTATAAATTACTAATGTTTAGGCAAAATGAGAAAGAGAATAACAATCCGAAGTAGAAGGGGAGCTCACCAGTTCTCCATTCTGGCAGTATTCTTGTACCATTTAATCTGTTTCAAGATTCAACATTTCTAATATATAAGTTGGCTTTGTCAGCACCAACCAACTGAAAATACATTGGGAGTGTTGACTGTTGGAAGAATAAGTGGTCAGGGACATTCTTGGAGAACTCCATGGGAATAGAAAATGACCCCCTGGTCAACAAAAATAACAAAATATAAAGAGCAAGATATTAGCTATCAATGAAAGGAAGTAAGTGTTTCTCATCCCTGGTGACATCAGACAAAAAGTCCATATTATTTGTGCCTCAGGTGGCAATTGACGTTAGGCAGATAACAGCTAGTAGAATCAATGGCTTCTTGGAAAGTGTGACTATATCACAGCTCAGGTAAACTCATTTGGACCAGATCCAGTTAAATGGAAAGATGGTGCCTCAAAAGAGGGCACAGCTTAATTTTCTTGTTTTATCGAAAACTAAATTCAAATAGTGGAGTCTTGGGAAAGCTGGGAGTCTGAACACAGAAGTCTCAAGTTTTCCATGCCTGCTCAAGAAAAGGAGTAGAGCATCAGTTGTGTGGGTCAGTTGAATGACTCTTGAAGAATGAAGTTGTCCAGCAATTATCAGAGCATGGACTCCATTTATTCATTTTTCATTTAATCTAGTGTTGTACAGTATGATATACTGATTAAATTTCTTAACATATCTTAGAGGTACGATCATTTACCCACAGGTAGTCTCAGAAGCGACTGCCCTGCTCACATTCCATGAAGCTAACGACCTGGTGATGTCAAACAAGATTGCACAGGTTAAACTCTCCTTTTGAAAGTGTAGACAGATGAGACTATTTTAGGCACTTTCCTTTCTCCTATAATTTTTCTCCAATTGAGTTCTTTAACACTGGATTTTTCTCTCTATGTTATTGGAGAAATGATGAACATTCTTTCTCTCATGGACTGAGTGAGTAAACTTCAGGGACTCTCAGACCGCTGGTCTTCCTGTCTATGTCTCTGAAAGCCAGTATAATGTAACTGTAAGGACCATAGGCCCAGAGACCGGACACAAAAGCTACAGATTACAACTCTGCCACTAACTCATGTTGTGACCTTGAACAAGTCATTTTCCTTTTCTAGGTCACAATTTTCTCATCTGTCAAATGAAGGCATTCAATGAATAATTTGTAAGTACAATTTACAGCTTAATAATTCTTTAATTCAAAGCATAATTTGGGGTCTAGATTTCCCTGGTATTTTTAGGTACCTCATTTACTCCAACAAAGATTAGACTTTCTGGATATTAAGTAACGGTTAATGTATGCTTGATGTCACAGATGTGGAAAAAGTCATTGTTAACTTTGTGAACTTTTCCAAGGTTACTTTGGGAAACTTTGAGGAATTCTGAAAGAACTCATCTGCATATCCAATCTTAGTGGCATGAGTGATTTGAAACATGTCTCTTAGGTGGACAAATCAATTCATTCTCATAAATAGGTCAGTCCTTTTTGGTTCTCTTTGGGAATAGCCTTTCTGCTTGAGAATGTTTTAAGAAGGAAATGGGAGCTATTCAATGCCTTGTGTCTTTCACATTCTGCCTCCTAGGTCCAATGGACCTTTAACAAGTACCCAATCTGAGAGAGAATCAGGGGGTAACTAAGGCATTTGCAAAAGAGTATCCATTTTGATTCAGGAGTTAGTGATTCTCAGTCTTTTATGATCCTCACTATGGCTGACTGAATGTGAATTCTTCATATATACAGTTACCCAATGGTTTTTCTTTTTTGTTCTACAGACCCTAAGATATAAAACATAGAGAGATATGAAAGGATCCCTCAGGAAGTTTAACTCTTCCTATATTCATGGAAAATACTTCAAAGTTGGCAATAAACCAACTTCTAGAATCCTTTAGAATATTGTTTAAAGGAGAGAACTTATGTGGTATCAGATGCTGCAAACTCTCAGGTCATGTCTACAACTGAGTATGCTGTCAATAAGTATGTTCCCTTATTATTAATAGTATTATGTTATTCTCCTAAACAATATCAATACTAGAGAACTGGCATTCTACTTGATGTAACCCTTTTCCCCAGACTACATCCTCACCAGAGCTCTAAGGGTTGAACTGAATATATATGATGTATATGATGTATATCATCTGTTTCTCCTCCATATCCACTTTCTACTATTCTGTATCATGTCATCCAGGAGGCTGATCCGTATGAATATACGAATGGAATAACCTGCTTTCTAACTTCCAGCTGGGTTTGATCAATGGGTAATACTAGCAAGAACACAGAGGACAAGAGAAAGGAGGCTGTTTATTGCCCTCCTCCCTCCCATTATGATTGGTTAGTTGCCATCAACTAAAGGTTTCATCCCCTATCAGGCAGTTCTCTTCACACAACTATCTCTGTACGTAGTTAGTAACCATTCCCTACCCTTGTCCATCAGGCTAGTGCTTTCCTGTTACTAACCAGAGAACACTGTACCATTCTTTCCAGTTTACCTATACCCAACCACATCTTGGTAAATAGCCCCTTTATTACATTTTCTTCAAATTATCCATTTAATGTGTGGCATGCCTTTCCTGACAGGACTCTGACAATGCATGTGGCCTGTAGGCTGTCAGTTCCATGAGGACAGGGATCTTTGTTCTAAGTTATTCATTGCTGTATCAACAGCACTTTAGCACAGTCCCTGGCATGTATTAGGCATTCGAGATAAATTTGTTGAAGGAGTGACTGTTCTCTAAATAGCTTTAGAACAGATTTTATGGAGGCAAAGACTTTTTATAATTATGGAGGCACTCTTTAAGAAAAAGAATATGCAAATATGTCAGTGTTGCAATGTTTATAAAAATATATGACCTTTATATGACAAACCCACAGCCAACATTGTCCTCAATGGTGAAAAACTGAAACCATTTCCACTAAGATCAGGAACAAGACAAGGTTGTCCACTCTCACCACTATTATTCAACATAGTTTTGGAAGTGTTAGCCACAGCAATCAGAGAAGAAAAAGAAATAAAAGGAATCCAAATCGGAAAAGAAGAAGTAAAGCTGTCACTGTTTGCAGATGACATGATACTATACATAGAGAATCCTAAAGATGCTACCAGAAAACTCCTAGAGCTAATCAGTGAATTTGGTAAAGTAGCAGGATACAAAATTAATGCACAGAAATCTCTTGCATTTCTATACACTAATGATGAAAAATCTGAAAGTGAAATTAAGAAAACACTCCCGTTTACCATTGCAACAAAAAGAATAAAATATCTAGGAATAAACCTACCTAAGGAGACAAAAGACCTGTATGCAGAAAATTATAAGACACTGATGAAAGAAATTAAAGATGATACAAATAGATGGAAAGATATACCATGTTCCTGGATTGGAAGAATCAACATTGTGAAAATGACTCTACTACCCAAAGCAATCTACAGATTCAATGCAATCCCTATCAAACTACCACTGGCATTTTTCACAGAACTAGAACAAAAAATTTCACAATTTGTATGGAAACACAAAAGACCCCGAATAGCCAAAGCAATCTTGAGAACGAAAAATGGAGCTGGGGGAATCAGGCTCCCTGATTTCAGACTATATTACAAAGCTACAGTAATCAAGACAGTTTGGTACTGGCACAAAAACAGAAATATAGATCAATGGAACAGGATAGAAAGCCCAGAGATAAACCCACGCACATATGGTCACCTTATCTTTGATAAAGGAGGCAAGCATATACAGTGGAGAAAAGACAGCCTCTTCAATAAGTGGTGCTGGGAAAATTGGACAGGTACATGTAAAAGTATGAAATTAGAACACTCCCTGACACCATGCACAAAAATAAACTCAAAATGGATTAAAGACCTAAGTGTAAGACCAGACACTATCAAACTCTTAGAGGAAAACATAGGCAGAACACTCTATGACATACATCACAGCAAGCTTCTTTTTGACCCAGCTCCCAGAGAAATGGAAATAAGAACACAAATAAACAAATGGGACCTAATGAAACTTAAAAGCTTTTGCACAGCAAAGGAAACCATAAACAAGACGAAAAGACAACCATCAGAATGGGAGAAAATATTTGCAAATGAAGCAACTGACAAAGGATTAATCTCCAAGATTTACAAGCAGCTCATGCAGCTCAATAACAAAAAAATGAACAACCCAATCCAAAAATGGGCAGAAGACCTAAATAGACATTTTTCCAAAGAAGATATACAGATGGCCTACAGACACATGAAAGAATGCTCAACATCATTAATCATTAGAGAAATGCAAATCAAAACTACAATGAGATATCATCTCACACCGGTCAGAATGGCCATCATCAAAAAATCTACAAACAATAAATGCTGGAGAGGGTGTGGAGGAAAGGGAACTCTCTTGCACTGTTGGTGGGAATGTAAATTGATACAGCCACTATGGAGAACAGTATGGAGGTTCCTTAAAAAACTACAAATAGAACTACCATACGATCCAGCAATCCCACTACTGGGCATATACCCTGAGAAAACCATAGTTCAAAAAGAGTCATGTACCAAAATGTTCATTGCAGCTCTATTTACAATAGCCAGGACATGGAAGCAACCTAAATGTCCATCGACAGATGAATGGATAAAGAAGATGTGGCACATATATACAATGGAATATTACTCAGCCATAAAAAGAAATGAAATGGAGGTATTTGTAATGAGGTGGATGAAGTTAGAGTCTGTCATACAGAGTGAAGTAAGTCAGAAAGAGAAAAACAAATACAGTATGCTAACACATATATACGGAATCTAAGGGAAAAAAAAAAAAGCCATGAAGAACCTAGTGGCAAGACGGGAATAAAGACACAGACCTACTAGAGAATGGACTTGAGGATATGGGGAGGGGGGTGGGGTGAGATGTGACAGGGTGAGAGAGTGTCATGGACATATATACACTAGCAAATGTAAAATAGATAGCTAGTGGGAAGCAGCCGCATAGCACAGGGAGATCAGCTCGGTGCTTTGTGACCACCTAGAGGGGTGGGATGGGGAGGGTGGGAGGGAGGGAGATGCAAGAGGGAAGAGATATGGGAACATATTGTATATGTATAACTGATTAACTTTGTTATAAAGCAGAAGCTAACACACTATTGTAAGGCAATTATACTTCAATAAAGATGTTTAAAAAAACAAAAAAAAAAAAAAAAAAAAATATATGACCTTATTGCTAAGGCCCCTCAAGACCTTGAATGGGTCCTATGCAAATGAAGGGCCCTGAAACTTAAGTTTCTCTAGCTTCAACCTGCCTCTTCTTGAATCTCAACTCAGAGTTTCAAGGAATCTGCCAGTTGCCTTCATAGAAATGTGAAGAGAACAGCATGATGTAAAGGAAAATGCATAGCATTAGGAGTCAGATACACATGGGTGAGAATTCCAACTCCTCAGCTTATAAGTTATCTTCCAAGAGACTTGGTCTACTTCATCTATAATAGAGGGATAATATTCTTCTTTCAGAGAACTGTTGTGAGGATTATCTGAGATAACTATGTAAAGGTTCAAGCTTACAATAAGTGCTTAGAGATTGGTCAGTCTTTCCCTGGGAAAGATATTTTCCCAGCAGCCTCTGTTCAAGCTTTCCCCAGGCCTGCTTCTTATCTATAATGATAGAACTGGATCTTCCCGGTGAATCCTCTGAGACCCTGTCTAAGCAGGTGCTACTTCAGGACTGGACCATAGCCCTATTTACACTATGTTCTGGAATCAATATTTGCACAATGGAAAGTCTAGCATCTAACAAAATTTGCCTCCAGCCAAACATATAGCCCTGTTTGCTGGGGATTCCTTTATGTCACTGGCCATAACTCAGCCAGATCTCTAAGGAGCCATTTAGATGCTCTAAGCAAATTTTTTCATTGCTTTCTCAAAGGAAAAATTCTCCCCATATTTCATTTTCTAAGTGACCCTCAAAGGCATGTCAGCTGCCTTCTACATAAACATTTTATTATAGTTTTAGCAAGCTACATTTTAGAGACTGAGTTATCTTTTTATAAAAATTCTATTTGCTCTGTTATTAATTCTCTCCTCTTCCAGTTACTCAAGTATGAATTACACCCAAATCCTTGCTTAAACAATGCAAAATCCATGAAGATAGGGGTGGTATTGCTTTACTTATCATTGTATTCTCAGAATATAGTGACTGGCATGTGATAGATACTCAAAAAATATTTTTGAATTAATAAATGAATGATTGAGCATATCATGCAGAATGGAATACAAGAGTATGACCTAGGGGATATTAGTTATAAGGGTAAACTAAGAAATCAAATATGGGCAATACTTTATACTGTATATCTACAAGGGTTAGATATCTTATGAGAGAGAGTTCTTCATGACTGGAGATGCTAAAATAGAAACTGGTGAACATTTTTCAGGAATTCTGTAAAGAAAAGTCTTGCCTTAAATTGAAGATGGAAGTTGGTTTCCTCTAATTTCAATACCAACTCAGAATTTATGATTTCCTACATTCATACTAAGTGTTAGGTAGTAGTTTGTGGTAATTTAGGGGTCTAATTGACCTTGGAGCTAATTCCAGTTCCCATATACTAACTTTGGTACCTTGACCAAGTCAAGTTCCCTGAGCCTCAGTTTCTGTATCTGTAGAGTGAGCATAATACTGATTTCACAGGATCACTGTAGATTAAATGAAATATTAAATTTAAGAGCCCCCAAGCACCACTCTAAACATCTATTAACTGCTCAACAGGTATTAGATGCCTTTTCATCCCTCAAATTTATGCTCTTAATAAAGTTAGACTAGTTAAGGAATTCCTCAAGAATGCAATGTAAGAAAGAGGCTGGTACTGCAATTCAGAAGACCTAGTCTCTTGGTCTATCATTGGCCCTAATCCCCTCTGTGACTTTTAGTAAATCAGACACCTCTGATTCTTCAGTTATAACATGAAGGCCCCAGATTAAATACTGCCTTAGATTTCCTCAAATGCTGAAGCTATGGTATGTCTTCAGAAAGCTCAGTTTACCTACATAATACTCAGAACAATACTAAATAGAAAAAACCACACTTCCTTGTTGATTTTTCTTACCCTTATGGGTAGAATCCTAGCACATGGCTGAATCCAACTTGGTCCCATGAGTATATTATTGTGTACTCTGGGCTTTGTGAAATACAATAAGCTACATGTAATTCATTAGCCATAATGAACCTATCTTGACTAAGAGGCAGGCATCCTATCTGAGGCAGACCTCTTCCACAATAACTTCATTTCTTCCTGGAATGAGACTGAAGAATTAATACACGGCAGCTATTAGGATAATATTTCAATTTTTCAAAAGGAAGTGTTCTTAACATGGGCCTGGTATCCCTCCTGCTGTTAACAATAGAACCCTCCACCTCCTTCTATGAGCCTTCCCTATAAAGGCCAGAAAACTCATTCTCTGCTAAACGAGTACTTACATAACCGGAGTGAGGAAGAGATTATTTTAGCTTCCTGCCCAGAAAGCCTACAGTGCACCGGTGTGTCTTCCTGAAATCTGATTAGTTCTTCAAATAAAAAGCCTGATACTTTTTCATTATATTCTTCTTCCTCTGGGAATAATTTTGCAAAAAAATAATATGAATAACAAAACGTAACATTAAAATGGGGTGAGCTATTCAATGGAGATAAAGAGCAGGGGTCAAGAAAAGACTCTTTTGCCTCTAAGTGGGAAATTAAACTGCCCTCTCAGTTCTGATTATAAAGGGAAGAAAAAGATTTCACTCGACTGTGAAGGCAAAAGATTTGATTGATAGAGCTGTTATCCTTGGTTAGCTTTATAATGACTTACTTTGAATGGGTTGATTTTAAGAAAAATTGATTTCAAAAATATGCCTCTGCCTCCCTGTCTTTATTTAAGTCACAGCCACCCCCCTCTCCACACCCAGAGCACATCCTCATAACATTTTCATCATTAATGAGTAGTGTTAACTTCTGGATGATTTCACGACTCGATCTTCTGATGCACTGGCAGATCCTGACTGTGTTAAGTTTTGCACTGTTCTTATCCAGAGGTTTCAATGAGAACCACATGTTTCTGCCACTTACTCTAATTCTAGTTAGTGACAATATCTGCTACTCTGAGACTTTTCAGGAACTCTCTACAGACCCAAGTTGCCCTGGCTTGAAGGATGAGTTTGGATATGACTGGAGCCTGAGTCCAAAAGGCACAGGAATACTGTGAACTAAAGAAAGAGCAGAGAGAGAGTCACAATATAGACACCACCTTCTGAAAAAGGCTCTGGGAAAACAACCTCAAAGTGGAAATCAGACCACGTGAGTTTCAGAATCAGTAAATACTGACTTAAGTGCCCAGTGAAAACTGGGGCTGTTTCACATTATTTCAGCATCAAATCTACATTTTAAGGAGTCATTATTAACTCTACTTATAATGAAGGCACTGAAGCTCTGAAAAGTTACATCACTTTCTTAAGGTCCCAAAATTATTGCAGAGTTGAAATCTGAACTCAGATCTCCTAAGTCTTTGTTACTAACTGCCTCTTAGAACCAAAAACAGCATTAAAAATCCCTCTCTGACCAAGATTAAAACTACTAATCATTAAATTAAAAGTGCCTTGTAGGGACTTCTCTGGTGGCACAGTGGTTAAGAATCTGCCTGCCAATGCAGGGGACACGGGTTCAAGCCCTGGTCCAGGAAGATCCCACATGCCACGGAGCAACTAAGCCCGTGTGCCACAACTACTGAGCCTGCGTGCCACAACTACTGAAGCCCGTGCGCCTAGAGCCCATGCTCCACAACAGGAGAAGCCACCGCAGTGAGAAGCCGGCACAGCACAACAAAGAGTAGCCCCCGCTCACCGTTAACTAGAGAAAGCTCATGCGCAGCAATGAAGACCCAATGGAGCCAAAAAAATAAAAATTAAAAAAAAAAAAACGTGCCTTGTAATCACTACAATCTTGTTTTTCCGATGATCATGGTTGTCCATAGCTTTCAGGATAAAGTTCAACGTTCTTACCTTAACCCACAAAACCCACAAGGCTCTCCATCACCTTTCTTCCTACTCATTTGCCTTCCTCTCTCCTTAATCCCCAGAAGCTTATCTTATTCTACAGAACTGCCCTCCACCCCAGACAGTAATTACAATTTCCCAGTACACATGCCACTCCTCCACTCAGGGTGCCTTCTCTCCCTTATTTATCCAGTTAACTCAAATATATCTTTAAAAATCAGCTCTATGGTCTCCTCTTCTGGAAAGCCTACTTTGACTCCAGCTTAATTTAGATGCCTCTGCTCTGTGTCCCCACCCATACCATGGGGACCATACTGCTAACTATTCTCCATAATGACTCATTGACTTGCTTTTCTCCTTTACCAGATTCAGAACTCCCTAAGAACCAGACTATGTTGAATTTATCTTGTATCCTCAGCATCTATCACAACAACTGAGGCATAAAAAGTGATTAATGATTCTGAGTGAGTAAATGATTAAAAACAAGGTTGATCAGGAGATGACTAACAAGACATATGGGAGACAATTTCTGAGAAGCCAAATTCTTTCAGCCACAGTATGGCTTTACCTACCTGTACAATTTCACATATCACTCCCTGCTGCCCCCTTCTAACTCCTCCCATCTTATACTAGAAGGGATATTTTCTAGTATAAGAAATTTCTTGTAAGTATATATTATAAGTATAACTTCTGTTGACCTAAAACAATTAGACTGCCAGTTATTTCTCAGGATCAGTAAAGAATTGCTCTTCAGGGTCTGCAACCATAGTGAGCCATGCGCAAGTCTCCAGCAAAGATGGAGAGAAGAACTCTTTCATAGAGTGGAAAAGGAAGTTGGGAGGGTTGTAGTAAACAAAGAGCCCTCAGCTTTTCATTGGCTGAGTTCTGACAGTCTCTCACTGGGAGTTCTTGCCAGCAAGTAAGAGGAAGCCCTTCTTTTTCCTGTTGGGCTCTGCCTATTGTCACAGGGCATGAGAGCCCCCATTCTGGTCTCCCAACTCTATTGAACTGAAGTTTCTGTTTATTCATTTTTTTTTACCACCCATTCATGATTATCTTTGATATGTTAAAGTTTAGCTTTATGCTCTCAACTTTCACTGACAATTGCTATGAAAAATAACCCCCAAAACTCACTGCTGATTCTTATGAATCTCTATATTGGGAAGTTCTTAGAAAGTTTAGCCCTTGAAGAACTTAATTTCCCCTTAATGGATTTGGCATCCTTTTACAATATAAGCTATGTAACCAAGTATGATTTCATATTCACTTTAGCTTCTAGGAAATTTAGAGTCAAATTTCTTGCCCAATCATAGCAACTATACAGGCCCTCTGGTTGCAAATTTTTATTTTTATTTTACTTTCTGGTCTCTACTTCAATTCAACATTTTTGAGAACTTACTGGATGCATGAAACTGTTCTGGGGGTTTAGTGTATATCAATTAACAAATAGAATTAAAATTCTACCCTCATGAAACTTACCCAGTTTCAAGGTATATTATTTTTTATGTACATCATACAAACCAATTCCAAAATTAATGCTGTACATATGATCTAAAGTTGATGCTTATATTTATTCAATCCTGTTTCCTTCTTTATGATGCATTTATTATAATTATATCTCTCAACTAAATTTTGTAAATGTGACATTCACAGATTTGAAACCTCTAAGAAAAACATAAAATGCTGGTGGAATTAGAATCATCTCATTTTAGACTTTCTTAAATAATGGTAATTGAAAGTTTATAGGCAGCTTCAGTAATTCCTAATCAGTGCTTTTTAACACATTAGCAGTTGGTGTCTGGAGTCTGACATTTGCTGTGAATGAGTGCCTGACAGCTTTTGTTGTAAGTTTGGGCTTCTTTTGCCTAGTAATTTGCTCCCTGCTGTCTAAGGGGAGGGAACTTTACTTTCCCAGATGTCCTACAAAGTGTCAGTGTCAGTCTCCCAACCCACCCCAGAGCTTAATGCTCCCCACCAATACCAGCGACCCTGACCTGAAGGTTTCCTAGCTACGGGTCAGATATGACTTGTACTGGGATTGGGAGGGCTTCTCCTGAGATGCATCTGCCAGTCTTCAGAATACCTAGAGAGTTTCTTTTTATGCAAGACTTTACAGAGACATCCAGAGCATCAGTTGAGAGCTGAATCTCTTTCATGCACTAAGAATATTCAGTTTGTAATACAATTAACAAAAGCATACTTTGCATTGGATTGTATATACTATACAATGGCAACCTGATATTTATATGTCCTATTCAACTTCCCCAAAGGGTTACAGAAAACCTTTAGAGTGAAGTGGCTAACCAAATGAGATCTACTGTATCTACCATTTTTCCTAACATTGTTGAAACTCTTCTCCTGGGCCTCATGCTGTTCTTGTCTCACACTGCCTATTCTGTCAGAGGATCTGACCAATGGGGGCCTGAGCTGAAAATGTATCCCTCATTGGGAAGAAAAATGTAACTCCATTCACTAAACCTTACCCCACCTACCCCATCTTTATTTAACTGTTTCTCACTATCAATACCATATAGGCTACACATACAACAGTGCTATCTAATCCAGCCTAATTCATCAAGCAAGAATTTAATGAATAACTACTAAATATGCAAAATAGACAGAGAATGACTATGGCAGGGACTTGGACCTCCTACAAGGTCCCTCCTGTTTGTGTGCTTGAAGGATATTGTCACCTGCTGGCCCATAGTTCACAGTTTTTCTTTGTTTTGTTTTTCGTATATTGAAAAATGTGACTTTTATACGACAATGAAGCAAATCATAGCCTCCCCACTTCACCACTTATGTATATGATTCCATTTTCTTTTAATAAATATACCACATTCCCAACAGCTTATAATCATTTCCTTACAGGAAGCTGGCAAGAAAATGTGCTCCCAAGCTATGGATACGCAAAACATCATCGACAAATCGTAAATGCACTTTACTGGACAAAAGAAGGCTCTCCCCAAAGACTGCATACTGTGTGAATCCATGCATACAACATTCAGGGAAAAGGTGAGACTATAAATATTGAGAACAAATCAATGGTTTTCAAGGTTCGGAGAGGGGTGCTGGGCTTACCTAGAAAGAAACTACATAAGGGAATTTTGGCATAGAGAGAGAGAGATGAATCTGTGTCATGATTTTAGGAGTAGTTGCATGACTCTGAGTATCAAAACCTACAGAATTGTATAGTCAGGAATAATTTTATTTTATGTAAGAAAAAGTTAATAAATATCAAAGCCCATGTGATGAAAAGAACTCCAGCTACAAGTCTAATAAGTATAAATTTGCTACACTACCTAAGATACATATTTATATCATCTTTAGTTATTAGCCTTTAGACTTATGATGTCCAAAACAATACTAGAATTTTGATAAGATATATCCAAGTATTTAAATACCCTATAATCAGATACATGGAATCTAAAAGTTATAAAGAATCTTGAGGGCAATTTACCATTAGATTAACAGATTAACAAGAAAAACATATAATCATCTCAGTAGATTCAGAGAAATCCTCTGATGATATCCAACATCCAATTCTGACTAGAAAAAATAAGACAAAAACAAACAAAAACCCTCTCGGCACTCAAGGCATAGAAAGGAACAACCACAATCTAATGAACAACATCTACAAAAACTGTGAAGCAAACATCATACTTAACAGTAGAAGACTGAATGCTTTCCCCTAAGATGAGGAGCAAATCAAGGGACCACTTTGGACCACTTCTACTAAATTACTGCCGTTCTACACAGAGGTACAAGGAAACTATAAGTGTTTTTCATGCTATTTACCAAATTATACACTTCAAATACGTGTGAGTTTTTTGGATATCGAAATACCTCAATAAAGCTTTTAAAAATTATGTGATTTAAGCACAGTCCTTTCACCTACTTCTAACCAAAGCCTAATCAAGTTCTTGGTCTCTTCACAGTCTGAGAATATTGGATCGTAGAAGTAGCCAGGAAGTCAGGAAGTCACTAGGTGGAGACAGGCCTGATGTTTGGGAGGTGGCTAAGCATTCTCTTCTGACAAAATGGAGTAAAATAAATCAGACTTCCAGAAATCCTGTTCACTAGGAGCATACACTATGAGTTCTAACCTCACTGAGAAGTAGAAAAGATAGTATAAAAGACTTAGCGTTTTGGAATCACACAGATTTCAAATCAAATTCTGAATTAACCAAATCTTGGTTGTGTAATTTTGATATATTTATTACACTTTCTGAGCTTCAGTTCCTGCTCTGTCAAATGAGGACAATAATACTGTTTTTTCTAAAGGGTGCTTTGAGGAACAAATAAGTTATTCTATGTTAAATGACATATATTAGGCATTCAATAAATATTGTACAAGTTCCCTTTCTCTTCTCCAAAATCCTTTAAGTCTTTACTGCTTTTATTTTGTTTCCAAAGCCTTGTAAATAATTATCCAATTATTTATTAGGTATTTTCTCAAAATCAACCCCCGTGCTGTGTAGTGAGTTATCATAGAAGAAACAGGCATGGCATTTACCTAGAAAGAACTCACAGTCTAGTCAGGAAGACCAATGTATAGAAACAAATGCTATCCTGCAATCAAAGTAAGTACTACAAAAAGTAGGGCTACAACAAGTAGAGTGAATAATTTTGCTCAGATGACTCAAGTAAGGTTTTTTCAGAGCAAAAAGAATGTCTTAAAATATGGATGAGAGTTACTAGGTTTATGTGGATGTAGGGAAAAGCATTTCAAGCTGAGCAAACAAAGAATATATACTACATTCACAGGCTTTATTAACAAAGTGCTTTTTGCATCTTGCTTCATGACATAAGTCTGATCCACACACACTGAGACCAACTTCAGGTGTCACCAAGCAAAGCCCATTAACAATTCTCCAGTGCAAGCTCTCACCTTTCCATTCTTTGATCATCCTTTGCTTCTGAACCAAACTCGGTCTTGTTCTATTGGCATGAGCCACACCCAGCAGGAGGACCCTTGTTGGGGCCCAACTTGGGAGGGTCAGTAACACATGGACTCCTATAGCAAGTGTTTAACTGCACGGCGATCTGCCCAAAAACTCCACGGCACACTTATCCTATATGATCTTCACGTCCTTGGTCTACCCCAGGCTCTGGGAAAGTAAATAGAAGAGGCCCAGACCATCAACAATCTAATCTTGGAAAAAGAGATTGTGTCTTCTAAGTTCCCCACCAAGTTTGTCTTTATCACAACATTTGTATCATTTGAAGGCTTCTCCCTCTTAGGCTATAGGAAGTAGAGAAATGGCAAACTCCTTGGGCATATCAGATATAGATATAAATACTGAATATTAGTTTTCCAAACTAATTGCAGAGGGAATGAAACAAATTACCCGCCTCTAAAGAAATTGCTGAGCACCTTAGAGAAAAGTACCAAATAACCATACCACAACCAGCAAATCTGAAACATCTGGAATCAGATCCTTTGGAATACACATCAAAAGCTATATATTGAATAGATCAAGGAAGTATTCTGCTCCTGAGCTGGAAGAGTTAATTTGATTTAGAACCACTAACAGTGAACTGTTCCACTTCCCTTACCATGCCATTGCATCTTTTTTCGTGAAGTGTTCTAATATGCTGCCTTGATTTTAAGTTGCCTAGATGTGAGAGGCATCATGAAATCCTACAGGTACCAAATTCTTGATTTCAAGATTTGTGCTCATTTCATTGCAATATGCTGCTTCTGAAAGAATGGGCATGCCATTCTCCCCTCCCCCACCATACCTTTTAGAAGGATCTTGAGTAATTGACGCTCACTCAGGATTGCTCAGTTTTGATGCAAAAAAGGGAGAGATTGGAGTTTAGGTACATGAGTCCAAGGAGAGTCAAGCTTGAAACACCTTACAAAGAAGAAACAATAATTAGAAGGCTCTAAAAAGAAGTAAAGGAAAAGGAACTACTTATGTGCTTTGTGCTGTGCTAAGTACTTAATCACAGCCAGTGACAGCTATTAATATCTCTATTTTAAAGATAAAGAAACTGAAGCTTGGTGAAGTAGTAAAGATGGTCACAAAGCCATCAGTCTTTTATAATCATAATAACCTTATTTGAATAGTACTTGGTATTTTTCAATGTGTTGCTAAATCCATTCTTTAAATTGCTCCTATTTTCATCTGTATGAAAAGGACAAGACATATTTTCTGAATTCTATTTTATACCTGATCAAACTAAGGCACAGAACTTTAAATCCTTTGTCTAACTGACTGCCAAAAATCCCCACTACCCCATAGCTTACAATAGTAACAATTTATTGTATCTCATGATTCTGCAGTGAAGTATCTGAGCAGGGCTCAGCTGTATGACTCTTCCATGTAGCACTGAAATCTCTCAGTAGTATTCACCTGGCAGATGGGCTGGCTTGGAGGACTGAAGATGGCTTCACTCATGTCTGGTGCTTTGTCAGGGATAGCTGGTAGGCTGGACTCAGCTGGGACTTTTTTTCTTTTTAATTTTATTGAGATACAATTGACAAATATCATTGTTTAGATTTAAAGTGTACAACGTGATGATTTGACATACATATACATTGTGGAATGATTACCAAGATCAAGGGGACTTTTGACCAGAAGGCCTACACATGGCCTCTCCAGCATGATGGTCCTAGGTTAGTTCCAAAAGAGGGTGTTCCAGCGAAAAAGAAGAAACTGCATGACATTTATAACCTAACTTTGAAAGTCACATAGTTACTCCTCCCAGATTCTATTGGCCAAAGCAGTCATAAACTCACACAAATTCAAGAGGAGGGAAGGTAAACATGAAATGAAATGTCAAAGGACCCGTGATGATGTTTCAAGACTGCCATAGGTGCACAGGTACTATTGGAATCGTGATTTAAAGCCACAACTTTGTCCCATTCCCTTGATGCTCTACCTGAGGAACCACCAACAATTCACAAGCCTGCAGGGTTGGAAGGGCAGGGAAAAGGGGCTGTCAGGGAACAATGGCAACCCAGAAGGAATAGACTCAGGGCTGTGCCAAGATTCCATTGCCAGTTGTGTTGGTCTATCATGAAAATCTAGAAATCCAGATTTTTATGTGAAATCTCCCAATTTTTAATTATTAGGAAATAATTCAAAAAAAAATTTTTTTTGATTTTATTTATTTATGTATTTATTTATTTTTAGCTGTGTTGGGTCTTCGTTTCGTGCGAGGGCTTTCTCTAGTTGCAGCAAGTGGGGTCCATTCTTCATCGCGGTGCGCGGGCCTCTCACTACCGCGGCCCCTCCCGTTGCGGGGCACAGGCTCCAGACGCGCACGCTCAGCAATTGTGGCTCACGGGCCCAGTTGCTCCGCGGCATGTGGGATCCTCCCAGACCAGGGCTCGAACCCGTGTCCCCTGCATTAGCAGGCGGACTCTCAACCACTGCACCACCAGGGAAGCCCCCAAATTTTAATATACTACATGAATTAATTTTAATCTTTAATTTTTTTTCACATCTTTATTGGAGTGTAAATGCTTTACAATGTTGTGTTAGTTTCTATAGTACAACAAAGTGAATCAGCTATATGTATACATATATCCCCATATCCCCTTCCTCCTGAGCCTCCCTCTCACCCTCCCTATCCTATCCCTCGAGATGGTCACAAAGCACCGAGCTGATCTCCCTGTGCTATGCAGCAGCTTCCCACTAGCCATCCATTTTACATTTGGTAGTGTATATATGTCAGTGCTACTCTTTCACTTCATCCCAGCTTCCCCTCCCCCCGCCCTGTCCCCTCAAGTCCATTCTCTACGTCTGCATCTTTATTCTTGCCCTGCAACTAGGTTCATCAGTACCACTTTTTAAAATTCCATATATATGCATTAGCATACAGTATTTGCTTTTCTTTATGACTTACTTCACTCTGTATGACAGATTCTAGGTCCATCCACCTCACTACAAATAACTCAATTTCGTTCCTTTTTATGGCCGAGTAATATTCTATTGTATATATGTGCCACATCTTCTTTATCCATGCATCTGTTGATGGACATTTAGGTTGCTTCCATGTCCTGGCTATTGTAAATAGTGCTGCAATGAACATTGTGGTACATGAATCTTTTTGAATTATGGTTTTCTCAGGGTATATGCCCAGTAGTGGGATTGTTGGGTCATATGGTAGTTCTATTTTTAATTTTTTAAGGAACCTCCATACTGTTCTCCATAGTGGCTGTATCAATTTACATTCCCACCAACAGTGCAGAAGGGTTCCCTTTTCTCCACACCCTCTCCAGCATTTATTGTTTGTAGACATTTTGATGATGGCCATTCTGACTGGTATGAGGTGATACCTCATTGTAGTTTTGATTTGCATTACTCCAATGATGCTGGATTGGAGCATACATTGGATTACAGCTTTGGATTACTCCAAAAGCTACTCCAATGTTGAGCAGCTTTTCATGTATTTGTTGGTCATCTGTATGTCTTCGTTGGAGAAATGTCTATTTAGGTCTTCTTCCCATTTTTGGATTGGGTTGTTTGCTTTTGTGATACTGAGCTGCATGAGCTGCTTGTATATTTTGGAGATTAATCCTTTGTCAGTTGCTTCATTTGCAAATATTTTCTCCCATTCTGAGGGTTGTCTTTTCATCTTGTTTATGATTTCCCTTGCTGTGCAAAAGCTTTTAAGTTTCATTAGGTCTCATTTGTTTATTTTTGTTTTTATTTCCCTAACTCCAGGAGGTGGGTCAAAAAGGATTTTGCTGTGATTTATGTCATAGAGTGTTCTGCCTATGTTTTCCTCTAAGAGTTTTATAGTGTCTGGCCTTACATTTAGGTCTTTAATCCATTTTGAGTTTATTTTTGTGTATGGTGTTAGGGTGCGTTCTAATATCATTCTTTTACATGCAGCTGTCCTTTTTTTCCAGCACCACTTATTGAAGAGGCTGTCTTTTCTACATTGTATATTCCTGCCTTTGTCAAAGATAAGGTGACCATATGTGTGTGGGTTTATCTCTGGGCTTTCTATCCTGTTCCATTGATCTATATTTCTGTTTTTGTGCCAGTAGCATACTGTCTTGATTGCTGTAGCTTTGTAGTATAGTCTGAAGTCAAGGAGCCAGATTCCTCCAGTTCCGTTTTTCTTTCTTAAGATTGCTTTGGCTATTTGGGGTCTTTTGTGTTTCCATACAAATCGTAAAATTTCTTGTTCTAGTTCTGTGAAAAATTCCATTGGTAATTTGATAGCGTTAATCTCTAATTTTTATCTCTATATCACACAATTTGAACTTTTCTGTTTTGTTTTCATGTCTGGAGGAAAATGAGGTAATTATTTGTTTCTTTTGCCAACTACAAATTGGCACTTGCCATCTACCTCTGCAAGAATTAAATCATGAGTCACTGTAGCTGCTGACCTTCAACACTCCCTAAAAGGAGTTTAGGGTGGAGATCAGGAATGAGGCACTCTGTGCTCTGGGAAAAACTGGCAGAAGAGGTCTTCAGATAGTTAGATATTTTCAGGAGATTTTATGAGCCCAATTCTTGCCTCTCCTTATGTCTAGAAAAGCACTAAAATCATTAACGGTGACATCTGCTCCTCGTGACTAGCAGCCAACCTCTGCCAAAATGTGTGCTTGACTGCACATACCCCATTCACTAAAATCGTATGTAACACTGACCTCCCCCACAGCCTCTCTGGAGCAGTTTCTCAGAGCTCTCTGAAATGCTATCTCCCAGGCTAGAGTCCTCATTTTGCCCCAAATAAAACTTCACTCACAACCCTCACATTGTGCATTTTTTCAGTTGACACTTTCAAAGCAAGAAGTATAGGTCCCAAATACAGGTCTGGAGTCAGACAGCCACAAGTTCCAGTCCCAGTTTTGCCACCTGATAATTCTGTGCCTGATGCTAAGTCACTTATGCTCTCTGAGCCTGTGTCCTCAACTGTAAAATGGGGATAATAATAATAATTATCTCATAGGACTTCTCAGAGTGAAAATGAGGCAAGAAGGCTAGCACAGCTCATGACACGTAGTAGGTCCTCAGTCAGTGGTACTTATCATTATGAAGGGGAAAACATCCTCCTCCACTCTGACAAGAATCAGTGTGGAGAACTTTCACCAGGAATCAAAAGACCTGAGTTTTATTCTGGCCTGAAGTGAGTCTAGGCTATAAATCAGGGAGGTCACAAAGACTTAGTCTAGGTCAGGGAGGCGGGAAAGTAGGAGGCCCCTGCAAAGCTGAGGTCCAAGTCAGGCTATGACTTGAATAAAGTGCATGAAAAGAGAGGCCATGGTCTACATAGAGGCTGAAGGACCAGGCAAGCAGCATCGTTGAGCCCTGCCCTTGGAATCACGCTGTTACTTAGATGACCTTGGGAATACCACAGGATTTCTGTGGAGTTTGCTTGAATTCCTCACAGGTAAAATAAATAACATAATCTCTTCTTAAAAGGGTTGATGTGAAGATCAACTGAACGAGCTCATGTGAATTATCTGTCAATGTCTCATACATATACTTAATGAATGTTTATTGAATCTGACTCTGAGCCATTCCGAAGTCAAGCAGAAGACTGAAGATGTTTCCTCTTTAAAACTCAGAACACACACGTACACACACATACACATACACACACACACAGGTGCATCTAAAACTGTTGAAACCTGAATACACCCTGTGGATTGTACCAATGTCAGTTGGTATGAATATTGTACTATAGTTATGGGAGATGTAACCATTAGGGAAAACTAATTGAAAGCTATACATGGGACCTCTGCACGTTTTGTTTGTTAGGTTTTTGGGGTTTTTTTTGTTTTTTTTTTTGCTACTTCCTATGAATCTATAATTGTTTCAAAGTAAAAAGTTTTTTTAAAAGTCAGAAGAAACAGTGGAATATAAACCAAAGAGAGAGTGAGAGAAATCAGCAAGACACTCAGAACACAAGGCAAAGACCAGGAAGGTGGGGAGGGTAGGGGCAGCGGCAGGAAATTCACAGGTATTGAAAAAGGCCGGATGAAGCCTGTAGGGAAACAAACAGCTGTGAAGCACTGATCCTAAAGCTTCAAATCTGAGGCCATTTTCTCTCACAGCCTAGACACTTCTTTCCTGGTTACTATTCTATTCAGAAGACTATCTTGGGGCCTAGCCAGACCAATGGCTGCAGACAGAAACAGGTAAATAAGAACACAGGACCAGAACCAGAGGGTGTACTATGGAATAGAGGAGGAGACAGAAGAAGGAACAGTGGCCACCAGAAAACATACCAAAATTTGATTATTCATCATGCCACATGTGGTTTTACATGTGTCCCAGAGCTTGCTCTGAGGCAAATCTTGAATGGTGCATTTGGCTTTCAGGCATATTGGTGATCACTTTCTTGTTTATTCAATCCACAGAAAGGTTAATTATGCTAGTGACTGTGGCTGGGAAACAATTCTTGGAAAATGCTTTGGTAACAACAGGTTGGCAGTGTATGAAAACCATCTGCTTCCCGCAAATGTTAAGGTAAACTTTCAAATTTGTGGGGTTAGCAATTACAGATTGTATGGTTGTTTAGCAGAGGGAAAATACATGCTGTGTTGATGTAGACTTTCGAGATCTTCTTGACACCCAGCCGAGAAAGAACACCCTGTTATAAGAAGGATGGTCTTCGAGCACATCAAAACTTTGGGTAAGTCATCTTTGTTTGCACGTATTAAGGCTAACAGAACAAGAACATCACACAAGGGAATATAGTATTTATACTGAATGTCTCCTAAGTAAATTAAGCCTCTCTGGTTTGCTCTTGCCTTGACCCACTAATGGGAACAGGATTATAGATGGAAGATTTGTTTCTTATAAAAATATTCAGTTTATTCTACAAAGGAACGTAAAATGCTGCTCCTCTGACCCCGTGGCAGGAGCTGCTCTCAAGGGCTGCAATTGTGGTTGTTCCAGCTGCTTTGCCATGAAGAGGTCTACTCTCCAACTCTTCTGATGGCAGGGCTTCATGGCTCCCCACCTCCACTCTGGAGGAGAGAAATGGAAAGGGCTAACGGGCTCCCAACTTAGCAAATGTTGTCAGGACCACTAATCCATCATTCTAAGGGTACTTCTCAAAGAGACAGATTCTTGTGAAAATCATTCAGCTGATGCTGAGAGGGAATATTTTAAGTAGAGTGGAGTTCAAAATTATGAATGGCAGCAGAGAATGGACACAAATCATATTTGCTAATGGAAGTAAAAAAATCAAATTTGTCCCTTGTGGTTACATCTTGAATAGCAACACCTTATAATGCTTAGGCCCTAGGTGGCTTATGTCCACTACTTATTGAGGAATGGCCACATAAATATATAAATTAAAATTTTAGGCAATCTTAGATCTGTAGGTGATTAACACCATCCCCACAACATTCTCAGCCTGATTGACCATTTATGACATTTCTGCTGAGATCTGGAAAGGCAGGGTGAAGGAAATTGTGACATCTACCTCAGTTTGTATGTGTGAACATCTTATAGTGGCGGTTATAAAAAAAAAAGGAAACTTCTATCCTTGTCAGAAGACAGCGAGGCATTAAAAAGAACACAGAGGGGCTTCCCTGGTGGCACACATTGGCTTCCCTGGCCAATGCAGGGGACACGGGTTCAAACTCTGGTCCGGGAAGATCCCACATGCCACAGAGCAACTAAGTCCATGCGCCACAACTACTGAGCCTGCACCCTAGAGCCCGCAAGCCACAACTACTGAGCCCATGTGCCACAACTACTGAAGCCCGTGCACCTAGAGCCCATGTTCTGCAACAAGAGAAGCCACTGCAATAAGAAGCCTGTGCACCATAACGAAGAGTAGCCCCCGCTCGCCGCAACTAGAGAAAGCCTGTGTGCAGCAAAGACCCAATGCAGCCAAAAATAAATAAATTAATTAATTTATTTTAAAAAAAAGGAACACAGAATCTGGAATCAGATGATATTTATTTTAGTAGAGACTCTGACACCAAATAACTGACCTTGTGCTAGGTATTCAAACTCGGCAAATCACAGAATTTTCATAATTAAAACTGGATCGACAACAATAATATGTTTCTCATAGGATTGCTGTATGAGACCCAGCTATCTCTCCAAGTGACAGATACATATTATTTCCTTCTTCTTTGTTAATCAGGTCCCAGTTTTGCTTAGGTGTTCACACTCCCCTTGGCTATATGCTCAGAGAAAGGACCCCTCCCAGGCCTAAGTGGTTAATCTTGACTAGTCTAAGTCAAACATGGCCCTTCCATTGCCCCTGACAAAATCTGGTTTAGGCATAGGCATGTGACAAAATTCTTGCCAAAGAGACATGAAGGGAAGACTCTGGGGGAAGGAGGCCTCCAGAAGATGGATTATTCATTCTTACACAGAGCCCCATAAAGACAAGTTCACTTTCCTACCCCAGGATAGTGTTAGCTACACATGAGACCCATAACTGCAGCGACCATAAAACCATGAGAACAAAGCCAAGAGAATTTTAAAGAACCCAAGCTAGATCCAGGATGCATTTACGAATTAGCAGCCAAAGAACCAGCCTATCTCTGGACTTCTCGTTATGTAAGATGATAAATTTATTCTGTTTAAGCTACTTTTTCTTTTACTTGCAGCATCCCAGGGAATCCTACCTGATACAATATAAGAATCAAATAAATAATGTCTATGGGGGTCTACCCTCCAGATATGGGATGGACCAGATGCAAATGGAACCTTACCAAAGTTGCAACCCAGCTTCAATGCATCTCAGTCTCAGATTGTATTCATGTGACCTGCCCTCTATTGATGATCTTGAGCATATGGCAAACTCACTCTAAAGGCAAATGACATCACCGAGAGCTTCCACAGATTCCCATAAATTATGTCTGCCATTCAAATAAACATAACAGACATATCAACAAACAAGAATAACAGGAAAAACACAGACAATGGAAAAAGAACGGGAGATGACCTGGTTTGGGAACCCATCAGACATGAACTTTAAAATAACTGTCAATAGAGGCTTCCCTGGTGGCACAGTGGTTGAGAATCCACCTGCTAATGCAGGGGACATGGGTTCGAGCCCTGGTCCGGGAAGATCCCACATGCCAAGGAGCAACTAAGCCTGTGGGCCACAACTACTGAGCCTGTGCTCTAGAGCCCATGAGCCACAACTACTGAGCCCGCGTGCCACAACTACTGAGGCCCGCATGCCTAGAGCCCATGCTCTGCAACAGGAGAGGCCACCACAATGAGAAGCCCACGCACCACAACAAAGAGTGGTCCCCACTTGCCACAACTAGAGAAAGCCTGCACAGCAACGAAGACCCGACACAGCCAAAAATTTAAAAAAATAATAAAATTAAATAAATTAAATAAATAAATTTTTTAAAAAGCCTTTGTCCAACTTAATAAAAAAAAATAAATGTCAGTAAAATGTGGAGATGACAAGATGGAGAATGTAATCAGAGAACTGGCACTTACAAAAATCAAATTAAAAATTTAGAACTGAAAAATATAATAATCAAAATTAAGAATTCTATATGGACATAACAGTGAATCAGGAGTTAGGTCAATAGAAACTATTCAAGCTAACACAGGGAGAGGAAGAAAAGATGAAAATCTTAGAAAGTACCAAGAAAGACATATGAGAGAGGATATAAAGCTCTATCATGTATATAATGGAATTGCGTAAAGGAAGAAGAAAAAGAAAGGATCAAAGGCAATATTTGAAAGTTGACAGTTGAAAATTATCAAAAATTGACAAAAGATATTAAGCCACAGATTAAAGCAGGATATATAAAAAGAAAACCACACCTAGGAATATCATAATAAGACTACTAAAAACCAAAAACAAAATCATTTTAAAAGCAGCCAGAGGAAAAAGCACATTTATCTTCAAAGGAGCAATAGTAAAACTTAATGCCTGACTTTTCAATAGAAACTTTAGAGGCTATAAAACTATAAAAATGCTTTTTAAAGTTCTTAAAGGAAATAACTATTAACTCCCAAAACTAAAACCAATGAAAAATGGTACATACCCAACAGAAATAAGTATTTATGCCCTGCCAAAAGTAAGCCTATACAATAATGTTCATCACAGCTTTATTATTAATAGCCCAAAATGAAAAACAACCCAAGTGTCCATCAATAATAGAGTGGATAAATAAATTGTAATATAGTCAATGGGATACTACATGGCAATTTAAAAAAAACCCACTATTACACATAAAAGATGATTCCACAGACCTAATGTTGAGTCAAAGAAGCCAGAAACAAAAGTACATGTTGTATGGTACCACTTGTATGAAGTTCAAGAACAGGCAAACTACGTATTGTTGGAGAACACAGAATTGCGTTACTTCTATAGCAAAAAGTGCTGTCTGTAGGGAAGGATGGGAAAACTTCTTGGAGTGCTCTACATGTTCAAAACCTTGATTTGGATGGTATACATAACAAATTCATCAAGCTGAACGCTGAGATTTTGTGCTTTGAATGTATGTAAGTTGTTCTTAAATAAAAACATGTCACATATAAAGAAGAAAAAAGCAAAGAGTAAATAAAAATTGTCTCTATACAAGCAAACAAAAAACCCTGAGAAAATTCATTGTCAACAGAATCCCACTAAAAGTAGTTAGCTCTTCAGACAGTAGGAAAATGATTCTAAGCAATAAAATCAAAATGCAGGAAAGAATTAAGGACAATTGGTAGAGGTACATCAAGTATATAAACCTAAATGAATATTATCTATACAAACAATGATAATAATGTCTTGTGAACTCTAAAATGTATGTGTTACTTGCTTGACATTATAACCAAAATCAGGAAAAGAATAAAAGGAGTATAAATGTTCTCAATCAGCAATACCTGGGAAGTGGTAAAAGATCTAATTTATATTAGACTGTAATTAGTTAAGTGTGCTTGTAATTTCTAGGATACTCACTAAAAGTATGGTAAAAGAATGTATAACTAACAGGTTAATAGAGGAGAAATAATGAAGCTAGATATGAGAGAAAACAGTACACACAAATACACCAGTATACACATTAAGTGTAAGTGGATTAATATTTTGATTAAGAACAAAAATTAACAGACTGAATAAAACAAAACACAACAATATGCTCCATCTTTAAATATAAAGATATTAGACAAACTGTAAGGAAAAAGATAGCTTCCTAGGCTGGATTTCTTCAGAAGCAGACACTGACACAAGTATTTGAGTGCAAATAGTTTACTATTAAGTGATGACAGGATCATATGTAAGGGAATGAGAAAAATAAGACAGGGAAAGGTAGGATACTGGATGCATTAATGAACAGTTTAATTCTTGAGGCAATTATAACTGAATTCTGCTATGGACTGATGCGGGATGGTATAAAATATATATCACAGTGTCTCAACTGAGGGGTTAGAAAACTAGGTATTTATCCCTAACTCCCACACCTTATTGGTAGAGGGCTCTGCCTGGAGAACTACTAACTCCCCCTACTTCCTGCCTGCCACAGGAGTCAATTAAAAATGTCAGGCAGAGAGTTGAAGGTGCTTATGGGACTCAGTAGGATGATTTAGCATTTCCTGGAAGACTGAGTGCTGAGGAGATACCAGCCGGGTATCCATAGCTTCAGCCACAAATGAAAATATATATACCATGCAAACAGTAATTTAAAAAAAAAAAACAACTATATCAGACAATGTAGATAAGACACATTTTTTTAAATATTTTTGGCTGCACTGCACAGCATGTGTTATCTTAGTTCCCTGACCAGGGACTGAACCCGTGCTCCCTGCATTGGAAGCGCAGAGTCCTAACCACTGGACCACCAGGGAAGTCCCAAGACACATTTTTAGAAATTAAAAAAATTTTTCATAGGAGAAAAGGATGATTTAACACTTATTAATATGAACTCAACTGCATAGATTCACAATACATGAAATATAAACTGACATAGGAAAAAAGAAAAAATAAATATATAATCATAGAAATATTAGCATGCCTCTCTCAATAACCAGTATATACACTGACAAAAATATCAGTAAAAACAAACAAACAAAGATCTGAATAGCACAAATAATACTCTGGAACTAATTGACAGCTATTGTTAGAACACTGCAGCTGAGAGCACCAGTAGCAGTACACACAGTATTTTCAAGTGTACATAGAACATTTATCAAAATTGACAATACACTTGACTATAAAGCAAGTCTCAACGCCTTGCATATAATTTAAGTCATACATAATATGCCCTCTGAACACGGTGGTTTAGAGCTAGAAAACAATAACAAAAATCTAAACAGAAAATCCCTAAAACTAACGATTATGCAAAATAATTCCAAATGAACCTTGGGTTAAAGAATAAACCACAATGAAAATTAGAAAATATTTTGTACTAAATTATTAAAAAACATATCAAAACTCGCAGATGCTGCTGAAATACGGACTTAAAGGAAAATGTGTAGCCTTAAAAGCATATGTTAGAAAAGAAATTTTAAAAGGCCCAAACCCAAAGTTTTAAGTAATTAACTGAAATAGTAGAAGGAGGGAAATCAAAAAGAGCAGAAATAATAAAATGGAAGCAAACACAGTAGAGGAAATAAACAAAGAAAAGTGACTATTAGAATAACAAAAAGAATAAATGCTTAGCAAGATTGATCAAGAAGAGAGGGACAGAGACAGAGAAAGGAGGACAGGGGAGTGGGGAGAGAGATTTGATAACCAGGTATGAAAAAGAACATATCACAACATATCCTACAAACACTTTTTTTGAAAAAAAGGAAGAATAATGAGAGGATATTATAAATAAACTTTATGCCAGTAAATTTAAAAGTTAAGTGAAATTGCCAAATTCCTAAAGAAGGAAATTTCCCTAAACTGACACAAGAATAGAAAACTTGATCTATAGCTAGTTAAAAGTTAAATTCCAGTTAAAACATTCCACCAAACGGAGAAGTCTCTAGGCTCAGACAGCCTCATTAGTTAATTCTTCCAAATATTTAAGGAGAAAATATCATCAATCTTACACAAGTTTTTCCAGATAATAAAAAGAATAGCTAACTTTATGAGATCAGCATAACCTTGATTCAAACAACCTGACAAGGATATTGGAAAAAAGGAAAATGTCAGATAAATCTCTCTCAAGAAACATGTAAAAATCCTAAATTAAGACATCAACAAGTCCAATCCAGCAGTATACAAAAGTGATAGTACCCAAGGCCAACTAGGGTTTACTCCAGAAATAAAAATTCCTGGTTGGTTAGCACTCAAAGTTCAATCCATGTAATTTAGCACATTAATGGAGTAAAGAATAAAACAATATGATAATCTAAATACATAAAAAGCATTTGATAAAATCCAATACCTTCTTCTAAAAATTTCTAGCAAACTTGGAATGGAGGTGAACTTTCTTAATTGGATAAATACTATTCTTTAAAACCCTTATATCAAATATCATACTTAATAGTGAAATACTGAAAACTTTTTCCCTGAAATGGAGAATGTGACAAGAATGCTTGATACTACCATTTTCCTATTCAACATTGTACTGAGGACCTGGGCTAGCACAATAAGGGAAGAAAAAATTAAAACCATAGAACTGGTATGGAAGAAATTAAAAGGTCCTTATTCACAGATGACATGATTGCATGCAATAGACAATCTGAAAGAATATACGATTAGAACTAATAAGTGAAAATAGCAAGGTTGATATTTAAAAAGTGTTTTTATATAGCACTAACAAATAGAAAATATTTTAAATAATACCATTTACAGTAGCATCATAGACATGAAATACTTCAAAAAATTTAACAAAAGAAGTGCAAAACTTCTGAACTCACAGCTATGAGACATTACTGAGAGAAATTAACACCAATTTAAATGGAGGGTTATACCATCCTTATTGACTGGAGAACTCATACTATTGATTCAATACTATTCAATACTATCCCATTCAACATCTGTAGCAGGACTAGTTATTATTGTAAAAAGTGACCAGCTGATTCTAAATTTTATGTGGAAATGCAAAAGGCTAAGAATAGCAAGACAATATTGAAAAAGGCAATGCTGCAAGATTTACCTACCAAATATCAAAACTTGTTTAAATGTACATTGATTAAGACATTGTAGTACTGGTACACAGATAGACAAATATATCAATAGGAGACAAGAGAGTGTTCAAAATTAAACCTATCCATATACAGTCACTTGGTTCGGACAAATATTCTCTGCAGTGCAGTCAGGAAATAATGGGCTTTGCAATAAATGGAAAGTGAATTGGAAATTATTATGGGAAAAGTGAACCCTGATTCCTTCCTAACAACAAACAAAAACTAATTCCTGATTAAAAGTAGATCTAAATGTGGAAAGTAAAACATTAAATCTTCTAGAAAAAAAAACAAAAGAAAATATCTTTATGACCTGAAAATAAGTGAAGGTTTATTAAACAGGACACAAAAATCAACATTACATCAGACTATATAAGAATTAAGAAATTTTATATGCCAAAAGACAAGATTTCAAGAGTAAAAAGTTAGAGGGGAGGGATAAATTAGGAGTTTGGGATTAAAGTATACACACTACTATATATAAAATAGATAATCAACAAGGGCCTACTATATAGCACAGGGAACTATACAAAATATCTTGTAATAACCTACAGTGAAAGAGGATGTAAAGTGTGTGTATATATATACATATATATAAAACTGAGTCACTTTGCTGTACACCTGTAACTAAAACATTGTAAATCAACTATATTTCAATAAAAATTAAAAATATAAATATATAAATAAATACATATACAAACAGAGCGAAAAGGTAAACCACAAATTGGGAGAATATATTTTCTATATATATACAGCAAAGAACCCGAAACCAAAAAAAAAAAAAAAAAAAAAGCTACAAATCAAGAAGAAAAAAGACAGAAAACCTGAATAGGCACTTCACAAAAGGAGATATTCAAATAGCCAATAAGCATATGCAAAGGCACTCAACTTCATTAGGTGTTAGAGAAATGCAAATTGAAATAAAATAATACCACTACAACACCCAACAGAAAGGGTATAAATAAAAATCTGACAATACCAATTGTTGGTAAGTATGTGGAGCTACCAGAACTCTCATTCTCTGCTGGTGAGGGAATAAATTGTTTGAATTACTCTGAGAAACCTTTTAGGCAGTACCTAATCAAGCTGAAGATTTACCACTCTAGCAACCCAGCAAGTTTATCTCTTAGGTATACAACCAGCAGAAATGTGTTTCTGTTTTACCTGTATATCAAAAGACAAACACAAGAATTCATAACAACCCAGATGTCCATTAATAGTAGAATGAATTTTTAAAAATACTATACAGCAGCAAGAAAGAATTATTGCTACATGTAACAACATGGATGAATCTCACATACTAATTGAAAGGAATAAACCACACATAAGAGTATATAATTCCATTTCCTAAAGTTCAAAAACAGGCAAAATTAATCTAAGTTGTTGGAAAGCAGAACAGTGGTTACCTTTGGTTAGGAAGAGGCACAGGGGAGATTTGGGGGGGTATAGGAAATCTTCACTTTTTTATCTCAGTGCTGGTTACATAGGTACACGTACTTTGTAAAAATTACTTGACCACTTGTGATTCGTGCATTTTTCTGAATATATATTATAGGTAAATAAAATGTATTGAAATAAAACAATACACATTATATAAATGTACTTTGTAAAATGAAAAATATGTAAAAGCAAAATGAATGTCCACAAAAGTACTTTGTAAAGAAGTTTGATTGCTCCGTTGTAGGAACAAGGTAAACGATCAAGAGATGTTTGATTTTAAAAATATGTGGATCACTGAGTCACTCTGCTGTATAGCAGAGATTGGCACAGCACTGTAAATCAACAATACTGCAAAAAAAAATTCTTTTTAAAGAGATGTTTGACAAAGACAGGAAGCAAGAAATATACAAAGGACGGAAAAAAACAGTGGAAAGGAAAGGAGAGAGGGAGGGAGGGTCCAACAATGCAGTACAGCCAGGGATGTTCCACCTTGAGCAAACTCTGTGCTGCTAGCTCTCGGATTCACTGATATAACTTGTACAAAAATCCAAGCAACTGCAACAGTCAGTTAACTGCTAAGTACCAAGCTCTGGGCTCTTCTTCAATCATGTCAAGGACGTACTTTATACCTATTTTATGGGTGAGTGTAATGAGGCTTGGAGAGGTTAGATACCTGTGCAAAGTCACAAAACCTATAAAGACAGAAGCAAGGATGTGAATCCCTGTCGATGTGACTTCCAGACCATATTCTCAACAGCCACCCTCTCCTGCTAACACAGTAGTCAATAGTTATCTATTTAGATATGTTTTGAAAGGCTAAGTAAATAGCAAGGTCTAAGGATCTCCTGCATCCCAAACTGCTTTCCTAATATTTATCTTTCTTTATCTTTTTAAAAAATCTTTCTTTATCTTTGATGAACAGAGATGATGTTCCTCAGGAAAGGAAAAAGTGATGACATAGCAACAGCTTGATGTCCCACAAAGCTGTCTGGAGTTGGTCCCTGGAAGTGTTTGTGGTTTGCACACGCAGGTGACGGCAATGGGGATCTAAAGCAATGGGACTCATGTACACTGACTTCATCACTTACTAAAGAAAAGAGTCCTTTGCTCTGAAAACAAATGTGTTCCTTCCATTGCTCAGAAAGACCTCTTTATTCACAACCTGATCTTGGCCTCAGGCTGATCTGGCACTTGCAGTATCAAAACCCTGGAAACCCTCTGAGTGATACCTTCATTCCCCTGTGCACTTCCTCCATCCAGGCAGCACTGTCCCTCGCCTCATTTTAATACTTTGGCATTCAGTGTCCTACTCTTCTGGAACTCTCATTAAAACATGTTTGTGGTTCACCTACTGGGTGACTTGATAGCCTTATCAGTTAATCCTTACCACACATCTTTGGGGTAGCTTATTGGATTCCCATTTTGCATTGGAGGACAGTGAAGGTCAGAGATGTTAAGGGGTGTGTTCAAGGCTACACAAATATTGAAGGACAGAGCCAGGACCTATCAGATACTAGAGACTGGTCATTCCTTTCTACACACACCTATATAACACCCACTGTTGTAGACCCATATGAACAGCAAAACATCTTGAAAAAGAGGGAGGAATGTGAAAAAAAAGCACACAAACACAAAAACCTTAGTGATCTGGGGTTAAATGAAGGACCAATCTTGCATATTTCAGTAGCCTCTTAAACATTTGTAATTGAATTGCATTAGAATTATTCAGCTTCATTTTACAATTATGCCTGTTATGCATGCATTCATGACTCAGGCCTTTAGTTAACAGTAGATACCAGGTACTGGGCTAAGAACTGGCATGATGATGATGGCGATGATGATGATACTGACAATGACAGCATACTGTCTACCCACATGGACCTTACCATCTAATTGGGAAGTTAAACAATCACATTAACAGCAAAGAGTGTTGTCTGTTATGACAGGGGAAATTATGACCCTGATCATCAAGTAAAAAGTACAATCATGATTAGAGTTCTGTTGTCAAAAAGGCACGAAAGTGTCAAATGTATTTAAATCAAGATATTATTAAAAAAAGTTTGGGGCATTTACTTGCCTTAATAACTAGAAAAACGTTTGTTAACTTCTTGGGGATAATCAGAATAAATAAGAGATTGTTGGGCTTCCCTGGTGGCACAGTGGTTAAGAATTGGCCTGCCAATACAAGGGACATGGGTTCGAGCCCTGGCCCGGGAAGATCCCACATGCCACAGAGCAACTAAACCCGTGAGCCACAACTACTGAGCCTACGTGCCACAACTACTGAAGCCTGAGCGCCTAGAGCCTGTGCTCCACAACAAGAGAAGCCACCGCAAAGAGAAGCCCGCGCACCACAACAAAGAGTAGCCCCCGCTCCCCGCAACTAGAGAAAGCCCACGTACAGCAATGAAGACCCAACACAGCCAAAAATAAATTAATTAATTAATTATTTTAAAAAAAGAGATTGTTCTAATATGACAGATTATCTGCCTTTGTTTTACAGTAAACTCAAAGCTCATTAGCATGTCTGGTTCTACCTTCTGTGTCTAGCAGGGTAGTATGGAAAGAGCAAGGTCTTTGGAGGGACAAACACTGAGTATAAGTATCAAGTGGGTCATTAGTTTTTTTCTGGTTCTTCTTATTTCTATTAGAAAAAGCCGCTCATAAGAACACTGGGAACAGAGTTGCTGGAAGAACCAAGGAAGACAATGTGTATAAACAAACTTTGTTACCTATTATATTACTTAGAAATTTTTTTGGTTGCAAATGCCAAAAACCTAATTCAACTAGCTTTAAAATTGTATTTGTTAAAAACTTTTGTCCACACAAAAACCTTCACACAGATGTTTATAGAAACTTTATTCATAATTGCCAAAACCTGGGAGCAACCAAGATGTCCTTCAGTAGGTGAATGGATCAATAAACTGTGGTACCTCCAGACAATGGAGTATTATTCAGCTTTAAAAATAAATGAACTATCAAGCCATGAAAAAACATGGAAGAAACGTAAATGCATATTACTAAGTGAGAGAAGCCAATCTGGAAAAGTACGATTCCAACTATATGACATCTGAAAAAGGCAAAATTATGGAGACAGTGAAAGAGTCAGTGGTTGCCAAGGCTGGAGGAGAGGGAGGTCAGGGTAAATAGGCAGAGCACAGAGGACTTTTAGGGCTTCCCTGGTGGCGCAGTGGTTAAGAATCCGCCTGCTAATGCAGGCGACACGGGTTCAAGCCCTGCTCCATGAGCAGCTGAGCCCGTGCACCACAACTACTGAGCCTGCGCTCTAGAGCCTGCGAGCCACAACTACTGAGCCCGTGTGCCACAACTACTGAAGCCTGCAAGCCTAGAGCCTGTACTCCGCAACAAGAGAAGCCACTGCAATGAGAAGCCTGCGCACTGCAAAGAAGAGTAGCCCCCGCTCGCTGCAACTAGAGAAAGCCCACGAGCAGCAACAAAGACCCAACGCAGCCAAAAGTAAATAAATTAAAAAAAATTTTATTTAGTATCATACAGAAACTACTCTGTATGATACTACAGTGATGGAAACATGTCATCATAAATTTGTCCAAACCCATAGAATGTACCACGCCAAGAGTGAACCGTAATGTGAACTATGGGCTTTGGGTGATTATGATGGGTCAATGTAAGTTTGTCAGTTGTCACAAATGTACAGCTCTGGTGGGTGACGATGGGGGAGGCTAAGCATGTGTGGAGGCAGGAGGATATGGGAAATCTCTGTACCTTCCTCTCAACCTTGTTGTGAACCTAAAACTGCTCTAAACAAAGTGTCTTTTTTTTTTTTAAATGGTATTTACTGACTCCCATGACTGGAAAGCGTGGGGCGGATCTCACCTCAAGCACTGCTGGGCCTAGGGGCTTAAAGGATGCAGCCAGAATGCTCTCCATCTCTTGCCTCTGTTATTCTGTTGGCTTCGTTCTTTCCTATTGTAAACAGTCTTCTTGAGTCTTCTTACCTCATCCTGGCTGGCAATCCTACAGGAGAGACAGTCTCTCTCTCCACTTTTGCATATATAAATCCTAGGGATCCTGGTTGACCAGGCCTTCATCCTGTACCCAGCCCTTGAGTCAGTTAATGGGGCTAGAGTGAGAGTATTATCGTGACTGGCTAGGCCTGGTCACACTATTACCCTGTGGTGACGTGGACAGGCACAGAATACTATGGACTATGTTCTGGAGGAGGGGTGACTGCCCAAAGAAGCAGAGGGGATAGAGAAAAGCATGATGGAGAGTCAGATCTGCACAATCCACCACACACAGTGACTAAGTTAAGATCTGTGGATTTCTACACACTTCACGATACTCCAGCTGTGTGATCTAGGCCTATATATTTCACTGCCCTATGCTTCATTTTCCTCATCTATAAAATAAGGCATTTCCTCTGTAAGCATGAAATGAAATCATAAACCCCAGATGCCTGGTACCTGGCACATAGAATTGCTCTGTAGAAGGCAGCCATTACTAATAAGATTAATCCCCATCTCACAGACCTGGGAACAAAGGCTCAGAGAGGTTCTAATTTGCCCTGGGCCACATCCATGGGACACCCTATGGAGAGATCATAACAACAAGTGTAAGAGCCTGGAGCCCTGCAGACATCCTTTGCACTTAGGGAATTATACAAATGATTTCTCACTGATGACATCTGGTCCTGAGGGAGATAAGGCTCACTTTTAGCTGTGTTTAAGGACAATCGTATAGTCATCATAATGTCTTGTGCTGCATGCTGCTTTTATTTTTCAAAGTGTTTCCCATCAGTTACATCATTTTACTCTTAAATATCCCTATGAGTCAGGGAAGACATTATCACCATTAGTTGTTGTTCTTATTATTGATTTTTTTTTAATGCTCTGCTTGTTATAGAGCAAATACAGCCATTCCCATTTTTAAACTGTTCCTAATATATTTTTTCATGAATTCTGGTGCTTAGTTTTCTCTGACTTGAATTATTCTCTCCAAATTGAAAATGGCAAATGTCCTTGACAAATGCACAGCAAGATGGCTTAGGACGAGACTAAGGAGTGGGAGAGCTGGAAAATGGATTTTTATATACAAGCAAATGAATGACAAAATCTGTATTTCCCAATCCTAAACCTCTGCAGAAGCTGGAGTCAGGAGGACCAAGGAATCTGTGAACTAGCTAACACCACAAGTTAGCAGCTGTTCACAAGGGGCCCAGACAATTGCCAAATGAATGCATTTCTCAGTGTAAACAGAGCTGATGGAAAGTCTGGGCCTTGTGAAATCTTGTAAAGGTCGGGAGTCCCAGATTCTACCACTCAGCTCTGCCACTGACTAGCTGTCTGACAGTAGGAAAGGGACACCTGCTCTCTGAGCCCCACTCACTTCTGGAGAATGGAAATACCAGGAACTTCTGAGGAAGGTAGGTCTGGGTGTGAATCCAGCTTTCTTATATTCTGAGTGCGTGGCAAGCCATATAATTATCTGAGCTCTAATTTAGTCACTCAAACTGCTTATATTTGAAGATTAAATAGCACCAATATGTACAAGGACCTAATACAGTGCCTGCTGCATAGCAAGGATCAATAATTATTAGTATCTCTTTCCCTAGAGCAAAACAAACAAATCTATACATATATGATAGATAAATTGATATATATATATATATATAGGAACATAGATAGTATAATTATATGCATATATAATTACTGTGATAAAATTAAAACTTTCAGTTATTTAAAATGATTACAATACATTTAATATGCAATATACATTAAACATTTTATACTCTGTATTACTTCAAATTCTCAAATAAATATTCCATCTTCAAAAAGAGTATCATTGTGTAAAAGCCAGGGTTAGGATCACTCTATTCTCTCATACAGTAATTATTCAAGGACCTCCTATGTGTCAAGCACTTCCATGCATATAACGACTAGCAAAACAGATCAGGTCTCCACCTTGCATCTAATGGAAGTTCAGGCAATGATGACAAAGAACTGTTCCTCCCTGGAGAAAGTACCTAGGAAGGATATCTGGGGAACACATCAAGGGGCCACCAAATTCATTTTCAACAGAATTTATCCAGATGAAAACAGAAGCAGAGGATTCTAGATAGAGCAAAGTGAACGTAAGCATTAGCTCTGAGAAGGAAGCCAAGAGATGTTCCCTAAGGTAGAATCGATCACAAATGATTGGTCAGAGACAAGATCCTTATCTAAGTATATAAAATAAGCAGCACCATATGATGAAGGTCTACCTTTTCAAGGAATTTCACCCTCTTCTCTAAAACAATCCGTGTGCACATCTGCACAAAACAGAAGGAAGCTTAGCTATTCAACTTGCTTTGGTATCCAAAAATTCTTCAACAGGTCTCTAAAGGTAATCAGTTTCACAGCCCACCCATTGCCTTAAGGGAAATCTAGTTTCACAGTACGGTTAGATCACTCACCAGTCACATGTCTTTGGGCAAGTCACTGAACAGCTAGGCCTCAGTTTCCCCATTATCAAATGCTGAGAGTCATAAACCAATTCACTTTTCTTTTCAACCACCCACATGAGACCAACACTTTAATGAAAAAGGGTATTTTGATGTCACCCCCTTCGCTATGATTTTATGCATTTATCCTAAAGCCTGACTTTATCATCAGCTGGTTACCATTTATTAAAAAAAAAAAAAATGGAAACATCCCTGCATAATAAGACTCTCGTGGGAATGGTAAGGGAATTGGACTCACTTATAAAAATCAAGTAGCAAAACGATTTAGCTGTTGGTTCACTCCAGCCTGGGCTGTGCTTTGCATGAAAAATGAGCTCATCTTTGAATGTAGCAAATTCTGCTTGTTTGGGTAGTGCTTCTAATCGAGGCATATATATTTTCCCTCAATCACAGGAAAACAAATTGTCAGTGGCATATTGCTTTGATATTTCAACCATTTGCGGGATTCCCAGCCTCCAAAATGTCTTAAACAGAAGCATGAAGCATGAATAGGCCAAACTAGAGAAACCAGTATTTATGAGCCTATTCGAACCTTGTAAAGATTTGATCAGCAAATATGCCAATTGATACACCATAATGTTTTACAACTGCAGTTGTCTTGGTCTATAAAACTTATTATAATTCTGAAGGGATTTCTGCTTTCTTTGCAGACATTTCTGTTTTACTGCCACCTAGTGGTGTATATTAGAACTGGCAGTATTGCTGCTGGAATTTTAGGGAGGCAGAAAGTGAAAGAAAAAAAAAAAAAAAAAAGACACAAACAAATGATCCTAAAAGGCATCTTTCTCTCTGTCTCACTCATCTCACCTTCCCTATCCAAGTAATCCCCTCCGCTTACATACATAAACACAATATTCCAGGCAGATTCTATAAGGCTCTAGAATGGCTTACGGACTATGCGGTAGAAAAAGTCCCAAAGCCGTTTTTGACAAAGAGCCCTGATCTTCCTGATCTTTAATATCTACCAGACTATAAATAAAGCTGATGTTTTTACTCTCATTTGACTCCTCTTTCAAAAATCTCCACCAGCTGGAATGCAGTACTTAGAAGCTTCTAGACTTCTGATGACAGAGACCAAGATGGTGGTGGTGTTGAGGGGCCAGGATTGGCTCCTCAGGATGATACTGGGATGGCCTTGGCAGACTCACTGCTCAGGAAAAGCACACGGGGATGTCAAGCGGAGCTCCTTTCTAGGAGATTCCTAGGGCACCAACCAAAGGAAGCAAGAGAAAATCCCAGTCACCAATGTCCTGAGCATACAGAGAAAAAGGTCCCACTCTACAGAAGCTCTATGGCTTCCCACAGAAATATTGGTTCTAAGCCTGCATAGCAGTCTTGGGTCCCATTAGATCAATGATTTTCAACCTGAGGGAGTAGTATCCCCACAATAAGCATGGGGTGGTGGATATTTTGATTGCCACCATGAATGGAGAATGCTCTTGGAAACTAGTGCTAAATGTTCTTCACAGTCCTGCACAATGAAGAATGTTCCATCCAGAATGCCACTACTGTCCCCACACAGAAACACAGCATTCACTTGAGGATGGGGATGATTCTTCATTCCTTCTTTGATAAAGCTTTTCTGAGTTCCTTTGTGTCAGACCTTGGGTTAGAATCTATGGATCGGCTATTAAAGACACAGCCTCCTCAAAATTTCAAAGGATCCCAGTGGGTATTCCATTCATTCTCAACAACATGGTACTTTTGTTGATTTTCTTTTTCTCCCTTGAGGATACGGTAACTGATCAGGAAGCCACTTGAGGATAGGACAGCCTTGTCACAGTCACAGATGAGGATGCCCACCAGGTGGATATTGATTACCTCCCAAGGGTGCTGTGGTCCAGTGCACTCAAAGCGTCACACTCTCAAGAGACTCTAGCAGAGCCACATTCTGATTCTTACGGTGTTCATGCCAAGGTGCAGGGAAATAGCCTTCCTTTCTCTTTTGTGTTACACTTTGTCACCTACTTACCAAACAAGTTCTGCTTCTGTCTCTGTGTCTCAGAGTCTCTCCACGTCATCTCCTTTACCATCTACTTCTAGTTATGTACAGTCTTGGGTATGTGGTGGGATACCTAAATCTCAACAAACACCGTAACGTCCATCCTATTTCAAGCTAATTCCTAGATACCCACATGAAACCACTTTATCATATTCCTTCAGTAACTCCTCTCTACACCTGGAAAAATCCCTCATGCAAACCCACTACCTGAGGCCTTATTCACCAGGTCAGTACATCAGATACATTAAATCCCAGTTTAGACTCAAGCTGGAACACTCCCTCCCATTGCATAAGAGCTGAATCAATGTCCTTACATACGTTGATGAGAAAGATAGAGAGAGATGGACAGAGGATAGGTGATAGATATGATGTGATAAAACATCACATGTAAAAAGTTTGACACATACCAGGCTCTTAATTAAAATTAGCTTTATCCTTAATACATTTTTGGAGAATTCTGTTGTTATCAATGCCATTTTAAAGATGAGAAACTGAGGCTCGAAGTCACAGAGCAATTAGTTCATAAAGTTAGGATTCTAGCTTATTGATCTCTGACTCCAAAGCTCAGGCACTTTTGACTAAGCCATACTAGCTCTACATTCCATTCTCAAAATATCTTCCTTTTATGTAGATCGTGTAACATGTTCACACCACATACAGGCGACTGTGTGTATACACATTACATCAGTGTTCTTCTTTCCTTAAGCATGGCTTTCTCTCTCATCACATTCTGATGAGGAGGCGTCCTTTGGAAGATGTGGTCTATAATGGCTAGACTGCAGCTTGCAGCTGAAGCCAAGTGAGGTGTCAGCTGTGTGTCGGCAGAGCTTATGCTCCATACAACATACACCAATTTATGCTGCCCTAGAGATAATAACAGGCAGACTACAGAAATAAGTAGCTATCTTCCTCTCATTATGTGTTGTGGGTGGATAAACCGTAAACACTATTTCCTTCATTTGAATGTTGTAAATGCAACAGATGGGGAAATGTCTGTTAATAGAGTATTAGAAACCTTACGTATCTCTATTTTGTTTGTAAATACAATCTTGTTCTGAATCACAGTGATTTTCTGCAAGTCTGGGTGTGGTGGACATTACTAGGGCTCCTCAGTATCCATGGCCTCCCCATTTCCAGACACACAGAGACCATACTTCCCGGGCCCCGCTTGCATTAGGAAGGGCCACGGTACTCATCTGGCCAATTAGCTGTAAGCAGAAGCAGTGCGTGTGTGGCTTCTAGAACAAAGTAACTTAGTTCCAGATGGGTAACCTTTCAGAACTTTTTTCTTGCAACAGCCATTGTGGAAGCATGTGTTAACATGGAGGTGCCACAGGGTCCACAGAGACCAGACTGTGGAGCCGACCAACACACAGAGGATAATTGCCCTGGAGAATTGCCCAAATCCACGGCAGAATTTGCATAAATAAAAATAAACTTTTGACTTTTGTTTTCTTAAGCCACTGAAATTTAAATGTCGTCTCTTAACAACATAAGAGACATAACTTGGACCCTCCTGACTAACGCTGTGGGTGAGGTCATTTCACTCATACCATAAAATAGCATACACATCCTTCTGTCCTAATCCAAAGTAATATATGCATTTTAATCTCATACTCAACGTCTTCTACAAACTGGCCCAAACCTACCTCCTGAAATTACCTTCTACCATCTTCCAAGTGAAACTAAACACCATTCTTTGACCACATCTCACAATTCCTTGCTCTGTTTTTTAAATCTGTGTTGTTCCCTTGCCTAGCATACTGTCTCTTCCCTTCACACATATCAAACTGCTATCTTTAAAAGGCCCAACTCTTGGGCTTCCCTGGTGGTGCAGTGGTTGAGAGTCTGCCTGCCAATGCAGGGGACACAGGTTCGAGCCCTGGTCTGGGAGGATCCCACATGCCGCGGAGCGACTGGGCCCGTGAGCCACAATTGCTGGGCCTGTGCGTCTGGGGCCTGTGCTCCGCAACAAGAGAGGCCGCGATAGTGAGAGGCCTGCGCACCGCGATGAAGAGTGGCCCCCACTTGCCCCAACTAGAGAAAGCCTTCACACAGAGACGAAGACCCAGCACAGCCATAGATAAATTAATTAATTAATTAAAAAAAAAAAAAAAAAAGGCCCAACTCATATGCTAACTCTTCCAATGAAACCTTCCCTAATCCCACTATTCTGAAGTAATTTCTCCTTCCTTCAGATTTTCATATTTCTTGCTGCTCCTTCTAACTGTATATTTTGTATTATGCTTATTTTACACATAACATTATATTAGTTTCAGGTGCACAGCATAAAGATTTGAAACATGTATGTATAGTAAAATGATTACCCCAGACTACTTAATTTCTATCACTGCACATAGTTACGTTTATTTTTCTTGTGATGAGAACTTTTAAGATCTACTCTCTTAGCAACTTTCAAATATACAACACAGTATTACTAACTATAGTCACCATTCTGTACGTTCTATCCTCATGACTTATTTTATAACTGGAAGTTTGTACTTTTTGACCCCGTTCACCCATCTCACCCACCCTCTCCCACCTCCCACCTCTGGCAACCACCAGTCTGTTCTCTGTATCTATGAGTTCAGGGTTTGGGGTTTTTTTAATTTTTTATTTCCATTTTTAGATTCCACAAATAAGTGAGATCATAAAGGACTTGTCTTTCTTTGTCTGATTTTTTTCACTTAATGTAATGCCCTCAAGGTCCAGCCATGTTGTAGCAAACGGCAAGATTCCCTTCTTTTTTATGACTAATATTCATACATATGTCAAATCCTTTGCCTGTTTTTTAATTGAATTAATTATATTTTTCTTGTTGAATTATATACTGTAAGGTTTTAATGTGTCTTGCCAGAACTTTTTTTCTATTACTAGAGTATGTTATTTTTACTATATGTTTTTAAATGGCCTCTATGACACATACAATTTTGTAACTTGCTTTTTAAATTTAATATATTGTGGTCATCTTTACATGTCTATGTCTCATTACGTCACTTCCAATGACTGCTTTGTGGTTCATTATATGAATGTTCCATAATCTAAAATCTAATGCTTTTTTTTTTTAACATCTTTATTGGAGTATAAAATCTAATACTTTAAATTAGATTTAAAGTCCATGGGACTTTCCTGGTGGTCCAGTGGCTAAGATTCTGCACTCCCAATCCAGGGGGCCCGGATTCTATCCCTAGTCAGGGAACTAGATCCCACATGCCGCAACTAAGAGTTAGCATGCCACAACTAAAGATCCCACATGCCACAACTAGAGTTCCCACATGCCACAACGAAGATCGTGCACATAGCAACGAAGATCCCACATGCCACAACTAAGACGCGGTGCAGCCAAATAAATAAATATATAAATATTTGAAAAAAAAAAAGTTTAGGGCTTTCTTGGTGGCACAGTGGTTAAGAATCCACCTGCCAATGCAGGGGACAGGGGTTCGAGTCCTGGTCTGGGAAGATTCCACATGCTGCAGAGCAACAAAGCCCATGTGCCACAACTACTGAGCCTGTGCTCTAGAGCCCGCAAGCCACAACTACTGAGCCCATGCACCACAACTACTGAAGCCCACATGCCTAGAGCCCATGCTCTGCAACAAGAGAAGCCACTGCAATGAGAAGCCCACGCACTGCAACGAAGAGTAGCCCCGCTCACTGCAACTAGAGAAAGCCCACACAGTAACAGACCCAGCACAGCCAAAAAAAAAAAAAAAAAAAAAAGATTTAGATTTAAATACAGGATTTATTTAAAAGGAAAAGAAAAAAAATGCCACACTGCATCTATATCTTTGAACACTTATACAATCACCTCTTTTTTTAATTGAGGTATAATTGACATATAACATATTAGTTTCAGGTGTACAACATAATGATTCCATGTTTGTATACATTGAAAAATGATCATCAGGAGTCTAGTTAATATGCATCGCCACATAGAGTTACAAATTTTTTTTTCTTGGGATGAGAACTTTTAAGATCTACTTACTCAGTAACTGTCAAATCTGCAGTATGGTATTATAAACTATAGTCACCATGCTGTATATTATATTCCCATGACTTGTTTACTTTATAACAGGAAGTTTGTACCTTTTGACCCCCTTAACCTGTTTCACCCACCCCACCCCACCTCTGGTAGCCACCAATCTGTTCTCTGTACCTACAAGTTTGCTTTGCTTTGGTTTTCTGTTTGTTTGCTTATTTGTTTAGATTCCACATATAATACAGTATTTTTCTCTATCTGACTTTTTTCACTTAGCATAATGCCCTCAAAGTACATCCATTTTGTTACAAATGACAAGATTTCCTTCTTTTATATGGCTGAATAATATTCCTATATCTATATAGAGAGATATAGCAATCACATTTTCTTTTTCTATCCATCCATCAATGGACACAGGTTGTTTCCCTGTCTTGGCTATTGCAAATAATGCTGCAATGAACATGGGGTGCATACATCTTTTCAAATTAGGGTTTTCATTTTCTTCAGAAAAATATCCAGAAATGGAATTGCTGGAAACATATGTTAGTTCCGTTTTTAAGTTTTTGAGGAATCTCCATACTGTTTTCCATAGTGACTGCACCAATTTACATTCCCATTAACAGTGCATAAGGGTTCCCTTTTCTCCACATCCTCACCAATACTTGTTATTTCTTGTCTTTTTGATAATAGCCATTCTAACACATGTGAGGTGATATCTCATTGAGGTTTTGACTTGCATTTTCCTGATGATCAGTAATGCTGAGCATCTTTTCATGTACCTGGCCATGTATATCTTCTTGGAAAAATGTCTAATCAGATCCTCTGCCCATTTATAATTGGATTGTTTGTTTTATTTGCTACTGAGTTGTATGAATTCTTTATATATTTTGGATATTAACCCCTTATCAAATATATGATTTGAAAATATTTTCTCTCATTTAGTAGGTATCCTTTTCATTTTGTTGTTGGTTTCCTTTGCTGTACAGAGCTTTTTAGTTCAATGTAGTGTCACTCGTTTATCTTTGCTTTTGTTGCCTTTACTTTCAGTGTCGAATTCAAAAAATTACTACCAAGACCAACATTAAGGAGCTTACTTCCTATATTTTCTTCCAGGAGTCTTATGGTTTCAGGAGGTATGCTCAAGTCTAAACCATTCTGAGTTGATTTTTGTGTATGATGTAAGATAATACTCCAGTTTCATTCTTTTGCATGTGGCTGTCCAGTTTTCCCAACACCATTTTCTGAAGACTCTGGTTTTTACCATTGTATATCTTTGCTCCTTTGCTGACCATCTATGCATGAGTCTAATTCTGGGTTCTGTATTCCATTCCATTGATCTAGACATTGATGTTCCTGTTCTTATGCTAAGACCATGCTGTTTTGATTACGACAGCTTTGTAACAGTTTGAAATCAGGAAACATGAGGCTTTCAGTTTTGTTCTTCTATCTCAAGATTGCTTTGGCTATTCAGATTTCTTTGTGGTTCCATACAAATGTTAGAATTGTTTGTTCTATTTCTGTGGAAAATGCCATTGGGATTTTGATAGGGATTGCACTGAACCTGTGATTGCTTTGTGTAGTATGGACATTTCAAGAATATTAATCTTTCCAGTCCTGTATTATGAATATTTATGAGCATATTTTACCTCTCTGATTGGTAATCTTGAGAGGGGCATTCAAATCTGATTCATCATATCTTCAACAACTCAGTGTGGTACCTTAAAATTATGCCCAATAAATATTTAATAGATACAGATACCAGTGATACTAATATAGTAAGTTTTATCATAAAACCAACTTAGACCATTTGGAGGCTCTATCAAGAAGTGTTCCTTCTCTCAACCACTTTCTTACTTCCCACCAAAAAGAGGGAGCATTATCCCAATCAGGCCATTTTAGAAGTGGGTGGGGATACTGGGCATTGAAAAGTCCTACATCTACACAAGGTCCCTCTTCTAGGCCATGAAGCAGTATTAGGAAATGAAGCAGGCTTCCCTCTTTCCCCACAAGCATTCAGGAATTGAGGGGTTTATGGCACTTGGGTTTCATAGCTGGCAGTAAGACGATTAGAACTGGGAGGAGAGTCATGGCAGCAGCACTGACATTTATTGAGAGTGTAGGGTGTGTCAGGACCTGTGCTAAGTGCTTTATGTATACTTTATCACTTGTTCTTCCCAAGAGCAGCAGGCAGGTATAGAACATGGTGGTGGTGCATAAGCACTGAAGCCGAACTGCATGTGTTTGAATCCCAGCCCTACCACTAAGTAACTGTATATTCTAGGACAAGGTATTGAATTTCCCTCTGCCTCAGTTTCCTAAATTGAAAACAATATTCCCTACCTCACAGAATTATTATGATAATAAATGTGTTGGTAAATAGAAAACACTTAGAAGAGGGTCTGCACATAAGTGTGCAACAAATACTGCTTTGAAAAAAAAGAATAATGTAGTTATTGTTATGATCCTCTTTTTACACATTAGGATACCAAGGCATAAATGCTAAGCCCATTGCCCAAGGACATGCAACAGTAAGTGGTGGAATTGATATTTGAACCCAACCTTCTGGTCTCAGTCAGTGATCTTAATTCTACCATATAGCCTCTTTGAGGCCTTCAGAATCACTGGGCATAACTTGTGAGATTCCTTTCAACCTTGAAATTCTGTGATTTACAGATGTTAAAACTTAAAATCAGGTAATGTTCCTAACAATCCAGGGCAGAGGTGACCAGAATGGTCTTTCTGTGATTTAGAACTTCTAGTCTGCAGTCATTCTCTAGGACCTTTCATTAAGACCACATTTTTCTAGGACTCTTTTTTTATACTCTAGAGGTTAAAAATGTATGCTCCAAGGAGAAGATGCAATACTTTAGAGTCAGACAGATGTGAATCTGAATCATTGTTCTACCACTAATTTGCTGCAAGACCTTGGGCAAATGATTCAACCTCCTATCAGACTAACCTCTACCAGGTTCCTATACCTTGTAACTTTCTGGATACTGTCTCTTCCTCAAGGCTAAGGGCTCCTCCAACAATTTTGTTTATCATTCTGCTATTATCTCCTTTCCCTCAGTGCAACAATTCATTGGTTCAGATGAATTGGCCTAACCCAAGCTAGGCCAACCCTAGTAAATGGACTAAGAAATTCTAGGTTTACTGGTCTCTTGAATGGAAATAATATAAACTCATTCACTGTGGGGGTAACTTTTTCCCATGGTCTGGGATCAGAAAACACCAACGTATAGCAGAGAAGAGAATAAATGAAGCCGATGTACAGAGAGAAGCAGAGACAAAGATTAAGAAAAAAAAAAAAACTCCATGTCCCTGACTGTGCCAGAGGCCTGAGTTCATTTCTGTACCTGGGTTTCATGAGAAATGCCCCTTTTGCTATCATTGGCTTTAGGGGAATTTCTCCTATTTACCATCAAAAGTCCTGTGTAATCCAGCATTCTGAGACCAGATTCCTCATCAGAACAAAAAAATAAATAATATATCCCTTATAGGAACATTACTGAAATTAAATGAGATACCACACATAAGTTACTCACTCAGTGACTGACATATTTTAAATCTTAAATAAATAGAAGATGCTATCCTTTGTTAAATGGTCTTTACTTATCATAATTCGTATTATGCTATTACAAACTATCCAACATATGTTTGTTTCCTTTCATATATTTAAAATATACTTATGATCACATACTATGTGCCAGCACTGTGCTTAGAACTGGCCATACGATGAATAAGACATAATATTTACCATCAACAAGAGAAACCGAGTAGGGAAAAAAGATAATAAACCAGTAATTACAATTGAGAGAAATAAGTGTTAATATTACAAACCAGGTTCATTTTGCGGGATGAACAGCAAGCCAAAATGCTGAGACTCTGAAGTTTGCAGCAAAGAGGGTTTGTTCACAAGGCAGCCAAGCAAGGAGACAGAAAAACAAATCTCAAATCTACCTCCCTCCCAGAAGGCAAGGGGCTTGGGGTATTTATGGGATAATGAATAATGAAGTGGTAGGCCTGAGGCATGGGGAGCGGAGAAAGGTGATTGGGAAAAGGTGCGACAATGGTTGTTCTGCGCAGGCATAACTAAGAGCTCTAAGCCTCTGCACGTTCAAAAGATCACTGAGTGAACACTCGCGCATGCCCAGTTGAAGGGTCGGTGGTCTTATCGAGTCTTAACTGGCTCAGCTCAAACTAGACACAGCTGACTCCAAGTCCTAGAAAACAGCTCAGGCAAACATCTTATTGTTCTGGCTACATGCTGTTTGGAGGACATGCTGCTTGGAGAACAAGCAAATCTTAAAATAACCTTGATTAGTGAAGGCAGGTGAATTGGATTTAACCCATGGGTTCATTTAGACCGCTAGTTTACTGAAGAGAGCAGACCTACCTGCCTAGGGACACTAAGAATAGATAACTTCACAGAATTGGTAACATTCGATCTTATTTGAAAGAAACAGGGTCATGAGGAAAACATTCAAGCAAAAACAACAACTTCTGCAAAGCCATGAGGGATAAAACTCCATGGGAGGTTTTTAAGGAGCTGCAGGCAACTTGGTGCAGCTTCAGTTGGGGAGAAAGAGAGGGAGATGGGATTGGAGAAGTGAGTAACAGCCAAACCAACGAGGCCATAATAAAGAACATGTGGGACTTCCCTGGTGGCGCAGTGGTTAAGAGTCCACCTGCCAATGCAGGGGACTCGGGTTCGAGCCCTGGTCTGGGAAGATCCCGCATGCCGGGGAGCAACTAAGCCCGTGTACCACAACTACTGAGCTTGTGCTCTAGAGCCCGCGAGCCACAACTACTGAGCCCGTGTGCCACAACTACTGAAGCCTGTGGGCGCCTAGAGCCTGTGCTCCACAACAAGAGAAACCGCCACAATGAGAAGCCCACGCACCGCAACGAAGAGTAGCCCCTGGTCTCCACAACTAGAGAAAGCCCACGCGCAGCAACAAAGACCCAACACAGTCAAAAATCAATAATAAATTAATACATTTATAAAGAAAGAAAGAAAGAACATGTATATCATCCTAAGGAGGAAGGCTAAAGACAAACCCTTACCGTATACCAAATACTGTCCTAAACGTTTGTTAATTCCTTTCAGCCTTACATGATTGTAGGCATTGGTACTACCCATGAAGAAATAAAGTTACAGAAAGGCAAAGTACCTTGCCTGAAGTAACACCATACTAAGTGCAGAGCCAGATTTTGTATCCAAGCAGTTAGGCCTTCTTATGGTTGAATTATGCCTTAGTTAGTTGAAGTTACTATAACAAAAATACCATAGATTGAGTGGTTTAAACAACAGCCATTTACTTCTCAAGTTCTGAAGTCTGGGAAGTCCAAAATCAAGGTGCCAGCCACTTCAGTTCCCGGAAAGAACCCTCTTCCTGGTTTGCAGAGGTACACTTTCCTGCTGTATCCTCACGGGATGAAGAGAAAGAGCTCTGGTCCCTTCTTTCCTCATAAGTGCACCAATCCCATGACCTCATCTAAACCTAATTACCTCCCAAAGGCCTCTCCTCAAATACCATCACATTGCGGGTTAGGGATTCAACGTATGGATGGGGGAGGAGCATGAATATTCAGTCAATAGCAAATTGTATGCCCCCCACATTCACACATTGAAATCCTGACCCCCAATATCTCAGTATATGACCTTATATGGAAATAGAATGACTGCAGAGGTAAGATGAGGTTATACTGGAGTAGAGTGAGCACAAATGTGCACACAGGGAAATGCCATGTGAACATGAAGGCAGAAATTACAAGCCAAGGGAACACCAAATATTGTCAATAAACCACTAGGAGCAAGGACGCAGGCATGGAAGAGATTCTGCCTCACCACCCTCAGAAGCCACCAACTCTGCTGATACCCTCTTGGACTTCTAGCCTCCAGAACTGTGAGACAATAAATTTCTGTTTTTAATCCACCCACTGTGTAGTACTTGTTATGGCAATACTAGTAAACTAATATAGGGCCCAAAGTCAATCCATCTAAGTAGTATGCTACATGACCTTGTTTTTCCAGAGCCATGAGAGCACTTTAAAGAGGAAAGAAACTTGGCCATATTTGCATTCTGTTCTAAAATCAGCCTGCCCTCATTCATCTTTTTACCTGACATCCTCCATTAGTCATAAAGATCATTGGCTTGGTCCTGTATGTTTCTTTGGCCAAAAAAGAAATAAGTATAATACCCCATATTCTTTGCAACACAGCTCAGTTTACATTCGTATTTGTCCCTTCTCTTTTTGGACAGGGACTACAGTGTAAAATGCCTCAGTTTTACAGATCTTTGAATAAACTGTTCAAAAGACCAGTGTTTTATCGCTTCCTATTTATAAACTCATTCTGTTCTGACTTATATGGGCAAAAACAAAACACTGCGGACAATTTTTTCCTCTTCCTTAGTCTGATGGTAAATGTAAAATCATGAAGTCTTAGGTGGGGGCATTCTTTGGTCCCCTTATTACAACTATTCATCTTTATGGGGGGCGAAGGGGAGAGAGCTGACTCTATTGGATGGAGATGTTTCTCTGGAATCTTTCTCTGGTGACTCGTAATCTAAAGCTGTTGAATTCAAGGAACGCAGTTTTAACCACAGTATTTAATCTTATGGAGACGTTTATTGCATAGCTTTTTGTTTTGTCTTGTTTAATATAAACCACTGGAGAGATGTTTCCTGGTTATGTCATTTCATAAAGCAGAGTGTGAAGTAAAAAAAAAAAAATCCCAGATAAGAAAAGGCCATTCCTTCTTAAGAATTCTGTCACAGAATCTGCTTCTCTAAGGGACTTAGAGCCTTAAAGCAATGCCAATAAAAACATTAACATTAATAGTAACAATAATAACAACAAAAATGGCTAACTAACATCCACAGAGGTGGTGTGGAGTTGTGGTTATAAAGGCTACTTCTAGAGTCAATCACACCTAGGTTTTCTTTGCAGCTCTGACTGTAGTTATTGCTTGTCTCTACCTTAAAGATAAAAGAGTTAAATTGTTTGTTCAAGGTCACTTGGTTAGGAAATGGCAAATCAAAGGCTCCGTGGGGTCTGAAAAAATATATCAAATTTCATCTAAATACCTCCAAACTGATAGAACAGCTGCATTATGGAAAGCCTCCCTCCAATGCTATTATGTTTCTAGTTAGCTTTTATAAAACCTCAAATCAAGATAAGGTCAAAGGATAGTCTTTAGTAGAATATCAGATTTGATCAAGATCAATTTACTCCGTCAAGCTTTATCACAGAATTTATAGTGAAACTTAAAATGTCATTCAATCTTTTAACTGCATCCCACATATAAACCTTAGCAACATGAAGTTTAAGAGTCTCTGTATTAGTCAGAACTCTCTGGGTAAAGATTAATGAGGCCCATCTCAAAATATCCTAAGTAAAAGGGAAATTTATCTCTCCTCTGTTTGGGAACTCTAGACTCTAGCTTCAGGTATAGCTGGATCTAGGCTCTTTGTCTTGTCACCTTTCACACACTGGCTCTATTTTCAGTTCTGATCTGGCTTCCTCCTCTTCTACTGAAAAAAAGGTAGTATGTGTTGATATACATCTCTGCCAGCAGCCTCAACACCTTATCCTCACAGGTTACTAAACTGTGGGCAGATAGAAGACTTCTTTATCCTCTGATATCTGTGTACTAGTCATTGATAAGAACTGTGCAGCTTACTTAAGCCATAGAGTATGATCAGTTCTATAAAGAAGTGGATCCTTCAGTGGCATTGCATTAATTTCTTATGGCTGTTATAATAAATACATTATCACAAACTTGGTGGTTTATAACAACACAAATTGGAGGCCAGATGCCCAAAAGCAGTCCCACTAAAGTGAGACTAAAGTCAAGGGATCAGCAGGCTGTGGTCCCTTCTGGAGGCCCTAGAGGAGAATCTGTTTCCTTGCCTTTCCTAGCTTCTGGAGACCACCTGCATTCTTTGGCTCAGGACCTCTTCTTCAAATCACTCTAACCCTTTGCTTTCAAGGTCATATCTCCTACTTCCTCTTCTGTAGTCAAATCTCCTACTGCCTCCCTCTTTTAAGGACATTTGTGATTATATTTGGACCCACTTGGATAATCCAGGATAATCTCCTCATCTCAAGATCCTTAACTTAATCACATCCACAGTCCCTTTTGCCACAGAAGGTAACATTAATAGCTTCCAAGGATTAGGATGTGAACATCTGGGGGGCCATTATTCAGCCTACCACAAGTGTAGTCCTGGAAGGTATGATAACTGATGCAAACAGGCAAAGAAAGACACGTTTTATAAAAGAGAAACCAAATTATACAGAGAATAGAGAAATCCTTTTCAGCTTCTGGGATCTGGTTTGGCTTCTTGACAGATAATTATAATAATGATGAGAGCCAACATTTATATTGCTCCTTATGCGTCAGGCATTGTTCTAAATGCCTTATTTATATAACTCAATTAATCTTTACAAAACATCACCCTCATTTTATAGAAGATGAAACTAAGGTATAAAGACATTAAGTGACTTGAGTAAGATCACATTGAACTAGTAGAGCCAGGACTTGAACCCAAGGTATCTGATTCTCAGGTACATACTTTTGGCCATTTGAGATGGAACTTAAAGAATGGAGAGCAGGCTGACACAATGAGGAAACAGAAGGGTATTGTAGACAGAGAGAAGAGAGTGAACAAAGGCACAGGGGCAGAGAAATGAAAGGCAGATTCAGGCCAGTGAGTGGACCAGGTTGAATGGAGTTTAGCAAGTCTGGGAGAAGTAGTGGGATAGCAAGTTAGGTCTAGCTTGAGGCCAGGGCATAGAAGACTTGGAAACCATGGACATCCTCCATGGCTGATGGGAGGCCTTTGAGACATTGGACTAGAGGAGGGGGCTTATCAGAGTTGTACCTTGGGAGGACTGATCTGGTGACCATGTGAAAGCTGGACTGGGGGAGTGAGAAGGGAGCTGCCCCCTCTCCTCTACTCCCCTGGCACTTTGTATATCATAGAATATGCCTGTATGTCTTGCCCACTAGAGAGTGAGCCCTAGAGGGGAGGCCAGTATGTCATCCGTCTCTGGCAGCATGTGCCAGTAGATGATACAGTAAAGCACAAAACACAATACAGCTAGAGGGCAGGAGGCAGGGGTGTGGATGCTGGGACTGCTGCTGCTGCTGATGGAAATAACACCATTCTGGAGTCAGTTTAAAGTGCCTTTACCCACATTTGCTGAAGACTTTTAGCATAATAAAAAATGCCTAGAAATTTTGGATATATGTAGGTTTATATTCAAATCTTGCCTCTGTCAATTACCTCTGTATGGTCTTGGCTAATATCTCAATACCTCAAGCCTTGTATTCTTAATCTTTAAAATCGAAATAAAATTATTTTATTGGCAATTGTTAACTTACAAGGTAATATTTATCTGGTTCAAATGAGGGATGTGGCAGGTGGATATCACTCGAAATTATTTTTTTAAATATTCTTATTTAATTGCATCACCAACTTACCTTTATGTCCCTGTTAGTACTTTTCCTCCATTTTGCAGTTGAGACACTGAACCTCAGGGAAAAGAACGGATTTATGCAAAGCCATACAGTGGAAGAGCCTGGATTTGAAGCGACAAGTGTAAGATTCCCAGCTGCGTGCACACTTCATAAAGGAAAATGAAGCTTAAGGGAAAGAGTGGGACAGGCGTGACCACACAAGTGAGAGAGATGGACTTCAAGAAGGACGCTCACAGATCTTCGAGGAAGTTCCAAAGACCAGGTTTGAAAAAAACATCCAGACTATTCGCCTCTCAGCAGCCACACCCTGGGCACCCGCGGAGAAGGCCCCAGCCTCCCGCAGGTAGGCGATCTGGTCCCCGCCCAGCAACAGCCCTCTGCGTCCTTAGCGACCGGGAGCTGGTGCAGCCTCCGCCCAGTAGCGGGGCCCTGTGATTGGCCCGACTCCTGGGCTCCGGTCTCCCGCCCCACCCCGGTCCCCACAGGCTTCCGTAGGTCGGGATCCTGGGGAGAAGCACTGACCGCAAACCCCTGAGTCGCCAGAGCGGTAAGGCCGCCCCCTCTGAGCTCTCCAGGGAGAGGACTGACACGCAGCTGCTGGGTAGAGAGGACCCCCATAATCACAAATTCTGGTCCTTGAAGTTTCCAGATAGCTTCAAAGAAGTTGGAGGGATGGGGCTACCCTCGCAGAGCAGGTCCTATTGCTGACCACACACTAAGTGAAGCTAGGGTTTTGGGAAGAACCCTGGTCTACTTATCAGACCAGGGTACTGGAAACAGGTATGCTCTCACTCGCTGTGTGACCAAATAACACCCTCTCTGGGCCTTGGTTTCCCAATCTGTAGAGGGAGCATTTGGGTTAGAATGATTTCTAAAAGCCTTTCAATCTCTGAGAGCCTCTGATAGGGAATGGTTAGCCTGGGACCAGGTTTATAGAACTTCTAAGTTTCCCCTGGCATCAGACCTGTTTAAACATGCAATGAATATCTAGTGCTGGATCTCAATTTTGGATCCACTGCATTGTTGCAGAAACAGATCAGTGATAACGAGAAAAATCCCCTTTTCTATGCACAGTGCTCCTTCAGATGCATGATCTCATTGGCTTATCCCTAAATCCAGAGAGCAGAACTGGAATTATTCTGGTTTCATAAATGGGGAAACTAAGCTTCAAAACTGAATTTGAGTTCTTCACACGTCCCTCTAAAGCTCTGGTTTCCTCTCTGACCTCACAAGAATCCTGTCACTTGACTTGTAGTATAGGAAGGCAGAGTCACCGAATGGCTGTCAACCAGTTTTGCAGCCCTCTTAGGTGGAATTCCCAACTCTGCTAATTACTGTTATGTGATATTGGATAAGTTACTTAGCTACATTATGCCTGTTCCCTCAACTGTAAGACAAGAATGATAATAGTAATTAAGAGTATCTTTCTCATGATTTTATTAGAAATATTGAAATAATAATATAGGTAAAGCACTTGGTCTCGCTATTATTGTTCTTGTTGTTATTATTGACAAGGATGCTACAGTTGCCTAGTGGAAAATCCAGAGAAAGAGTTTTACTTATTTTCCACCCCCAAGGATTTGAAGAGGTTTTGAGAATTAGTCTTCAGTTTGGAAGACTGCCCGTGGATCAAATGCGATGCCTGAGATGATGGTGAAAATCATTGGAGGTAAACACTTTTGATACCTTGTGGAGAAGCCAAAGATGTAAGTTTACTATTTGAAAAATACCTGTTTTGCTTGGATGATAATGAAGGGTTTTTTTTAACCCAGAAATTTACATTTTAAAAATGTTGTCCATGGAAAATTAAGTCATTAAGATGCAACAGTAAAAGTAAAATAGTGTTGATAACTTCTATGCACAGTGTTTTCCTAAAGTTTTCATCTTTGTAATTCCCCATACTCCTTAATTACTTGGGCTGATTTTCCAAATAGATGGGAAATATAAGCATTGAGACATTTATAAATATTAACGGAGTATTGCTGCTTCTCCTCATCAGGTTTGTAATCTACCACCTGTAGTAATTTTGGGGGGTGGGGAGGGAGAGAGGAAGGTTGTTAATCAAATTGTTATGAATTAAAGGAGTGGGATTGGTAATGAGTCATAAATTGTAAGAGTTTCACTTACTTTTCTTCATAATCCATACTCCTCCAGTAGGGGCTTCTCAGAACATAACTAAGAGGGCTTTCTTCCTCTAAACGCATCACAGTCACACTTGAAGGGGGACACTCATATATCGCTAAAATTCTCTAGATGTTTGGCACAGAAAAGTGACCAGTTCTTCCTTCCAGAGTTTTGGTGGTTTGCATAAGAAAAAGAAGATACTAGCCCTGCCTTTCATCTAGTAGACATTCCATAAATAGCAGCCAGTTAGTAATTGCCTTTCCCTCCTAAAATGATTTCCTTAGTTCTTTCCTCTATTTCAGAAACTCACAGACCAAAAAAATAGAGAAACAAAAAGAACTAACCTCATTGAACATAGGTTCAGAAAGCAGTGGACACCAAACCTGGCTATCATCAGAATCACCTGGAGAGTCCTTAAAAATAAAGATGTGGGGTTCAACCCAAGCCCTATTAAATCAGAATCCCTGAAGATGAGGCCATGAGGACTACTGTTATGGAGTATAGGCTTTAGAAGGGCAAATGGGCTTTACCTCCCCACCAATCAGTACGGTTGCCCCAAGAGATTCCAAAGTGAGTACTGTAATCAATTAGTAATGTCTGTCATGGCACAGGAAGTGAGCTTTGCAGCACGTGAGTCATACATTTGAGATCCCTACAGACCTGAGAGATGTGAGTTTGAATCCTGGCTCTGTGCCTTCCTAGACTTTTGACATTGAGAAAGTGAATTAACATCTCTGGCCTCAGATTCTATCAAGTGGGGATAAAATCCATCTATCTAGTAGGGTTGTTGTGAGGATCAAATGAGAAAAAGTATGCAAAACATCTTTCCAGTGCCTAGAAGTATATTCAACGTGCTTAGTAAATGGTTCTGCTATTATTATTGAGGCAAATCTTTCCATGGATACAAGACAGTAAGTAAAAAATCAAATCTCTTTCTATGAAACACTTGGCATCCCTTTTATATTCTATGCCAGGTTATCTCTGTTTTGTAGATGAAGAAACTAAGATACTGTGATAAGTGATTGTTTCAAGATCTGCTGATCTTGACAAATCCAAGTCGTTGTCCAGAAAAGTAAATAAGATCAGTTGGAATGCCTTGCTCAGTTCTCCTTCTACCTGGAAGACATTGCTCTTCTACTACTTTCCATTCCTCTTTGAGGTTGTTTGTTTAAGCCCTTCATCCCCAGCCCCTTCCTTTTTCCAGGGGTATCAGAGTCTAATACGTTCCTAATGGGGGTGGGAGGTAAGGGAAGCATCCTTGTCCTTTTAAAGTAGAGAAAAATTCCATCTGTCTTATGAGAAGGTACCTGTATTTATTTCTCTTTATTCTTTAAACTTTAGATTCAGGAAATAAGAGTACATTACATCAACTACAGTAATTGGAAATAAAAGACACAGTTCTGTTTCTTCTATGACACAGACAATAAAACAATTGTTATTTTTTTAATCTTAAGATAAGTTTTCTGTTTCTGTTTCTATGGACTTGATGTTACTGTTGCTGGAATGACATAGGACAGTCAACAAGCTTTCCTAAAATATTCTTGTATGGTTCAAAAATAAGTATCTCTCAAGAGGCTTCTTGTTGCTAAGTTAAAGACAGACCCACCACTACCATGCCTTTGCATGTTCCAAAGTCTGACTCTAAAAAACATTTTAGTCATGCTACATCTACACCTTTCAGCCAGGGCCTCAAGAAGGTGTTTTCTTTGGGGTGAATCAGTTGAGCCCATAAGTAAAAAATGTACGTAAGAAACATAAGTAAAAGCCAAAAGAGAAAGAAGTCTCTATAAGGAAAATCTGGATTAAAAAAAATTACAAATTAATAATGGATGGAAAAATAGAACTATTCTCGTGTAACCACATTTAGTTCAGATTTCTTATAGGATGTGTGGAAAAGATGGATAGTATATCAGACAGAGAAGTGATCTTCAAGGTACAAATCAGTCTATTAGTTTGCTAGGGCTGCTGTATGAAAATGCCATAAACTGGGTAGCTTAGACCAACAGAAATGTATTGTCTCACAGTTCTGGAGACTAGTCAGCTGAAACCAAGGTGTCGACAGAGCCCTGCTCCTTCTGAGGTGCCCAGGAAGGATCCTTCTGTTCCAGGTCTCTCTCCTTGCCTCTCCCTGTATATGTGTCTGTGTACAGATTTCCTCTTTTCATAAGGGCACCAGTCAGTTGGCTTATAACTCTACTACTCTAGCATGGCCTCATCTTAACTAATTACATCTGCAGTCACCCTATTTCCAAATAAGGTCACATTCTGAGATACTGGGGGTTAGGACGTCAACATATGAATGGGGGGCGGGGTGCACATAACCCATAACAACCGGTCTCCCATTTTACAGATGAGGTGAGACAACTGAGGCCTCAGTGAACTTAAAGTCAGGCCACTTATTAAGAATTAAGACTGGAACAGCACTCCCTCCGTCTTTTTTTAGCTTAGCCTGGACAGTTACTAACAGGAGATGAACGGAAAATACTCAGTGCCTACTTAGAATACATATTTTTCACAAAAAAGATCAAGGTACAGGCTTAAAGAGTAAAACAGGTGTCCCTCAGTTTGTGCCATCATCATTTTCCGCATATATCCCTACACCAGCCTTCCAACCCTGCTCCCTGCCTCTAATCTCATTCTCTCATTCATTCTCTGAATCCTTGTTCCTCAAAGGGTAGTCTATGGACCATCAACATCAACCTCACCTGGGAGTTTGTTAGAAATGCAGACTCTCAGGCCCCTCTCCAGACATACTGAGTCAGAATCTACACTGTTTTCAATTCCCAGGTGAGACCTATGCAACATTAGTGTTTGAGAAGCCCAATTCTCAAGTATAGCTAGCACCATCTTTTTAAAATGCAAATTTAAGGAAGTGCCACCATCACCAACCTCAGATTTGCCTGCCTTCCTCCCCCTGTGGGCTCCCATAGCATTCATAGGGATTATTGCACTCTGACAATTTCCTATGCGTTTCTGTGTTCCCCCCATTTACCTGTAAATTCTATGTGCACAACTGTACTCTCAGCACTGAGTGCAAAGTCTTGTACATATTGAAAGCCTAATAAATGAATTAGAGTACAATAGATGCCAAGAAAAGGAAAGATCTAGAAAGACAATTCTTAGTGCTTTAAATCCAAGTCTAAAGGCCCATGTTGCTAAAATAGCATGAAGATATTACTATGGAACCCTGATGAGTCATCTGATAGCTGATCCAGAAGAACATATGCCAGTTGACTTGAGACAAATACCTCATTTTCTAAAAGGAGATAAAAGTTGGTAATGAAATCACAGAACTTGAGGCTTGTGGACAACCCCTGGCAAAATTGCAGGCCAAAGAATTAAATATATTAGATGTGAGAACAAAACACAAAGGTGATGGTCACTAAGGGTTGGTGCATGTTGACTAAAAAACAGAGCATGCTAAACTGACTGCATTCTCTTTATTGATGAGGTTACTGCAGTGCAGATGAAGGGAATCATAAAGCACAGTATTGGTTAATTTCAGTGAGTGATTAGGCACATTTTTCTCACAAAGTCTTGAAATAAGGCAGAGAATTCTGGACTGAATAGTATTAAGATAGGCGACATACTAACCTGGTTGTGACTGAACAATGGATGTAAACACAATGTGTTGCAGGTGGAGAGGTTGAGAGGATTTATGTGTGACCCTGTTCTTAGTCAACATTTTTTGAAATCCCCAACTGAAGGAAGATAGACAAATCACTTTAGTAAACAGATAAGTAGTAGAATGCTGGGAAGACTTGGCAGGAAAATGAGCGAAAACCAGCAAGATAAAATCAAGAGAAATATATGTAAAGTATGTCTTTAGATAAGGGTACATGTAAGTGATTGTATAGAATAAATGTTTGGGTTTTACTTACTGTGAAGTAATAGAATACATACTGGTCTCTGGGAATTCCCTGGCAGTCCACTAGTTAGGACTCCGTGCCTTCACTGCCAAGGGCCCGGGTTCGATTCCTGGTTGAGGAACTAAGATCCCGAAAGCTGTGCGGTGCAGCCGAAAAAATAAAAAATGAAAAAAAATTTTAAATTTAAAAAAAGAATACATACTGGTCTCTGCTCCCACCCAGTTCCTGGCATGGAGCTCCTAAAACTCTCACAATTTCCTAAGAGATAAGAGCACTAGGAGTATCATTTGTTCTACTATTTAATCTTTGACCCTGGTTCCTGACACAAAGCTCCTAAAGCCCTAAGAATTTCCTGAGTGATAAGGTGTCTTTTGTTCTAATGAGGATACTCTTGGTGGGATCCTGGGTGGCTCCAGGATGGAAGTTGGTCACGAGAAAGACCAAGCCATGATTAAAAGCTTGGAACTTTCAGCCCCTGACACCACCCTATCCTCCTAGAGGTAAGCGAAGCTGGAGACTGAGTGAATGATTGATCATAACTACATGATGAAGCCTCCTAAAAATCCCAAAGGTATGGGGTTCAGAGAGCGTCTAGGCTGCTGAACACATCTGTGTGCTGGGAGGGTGTTATACTATGTTAGAATGCATGGAAGTTCCATGCCCTTCCTCACATACTTTGCCCTCTGCATCTCTTCCATCTGGCTGTCCCTGAGTTGTATCCTTTTACAGTAAACCAGTCATCTAGCAAGTAGATGGTTTTCCTGAGCTCTGTGAGGCACTCTGGCAAATTCATCAAACCTGAGGAGGGAATTGTGGGAACCCTAATTTATAGCCACCCTGTCAGAAACATAGGTAACAACCTGGACTTGTGACTGACACCTGAAGGGGGCAGGGCAGTCTTGTGTGACTGAGCCCTTAACCTATGGCATCAGTGCTAACTCCAGGTAGATAGTGTCAGAACGGAATTGAAATGTAGGACCCTCAGCTGATGTCAAAGAACTGCTTGGAGTGGGGAAAACCCACACATATTTGATGACCAGTAGTGTGTGGTAGTAGTAGAGAGTAGAGCGGAGGATAAAATGGAGGGTTTTCCCCTGTACACTTGTGTTTAAGCTCAGCATGAGCCAAAGGTGTCCAGATAGAGGAATGGGGGGTGGGGCAGGAGGCAGGCAACATACTCAGAACTAGACCTGTCACCTGGAAGTACTATTCTTCATCCCGGATGCCACATTTTAGGAGGGATCCTGGCACACTAAAGGTGCAAGCACTAAAGGAGTGGCATTATGGAAGCTCCAGGGTGTGACATGTGGCCTAGGGGAACATTTATAGAATCTGGGAATTGAGTTGTTAAATAAAAGAGGAATTGGGTCACTTTCAAGAAACCCCTGTGAGTAGAGATGCTTCTGGTGAATAAAGTTGGACTCTATAGTTCCTTCCCATGCCAAGAATCAATGACCCAAAGCATTTTATTCCAGTTACATTGCTATTGGTATAGGATTGATAAGCACAGGGGAAGCTGACTCCGAGTTTTTATGGGAAAGAATAGCAAATATTTGTAATAATGTACATTGATGTTTAGAGCCAATAAATACAAAATTCTTTATTTTTCCACATGACTCTCATGGAGCCCATATTCTGTCATTTTTTAATCCCTCAAAGCCCTTCGCATTAATACAATATTTTTGAGTTTCTTGAATTCTTTTAAAGTGTTAATGTTAACAGTTTTAGAAATTAATGCATATATGGAATTGACATCCTTTCAGTTAACAAACATTAATTGAGTACTTGCTGAGTGTCAAGCCTTAGGAACAGAGCAGGTTACCTAAAATTCTAGTGATGGGAGACATACAACAAATAGGTAAACAATGACCATTCGAGTGAGGATAGTGCAATGAGGAAAAATAGAGGAGGTCATAAGGGTATATGGAATCACAAGGGATGTTCCCAGAAGGCCTCTCTAAGCAAATGGCATTTAACTGAGACTGTGTAAAGATGAGTCAGAACTACCCAATGAGACTTATCCATGGTTAGCTAGCAGTGAGCTGGCTAAGACTAGCCCAACTCTATCCCGGTGGGTGTGGCTCACCAGATTCCAACTTTCCATAGAACTAGTAGTTTCTTCTTCCCTCTCCTGCCCCAGAAGAAGAGGCTGCAACTTCCCACAGACCCCAAGTTCTCCAGATATTGGACATTTGGCTTTCCCCAACAACTGCTACAAATAGCACCTAAGTTGAGCATCTGGAGTCTAAGCAGATTTTTTTGGTACTAGGTCGCCTTATGCCTGCTTTTTACAAAGTGCCAAAGTGTCACTTCCCAGGAGCACAGCACCCAGAGATCAGGGCAGCTGCATAGCTGCTGATTTTCCACCCATGGGATTCAGTCTGTACCAAGCGACACCACAGGTGTTCATCACCATCCCCGTGCCTCCACAGTTCTACACAGAGAGTAAACTATGCATATAGCTGAGGAAAGAGCATTCTGGGCAGAGGGCACAGCCAATAGGAAGCCTCTTGGTGTGCTTAATGAGGAGCAAGGAAGCTAGAGTTGGTGGAGCTAGTGAACAAGGGGAGGGGCATAGGAAATGAGATCAGGGAGGCCCTCGGGGCTCAGATCATGGGCCATGTGGTCCCTGATAGGAACTCTGGATTTGTTCTATGTAGAATGGGAAGACATTGGAAAATTGAGAGCAGTGGAGGACACAATCGAATTTATGCTTTCTAAAGGATGGTTCTGGCTGCTGAGTGGAGGATAAACTGGAAGAGGCATGAGTAAAATGAGAGAGACCATTTAGGGAGTCATTATGGTAATCCAGGCAGGAGATGGTAGCAGCAATCAATTATAGTCCCTACATAAAGCCTGGATAAACTTTGTGATTTAAAAATTCAAATACCTACTTATTTTTTTTTAAAGAAATAACTAATTGTAATAATTTATCTTTGTTTATTGTATTTCTTGCTATATAATCTACATATCACCTTACTATCCATGAACTCAATCTCTCCCTAAAACAGAACGATATCAGAGCACAAACAATTGTTTATGTTTTCACAAGTTCAAAGAAATGAAGTAATATGCTAAAAATCATACTTCTCCTATGCCCTTTCCACTGTTTTTTTTCTTTTTTATTAACCTCCTACAATAGGTTTTAAGTTATTATTATTATTCTAGACACTGTGAGAAGTAAAAAGGAGCATAAGATACTGTTTGGGACATATGCCTCCAGCCCAAGACATAGGCATAGAGCTTTAAATTAGAGTATAGGGCTTTATGTGAGTAAATGTCAAATTAATGGTGTAAAAAATAGGTGGCCATTGATCTTAAATCTTGAGACTGTGAGGCAAAAGTTGTTACTTTACCATTTGAAATCCTACACTTCCAAAAATATAATAAATAGTAAAAGGCAAAAACAAAACACTATTTACAACATATATGACAGGAAAAAATTAATCCTCTTAATGTATAAAGAGCACTTACAAATCAATAGGAAAAAGATGATCAGCCCAGTTTCAAAAACTGGCAAAAGATCTAGACAGGCAATTCACAAAAGAAGAAATAAAAATGAACACTAGATATATATGTATGGTTGGGGGAGTGGGGTGGGGAATTAACCTGAGTGGTAATGAAAGAAGTTTAAACAACAGTGAGATATTATTTTCTACCAATCAAATTGGAAATGTTTTTATAATGGAAATACCCAGGTTGACAAGGGTTAAGGAAAAAGAGTACTCAAAAATAAATAAATAAATAAAATAAATTTTAAAAAAATTTTTAAAAATTAAAAAAAAAGAGTACTCATATGCTATTGGTTTTTAGATATACTTATAAAAAGCCTTAAAAGTGTATGTGCTTTGGCATCAAATCACCACCTATGAATCAATTCTGTGGAAATAATTATGGGTGGATGTAATGGTTTGGTTTCAAAAATGTACACAAGCATATACAAGTCTGGGTCCAGTAGGAAACAGATTACATAACTCAAATTAGGAGGATTTGTTTACAAGAGTAAAAGAATTGCAAGATATAGTACAGGAATCATGGGCTAGCAGCTGCAAGGTCTGCAGAGATAGGAAAAGGGGAATGTTATTGAGGTGGAAGCATTCTGTAACTCAGACCACCTGGAGAAAAGTAGTGACCTTTGGGTAAAAGACACAAGTAGCTTGAGGCACTCTTGCAGGGAGAACCAATCTCCTGCCAGGGCCAGAATCAGAAGACATGGGAGCGGACCAGCTGATCAGTCCACAAAGGTCAGCTTCTCAGAGTGGATGAGGACGCAAGGAAGTCGGAGAAAAGGAAAATGTCCAGCAGAGAAGCAATATTTAAACTAGTAAAAATTTGAGAACAGTAAATGTTCCCAAATAATAGAGGACTAGTTAAATAAACTCTTGTATATCTATACAATGAAATACTATCTAGACACTTTAAATGTTCTTGTGGATACATAAACATTGATGCATAAGGTATCCACATTATATTGTCAACTGGAAAAATTTTAAAAGATCACAAAACTGTATAATCCTAGTTTGGTTTAAGAGCAAAACAAAACATAAGTTCTTGTATACGTACAGGGAAACTTTCTATAAAGAGATAACGTAATACCTTGCCACATATAGTTTAACCACTTATAATTTTGAGAAAGCACAGATTTATTTTTATGCAGTACACTTTTTTTAGGACTTTATTTTTAACAGCAGTTTTAAGTTCACAGCAAAATTGAAAGGAAGGTATAGAGACATCCCATATACCTCCTGCCTCCACACATGCGTAGTTTTCCCCATTATCAACATCCCTCACCAGAGTGGTGCATTGGTTATAATTGATGAACCTACACTGACACATCATAATCACCGAAAGTCCATGGTTTACCTTAAGGTTCACTCTTGATGCTGTACATTCTATGGGTTTGGACAAATGTATGATGGCATGCATTCACCATTATAGTATCATACAGAGTATTATTGCCCTATAAATCCTGTGCTCTGCCTATTCATTCTTCCCCTCCTTTCCTATAGTACACTTTTCAAATCCATGGTCTCTTTACATACCACTGATTTAGTTCAATCTAATTAAACAAAACCCCTATAGCAATCATTATTGCTCCTTGTTCCCATAGACCCTGCGGATATATCCAGAACGTGTTACAGAGAGAGGAGAACTGTAGGAGCTCTTCAAGGATCTCAGAGCATGGATGGAAAACCTGGCTCAGAGCTGTGCCTTAAAGCACGGAGATAATTGGTGAAGAGGCCAGGCAGTTGCACAATCATCTTGCTTAGAAACAGGGGAGAATACAAGTGCAAAGAACATTCAATTTCAAGCCTATAATTGAAATTGTTGGCTTTTTGGATTTAAAAACAGCACAGTCTGCACAGCTCCTGGGTATAATTCACCTGAGGACACTTTGATACACCAATGTTTGGGGTTCTTTGGCAGTTTTTTTCTGTAAAATTAAGGAATGTGATTCCAAAGAATTGTGCTTTATCAGAGCAGATTTTAAATATGAATTAATCTTCTTTGTTTTTTTTTTAAAGTGGGTGATTTCTATAACTTGTATTTACTATTATTAGTAAATAACAAGGTGGTGGGAGAGATTACATGAACTCTGTCTTTTTATCTGTTTAAACAGATTTTCCTCAGTTCCTATGAACTGTGAAATGTTGATCCTTCGAACTTTAGTTTTACCTATCAACAAAGAAAGTTTGGGGATCCAAAGGAAAGAGCACCCCTTCTGTACCTGGGTGATGAGAAAGGTATTGATAAAGGAGATAGCACTTTAACTTAGGACTAAAATAAAATTACCATTTGTCACGGGCTGACTGGGAACCCAGGCTCGGTGCTAAATATTTTATACATCTTATCTTGATAAGTATTATTTTTCTAATCTCACAGATGAGAAACTGAAAATTAGAGATGTGAAATAACTTATCAAAATCACACAAGTTATGTTTGGGGTTAGGACTCAAAACCAGGTCTCTTGAACATAGAGCTCACGTCCTTAGCCACTGCCTGAAATTATTTGTACATTTTGCACAACTATGGAAAAGACCTTCCTTTTTCATTGTCTATGCCATTGTTTCTCAAACTTCAGTGTACATAGGAATCATCTGAGGTATTTGATAAGAATGTAAATTTTCTTGTCCTGCTTTCAGAAATTCTGATTTAATAAGTTCAGAGTGACCCAAGTTTCTATCTTATTATCCAGCACCCTGCACAATTCTGACCTGCCTCAGGTGGTCTGAAGTTCAATCACTGTCTTTTTCTCCAAGAACAATCCCTTCATTCTATCTGGAATATTTTCCCACCTCTTACTTTCTCTTTCAACTGCTATCTTATAAATCAATTCCTTCATGGAGTCATTTCCACTCCTCTTAAGCAGATTTGGTTTGACAACCCTCTGTGATTCTATATCTCTTTTTTACATACTCTATTTTTTCAATTATCACATTGTATTATAATTTTCTATTTAAATGTCTGCTTTTCCCACTTAACTGTGAGATCTTTGAAGACAACATAACCTGAAGACAGTGAGTGGATTGGATGCTCGCTGCAACCCTGACTAAGAAGGTAATAATGCATAGCTAAAAAACAAGCAAAATAGAAGAAGACATCCATGGTGTAAATATGCCTAATGCTGTAGAATTGGATTTACGTGTAAAAAGAAGGTTTCAGAAGAGTAGGTATATTGGGATATCATCTTCTGTGAGTTAATTTATCTGAAGAAAATGAAAACACTAATTTGAAAAGATATGTGCATCCCAATGTTCATAGCAGCATTATTTACAGTAACCAAGATATGGAAGCAACCTAAGTGTTCATCAACAGATGAATGGATAAAGAACATTATATATGCAATGGAATATTACTTAGCCATAAAAAAGAATGAAATTTTGCCATTTATGACAACACGGATGGACCTGGATGCTTAGTGAAATAAGTCAGATGGAGAAAAACAAATACTGTATGTTTTCACTTATATGTGGAAGCTAAAGAATAAAACAAATGAATATAACAAGACAGAAAGGGACTCGCAGTTACAGAGAACAGACCAGTGGTTGCCAGAGGGGAGAGGGGTTGGGGGAGGAGCAAATGGGTGAAGGGGACTAAGAGGTACAAACAACTAGGTATAAAACATGTATAAAATGTATAGCACAGGGAATATAGCCAACATTTTATAATAACTTTATATGGAGTAAAATCTATAATGATAGTGAATTACTGTGCTGTACACCAGAAACTAATATAACATTGTGAGTCAACTATACTTCAATTAAAAAAGAAAAGAAAAGGGTGGGGGGAAGTAAATCATACCAAAGAACAACTGGTGATTGAACTGGTTACTAATTTTGCAGCCAAAATGGCCCCAATTTGAGAAACTATTCTTATTCTGTAAAGTAGTATAGTGCAAAATGCCATGAAAAATACACTTTGGTTATTTTCATTATTGTCAGAATGTGGCTCAATGCTATGAAGAGAGTTGTGGGAAACTTTGGAAATAACTTTGAGAATGTTATGAATCCCTTGTCCCTGGGAAGGTACAAACCAAAGCTGAAGGATGGCCACTTGGGTGTTCTGAGAGGGACTTTATAAGCCTAGGTTGGAAGATGGACTAGGTACTTCTATATACATTATTTTTTATTAACATTTTAAAAGAGAATCAAAATCCTGTTGTTTAACAGTAGCCAGTTTGTTTATTATGAGTATGAAGTTGAGGAGAAATGTGGAGGAAGGAGTACACGCTTTGGAGCCATACAGACCTGGGTCTGAGCCCTAGATCTCTACTTATTATCAGTTTATCAATGAGCAATTTACTTAATCTCTCTGATGATTTGTTTTCTCATCTGTACAATGATGATCATAATACCTACTTTTCAGGATTATTAGAATAACATGAAATAATTTATGTGAACTTATACACAGTGGCTGACACATAGAAATAAGCATTTAGGACATGTTAGCTAGCATAATTACAATGACGAAGAAATAATTTGGGCATGGGTTTGGGAATTAATGTACTTTAAAAATCTTTCTGAAGACTAAACATCAATGATAATAGTATATGGATGATGGGCTTCCCTGGTGGCGCAGTGGTTGAGAGTCTGCCTGCCAATGCAGGGGACACGGGTTCGAGCCCTGGTCTGGGAAGATCCCACGTGCCACGGAGCGGCTGGGCCTGTGAGCCACAACTACTGAGCCTGCACGTCTGGAGCCTGTGCTCCGCAACGAGAGGCCGCGATAGTGAGAGGCCTGCGCACCGCGATGAAGAGTGGCCCCCGCTTGCCGCAGCTGGAGAAAGCCCTCGCACAGAAACGAAGACCCAACACAGCCAAAAATAAATATAAAAAATAAATTAAAAAAAAAAAAGACCTAAAGAAGAAATACATGGCGAATATCTTTAAAAAAAAAAAAAAAAAAAAGTATATGGATGGCTCCAGGGAGTAAAAAAAAAAGAAGAGGAAAAAACCCTCACATTTCATCACAACATTTGCTACGTTAGCACAGGCTTTACGTTTCAGCTTCCCCATGGAGTTTGGTGAGATTTTCAGCTGCAGTCCCCTCCCCAGTCCCACTTTATTTTTTATTTTGTTGTTGTCTTTTTAAAAGAGAAGTCTGGTTGTGCTGATTATCTGTTATTACTTCCAAACAAGAACATGCTTTCATTTACTGAAATTAGATCCCCATTCACTGTGTTGGCACACTCCGGGCTGTCTTCTCCAGAGGGTTTGAGGCCTATTAGATGGTACGCAGTTGGAAATTGGCAGCACTGAGTCTCTGCCAAGGCTGGCAGACCTTTAAGATGGCATCTGGTGACCTTTTTGCTGAGCCCCCTGGGTCCTCCATTTGCGAGTTGATGTTCTCAGGAGGGGTGTAATCCAAATCAAATGTGAGATCTGGTGAGATGGAGTTGCATGGGAGGTGGGGCCAGTGTGGGATCTGTACGTTGCTTTGGGCAGAGGATGCTACTAGACACCCTTGCAATGTTTCTTTCTAATCCTGAGACTCTGAGCTCTACAAAAGGGTGGTACTAAAGGGCTGATTTGCAGGAAGAGCCTAGTGTGAGAAAGGGAACAATTGGACAGTTTTCTCCTCATTTATTTATCATCCAGCATTACTGTCATCCTCCCTAATTGCCGTAGTTCCCAGATGACACTACACCCTTCACAGCATCCCTGAGAGCAGCAGCTGAGGTTAGCAGTACATATGAGGAAGCTAGCTGTGTCTTGCTTCCAAGACAGTATTGATGACATTTTTTTCCTTCCTTTGAAATGGCAAATTTCTATTTTCAATACTGCAGGTAGATAGCACACAAGCCTAGAAGAAAGAACTGTGGGTTTGTGAACAACATAACAACAAATGCGTGTTGACGAATTGTGCTAATAGCAGACACATGCCATTTCTCAGCTAGGGAGTCTTTCTCATAATTTTAAAGTGCTATGTATGTTGTTTGTTTTTAATAAAAAGAAAAACAGCTTTTACTTTGAACAGAGTTAACAGGTTATTTTTGATTTTACATCTACTGTGGCTGTTTTAACAGACAAGCAGTCACATTTCACATTTCTCAGGCAATTCTGTCCTGAGACTGCCCACAAAAGGATTTTGAAGGTGATTCAAGCAAAGATGATTCATCCCCCTTGCCTTCATCCAGAAGAGTTAACTGTCTGCCCCATGACCATTTTTGCTTTTTAATCCTGCACTTCCTGCATGCCTCATCCTCTAATTTCTGTTCCTCACATATTCCCTAACTTCCATGGATCCTTTCCTGACTCAGAACAATCAAGGTGCAATCAAGAAGACTTAGACCCTGTGGATGTATCTATGTAGAATTGGAGAAATCGCGTGAACTGTCGGAACCTTAATTTCTTCATCCTAAAATGAAAATAATACGAGGACCTACCTATACGGTTGATCTAAATATTAAATAAAGGAATGTTTGTAAATGGCTATAATGTGGCTGTCATGTAGCTAAATACTCAGTAATACTATTATTTTTGCAACCATTGCAAACCATAGTTACTTATCTTTCTTAGAAACTTCAAATATCACTGATTCTTTGTAACATTCACTTGACATTTATTTATATACCAATTAGGTAGATTTCATATTATTTATGTAAATTTTATGCCAATTTCTTTTAACACTTTATAGAAATATACCTATGTTATACATAAAAGTGCACATGTTATAAGTATACCACTCACTGAATTTTCACAAACCTGATTTACCCTTGCAACAGACATCCAGATCCAGAAACAGAATGGTACCAAAATCCTAGAAGCCCCCCTGATGTTCCCTTCTGGACTTTATACCTCCCCCCAAAGATAACCACTATCCTGACTTCTAGAAGCAAGTTTATACCAGTTGTTAACCTTATTATTTCTGTTATTTTTGGACAGCGAAATGAAATGAAATTTCTTGAGGTCAGGGACCATATGTTAATGTCTTCTCTCATTGCAAGAACTATGTGTTATATATACACTCTTCTTCTAGCATTCCCATCTTGCTGTATTGCCATTTGATTGCACCTGTCTGGCAAAGCCCCAGCCCTGGACGAGCCCCGCTGTCTGCCTTCCTTGCATCTCCACGAGGACTACTGGGCGTGTGCCCTCTCCAGCTGGTGCTGCAAAATCCATGGTCTCCAACCTTCAGTGGTTGCTCAGTTGTGCCCAGCCAACCTTCCTTATTTTTCTGATCAGCTATCTTCCACTCTTTATAGAAGCTATGTCAGGCCGTATGTCCTTAATTCAGACTTCCTACCGCAGCATTTCCTTTCTTGAGACCCAACAGGTAACCATACCTTGTATGTCAAAGAGAAAATTCAAGCTGTCGGCAATTTGGTCAGTCTCCTGTCACCAAACGTTAAAATTTGCCTACATCCTCACCCATCTTCCTACTTCCCCACCCTGAAGTTTCATTTCTATCTCTGTTCTCTGAGAGATCTTACTTTGTCAGGGTTCACCTTATTTAATCAATGATATCCTCTCCTTTTCTTTGGTCAGTTGGCTCTTCATTTATTTTTTTGTTTGTTTATTTATGGCTGCGTTTGGGTCTTCGTTGCTGCACGCGGGCTTTCTCTATTTGTGGTGAGCGGGAGCTGCTCTTCATTGCTATGCGCAGGCTTCTCATTGCCATGGCTTCTCTTGTTGCGGAGCACGGGCTCTAGGCATGCGGGCTTCAGAGGTTTTGGCTCGCGGGCTCTAGAGCACAGGCTCAGTAGTTGTGGCGCACGGGCTTAGTTGCCCCGCGGCATGTGGGATCTTCCCAGACCAGGGATCGAACCCGTGTCCCCTGCATTGGCAGGCAGGTTCCTAACTACTATGCCACCAGGGAAGTCCCAGCTCTTCATTTAAATATATTAAAGTCCCTACTATCTTTAGTTTCTTTTTTATAATTTTGTTTTTTTAATTGAAATATAGTTGATTTACAATGTTGAGCCAATCTCTGCTGTGCAGCAAAGTGACTCAGTGCTACACATAGAGACATGCTTTTTTTTATATTCCTTTCCCTTATGGTTTAGCACAGGATATTGAATATAGTTCCCTGTGCTATATAGTAGGACCTTGTTGTTTATTCATTCTATATACAATAGCTTACATCTGCTAATCCCAAACTCTCGGTCCTTCCCTCCTTCACGCCTCTCCCCCCTTGGCAACCACAAGTCTATTCTCTATGTCTGTGAATCTGTTTCTGTTTTGTAGATATGTTCACTTGTGCCATATTTTAGATTCCATATGTAAGTGATATCATATGGTATTTGTCTTTCTGTTTCTGACTTACTTCACTTAGTATGATAATCTCTAGTTGCATTCATGTTGCTGCAAATGGCATTATTTCATTCTTTTTTAAGAATGAGTAGTATTCCATTGTATATATGTACCACATCTTCTTTATCCATTCTTCTATTGATGGACATTTAGGTTGTTTCCATGTTTTGGCTGTTGTGAATAGTGCTTCTATAAACATAGGGGTGCATGTATCTTGTTGAATTATAGTTTTGTCCAGGTATATACCCAGGAGTGGGGTTGCTGGACCATATGGTAATTCTATTTTTAGTTTTCTGAAGAACCTCCACATTGTTTTCCATAGTGGCTGCACCAACTTACATTCCCACCAACAGTGTAGGAGGGTTCCCTTTTCTCCACACCCTCTCCAGTATTTGTTATTTGTAGACTTTTTAATGATAGCCATTCTGACCAGTGTGAGGTGGTATCTCATTGTAGTTTTGATTTGCATTTCTCTAATAATTAGCGATGTTGAGCATCTTTTCATGTGCCTCCTGACCATCTGTATGTCTTCTTTGGAGGAATGTCTATTAAGGTCTTCTGCCCATTTTTTGATTGGGTTGTTTGTTTTTTTGTTGTAGAGTTGTACGAGCTGTTTGTATATTTTGGAGATAAACATAATAATAACAAAGCCCTATCTGAAATCAACATTGCACTCCAGTCACCACCCCATTGCTCTCCTCTCTTGCAGTCAAAATTCTTCACAGAGTTCTTTATACTTCCTACCTTTAGCTTTTTGTCTCCCCTCTTTCCTCAACCCACTTCACTCTAGCGTCCACCTCTGTTACCTCAGGAAGCTCCCCTTATCAAGATTCCTGAGGACGTACTTATGGCTTAACTCAATGGACACTCTTCAGGACTCATCTTTCTCAGCAGCACATGACACTGTTGACTATGCCCTCTCTCTAGAAACATTCTCTTCACTTTGCTGCCAGACCACACTCTCCTGGTTTTCCTTCCACCTTACTTAGAATTTCTTCCAAATCTCCTATTAGGGCTCTTCCCTCTGTAAATGTAGGTGTTCCTCAGAGTTCTTTCTTAAGCCTTCTTTGCTTCTCATGCTGCTGTGACTAAGAGAATTAATGTAAAAAATATACATACATCAAATCTTGGCCTTATTCAAATAAACAAGTATTGTAGCAATTGTTTTATGCTCAGATAACATAACATGCTTTAAAATGGGTCCTTTCCACTGTGTCAATAACAATAGCTAAAATTTATACAACCATCTAGGCATAAGGCATAGCTATTTTTTTTTAATTTTATTTATTTATTTTTTTAACATCTTTATTGGAGTATAATTGCTTTACAATGGTGTGTTAGTTTCTGCTATATAACAAAGTGAATCAGCTATACATATACATATATCCCCATATCCCCTCCCTCTTGCATCTCCCTCCCACCTTCCCTATCCTGCCCCTCTAGGTGGACACAAAGCACCGAGCTGATCTCTGTGCTATGTGGCTGCTTCCCACTAGCTATCTATTTTACATTTGTTAGGGTATATATGTCCATGCCACTCTCTGACTTCATCCCAGCTTGCCCTTCCCCCTCCCTGTGTTCTCAAGTCCATTCTCTATGTCTGCGTCTTTATTCCTGTCCTGCCCCTAGGTTCTTCAGAACCTTTTTTTTTTCTTTAAGATTCCATATATATGTGTTAGCATAAGGTATTTGTTTTTCTCTTTCTGACTTACTTCACTCTGTATGACAGACTCTAGGTCCATCCACCTCACTACAAATAACTCAATTTCGTTTCTTTTTATGGCTGAGTAATATTCCATTGTATATATGTGCCACATCTTCTTAATCCATTCATCTGTCGATGGACACTTAGGTTGCTTCCATGTCCTGGCTATTGTAAATAGAGCTGCAATGAACATTATGGTACATGCCTCTTTCTGAATTATGGTTTTCTCAGGGTATATGCCCAGTAGTGGCATTGCTGGGTCATATGGTAGTTCTATTTTTAGTTTTTTAAGGAACCTCCATACTGTTCTCCATAGTGGCTGTATCAATTTACATTCCCACCAACAGTGCAAAAGGGTTCCCTTTTCTCCACACCTTCTCCAGCATTTATTGTTTGTAGGTTTTTTGATGATGGCCATTCTGACCGGTGTGAGGTGATACCTCATTGTAGTTTTGATTTGCATTTCTCTAATGATTAGTGATGTTGAGCATCCTATCATGTGTTTGTTGGCAATCTGTATATCTTCTTTGGAGAAATGTCTATTTAGGTCTTCTGCCCATTTTTGGATTGGGTTTTTTGTGTTTTTTTGATATTGAGCTGCATGAGCTGCTTGTAAATTTTGGAGATTAATCCTTTGTCAGTTGCTTCATTTGCAAATATTTTCTCCCATTCTGAGGGTTGTCTTTTTGTCTTGTTTATGGTTTCCTTTACTGTGCAAAAGCTTTTAAGTTTCATTAGGTCCCATTTGTTTATTTTTGTTTTTATTTCCATTACTCTAGGAGGTGGGTCAAAAAGGATCTTGCTGTGATTTATGTCATAGAGTGTTCTGCCTAAGGCATAGCTATTTTTAAATTTATTTTTCCTGATAATAAAATAACATTTCCTCATGTAGGAAATTTAGAATAATAGTTTTATAAGATATAATATGATATAATATAGCATAATGCAATATCCTAACTTCTATTAGGAGATACTTACTGTTTACTTCTGACATATTTCCTTCTAGATATATTATGTACTCTAACACATGAACACATATATATCTATACATGAATTTATAGTTAAGATAATTATATTTTTTCATTTATTTGTATAACTAGACATTTTCTTTTGTCAGTAAAATTATTCATAACTATTTTAATGGCTCCATACATTCTCTCATATGAACATAGAATGAAATACTCAACACATCCATCTATTAAAAAATACTTAGAGTTTAAAATTTTTCTTTTTCTGCATTTTTTCCTTAATATACATTCTTAAAAACTGATTTGCTAGGTCAAAAATTTCAAGTTCCTGACTCTTAACATGTTTAGTCTGGTCATCCACTATAAGAATTATATCTATATATGTGACCATAAACATTTGTTTTTCTTATTTCCAAAGAAGTTTTCTATATTTGAAACAATGCCTTGGGCTTCCCTGGTGGCACAGTGGTTAAGAATCCACCTGCTAATGCAAGGGTCAGGGGACACAGGTTCAAGCCCTGGTCTGGGAAGATCCCACATGCCGCAGAGCAACTAAGCCCATGTGCCACAACTACTGAGCCTGTGCTCTAGAGCCCACAAGCCACAAGTACTGAGCCCGCATGCCACAACTACTGAAGCCTGCGTGCCTAGAGCCCATGCTCCACAACAAGAGAAGCCACCACAATGAGAAGCCTGTGCACCACAATGAAGAGTAGCCCCCGCTCGCTGCAACCAGAAAAAAACCCACGCACAGCAACAAAGACCCAATGCAGCCAAAACTTTAAAAAATAAATAACAATAAAAAAATAGATTAAATTTAAAAAATAAAACAATACCTTGTAATTGTTTTGACTTATGTCTTTAATTATTAAACAAAGTTGAATAATTTTTAGATTTTTGTTTTTTATTTAAATTTCTTTGAGTCATTCCTACAGGTTTTTTTCAATTTTTTCCCCTCTATATTTAATATTAAAATTAAATGGAAGACTACTGAGAGAAAAAGAAGCCTCACAGTGAGGCAATTAAGGAGAGACATAGAGCAGAACTGGCGCTGGCAAACTGCCTTGACTTTCTTCCTTTTCTATTTGCAAACACTGAAAATACCTGTTAGACTTGTAAGTAAAAAAGATATGTGATAACTTTTAGGGTTCATCTTTGACACTGCCATTTCTTACAGTAAGGGTTTTGGAGCAGATGGACAGATTATAAGTATATGGAAGATAAAGCTTGAGAAGAGAATAACATGGTCTCTCTATGGTAAATGATCCCTAGACAAATAACCAACGTTTACTTCTTCATTACGCCATGCTAAGTTACCAATGTTCCCAGCACCATGCTAATACCTTCCTTTTCTTATGCCAGCCTAGTGCAGATGGAGTCTGCCCTGAGTAACAAAGTGCAAAACTGTTTCTTCCCAGCAAGGAGAATGAGAACTGGAAGGCAGAAACTCAAACATTACTCCAGAAATCAGTGACTGGTACTGCAAAGCAGATTAGCAGAGACCCCCCCAGCTTCTACTAATCCCACAGATCATCAAATCAATCATGACCCAGATGATGTGGAAAAGAGCAAGCACCCAGAGAAAAACCAGAAACCAGAGGACAACCAGAAACTCCTAACGGGAGCACTCAGTTGCAGATTTCTGGATGGCAAAGTGAGTAACAAATACCTGAACTTTTCTTGGTAATTGGCTAGGAAAATTCAGAGTTAGGTCGGAAACATAGACTCACACCAACACACACTTCTACTAATGGTAATTAACACATTTTGCATCAGATAGAATTAGAATCATTTTTTTTCATCTGAAAATGAATTTTAAGGTCATTTTGTATATTGCATCTTTGCTGACCACTAACTGAATTGGTCAACCTATTCTATCTGTGACTAACTCAGCGATAGTTATTCAGTGATGTCACCGTACATGCAAGTTTGGGGTGTGCTGGAGGGGGAGGGTTCGTCTGCTTTAATATTACAGGAAAAGATCATTTATATTCAAAATCCAATGAAATATGTCTAGATATCAAAAAATTATCAGCCCTAAACTATCTTGATATAAATATATTATCACTGCACTCTGTTAAGAATCAACCAAACAATCCACAACAAACTAACTTGGTAATGATGAATCTAAATGATTATTAATTTGTAATTAAAAAGCAAGAGTAGCAGCAATTGAAAACTAGACCCAAATCAAGACAAACTAATGATTCATTGGTAACAAGTACCGTTTCCAAAAATTGCTGAAGTTGCAATTAAACAGACATAGAGAGGAGTTTTTCAGTACTGCCAAGCATGAAGTAACAGCCAGATATTTTAGTAGAATACTGAATTAGAGTCTGCAGTAAACTCTAACATAACTATTTTTAGTTTATAATTTTAATAGCCCTTACTAAATCACTCAGATGCTCGCTAGTTTCCAGTCATGAGAATATAAAATCCTGTGGATTTGGGATATTTTGCTCACGAGAACTCTGCAAAGATTAGACTTTGGAGTGGTTACCAGTCCACCAATGGACCTCAGACCATGTTCTGCAAGGTCTCAAACACTGAGGACTTCTCTTTTTCCTTCCTAAAATTTTTATTGATCCTTCTAATTATAAAATATTATATACTCATGTAGAAATTTTGTAAAATGGAAGAATATAAATAAGAAGAAATTAAAACTCAATCAAATAGTGGTATATTTCTTTCTCTTCTTTCTTCCATGCATGGACACTGAATATGAACCATTATATATATACTCTTTGTTATCCTGGTCTATTCACTTCATATCAAGAATTCTCCCCCAGCTTCAAAAAATTCATCCTAAGCATCATGTTTAGTGTCTCTATGAGAGTCATAATCAGAACTAACACTTATATAGCATTTACTATGTGCCAGGCACTATTCTAAGCTCTTTACATATATTAACTAACTTACTACTCTCCAAGCATCCAATGAGGTAGGAACTCTTATTATCTTCAGATCATAGATGAAGGAACTGAAAAACAAAGAGGTCAAGTGCCTTGCCCAGGTCATAAGGCTGAGAAGTGGCAGAGCCACAGTTGAGGCCCAGGTTCTAGGTCCTTAATCCCCAAACTGTATTCATTCTTTTATATGGATATAACATGGCTCATTTAACTAATCCCTTATTGATGGGCATTTAAGTCACTTCTAGTTTTTCTCTTATAAATGAAATTTTGTTTCTTGGCACTATCCCTATCACATCAAACTACCCAGTTGGGGTAGAGTTTCTGGATTAGCCATTGTAAAAGGCAGAATGTTCATTGGGTAGGCTGTTCTTGGACCTCCACAATCTGGATTCTTTGCTAGCTCTGTAGTGCCAGAGGGAGATGATTTGTCCCTCCTCTCCCAGGATTCAAGGAGGTTTCTGATGGGAGGCTCCGCAGGGCTAACACCCAGCCACCAAACACAGCAATACCTCATAGGAAGTGGGGGCCTAATTGGTTCTGTCTGCCAAGTGTATGGTCCTGGGTGGCCAGGTGGCAGCCACAGTTGCCTGGTACAGAGACCCTCATTACCACCTTGACTAAGTGGTAAAGGGAATCCTGCCACGGTGAAAGAAGTAAACCAATCAGAACTCCTTCTAGATCCTTATTCCTCATACACAGATGAAAATAAGCCTTCCTTCCTGGGATGTAACAGGCAATCTGGACCAGCTGAATTTGCTCTAAAAGAAAAGTAGCTGATAGAGACTTGAGCCAACATGCATGAGGACAAGCAAATATGAAACTCTGTTCTAAATTACAGATACATTTGAAGAGTATAGTTAGTAGGAGGTAAGTAAAGCTGAAAATGTTAAGAGAATCCATAGTTTCATGTATCCAAGAACAGTAAGATAGCTTAGAAATCAACAAATACAAACTTTCATTTCACAAATGAAGAATAAGAGGCCCAGAGAGCTTAAATGGTGGTTCAAGGTCTCACAGTTAGAGCCTGGCTCTTCTCACTGCCAGCCCTAGGACCTTTTATCTCTAAATTCTCTCCTTCCATGTCTCTGAAAATACGTATATGCTGTTTACACTGTTTCTCAGAAGCATCAGCTCTGCCTTCTCTCAAAAAATAAAAAAAGAATGTATGACTAGAAACAGACTCAGCACAGTTTCAAAAATAAAATTAAAGTGTGCTTTTTGCATCTGTCAGCATGAAAATGAAAGTGTTAGTGCTTTAATTTTAATAATTATCACAGTTAATTGGTAGTATGTTCTTTTCAAAGTCCTTTTGCATGTTTTATCTTGTTTGTTCTCCACAACAGCCGTTGAGGTAGGTAGAGACACATGATGTTATCCTCATTTTATAGATGAATAGACAGATGTCAGGGACATTTCCACTTGACTGTGCATTGGCAGCTGAGATTCAACAAGTTCAAAGCCAAACCTTTGATCCTGCTCTTCTTCCTGTGGTCTGTGTCTCACAGAAAGGTCCCACAACTCTCCCAGTTGCATAAGCAAGAAATCCGGGCATGCTTTCCTCCTCTCCATCCCTAACTCTGATATCCAACTAACCACTGAGCCCTTTAAATTCCGTCTTTTTTACGTCTCTCAAAGTGTCCTCTTACTTCTGTTTCTTCTGCCATCATCCTAGTCAGACCACCATTACACATCAGTAGGAAGATTTTAATTATCTTAAAACAGGACTTATTTTTCTATGCTTTCTTCTCTTTATTGGTCAGCTGTGGTAATAATAATGCTGTGGGACAAGCAAGCCCAATACTCAGTGGTTTATAACAATAATCATTTTTGTTCACATCACATATGTGAGTAAGACAGCTTTTACTTATTCCAGTAGGACTTTCGAGGCTTGGCTCCAGACTACAGATTTGGTTCAGGTCTGCTCTGTTTTTCTTATTGTTCTGAATCCAATGGGCTCCTCAAGGCAAGCTCTTCTCATGGTAATGGAAACATTTCAAGAGGACAAACACAACTGCATTACTCAACCACAAGTACATTTTAAGTCTTTGCTTATGTCATATCCACTAACATCCCACTGGCCAAAGCAAGCCACATGGCAAAGCACAACACCAATGGGGCAGGGATATATATATGCTACCTCTTTTAGGAGGAATTTCAAAACCACTGATCAAGTGTATCCCCTACTTAAAACACTTGAACACCATTGTTTAATCGTCACTGCCCTAGTAGAAAATTCAAACTCCTTGACTTACTGCACCAACTCAACTCTGTTCACTGCTTACTTCCCTTCTATCCCCACCTTTCACTAAACTGAACTTCTATGTCCCAAATAGAGTTCTGCTTCTTTTGATCTCCTATCCTTTGACCATGCAATTACTTTTATGCAAAATTCTCTTCCCTCCTTCTTTATTTAACTCCTAATTACATCGGGGTCTCAACACAGATATCAGGTCTATCAAGAAACATCATTGTCTCACCACCAAAACTGCCTTTTCTAAGGTACATCTACATCTATCTGTGCATACCCTTATGGCAGATGTTGTTATACTGTTAAAATAGTTTGTTTCCTTGTCTATCTCCTTCCATGAGTCTGTAAATTCCTTGAGAATATTCATTTTTGTTTCCAAAATGCGTCTCTCTCTATATTAACCCAAAGCCAACGTATTATTTAATGGAGAAACACTAGAGGCTTTCACATTAGTGTCAGGAGAAGTCAAAGTACCCAATATCCCTGCTTGTTTTTAATATTATGTTGGAGGTAATAGCTAATATAATTAAACAAGAGAAAGCAATCACAGGCATAATAATTAAAAAGGAGGAAGATCTCTTTTCAGATGGTAAGATTATATATATAAACTCTCACAATTTCTAATGAAGAAACTATTAAAACAGTAAGAGGGACTTCCCTGATGGCCCAATAGTTAAGAATCTGCCCGCCAATGCAGGGGACACGGGTTTGATCCTCGGTCCGGGAAGATCCCACATGCCATGGAGCAACTAAGCCTGTGCACCACAACTACTGAGCCTGCGCTCTAGAGCCCGTGAGCCACAACTACTGAAGCCCACGTGCCTAGAGCTCATGCTCTGCAACAAGAGAAGCCACCGCGATGAGAAGCCCTTGCACCGCAACGAAGAGTAGCCCCCACTTGCTGCAACTAGAGAAAGCCCACACGCAGCAACAAAGACCCAACGCAGCCAAAAATAAATAAATAAATAAATTTATTTTAAAAAAGAACAGTAAGAGAATTTGGCAAAATAGAGTTATAGCATTAATATCCACAAATCAATGGCTTTCATATATATATATATACACACACACACACACATACGTACGTACAAAAACTAGTTAGAAAATAAAATGGAAAACACCATTTACAATAGCAAATAGATACTTAACTAAGTTAACTAAATAAATAAATCAAATACATAGGTATAAACTGAACAAGAAATAATGTCCAAACATTTATGAGGAAAAATATAAAATACTCCTGAAAAACATGAGTATATTTGAATGATGGAAAGGCATGCTATTATATTCTTGTACAGAAAAAATTAACATCATCAATTTCTATCAAAATCCCAATGACCTTTTTTGTATAAACATAAAAACTCATCCTAAAATTCATATGGAATCTCAAGGGACCTTGAATATCCAAAACAATCCTGAAAAAGAACAAAGCTGGAGGACTTATACTTTCTGATTTCAAAACTAATTGCAACGATACAATAATCAAAATGGTATAGTACTGGCATAAATACAGACATATGGACCAATGGAATAGAATAGGGAGTCCAAAAATACACCTTCATATATATGCTGAAATGATTTTTTTTTTTAGATTTATTTATTTATTTATTTATTTTTGGCTGCGTTGGGTCTTCGTTGCTGTGCGTGGGCTTTCTCTAGCTGCGGGGAGCGGAGGCTACTCTTCGTTGTGGTGCATGGGCTTCTCATTGTGGTGGCTTCTCTTGTTGCAGAGCATGGGCCCTAGGGTGTGTGGGCTTTAGTAGTTGCGGCACACGGATTCAGTAGTTGTGGCTCGCAGGCTCTAGAGCGCAGGCTCAGTAGTTGTGGCTCACGGGCTTAGTTGCTCCGTGGCATGTGGGATTTTCCCGGACCAGGGCTCAAACCCGTGTTTCCTGCATTGGCAGGCAGATTCTTAACCACTGTGCCACCAGGGAAGCCTGAAATGATTTTTTGACAAGGATGCCAAGATGATTCAATTGGAAAAAGACGGTTTTTTCAACAAATGGTACTGGGAAAACTGGATATCTGCATACAAAAGTATGATCACCATATACAAAAATTAACTCAAAATGAATCTATGACTTAAATATAAGATATAAGCCTATAAAACTCTTAAAAGGAAAAATAGGGAAAAACCTTCACATTAGATCTGGCAATGATTTCTTGGATCTGACCCCAAAGGCACAGGCACCAGAATAAAAAATTGACAAACTGGATTTCATGAAAATTTTAAAATGTTGTGCATCAAAAGACACTATCAAGGGGCTTTCCTGATGGCGCAGTGGTTGAGAGTCTGCCTGCCAATGCAGGGGACACGGGTTTGAGCCCTGGTCTGGCAGGATCCCACATGCCGCGGAGCGGCTGGGCCCGTGAGCCACAACTACTGAGCCTGCGCGTCTGGAGCCTGTGCTCCGCAACAAGAGAGGCCGTGATAGTGGGAGGCCCGCGCACCGCGATGAAGAGTGGCCCCCACTTGCCGCAACTGGAGAAAGCCCTCGCACAGAAACGAAGACCCAACATAGCCATAAATAAATAAATGAATAAATAAATAAAAATTAAAAAAAAAAAAGACACTATCAAGAGAGTAGAAAGGTAGCCCACAGAATGGGAGAAAATATGTGCAAAACATATATCTGATAAGGGGATTAATGTCCAGAATATATAGAGAACTCCTAAAGCTCAACAACAACAAAAATATCTAATTCAAAAATGGGTAAAGGCCTCGCATAGACATTTCTCCAAAGAAGATACACAATGACCAATAAGCACATGAAAAGATATTCAACATCACTATCACATTAGCGAAATGCAAATCAAAACTATAATGAGGTACCACCTCATATGCATTAGGATAGCTACTAGTAAAAAAAAAAGAAAGGAAAAAAAACAGAAAATAACAAATGTTTGCAAGGATGTAGAGAAACTGGAACCCTTGTGCATTGTTGGTGAGAATGTAATATGGTACAGCCACTGTGCAGCAGTTTCTCAAAAAGTTAAAAATAGAATTACCATTAGGTCCAGCTAGTCCATTTCTGGTAATACACAAAAGAGTTGAAAGGAAGGTCTCAAGGAGATATTTGTACAGCCATGTTCATAGCAGCATTATTCACAATAGCTAAAATGGAGAAGAAACCCAAATGTCCATCAACAGATGAATGGATAAGCAAAATGTGGTGTATGCCTACAATGGAATATTTTTCAGCCTTAAAAATGTAGGAAAGTCTGATACAGGCTACAACACGGATAATTTTCACATTTGCTAAGTGAAATAAGCCTGTTACAAAAAGGCAAATACTGTATGGTTCTACTTATACAAGATACTCAGAGTAGTCAAATCATAGAGACAGAAAGTAGAATGGTGGTGCCAGGGCCTGAGGGGAGGAGGGAATAGGCAGTTGTTTAATAGGTATAGAGTTTCAGTTTTGTATGATAAAAAGAGTTCTGCGGATGCATGGTGGTGATGGTTACACAATAATATGAGTAGACTTAATACTACTGAACTGTGCGCTTAAAAATGGTGAAGATAATGAATTTTATGTCATGTGTATTTTACCACAATTCTGAAGAATGGGAAAAAACATGAACAAAATCAAGATGTCAATCCTCCCTGAGGTAATTTATAAACTTAATGTGATTCCAGTAAAAATAGTATCAGATTTTTGTTTTGTAAATAGTCAAATTGGTTATAAAGTTAATTTGAAATAATAAACAAGCAAGAATAGTCAGTAAAACCCTGAATAGAAAAGCAGTGGGTACATGGCTAGCATTACCAGATATAAAATGTAAAATCTCTGTCTCTAAAATAGTGTTATTTTGGCACATAAATAGATGAGACTAATAGAATTGAAAAAAAAAATGAAGAAATAGACCCAATGGCATATTGCAATTTTGTGTATAATAAAGATGACATCACAAATTAGTAGGGAAAACATAGACTTTTTAATAAGCAATATAGGATTATCTAGCCACAGAGAAAATTTTAAATCGTGTATATTCTTCACATATTATACATGTAACGATGTATACCAGGATGAATTCCAAATGGATCAGGGATTTAATATAAAAAATAACTGCAGGGGCTTTCCTGGTGGCGCAGTGGTTGAGAATCTGCCTGCCAATGCAGGGGACATGGGTTCGAGCCCTGGTTTGGGAAGATCCCACATGCCGCGGAGCAACTAGGCCCGTGAGCCACAATTACTGAGCCTGCGTGTCTGGAGCCTGTGCTCCGCAACGGGAGAGGCCGCGATAGTGAGAGGCCCGCGCACCGCAATGAAGAGTGGCCCCCACTTGCCACAACTAGAGAAAGCCCTCGCACAGAAACGAAGACCCAACACAGCCATAAATAAATAAAATTTAAAAAAATAATAATAACTGCACAATAGTACAAGAAAGTGGTCAATTTCCTCTATAATCTAAGGGAAAATTTTCTCAACTGTGACTCAACATGCAGATACAATAAGAAAAAACGTGATAATTTTGATTACACATATGTGGCCAGAACCACCATCAGCAAAGTACATAGATACTTAACAAACTGGGGGAAATATCTGCGACTTATATCATAGATAAATATATCCCTAACAGATAGAGTCTTCTATCTAAAAATTAAGAAGAAAAAAGACAATAAACTATTAGAAAAATGAACAAAATATAGGAACAGACAGGTCACAGAATGATAAATATAAATGACCCTTAAACATATCAAAAAATATAGCCTTGCTCTAAATAAAAGGAATGTAAGTTAAAACCACCTTGAGAGGGCTTCCCTGGTGGCGCAGTGGTTGAGAGTCTGCCTGCCAATGCAGGGGACACGGGTTCGAGCCCTGGTCTGGGAAGATCCCACATGCCACGGAGCAGCTAGGCCCGTGAGCCACAATTACTGAACCTGCGCATCTGGAGCTTGTGCTCCGCAACAAGAGAGCCTGCGATAGTGAGAGGCCCACGCACTGCGATGAAGAGTGGCACCCACTTGCCGTAACTAGAGAAAGCCCTCACACAGAAACGAAGACCCAACACAGCCATAAATAAATAAATAAATAAATAAATAAATAAATAAATAAATGGATCATCACGTTTAAAAAAAAAAAACCACCTTGAGATATAATTTCTCACCTATTACACTGGCAAAAGTCCAGAAAATTGACAACATACTTTGTTAGAAGGTAGAGGAAATTTAAAATGGAACAACCACTTTGGAAGGAAATTAGGCAATAATTAGCAAAACTACTTATGTATGAATTTTTTGACATGAAAATCTCACTTTCAGAAATCTGTCCCAAAGGTATACTGGAAATATGTTTAACAATTTATGTAGAAGGTATTCATTGCAGCATTACTTATTATATCAAAAACTGTAAACAACCTAAATTTCCATCAACAATGGACAGGTTGAAAATACTAAGGTACATCCATACATGGAGTATTATAAAAACTTTAATAAAATTGTAGAAAGTAATGAAGAATATCACTATATATATGAATCATCTATATACACACATATACATATATATAATTGTATGGATATATCCATACTATATATCATTGTATGGAATAATATAGCTAGATATACTATTAATTAAACAAAAGCAAAGTGAAGAAAAGTATGTAGATTATGCATCTAAATATCTATTATTGCTTATGTTTTTAAAAATGAAGGAATTAATAAAAACTTTTTTTTTAAAAATGGTTACCTATTGGGACTAGAGGGAATATAATGGAGGGATCGAGAATAGAAACCACAAATCTCTGACTAAATCTTGTTCTGTAGATTTGGCTTTGGAACTATTTAAATATTTCACATAAATATAAACCTAACTTAAATGTTTAAAAAACTCAAGCCCTAAAAATTGAAAACAAAATAAAGTAAGTCTGTTTTAGTTATCTATTGCTGCATAACAAATTGTCTGAAAAGGTGACCAGTTAAACCAATAACCATATATTATCTCTCACTGTTTCTGAGGGACAAGAATCCAGGAATGGCTTAGATGAGTAGTTCTCGCTCAAGGTTTCCCATGAAATTTCATGCCAAATGTCAGCAGGAATGCAGTCACCTGAAGGCTTACCCAGGGCTAGAAGATCCACTTCTAGGCCCCTTTGAGTGGCTATTGATAGAGGCCTCAGTTACTTGCTGGCTGTGGCCAGAGATATTGTCTCTTTTCAATTTGGGCCTCTCCATAGGGCTGCTTGTGACATGGTATCTGGCTTCCCCAAGATAAGTTATCCCAGAAAAAGAGAGAGAGAGAGAGAGCGTGTGTGTGCACAACCAAAACTGAAGCCCCAATGTCTTTTTAATAACTTAATCTCAGAAGTGGCATACCATCACTTGTACAGTGTTCTTCCATTGGTTATCCAGACTAATTCTAATTAAGTGTGGAGGGGAAGGCCTGCACAAGAACATGAGTACTAGGAGGCAGGGATCACTGGGGCCGCCTTGGAGACTAGCTACCACATGAACCTATGTATTAATTGACAGCAAAACCAAAGAGCGTGGAACTATTGTAAATAACTTTAAAACATAATGACTTCACTGTATGTCTCTAGTGGGGTATATACTCTAAGGAAAATTTTTTTGAAAAAATACCTTTAAAGGTTTTCAGTAACCATTATGTTGATATTGTTCTTCTGTATGTGTACTGGGGGATAAAGCAAATGAGACACTATCTTCGTGGTTTTGGGACTTGGAATTTCTAGTGTAGTGTAGGAGAAATGAAATATAGCTATAATATTGATGAGACAATATAAAACTCCTATACTCCTACATCTGATTTGGAAATATCAGTATGAACTCTTTTTAAGAAAAAAATACATTTCCTAGCCTTTTCCACTGAAAAATGTAGAAACAATCCCATATGAATGAGCACCCTACCACCTGCATTGTGTTCAGTAAATTCTAAAGGCTGATTCCAGCTTTGAGCCTGTAACATCTGCTTACCCCAAAAACAATGTAGATACCAAAGACCTTCCAAGACTTGTCAAGAAAAGACTCAGGATCTAACTTAAAATGGCTCCCACTAAAAAAAAAAAAAATTAAAGGCTCCCACTAGTCAAAGTGGGACATTTTGGATATCAATAAAAATAACAATAATAATAGATTTAAAGGCATTCAATATGTTTAAATCCATAAGTTTACAGTGATTTTTAAAAACAAAAACAAAAACAATTGGTCACCTCTGAAGAAAGCTAGGAGACAAACAATTTTTAAATTAGTGCATTAAAGAATCAAGCATTTATTCAATGTGCCTTTTCTCCACAAACTGTATCTTAGATAATGGTTGATAAGGGACAGTCTCTCTTTAGAGAAATATTACTACCAATAAATGAGAAGTAATAGTAGAGTGAGAATACCACTATTTTCTAAAATCCTAACGAAAAAAAATGGACTAAAGCAATGATTATCAGTGCCTGTGAATAACACAAAAAGGAAGACAACCTGACAGCATTTGCTTCCATGGGAAAATATACCAACTATGAAACGATTGAACTTGACTGTGATCAAGATTCTAGATCTAACTGCTGTTTTACAGGAATTATATGGGCCAATTTGTTAAACAGCAACAAAATCCAGACGGTGGAAAACTTTACAGGGCAGACAACTCAGCTTTTTCAACAAATAAATTACAAGGGAAAAAATGTGAAAAGAAAGGTGGTGGGGGGGTAGGAAGAACTAGAAATTTTTTTTTTTTTTTTGGGCTGCATTGTATCTCCGCTGCTGCATGCGGGCTTTCTCTAGTTGCAGCGAGCAGAGGCTACTCTTCATTGTGGTGCACGGGCTCTAGGCTTCAGTAGTTGTGGTGCACGGGCTTAGTTGCTCCGCGGCATGTGGGATCTTCCCAGACCAGGGCTCAAACCCATGTCCCCTGCATTGGCACGTAGATTCTTAACCACTGCGCCACCAGGGAAGCCCAGGAAGAACTAGAAATTTTAAAAGATGTAAGTGATATTAGCCAGTTGCAATATGTGGATATTATTTAGCTCCTGATTTGAATAAACAAACTAATAATACTATTTATCAGATAATTGGGGGATTTGGAACACTCACTAGGTAGTTGATGATATTAAGGAATTACTGTTAATAAGGAATTTTTTAGTGTAATAATGTCATTGTGGTTATGTTTAAAAAGAATCTTTATCCTTTGGTCAGTGGTTCACAAATTTTATCGTGCATTAGAATTACTGGAGTACTTGTTAAAACACAGATTTCTAGGCTCCCAACCCTAGAAATTCTCATTCAATGGGTCTAGGGTGGGTCTTGAGAATTCACATTTCTAACAAGTTTCAAGGTGATGCTGAGGCTTGTGACCCAAGGACCACACTGTAAAAATCACTGCTGTATAAATACATGCTCAAACAATGCAGATGAAATAATACACTGCCTGGGGTTCACGTCATCTCTGGTGGGGGGTGATGTGGATATAAAGAAACAAGGTTTTCAGTTGATAACTGAAGCTTGGTGATGAGTTTATGGAGTTTCATCATACTATTCTCGCTACATGTGCCTATGTGTAAATTTTTCCATAATTAGAAGTTAAAATTTAAATAAAATATAAATTTTACAAAAATAAATAAGCCAAATGATTAACTCTAATATTTACTGTATTAATATGTTTAAAGTATATATTAAAATCATATATATATATTAATTTGGAAATACTATTTTTTCAATTCTACATTTCTCAAAAACTATCAAATATTTTACATGCATCTTTCTCATGGTTGTACTTATTATCACTAGTGCCCTTTTTTGAGCCATATAGCAGCCTTCTAGAATGCATCAAGACCTTGGCCTAAGTTATTTAAGAAATAGAACTTTTCAACTCTGCATTTAATGCTGTCTCTCTAAATTTTCACCCAAGTCACAGCTATCCATTGCCTAATATTAAGACAGTTTGTTGTGTTCACTTGTCTTGGTGCAGAGTATTCATGTCTTCTACAATATAACCACTTACAAATAGTTTTATTTATAAGCCATCTCTTTAAAAGACTTGTTTACACTTTCAACACTTTCAAGCTCTAACGCCCAAGGACAGTTGCTGAATCTGTGTTAAATTTCTGTGCTTCATTTGTACCGATTCTTTGAGGTCAATATTACAAAACTAGCATCACTCAAAGTTATTTCAGGCTACTGTGTCATCCATTCCCAAGCAGTATTTTTTGATTCAAAGTAAAACAAATGAGAGAAAGCTGTAGTATCAGAGACTTTATAGGTACTCTGACAACTCCTGAAGTCAGAAACATAGTGATTCTTGATCAGAATTTCCCATTTTATCTTCTTTGACACTTTAGGAACACTCTTTGCTTTTGAAAAACAGCCCAGGATGATTTATATCAGTGAAAGGAGAAGCCTGAGGCCTGGCGTGCCCTTGGCCTGAACAAGACATCGTCATCATTCTGACACTGTCTTTCTTGGTTTCTTCTTCAAGTTCAGTGTTTTTCTTGACGCTGGGAGTCAGCAGGATACAAGAGAGTTCTGGCCTTCATAGGGTTCTAAAGAAGCATTTATCAACACATCATTCTCATGGAGTCAAGGTGTTCTTTAGTCCCCTTTATTCCCATTTATACACCAAATTTATTGAGTGCCTTTATCTTTGACACAAGAGATACAGGTGAACAAGGCAGGTATGATTGCTGACCACCCCTCATAGATCTTTTGGAAGGAGATACACAAAAAATAGCAAACAAATTCATAATATAGTTGTACAATATGCAAAATATTTAAAATACATTATGGCATTCATTCTTCACAGCATTCCTGGGAGCACAATATATTTTCCCCTTTCCATAGGCAAGGCCATAAAATTTAGTCTGTAATGTCTAGGCCAAAAGATCTATGAGGGGCAGTCAGCAATCATACCTGTCTTGTTCACCTGTATCTCTAGTGCCAAAGATAAAGGCACTCAATAAATTTGGTGTATAAATGGGAATAAAGGGACTAAAGAACACCTTGACTCGATGAGAATGATAAGTGTTGGTAAATGCATCTTTAGAATACTATAATATAGAAGTGTATCAATTCTTAGAGGCAGAAAATATTTATATGTACCTGAAAATATAAATATTTTATATTACAAGTAATTTATAAAGAAACGTATTGTTCTGAGAACACTATGTCTGAAATACCTAACTAAATACCTTGCAGAATGAAACTGTTCTGTGGACAGACTGTGGAATCGTTCTCATCCCAGAGGAAAGGTGAAAAGCAGGGTCCAAATCTTTTTTTTTTTTTTTTTTAAGTATTTAGTTATTTATTTATTTATGGCTGTGTTGGGCCTTCATTTCTGTGCGAGGGCTTTCTCTAGTTGCGGCAAGCGGGGGCCACTCTTCATCGCGGTGCGTGGGCCTCTCACTATCGCGGACTCTCTTGTTGCGGACCACAGGCTCCAGACGCGCAGGCTCAGTAGTTGTGGCTCACGGGCCCAGTTGCCCTGTGGCATGTGAGATCTTCCCTGACCAGGCCTCAAACCCGTGTCCCCTGCACTGGCAGGCAGATTCTCAACCACTGCGCCACCAGGGAAGCCCAGGGCCCAAATCTTATCTGCACAATTTACTAGGGAGTAAATTTTGGGCAAGTCTAGCCTAGTCCTAGATCTACTAAAAACATTACCATGACTCCCCACTGCCCTCAGGATAAAGCACAGATACTAACAAGAGTTAAGGCTATTCACCTCCTTTCTCCTGCCTCCCTCTCCAGCCTTGCCTTTTGTCTTTCCAAAAACTTAAGTGATGCTCTGAGAACATCCATTACTCTCTTTTAGGCACGTGTGTGCACCTTTGAGGTTTTCTACATCCAGTTTCCTTTTCCTGTACTCTTCCTTCTTCTCTTCTCCTCTTTATTCCCCTTTATTCCCATTCCATCTATCACGGAAGTCTCCACTCCTTAGCCTATCCAAATCTAGCTCATATTTCAAGCCTAGACTTCAATGTCATTGCTTCCAGACCTGGACCACCAAGTCCAGGTTAGATGGACCCATGGGCTGTTCTAATAGTGTCCCTTACCATCCCATGGTGTACTATCACAGTCGCTTGCCATGCCTCTCATCATCTGTAAGCTCTGTGAGAGCAGAGGCCATATCTGTTTTATTCACTGTAGGGCCTATCACAGTGCCTGGCCTAGCCTAGGCAAGCCATAAATATTTCTTAAATGAAGGAATACAGTTACTTAACTTCTGTAAGCCTCAGCATTCCAAATATAAAAAGGTACAAATACTACCTACCTTATAGGGTTGTTGTACGGATTAAATTGAATGATATAAACAAAGTACTCATACGGTACCTTGTAGAGAGTATGTGCCCAATATATGTCTTGTTATTATTATGCCTATTTTAGAACCCTCTGCCACTCCTGCTCACTCTGCCCACTCTAGAGACCCTCTTGAATTTTCTTTAAAATATTTCATGACTATACAGCATCTGTAGGCTGCTATTCATACTGATAGGTTATTCAATATAACTATCAATTAAGTACAGACACAGTTTTCAGATCCTTCTGATAATGTCTCCTTTCAATTACTTGACATTAAAAATAGCCATGTGATTCAATTTGTACCCAGGATTTTATTTTAATCAGGTATGGCAAGGTGACACATATAGAGGCAACTGCCTTTGAAAGAATGTATTATTTACATTTCCCAGTGAAAAGGGGGCATGCCACACCATGCAGGGCCACATGTAGAAGCACCAGAGTCAATCAAGAGGCAGAGGAGTGAGGGAAAAGCACAGGCCACAGCCTTTACTGGGGTTTCCATGGGAAAGGTAATGCAGGGCAGGGTAAATAGACCAGAACTGGCTGGTTTGAACAATTCCAGTGGGCTTTGGGCCCACTGGAGGCCCAAAGAGGGGCTCTCCCCAGTCTGATATCTGGACCTGGGTAGACTTAGGGCAGGGGAAATATTGGCTTGGTGTGTGAGAGTTAGATAAAGGAGGTGGTTGGAGATATGGACTTAGGATTGGTTGGTTCACATATTAAAGATGTATTAGCAGGCAAGCTGCTTACTATCTCTAGGAATTAGTTAGCCCTTGAAGGGGCAGTCTCCTCCAGCCAGCAAGGTCCCCAAGATGTCAAACCATCATAAAATACAGAAAATAAAAAACATTATTAATACATCATACACCATGGCATGAGGGAATGGGATTTTATCATTGACCCTTGTTCCATCATTTATTCTGTTGTAACCTTTAATAACATTGCTCTTGGGGTGTAATATTCTGGGTGTTTTAATCTCTTCTATTCCATTCTTGACAAAGCTCACAATTGCCTTTGCTGCCCTTCTTGAATCTGCTAATTGAAACAGCCCAAAGATAGCCCTATCTCTAATAATAGCCCTCCATTTGCCTATAAACACCTTATGGTCTACCTATTTTTTCTTCGTCACAGACACCTTCTTTATTGCACAAATGAAAAAGTGTCTAATTGTCCATTTATTTATCAAACTTGTGTTAATTGCATAATGATGAAGTTAATGTTGAGGTAACCTTTCTCTTCTGTGGGGATTCAATGACTCAGTGACCACATGGGCTGAAGTCATTTGGAACTGTGAATGTGTTTTAAGTATTTGTTGACTCGGACTTCCCTGGTGGTGCAGTGGTTAAGAATCCACCTGCCAGTGCAGGGGACATGGGTTCAAGCCCTGGTCCGGGAAGATTCCACATGCTGCGGAGCAACTAAGCCCGTGCGCCACAACTACTGAGCCTGAGCTCTAGAGCCCGCGAGCCACAACTACTGAGCCCACGTGCCACAACTACTAAAGCCCACGCGCCTAGAGCCTGTGATCCGCAACAAGAGGAGCCACCGCAATGAGAAGCCCAAGCACTGCAACGAAGAGTAGCCCCCACTAGACACAACTAGAGAAAAGCCCGTGCACAGCAACAAAGACCCAATGCAGCCAAAAATAAATAAATAAATAAATAAATAAATAAATAAATAAATAAATAAATAAATAAATAAATTTATTTAAAAAAAAAAAAAGAATTTGTTGACTCATTCATATTCTCCCTTTTTTTCTCTTTCTCTTCACCCACCCCTTCTGATCCTTACTACCATTTGTCTGTTTCTTTAAGATTCCCAACCAGGAAAATGTCTACTGCAGCTCTGTACCAACCGGAGACCAGTCCCTGTCCTATATCCATGGCCTCTCCAGGAGAAACCTTAGAGACTCGTCCTTAGAACAGATGGCAAGGGGCAGCTCTGACCAACCCAATGTGTGTATCCTAAGAGTTGTTGGGCTGTTTTCTATTGTGGTTGAAGGGGTATTATTTGTTGACTGTATATTTTGATGTGAAACAGATAATAAGAAGGTCTGAGCATGGACTGGTGGACACCACACTCCACATGTCCCATCAGCTTTCAAGGAAGCTTCCCTGAGGAGTTCACAGGCAAACCTCAAATGATTCCCCTGAACATTGCATCTTACTTCCCCCTTCCTCCTCCCATATCCAATGGGTCTCTAAGATTTGTTATTCTAAATTCTCATATAATCAAAAAATTATGTAAAAGACAGATGATACACATTAAGCTAAAGGAAAATATCCTAAAATAGGAAGAAATACTACCAGTGGATAAATCCCTTGTGAGCATGTGTTGATGGAAAATCAGGCCAAAACCAATCTCATAGGGCTAATCTGAGGATTTAGTAGTATAATAAATGCAAATTACCTGGTCTCATGTTTAGCATTTAGTAGGTACTCAAATAAATGTTAGTTCTATCTCCTGCCCATCCCTAATCTGTGAAAATAGAATCAGTTGTATATTTATGAGAAGTATTTAGCAATACAATATCAACCTATTAGTATAAACTCTCTGAATCTTCAGTTCAAGCCAATTCTCCAGCCTGAGATCTAGTTTCTATCAGGACCTTATCTGGCTTCCCATCCCCATGCTACACCCTCTACTGCCCTGGCGTTGTCTGCCCACCAGACCAGAGTCCCTAGCATGTCATCCAGCCCAGCAATGGAAATGATGACTTTCTTTCAGTCCTTTCCTATGTAAAAAAAAAAAAAAAAGTCTTGAGTTTTTCACCTAGGTAAATAAGGCCTTGCCCCTAAGTAATCTGACTATATCTGTTGAATATATCTATGTAAGAGATGTGTGTGAGAGAGAGAAGCTAGAGGCTAGGTTATGCTGTTGTAACAAATTGCCCCAAAGTTTCAGTGGCTCAAAACAATAAAAGTTTATTTTTCATAATGAGTCCACCCAGGGTCTTCTCAGTACCATCATCATCTTAGCTCCAAACCCATGCTGATGAAGCATTCCACTCTGTAGGATTTTGAAAGTGATGGCAGAGGGGAAGAAGAGAGACCTGGAGGGTGTCATGTCAGCAGTTTAATCGTCAGCCCAGAAGTAGCACATGTCACTTCTGCTCACAACTCACTGGCCAGAACTGGTCATCACCCTACTCAACCACAAGACAACCAGGAAGTATTATTTTACCGTATGTCCAGAGGGAAAATAAAATGAATAGTTGGTAAAAAAGCACTAATAATTATTATATTTTAAAACCTGTTTCTAACACTTTTAATGCTAAAACTTTTCCAAATACATTTTATCTCAGCAGGCATCTTCTTTCCCCTACATGTTAAATTAAATGGGGATGTTCTGTTTGATATTTAATTTTCAGGTGAATTATGAAAAGCTACTCTGGTTTTTAAAAGTTGCAGCTTCAGAGATCCACAGCAAAACAAAAGAGTTGAGGGCAGCAAGGTGAAAGAAACTCAGGTGGTGGTAGCCATCAGAGGTACTTTTCTCCCTTTTTGTGGGCGTAGTGTTTGTAGACTTGAAGAGCTGGCAGGATTGTGGAGGTCGTACACTCGAAAACTTCACCTAATGCAGAATCACTTTGCTCTTCACCAACAGTTGGCTTCTGCTTATAGTTTTTTTCCTCTCTTGTACTCAGGCCAGCATAGAAAGTTATTTGCAACAATTACCAGCTTCTTAACGTCAAGCAAGTGTCTTTTTTATGAAGTTGCCAGGTGAAAATGAAAAACCTCATTATGAAATAAGAAATGAGTGTATACCGGCGGGGAGCTCCAGTTCATACAGTATGATTCCAGAAATATGTTCGGTCAGTGAACTCCTGGGTTACAGGCACTAGCAGAGAAAGGTTTGAGGCACAGAAATCAAAAATTCCTTTACATAATCTCAAAGGAAAGAAATGACTCAACGTAAAAATAGGATGTGAGGAATAGCATTAGAAATGAGGCACAGTAAAGCATGATAGTCTCTGTGTTCTCCACGAAAAATGACAAAGTGCAGTGGTTAGGAGCATAACTTCCATTGACAGAAGCCTGTGCTCAATTCCTGTTTCTGCCCATTAGTGGCTCTGCAACATTTGGCTGGTCACTTAACCCTCTCTGTGCTTCCGTTCTCCAACTGTAAAATGGGAACAATGATAGATTTCCTTTCACTTCATAGATTTGTAAGAGGAACTGAGTTAGTCAATGCAAAGTTCTTAAAAATAGTACCTGATAGATAGTAAGTGCTATATAAGTGTTTTTTACTATTTTAAACTATCCTAGCAGAAGACACTCTTTCCCGTTGCAAATAATGTGATGTAGTGGTTAAGAGCCATGGCATTGAAGTGTATCACTTCACTCTAGGAAAAAGGCACAGTGTCCTATAAAAATATCCCTGGGCCAAGTGATAGACTTGATTCCTTTCTATGATGTGCCCTTTTTGACTGCAGTACTTCATTCAACACACATTCATTGAATGCCAGCTGCTTGCCAGGCACACTTTGCTGAGCACAGTGAATTCAGAGATTGGCAAGGCCCAGTCTCTCCCTCAGTGGTAAAGAAAGTGATGCTGTCATGTGGGTACACCAGTCAACTATCACTTGGCGCAACTGCCCTGCTGAGAGCTGTCAAGCCCTGGCAATATTTAATTAATCGGGCAACCATCCACTTCATATAGAACAGATAGTGAGAATTTGTGCCTGAAGGGTAGTAGATATGCCACAGAACATATTGCCACTTATTGGCAAGATATGGGTCTTATGAATCCTAGACAGAAAACTTTTCCTGAGCCTAGACTAGGTTATATCTCTTTGCTATATGACCCCATAGCCCTTTCCTTTATAACAGTCATTGTGCTTCTAATTACTCTTTGACATTTGAGGTTAGGAATGGTATCTTTCCCGGCCAACTCAGTGTCAGCATACTTCTAGCATAGTTCCTGGCACATGGGAGGTGCTCACTAAATATCTGTGGAATGTCATTGGCACTCCAGTTATCCAGAGAGCTTGCATCACTTCACTCGCAGGGACATTCGGATATCTACTGTGTAGAAAAAGTGCATAAAGAACATCATTTTGAATTCATCAGAGAAGGTGCTGCTCTATATAAACCAGACAGTGTGTTTATGGAAGTGCAGGACTGATGACCTGTAATTAATCCAGGCTCTTTGTTAATTAATGTACAGCTCAGAAAAAGGCCCTCCCCGTTCCGTCAGGTAGAGCCTTATATGGGGCACTCTGTGATGTTTAAAAAGCCTCCAGCATCACCAGTGGCAGCAGGAGTGGCAATGGCTCTCATCACCTAAGTTGGACCAGATGAAGTAAACTCCGCAGCAGGTTTTGCTACGAAATCCACCAGCTGCAGTAAATGGGTTCCATATAACACCTGCCCATTCAGTACTCCGTGCGCTGAGCCGAAGGCCAAAACCTTATGAATTCCTACCCACAGGAACTGGTGTTGCAAGAAAGGAAAGAGGAAGGAAAACTTCTGATTCAATCTGGACAGATACATCAGATGGTAGGCCAAGTGTGCAACAAGATCCACAGAATGTAGGAGCAAAACATACTCAGCCCACGTCTTATGGAGCAGTCTACTAGGGAGGAGGTCAGACAGGAAACAACAGCTGAAAGAATAAGGAAGCAATTGCAACTTGAGGGAGACTTACTAAGGAAAAAGAACAAAGAACTATGAAAGAGTCTCTCAAGCAGGGGTTCTGGAGCAAAAGGAGGGCTGCCGGTGAGCCTCAATCTCCAGTTCCTCATTCAGGGACATCATATTGGCAGTTTGAAATCAGCCATGGTGAGAGTATTGCACCATGAAAATTAGTAATGCTACAGATTAGGGCTTATCTGGAGAGCTAGTCGTTAAAGATTTACCAGCACACCTCTGAAAGGAAACTGATTTACATGAGTGGAGGTTGGGGGATGTCATGGAATGTCCCTCTAGGGAAGTGGCACTTAAGTTGAGGGAGTGGAAATAAGGAAAAGCTTCACTGTGGAGAAGATAGTGCAGCTTGGATCTGGGAGGACACATACATTTGAATGTTAAATGAGTAAACATCTCAAACTAGTTTCACAAAATAAATGACTATAACATTTCATCACCCTATTGTTTTTTTGCCAATTATTTAAAGTAACAATAGTCAGTTAGATACACTATTTTAATAACTACTTACATTTGCATGCCAGACGGTAAGTAAATGATTGTTCCCAAACATTTTCTGGGTTTTCCAGATACAAAGAGCAGAGTCGATGATAATGCAGGGAAGTTCACCTGGTTTCAAGATTTCCTTCTATATAGATTCCCTGGTTACAGGAATCTGGTAGGATCTGCTTTGCTTTGCTTTGCTTGTGGCGATAGACAGTTTGGAAATTTGATTTGTTATCAATAATTATCTGGGCTTAAGAAAAGTAAGATCAAGCAGGAAAAGTAAACTACTATGGTCACTTCTAAGTTTTCTAACCTGGATAAAAAGAGTTAGTGGATTACAAGTTTTGGTCTATGTTCTAGTTCATTGGTTGGTACCTCTGGGAGAACAGACTGTGGGACTCAACTAGAGTGGAACAGACTTAGTTAATCTATGCAATCTCCACATGTAGTCCCATGACGAGGTTTCCCAGATTTAGAAGGCCTTACTAGGTGGGTCCTCTCATTCCACAGTATGTATTGGGGTGAGAGGTGTAGTGTGAAAGCACACAGCAGCTTTTTTTTTTTTTTACATCTTTATTGGAGTATAATTGCTTTACAATGGTGTGTTCGTTTCTGCTGTAGAACAAAGTGAATCAGCTATACATATACATATATCCCCATATCCCCTCCCTCTTGCGTCTCCCTCCCACCCTCCCTATCCCATCCCTCTAGGTGGTCACAAAGCATGGAGCTGATCTCCCTGTGCTATGCGGCTGCTTCCCACTAGCTATCTATTTTACATTTGGTAGTGTATATATGTCCATGCCACTCTCTCACTTCGTCCCAGCTTACCCTTCCCCCCACTCCCCGTGTCCTCAAGTCCATTCTCTACATCTGCATCTTTATTCCTGTCCTGCCCCTAGGTTCTTCAGAACCATTTTTATTTCACATCTTTATTGGAGTATAATTGCTTTACAGTGCTGTGTTAGTTGCTGCTGTAGAGCAAAGTGAATCAACCATACAGCTTTGAGTGGATAATCTTTTCACAGCCTTTCTCCTGCCTCTCCAAGCAGTACTGCCCCTTAAGACTCCAACTCCCAGTCAGAAGTGAACCACCACCTGTTGGAGATCTTGAAGATGGCACTAAGGGCAACCAAGGGCAAACTCAACATGGAGAATCTCAACCGGAGTTTTCGAAAAGGAGATCACTTGTTCTCTGGCTACCTCCCCCCACCCAAGGTAACCAAAATTAGATTTCAGATTCAGTCATCTCTAGAAGGCTACCTCGGGGCACTAGGTTTATAGTAAGAAGACACAGTTATATTATTCACTAAGAATAATACATACTGAGATACATAACTGACTAGCTTTGAAAGTAGGAATGCATATATACTATGTAGGTTCTAGGAGCATTTATATAATGTAAGTTCAATATTTATTGTGTAAGTCTAATAATCATTTCCCAAATTTCAATCAACCAGGAGGAAAGTGATGTGCTAAAGAAAACAGAATGTTTACAGTAAAAGATTTCCTCTTCCTGTTTTTACATCTAATCCCTTATATGATAAATTGGCCATCCCTTTGGAAATCAAGCAATATCTTGTTTAATAGAAATTTAAAAGTGATTAGAAGACACTAAAATAAAAATTCAAATTAAAAAAAAAGAAGGCACAGTTATGATCTGTGTTCTGCCTGTGGATACATTTCACAATTGTTTGTTTTCTGTGCCCAAGAGGAGAAAAACAAGAGAGAAAAGGAATTGTGAAATGTGCAGAATTGGTCCAGGCATTACTTACACTGGGCTATGTTTTACACTAACAATAGACAATATGACAATACCAAATAATCTTTCACAATGGAAAACAAATATTTTTCTAAGGCCAAGTGTTCATTTCTAACACCCTCTACCAGCTTCCAGTGAGGTTAGCAGGTGGTACTCTGTTCCTTAGGGACACCAAATTGTAAGGACTGATGTGATTTATTGCTGACAGAGAGTTAGCAAGCTGTTTTGGGAGCATTAATTAACAGTGCAGATATGTTTCATGAAAGAGGATCCAGAACCATATTAACTCATGTGTTGTCTTTAGCCAGACAAACTCCAGTCATGAGGTTACCTTGGGATAATGACCACTGTTACTGCAATTCCATTCACAACAACTTTCCCCCGCCAAGCTTTACTGAGTTCTTCCTACAGTGCCAACACTGCACTAAATGCTCTACTTACATTAACTCATTTAACACTTACAAATAAGTACAAGATCTAGGTAGATTGTTATAATGCCCATTTAATAAATGAAAAACAACAACAACAACAACGGAGTCTCAGAGAAGCCAACTGAATCTCTCAAGGACCACAGCCAACAAGAGGCAGAGCCAGGATTCAAATACAGAAGAATACTGGAAATTGAGACACAGAATTGGAACTCCAATAAGCAGAATATATCTGGAAGGCTATATTTGGAAGGAGTCCAGGATACAGGAGTTAGAATTCCAGAGGACTAGAAGGAATTGGGAATTTACAGACCCCCCCCCCAAAAAAAAATCCTATAGGAAAGATTGGAAAATGCCTTTCATCCGGTAAACAGGGGTTAAGAATGAGAGAGTCAGAGAATTCAGAAGAACAAGAGATGTTTACTAAGGAAGCAAGGACACAACATGCTGAAAATGGATTCTAATTCTAGGACAGAAGTAGCTTTCTCTGTGCTTTCATTTATACAGTCAACTAACCATGCAAGGCAAAGCACATGATAGTGTGTACATGTGTGTGTGCATGTATATTGTATACATGAATATTAAACATGCAAGCCTGTTCCACTAGAAGAGGGAGACAACACTACAGGAGATTCCACACATCATAAATGGCCTTTATTATGTTATTGAGAAGATCAGTGGAAATTGACTAAGAAGAAAGCCATTTCTTGTTAGATTGGAAATTCATAACAGCATCAGTGAAGCTTGAATGTTCTCAGATGCCCTGGTAGAATGGTATATAAATGACTTGAAAATCAAAATAAATTTACTGAAACTCTTTGAGCCTCAGATTTTCCCACCTGGAAAAACTGGGTTCCTTACCTCCTGTGTCTATTGTGAGGATTAAGCAAGATAAGTATGTAAAGGTACTTAATATATGGTCTGATATATGAGGCACTCAGTAAATAGGTTTCCCTTCCTTATATTAAAAAAAAAAAAATCTGTGTTTGGTGAAATTATCACTACAAAATAGCCTAAGGAAGGAGACCTTTCCCAGGGTCAAGTGATAGCCACATTGAACGCTGGCCATCAGAGCGGGCCCTGAATGTCCTCCACCCTGAGCTGGCCCTGAAAGTTAAATTTGTGGTTTCATATCCAAGGAAATAGGGCACATTTTCCTTGAAGCTGGTCTGCCTCTCATGAGCCATCTGGCATCTCTTAAGACATCTGGAACTCACTCAAAGTATATTACAGTTCTGGGAGGCATGGCAAATAGAATTCTGTTTCCCCAGAACGTGAGACAAATTGAGGCCCAACAGACACTGGACACAGCAAGCAGCAGCAATTGCACCCCAACATACTTGTTCCTGGACACAGGACTTCAGAGGACACTGGGAAAGGCCATCTGAGTTGGAAGGGTTTCACAGACCTCCTTAAGTTTCTCACGAAATCTATGCACCCCGTGCCCAGAGTGGAAAAAGAGCACATCCTCACAGCCAATATTTCAGACAGTTCAGAGATCATCTGCCTCTTCTCAGATAAATAAATGCAGTTTTGAAGGGTGATCTATGGGTCTTGTCACTCGAATCAATGGCATTGTCGCCATTCTCAAAGAAAAGTATAAAAACATATCTAATATCTGTCATCCTCATTCTGTGGACTCACTCATTCTGTTCCTCTATCACATTTTTGACACAATGATGGCTCAGGAAGAATTCCTGAGGCAACATGGATCCACAGACATTTATTTATTAACTTCCCTGACCATTATTCAAATCAGGTGTAGATTGAATAGTCTGTAGAACCTAAGAAGTTTCCAAGCATGCAGGCTCAGTTTAACACTTTTATACATAATCCATATTCTTTCATCCTCTTTCTGCTCTACATCACAAAGACCTCCCAAACTACTCGCAGACCTTCCTGCCAGGAGGAGCTGCTAGAACACAGGTTGCTCTACCTCTAATTACTCTTGCTTCATTTTCATGCAACTCTCCTCTTTATCATCAAGAGGGAGTCCCTTTACTTAGGGAACTGGGGCTTGTGAATGTGAGGTTCACTCCCATGGCAAGACTACAGCTATGACACTAGTTTACCAAGTGACCAGAACTGTAAGACATTCTTCTGCAGTTTGCCAGGCTCCTTTTTTGTACTTAGTTGTTTCTATATCAGTACACTCTGCCCTAAAACGATAAATGGTTTCTACTAGCTTCAAATCATTCCCTTCTTCCAAAGCAATACCAGATTTCTGAACAATATGGCATGTTTATTCTTACATTCAACATATTAATCACTCAATGTGTTCTGTGTGATAAGATACTAAGGACAACAAACTATTATAATTTCAGTTCCAGAGTTCTCCAGGAGCTCAGGGAAAAGGTAATGTTTTAAACATGATACAATTCTATATGTAAAATGCAGTGATGGCAGTAAATTTGAACACAGAGAAGGAACACCAACCTAGCCTCACCCAAAAACTCCAGAGGAGATGATGCAAATACTGAATCTTAGAGGACGTGTGAATTTGGCAAAGAACTGGGGGAGAGCAGAGGAAGGGACAGGAAAGGTATTCTAGGTAAAAGGTGCAATGTGAAATGTCACTGAAGTAAGAGAGAACATGGCTAATTCAGGGAACTGTAAGCCATTTCATATAGGCAGGACACAGTAAATATATGGTGGCTGGGGACGGTGGGAGATGCTGCTCAAGTTGATGTTAGAATGGAAAGGAGGAACCTGTTTTTGAAGGGTCTTTCTAAGAAGTGTGAACTTTATCCTAAAACCCCAGTGGAATCATCGAAGGATATTAAACAAGTGAATGATATGATCAAATTTGAAATTTGAAAAGAGCACTCTAATAGAATGTGAAGAATTAGAGGCAGAGAGAACCTTTAAAAGGCGGTTCCAGTAATTCAAGCAAGAAATTATGGGGGTTTAGACCAGGGTAGTAGCAGGAGGGATGGCGATATTAAGGAGATAGAAAAGTAGGTCTTCGTGACTTAATTAGACGTGGGTCCTGAATTCAGAGGAATCAAAAATGACTCCCAAGGTTCTGGCTTTAGCAACTTGGTAGGTGGTGGCACTGTTCTCTGAGATAGGAAACAGAAAATCAGTAGCTGGGGAGGTAAAGGAAAGGATGATGCATTCAGTTTTGAACATGTTGATGTAGGTTGAGAGCTTAAAGCTAAATGATTTAAGCGTCTTCAGTATGGAGCTGAAGGCTTGGGAGTAATTAGGATTACTCAAAGACATAATGGAAATTGAGAAGGGAAGGTTGAGGAGGACACCCATTTTTAAGGAGTAGGTAGATGAAGACAAGCCAAGAAAGGAGACTAAAAATAATCAAAAGAAATATGGCAGTGGTCAAGAAAGCCAAGAGAATAGATTTATGGAAGTATGGCATGATCAGCCATGTCACATGCTGCAAAGAGATCATCTGTAATCAGGACTGAAAAGTATTCATTAAATTTGAAACTGCGGAAGTTACTAATGATTTGGTAAACACAATTTAAGTAGAGTGATGGGGTAAAATGCAAATGGAACCATAAATAGGAAGGGAGGAAGTTGAGAGAGCATCTGTGCATCACTCTCTCAAGGAGCATTTTGAGGAAATGAATATTTATTTTACATGTCATTTCCTAAATAACATAAATATTTATTTACATTTGATTTTAAAATGTCGTTATTGAACAGAAGAAACTATACATAGCCAAACATTTTCTTATTGAACAAGGGAAATCCTAATGAATATGGATTTTTAAAATAATCCTAGATAACACTAAATTGCCAGGATTTTCTGGTAGATGTTTCTATTGCTCTTCCACAACTGTCAGCAGTCAGTTCTTAGCAGCTATCAATCAATCTGCTTCTAGGAACCCTGATGTACTATTTCTAATCTGCTCTTCATTTAGCCTGGAGCAAAACTCAATGTTGCCAGAAGTAAATAAAGTGTTTTTAGAATAACCTTTTAATATTGATGCTTAAAAATACACTAATATGCTCTAATCATGAGGATAAGTCGATTTTTATTTATTGAGTAAAATGGCATAATGTGACTAATTTCTACCTCTCTCAATTTATTTTTTTCCAACCTATGCCCATACACATTCCACTCTTCAGGACCTTCAACTCATTCACTCATTCCTAATTCATCCATGTATTCATTTATTCAATAACTATTTTTCAACACTGTGCTAGGAATGGTGATAGGAAAATGAAGGAGACGCAATTCCAGCCCTCAGTAAACCACTGTCTTTTAGAGGAGCTCTCATGAACAGATATTTACTGCCCAGTGAAAAGGGGTATAAAAAACTATAATAGGGTGAATTATGCCAAATACATGCAGTTTATTAAAAGCACCATGCTCTTTCTCACCCATCATTTACACATGCTTTTCTTCTGCCTGGAATTATACTCAACCCCTTTTTCTTCTGGCAAACTATTATTCATTTTTTTCATGTTTTAAATACATCTTTTTCCTTCCCTGACATACTCTTCTACAGCTAGTAAGTAACATGTGCAAGTTTCTAACCCAGATTGGCTGTTTCCTTGCATAAAGACAAATGAAGATTAGCTTTTTGTCACTATATTAAAATCTAGGTTATATTATTCAAGTACGGTCAGACCAACAGATCAGGAGGTGATTGCCATTGCAAAGACAGTTTGTTACTCAGTTCCCAGGAGGAGGGGAAATGGCACACTGCACAGGCACGTGGAGAAGCACCAGGAGGTTAGGAGGCAGAGAGGATGAGGGAAAATGTGAGCAAGAGCCTTTATTGTGGGATGCGTGAGACAAGAGTAAGAAGGCTTAGGATTGGCTAGTTTGAATAATTTCAGTGGGCTCTGGGACATAAGGGCCATTCCTAGTTGCCTAGCACTTGGCCCTTGAGTAATTAGGACATGGAAATAGTGGCCCAAGTGTGAGAGCCTCAATAAAAGAAGTAGTTGGTTTGCAGATGAAAGACACACTTGCAAGCCAGTCGTTCACTATCTCTAGGAATTGGCTAGCCTAGGGGAGAGGCAGTCTCTCCAGGGTCAGCAAGGCCCCATGATGTCAAAGCATCAGAATAAAAAGACATGCTTAATACAGTCAGTGTATGGAAATTCCTCTAAAAATAATAACAGTAGCTACAATTTTTCCAAACCCTGAATTAGACATTTCTTTTCTTTTCTTTGCCCCTTTCTTCCTTCCTTTACTCCTCCCTTCCTTCTTTTTTCTCTCTCTTCCTCTCTCTCTCTTTCTTGTTCTCTTGCTCCCCCTTCTCTCCTTCCTTCCCTCTCTTCTCTCTCTCTTCTTCCTCTATATCCTTTCTTCTTCCTTTTCCCTCCTTTCCTTTTCTTCATTTCAACAAATATTAATCAAATGCCTACTAAAATCCAAGCATTATTCTAACTGCTTATTTTCTCTTGAGGAGTAGAAAATACTGGTCTTACTTAGTAGATGAAGTAATTGGGAATAAAAAGGTTCAGTAACTTCCTGAGATCACACAAATCACAGGCAGCATAACCGGTATTCAAAATTAGTCATGTTTTATTCTTAAGTCTCTATGTTTAAACATTATGCTAAACACAGAACACATACTATCACAACCCTAAAAGTTTGACGTGTTTGAATCTAAGTATCACCCACCCACCAATTTGAGAACTGAACTGGTTTGTCAGCTGGACTCAGAAAATATTAAGTACTTGGGAAACTGCAGTGACCCTTCATTCATCCATCCCACAAACATTAATTGAGTACCTGGTTTCTAGACTAAGTTTCATCATTTATTAACTATGTGACATTGAGAAGGTCACTTAATCTCTCTAAGCCTTGGTTTCCTCATATATAAAATACAGATAGTGATAGTAACCTTACTAATACAACAAGCTTCTTTGGTAAATCAAAGTAGTTGTACAAAAATACTTTGTAATTTACTTATATAATAAGTGTGTATAATTTCTAGGTCTGGACCGCACATTCCATGGCTGACAAAAATGTAAGATCAGCATTTCAAAGTTCAGTGACTTCTGAGTAATGAACTATACCTTTGTGTCAAGCAACTAAAAATTTGCTGGTGATGCACATTCAGTTGGACATTCTTGTCCTAAATGGTATCTTAATGGTATAATGCACTCCTGGTTATTAATTCTTTGTCCAAATATATAAGTTCTAATTATAGGAGGGAAATTCAAATCTTAATTTTCATTATATTGAAATTTCAAATCTTTTCTTATTTGCAGGTAGGGCTATATGTGGGAAACATGGATTATATTTGACTTTGAGCCTTCTGGAAACATTGCTTAACCATCAAGATTTGGGTTACCAGGAAAAAATAAAGTAAGTTGATTTTTTATTCACACGGTCCTTTATTAGAATACCAAACACATAGATCTGTCTTTAGGCTAGAAGTTTTATGTATGAAGCAATCAATTTTATCACCTAAAGAAAGAGTTAAGGAATGTTTGCTTATATTAAGAAACAGAGGATCTTCTTGGTCATAGCAAAAACAAAAGCAGTAAACTTCCACTTCCAGTTACTGGTAAATGGTAAATCAGATTTACCATTTCACCCCTAAACAACCAAAAAAATAGGACAAAATATATGAAGCAATATTTTTCAGACTTTGGACATCAGGCAGCATAGAACAGTGATTCCTGAGAGAAGGAAATGAGGTAAGCTCAGTTTACTGAACAAGAAGAGGGATTCCAAACTGAGCCCAGCATTCTCCTTGAGCTAAAGGGACAGAGTATGAAGTTCAGGAAGGCCAAGGAAGGCTAGAATGCCCAGTACAAAGTAGCAGCGAGGAGAGATCCCCTAGGCGTACTTTCTGGAGATTCCAAAGAGTTGCCTCATGTCTTCATGTGAAGACTTGGCTAATGTATGCATTTGAGGAAACTACCCAAGGCCAGAGAAAGGAAACACCAAAGAAAAAGGTGGGGAAATTTTTAGATCTCACACAGAGTTGGGAATAGTTCATATTTCCACCCATCAGAGAGAGAAAACACATATGGCATTGATTAGAGTCCCCAGAAGGGTATTGTGCTGTAGTGGAGCCTAATACATGAGAAAACTGAGTCTCAGGAGAGAAGACAAATAGGGGAAAGAAAAGAATGTTGAAAAAACAATGGCTGTAAGTTTTCCGGATTTGAGAAAACTATAAAGACATGGACCTAAGAAGTTTAATGAACTTCAAATATTAGAAATTTGAAGTAAGCCATACCAAGGCTCATCATAATCAGATTGCTTAAACTAGCAATAAATAAAAAACCTTAAATGCACAAGAGAAATGACAAATTACATATAGAGCAGCAAAGATAAGAATTACAACAGATTTATCATTAGAAAAGATGTAAGCAATAAGACAGTGGAAAAACAACCTTAAAGTATTGAAGGAAGAAACTATCAATCTGGAATGCTACATCCAGCAAAACTATCTATCAAAAACTAAGGGAATTAAGACTTTTTTCATACCTATAAAGTTGAGAAAATTCATAACTGTCAGAGCAGCACTACAAGAAATATTAAAAGAAGCCCTCAGGCAGAAGGAAAATAATCATTTTTAATCTACACAAAGAAATGAAAAGTACAGGAAATAATAAATGTCAATGAATAAAAATACATTTTCCTTATTAAAAAAACCTCTAAATATAATTGACTGTTTAAGGCAAAAATAATAACAATGTACTGTGGAGTTTATAACATAATAAAGTACAACATTTGACAATAGCATACAAGACTGGGAGGTGGAAATAAACTTTTACTGTAAAAAGCTCCTTATACTATTAGCTAAGTAGTATAATTTTGTTTGAAGGAAGAATGTATTGAGTTAAAATACTAATAGAGAAGATTAAATGGAATAATCACATGTAAATACTAAGAATAAATCAAAAAAAAAGAGAGAGAAAAGAAAACTAACAGGACAAATAGAAAATAAATACAAATAAAAATAATAGATTTAAATCCAACCATATCAATAATTTCAATAAGTATTAATGATTCAATGCGCCAATTAAAAGGAGACAATTTTCAGGGACTTCCCTGGTGGTACAGTGGTTAAGACTCTGTGCTCCCAATGCAGGGGCCCGGGTTCGATCCCTGGTCAGGGAACTAGATCCCATATGTATGCCACAACTAAGAGTGTACATGCCACAACTAAGGAGCCGGTGAGCTGCAACTAAGAAGCCCCCCTGCTGCAACTCAGGAACTCACCTGCTGCAACTAAGACCTGGTGCAACCAATAAATAAATTAAATTAAATTAAAAGGCAGCAATTTTCAGATTTCATTTAAAAATCAAGACACAACTAAATGCTATCTGAAATGAACCCCTTTAGAATATAAAGACAGACACACTGAAAGTAAAGGATGGAAAGTGATATACCTTATTAACTCTAATGAAAAGAAAGCTGGGATGGTTACACTAAAGTCAGACAAAGTAGCTTCTAAATCAAGAGGTATTACCAGAAATTCAATTCATCAAGAGGACATACAAACCTAAATGATCATGCCCTTAATAATATAGCTTCAATTTACATGAAGTAAAAACATAAAACTGGAAGAAGAATAGATCACAATTTATAGTTGGAGAACTGAACATCTTTCTGTCAGTAATTGATAAAACAAGTAGATATAAAATCAGTAAGAATATAGAAGACTTGGACCATATATCAACTAACTTGATGTAAGTGGCACTTACTCCACACAACAGCAAAAATATGGATTCCTTTTAAGTGTTCATGAAATATTTAAGAGAAAAACCCTATCTACCCTGATCCATAAAACAAGTCTCAGTAAATTTAGAAGGATTAAATCATATACAATATGTGTTCTGACCCCCAAAAATTAAATTAGAAATCAAAAAACAAAATCAAAATAAAATCCTGGAATTCTCCAAACATTATGAAACTAAACAATACACTTATAAATAACCACTGATCAAAGAAGAAATCACAAGGGAAATTAGACAATATTTTGAACTGAATTAAAATGAAAACACAACACACCAGTAATCTTTGTCTTTTTTTCTTTTCTATTTTTTTTTTCCCAAGCCCACTAGATAATACTTTAAAGGGAAGGGCTAGAAAGTGGTATACTTAACAAGAGCCTCAGGTCATTCTTTTTTTTTTTTTTAATTTTGAATTTTATTTTATTTATTTTTTTATACAGCAGATCCTTATTAGTCAACAATTTTATACAATCAGTGTATATAAGTCAATCCCAATCGCCAAATTCATCACAACCCCCACCCCCACCCCCCAGCCGCTTTCCCCCTCGGTGTCCATACGTTTGTTCTCTACATCTGTGTCTCAATTTCTCCCCTGCAAACCGGTTCCTCTGTACCATTTTTCTAGATTCCACATATATGTGTTACTATATGATATTTGTTTTTCTCTTTCTGACTTACTTCACTCTGTATGACACTCTCTACATCCATCCAGGTCTCAACAATGACCCAATTTCGTTCTTTATATGGCTGAGTAATATTCCATTGTATATATGTACCACATCTTCTTTACCAATTCATCTCTTGATGGGCATTTAGGTTGCTTCCATGACATGGGTATTGTAAATAGTGCTGCAATGGACATTGGGGTGCATGTGTCTTTTTGACTTATGGTTTTCTCTGGGTATATGCCCAGTAGTGGGATTGATGGATCGTATGGTAATTCTATTTTTTAGTTTTTTAAGGAACCTCCATACTGTTCTCCATAGTGGCTGTATCAAGTTACATTCCTACCAACAGTGCAAGATGGTTCCCTTTTCTCCACACCCTCTCCAGCATTTGTTGTTTGTAGATTTTCTGATGATGCCCATTCTAACTGGTGTGAGGTGATACCTCATTGTAGTTTTGATTTGCATTTCTCTAATAATTAGTGATGTTGAGCAGCTTTTCATGTGCTTCTTGGCCATCTGTATGTCTTCTTTGGAGAAATGTCTATTTAGGTCTTCTGCCCATTTTGGATTGGGTTGTTTGTTTCTTTAATATTGAGCTGCATGAGCTGTTTATATATTTGGAGATTAATCCTTTGTCCATTGATTCAATTGCAAATATTTTTTCCCATTCTGAGGGTTGGTTTTTCATCTTGTTTATGGTTTCCTTTGCTGTGCAAAGCTTTTAAGTTTCATTAGGTCCCATTGTTTATTTTTGTTTTTATTTCCATTACTCTAGGAGGTGGGTCAAAACGGATCTTGCTGTGACTTATGTCATAGAGTGTTCTTCCTATGTTTTCCTCTAAGAGTTTTACAGTGTCCGTCTTACATTTAGGTCTCTAATCCATTTTGAGTTTATTTTTGTGTATGGTGTTAGGGAGTGTTCTAATTTCATTCTTTTACATGTAACTATCCAGTTTTCCCAGCACCACTTATTGAAGAGACTGTCTTTTCTCCATTGTATATCCTTGCCTTCTTTTTCATAGATTAGTTGACCATAGGTATGTGGGTTTGTCTCTGGGCTTTCTATCCTGTTCCATTGATCTATGTGTCTGTTTTTGTGCCAGTACCATATTGTCTTGATTACTGTAGCTTTGTAGTATAGCCTGAAGTCAGGGAGTCTGATTCCTCCACCTCCATATTTTTTCCCTCAAGACTGCTTTGGCTATTCGGGGTCTTTTGTGTCTCCATACAAATTTTAAGATTTTTTTGTTCTAGTTGCATAAAAAATGCCATTGGTAATTTGATAGGGATTGCATTGAATCTGTAGATTGCTTTGGGTAGTATAGTCATTTTCACAATGTTGATTCTTCCAGTCCAAGAACATGGTATATCTCTCCATCTGTTGGTATCATCTTTAATTTCTTTCATCAGTGTCTTATAGTTTTCTGCATACAGGTCTTTTGTCTCCCTAGGTAGGTTTATTCCTAGGTATTTTATTCTTTTTGTTGCAGTGGTAAATAGGAGTGTTTCCTTAATTTCTCTTTCACATTTTTCATCATTAATGTATAGGAATGCAAGAGATTTTTGTGCATTAATTTTGTATCCTGCAACTTTACCAAATTCATTGATTAGCTCTAGTAGTTTTCTAGTGGCATCTTTAGGATTCTCTATGTAAAGTATCATGTCATCTGCAAACAGTGACAGTTTTGCTTCTTTCCTATTTGTATTATTTTATTTATTTTTCTTCTCTGATTGCCATGGCTAGGACTTCCAAAACTATGTTGAATAATAGTGGTGAGAGTGGACATCCTTGTCTTGTTCCTGATCTTAGAGGAAATGCTTTCAGTTTTTCACCATTGAGAATGATGTTTGCTGTGGGTTTGTCATATATGGCCTTTAGTATGTTGAGGTAGTTTCCCTCTATGCCCACTTTCTGGAGAGTTTTTATCATAAATGGGTGTTGAATTTTGTCAAAAGCTTTTTCTGCATCTATTGAGATGATCATATGGTTTTTATTCTTCAATTTGTTAATATGGTGTATCACATTCATTGATTTGTGTATATTGAAGAATCCTTGCATCCCTGGGATAAATCCCACTTGATCATGGTGTATGATCCTTTTAATGTGTTGTTGGATTCTGTTTGCTAGTATTTTGTTGAGGATTTTTGCATCTATATTCATCAGTGCTATTGGTCTGTAATTTTCTTTTTTTGTAGTATCTTTGTCTGGTTTTGGTATCAGGGTGATGGTAGACTCATAGAATGAGTTGGGAGTGTTCCTCCCTCTGCAATTTTTGGAAGAGTTTGAGAAGTATGGGTGTTAGCTCTTCTCTAAATGTTTGGTAGAATTCACCTGTGAAGCCATCTGGTCCTGGACTTTTGTTTGTTGGAAGATTTTTAATCACAGTTTCGATTTCGTTACTTGTGATTGGTCTGTTCATATTTACTATTTCTTCCTGGTTCAGTCTTAGAAAGGTTATACCTTTCTAAGAATTTGTCCATTTCTCCACGTTGTCCATTTTATTGGCACAGAGTTGCTTGTAGTAGTCTCGTAGGATGCTTTGTATTTCTGCAGCGTCTGTTGTAACTTCTCCTTTTTCATTTCTAATTTTATTGATTTGAGTCCTCTCCCTTTTTTCTTGATGAGTCTGCTAAGGTTATCAATTTTGTTTATCTTCTCAAAGAACCAGCTTTTAGTTTTATTGATCTTTGCTATTGTTTTCTTTGTTTCTATTTCATTTATTTCTGCTCTGATCTTTATGATTTCTTTCCTTCTGCTAACTTTGAGTTTTGTTTGTTTTTCTTTCTCTAGTTCTTTAGGTGTAAGGTTAGATTGTTTATTTGACGATTTTTCTTGTTTCTTGAGGTAGGCTTGTATAGCTATAAACTTCCCTCTGAGAACTGCTTTTGCTGCATCCCATAGGTTTTGGATCGTCGTGTTTTCATTGTCATTTGTCTCCAGGTATTTTTTGATTTCTTCTTTGATTTCTTCAGTGATCTCTTGGTTATTTAGTAACGTATTGTTTAGCCTCTATGTTTTTGTGTTTTTTACATTTTTTCCCTTGTAATTCATTTCTAATCTCATAGCGTTGTGGTCAGAAAAGATGCTTGATATGATTTCAATTTTCTTAAACTTACTGAGGCTTGATATGTGACCCAAGATGTGATCTATCCTGGAGAATGTTCCGTGCGCACTTGAGAAGAAAGTGTAATCTGCTGTTTTTGGATGGAATGTCCTATAATTATCAATAAAATCTATCTGGTCTATTGTGTCATTTAAAGCTTCTGTTTCCTTATTTATTTTCATTTTTGGATGATCTGTCCATTGGTGTAAGTGAGGTGTTAAAGTCCCACACTATTATTGTGTTACTGTCGATTTCCTCTTTTATAGTTGTTAGCAGTTGCCTTATGTATTGAGGTGCTCCTATGTTGGGTGCATATATATTTATAATTGTATATATTCTCTTGGATTGATCCCTTGATCATTATGTACTGTCCTTCCTTGTCTCTTGTAACATTCTTTATTTAAAGTCTATTTTATCTGATACGAGTATTGCTACCCCAGCTTTCTTTTGATTTCCATTTGCATGGAATATCTTTTCCATCCCCTCACTTTCAGTCTGGATGTGTCCCTAGATCTGAAGTGGTCTCTTGTAGACAGCATATATATGGGTGTTGTTTTTTTATCCATTCAGCAAGCCTGTGTCTTTTGGTTGGAGCATTTAATCCATTCACATTGAAGGTAATTATCGATATATGTTCCTATGACCATTTTCTTAATTGTTTTGGGTTTTTTTTTGTAGGTCCTTTTTTTCTCTTGTGTTTCCTACGTAGAAAAGTTCCTTTAGCATTTGTTGTAGAGCTGATTTGGTGGTGCTGAATTCTCTTAGCTTTTGCTTGTCTGTAAAGCTTTTGATTTCTCCATCAAATCTGAATGAGATCCTTGCCGGGTAGAGTAATCTTGGTTGTAGGTTCTTCCCTTTCATCACTTTAAGTATATCATGCCACTCCCTTCTGGCTTGTAGAGTTTCTGCTGAGAAATCAGCTGTTAGCCTTATGGGAGCTCCCTTGTATGTTATTTGTCATTTTTCCCTTGCTGCTTTCAATAATTTTTCTTTGTCTTTAAGTTTTGCCAATTTGATTACTATGTGTCTCGGCGTGTTTCTCCTTGGGTTTATCCTGTATGGGACTCACTGTGCTTCCTGGACTTGAGTGGCTATTTCCTTTCCCATGTTAGGGAAGTTTTCGACTATAATCTCTTCAAATATTTTCTCGGGTCCTTTCTCTATCTCTTCTCCTTCTGGGACCCCTATAATGCGAATGTTGTTGTGTTTAATGTTGTCCCAGAAGTCTCTTAGGCTATCTTCTCATTTCTTTCATTCTTTTTTCTTTATTCTGTTCTGCAGCAGTGAATTCCACCATTCTGTCTTCCAGGTCACTCATCCGTTCTTCTGCCTCAGTTATTCTGCTATTGATTCCTTCTAGTGTAGTTTTCATTTCAGTTATTGTATTGTTCATCTCTGTTTGTTTGTCCTTTAATTCTTCTAGGTCTTTGTTATACATTTCTTGCATCTTCTCGATCTTTGCCTCCATTCTTTTTCCGAGGTCCTGGATCATCTTCACTATCATTATTCTGAATTCTTTTTCTAGAAGGTTGCCTATCTCCACTTCATTTAGTTGTTTTTCTGGGGTTTTTTCTTGTTCCTTCCTCTGGTACATAGCCCTCTGCCTTTTCATCGTGTCTATCTTTCTGTGAATGTGGTTTTTGTTCCACAGGATGCAGGATTGTAGTTCTTCTTGCTTCTGCTGTCGGCCCTCTCCTTTTTTTCTTTTCTTGCATTTCATATTCAATCCATCAGTAATCCATTAGTAAGTCAACCTATCTTGAGAATATGTCAAGATTCTGGTCCTTTCTCACCACCTCTATTGTTACTTAACTACACCCCATCCAAGCTACCATTATCTTTCTCCCGGATTACTATAATGCCTTCTAACTGAATTCTGCTTCTCCCTTGTCCCTAGTTTATCTTCAATACAGCAGCTACAGTGATCTATTAAAACCTAAAACAATATCATTGCTCTGCTCATAACACTGCAGGAACACCTTATTTCACTCAAAGGGAATAAAAATCAAAGTCCTCATAAAGGGGTCTATGTGACCTGCCCTCCGTTACTTCTCTGGCTCCATCTACAACTTCCTTTTCTCATTCTGTTCCAGTCACACTGTGCTCCTTCCTCAAACATACCAGGCACAGATCCACCTTAACACCTATCTTCTGAATGATTACTCAACCTAGAATGCTTTTCCCCCAAATATCTTCCTGCTAACTCCTTCACCTTAAGTTTTTCCCCAGTTGTCACCTTGTCCATGAAGCCTACACTAAACACTCTATTTAAAGTTGTAATGGACTTCCCTCGTGGTGCAGTGGTTAGGAATCCACCTGCCAACGCAGGGGACATGGGTTCGAGCTCCGGTCCGGGAACATCCTACATGCCCCAGAGCAACTACATGCCCCAGTTGCACCACAACTACTGAGCCTGCACTCTAGATCCCGTGAGCCACAACTACTGAGCCCTTGTGCCACAACTACTGAAGCCCATGCACCTAGAGCCCATGCTCCACAACAAGAGAAGCCCCTGCAGTGAGAAGCCCACGCACCACAGCCAAGAGTAGCCACCCTCACCACAACTAGAGAAAGCCTGCATGCAGCAATGAAGACCCAACACAGCCAAAAATTAGTTAATTTAAAAAATTGTAGTCACCTGATCCTTTCTTCCCCTTAACCTGCTCTCCTTTTGCTTCCCTCAAAACACTTATAAACTTTTAATGTATAAACTTTTAATCAAATTGATGTATGTTGTTTATTGTTGTTATCTGTCAGTCTCTGATAAACTATAGACTATAGTGCCATAGGGTAGCAGAATCTTTGTTTTATTTATTGATGCATCCCATGTGTATAAAGCGCTACCTGGCACATAGTAGGTATTTGATAAATATTTGTGGAATTGAACTGAACTAGAGGAAGAATAAAGTCTCAAAATACTCTGAGGGATACAGATACATGAGTTTTCCCTAATCCTTAGCTTATGGTCAAATTGAAGAAGGCCTTCCCTAACCATCTCATCAAAATCATGTTCCTTGTGCTATACACTCTCTTAGCATTCAGTAATGTTCTTTCCTATCACTTATCACTATTTGTAATTATGTATTTATTTGTGTGATTTGTTAATTTAATGTCTAGATGGTGATCTCCATGCTGGCAAGGATCGTTACACATTATATTCCAACATCTTGTAGGCCAGTGCTTGGCACATGATAGGTACAGAGTAAATATTTGATTAATCCATTCATTCATTTAACAAATATTTATTGAGTGCCTACTGTATACCAATCACTATTGTAGTCATTGGGAATATAGATATGAATGAAACAAAGTCCCTTCCCTCATGAAGCTTATATTCTAATGGGGAAGAGAAATTATAAATAAAGTAGAATATGTGACATATCACATGGTGATAAAAGGTTATGGGGACATCAAGTGGTAAATAACTGATGAGAGAAGGTTGACCATAGCCAATGAATTTCCACTAGACCAGGTTTGGACATGGCTGTTTTCTTTCTCTAAAATATTGGAGATGGTTGGGTGAAGGTGAGGGAGGCAGTTAAGCAGGAAAAGCAAAAAAGTGGGATTAGAGCCGAGTAGAAAGTCAATAAGCCAAAATTGGGAGTCCCAAAAAGGCACCAGTATAAAAGGAGAAAATGCAAGTGTCAAAGCTCACATTATACTGAGTATACTTCATTAGAAGTTGGGGTCCAGAACCAAGATTCCAGGAATCAGGGATATGAGAATAAGAGTGAATGGGGAACAAATGAGGTTAGGCTACTTACAATTATATCAAAATTCTCAATTTCCCACTATTTTATGTGTCTATCAGAGAAGCACACCGATTTTTTTTATTCACCTGTCTTTGACCTTTGAATGTTCAAGGACATCAAAACTATGAGACCAATGAAGAATTGCATTTATAAGTGATAAACCTGTTTCATCCTTAGATAGTCATTGGTTAAAGCTTCTTCTGTTGAATTAAATCCATTCAGTTAAGGGCTTTGTATGCAAACCTATATTCTTAAGAGATTAAAGATGCAATTTAGACACACATTTTAGAAGCTGAATGCATGAATCATTATTTTAGTACATATTGTCCATTAATCTGCTGTTCTATTGGGAACCCATTTGGAATGTGGCTGCTTACTAATTAGCAGGATTCTAGTGCTGAGCTGCTTCCTGATTAAATGTCCTTTAGAATCAATAAAACATCAGGAGGGATTATGGTGATGTGGGATTAGCCCCATCTAACCAAATAAAATGAGCTGTGTTGTTTTCTTAAACTATCACGTTGCAAGAGCTGATGAGAGGAGCAATTTCGAGAACGCTGCGGCAAAGTTGTTTTGTGTGTGTGTGTGTGTGTGTTTTAACATTGAGATTTTGTTTTTTGCCATTTCCCTACCAAGCAGAGACATTAGTGAATGACTGCCAGGATAAGGCGATTTTGAGAAAGACTTGATTACGATTTCAAATCTCTACTCTGAATCACCCTTATGAGTGAGTGAGTTCAGGTTGTGTTGAATGGAATTTATTATCCCGGTTCTTGGCCAGGAACATGTAAGTCAGAATTAGTATTTAATGTTTCTCTGTGACTTTGCAGTAAATGGTAATTAATGAGGGCAGAGAGAGAGAACAGGAGGCAAACTAATACTCTAAACTGTATTGGCAAAATTAAATGCTTCAAACCCAGTTTAAAACATAGGCACATGAGCCAAATTGTGTCAGGGGAGGGGATAAATAATGAAGCTGCTATGGAGGCTTCATAAATAGAGTGGCACAATTGACATAGCCCCAAGTAGAACTTATCATACACATCTGGTCCATTGTTGGGAGTGCAATTAGGTTGAAAAGGACTGGTTTGATAATCCTAGGAACAACCAGAGGATTTTAGGAGATAAAGGAAACATGAGGTGTCTGATTCAGCAATTACTTTTTAATGGGAATAGGAAAATTGTTAGGCAGTGAGCTATTAGAGACATGGTATGAATCTGCCCATTGGTTGGGTCCTGGAAACCAGATCTGGCTTTTATGAGTTCATTAATTCCAATCTTCTCTTCCAGAGCCCATAATTCATACGGGGTAAGAATTCCAATAATAATATTGCTAATAAAGTTATTATTAATAATAGCCAACATTTATATAGTGTTTACTATATTCCATGCAATGTTCTAAGTGCTTTATAAATATTAACTCTTTTAATCCTTACACATACCTAATGAGATAGGTACTATTATTTTCAAATGAGGAAGCTGAGGAACAGAAAGGCTAAAACTAGTATGTAACTGATAAATGAATTCATCAGTAAGGCTAAGTCAAACGCAGGCTCTCTAGCTTCGGGGTCTTGGCTTTGAATACACTATACCAACTCTCCTACAAGTCCTATGCAACTTAAAGGCTTATAGGATAGTGGCTAGGCACAGGGGCTTTAGGCAAACTGCCTGCATTTCATAGCCAGCTCTACCCTTGGGCTTGGTGCTGAACACAGTTCTGGACTTGAGGAGCTCAGTATCTTATTGCCCTAGGACCCAGGAGAGGTGTAGGATATGAACACAAAGTGAGGACACTTTTAAGTTCCAGGGGCATGTATAATCCAAGGAAGCCCATGGCTTGCAGGTAGCATCTCCTCACCTGTTTAGTGCCTCCACTACCCCTTCAGCCCCCATCCATGCAGAAAGGCTTCATGAGCTCCTGAATCACATAGGCCTAGATGGAAATCCCAACAATGATGTGCACTGGCTTTGAGAACTTGGACAAGTCCCTAATTTCTCTGAACCTTAATTTTCTACCTGTCAAATGGAAAAAGAATCCTTTTGTCTGGATTTGAGAGTTTATTGACTATGTATCAAGGAAGGGCTATGCTTCTCACAGGTAACTGGAAGGTGAGAAGAATACAGTTTAGGCTACATGATTAAGAAGGTGAAAGCAAAGAAAGATGGTGCAGTTGGATGAGCTTTCCAGCAGCTGAGTAAAATAACAACCAAAATAACCTCCTGACTCAGAAGGATTGATGCATGTACACCTCACATGTCCAGGCATGGGGTTACATGCTCTACATGGCTTATCTCGTTTCATACTCCCAACAGCCCCATGAGTTAATGTATTTTTATACCCACTTCACAGGTGAATAAAATGAGGTTCAGAGTCCTTAAGTGAATTGTCCCAAAAGTTGGGATTCTTTAAATCTTTGTTCCTATTATGGGTTGAATTTTATCCCCCCTAAATTCATTTGTTGAATCCCTAGCCCCCAGCCCTTAGACCATGTATTTGAAGGTAAGGTCTTTAAAGAGGTGATTAAATTAAGATGGGGCCATTAGAGTGAGCCCACATCTGATCTGACTGGTGTCCTTATAAAAAGAGGAAGTTTGGACACACAGAGAGACACTAAGGATAGGCTCACCCAGAGAAAAGACCCTGGGAAGACACAGCAAAAAGGTGGCCATCTGTAGGCAAGGAGGAGCCTCAGAAGAAGCCAAATCTACAGACGTCTTGATTTTGGACTTCTAGCCTCCAGAACTGTGAGAAAATAAATTTCTGTTGTTTAAGCCACTCAGTCTGTGGTGTTCTGTTATAGAGCCCTAGCAAACTATACAGCTCCTGCAGGCTAACAGCCCCTTGCATAGTCTTTTTTCTATCTGCCTCCTTTTCCTAGCATATTTTGTGCCCCTCAGCTGGAATAGTAGATTACAGGATTCTCAAGGGAATGGCTCTAATGATTTAACTTTTCAAATCATGGGACTTAACTATGATTCTAGCAGTCTGAACAGAGCTGGCTCTTCAGTACTACTTAATACTCAGCTGAGCTTGGTAGGACTTGTAGGAGCTCACCAGATGAGGGACGGGGAAGAGTAACTCAGAGGTAGAGGGAGCAGTGTGTGCCAAGACAAAAAAGCAACAAGAACATAGGTTTGGAGAACCAAACTGTCCATTGTGGCCAGAGCATACATTTCACAAGGTGGAGAAAGGCAATGAGCTTGGGAAGGGAGTACTGGCACACCTTTGATTGAAGCCTGTATAAAACTCAGAGAGAAACATGTCACCTGTAAGTAACATCATCAAGATTACAAGGATGTTTCTATGAAATAGCCCCCATTTTGTGTTTTTGGCATCTGCATAACAGATGACATTTTAATTTTATTAAAATTCCAATGAACAAATGAAGAGGAAAAAAAAAAAAACCAACAAAAAAGAACAAAAAACACACACCAGAAGCAAAAACTAACAGGCACTCTGGTCTCCGAATCTAGAAGGAAGCTCCACTGACTATAAACAAATGGAATCTGGGAAAATCATTGAGTTGGTGCCCCAAGCTTTGTCCTGCCTACCTATAAAAAGTGCAGAAGACAGAAGATATTTCATCCCTTCACCACAGTCTTCCCCTTGATTTGGAGGCCCCAAGTCTTAACCAACCAGAAAATGACATAGATGCTACTTTCTGTATCCACCTGAGTACTGTTCCTTCATCTCCTTCCTTCATCCAAGGTTACACACCAGTACACTTACCCACACACTGCTTTTTTGTGCCTATGCAGAGACCACAACTTCTAGGAATGATAGAGCAGAAAGTTGGGGTGAAGAAGGCAGGAATAGCTAGACCCGGCTGTGGTATTTGCATATGGAAATATAAAGTCACGTGGGTTGAAGAAGAAAGAGGGGATCCCTGGTAGTTGTATATGTTGAGGAGTGTGTAAAAAATTAATATACAGAAACCTCAGTTAAATAGAGTTGGGATACCAGAAGGGAAAGCTCTCATGCCCTGCGACATTAGAGCCCAACAGTAAGGAAGGACTTTCCTGGCAAGGACTCAGCCAATGAGAAGCCATGGACACTTTGTTTATTATAGCCCTCCCAACTCCCTTTTCCTTTCTATAAAAGCATTCTCTTTCCCTTGCTGTCTGGGGGACTTGAGCATGGCTCACCATGATTGCAGACCACAAACTGCAATTCTCTATTGATCCTGAATAAACCCATCTTTGCTGGAGAAATATCTGGCAATCTGTTTGTTTCAGGTCAACAAGTGTACCCATTATGACATACTACACCAATTTAGTGTCTGATATCCAGCAGGTGTGGTGAGAAGATCCCACCTCTGAGGTGGTCCCAACAGAGGGGCACAAGACAAATGCCTGAGAAGCACCAAATATTGGTGGGAATCTTCACTCACCCCTTGACTGAGGGGCTGAATGAGCAGTGAGTAGGACCAAGGGAAACTTATGAAGCTCATCTATTGGGTTGTTACAGAATGTGAACAGTCCTCACTGACACTGAATAAAGAGAAAACCCTAATATATGAGGCCTAATTTTCAAAAATACTGCAGAACAGGGAGGTGTAATTATGATCCCACAGACTCCAAATAACAGCAAATTTTTGGAAATGATTTACTCTAGAAATTAGAAAACATTTAGAAAGCCACTGGTGTTCTCTATAGGATATAAGGAGCCATGTCTCTGTTGAAATGAACTGTAAAGTAATAAGCATAATGAGATTAAAAATGAAATGTAAAAAGCACTAAAGTGAACAGAAGAAATTAAAATGAACTTGGTGAAATGTGGATAGTTTCAAGGAAACTGAAACTTCTACAGCATAATGAAGAGGTAACCAGGATTGTGACTATGTTTGATGATGGATGTTAACTAGATTTATTGTGATCATTTTGCAATATATACATATATCGAATCATTATGCTGTACACTTGAAGCTAATATGTTATATGTCAATTATATCTCAATTTAAAAATTATAAGACAATCAAGGAAATCTGAATATTGTTAGATATTTAATGATATTAAGACATTTATGTTAAATGTTTAGGTCAACAAGCCTTTTCTTTGAAGGGTCACATAATAAATGTTAAAGGCTTTGTGGGTCTATAATCTGTTGCAACTATTCAACTATGTCATTGTGGCCTGAAAGCAGCCAAAAACAACACATAACAAATGGCCAGGGTGGTGTTTAAATAAAATATTATTTACAAAAGAAAAAGGGATAACTAGAAATCAATGAACAGCAAAATTAATGCTAGAGAAAATCTGGTGCATAATGTCAAACTTGAGAGGTTTCCACAAAATCTAGAGAAAAAGAACAGAAAAAAATGAAAACAGATAGTAGAGATAGAAGAATAAAAATAGAAATTGAACCTAAGAGGCCCTGAAATTGTGGAATAAGAAACTAGAAGAATTGGACAAGATATAAAACCAAAAGTCACAGCTGAAGAAATTTTGCAGAGATGGGAAAAAGAAAAACCCTCTGTGTACAGACTGAATGGATTCATTATGATCTAAACTAAATTAAGAAAAAAAGTATCCATGTCCCTCCTGACAAAACTTTTGTGCTACAGAGACAAAGAAAATTATTTAAGGATGCAGCCAAAACAAAATAAAACTAAACCAAAGCAAATAAATGAAAAAAATAATTATAAATGAATCCAAATCAGACTGACCTCAAACTTTAGCAATGTGGACAAGTGGAAAGGAGGAATCACTAATATGGAGGACCAACTATAAATTATACATGAATTTCTGACTGGGCAGAGGGTCAGCGCCCCTAACACACCCCAACCTCCAGTGCACTGATCAAGGGTCAACTGTAGTATGTTTCTTTCAATCTGGCATTTAAACACCATAATAAAGATGTTTAACTTACGGTAAAAAAAAAAAAAAAAAAAAAAAAAAAAAAAACAACTTCTGCAATAGTAGATATCAGAAGACACTGAAACCATGTTCATGGAATTCCAAAGGGGGGGAAAATGTAACTGAAACCAAGTTATATTACATTCATGTGTAAGGCCATAGAGTACAATGGTTAAGGGTGCAGGATTTGGAGTCAGACATTCAGGGTTTAAATCATGGCTCCTCCATTGATCAGCGTGTCCATAGGCAAGTCATTTACATGTCTAATAAGATGGTTGTCTCAATTAAATGAGAGAATGCACACAAGGTACTCAGAACGCTAATTTAAGGCCATTTTAACTTAAGTTTGGATGAAGTTAGAATTTGAACGCAGATCTGCCTGAATCTACAATCAGGCTCACAGAGCTTGTCCTTCAATCCTGACCTCTCTGACTCAACATGAAGAGTTTGGCACCTGGTACTGTGATTAGAATTACACTGCCTTTTATGGCAACAAGAACCCATTCTCACACTTAAATTGTCAATGGCTCTTTGAAGGTCCTAGAGTCATATAAAGAGTATGGAATAAAGAAGGTATTTTATTAGAGGATCTAAAGGATTTCATTGGTCACTTAAGTCCTATATACCACTTAAATCAGGCAGTGTCCAAGTTCAGTACTTACAAACATTTCCTGCAATTTCCCTCCCCTGCTATCCGCAAAAATTCAAGAAGGGGCAGGAGAGTTTCTGGTGCCATCTTGTCCAGAGCCCTTACTGAATATTTGCTAACTCCTAACAGTTCTGAAAAATAAATGTTATGCAATGTGGAAATATAAATGGATTTAGGTTTTTGTTGTGTTGTTGTTCAATGGGTCAGAAGATGCTGTAGGCATAAACCTGGCCCTCCTAAGAGGAGGGCATTGCAGGAAGTGTAGAAGACAGGAGATGCTTCTACTGCAGTTCATTTCCAGATCTGTGCTAATATCAGATCTTTATATGTTTATTAATATTCCTTAAGAGTGCTACTTCTCCAACTTTCTTTTCCCTGCCTAGCCTTTCAGCAGCTGATATAGTCATCAGCTTATCTGGCTTGTGGTTCTGTATACCTATGCCTTATCTATTCTTGTGCCTAAAGTGACATGAAGCTCTGGAGGTCATATTTTCTATACTGACAAAGAACTTTTCTGATTTGTGATACCATGTATAGAAAAAGTTTTATGAGGTATAAGCAAAACAAACTAGTTATGAATCTAATGAATTTATGGAGGTTCCTTAAAAAACTAAAAATAGAGCTACCATATGATTCAGCAATCCCACTCCTGGGCATATATCCAGAGAAAACCAGAATTTGAAAAAGGTACATACACCACAATGTTCAATGCAGCATTATTTACAATAGCCAGAAGGCAGAAGCAACCTAAATGTCCATCGACAGATGAATGGATAAAGAAGATGTCATGTATATATATATATACAATGGAATATTACTCAACCATAAAAAAGAGTGAAATAATGCCATTTGCAGCAACATGGATAGACATGGAGATTATCTTACTAAGTGAAATAAACCAGACAGAGAAAGAGAAATATCATATGATATTGCTTATATGTGGAATCTTTAAACAAATGACACAATTGAACTTATATACAAAACAGAAATAGACCCACAGACATAGAAAAAAAACTTATGGTTACCAAAGAGGAAGAGGTTGGGAGCAAAAAAATAGGAGTTTGGGATTGACATGTGCACGCTACTATGTATGAAACAGATAACCAACAAGGACCTACTGTATAGCACAGGGAACTATACTTAATATTTTGTAATAACCTATAAGGAAAAAGCATCTGAAAAAGAAAACTGAATAAAATAAATCTGAATAACCTTGCTATACACCTGAAACTAACACAACACTGTAAATCAACTATACTTCTGTTAAAAAATAAATAAAAATAAAAAGAATAAGATCACATGGCATTAAAACTCTCCTAGAAAACACAGGACATATTCTCACAATTGGCTCTTTATATTTGCTTGACATCTGATGGGCAAAGAGGTGATAAAAATTCTTATCAGTTGTAGTTTGGTTGCTAGAAGCAGAAACTGTTTTTTGCTAACATAAGCAAAAAGAAATATTTTTGAAAGGATATGGAGTTACACACAAAATCAGGGGACATGAAACTTCAGGAAGCACCAGAAACAAAAGTTAATAAGAGACACAGAGACAGAGAGTGGGAGAGAGGGAAGAAGGGAGGGAGGGAGGGATAGGGAAAGTGAAGTGATAGATTGAGATTAATTAGACTGAGTGGGTCACAACATTGTCTAGGGAAGGGTATGGGACATTGATTGTAGCCCATTACCCCAAAGAAACATATTTTTATATAAATGGAGAATGGATGTTGGGCAAGCAAATATAAGTGATTCTCACTACCAAAGTGTTCCTAAAGTACTTGTAAGTTTTAAATGACTCCCTGATTGTCAAATGCTCACACATTCTTCAATGCAATTTCTGCTTGGGGACTTCACTAAATATTATCTATTTGCACTTAGCACCCATTTCTATCCCCTTCTATGTTCTTTCCTATGTTGTAATACTTCCCACACTTAGGAAGGCTAAAAAGAACATTTCCAAAGCTCCCTTGACATTGAGGTTCTGGAATTGATTTAAGTTCCATCACTGAGATGCAATTGCATGAGATTTGAAAGGCAGGAAGACTGGGGAGAGGGGCAGGGACATTATACGTATTTATTGTTTTTCTGCAGTAGTAGCAACTCCAATAACCCTGGCAGACATCAGTTTTTCTGGTGGCCAGAATGCCCTATATACTGCCTAATCACCAAACTCATGGCCAAGGGCACCTGAGACGTCAGCCAGAATTTCCTGCAGTTCTCTGGACTCTGGACTACATCTTCTGAGACCTAACCCTTAGCCCAGCAGCAGACACCAGCCTCCATTCTACTAGCCCCTGCAATAATTTTGTGGATGCCTAATTTCCATTTCTAGTAGAGACACCTAAAGTAGCTTGTGTTTCCTTCACTGCACCCCAAATGATACAGACATCAGAAAACTCCTTTAATATCACTATCTGTATAAACTTTAAGCTTTATTGCACATTCTTCCAGAGCTTCCCACATTGATCACAGGTATTATGTTTCCTTTTCTTTCACAGATGGCAGAATTTTGTTGAGTTGTTGAGCAGAGCTTCATCTTATTTGTCATCTGATTTACTTCCCGGTGAGTTTGGTTATTTTGTTCCTCAAGAGACCTCCTATTCCCAGGGCTCTAGTTGATGCTGTGACTTAGCCCCAATGGTTTGTTTGTTGGGTTTCATCTCATTGCTCCCATAAATATACATGGCTTACCAGTGAAGAAAAAATAAGAGTGAAGTTTGCCTTGATGGCTATCCTTTAGGTCAGTTGGGTTGTAAAAGGCATAATTCTCCAAGCTGTATTATATCATGAAGCAGTCTCTAGTGATAGCTCTTTGAGAAGGATGTAGTACATTTATAAAAGAAGTCGATATTACTTATTAGAATTTCAGTTGTACAGTCCCTTAGATCTGAGAATCCTGTAGCTAGGTACTTATTCTACTAATATCTCACCAAAGAACTCTCCAAGATTTATAAATGTATGTTTAGTGAAACAACATTTTGTACACGTTTTAAAAGAGACTAGTACAAGCAACTCTATGCCAATAAAATGGACAACCTGGAACAAATGGACAAATTCTTAGAAAGGTATAACCTTCCAAGACTGAACCAGGAAGAAATAGAAAATATGAACAGACCAATCACAAGTAATGAAATTGAAAATGTGATTAAAAATCTTCCAACAAACAAAAGTCCAGGACCAGATGGCTTCACAGGTGAATTCTATCAAACATTTAGAGAAGAGCTAACACCCATCCTTCTCAAACTCTTCCAAAAAATTGCAGAGGGAGGAGCACTCCCAAACTCATTCTATGAGTCCACCATCACCCTGATACCAAAACCAGACAAAGATACTACAAAAAAAGGAAATTACAGACCAATAGCACTGATGAATATAGATGCAAAAATCCTCAACAAAATACTAGCAAACAGAATCCAACAACACATTAAAAGGATCATACACCATGATCAAGTGGGATTTATCCCAGGGATGCAAGGATTATTCAATATACGCAAATCAATGAATGTGATACACCATATTAACAAATTGAAGAATAAAAACCATATGATCATCTCAATAGATGCAGAAAAAGCTTTTGACAAAATTCAACACCCATTTATGATAAAAACTCTCCAGAAAGTGGGCATAGGGGGAACTTTCCTCAACATAATAAAGGCCATATACAACAAACCCACAGCAAATATCATTCTCAATGGAGAAAAACTGAAAGCATTTCCTCTCAGATAAGGAACAAGACAAAGATGTACACTCTTGCCACTATTATGCAACATAGTTTTGGAAGTCCTAGCCATGGCAATCAGAGAAGAAAAAGAAATAAAAGGAATCCAAATTGGAAAAGAAGAAGTAAAATGGCCACTGTTTGCAGATGACATGATACTATACATAGAAAATCCTAAAGATGCCACCAGAAGACTACTAGAGCTAATCAATGAATTTGGTAAAGCTGCAGGATACAAAATTAATGGACAGAAATCTCTTGCATTCCTATATATTAACAATGAAAGATCAGAAAGAGAAATTAAGGAAACGATCCCATTCACCATTGCAACAAAAAGAATAAAATACCTAGGAATAAACCTACCTAAGGAGGTAAAAGACCTATACTCAGAAAACTATAAGACACTGATGAAAGAAATCAAAGATGACACAAACAGATGGAGAGATATACCATATTCTTGGATTGAAAGAATCAATATTGTGAAAATAACTATGCTACCCAAAGCAATCTACAAATTCAATGCAATCTCTATCAAATTACCAATGGCATTTTTTATATAACTAGGACAAAAAAAATCTTAAAATTTGTATGGAGACACAAAAGACCGTGAAAAGCCAGAGCAATCTTGGGGGGAAAAAAACGGAGCTAGAGGAATCAGACTCCCTGACTTCAGACTATACTACAAAGCTACAGTAATCAAGACAATATGGTACTGGCACAAAAACAGAAATACAGAGCAATGCAACAGGATAGAAAGCCCAAAGATAAACCCATGCACCTATGGTTAACTAATCTACGACAAAGGACCAAGGATATACAATGGAGGAAAGACAGTCTCTTCAATAAGTGGTGCTTGGAAAACTGGACAGCTACATGTAAAAGAATGAAATTAGAACACTCCCTAACACCATACACAAAAATAAACTCAAAATGGATTAGAGACCTAAATGTAAGACGGACAATGTAAAACTCTTAGAGGAAAACATAGGAAGAACACTCTATGACATAAGTCACAGCAAGATCCGTTTTGACCCACCTCCTAGAGTAATGGAAATAAAAACAAAAATAAACAAATGGGACCTAATGAATCTTAAAATTATTAATTGTTACAGAAATGCAAATCAAAACTACAATGAGGTATCACCTCACACCAGTTAGAATGAGCATCATCAGAAAATCTACAAACAACAAATGCTGGAGAGGGTGTGGAGAAAAGGGAACCGTCTTGCACTGTTGGTGGGAATGTAAATTGATACAGCCAGTGTGGAGAACAGTATGGAGGGTCCTTAAAAAACTAAAAATAGAATTACCATATCACCCAACAATCCCACTACTGGGCATATACCAAGAGAAAAACATAATTCAAAAAGACACATGCACCCCAGTGTTCATTGCAGCACTATTTACAATAGCCAGGTCATGGAAGCAACCTAAATGCCTATTGACAGATGAATGGATAAAGAAGATGTGGTACATATATACAATGGAATATTACTCAGCCATAAAAAGGAACGAAATTGGGTCATTTGTAGAGATGTGGATGGACCTAGAGACTGTCATACAGAGTGAAGTAAGTCAGGAAGAGAAAAACAAATACTGTATATTAACGCATATATGTGGAATCTAGAAAACTGGTACAGATGAACCAGTTTGCAAGGCAGAAATAAAGACACAGATGTAAGAACAAACATATAGACACCAAGGCGGGAAAGCGGGGTCGGGGGCGGGGGCTTGAATTGGGAGACGGGGCTTATATACACTAATATGTATAAAATAGATAACTGATAAGAACCTAAAAGAAAAAAACAAGATGGAAACAATGAAAGGATCCTTCAGGCACCATTTAATTAAATTACAGTATATTCAATTGATAAAACTACACAGCTGTAAAATAACATGGCTGGTCTGATACAGGAAGATTTCCAAGACATATTATTAAGTGAAATGATAAAGATGAATTGGGCAAAATATTTAGCAATTAGCAAGTGTTAAATATGACAAGTGAAAAAATATGCATTGATATTAATCTGTTGTTGCAATTCTCTATTTACTACATCCATCAACTGTTTGCTGATTACCCTTTGGATCAAGATACAAGGTACTGAGAATTTGGAGGGAAGCATAGTATATCAGTTTACATTCCAGTGGAAAAACCAGATACCTCACTAGGTATTTTAAACAGAGGGAATTTATAGCAGGCGATTGAGGGATTGGTTATTATCAATATTATTGATAGAAGACTGAAAGAGCAAAAAGAGGATGGTGAGTGTATTCATTTCCCTAGGGCATTTGTCATTAACAAAATACCACAAACTGGGTGGCTTAAAATAACAGAAATTTCTTCTCTCATGGTTCTTAGACTAGAAGTCTGAAATCAAGGTGTCAGGAGGGCCATGCTACCTCTCAAGGCTCTAGGAAAGAGTCTTTCCTTGCCTCTTCCAGCTTCTGCTGGCCCCAAGCCTTCCTTGGCTTATGGCTGCATAACTGCAATCTCTGCCTCTGTCTTCACATGGCCTTCTTTCCTCTCTGCCTCTTTTTTGTCTCTGCATCTAATCCCCCTCTCTTTCTTTGTACAAAGACACTACTGTTCATTCAACTTCAGGCCCACCCAAATCCATAATGACATCACCTTAACTTGATTACATATAGAAGATGTTGTTTTCAAACAAGGTCATATTAACAGGTTTCAGTGGTACCTACGTTAGGGGACACAATACAACCCATGACCATGAGGTAACCCAGAGATTAGTAACTGTAGGAAGCAGCTGCCATCCTTAGGGCTGAAGAAACATAGAAAAAGACATACTATTAGCAGAACCTAGAATCTCATAGGTGATTATGAGTCTGACAAACAAAAAGTTTAGGCAATATTACACTGTATAGAGTAACAGGAGCATCGTGGTACTGTTGTTGCATTGTTGTGATAGCCTGTTGCTTACTGAGAAACTTAATGTCTTGATCTCTTCCCATTTCAGTATTGCTGGAGCTATGATTATTAAATGCTGTTAGGCACTGAGTGGGCCATTTTGTTTGCATGTTCTCTAGCCCCATATGTAAGTGTCATGAAAGGAAAGAAGTGGCATTATAAGAAAATAAAGACAGCTACTAATTTAGGGTGTGTAGGATTGTAAATTTTCTCATTTCCATTTTCACTCAAGGGTTCTATCATAACCTGATTAAACTGACTAATTTTATATATACTGCCTCATATTATAAAATTTATCACATTTGGAATCACAAAAATCCTGTGAACTTGTTTTTGCTGTCTGTATGATTATCACATAAAAACTTAATATTGATAAGTTAGACTTAGGAATAGAATGGACCTGTTGGCAGGATCAACTGGAAGACTAGATAAAATACAAAATACCATATGATCATCTCAATAGATGCAGAAAAATCTTTTGACAAAATTCAACACCCATTTATGATAAAAATTCTCCAGAAAGGGGACATAGAGGGAACCTACCTCAACATAATAAAGCCCATATATGACAAACCCACAGCAAACATCATTCTCAATGGTGAAAAACTGAAAGTGTTTCCTCTAAGGTCAGGAACAAAACAAGGATGTCCACTCTCGCCACTATTATTCAACATAGTTTTGGAAGTCCTAGCCATGGCAATCAGAGAAGAAAAAGAAATAAAAGGAATCCAAATTGGAAAAGAAGAAGTAAAACTGTCACTGTTTGTAGATTACATGGTACTATACATAGAAAATCCTAAAGATGCTACAGGAAAACTACTAGAGCTCATTAATAAATTTGGTAAAGTTGCAGGATACAAAATTAATACACAGAAATCTCTTGCATTCGTATACACTAACAACAAAAGATCAGAAGAGAAATTAAGGAAACAATCCCATTCACCATTGCAACAAAAAGAATAAAATACCTAGGAATCAACCTACCTAAGGAGGCAAAAGACCTGTACTCAGAAAACTATCACATAAGTTTTGATAAGATACTGATGAAAGAAATCAAAGACAACACAAACAGATGGAAAGATATACCATGTTCTCGGATTGGAAGAATCAATATTGTGAAAATGACTATATTACCCAAAGCAATCTACACATTCAATGCAATCCCTATCAAATTACCAATGACATTTTTCACAGAATTAGAACAAAAACTTTTACAACTTCTATGGAATCACAAAAGACCTCGAATAGCCAAAGCAATCTTGAGAAAGAAAAATGGAGCTGGAGGAATCAGGTTCACTGACTTCAGGCTATACTACAAAACTACAGTCATCAAAACAGTATGGCACTGGCACAAAAACAAATACATATCAATGGAACAGGACACAAAGCCCAGAGATAAACCCACGCAACTTTGGTCACCTAATCTGTGACAAAGGAGGCAAGAATGTACAATGGAGGAAAGACAGTCTTTTCAATAAGTGGTGCTGGGAAAACTGGACAGCTACATGTAAAAGAATAAAATTAGAACGCTCCCTAACACTATAAACAAAAATAAACTCAAAAGGAGCTTCAAGATGGTGGAAGAGTAAGACGTGGAGATCACCTTCCTCCCCACAAATACATCAGAAATACATCTACATGTGGAACAACCCCTACAGAACACCTACTGAACGCTGGCAGAAGATCTCAGACCTCCCAAAAGACAAGAAACTCCCCATGTACCTGGGTAGGGCAAAAGAAAAAAGAAACAGAGACAAAAGAATAGGGACGGGACCTGCACCAGTGGGAGGGAGCTGTGAAGGAGGAAAGGTTTCCACACACTAGAAGCCCCTTCGCGGGCAGAGACTGTGGGGGGTGGAGGGAGGAAGCTTCAGAGCCATGGAGCAGAACGCAAAAACAGGGATGCAAAGGGCAAAATGGAGAGATTCCCACACAGAGGATCGGTGCCGACCAGCAGTCACCAGCCCGTGAGGCTTTTCTGCTCACCTGCCGGGACGGGTGGGGGCTGGGAGCTGAGCTGGCTTCAGTTGGATCCCAGGGAGAGGACTGGGGTTGGCTGCATAAACACAGCCTGAAGGGACCTAGTGCACCACAGCTAGCTGAGAGGGAGTCCGGGAAAAAGTCTGGAGCTGCCAAAGAGGCAAGAGACTTTTTCCTGCCTCTTTTTGTTTTCTGGTGCGCGAGGAGAGGGGATTAAGAGCACTGCTTAAAGGAGCTCCAGAGACGGGAGTGAGCCACGGCTATCAGCACAGACCCCAGAGACAGGCATGAGATGCTAAGGCTGCTGCTGCCACCACCAAGAAGCCTGTGTGCAAGCACAGGTCACTATCCACACCTCCCCTCCCGGGAGCCTGTGCAGCCCGCCACTGCCAGGGTCCCATGATCCAGGGACAACTTCCCCGGGAGAATGCACGGCACACCTCAGACTGTTGCAACGTCACATTGGCCTCTGCTGCCGCAGGCTCACCCCGCATCCATACCCCTCCCTCCCCCTGGCCTGAGTGAGCCAGAGCCCCCGAATCAGCTGCTCCTTTAAACCCGTCCTCTCTGAGTGAAGAACAGACACCCTCAGGTGACCTACATGCAGAGGCGGGGCCAAATCCAAAGCTGAACCCCGGGAGCTGTGCGAACAAAGAAGAGAAAGGGAAATCTCTCCCAGCAGCCTCAGGAGCAGCGGATTAAATCGCCACAATCAACTTGATGTACCCTGCATCTGTGGAATACCTGAAGAGACAACGAATCATCCCAAATTGGGGAGCTGGACTTTGGGAGCAATGATATATTATTTTTTCCCCTTTTTCTCTTTTTTTGAGTGTGCATGTGTATGCTTCTGTGTGTGATTTTCTCTGTATAGCTTTCCTGTTACCATTTATCCTAGGGTTCTGTCTGTCCATTTGTGTTTTTTTGTTTGTTTGTTTGTTTTTTTAATATAGTTTTTAGCGCTTGTTATCATTGGTGGATTTGTTTTTCGGTTTGGCTCTCTTCTTTCTTTCTTTTTTTTATTACTTTTAAATTTTTTTAATTATTTTTTTTATTTTAATAACTTTATTTTATTTCATTTTGTTTTATTTTATTTTATATTTTCCTTTCTTTCTTTCTTTTTTAATCCCTTTTATTCTGAGCCGTGTGGATGACAGGCTCTTGGTGCTCCAGCCAGGGGTCAGGGCTGTGCCTCTGAGAAGGGAGAGCCAAGTTCAGGACATTGGTCCACCAGAGACCTCCCAGTTCCACATAATATCAAACGGTGAAAATCTCCCACAGAACTCCATCTCAATGCCAAGACCAAGCTCCACTCAAAAAACAACAAGCTACAGTGCTGGACACCCTATGCCACACAACTAGCAAGACAGGAACACAACCCCACACAACAACAGAGAGGCTGCGTAAAATCATAATAAGGTCACAGACACCCCGAAACACATCACCAGACATGGACCTGCCCACAAGAAAGAGAAGATCCAGCCTCATCCACCAGAACACAGGCACTAGTCCCCTCCACCAGGAAGCCTACACAACCCACTGAACCAACCTTAGCCACTGGGGACAGACACCAAAAACAACGGGAACTCTGAACCTGCAGCCTGTGGAAAGAGGACCTCAAACACAGTAAGTTAAGCAAAATGAGAAGACAGAGACGCACACAGCAGATGAAGGAGCAAGGTAAAATCCCACCAGACCTAATAAATGAAGAGGAAATAGGCAGTCTACCTGAAAAAGAATTCAGAATAATGATAGTAAAGATGATCCAAAATCTTAGAAATAGTATGGAAAAAATACAAGAAACGTTTAACAGGAACCTAGAAGAACTAAAGATCAAACAAACAATGATGAACAACACAATAAATGAAATTACAAATACTCTGGAAGGGATCAATAGCAGAATAACTGAGGCAGAAGAACGGATAAGTGACCTGGAAGATAAAATAGTGGAAGTAACTACTGCAGAGCAGAATAAAGAAAAAAGAATGAAAAGAATTGAGGACAGTCTCAGAGACATCTGGGACAACATTAAATGCACCAATATTCGAATTATAGGGGTCCCAGAAGAAGAAGAGAAAAAGAAAGGGACTGAGAAAATATTTGAAGAGATTATAGTTGAAAACTTCCCTAATATGGGAAAGGAAATAGTTAATGAAGTCCAGGAAAAACAGAGAGTCCCGGGACTTCCCTGGTGGCGCAGTGGTTAAGAATCCACCTGCCAATGCAGGGGACATGGGTTCGAGCCCTGGTCCAGGAAGATCCCACATGCCGTGGAGCAACAAAGCCCGTGTGCCACAGCTACTGAGCCTGCACTCTGGAGCCTGCGAGCCACGACTACTGAGCCCACATGCTGCAACTACTGAAGCCCACGTGCCTAGAGCCCGTGCTCCGCAACAAGAGAAGCCCCCGCAACGAGAAGCCCGCACACCGCAACGAAGACCTGATGCAGCCAATGAATAAATAATTAAATAAAATTTATGAAAAAAAAACCAAAAAAAACAGAGAGTCCCATACAGGATAAATCCAAGGAGAAACACGCCAAGACACATATTAATCAAACTATCAAAAATTAAATACAAAGAAAAAATATTAAAAGCAGCAAGGGAAAAACAACAAATAACATAGAAGGTAATCCCCATAAGGTTAACAGCTGATCTTTCAGCAGAAACTCCGCAAGCCAGAAGGGAGTGGCAGGACATATTTGAAGTGATGAAAGGGAAAAACCTACAACCAAGATTACTCTACCCAGCAAGGATCTCACTCAGATTTAATGGAGAAATTAAAACTTTACAGACAACAGAAGCTAAGAGAATTGAGCACCACCAAACCAGCTTTACAACAAATGCTAAAGGAACTTCTCTAGGCAAGAAACACAAGACAAGGAAAACACCTACAATAACAAACCCAAAGCAATTAAGAAAATGGTAATACGAACATACATATCGATAATTACCTTAAATGTAAATGGATTAAATGCTCCAACCAAAATACATAGACTGGCTGAATGGATACAAAAACAAGACCCATATATATGCTGTCTACAAGAGACCCACTTCAGACATAGGGACACATACAGACTGAAAGTGAGGGGATGGAAAAAGATATTCCATGCAAATGGAAATCAAAAGAAAGCTGGAGTAGCAATTCTCATATAAGACAAAATGGACTTTAAAACAAAGACTATTACAAGAGACAAAGAAGGACACTACATAACGATCAACGGATCAATCCAAGAAGAAGATATAGCCATTGTAAATATTTATGCACCCAACATAGGAGCACCACAATACATAAGGCAAATACTAACAGCCATAAAAGGGGAAATTGACAGTAACACAATCATAGTGGGGGACTTTAACACCCCACTTTCACCAATGGACAGATCGTCCAAAATGAAAATAAATAAGAAAACACAAGCTTTAAATGATACATTAAACAAGAAGGACTTAATTGAAATTTATAGGACATTCCATACAAAAAACAACATTCCATGCAAAAACAACAACTTTCTTCTCAAGTGCTCATGGAACATTCAACAGGATAGATCATGTCTCGGGTCACAAATCAAGCCTTCATAAATATAAGAAAATTGAAATCGTATCAAGCATCTTCTCTGACCATAACGCTATGAGACTAGATATCAATTACAAGGAAAGGTCTGTAAAAAGTACAAACACATGGAGGCTAAACAATACACTACTTAATAACCAAGGGATCACTGAAGAAATCAAAGAGGAAATCAAAAAATACCTAGAAACAAATGACAATGAAAACACAACGACCCAAAACCTATGGGATGCAGCAAAAGCAGTTCTAAGAGGGAAGTTTATAGCAATAAAATCCTACCTTAAGAAACAAGAAACATCTCAAATAAACAACATAACCTTACACCTAAAGCAATTAGAGAAAGAACAAAAAGAACCCAAAGTTAGCAGAATGAAAGAAATCAGAAAGATCAGATCAGAAATAAATGAAAGAGAAATGAAGGAATCAATAGCAGAGCTCAATAAAACTAAAAGCTAGTTCTTTGAGAAGATAAAAAAATTGATAAACCATTAGCCAGACTCATCAAGAAATAAAGGGAGAAGACTCAAGTCAATAGAATTAGAAATGAAAAAGGAGAAGTAACAACTGACACTGCAGAAATACAAAGGATCATGAGAGATGACTACAAGCAACTATATGCCAATAAAATGGACAAATTCTTAGAAATGTACAACCTTCTGAGACTGAACCAGCAAGAAATAGAAAATATGAACAGACCAATCACAAGCACTGAAATTGAAACTGTGATTAAAAATCTTCCAACAAACAAAAGCCCAGGACCAGATGGCTTCACAGGTGAATTCTATCAAACATTTAGAGAAGAGCTAACACCTATTCTTCTCAAACTCTTCCAAAATATAGCAGAGGGAGGAACACTCCCAAACTCATTCTACAAGGCCACCATCACCCTGATACCAAAACCAGACAAAGATGTCACAAAGAAAGAAAACTACAGGCCAACATCACTGAAGAACATATATGCAAAATCCTCAACAAAATACTAGCAAACAGAATCCAACAACACATTAAAAGGATCATACACCATGATCAAGGGGGGTTTAACCCAGGAATGCAAGGACTCTTCAATATACGCAAATCAGTCAATGTGATACACCATATTAACAAATTGAAGGAGAAAAACTATGATCATCTCAATAGATGCAGAGAAAGCTTTCGACAAAATTCAACATGCATTTATGATAAAAACCCTCCAGAAAGTAGGCATAGAGGGAACTTTCCTCAATGTATTAAAGGCTATATGTGACAAACCCACAGCCAGCATCGTCCTCAATGGTGAAAAACTGAAACCAATTCCACTAAGATCAGGAACAAGACAACATTGCCCACTCTCACCACTATTATTCAACATAGTTCTGGAAGTCCTAGCCACGGCAATCAGAGAAGAAAAAGAAATAAAAGGAATCTAAATTGGAAAAGAAGAAGTAAAGCTGTCACTGTTTGCAGATGACATGATACTCTACATAGAGAATCCTAAAGATGCTACCAGAAAATTACTAGAGCTAATCAATGAATTTGGTAAAGCAGCAGGATACAAAATTAATGCACGGAAATCTCTTGCATTCCTATACACTAATGATGAAAAATCTGAAAGTGAAATTAAGAAAACACTCCCATTTACCATTGCAACCAAAAGAATAAAATATCTAGGAATACACCAACCTAAGGAGACAAAAGACCTTTATGCAGAAAATTATAAGACACTGATGAAAGAAATTAAAGATAATACAAATAGATAGAGAGATATACCATGTTCTTGGATTGGAAGAATCAAAATTGTGAAAATGACTATACTACTCAAAGCAATCTACAGATCAATGCAATACCTATCAAACTACCAAAGTCATTTTTCACAGAACTAGAACAAAACATTTCACAATTTGTATGGAAACACAAAAGACCCCGAATAGCCAAAGCAATCTTGAGAAAGAAAAACGGAGCTGGAGGAATCAGGCTCCCTGACTTCAGACTATACTACAAAGCTACAGTAATCAAGACAGTATGGTACTGGCACACAAAAAGAAATATAGATCAACGGAACAGGATAGAAAGCCCAGAGATAAACCCACGCACATATGGTCACCTTATCTTTGATAAAGGAGGCAAGAATATACAGTGGAGAAAAGACAGCCTCTTCAATAAGTGGTGCTGGGAAAACTGGACAGCTACATGTAAAAGAATGAAATTAGAACACTCCCTAACACCATACACAAAAATAAACTCAAAATGGATTATAGAGCTAAATGTAAGGCCCGACACTATAAAACTCTTAGAGGAAAACATAGGCAGAACACTCTATGATGACCTAAATCACAGCAAGAACCTTTTTGACCCACCTCCTAGAAAAATGGAAATAAAACCAAAAATAAACAAATGGGACCTAATGAAACTTAAAAGCTTTTGCACAGCAAAGGAAACCATAAACAAGACGAAAAGACAACCCTCAGAATGGGAGAATATATTTGCAAATGAAGCAACTGACAAAGGATTAATCTCCAAAATTTACAAGCAGCTCATGCAGCTCAATATCAAAAAAACAAAAACCCAATCCAAAAATGGGCAGAAGACCTAAATAGACATTTCTCCAAAGAAGATATACAGATTGCCAACAAACACATGATAGGATGTTCAACATCACTAATCATTAGAGAAATGCAAATCAAAACTATAATGAGATATCATCTCACATCACTCAGAAAGGCCAGCATCAAAAAATGTACAAACAATAAATGCTGGAGAGGGTGTGGAGAAAAGGGAACCCTCTTGCATTCTTGGTGGGAATGTAAATTGATATAGCCACTATGGAGAACAGAATGGAGGTTCCTTAAAAAACTACAAATAGAACTACCATACGACCCAGCAATCCCACTACTGGGCATATACCCTGAGAAAACCATAATTCAAAAACAGTCATGTACCACAATTTTCATTACAGCTCTATTTGCAATAGCCAGGACATGGAAGCAACCTAAGTGTCCATCGACAGATGAATGGATAAAGAAGATGTGGCACATATATGCAATGGAGTATTACTCAGCCATAAAAAGAAACGAAATTGAGTTATTTGTAGTGAGGTGGATGGACCTAGAGTCTGTCATACAGAGTGAAGTAAGTCAGAAGGAGAAAAACAAATACTGTATGCTAACACATATATATGGAATCTAAAAAAAAAAAAATCGTCATGAAGAACCTAGGGGCAAGACGAGAATAAAGACGCAGATATACTAGAGAATGGACTTGAGGACACGGGGAGGGGGAAGGGTAAGCTGGGACAAAGTGAGAGAGTGGCATGGACATATGTACACTACCAAATGTTAAATAGATAGCTGGTGGGAAGCAGCTGCATAGCACAGGGAGATCAGCTCGATGCTTTGTGACCACCTAGAGGGGTGGGATAGAGAGGGTGGGAGGGACGGAGACGCAAGAGGGAAGAGATGTGGGGATGTGATATGTATAGCTGATTCACTTTGTTATAAAGCAGAAACTAACACACCATTGTAAAGCAATTATACTCCAATAAAGATGTTAAAATAAATTAATTAATTAATTTAATTAAATAAAAAATAAAAAAATAAACTCAAATTTAATTAAAGACCTAAATATAGGGCCAGACAGTATAAAACTTTTAGAGGAAAACAAAGGCAGAACACTCTTTGACATGAATCCCAGCAAGATCTTTTTTGACCCACCTCCTAGAGTAATGAAAATAAAAACAAAAATAAACAAATGGGATCTAAGTAAACTTAAAAGCTTTTGCACAGCAAGGAAACCATAAACAGCATGAAAAGACTACCCTCAGAATTGGAGAAAATATTTGCAACCGAAGCAACCAACAAGGGATCCATATCCAAAATATACAAACAGCTCATGCAGCTCAATATCAAAATAAATAAATAAAATAACAATCAAAAAATGGGCAGAATATCTAAATTGACATTTCTCCAAAGAAGATGTATGGGTGGCCAAAAAGCACATGAAAAGATGCTCAACGTCACTCATTATTAGAGAAATGCAAATCAAAACTACAGTGAGGTATCATCTCACACCAGTCAGAATGGGCATCATCAAAAAATCTACAAAAAATAAATGCTGGAGAGGGTGTGGAGAAAAGGGAACGCTCTTACAGTGTTGATGGGAATGTAAATGGATACAGCACTATGGAGAACAGTACGGAGGTTCCTTAAATAACTAAAAAGAGAATTAACATATGACCCAGCTATCCCACTACTGGATATACCCCCAGAAAACCATAATTCAAAAGGATACATGTGGGAGTTCCCTGGTGGCAAGGTGGTTAAGAATCTGCCTGCCAGTGCAGTGGACACGGGTTCGAGCCCTGGTCTGGGAAGATCCCACATGCCACGGAGCAACTAGGCGTATGCACCACAACTACTGAGCCTGCACTCAACAGCCCACAAGCTACAACTACTGAGCCCGCATGCCACAACTACTGAAGCCTGCACACCTAGAGCCCATGCTCCATGACAAGAGAAGCCACCACAATGAGAAACCCACACACCGCAACAAAGAGTAGCCCCCTCTCACTGCAACTAGAGCAAGCCTGCATGCAGCAATGAAGACCCAAAGCTGCCAAAAAATAATTAATTAATTAATTAATTTAAAAAAGATACATGCACCCCAATGTTCATTGCAACACTATTTACAATAGCCAGGATATGGAGGCAACCTAAATGTCTATCAACAGAAGAATGGGGCTTCCCTGGTGGCACAGTGGTTGAGAGTCTGCCTGCCAATGCAGGGGACACGGGTTTGAGCCCTTTTCTGGGAGGATCCCGCATGCCGCGGAGTGGCTGGGCCCGTGAGCCGCAATTACTGAGCCTGCGCATCTGGAGCCTGTGCTCCACAGCAGGAGAGGCCGCGATAGTGAGGGGCCCATGCACCGCGATGAAGAGTGGCCCCCACTTGCCACAACTGGAGAAAGCCCTCGCACAGAAACGAAGACCCAACACGGCCATAAATAAATAAATAAAATTAATTAATTAATTTAAAAAAAAACAGAAGAATGGATAAAGAAGATGTGGTACATATACACAATGGAATATTACTCAGCCATAAAAAATGCAAACTAATGCCATTTGCAACAACATGGATGGACCTAGAGATTGTCACACTGAGTGAAGTAAGTCAGACACAGAAGGACAAATATCATATGATACTGCTTATATGTGGGATCTAAAAAAGGGGTACAAATGAATTTATTTACAAAACAGAAGTAGAGTCATAAATGTGGGAAACAAACTTATGGGGACTTACCTGGTGGTGTAGCGGTTAAAAATCCGCCTGCCAATGGAGGGGACATGGGTTCAATCCCTGGTCCGGGAAGATCCCACATGCCGCAGAGCAACTAAGCCTATGTGCCTCAACTACTAAGCCTGTGCTCTAGAGCCTGTGAGCCACAACTACTGAGCCTGTGCATCACAACTACAGAAGCCTGCATGCCCTAGGGCCCACACGCCACAACTACTGAGCCCATGTACCACAAATACTGAAGTCTGTGCACCTAGAGCCCTGTGCTCCACAACAAGAGAAGCCATCGCAATGAGAAACTCACACACCACAATGAAGAGTAGCCCCTGCTCACCCCAACTAGAGAAAGCCCATGTGCAGCAACGAAGACCCAAGGCAGCCAAAAAAAAGAAAGAAAGAAAACAAACTTATGGTCATCAGGGGATAAGTGGGGTGAAGGATAAATTGGGAGATTGGGATTGACATATAGATACTACTCTATATAAAATAGATAACTAATAAGAACCTGCTGTATAGCATAGGGAAGTCTACTCAGTACTCTGCAATGGCCTATACGGGAAAAGAATCTAAAAAAAAAGAGTGGATATATCTATATGTATAACTGATTCACTTTGCTGTACACCTGAAACTAACACAACATTGTAAATCAACTATACTCCAATAAAAATTTTTAAAAATGCAAAACAATATTTCTTTGAAAGCTATTGTTTGAAATTCAAATTGAACAACCAACAGAAAGAAGGAAAAACCCCTCTGTGGAAGACGTTAACATCTCATAAAATCTCTAAAATTATCCATACAAAATGTTCAGTTAGAAATGGTCATGAATGATACAAAACAGGACATGAATTTTCAAATAACTGTAATTAATATGTTTAAGAAAATGAATAAGATGGAGAATTTTCAGCCATTAATTTGAATCTATAAAAGGAATCAAATGGAATATCTAGAACTAAAAAATACAAAAACTAAATTTAAAAACTCAACAGATGGGTTTAATAGAAGATAGCTGAAGAGAGGATTAGTGAACTGGAATATCATTCAATAGGAAATATCCAGATTGAAGCATGAATGAGAAAAGATGATGGGATATACAAAAAAGAATGTATAAGAGACATATAGGAAATGGTGACACTATCCAACATATGTGTAATTAAGTCACAGAAGGAGAGGAGGAAGAGAATATAGATGAAGCAATATCTGAAGAAATTATGACTGAAAAATTTCCAAAAGTGATAAAAATATCTCAAGCCACAGATCCAAGAAATGATACAAACTCCCATGAAGACAAACACAAAAGAGCTTAGACTCCTCCAAACATGGTATGTTCTAAGATCTAAAGTAGTATTTTACAAAAATGAAATATGACCCCAACTTTGAATCTCTTCACAGTGGAGCCTGTGAAGTGAGGGAAAGAAAGAAGGAGAGCAGAAAGCATGAAGCAGGGCTATAGCATGACTACTGATGAGGGAAAATTAGGAGGGAATGCTGGTAGCCTCAGAGGTTCATTGATCCCCTCAAACATTTTCTGATGGCCCATCACTCAAGATAGCATAGAAAAATGGCTAAGAGCTTAACCTCCCTTTTATTAAGGAAAAAAAAAATCCATAGTAATTCCTAGTTAGAACTACTTATACTGAAGGGACAGAAAAGCCAACTCAGTTTGTTTAGACAATAAAGAGATTTGGTTTATGTAACTCAAAAGTCTTGCAGCAGCAAGAGCTATAGACATGGTTTGATCTAGCCATTCAAGTGTCAGATCAAGGATCTGCTCTCTTTCTGGCTCCCTGCTTGCTTTACCTGCTGTTGGCATCATCTTCAGCCTCTAAATGTTGGTGTCCCAACTGCTCTGGGCACTCCTGTAATAGCAAAATAGCTCTCGCAGCTATGTTCTTCATATATTCACAGCACTCTCTTTTGGGAGGTCCTGCCAAGAAGGAGAGAACTTTACTAGCTAAGAAACTGTAACAGATATCTCCTCTCATCTCAGAGACTCAGACTGAGTTTCATGTCCATCTTTGAACCAAGACTGTGATTCAGATACCAAAATAGTCTTCAACGAATCAGAAACCAAGATTGGAGTTGTAACTAAGGATCATTCCCACCAAACCACAGCACTGGGATGAGGGAGGGGTGGCCCCTACAAAGCAAGATATCACTAGAAGGGCATAATGAAGGGTCACATGCATGGCTCATAAGGCCCTTTAGTTCTGCAAATATCTAACCCACTTCTCTTCTCTTTTCATCCCGTGTCAGCTAGTCTCTTCTCTCAGCTATTGCTTGAATGCACCAAATACTCCCTCCCTTGAGGCCTTTGCCCTTGTGATAGCTTTTTCCTGGAATGATCTTTCCCCAGACATTTGCATGGCTTTCTCCCTTGTTTCTCCACTCTATTTAAATGTCACTTCATAGAGGCCTTTGGTGAATTCTCTATCTAAAATAGCAACTGCAATTACTTGCTACCCCCATCATTGGCTTTAGTTGTGTTTCTAGCACTTATCACTACTTGATGTTATTTTTCGTACCTACTTATTTGCCCTCACCACTGGAATGTACACTCCATGAGAAGATTCTGCCTTGTTCATTGTTGTATCATAATAAGCATTTAACAAATGTTTGTTGAGTGAGTGACTGGGTTAGAATCCCAACCTAACCCTACCTCTGTCATCTCAAGCAGATAACTGAAACTTTCATTGCTCAGTCTCCTCACCTGTCAAATGGAGATATTTCTACCTCACAGGGTTATTCTTCAGATTAAGTAAGAAAACATGTAGGAAATGTCTGACATTTATAGATATTCAACATATATATGTTTTCTTCTCACAAAAGCTTCATCCAGTAGGTCCAATGAGGCCATATTCTTTCTTTCTTTCTTTCTTTCTTTCTTTCTTTCTTATTATTTCTATTCTTTTTTCATTTCATGTCATTTCCTTCCTTCTTCCTTCCTTTCTCTGTCATTTCGTTGCTTCCTTCCTTCTTTCTTTCTTGGGTCTTTCTTCCTCCATTCCATGTTGTTGTGTTACTTCTTTCTTGTGCTGTATTTCATTTCTTTCTTCCTTCCTTCCTTCTTTCTTTCTTTCTTTCTTTCTTTCTTTCTTTCTTTCTTTCTTAGAAAGTATAGTTGATTTACAATGTTTCAAGTATACAGCAAAGTAATTCAGTTATTCATATATATATATATAATGTTTTTCAAATTCCTTTACACTATAGGTTATTACAAGATATTGAATATAGTTCCCTGTGCTATACAGTAGATCCTTGTTTATCTATTTTATATATAGTAGTGTATATCTGTTAATCCCTAATTACCAATTTATTCCTCCCTTTCCCCTTGCCCCTTTCCCCTTTGGTAGCCATAAGTTTGTTTTCTATGTCTGTGAGTCTATTTCTGTTTTATAAATAAGTTCATTTGTGTCGTTTTTTTAGATTCCACATATAAGTGATATCATATTATATTTGTCTTTCTCTACCTGACTTACTTCGCTTAGTATGATCATCTCTGGGTCCATCCATGTTGCTGCAAATGGCATTATTTCATTTTTTTAAGTCAGTTGTTATCTATTATGGCTTTACTTAATATAACCTGGGAATTTTTTAGAAGTCCCAAAGGGTTCTCATCCCTAGAGATTCTGATATAATTGGTCTGGTGTGACACCTAGGCATTGGTAATTTTTAAAGCTCCCCAGGTGGGAGCATTTTAGCAGCCAGTGCTGAAGACCACTGATTTCAAGTCATTAGTTGGGGTGGGGCAGAGATGGTAGGGCTGGCTGTGTAACTCTCAGAATCCACTGGAAGCCCTGTAAAACCTGGTCCTTCCAATACCTGGAAATCTCTAGAAGCCAGCTTGGCCTATTTCCCCCAGCACAAGTCTTCAACTGGCAGTCTAGACAGATGGTTATTATTTATCCTTCCTGCTGTGTTAGAGAGGAAAAAAATCAGCTCTGCCTCAGGTTTCTCAATTTTCACATGTGCAAACCATTACCTTTTAAAATATGCTTATAGGCATTAGGAGGGAGAAAGGGAAGTTTAAAAGAGACCAGGGAGACGAGCATGCATCTTCTTCTAACAGAACTTTTAGAAGTGCAGACAGTAGAGAAACTGGACCAGGACAAACTCTAGGTTCTAGATCTTATACTAAAAGGGATAATGCATGTGAACAGTGCCCACAAAAATGCCTGGCACATCATAATTAATGTAAAGTCCTCTTTTCTGGAGAAACTAGATTGCTTAAGATCACATAAAATAACACAATAACAAATAATACTACCTTGTATTGGGCATCTTCCCTGTGTTAGGCATTTTATTAGGTAATTTTTTTAAATCTCCACAATATTATTGCAGAAAGCTATTATCATTCCCTTTTCACAACTGACAAAATTAGGATCTGAAAGCTTGCAGCTGGTAAAGGGAAGCAGCCAGATTATAACATTCAGATCTGACACCAAAGTTCATCTATAGCGTCTGGGTTAGGTATGGAAGGATAAAGAGAGAAATCCTTCCTCCCATAGGGCCTGAAAAGGAATGGGAGACACAGAACTAAATATTCAGTGACTTTGTTTTCCAAACCTCAGATTAGGGCACATGATCATCCATTTAGTCAACCAACATGCAATGAGTATTTATTCTAATGCTGGGTGCTGGGACTTCAGAGAAGATTATGAAATCACATTGCCTTCTCCATCAAGAAACTGCGGGAGAAGATTCATAATGAGTTGTAGGTGCAATGTTAAAAGTCTAAGAAAAGGCTTTTTCATCCAATATGTGAATTTATTTATATAAACATCCTTACATAGATAACACTATTAGTTAACATTTATTGAGTACTTGCCATGCTCCAAGTATTTGCTTTACATTTTCTAGTTCAGTTAATCCTCACAATAACCTATAGATGGCATTATCCCCGTTTTACAGAAATGGAAACTGAGACACAAAGAGGACAAGTCCCTTGCCCTAGGTCATGCAGCTAAGAGAGAAAGGAGCCAGGACTCAAACCCAAGGCATCTGACTTCAGAGCCTCTATTCTCCACCACTGTGTTATACTGTCACCCTCTACCTTTCGTTTAAAATTCATTGATTGAACCATTTTATTTAAAATAGCAACACCCAACTCAGAAACAATATATATTTGTTAATGGCATATTTGAATTACACATTAAATATTGAAGCTGAAGCTCCCAGAAGTCTATGCTGTGTAGTCGTCATACTGATTTATACAGTAAATGAATGTTGCCAAGTCTGATGGCAGGTGCTGAGTGATGAATTAATGATGCCCACAATAAGCCTTAGAGGATTTAAACTGAAGGTCTTTATGTCTCTTTCCTGCATCCTAAGGAAATTTCTTCTATTCATGAAGGCAGCAGCCTGAGCAGCTAGCACCTGGACAGTAAAATCTCCTGGGTTAGGGATGCCATTCAAACCTCTTCCCATATAGGACTTCTGACCATTGAAAGGAACAAGGAAGGGAGAAGACAAAGGTTTTACCTGATCCTTCAAGTGCAAACTTGGGTGGAAAGGGAGGCAGAAGTGCCTGCTTCTCTAAGAGGCAGGACCACAGGAAGAGGTCCCTTGCCACTTCCCAAACTGTAAAAGCCCTCCTGATTCAGGACAGTTCTACAGGCTGATGTCTCTGCTTATCTGGAACTCTCTGCTCTATGCACACGCCCACCATCACCTTTGCCTGGAAACTCCTATTCATCCTTCAGGTCCCCACTTTAAGTGTCACTTCCTCCAAGAAGCCTTCTCTGATCCTTCACCACTCCTACCCCTAGCCCAAAAGAAATTTATTTTCACATATTCCTGTGTTGTGTTTATGGTAGTTTGTAATTAAATAATAATCTTGAGTGATTATTTAGCATTTACCTCCCCTTTGTGAGCTTCATCAGGGCAGGAACTAGATCGTTCTTATCCATCCGTGTAACCCCATCACCATTTACAATGCCAATCGCATAGCAGAGCCTCAACATTTTCTTTGCCTGGGTGTATATGTGTATGTGTTAAAATGAAGAGACCAAACCAAAACCATTTTTTTCTTTCTCATCCAGGAAAGAAAGGAAAGGAAACCTCTGCTACTCCAGTGCATCCTGAAGTTAATGAGATATCTCAAGGAAAAACTGAACATATGGTATGCAGCTGGGTATACAGACCTCGGGGAAGGGCTTCACCAATCCTTCGCCTTCTATTCACTGATGCTGGGTGAGGCCCTCCCTTCTGAATTTTTGATTTCCACCCAGTGCCTTGATATCAGGCTATCTTTGACTTCAAGACTCTACTCCAGCAGAGAAGGAATACAGACAAACTCCTAGAGTGTGGTTGGTTTCTCTCCTAGCTGGTATGCATGCAGAAACCACTTACCACCACTCAGTGATGGGCTTGCCATTGGCCCCTGAAAGTTGAACTTGTAGCATGTGGACAGGTGTCCTTCCAGAGCCTGTGACCAGTCCACCAACTGCCAAAAGGATGGTTGCAAGACCTATTTTAACATCTTAAGTCCAGCTTCCAGAAATTTAGGGTGACCTTTTCCCCAGACATCACATTTTAAAATGTAATGGGCTCTTTGATTTAAAAAAAAGAAAATCTGGCAAGCAGTTAAAATTCATTTTAATATTCCCAGCACTTAACCAGGAGAAGATGCAGACAGAATTGAAAAACAGCCTGAGTTTCTCTGTTGTTGTTGTTTTTAAATGCCCGGATTAGAACATAATTCATCTTCAGATGACGGGAGGCCTCTTCATGCACTTCACACTTTGAAATATTTTAGAAAATAGTATCCATTTTGGCAAGCCTCTTGCCATGCAAGAAACAACAGCAAATGCTTTTCTCCTTGAGTGTTAAGTCTGCTGTGAATAAGATTATAAAAAATATATACTTTGCTCTTTTATTTTGCCTCTTGTTTGAGGATTTTACTGCCTCTCTGCAATAACCGAGTTTTCTCATATTCCTGTATAAGCAGCATTCGTTGTCCCACTTTTTAGAAAGGGGACTTGAAGCAGAAGTTTGGTAAAGCAACTTTCCTATTGTTCCAGGAAAATCACTCATTTATTCATTCACTTATTCATTCCGTAAACATATCTTGAGAACCAACTATGTGACAGTCACTAACCAGAACTTGAAGATACATAAATGATTATCTCACAGGCCCAGGCTCAAGATCTTTAGGGGATGGGAGAGATACTCTAACAGACAATTACACTATCCCATAATAAGTGCTATGATGGATAAAGGGGCTACAAAGAATTGCCCCTCACCTAGGCTGGGGCTGTCAGGGAAGGCTTCCCCCAAGAAGTGAAATATGAGTTGGGCCTTGGAGGATGAGTAGGAGCCTAACGCATCAAGGCATAGGTAGCAAGAAGGACTTTTACAACAGAGGAAACAGCATATATAAGGCATAAGGGCATCAAACAGCTGTATTTTTTTTTTCTGGTTTTATGTGGCTGGAGAAAAAGATGTATACATTGAAAGAAGAGAAGCAAGAACAAGAACTTGAATGGTCTTATGGGCCAAGCAAGGAATCTGGACTTCATCCTGACACAGTGGGACCAAAACACTATAGGGTGTGTTAGTTAGTTATCTACTTACATACTTACTTCCTAGGTTTAGCTTAATTCAGGCCCATACAAATTCCCCCATTCCCTGTCTTTAGTGGTCAAAGAGAGTGTTGAACTATCTGAAGAAATATATAATTATTTAAAGTCAGTTTCTCAGCTCTAAGGACCTCTTTGAACTTTCTAAAATCATCCACCAAACTGTATGCAAATGTGTATTTATCTGGGTAGATTATCTAAAGTTTTCATTGTATTTCTAAAGTGGTCCAAAGCTCTAAAAAGTATAAGAATCACTATTCTATTTACTTTATAAAAACTTTCAGCTTCTCCCAAAATAGACTTTATCAAAGTAGAATTCTTAAATATTAATCTCTTAAAATGTACTGGTCACTAGTCATCCGTATGGGTACAGTTTTGTATAGCATTATATTATTTTAAACAAGACAATTCTTCACATTCCCCAGTAGCAGCTGAATCCATGTTTGTTAACTTGGCCTCTTATTGAAATTACTATTCTTTAGAGCAATGAGATCTCCACAGCTTATATGTGAGAGGTTTGAGACAAGGTACAAAATTGGAGAAATTCAGGTATTTGAAATTTGGGAGAAGCACAGATGGTATACAAATTGGAAAGCCTAATTCTATGACAAATTAGTTAAGAATATTTGAATTACAATTAACATAAACAACTCTACAAACTTAAATTATTAGAAGGATAAGGAAGGAGCATACTATATATATATACATATATATATACATATATCTCCCCAAGGATAGAAACATAACAATAAAATCAAAGACTTGAACCTTGACCATCATCATGACTTCTTATATCTTCTCTCTTCTCTGCTGTCAGTTTCATATCTTCTCTATCTCTCTCTTCTTACCTCTCATCCAGAATGATCTCTGTTTTCCTATCTCTGGCTTTAACTCTCACAAATGGTTCCAAAATCACTGGACAATGTGTTTATCGAACATTTTGCATGAGATGCCCAGTCCTGCACTATGTGCTTAGACACATGATGGTTCTCTCTACAGACATATGGATTGAAAGGAGGGGCAATTCCTGGAAAACTGGGGTTGGGCAGATCAAACAATAGATGCTCACTCTCTCTACGTGACAGGTGACAGAATGTCTTACATGGCTCTACTGACACTCATTTGTCTCTTTATTCTAAAAAGATCTCTATTTTTTACTGGACATGGGGTTAGGATACAAAGATGAGCTAGATATAACCTCTATACCCTCGATCTAGTTTTGTGTCTACCATTCACTATATGATCTTAGTAAGTCACTTCCCCACTCTGGACTTCAGCTTCCTTTGTTAAATGAATAGGACAGACAGAACTAGAGGTGCCTTATGCTTCATTACAGTGAGCCCACAAGCCAAAGATAACACCACTATTGTTTCAATCACTTTTTGTCAGAAATCTCACACTCATGATCCAGAGGTTTTCCCACCAAGAAATTATAAGCATTGCCTATGGATCCCACTAGTATAAAACAGAGTAGAACATCATGAAAATCTCAGTCAGTTACAAAAACCTCTGTTTGTGTAAATCAGAAATGCAAACTGAATAAAAGTCACAATTTTATCCTTCTCTTAAAGAAAAAAGAAAATATTCAACATAGTAGTCTATATCCAGCAAGACTTGGCAGATATGGTCCTATGGTACAGAGGACTTGAAACTCATCCTCCAGCTTTACAAAGCCAGACCTACAATAAATCTTGCTAGTTGTGTAGCCTCATGTTGGCCAAGATACTGGGGGAGCTCTGGGTTATGAATATGTTGCCAGTGAAATGTTTGTGTTGTTTTGATAGAAAACTCCAGAAAAGGATTTGCAGCCAGAAAACCCTCCTGCTGAGACTTCAGCCCCCAAAGATCTCCCGAGCACTTTGAAGATCAGGCCAGTCTCACAGCCTTTTGTCAGTCCAATGATGAAAAACACGTCTGAAGAATGTGAGACATGGATTGACAGGTTCAGGAGGCTAGAAAATGTCCTCTACCTGCGTGATCTGAGTAATACAGGTGAAGTGTGCACCTTACAGCTCATATGTCTTATCTTTTTTCATTTTGCACTGGGCTCCACAAATTTTTTTAAATTAATTTTTCTTGGAGTATAGTTGCTTTACAATGTTGTATTACTTTCTGCTGTACAGCAAAGTGAATTAGCCATATATATATATATATATATATATATATATATATATATATATATATATATATATATATATATATATATACTCTTTTTTAGATTCCCTTCCCATTTAGGTCACCACAGAGCACCAAGTAGAATTCCCTGTGCTATACTGTAGGTTCTCATTAGTTATCTATTTTATATATAGTAGTGTATATATGTCAATCCCAATCTCCCAATTCATCCCACCTCCTCTTCCCCCCTTAGTAACCATAAGTTTGTTTTCTATATCTGTTACTCTATTTCTGCCTTGCAAATAAGTTCATCTGTGCCATTTTTCTAGATTCCATATATAAGCAATATTATATGATATTTGTGTTTCTCTTTCTGACTTACTTCACTCTGCATGACAATCTCTAGGTCCATCCATGTCACTGCAAATGGCATTATTTCATCCCTTTTTATGGTTGAGTAATATTCCATTGTATATATGTACCACATCTTCTTTGTCCATTCAGGATGACCCTCAGAATGGGAGAAAATATTTGCAAACAAAGCAGTCGACTAGGGATTAATCTCCAAAATATACAAACAGCTCATGCAGCTTAATATCAAAAAAAAAAGACTCAATCAAAAATGGGCAGAAGATCTAAATAGACATTTCTCTAAAGAAGACATACAGATGGCCAAAAAACACATGAAAAGGTGCTCAACATCACTAATTATTAGAGAAATGCAAATCAAAACTACAATGAGGTTCCACCTCACAGCAGTCAGCATGGCCATCATCAAAAAATCTACAAACAATAAATGCTGGAGAGGGTGTGGAGAAAAGGGAACCCTCTTATACTGTTGGTGGGAATGTAAATTGGTACAGCTGCTATGGAAAACTGTATGGATGTTCCTTAAAAAACTAAAAATAGAGCTACCATATGATCCTGCAATCCCACTCCTGGACATATATCCAAAGAAAACCATAGTTTAAAAGGATGCATACACCTCGATGTTCATTGCAGCACTATTTACAATAGCCAGGACATGGAAGCGGTCATACACCTTTCCATTTGTGTTGCAGTCAAAGAGTGGACACCTCCCTTTCTTTCACTTCTTAACAAATACAATTTGTACATAAACCATGTGCCTGGCCCTATGCTGAGCACAATCAGGAAACACAAAGATGAATCAGACATGAATCCCCCACCAGGTTGCTTACAGTTTCTCTGAGTCTAACCTACAATCCAACCTTGTAATTCCCCTGATTGAAATCATCATCATGCCTGCTAACAGGCTGAACTCTAAACTGTTTAGCAAGGCAAAAGCTGGTCCCTATCCACCTGACCAGTATTTTCTGCTTCTATTGTAATTCTCTCAGCATATCCTACCCCATCATAATGAATAACTTGCCTTCCTCAAATGTGCCTTGCTTTCTCCTGTGGCTGTGCCTTTTCTTTTTTTAAAAAATAAATTTAGTTATTTATTTATTTATTTTTGGCTGCATTGGGTCTTCGTTGCTGCCATGGGTTTTCTCTAGTTGTGGCGAGCGGGGGATACTCTTCGTTGCGGTGCGCAGGCTTCTCATTACGGTGGCTTCTCTTGTTGTGGAGCATGGGCTCTAGGTGCGTGGGCTTCAGTAGTTGTGGCACACAGGCTCAGTAGTTGTGGCTCGCGGGCTCTAGAGCACAGGCTCATTAGTTGTAGCGCACGGGCTTAGCTGCTCCGCGGCATGTGGAATCTTCCCAGACCAGGGCTCGAACCCGTGTCCCCTGCATTGGCAGGTGGATTCTTAACCACTGCGTCACCAGAGAAGCCCATGGCTGTGCCTTTTCTAACCCTACGCCCTCTACCTGAGCTGTCTGCCTCTCCTCTCTTCCTGCCAACTCCCCACACTGTCCACCTGGCTAATTAATGCCTAAACACCTTTTATGCTTGAACTCAAGCTCTAATCCTCTGAGACTCCCATGATTTCCCCAGACAGATTTAGGCCAACCTTTATCCGGCCTCTTAGAGTTCTTTAACACCCATTATCATATTTGATATATTGTATTTTTCTATTTGGGACTTAGTACTATCTAAGTACTAAGATACTTTTTTATCCTGAGTACCTTGCACAATTCCGTTCAACCTTTTTTTTAGGAAACAAATAAATGAATGTACATAAATAACTAAACCCAAAATAGAAGGTGATAAATGCCATTAGAGGGTGCTATGTGGGCATTCAGAGAAAGGAGAATTCCTTCCTAGTGAGGTGATAAGGTTATGTTAGTGTGAAATTGATCATTAAAGGAAAGTGCAGTTTGTATACAAAGGAATGAAATAGAAGGACCTTCCTGGTAAACATGCAAGTTAGCCAAGCAAAGCATTATGTATGAAGCTCAATACAAGGAGTTTGGTTTGAATAGAATACAAGGGCTATTAAGAAGAATATTAAATGAAAAAGGTAAAAATATAGGATGGGATCAGATCTAGGAAGGTCTTAGAAGATGGACCAAGCAACTTGGATTTAATTCAAAGATAGTGAGCACATTGTGTTTCTTAGCAGGAGAGTGGTATGGTGAGGTTGTATTTCAGAAAGGTCCTTGATGGCTATGTGCAGAATGAAGGAGAAATTTAAAGCATAAAAAGGATAAAGGATGCTATTGCAATGCCTAAGTGAGATAATGAAATTCAGAACTAGGTCAGAGACCTGTGAAATGGAAAACAGGCAACACATACAAAAACACATGCACTGAAATTGTTGTACTTAACTACATACTGTCGTTCGTGAAGACTTAGCATTATATGTGGAGTCTAAAAATATGGAACACATAGAAATGGTGGTTGCCAGGAAATATGTAGAAATGTTGGTCAAAGGGTAGAAACTTTCACTTATAAGATAAATTCCAAGGATTTAACATACAGCGTGGTGACTCTCGTTAACAATATTGTGTTGTGTACTTGAAAGTTATTATGAGTAGAGCTTTAATGCAATCACCATAACAACAACAACAAAATGGTAATTATGGGAAGTAAAGGATTTGTTAACTAACCTTATTACAGTAAACATTTCATAATATATATGTGTATCAAATCATCACATTGTATACCTTAAACTTACACAATGTGATATATCAATTACATCTCAATGAAAAAAGTTAGTGTACACATTAGTACTTTCTAGAAGTAATCATATAACAGCACTAATGCCTTTTCATTCTCTGTATGTTTTTGTTTCATTTTGCTTTGAATTTCCAATGCAAGTTAATTCTAGACCACATGAAGTATGAATACCGTATAATACCCAAGGACTTCTAATAACTATACCAAAGAGAGGGGGAAAGGAAAATTTTAGATAAAATTTCATCTAGATGAATTAGAAACTCATTTATTAAACATTTGTTATGAGCCCAGCCCTGTGCTAGAGGCTGGACCAGGAGGAAAACCAGAAAGGATGAGACATAGTCTCTGGCCTCAAGCAACTTTTAGGTAAGACACAGAGGCTGCCAATAGTTCAAAGCCAGTAAAAGAAAAATTTTAAAGACAGAATAAAGTATTATAATTAAAGACACAAACTAGACTTAAAGAGTCCAAAGAAAAGACAGAAGAGATAAAAAAAAAGCTCAGTGAGTACTCAGAGTGGGCTTCTTGGAAGAGAGAACTTGAGCTGAACCCAGAGGAGAGGTAGACTTTGAATAGCTGGGTAGGGCATTCTGAGTGTGAAACCATCTTCTGCAAAGGTTAGAAGGTGAGAATGAGTATGATGGGGAAGAGAGTGAGAAAGACAAGACTGACGGTCATGTTGGATTGGATAGTGAAGTTGAGACCCTATTGTGAATCCTGAAGGCTGGAATGAGGCTTAATTCTCTACCCAGTGTCTACCAAAGGTTCAACCAGAGGAGAACACAGGGAAAGCTGAAATGGATCATTTAGGGAAGACACTGGGAAAAAAGGAGATCAAAAGTTTACTGAAATAACCTTTATTTCATGAGTCTGTGTATACATATCAAGACTGTGAGAGTGTTGATGGGGTTACAAACAAAAACAAAACAAAACCAAAAATCAGGTAGAGAGAAAAGACATTTCCAAAGAAACAAATGCTGAGTTTTGATGATGGATGATGGATCATAAACTTAGTTGCTAAGAGACTCCCAAAGACTGAGACCTTTCTCATACTTCTAAACTGCTCTGGGGAAAAATGGAGTTTTGTTGACTTTGGGGCAGATTCTGGCAGATTTGAAATGACTTTCTCATGGCCTTTTCACTATTTATGCCTGTTTTCTCTGTTTCTATGAAATTCATTAGTTCTTCAATAGCCAAGGAATGTGTCAGCCAAATCTGGAAACATCTATAACTATCTTTAATGAGGAAAGAGGATTAACTGAGGTCATCTTGTTGGTTTATTAGCCACAGTATTTAGCAGACCACCATGGCCCTCCTCTAGACACTGAGCAGATCATCCCTACTCTGCCCAATGATGAATCAGTGTTCTTTATTATGTGCAAGGAAATATGTAGGCCAGGGCATTCCTCATCCAGGGTGAAGGTAGAACATCCATCATCAAATTAGCGTTTCTGGGAACCTACTCTGAGCTTATTCTTTAATGGGGGTTGTCAAGAAAATATCCTTGATGAGAAAGAATAAGGAATGACTATGAATAACTGGTCATGCTTTCTAAAGAAAGATGGGTGGTTGGGATAAATATTTGAGTGACTGGTAGATTAGGAATTTTCCCAGTGAACTGAAGGCTAGATAGAAAATATTTTAGAGTTCAAGGAGGCATAGTGCAATGAGAGCCCTCAAGGACATGGGTCTGGACTTAACATACACTGCATCACTAAATCCTCACATCAACCACATGCTGAAGGGATTAATGTCCTTGTTTACAGAGGAGAAAGCCAAACTCAAAGTGATAAAATATCAGCAGGTGGGAAGTTGAGGCATAAGTCTAACCCAGTTCTATTGGACTTCCCGCTACACCAATCTCCCATCACATACCAGAAAGATCATGAGATTTTGTTTGTTGCTTTGTTGGTTTGTTTCTTTGTGTGTTTTTAACCATATTCAAGTCCAGGCTTCACCAATTGCTGAGTCACTTATATGCGCCAAGCCTGTTTCCTCGTCTATAAAATAGGACTGATAATAATAAAACATACCTCCCAGATTTGAGAAAGGATCCAATGAGATTTAAAAGTTCTTTGTAAACTGAACATGAAGTGGATGGTAAAGAGGTTCTTATTTCTTTCATTCTAGTTCTGGTGGGACAAGGACAAGCTTCCCAGCACTAAGATGGATTGTAAGGTTATTTTATGCAGCTGTCTTGGGCATCCCCTAATGACAGCAAATTAGACAGAGATAAATTTCAGTCAATGGACTTTTGTCTGATGCGTGAATCCTCTACCAATGGTAAAACTTAGAAGATAGAAGAAAAGGCCCCCCCCACACCAGTGGTAATTCTTATATGCATTTTTTAACATTAATTCTAATTTTTAATTAAAATATAAACTAAATTATATATATAAATAATTTCTTCTAATTAAAATATTTTCTTATATATTTTAAGTAATGATGATATAACTATAACTATCTTATAAAAATACCTATATTAATGACTGCTTAATAGTTCTGGGCACTGTTTTAAGCACTTACTATTTTATTAATTTTCAAACAATTTAATTATCCCTATTTTAGAGTCAAGGAAACTGAGGCTCGAAAATTAAAGTAACTTCCTCAGTCAGACACTTACTCCAAAGCCCATGACTTATATTTCCAGAGGTAGAGTATGAGGAAATGTCTTGAGGGATCCAACCTAGACCAGGTCAAGAGCCTCCACCCAATCCAGAAAATTGCAAAGATGCAATTGGCCAACTCAAAGAAAGATATTTCTGCAGAGGAAAGGACCAACATTCTAATAGGAGAAAGAGACAGTAAATAAACCTGAATAGAATAGACAATTTAAAAACAGTGGATTGGATAGGATGGGATGGGGTGAGATGGGATAGGATGGTATGGAATGAGATGGGATGGGATGGGATGGGATGGAATGGGATGAGATGGGATGGGATGGGATGGGATGGGATGGGATGGGATGGGATGGGATGGGATGGGATGGGATGGGATGGGATGGGATGGGATGGGAAGGGACAGGGCAGGACTGAACTGAATAGAACTGAATGGAATAAATCACATTAGGACCCAAGCTGTCTATAGTCCGCTGTTAAAATCACTCATCAGAGAGCAGTTCAGAGGGGAGCATCATGCTCAACTGTCCTTGCACGTTTAAATCCAAACAGAGCTTAAACAGAGATGACAGGTATCCACTATAGCCCAAATCTAATAGACTGGTCGTAGCTTTCTGCAAAATGACCAGGGGACCACTCCTTCTGGATTCTTTGAGAAAGAATTTCACAATTATTATTATAGTCTGCACAAGTACAGGAGACTAGAAGAGCCACATGCAAGGGATGTATCTCACCCCTATAAAAGATATTTAAAAGCTTGACACCTGTAGCGTAGATCTTCACAATTCATGGAAAATATTTAGAAAACAATCTGAGCCCTGCTTGAAACAATCTCTTTCCCCTCATTCTATAATACAGTATGGTGGTTAAATGCGTGGACTAGAACAACCTTGGGCAAATGACTGCCCATCTCTATGCCTCAGTTTCTCTCCCTGTAAAATGGGTTGTTGTGTTAAGTGAGTTAATATTGGTAAATTGTTTGGAGGGGTGCCTGAAACATGGTAAATGTTATATATGAGTATCAGTCATTATTGTTATTGTTGTTGCACTCTAGTTAATTTTCTGCATCTCTTATCACCCCAAGGTTGGTGATCTTCCTAAGGTAACAGACCACTTCTCAAAATCCTCTCTATTCCCAAGCACAGTATCTGACATATATAAGCTCAAAATTAAGGGCTTATGAATGAGTCATTGACCTTTGCTGTTGTTGTGTTCTACACTTAAACTTCTCTCTGCAACTATCAAAATCTACTTACGCTTAGCATGGACAACACATTGGCATTGGTACATATAACACGTGGGTACCAGAGTATGTCCTGTGATAAGCACCACCATCTCTATTATACATATCTAGACTCTAAGCCACAAGAAGTTAGGTGATTTATCTGTGATCACACAGCAAGCTGGAGGGAGTCACAGTAAATATATTTCCAGAAATGCATAAAAATGAGCTGTTTATATCCTGCATGTCTAGGAACATGTTTGGATATTTCAGTAAGATAAACATAAATTAGAGCAATTAGGAATTGTTTTTAGCCAGCACCCCACCATTTTCAAAACTTGGTCTTTTAAAGTTTTATGGCTACGAAGAACAAGCTAAAATCGCTTTAGAGTCTACCTATGGATTATATTGGACCCCATCTCCTCCCCAAAATCACCCTCAGATTCCTCTCAACATCTATGATGCATAGCCATGATTGTAAATATCTTTTTAGGGTGTCACTTGGTTTTTAAGAAGCTTAAAATTTCAAAATATTAGCATTTAATCTTGCTCAGAAGTCATTCAAGCTAATGCATTTTCCTCTTTCTTGTTTTTTCCATACTCTTTTAAAAATCTCCCACCCACCCAACCCAATGGCAGGAGTTCTGGAGAAGGAACGAGCCAGATGCCTCATTCACAACTACAATCTCATTTACAACCTGTCCCTGAGCCCTCGGAAAGTTTACCAAGCCTTGCGGAGATTCCATGCTGGAGAAAATATGCTCTTGGAGCCAGCGCTTCAGTATTTAAAGGAGCTATGATAACAAGCCCATATTGTGAGAACAGATGTTCCCTTTGTCTCCCTTTTTACCCGGACACATGTTTTTCCTCAGCCCGAGTGCAGTGGTGGAGGCGCTGTCAGAGTTGGGGCTGATGCGGCTATTGTCGACACTTTGAACTTGGACTTGGTTTCTGGCTATGATGCTCGCTCATAAGCAGCTCAAAGTGATCTGAGGAAACCAGGTTTTCTCTTCTGAGGTGGCAAAAACCCAATTTCTTAAAATCCCCTTCTATTCTTATAAAGCTGATGATGAATATTCCATGATTTTTTTTTCTGTATTGCTGATCAAACTGTTTTTTTGTAAACCCTGCAATTCCATATAGTAAAAAACATGCTACATGTTGTCAACTCCCAAAAATGCCTGTGAAATAATAGACCTAAATACATCTTTTTTGGATGAGTAAGTCAGCCTTTCCTCTAGTCACTATTCTAGGATTTCCACATTGTAAGAAAAATAAAAGTATTAACAATATATTATCTTAATACTAAGCAGCAGAAGCAGAATTTCAAGTGAATTTTTCTGAACAAATCCAATATTTTCTCTAGTACAAAACTAGATGATGTTACACTGTCTCCAAGGATATTCTCCCAGAGTATTGAATACAAGTTTTGAGGAGGGACTCCTGGAACAAAGGATTGTGGACATAGGTAACATCTTCTTTGCTTCCTCTGGCAGGAAAACCAAGCAAAACTTTCCACCAGTTCCCACAGTTCTTCTAGTCTTAACATCCATCCCCCTGCAATTTGCACCACCCTGGCCACAACATACACACTTACATTCACATCACACCACTCAGGCAGTATGAGCTCATTGAAGGAAGCCCAGGACTTCAGAGACAGAAGTATCCCCAGTACCATCATTAATGCTGAATGACCTGGATCCTGATTTTCCAATCTCTGTGCATGGAAGACAGGATGAAGGAGTTAGATCAAGGGAAAAAGCAAACAGAAAGGTCTCTGAGCATCCCCTTTAATACATTTTATGTAGTGGGGTATCTCCTAAAATCTTATAAATTAAACCTTAAGAACAAAATAATTTGGATCCACTAACATAAATGATCTCTGAGGGCCTTCTAGTCTGGCCTGCTCTAGTTTTTATAATCCTTGAGTTGCCCAGAAAAATGCCCCTCTAACACTCTAGAGCCCTTGGGCTTCCTAGCTGCCTTTTAGAGCAGAGAAGTAAGCAGAAAAACATGGCTTTCTCGTGCTACCAAAGTACCAAATGAGGGAAATTAGAATATTAGATCAGACAATTTAATATGCATTGGGCAACTACTGTGTGTCGGGAACTTGACATATTCTGTTTCATCCAACTCTGACAACTCGATGTGGCAGCTTTCACAGCTCCTTACAGATGAGGAAACAGAGGCTCAGAGAAGTGAAGCAGAAGAAAGCTGCTGGGTTGTGCCTATGGATAATTCGCTGGAGGGATACACTGCAGCTCTGTTTACAATAGCCAGGACATGGAAGCAACCTAAGTGTCCATCGACAGATGAATGGATAAAGAAGATGTGGCACATATATACAATAGAATATTACTCAGCCATAAAAAGAAACAAAATTGAGTTATTTGTAGTGAGGTGGATGGACCTAGAGTCTGCCTTACAGAGTGAAGTAAGTCAGAAAGAGAAAAACATATATCGTATGCTAACACATATATATGGAATCTAAAAAAGAAAGGTTTTGAAGGACTTAGGAGCAGGATAGGAATAAAGATGCAGACATAGAGAATGGACTTGAGGACACGAGGAGGGGGAAGAGCAAGCTGGGATGAAGTGAGAGAGTGGCATGGACATATATACACTACCAAATGTAAAATAGATAGCTAGTGGGTAGCAGCTGCATAGCACAGAGAGATCAGCTCCGTGCTTTGTGTCCACCTAGAGGGGTGGGATAGGGAGGGTGAAAGGGAGACACAAGAGGGAGGAGATACGCAAGAGGGGATGTATGTATATGTATAGCTGATTCACTTTGTTATACAGCAGAAACCAACACACCATTGTAAAGCAATTATACTCCAATAAAGATGTTTAAAATAAAATAAAATAAAATAGATTAATTAATTAATTTAAAAAACCAGCCGAAATCCAGTTCAGGCACTTAGTAGATGGCAGCCTTGGCGAATGTTAAATCTCCCTGAGCTTCAGTTCCTTCATCTATAAAACGGGAGTAATTGTACTTTTCGGGGGAGTTTTATAAACGCTGAAAGCCATGTCATGCGGACACATAGTACAGCTGGGCCTTTCTTATGTCCCTTCTCTTAGCTGCTGAGCCTCAGGAAGTTTGAACAATGGTCTGTGTGAAATGGCAGCGAGCAATAACGCCACTGCTACAGCACAAACAAATTTTGAGATATATCTGCTTTCTAGAACCAAGTGCCAGTTGCTCTTAGATCATCTCCAATCTGGAATTCTCCACTGCTTTACCCCAGGATGTGTGTGGTATGCATGTGTGATGGTGTGTATTTGTAAGACTTGCCCTTGTAAAAGTAAATACTCGTTAGATTTTCTCTGAGTAAACATTAAAAAAAACAAAAATTCAACTTAAGTCATAGAGAACAGCTTAGATATCTAGGTGACAAAGTGACAGCAGAGGTTAAATGAGGCCGGGCTGTGAAGCAAACCACTGGACACAAACAGCAAAATGTTATGAGGTCATTATGCTTCAGAATACTTTTTAGTGACCACTATGCTAAGACTTTTCCATGGTTTGCTTATGGAAAATCTGTTACCCTTCTCTCTTTTTTTTTCTCAGATCAGAGTTGTTTCGTATACTCCCTGTGACTGTGTCACTGTGAACTTCTAATAAACACTGGGTAGAGGGAGTCTTGAGTCTGTGATCTTGACCAGTTTTCTCTAGCAGAATCTTTCTAAATGGGTGTCTGTGTGCAGTGGACTGGTTAACCTCCAGGATGCCCTAGAGGGACTTGGTGTCAACTGCATGTGCCCCAACTCTCCAAAAACCTCAGTCTCTAAAGATGGAAAGAGCACTGAAGACATAGCAGAGGCTGGATCTCACCACCTGGGCAGACTCTTTCCCAGATGTGTGACCCTGAGCAATCCACTACCTCCCCATAGAGTCATTCACATTGAAGGGGATAATGTGTACAAATCTCCTGACACTGGCACACAGATGTGCTCCACAAGGGGGAACTGGCTTTCTATTTTATTCTTATACAGTGTTTCCTTGTAAGCCATTCAATGGGCCAAATCATTATGCACCCTTTCCAGATACAGATACCTAATAAGCCAACGGTTGGCTCACTGATCGTGTGGTCCTAGAGTGCAGAGACCACGTCCTCCACATTTCTATTCTTCATCCTCTCTCCTGTCCTTACTCCTCACCATAACCCAACCGGGTGGGCATTCCTATGCCCATTGTACAGATGAGACACTGAGGCTCGGGTGGTAAATGGACTTGCCAAAGGAGTAACAGCTAGTGAGTGACAAAGCCAGGACCAGAACCCAGTGCACAACTTCCAGCCCTGCAGTGCCCTGCAGGTCACAGTTAGAGCAAATAACCCACAGAATTCCCGTCAGTGTGTGTGGTCTGACTCCCCAGCAAGTCTAGTGGACACGCCAAGCCAGGACCAAGGTCTTCCTGGTCTTTGTCCCCAGCACAGAGCCCAGATTCACCACCCAATGGGAACCTGGAACACGTTTGTGGAATGGCACCTCCACATGAACATTTGGAAAAGCCAGCAGCGTTTTGCCCTCTTCCAGTACCCTCAGCTCATCACCACCTTCTGGAGACAGGAATAAAAGGTGTTTTCAGGACTCTGGACATGATCACTTCACACAAGCGGAAGCACAACTGTACAGATGGCGCCATCCAAACAGTTTGCTAAGTGCCCACTAACTCTTCAGAGGAATTTCCCGAGATCATTAAGAGAAACAATAATGGGATTTGATATTCTAATTGGGATCAGACACTGGACAGCTTTGGAGCTGGCTGGAGAACTGTGTGGCTCTGAAAATAAACACTCGCCCTTCTGCTCCCCCCTCCTCGCCCCCCACCCCTTGTGAAAGCCTTTCAGCTCTGCTTCCAAGGCTCCTTAGCAACAAAGGTAGGGGTTCCCAGAGCTGGTGCCTCTGGAATGCCAGCCAGTCCCCTCATTAGCATTCAGGGCCGCTCATCTGCCTGCACATTTGGCCATGGGGCTGTGCAAAAGGCAAAGTGGCTTGGGGCAGGCCCAGCATTTAGCGTGATTGGTTGGGACATGGGAAGCCTCCACAAAGAGTTTCCAAACAAAAGGCATCAATATTACTTGTGGAGCCATCAGTCTGCCTGGGGCACAATATGGCTCTGGCTCAGCCACATGCTCCCTCCCCAGGTCCCGTGTGAAGGCGTGGTGGGCTCTCCCCAGACATATCTTGGCCCTGAACACCAGTGTGTTGGATGGTCTCCCTCCTCCTCCCTCTCTGGGCTGCCAGGTCTCTCCTCAGACTCAGTTTATCCAGGTTGGACAATGGGTGGCCTCTAAATGGTGGTGGGAGTGCCCCCAGGAGGGGGGTTGACAGAGGGTAAACAGTCAGATGGTAGGACAATCGCAAGCAGATGGTGCTGCTGGGAATGGATTCCAGGCAGATTCACGGGCAGATTGAGCTCTGCAAAGACTTATCTGCTGGAGCGCAATTGGCGCCTTATACTAAGCCCTTGCTCAAAACACACATCTTGCTCTCCCGCACAATCTTTGACAGTTCCGTGAGGTTCCATATCACCAGAATTCCAAAATATTGATCAATAGGCCAATCCCTGAGAGATTCCAACCAGCAAAGCTATTTCTCAGCATTCTCATAGAACCAGTCCTTAGCAGAGTTTCCTTCAGCCTCCCTGTGTTTGAACACCTTCAGAGATGTGGATCTCACTACTTGTCATCTTTTCCTCTCCACACAGCTCCAATTTGTTCTTCTAAAACTTGTTATCCTTTTAATCCCTTTTCTACCCTCCCTTGGAGCCAAAGGAGGAGGAGGAGGAGGGGGAAGAGGAAGGGGATGAGGAGGAGAAAGGGGGAGGGGAGGGGAGGGAAAAGGAGGAGGGGGAGGAAAGGGGAGGAGGGGAGGAAGAGAGGAAGAGGAAGAAGAAGAAAGAAAGCTTTGTTTCTTTCCTCCAGAATGGACTCAAGTTGGGGAGGGTCTCAAGACTGGGAGGAAATTGGGGGAACAGATGTGTAAGCAAGTATATCAGCTCGCTAGAACTGCTGTGTCCAAGCACTACCAACTGGGTAGCTTAAACAACAGAAATGTGCTGCCTCACAGTTCTGGAGGCTAGAAGTCCAAAATCAAGGTGTCTGCAGGGTTGGTTCCTTGGACTGTGAGGGAGAATCTGTTTTGTGCTTCTTTCCTAGCTTCATGTGGTTTGCTGGCAATCTTTGGTGTCCCTCAGCTTATAGATGTAAATATAACCCAGATCTCTGCCTTTATCTTCACATGGTGTTCTCCTTGTAAGCATGTCAGTCTTTGTGCCCAAATTTCCCCGTTTTATAAGAACACAACATATTAAATTAGAGCCCACCATAATGACCTTATTTTAAGGTCATTACCTTAAAATTGATTACCTCTGTAAAATCCCTAGTTCCAAGTAAAGTCACATTCTCAGGCACTAGGGGTTAGGTCTCCAACCTGTCTTTAAGCAGGCATACAGTTCAACCCATAATAGCAAGAAAATAAATAATTGTATGTATGTGACAAGCACTTTGTTAGATTTCTCCTGGGAATGAGGAAGGCAAACAGAGGGTGTAAATTCTCCACTTAAGCAGATCAGTGAGAGCTTCCTGTGATAAGACACTTGTGCTCACCCTGGTATGCTGAGTGGAATTTTTCCAGGTGAGTAAAAGGAGATTATCTTTCCCAGAAAGGGAGGACCATATGCAAGCCACATCTAATCTCTTTTCCACCTGACTATTTTTCAGAATTCGCCATCCTCTCCTCCCCAACACATAAACACACACACCAGGTTGTATACATTCTTCCCTTAACTCCATAAGCCAGGATTTGGGGTCCTTCCCTCATCACATGTGTTGAGGAGAGAGTATTGAACACAGGACTCCAGGGATGCTGAGAGTAGCCCAAGTGAGGAAGACATTACCTCTGACATTCACAAGACTGGAAATCTAAATCCTCTTTTTAATGCTGAATGACTGCCAACAACTGAAGGTGTGACTCTCCCCTGAAATTGGTGGGCAATTCCACAGGAACTTCCAGTGCCCTAACTCCAATGGGTGGGAATTCTGGGTTCCCCGTAGGGTGTATTATATTATTTTTCAAAATATCTAGTGTTACAAACTTGTATCCTCTCCCTAGGGGGTGATACTTTCCCACCTCGTTGATGTTAAGTTTGGCCTGTGACTCGTGACTCCCTTTCCAGCAAGAGAATTGTCAACCCCACCCTGTTGATCCCAATCACTTACTTTGGTCAATAAAGATCGATAGAAGAAACATGTCACTCCTAACAGTAGCTTTAAAAGACATTGTATGATTCTTCCACCTTCTCTTTTTCTTCTACCACAATTCAGAAAGCTCTCTGAGAGCAGCCTGGGACCAGGAGCAAAGGCCAATGTGGAACAGAGTGGAAATCAGTATTATAGACATATACATAAACAAAAGTCAACCTTGGAGCATGAACAAAAATTAAGCCACTAAGAATTTGGGATTGTTTGTTATCATGGCCAAACTTCGCTAAGCTTATTGATACACCTTTGAAAGTCAGAGAAAAGTGGACATAATTCAAGCAATAGCCCTTGGAACTCTGCAGTGTAAAGTTGCACATTCAGAATCTTTTCAGTTTTCTCTCTCTAACTCAGTCATAGAGTGTTTCTTTCAGACACTGTGGCAGAGAGAGCTACCTGTCTACCAAAATTTTTACTCCCTCTTCCGTAATGGGGAGTTGAAGATGAAAAAAGTAGCTGTCCAGCAGAGATTCCATTTCCCAGCACCCTTTGCATTGAGGCATGGCCTTGTGATTAGTTCTCATCAGTGGAATGTGAACTGAAGTCATATGTGTTCCTTCTCAGTCAGATATTTTAAGAAGTAGCTGGGGGATCGCAGGGAGAGGACTGGGGTTGGCGGCGTGAACACAGCCTGAAGGGGTTAGCGCACCACAGCTGGCTGGGAGGGAGACCGGGAAAAGGTCTGCAGCTGCCGAAGAGGCAAGAGACTTTTTCTTGCCTCTTTGTTTCGTGGCGCGCAAGGAGAGGGGATTCAGAGCGCCGCCTAAACAAACTCCAGAGAAGGGCGCGAGCCGCGGCGATCAGCGCGGACCCCAGAGACGGGCGTGAGACGCTGGGGCTGCTGCTGCCGCCTCCAGAAAGCCTGTGTGCGAGCACAGGTCACTCTCCGCGCCGCCCCTCCCGGGAGCCCGTGCAGCCCGCCACTGCCAGCGTCCCGTGATCCAGGGACAAGTTTCCCGGGAGAACGCACTGCGCGCCTCAGGCTGGTGCAACGTCACGCCGGCCTCAGCCGCCACAGGCTCGCCCCGCCCCCTCTGTACCCCTCCCTCCCCGCGGCCTGGGTGAGCCAGAGCCCCCGAAGCAGCTGCTCCTTCAACCCCGTCCTGTCTGGGCGGGGAACAGACGCCCTCAGGCGACCTACACGCAGAGGCGGGGCCAAATCCAAAGCTGAACCCCAGGAGCTGTGCGAACAGGGAAGAGAAGGGGAAATCTCTCCCAGCAGCCTCAGAAGCAGCGGATTAAAACTCCACAAACAACTTGATGTGCCTGCATCTGCTGAATACCTGAATAGACAACGAATCATCCCAAATTCAGGAGGTGGACTTTGGGAGCAGGATATATTAATTTTTCCCCTTTTCCTTTTTTTTGTGAGTGTATATGTGTATGCTTCTGGGTGAGATTTTGTCTGTATAGCTTTGCTTTACAATAGCTTTATTTTACTTCACTATATTATAGCCTCTTTCTTTCTTTCTTTCTATTTCTTCTCCCTTTTACTCTGAGCCGTGTGGACGAAAGGCTCTTGGTGCTCCAGCCAGGCATCAGGGCCGTGCCTCTGAGGTGGGAGAGCCAACTTCAGGACACTGGTCCACAAGAGACCTCCCAGCTCCACGTAATACCAAACGGCAAAAATCTCTCAGAGATCTCCATCTCAACATCAAGACCCAGCTTCACTCAATGACCAGCAAGCTACAGTGCTGGACACCCTATGCCAAACAACTAGCAAGACAGGAACACAGCCCCATCCATTAGCAGACAGGCTGCCTAAAATCATAATAAGGCCACAGACACCCCAAAATACACCACCAGACGTGGACGTGCCCACCAGAAAGACAAGATCCAGCCTCATCCACCAGAGCTCAGGCACTAGTTCCCTCCACCAGGAAGCCTACACAACCCACTGAACCAACCTTAGCCACTGGGGACAGATACCAAAAACAACGGGAACTACACACCTGCATCCTGTGAAAAGGAGACCCCAAACACAGTAAGATAAGCAAAATGAGACGACAGAAAAACACACAGCAGATGAAGGAGCAGGGTCAAAACACACCAGATTTAACAAATGAAGAGGAAATAGGTAGTCTACCTGAAAAAGAATTCAGAATAATGATAGTAAGGATGATCCAAAATCTTGGAAATAGAATAGACAAAATGCAAGAAACATTTAACAAGGACGTAGAAGAACTAAAGAGGAACCAAGCAATGATGAAAAACACAATAAATGAAATTAAAAATACTCTAGATGGGATCAATAGCAGAATAACTGAGGCAGAAGAAAGGATAAGTGACCTGGAAGATAAAATGGTGGAAATAACTACTACAGAGCAGGATAAAGAAAAAAGAATGAAAAGAACTGAGGACAGTCTCAGAGACCTCTGGGACAACATTAAACGCACCAACATTCGAATTATAGGGGTCCCAGAAGAAGAAGAGAAAAAGAAAGGGACTGAGAAAATATTTGAAGAGATTATAGTTGAAAACTTCCCTAATATGGGAAAGGAAATAGTTAATCAAGTCCAGGAAGCACAGAGAGTCCCATACAGGATAAACCCAAGGAGAAACACGCCAAGACACATATTAATCAAACTGTCAAAAATTAAATATAAGGAAAACATATTAAAGGCAGCAAGGGAAAAACAACAAATAACACACAAGGGAATCCCCATAAGGTTAACATCTGATCTTTCAGCAGAAACTCTGCAAGCCAGAAGGGAGTGGCAGGATATACTTAAAGTGATGAAGGAGAAAAACCTACAACCAAGATTACTCTACCCAGCAAGGATCTCATTCAGATTCGATGGAGAAATTAAAACCTTTACAGACAAGCAAAAGCTGAGAGAGTTCAGCACCACCAAACCAGCTTTACAACAAATGCTAAAGGAACTTCTCTAGGCAAGATACACAAGAGAAGGAAAACACCTACAATAACAAACCCAAAACATTTAAGAAAATGGGAATAGGAACATACATATCGATAATTACCTTGAACGTAAATGGATTAAATGCTCCCACCAAAAGACACAGGCTGACTGAATGGATACAAAAACAAGACCCGTATATATGCTGTCTACAAGAGACCCACTTCAGACCTAGAGACACATACAGACTGAAAGTGAGGGGATGGAAAAAGATATTCCATGCAAATGGAAATCAAAAGAAAGCTGGAGTAGCAATTCTCATATCAGACAAAATAGACTTTAAAATAAAGACTATTACAAGAGACAAAGAAGGACACTATATAATGATCAAGGGATCGATCCAAGAGGAAGGTATAACAATTGTAAATATTTATGCACCCAACATAGGAGCACCTCAATACATAAGGCAAATACTAACAGCCATAAAAGGGGAAATCGACAGCAACACAATCATAGTAGGGGACTTTAACACCCCACTTTCACCAATGGACAGACCATCCAAAATGAAAATAAATAAGGAAACACAAGCTTTAAATGATACATTAAACAATATGGACTTAATTGATATTTATAGGACATTCCACCCAAAAACAACAGAATACACATTTTTCTCAAGTGCTCATGGAACATTCTCCAGGATAGATCATATCTTGGGTCACAAATCAAGCCTTGGTAAATTTAAGAAAATTGAAATCGTATCAAGTATCTTTTCCGACCACAACGCTATGAGACTAGATATCAATTACAGGAAAAGATCTGTAAAAAATACAAACACATGGAGGCTACACAATACATTACTTAATAACGAAGTGATCACTGAAGAAATCAAAGGGGAAATCAAAAAATACCTAGAAACAAATGACAATGGAGACACGACGACCCAAAACCTATGGGACGCAGCAAAAGCAGTGCTAAGAGGGAAGTTTATAGCAATACAAGCCTACCTCAAGAAACAGGAAACATCTCGAATAAACAACCTAACCTTGCACCTAAAGCAATTAGAGAAAGAAGAACAAAAAAACCCCAAAGCCAGCAGAAGGAAAGAAATTATAAAGATCAGGTCAGAAATAAATGAAAAAGAAATGAAGGAAACAATAGCAAAAATCAAAGAAACTAAAAGCTGGTTCTTTGAGAAGATAAACAAAATTGATAAACCATTAGCCAGACTCATCAAGAGAAAAAGGGAGAAGACTCAGATCAATAGAATTAGAAATGAAAAAGGAGAAGTAACCACTGACACAGCAGAAATACAAAAGATCATGAGAGATTACTACAAGCAACTCTATGCCAATAAAATGGACAACCTGGAAGAAATGGACAGATTCTTAGAAATGCACAAACTGCCGAGACTGAACCAGGAAGAAATAGAAAATATGAACAGACCAATCACAAGCACTGAAATTGAAACTGTGATTAAAAACCTTCCAACAGACAAAAGCCCAGGACCAGATGGCTTCACAGGTGAATTCTATCAAACATTTAGAGAAGAGCTAACACCTATCCTTCTCAAACTCTTCCAAAATATTGCAGAGGGAGGAACACTCCCAAACTCATTCTACGAGGCCACCATCACCCTGATACCAAAACCAGACAAAGATGTCACAAAGAAAGAAAACTACAGGCCAATATCAATGATGAACATAGATGCAAAAATCCTCAACAAAATACTAGCAAACAGAATCCAACAGCACATTAAAAGGATCATACACCATGATCAAGTGGGGTTTATCCCAGGAATGCAAGGATTCTTCAATATACGCAAATCAATCAATGTGATACACCATATTAACAAATTGAAGGAGAAAAACCATATGATCATCTCAATAGATGCAGAGAAAGCTTTCGACAAAATTCAACACCCATTTATGATAAAAGCCCTGCAGAAAGTAGGCATAGAGGTAACTTTCCTCAACATAATAAAGGCCATATATGACAAACCCACAGCCAACATTGTCCTCAATGGTGAAAAACTGAAACCATTTCCACTAAGATCAGGAACAAGACAAGGTTGCCCACTCTCACCACTATTATTCAACATAGTTTTGGAAGTGTTAGCCACAGCAATCAGAGAAGACAAAGAAATAAAAGGAATCCAAATCGGAAAAGAAGAAGTAAAGCTGTCACTATTTGCAGATGACATGATACTATACATAGAGAATCCTAAAGATGCTACCAGAAAACTCCTAGAGCTAATCAATGAATTTGGTAAAGTAGCAGGATACAAAATTAATGCACAGAAATCTCTTGCATTTGTATACACTAATGACGAAAAATCTGAAAGTGAAATTAAGAAAACACTCCCGTTTACCATTGCAACAAAAAGAATAAAATATCTAGGAATAAACCTACCTAAGGAGACAAAAGACCTGTATGCAGAAAATTATAAGACACTGATGAAAGAAATTAAAGATGATACAAATAGATGGAGAGATATACCATGTTCCTGGATTGGAAGAATCAACATTGTGAAAATGACTCTACTACCCAAAGCAATCTACAGATTCAATGCAATCCCTATCAAACTACCGCTGGCATTTTTCACAGAACTAGAACAAAAAATTTCACAATTTGTATGGAAACACAAAAGACCCCGAATAGCCAAAGCAATCTTGAGAACGAAAAATGGAGCTAGGGGAATCAGGCTCCCTGACTTCAGACTATATTACAAAGCTTCAGTAATCAAGACAGTTTGGTACTGGCACAAAAACAGAAATATAGATCAATGGAACAGGATAGAAAGCCCAGAGATAAACCCACACACATATGGTCACCTTATCTTTGATAAAGGAGGCAAGCATATACAGTGGAGAAAAGACAGCCTCTTCAATAAGTGGTGCTGGGAAAATTGGACAGGTACATGTAAAAGTATGAAATTAGAACACTCCCTGACACCATGCACAAAAATAAACTCAAAATGGATTAAAGACCTAAGTGTAAGGGCAGACACTATCAAACTCTTAGAGGAAAACATAGGCAGAACACTCTATGACATACATCACAGCAAGATTCTTTTTGACCCAGCTCCCAGAGAAATGGAAATAAGAACACAAATAAACAAATGGGACCTAATGAAACTTAAAAGCTTTTGCACAGCAAAGGAAACCATAAACAAGACAAAAAGACAACCATCAGAATGGGAGAAAATATTTGCAAATGAAGCAACTGACAAAGGATTAATCTCCAAGATTTACAAGCAGCTCATGCAGCTCAATAACAAAAAAACGAACAACCCAATCCAAAAATGGGCAGAAGACCTAAATAGACATTTCTCCAAAGAAGATATACAGATTGCCAACAGACACATGAAAGAATGCTCAACATCATTAATCATTAGAGAAATGCAAATCAAAACTACAATGAGATATCATCGCACACCGGTCAGAATGGCCATCAACAAAAAATCTAGAAACAATAAATGCTAGAGAGGGTGTGGAGGAAAGGGAACATTCTTGCACTGTTGGTGGGAATGTAAATTGATACAGCCACTATGGAGAACAGTATGGAGGTTCCTTAAAAAACTACAAATAGAACTACCATACGACCCAGCAATCCCAATACTGGGCATATACCCTGAGAAAACCATAGGTCAAAAAGAGTCATGTACCAAAATGTTCATTGCAGCTCTATTTACAATAGCCAGGACATGGAAGCAACCTAAATGTCCATCGACAGATGAATGGATAAAGAAGATGTGGCACATATATACAATGGAATATTACTCAGCCATAAAAAGAAATGAAATGGAGGTATTTGTAATGAGGTGGATGGAGTTAGAGTCTGTCATACAGAGTGAAGTAAGTCAGAAAGAGAAAAACAAATACAGTATGCTAACACATATATACGGAATCTAAGGGGAAAAAAAAAAAAAGGCCATGAAGAACCTAGTGGCAAGACGGGAATAAAGACACAGACCTACTAGAGAATGGACTTGAGGATATGGGGAGGGGGTGGGGTGAGATGTGACAGGGTAAGAGAGTGTCATGGACATATATACACTACCAAATGTAAAATAGATAACTAGTGGGAAGCAGCTGCATAGCACAGGGAGATCAGCTCGGTGCTTTGTGACCACCTAGAGGGGTGGGATGGGGAGGGTGGGAGGGAGGGAGATGCATGAGGGAAGAGAAATGGGAACATATTGTACATGTATAACTGATTCACTTTGTTATAAAGCAGAAGCTAACACACCATTGTAAGGCAATTATACTTCAATAAAGATGTTTAAAAAAAAAAAAAATTCTAAGAGGCAAAAAAAAAAAAAAAAAAAAAGTCAAATGAATGATTACTCCAAAAAAGTTGAATTATGTATCAGTCACAGAGCTAGGAAGGACTCTGCATTTAAGATCATACAAATGAAAGTTTTGCTCATATTGAAACAAAAGCAAATATTCTATGATGATTTTCCTAAAAGGGTTATAATACTTTAAATATTTTATCTCATAGCCTGACCTAAATATTAAAAGATTATCTGCTGATAAAAATTTATCAATTTAGTATTGTTGTAAAGATAATTTTATATTTTTTAAGCAAGTCCTCTATTTTTGTTCGCTTTTTATTTGATAACCTCAAAAGGACATTTTAGCTGCCTGACAATGTTTTGTATCCTCAGTTTGCTGTTGAAATACCTTGACAAGAAATGTTACTATTAGAAGAAAGGACACTACTAAACATTGTGTGTGAGGCAATATTTTGTATTTTTGTAATACTAACCTAGACACATTCTTACAAAATAAAATAGATTGCAAACAGAATTCTCCAATTTTAAACTGGTGGTAATGAGAAAAGATATGGAACAGTAATGTATTTGTTAGCGAACTGAGCCATCTCTCTTGACTTTTCTTACTTGTCAATACAATATGTGTCGCTCTTTAATGGCTTGATTTACTTATGTTTCGAATATTTTAGCAAAAGATTTTAAAATATAACATAATAGTGCAAAAAAAAAAAAAAAAGAAGTAGCTGGGTCTTCTCCACTTTGTCCTTCTACCATGCTCTTAATGATTAAAAACAGTCTGCTTCTTAATCAAAACTACAATGAAGTATCACCTCACTGGTCAGAATGGCCATCATCAGAAAGTCTACAAATAATAAATGCTAGAGAGTGTGTGGATAGAAGGGAACCCTCCTACACTGTTGGTGGGGATGTAAATTGGTGCAGCCACTATGGAAAACAGTATGGAGGTTCCCTAAAAAAATAAAAATAGAGTTACCATATGATCTAGCAATCCCACTCCTGGGCATATATCCCGAAAAGATGAAAACTCTAATTCAAAAAGATACATGTACCCCAATGTTCATAGCAGCTCTATCTACAATAGCCAAGACATGGAAACAACCCAAGTGCTCATCAACAGATGGCAGATAAACGATAAAGAAGATGTGGTGTACACACACACACACACACACACACACACACACACACACACAATGGAATATTACTCAGCCATAAAAAAGAATGAAATATTGCCATTTACAGCAATAAGGATGAAGCTAGAGATTATCACACTAAGTGAAGTAAGTCAGACAGAGAAAGACAAATATTATATAATATCATTTATGTGTGGAATCTAAAAAATAATACAAATTAATCTGTGTACAAAACAGAAACAGACTTACAGGCATAGAAAACAAACTTAGGGTTACCAAAGGGGAAAGGGTTGGGGGGAGGGATAAATAAGGAGTACGGGATTAACAGATGCAAACTACTATACATAAAATAGATAAGCAACAAGGATTTACTGTATAGCACAGGGAACTATATTCAGTATCTTATAATAACCTATAATGGGAAATATATATATATGACTGAATCACTTTGCTGTACACCTGAAAGTAACACAGTAATGTAAATCAACTATACTTCAATAATAAAAAAAATAACATTCTTATTCTTTACTTACTTTCTGATACCTATAGGTCTGTATTTATCAGACTGTGTTTCCTGGAACACTAAGACCGAGTGGTACCCCTCCAGACAGGTGTTCCATGTTCAAGCAAGTTTGGGAAGCACCCTAGGCTATCTCTCTTCCCCCTTGGTGAGTCTAAATGCCTAATGCACATGCAACTGAGACAAAACAAAATGAGACAAATTCTCTTACCCTTATTTAATCCAAACTTATTTGACCGAAGTACTCTTTATTTTCAAATAATATTTTAACATTCCTCAGAACTAGTGTTCTATGCAAGATACTAAGAAATTCTGTCCTAAGTAAAGTTCCAGCACCTTAACATCTTACAAGCCATCTGCCACGCTTATTTATTCAGAAAATACAGGTAAAGCATATACTACATCCTGGGCCCTACGCTGCTGAAGTGTCAGGGCCCTGAATAGGGTCTGGCCTATAAGAGGTTACACTTTTTTATTTTTTTAACATCTTTATTGGAGTATAATTGGTTTACAATGGTGTGTTAGTTTCTGCTTTATAACAAAGTGAATCAGTTATATTTACAAGCAGCTCATGCAGCTCAATAACAAAAAAACAAAAAACCCAATCCAAAAATGGGCAGAAGACCTAAATAGACATTTCTCCAAAGAAGATATACAGATTGCCAACAAACACATGAAAGAATGCTCAACATCATTAATCATTAGAGAAATGCAAATCAAAACTACAATGAGATATCATCTCACACCAGTCAGAATGGCCATCATCAAAAAATCTAGAAACAATAAATGCTGGAGAGGGTGTGGAGAAAAGGGAACACTCTTGCACTGTTGGTGGGAATGTAAATTGATACAGCCACTATGGAGAACAGTACGGAGGTTCCTTAAAAAACTAAAAATAGAACTACCATATGACCCAGCAATGCCACTACTGGGCATATACCCTGAGAAAACCATAATTCAAAAAGAGTCATGTACCAAAATGTTCATTGCAGCTCTATTTACAATAGCCAGGACATGGAAGCAACCTAAGTGTCCATCATCGGATGAATGGATAAAGAAGATGTGGCACATATATACAATGGAATATTACTCAGCCATAAAGAGGTTATACTTTTGAATAAATAAAAAAGTGTCATAAAACTGCATACTAACTGAACAGCTGTCTATTACCTACCAAATAAGACCAACTACAGCTCAGCTAATATCTTGCTGGAAATAAGCATTGCACTGCGTTCCTGTCTCACCACTGCCTCTCTCTCCTGCCTCATTTGCCACTCTGTCCCCATTTTTATTTCAGCCACATGGACCATTCACTGCTTCCTAAAGATACTATGCATGTTTGTGATTTCTTACCTCTTGCAATACCCTTTTCACTTATTTTTAATTGTTGGATGCCTTTTTATCCTACAAGATCAAAATCATATGTCCCTCACTATATAAAACTTTCCATAACTCAAACCCTGACCTACAGCCTCCGTTTTTAACCTCCATATGTGCACACCTCTGAATAATCAGCCCATCCCAAATAAGCCATCTCAAGCTCAGAATACTCCCACCAGGGCTGATCTTGGTTAATGACACTTCCGACTCCTTACTCAACCATGGCACCACCTGCCCTCATAGTCAGCAAGTGGGAGAGAGAGCAAAGGAACAAAAAGACAGGTGGGAGAGGTGTTCTGTTCCCTTTTGGGTCCAAGAGTGGGATGAGAAATGAGGAAAGTTATTAGGAAGACTTTGGCTCAACCTGAGAGAAGAGACATACTAACAATCAGAACTGGTGAACAGTGAAGTGGGCTGTTCCCTAAGGTAGGTAGTTTTCTGTCCTCAGAAGCATTCAAAAAGGATGGAAACCTGTCAGTAATGGGAAAGATGAGTGGTCCCTCCCAAGTATAGGACACTATGAATGACAGAATATTTGGGTTATGAAGCATCTGAGAGGTTGCCAGGTCTTGGCCACCTTATCTCAATGCCAGATAAAGAGAACAAAGGTACCACTACCCCTAAACTGGATTCATCTTCTCTACTCTTTGTAACTATCACCACGTTTGGAATCACATCACCATCTTCCTCAGTTGACTTGAGGTCCAGAAGACCCCTGCTATTTCTCAGGCAGACCTAGAACAAAGTCCTGTGCACGGTGGCAGCTTCCAGAGCCTGAGATCCAATCTACACCTGCCTCTGGTGGCTGGTTATTCCCCCACCTCCTGGAGGGAGTGGTTTCTGACCAGGTCCACTGGAATGGCCTATGCATTGTCTAGGGTACATGTATGCCCTCTATCCTCAGAACAAAACACAAGGGTGGGCCAGGGATGGAGTGGAATGCAAGAAGAATGGCGAGCATTTTACAGATGAGGATGCTGAGACTCAGAGAAGTTCTGTGACTTTGCTAAAGGCGCAGGAGGAATTGGAGACAGAGATGATGATCTGCCTTCCCTCAGCACAGTTCTCATTGGCCATTACTTTCCAGACCTGCCAGTCCTCCTCCATCCTGGCTTATTATCCAGCTGCCAGCCGCTGGTCTGCCCCATTCTGAGAACCAGGCCTGCCAGGGTGCAAAGAACTGTGTTTCCATACACCAGGGTGGCTTGGAATTTGTCTCCTGTTGCCTCATGCCAATGTTCCCTGACCCAAGAGAAGGAGAAGGAAACTCTCAGTATTGAATACATGCTGTGGCCAGGCACTATAATCTCACCTAATACCCATGACAGCCTTCAGAGGTGGGAACCATTTATACTTTATGAATAAAGAGAGCTGAGCTTCAGAGGCTCAGCAGGAGAGTGGTAGAGTCATGATATATACACAGACTTTTCCAGCTCCAAGGCCTGTGTTAACCTCCATTCTGAGCTGCCTACGGGGGTCAGTTGCCTGGGTGCTGCTTCCTCCTGGGGTTTCTAATTACCCTGGATCTCTTGTATCTAGGGAGGGAAAAGAAGAGCTCAGCCCTGTATAGTTCTCTCTGTTTTACTTAACAAGTATTTACTGAGCACCTACTGTGATCAGACCTCAGTAAACAGTGTGAATGGATTTCCCAATAGACAGAATGTTTTCCAGACATCCTAGGTAAGGCCTATACGCAAATACCACTGACTAACTCGGACTTCTTTCCTTCCAATATTGACCCTTGCCTGAAATTGGTCTGTCGGTTGCTTCCCTCACTGGCACTTAACAGGTCAGGAAATGCATGTCCACTCCCATCTACCTGTCTCCCAGCTCAATCCTTCCCACTCAGAGAACAGCACTCAGGTGGCACTATGATTTCCTTCAGCCCTCTCTGGGATCCCTATGAGGCATTAGTGACTTACTCCTATACGGATAACTTATTTATTTGTTGATCTGAGGCCATTATGAATACCAAAGACATACTACATGGATGCTTTAGCAGAGAGCTTTTCTCATTCTTATCCATCCATCCATTCATTTATTTACTCATCAGTTCAACAAACACTCCACCGTGCTTGGAGCAGTGCTGGGTACCAGGCATACAGAGACGAGTAAGGCAGGGCTCACCTGTCAGTGAAGGCACACACTAGAGCTGCTAAGTCCCACAGAGTATAAGTGCTAGGTGAGAGGAAAGCCAGGAGTACTCCACCACAACAGAGGGGCACTCAGCTCAGCCCAATGGTAGGGGTGTCATTGTCATCAGGCAAGGCCTCCTAGACTATTTATGAGTGAGCTGAGTCCTGGCAGAGAAGAAGCAATTGCCAGAACAGGGGCAGAAGTGGGGTACTTGGGTGGCAGGGCTGAGTTTTCCAGGTAGGCCAAACAAAATGAGCAAACCCCCTGAGATATGAACCGTCTGTTCTAGGAACTGGGAACTGGGAACCGGAACATGATGCTCCAGGTGAAAGTGAAGGAGGCAAAGCTGGAGAAGGTAGGATCGGATCTTGAATACCCTTGGTGCCCAGCTAAGACTCCATACAGAGGGCAAAGGGCTGTGATGAGATGAGGTGAATGCTTTGATTGCTCAGGGGCCACTTAGGGGAAAGCTCTGACACACAAGCATAGAAGCAGGAAAAACTCTTCCATACTACTGTGTGACTTGGGTACATCACTTAATATCATTGAATTTCAGTTTCTTCATCTGTAAAGTAGGCTTTAAAGTACCTACTTTGCAGGACCATCATAAGGGCTGGATATAAGGTATGGGAAAACCACATACAGTGCTTAACCCTACACAGGTCTCATAAAATGACAGCTATGTATTTATAATGTTCATGTTCTATAATAACCTGATCGCAAAGACAAAAGACCTTGCAATGAGAACGGCCTTTCTTAGGAAGGGCGTGAGGGATAATGCCATCAGCAGAAGAGCTTCAGGGAGTCATTGACACTGATGCACACACAAGTAAATAATTTATGTGTTTGGACCATTTTTTAAAAGCCCCATTATTATTCCTTCTCCCTGCCTCACAGTGATCGGGAGTTGCAGTGCATTAGTTAATTTCATGGCCTTGTTTTGAATCTTACAATATTTCATCCTCCTGATTCAAAATATTCATTCCAAGTGGTTCCAACTTCACAAATAAATAATTCTTGTTGGAAAATGGAGTTTTCCCATCTGCACAGCCCATTTTCCATCTGTTCCTACAAGCTCATGGTAGGATGGATCTGGGTCTTGAGGCCCTGTTGATTAGTCCTGATTTAAGAAGGAATGGCTTTCTCCCAGATGAATTGTGCATTAGTGATAAAGATTAGTTTCCACTGTTATTTGTTACTATGTTAGGAGACAGTTTTAGAGATCTGGAAGTGGATCAAAAAGTACATGCTAGACAGGAGGAAGGAGAGAAAAGTCACACTGACTTAGCTTCCACCATGCACTTAACATTCTTCTAGGCACTACACACACCGTACACAGGTAATTTGACCATTGCAACAACCCAACAGGTAGATGTGATTATGTCCATCTGACAGATGAGGGAACAGAGGATCAAAGGGCCTTAAAAACTTGCCTAAAATAACATAATGTGTAATTAAGGGAGCTAGGATTGATTCCAAAACTCAGGCTTTCTGTGTGACACCAGAGGTTCAAAAGAGCACTGTGCTTTTTGAATGGAAAGTATGTTGACCAAAGAATTGTGATTTTGTTTCTTTCAATAACCATGTCATATTCTAATAAAAGAGCATCCCGTGAAGTAAAGGTAATTCAAGTCCTTAAAACGACATGGAACTTAGAAGAAGAGAGCCACTTATTGGTATGATCAGAATATAGTCCTGTCTTAGAACAGTAGACTCTGAGTTAGAAAACTTAGACTTATATTTTGGATCCCCAACTTATTATCTTAAGGACAAATCACTTAATTGCCTGAGTCTTGTTCTCTTCAACTGGAGAGTGACAGTCTATCTTTTTTTTTTTTAATTTTATTTATTTTGGCTGCATTGCGTCTTCGTTGCCTAAAATAACATAATTTGTAATTAAGGGAGCTAGGATTGATTCCAAACCTCAGGCTTTCTGTGTAGCACCAGAGGTTTAGGAAGGGCATGAGGGATAACGCCACTTCGTTTCTCTAGCTGCAGCGAGCGGAGGCTACTCTTCAATGCAGTGCGCGGGCTTCTCATGGCGGTGGCTTCTCTTGTTGTGGAGCACGGGCTCTAGGCACGTGGGTTTCAGTAGTTGTGGTACGTGGGCTCAGTAGTTGTGGCTCATGGGCTCTAGAGCGCAGGCTCAGTAGTTGTGGTGCACAGGCTTAGTTGTTCCGCAGCCTGTGGGATCTTCCCGGACCAGGGCTCGAACCCTTGTCCCCTGCATTGGCAGGTGGATTCTTAACCACTGCGCCCCCAGGGAAGTCCTGGTACTGGAGCGTTATAACAAATTGTTCCCATCCAGCAGTTACTTTGTAACGTGACTGTTTTCAAGGTAAGCTCATCTGTCTTGTTGAACAGATGGTAAAAAAAAAAAAAAAAAGCTCTCTGTCTTTGCATTTCTGACTCCCTTCAAAGACTCTATCCCAGATTCAGAGGTGAGCAAACAGGCTTTATACCCAGATGGGTCTCACAGCCTGAGTAAAATAGGATGGGGTGTTCCTATTCCCTAGGAAGGAGGCTAGTGCTCATTGAAAACCTATCTTTGTAACAGTCTTGAGAGCTAAAATTTACCTTGCCCAGTTGTAGATGCAGGAACCGAGGCTCTGAGAGGTTTAGGAATGTGGGTGGAAGGCTACATGACCGGTAAGTGCTAGAGCCAAGGATTTGAGCTTTTTCCACTATCCATGCTGTCTCCCAAAGGCTCCAAATCATTCTGGGAAAATTGGCCTGCAAGTTGGTGACATAACACCGAAAGTAACCACGGAAGAGGAACCCTCCATGTGTGGTTTGAAGAAAGTGTTTCCCCTGTGCCTCTAACAGGCCTGAGGTGGGACACCCCTTCAAACTTTCCCCAGGAAAGACCCTCAGTTATCCAGGAGCTGCCTAGAATATGAAAAACCTTCAAAATGATGGAGTCTACTGGAAAACACTACCAAACATTTAAGGGAGAAATAATATCTACACAAACTCTCCCAGAATATGGAAGAGGAGGGAACATCATCCAATTCAGTTGGGATACTCAGATACCAAAACCAAAGACATTACAAGCAAAGATATCAGCAGATCAATCTCCCTCTTGAACATGGACTCAAAACTCCTTAACAAAATACTGGCCAATCAAATCCAACAATACATGAAAAGTTAAGTACTAAGTGAGGTTTATCCTGGGAATGCAAGGTTGAACAATCAAAAACTGATCAATACAATTCACTTTATCAACAGACTAAAGAAGAAAAACCATATGATCTCCTGAATAGACACAGAAAATGATGGAGTCCGACCCTGGTGTTTTCCAGGTGAGAAGCTTGAGGCCCAGAATGGAGAAAACACATTCTCAGTGTTACAAATTACTGACAAATCAAGATTTAGAATCCAGCTCTTCAGACCTGAGAGCTGTGTGGAGCTGTCACCCAATGCTGGGGGCCAGAGCAGTCTTTGAAGTATAGAGAGGCAATAACCCAGAGACTTCCTTCACAGCTCTCACATGTCAGCTGAAGTGAGGGAGTGGGAACAAGCTAACTCCGGCCCATGCCATGCTAGAAAATACCTGAGCTCCAGTTCATAAGCATAGAATCAATGGAGCACTGGGTTGGAGGGGAGGGATTATGTGTTTCCTGTAACTTTCCCAAGGAGGTGGAAATTGCAACTGTTGAAAACGTGATATAAAAAAAATCCACTTCATAACTTGAAAAATATGAGCCACAGCTATAGTTCTTTTGAAATAGAGTTTTTGAACATCACAGAATTTGCATTAAGATGGGGAAAAAAGGCTATGAACACTTTGGTGTAACTGAAATGACAGAGACCTCTCAATCCTACCACCCAGCTGGGGATCAGCTCAGTGACATTCACTAACATTCACTTTTGTCAACGCCCTACATCAAACCACTAGGTAAAAGATTTCTTATTCTTCTTTACTAATTTAAGGTCTTGGTCACAATCACAGAGCTGGTAGTTTCTTTACTCTTAGTTGTGATGATTAGAAAATAAAGTCAAACGAAAGTATCTCTTTCTTCTCCAGACAAATTCTCAGTGGTTCTGTCTCTGGAAAACCCTCTCTCTATCCTCCATTTCCCTCCCCAAAACACACACACACACACACACACACACACACACACACACACACACACACACACACACCCCACTCCCTTCTCTGACTCTTCCTTTACCTGGTTGAGAACTCGTGGGTGAGTTGAATACAAACCACGTGTGTCACCAAGGCAATAATTGACTATAAACTAGCCCCAGCATCTTCAAAGTGAAGCAGAAGTTGGAGGTGGCTTTGCTCCTTGTGTTTCCTCTCATCTGGTTCTTTTAAGTTGACTCAGGTTGTTTTTGAGCTTACAGTTTAAAAGGAACTCAAATATTTATCTCTCCAGATTGTCTTGTAACCACAATTTACAGACAAGGAAAGTGGAGCTCAGCAGGGCGGGCAAGTTTCCTCCACTCACCCAGTTGTAGGTGGCAGGTTTCATGGCACCAGACCTCAACGAGGGCACGGTCTCCTTGGGAGTGTCAGGCAAATATGTAATCAGTGACTTAATAATAGCAACCGCTTAATGAGCTCTTACTGTTTCCACGTACTGAGCTACGTATTTTCTCTTCAGTATCTCATTCAATCCACATGGCTCCCCAGTGGAGTGGGTGTGATTATACCCATTCCAATAAATGGGGAAATGCAGCTGGGAGGTCATTTAATATGTCCAAAATTATACATAACAAGTAAATGGCAGACTCAGGACATGAACTTGGGCCTGAGACCAAAGTCTGGGCTCTCCACTGCACTTGGCTGCATCTTGGAAAGTCGAGGGTATCAAAAGAAATGCAAACAGTATGTTCTGGTGTTAAGTATGCAGTGGAAGTAGGGTGATGGGGAAGGGGTCCGTGGTTGAGAAGCAATCATATTTGCTTAGGAAAGGGGTATATCAGAGAAGATTACATGGCAGTTGAAAGCTGTCTTGATTGATGGACAGGATTTGAAAAGGTAGAGATGAATAGGGAAACACTAGATTCCTAGATGGAGGCAATGTTGCAAACATAGGCTCAGAGGTACTTCATATACAGATAATAATAATCCTGTTTAGAAAGAGGACATGGGCACTTGCTGTCATGACCAATTGTGAGGTGTTTTTGCAAGGAATGCGATACTAATGGTAAAGGATGGAAGTTTTATTTCATGTGATTTTTATATAAATTAGAGTCAAAATTATTCCTGTAAACATCATGGTACCTGCACTCAAAAACCTTGCCTTCTACTGGGAAGATAAACAATTAAGCAAGCAATTACTGTCCAGCAGTAAGTTCTATGAAAGGGTAGGCACAGGGTGACCCTGACAACTCAGCTTTCAGGAGGGCATGCTAGAGAGCGATGGCCAAGCCCAGAACTGAAGGTCAGGTGGGCACGTGGGATGGGATTCTGGGTGAAAGTAACAGCTTGTGAGACCCAGACAGGAGACAGACCACAGCTTATTTGGGAGGCTACAGGTGTTGAGCAGAAGAGAGGAGAGCAGGTGGGAATTGGTAACACGTGAGGCCAGAGGGGCCCACGAGAGGTCAGCTCATGAGGAGGCCGCATGCTGTGTAAGAGAGAGGATGTGAGAAGGTGTCTGGGCCCAGCGCAGCTCGGGCTGGCTTCCCATCGCAGTCAGCAAATCAATTACTCCCTCCACCGCCTTTTGCCTTGTGTATTTAGAATGCATGGAGTTAGCCTGCCAAACATCTGCTCTCGCTATTAAGCATGCCATGGTAACCATTGCACTCCCGTGCGTCAGCGCCACCAGGATTGGTAATAATCACAAGTGTCAAAAACGGGAAAGAATGGAGAAGGAAAGCTGTGCAAAACCCAGGGGCGGGATGATGGGGCCCCACCAGCTGCACCTGCTGCTGCCCCTGTTAGAGGCAGGGGAGTTGAGGCGACTCCGGCCTCCTCTTGCCCCTTCTGTTGGTCCCTCTCCCTGTATTATTCATCCACTGCTTCAGCCGACACTGGAAAAGGCGCCTTGCCTTTGCCAGAACAACATATGTGCCCCTGCATCATTGTGTGTGATACATAAACCCGCCAACAGCTCCCAGACCCAGGGGCCCTCGGGGTGAAGACACCACATTGACACAGGCAGGCAGCATGTGTCCTGGCAGGAACACAGCTCTGCAGACAGACAGACCCGGCTTAGGATTTCAGCGTCGCAAAAGTTCACAGGCTTGAGACCTTGGGCAAATCTCTTACACTCTCTGAACCCACCTGCCTCTTTTGTAAAATACAGGTAGGAACGTTTACCTCATAGGGTTGTTTGGGGGCTTAGAGACAACGGATGGGAGATGGCACAGCGATTTCCACAGAATAAGGAATCAAGCTTAGCTACTATGATCTTTTTAATTGAGCCCCCCAAAAAAATTCTAGGCACGATGCTGTGCACTTTATTCAAATTATTGACTCTCCGCAACCAGCCTATAAAGTAGACAACAGGATCCCCATTTTACAGGTAAGAGGACTGAGGTTAAGGGAAGTCAGGTGACGAGTCATAGAGCTGGTCAGGGCAGGTCAGAAGGTGAACTCTGGCTTCCTCCACAGCCCACGCCCTTCCTGCTTAAACCATGCAACCTTCCACACGTTCAAAATTCTTCATATGTTGAGCTGAAATCTCTTTCATAGGTCCCCGTTCTGCAACTAGAGCCACATAAAATAAGCCTAGTCTCTCTTCCAAACAAAAGCTTTTTAGGACTAAAAATAGAACTACTGTATGACCCAGCAATCCCACTACTGGGCATATACCCTGAGAAAACCATAATTCAAAAAGAGACATGTACCACAATGTTCATCACAGTACTATTTACAATAGCCAGGACATGGCAGCAACCTAAGTGTCCATCAGCAGATGAATGGATAAAGAAGATGTGGCACATATATACAATGGGATATTACTCAGCCATAAAAAGAAACGAAATTGAGTTATTTGTACGGAGGTGGATGGACCTAGAGTTTGTCATACAGAGTGAAGTAAGTCAGAAAGAGAAAAACAAATACCGTATGCTAACACATATATATGGAATCTAAAAAAAATGGTTCTGATGAACCTAGGGTCAGAACAGCAATAAAGACACAGATGTAGAGAATGGACTTGAGGACACGGGGAGGGGGAAGGGTAAGCTAGGACGAAGTGAGAGAGTGGCATTGACATATATACACTACCAAATGTAAAATAGATAGCTAGTGGGAAGCGGCTGCATAGCACAGGGAGATCAGCTCGGTGCTTTGTGACCACCTAGAGGGGTGAGATAGGGAGGGTGGGAGAGAGACGCAAGAGGGAGAGGATATGGGGATATACGTATGCATATAGCTGATTCACTTTGTTATACAGCAGAACCTAACACAACATTGTAAAGCAATTACACTCCAATAAAGATGTTTTTAAAAAAAAGCTTTTTAGGACTGCAGAGGCAGCTCCCATCCCCCCAACCCCCACCCAACCATCAATCTTCTTTTCTCTGAATTAAAAGGTCCCAAGCCTGGTTCACATACAGTCACTTTCTGCAGGATACCCTCCAAGCTAGGCAATGCCTCTCTCAGAGGTGTGCCCAGAACCCCTTGCTCCTGGATGCCTGGGTGAGGTTTACATCCTCCCTCCCAGCGCTACGAGTCACTGCATCTCGGGGTGCATACACAGTACCTGAACCTCCAGCTGGCAGAGCTAGTGCCATCACCTGGAACACACCCAGACGGCTTTTCCGCCTTTCCCTGGATCCTCTTCTCCAAGCCAAGAGTGCAGTACCGTGGGCTCCAGCGCCCTCTTGTGTAAAGGGAGAGAAATCTGCAGGAAATGGACACAGCATCAAGATGGAAGATCCACCTGAGGAGGAGAAATCTGATTGTCTCTGTTTTTAAAAAAAAAAACCAGCCAGCCTATCCTCGCAGCTGTTGTAAGTTTACGTCTCTGCCTTGAATGTCCCACCAAGTTGTTGTGAGCTGGGGGATTAGCCTGCAGTCAGTCATTAAGCCTGACTCCTCTGATGATGTCAGTCTATCAGGAAAGAGGCAGTTGTGTCCCCACGTGTCCACCTTTAGTAAAATCTCATTCAAGCCGCCACCCCCAGAGTTCTCTCAGCTTTGCTAAGGACACAAGGAGAAGGACATGTAGCCATACCTGGGCCCAAGCATCTGAAGTGGAGAGACCCTCCTACCTCTGCCCCATAGAGCCAGGGAGGTGACAGCAGTGAGGGATATGGGAACAAGAAAGGATACAACCCGAGGCAGTAATTGGGGGATAATTAAGAGGAAACTGAGGTCAGATGGCTCCTTGCATTGGCTCTCAGGGTTGCTGAAATACTCAGTGCTGCTCCCAGTCTCCAGCTTTATGAAAATGTTATCTGGGAGGGTTTGCCCAGTAAAGCAAGCAACCATTCCTTTCTCTACCAAAGATTCACTGGGGGTCGTTGGGCAAGTCACTTCACATCCTCTGGGCAGGGTGGTGTCAGAGGTCCCTTCCACTGTCATAATCAGTGAGCTCTAACATAGAGTCATTCCCAGGTTCATTTCAGCCATCTAGCAGACTCTGGAGGGACTGAGCCCCAGGATTGCTAGGATTTTATAATGAACTAAATAATACAGAACACATTTCCATGGAACACAAACTATCATCAAATCTTTGTTGAGCATCTAAAGTACTCAACAGATACGGTGTTGATGCCATGGTTTTCTTCCTTCATGGTAACAGGTCAGTTTCCAACAAGTCGAGAATGAACAAAAACATGAAGGTTTTTTATTGCTTATGTGCAGAAGTCAAACTCAGCAATTACAATTTTCTTATCCCTCATACAGAGAGTTATACAACATCAGCTTTTTCTGATTAAAACTCTGCAATGGTTTCAAAACTTTATGAACATAGCATGAGCCACTGAGTTACAACTTTGGACAGAGCAGCTGGGAGAGGCACAAGTCCATCACGAAGATGGCACAGAACTGCTGTTCTAGTCGTCTGCGTGCTCTGGTCCCCCCAGTGCCCACCAGCCCCACAGCTTCATCCTCTGACTGGTGTTGTCACCGTCCCTGGAACCACACACACTGTCCTTGGCCATGCAGCCAGGGGCAATGAACAGAACTGAGGTGCCCCCTGGCTCTGCTGGACTGACTGTGGAGAAGACCTCTAGGGCAGCGGTCCCCAACTTTTTGGTACCAGGGACTGGTTTCATGGAAGACAATTTTTCCACGGACAGGGGTAGTGGGGGGATGGTTCAGGTAGTAAAGCAAGTGATGGGTCAGGTGGTAATGAGAGTGATGGGGAACGCTGGGGAGCGGCAGATGAAGTTTCACTCTCTCGCCCGCCACTCACCTCCTGCTGTGCAACCCAGTTCCTAACAGGCAGCAGACAAGCAGCGGTCTGCAGCCTGGGGGTTGGGGACCCCTGCTCTAGAGTGAGCGCCAGCATCCAGCTGCCCTGTTCCAACTGTGTCTCTTCCCCCCACCTCTCCTCCCTGGGACTCTGGTCTCTCCTAGAACCCCAGCAGCTAGCCTCTGCTAGGAGGGTCCAGTCACTTATTTGTGGGGGACAACTGGAACCAAGAGGGGAAAGGAGTGAAGTGTGAGTGGCAAGACAAAAAAAAAAAAAAAAGACAAGAGAGGGATAAGTAACGAGGGAGAGAAGGAAGAGAATAATGAAACTGTGCTACAAAATAAATTCCAAGTATTTTCATCTGACTCCACTCAATCCCATCTCTTGTTTGGTAACTTCGGAGATCTTTTTCAAACAAACGTTTTTCGGGGGAAGGAGAGGCAGATACCACAAGGTTTTTATCGAGAGCTATAGTATTGCTTTCAAATAAGCCATTTCTGATTCATCTCTGTTTCATTTAATGTTATCATCTACAGATGGAGATCCCAGAGAGGGAAGAATTACCTGCATCGCTTTCAGGTCACATTCCACTCCTTCAGGAGAGCAGAGAAGAATTTTTCTAGCAATAGAAGCTCTGTGAACAGGGGGCTTACTGAGAATGTGAGACCCACAGCCCTAACCAGGCTGGGAGACTACCCAGCAATCTGTCTTTTCACATGCGTTGAAAACTTGGGTCTTTGATGTTGATCTCAAGATATAAATGATTCCGATTTCAGATTCATAAAAATACTAAGAAGACAGTACTATACTACCCCAAAAGGCCAGTAGATCAGTCCTTAAAAATAGCACGTTACAGCATAATCCTACCATGTCAGCATACAAGGCAGTCCCATTTTTCTCACGTGATAGGAAGATGAAATGAACTTTGCCCCAAGACTTAGACACAGGAGGCAGTGGCTGTGCTGAGTGTGTTTTCCATCTCATTCAAAATTAAAGCCCAGAAAGCTGAGCCTTGCTCACAGATACACGCTCAGAGATGGCACACACAAAGGCAAGTCTAGTCTGCAGGAGGCAGATAACAAGGCAGGTGCAGGCAAGCAGGGTCTGCTGCAGCCTGGAATGGAAACGCCAGCCCAGAGGACGCCTTGATAACGGAATCCCCATGCCTGCTGCTCCTGGTAGGCCATGTTAATGCAGCTTAAGGGTTATTTTCTTCTCTAAAGAATAGGTCGAGTTTTAAAACCGCATCTTCTTCCAGCCGACAGGCTCATGCTTTGCCAAGCTCTGTTAAACACTGACTCATTGGAAAGGAACAGCCCTTTCTAAAGGGGAAATTGGATGTATATTTGTAGAAACCTCCTTTAAGAGGTTTGCATAAACCCCTTGTGATTACATGGCCTGGAGATTTGTTCCTGGCTTTGTGGCTCCTCCAGCAAGAGCTTTCTTTCACAGTTATCTCAGCTCGTTCTTAAAATTTGTGTAAGCTTTTGTATCTGGAGTTTCCAACCTAAACCATAAAACTACATGTGTTCAAAGGCTGGCTGGTTCAGAGACAGAGGCCAAGGTCACATTTCAATGGGAGGGAAAAAAAGGGGAAGCTCAGATGTACACTGTAAATGCAAAATGATTGGTTTGTGGCATAGCGTTGCCTGAAGTGCTTAGATTTCTTTGATCTTGTCCCTTTCCACCACCCTCCACCAACACTGAGACATAAATGCCATGACTTCACAATGCATAAACAACCACCCAGAAAGTAAAACATTCAATCAGAGGTGCTAGCTTTGGCGTTATGGATGAAAACGTATACTGTTTACCTCTTTCCTCCAAAGTAAATTCAGCCAACCTAGTTGGTATGTGAAGACAGTCACAACTGAAGCCGTTGTCTGCTTTCATTGCCACTCACCCTTTTGCAAAGATGTTTCTATAAAGAAATCCAGCTGTTTCTGTTATTTTTTTATCAGCCCCACCTGCATTTTGTTCCTAGGAAAACCTGCTTAGTCCTCACCAGCAACCATGAGAAGTTCTGTTATGTGTTTGTGCTTCATGCATTAGATATGTCATTAGTGTGTAAAGCAGGAAGAACATGGCCTTGGGAGTCCAGCAGGCATGTGTTTGGTTCTCAGTTTTGCCATTTACCATCTGTGTGACCTACCTGAGCCTCAGTTTTCTCATCTGTAAACTGGGAATGGTAGGAATTAAAAAAATCTACATCATAGGGTTGCTGTGATGATTCAATCAAATGAAAATAAATATCTTTAAGGTACCCTGGATAAAGCAGGCCTTTCATAAATGTCTCCATGAAGGACTATAAGTAAAGACTGCCCTGGAAGTCTCTGGATGCAGGTAAAGATGATGAAGGAGAAGAGTGCTGTGGTGAAAGGTTGAGGCACTATCATAAGAAGACTGGGCTGAGCTTACGTTACTACCTGGCCAAGGGTCAGGCTTAATCAATATTACTTCTATGTGCCACCATCTTGCTTCTGGGCCAACTAATGGCAGGACAAGTAAGGATCCACAATACATGTCAGAAAGTAGCATCAGATCTTGAACACCACAACTCTTCCAAAATACCCTACCACACCCCAAAGGCATGGGAGGTTACCCATGATTTTACAACTTATCCAACCAACACAAAATCTTAATACCTTGTGATCATCAGAGTAATACTGTAACGTCATTCACCACAGCTCACTGTTATCATTCCACTGAGATGCTGATCCCAGGACAGCCACACAGCAAGACGCAGGAAAAGGGTGTGTAGGAGTCCATGCGGCCACACAGACAGAAACTGGACCACTCTGACAGTGGGTGACCACTCATAGTATCTCTTACATTCTGTCTTTTCTCAAAAACATAATAAATTGCTTCTCGTGTTAATGGCACAGTGTTGGACTAGCCCAGGTCTCAACCCTCTGAACTCTGCTCTTCTCTATCCATACACACTCTCTAGTTGATTTCACCTAATCCATGGCTTATATACCACCTACATCCAATATTTCTAATTTATATCTCCAGCCTGGCCCTCTCCTCTGAACTACAGGCGTCTAACTCACTACTCGTATCTTCACTTGGATATCTAAGTTATCTCAAATTTGACAGTTCCAAAAATGAACTCCTAACTCTCCACCACCATCACAACTCCAAACCTCCTCCAACGTCTTTCAGAAAATGGCAACTCAATTGATCAAACCAAAACCTTAGAATCATTCTTGACTCCTCTATTTCCCATGTACTCCATATTCATGTTATCAGCAAATCCTATAATCTCTCATCTCAAAATACATCCTCAATCTGACCTATTCTTGTGACCTTTCAAATATTATTCTGGCCAAAGCTCCCACCATCTCTCACCTAGTTTGTTGCAATAGACTCTTATCAGGTCCCATATTTCAATCGTGCCCCTTCCCAATATAATTTTTTTTTTCACATAGCATAAAGAGTTATTCTTTTAACACGTAAGCCAAATCATGTCAACATAGTTTCTGTTTGACGTAATGAAAACTTTCGGAACTAAATTGTGGTGATGGTTGCACAACACTGTGAATGTAGCTAATGTCACTGAACTGTATACTTTAAAATAGTTAAAATGGCAAGTTTTCTGTTATATATATATTTTACCTACGACCTTAAAAATGTGTTAATGTAATAACAAAAACCATTGAATTGTATGCTTTAAATGGAGAATGAATCTGTCAATGTGAGATTATACATATATAGGTAAGTTAATTATAGCTCAACAAAGCTGCTTAAAAAACAAAATGTCCTGGATAAAATAGAACAATTTTTTAAATTATCGAAACATTTTAATAAAAAGATAGTGTCTCATCACTTCTCACTCATTGGAGCCACTTTTGTGTTCATTGGGAAAAACAAAGTATTCAAAAGCTGAATATTTGCAAAGAGCTGAAAAGGGGTCTTCTCAGAGATTGATGGGATAATTGGTCTGCTTAGACACCCCAGAGTGAAACCAAATTCACCTTTAAACTTGTGAAATACAGTGTCAATATGCTGTTCTGGCAGACATTGAATGCAGAGATACCCAAACTCATCCCCAACACTACCATTTTCTTGGTGTGTTGCATTGTTTATTGACAATAGGGCAACACCAATTGTATCAATATTCAATTATAACATTATGACCATTTAAGTGTTGTTCACTGCTGAGCCTAGTAGTTCACTCTAATTATACTTCTTATTTAATTTTTTGTCCTTCCACGATTAATAATTACCTCTTTTTCTGTTTGTTTAGTTGCTTCTGTCACCAGCTCTAATTTTTCCCTAACTCTCCAACAATCAATTCTGAATAATATTTTTCACAAGGTCAAATCCATCACATCACCCACAAGATTTTATTTTTTTTCCTAGAGACATCCTTATTGAAGCTCTTCTCCTCCAGCTCCTGTTAGAACGGTTGTTCTCAGACCTGCCTCATGGCTGCCATCCTGGGATTTCCTTTGCCACTGTATTGCTAAAGTCCCAGTATTATGAGATGTGTAGATTATAGGTTTTCAGCTTTCTAGGTTTATCCCATTGACTCAATGCAACATGTACTTCAGTAACTTGCTACACAGGGATGTGGGGGAGGTAAATTTTTTGAAAACATGCATTTCTAAAAAGTCTACATTTTGCCTTCACTCTTTTTTATAAAACAAGTTTATTGAGATATAATTCACATGCCATAAAATTTACCCAGTTAAAGTATACAATTCAATGGTTTTTAGCCTATTCACAAAGTTGTATGACCTGTGCCATAATCCACTTTTAGAACATTTCATCACTGCAAAAAGAAACCTCATACCCATCAGCATCACTCCCTATTCTCCACCTCACCCCACCCCAGTCTCTAAGGATTTGCATATTCTGGACATTTCATATAATAGCAATCATACAATATGTGGTCTTTTGTCTGGCTTCCTTCAGAAAGCATAACGTTTTTCAGATTTATCCATTTCGTAGCCTGTATCAGTACTTCATTGCCACTTTTTGATTATTATGAATAAAGCCTCTATGAACATTCATGTACTAGTTTTTGTGCTGACCTGTGTTTTCATTTCTCATGGATATGTATATACCTAGGAGAGGAACTGCTGGGTTATGTGACAACTTTATGTTTAAGATTTTTAGGAACTTCCAGACTGTTTCCCAAAATTGCTGCACCATTCTTTATTCCCACCAGCAATGTATCAGGATTTCATTTGGTCCACATCCTCAGCAATACTTCAATTGTATGTCTTTTTTATTACAGCTATTCGGGTATGTGTAAAGTAATATTTCACTGTGTTTTTGTTTTTTTTTTAAATAGGATAGAAAGACAGTGTTGGGATTTGAGCGAGCCCATTAGATAGCCCTGCTCTTCCCTGCCTTAGTTTTACATCTTTTTTTTTAAACTTTGGGTTTTTGTTTTTTTTTTTTTTTTTTTTTTTATTTATGGCTGTGTTGGGACTTCGTTTCTGTGCGAGGGCTTTCTCTAGTTGCGGCAAGTGGGGGCCACTCTTCATCGCGGTGCGCAGGCCTCTCATTATCGCGGCCTCTCTTGTTGCGGAGCACAGGCTCCAGACGCGCAGGCTCAGTAATTGTGGCTCACGGGCCTAGTTGCTCCGCGGCATGTGGGATCATCCCAGACCAGGGCTCGAACCCGTGTCCCCTGCATTGGCAGGCAGATTCTCAACCACTGCGCCACCAGGGAAGCCCTTCACTGTGCTTTTGATCTATATTTCCCTAATGACTAACGATGTTGAGCATTTTTTCATGTGCTAACGGCCATTCATATATCTTCTTTGGAGAAATAATTATTTAAATCCTTTGCTCATTTTTAATTGGGTTATTTGCCTTTTTATTATTGAACTATAAGAGTTCTTTATGAACAGGAATCCCTTATCAGATATACAGATAAATATTTTCTCCTATTCTGTAGATTGTCGTATCACTTTCTTGATGGTGTCATTTGAAACACAAAGTTTTTAATTTGGATGAAGTCTAATTCTCATTATTCTATTTGATTCTCTGAATATTACCTAATTCCCATCCTATGAAACATTTCAGGGTCATCTCTTTACCTGATGCTCTGAAATTTTAAGATAACATACAATCATATGGGTCTTTTCCATGCATTGTGTTGAATACTGAGTAAGTCTGTTTAGTCTGAGACTAATGTCCTGTAATCTGCGAAAGTGTGTATCTGTGTGTGTGTGTGTGTGTGTGTGTGTGTTGTAATCTCTCTCACAATGGAATTTTCCTTATTTGTTCATCACAGTTAAGAAGGATACATGCGAAAACTGATTGTAAGATCCATGTTCAAGAGTAGAAGGGAACTCAGGAGTTCTCCACAGACTTTTACTAAATCCTCCAGGTTTCAGTGTCAAGCCTCTCCTTCATGGTCTGCTATGCCTGGTGTTGCCAAGTTTGGAGCCTTTCTGGTTCAATTTCTCCACAGAGCAAACATCCTGAATCCTGCCAGGATAAAGAAGGGGTAAATGCCTGCCTGCAAAGGATAATAGAAGAACTTTATTACAATATAGAAATAGAAAGAATACAATATTCTTTCTAGCCTCATGCATCACCCCCACCTTCCTTGGTTCCTCATCCTTCAGTTTCTAGAGCTTTCCAAGATTCTGCAGTGTAAGTTGAACTTGCTTTTTGCTGTCATTTCCCTGGTGTTCAACTCTCAATTTTCTGCTAAACCTCCATCTTCTTTCCCTTAGTGGATTAAAACTAAAACAATCATTTTATTTTCTCCCACCTTTTCTAAGGGCCAGGAATTCTGAAAGCACCCAAGTTAGGGGCTTCTGGCTTGGGGTGACTCATGCAGTTTTAGTCAAACAGTGTTTAAGCAGGAATGATGGGAGTCTGGAACAGCTGTGGGAAGGCCAGCTCTCTCTCCCCATGGAGTCTCAGGGCCTCTCCGTCTGGTCTCTCCACATGGGTCACTTTGGTGGCCTGAACATGACAGGACTTCTTAACCTGATGGCTCAGGGCTAAAGGACAAATGGTGTGAGAGCAAAGCAGAAGCTGCGTTGCCTCTCAGGACCCGGCTTCAGAAGTCACCAAGTGCTACTTCAGCTTCCTCTGTGTTACCAGATCCAAGAGGGGGGGTAGAGACCCTCCACCCATCAATGGAGGGAGATCAGAGAATTTGCAGTCGCATTTTGAACTGCTACATTCCTTTGAAAATTATCTTTATTTTCTTATTTCTTTTCAAAAAGAGGAGATAAGAAACAGCTGTCATTCAGACGATGACGACAAGCTGCCAGCCTTTGAAACAGCAGGTAAAGTGAAGTTGGAATTAATTAGCATTTAGAAAACCTGTGCAGTGTGTCACTCCAATGCAGAAGAAATGCATGTTGTTCCTTGCAAATTATACCACCTATTAAAATTAGTTTAAATAAAAAGACAAAAACATAGCTAAAAGTTTGAAACAAAAAATTCAAAAAACAATAGTTCCCTGCTCTCTCTTTCTCTTAATACTAAACTCACCTGTGTAAATTCAAACACAACATAGGTGAAAAACACGTCTGTGCTATTGCGTTCAGGAACACACAATAATTTCATGCGGGGTGTTCTATATAAAATTGCACATGACCATGTCCGGTGGTAACCCACACAATGGCTCTGCAGGAATTTGGGAGTTTTTTCTTATTTTTTCCTTTCCTTTTTGCTTTTTATTTGGAAATAATTTCAAACCTACAGAAAAGTTGTAAGAATAAAGATAGTACATACATAGAGCAATCAGTGAAGAGATAGTTTAAGGTCAGGAAAATATCCTGCTCCTCATTAAAATATCCCCTTTAGCACCATGGATGATTCTTGCCTGAACCATTCTTTATTATGATGATGTAGCAAAATGATGATTTCCCACTCCCTTATGTCTACCAGTTGGCACTGAACCTTCTGTTGTAAGCAAGAGCCCTTTCTTCTCCCCATCTATACATAATGAGTGCATATATACCCATCTATATACACACACACTATATATATATATACATATATCCATATATATAATGTGTACTATATATATGCCTTATTATAGATGTACTATTATATATACTAGAAAGATAAAACACATATTTACACATTATGTGGATAATGTATTTATATGTATATGTATATATACATATTAGAAACCATGAGGCCAAATTGATATGTCTAATTCTAATCCATGGGATTTCACATAAGGAATACTGTGAGCGTCAATAATTCTGTTCACAAATATTCTGGCTGTCTTCCTATGGTCACATGGTGGGATTACACTTTCTAGCCCACTTTTAAGTTAGACATGACCAATAGAATGTGAGCAGAAGTGATATATGCCACTTTTGAGTAAAAGCTTTAAGAGAAAATCAGTGCCTGATCACATTACATTACTGCAGCACAACTAAGACTTCTGACAAATATAATTTAATTCACATGTTTCAAGATCATTTTGATTCAGTTAATATGGTGGATTAAATCTGCCTATCTATCTATCTCTGCCCCTAAAACTCCACTAAAATATGAGAGCAAAGTAATAAAAAAAGAATATAGTTGGAAAAGGAGACAAAAGCAGACAATAGATGACAAAACAAAGAAAGAATGGAGAGCAAGCAGAGAAACCCACCTTATTTCAAATGAATAAAATACGCTGAAAGGGGGAAATAACTGAGTAATGAAAGAATGTAATATTCAACTATATAACCTCAGTCTTGGGTGAAGTGGGTGGTAGGAAAATAAAAAAAGAAATCCTAGTAGTAGTTTTGCTTTTTGTAGTGATATGGACTATTTCAATTCTCTAAACTTTTTTTTTTTTTTTGGCTGTGTTGGGTCTTCGTTGCTGCACGCAGGCTTTCTCTAGTTGTGGGGAGCGGGGGCTACTCTTCATTGTGGTGTGCGGGCTTCTCATTGCGGTGGCTTCTCTTGTTGCGGAGCACAGGCTCTAGGCATGTGGGCTTCAGTAGTTGCAGTGCATGGGCTCAGTAGTTGTGGTGCGTGGGCTCTAGTGCACACAGACTTCAGTAGTTGTGGCGCACAGGCTCAGTACTTGTGGCACACGGGCTTAGTTGCTCCATGGCATGTGGGATCTTCCCGGACCAGGGATCAAACCCATGTCCCCTGCATTGTCAGGTGGATTCTTAACGACTGCACCACCAGGGAAGTCCCCAAACATTTTAATTGCATTATAAGATTAAGCCAATATGTAAATATATTGATGATTTGGGGAACCAAGAGTCTCACGGTGAAAGAAGAGACATACAAATATGAAATGGAGAGAGGACATGAAAGAATTCTGTGGAGTTGGATTAGAATTAGCATTTCTTTCCCCCTATCTTGGCATTCATGGAAGTGTGTGTCAGGCTCCTTCATTAGCCTGGTCCCTGAGTGACTATGGTAAGCCACCTCACCCACATAGTACAAGTAGAGTGGATGAGAAATGAAATCTATGCAAAGGTGGAAATTTGTGAAACCTTCCAAAATCTTCCTGTTACTACTATAATAAAATCTATACCCCTTACTCTGGGCTACAAATCTCTACATGATATTACTTTGACCATTCATCCAAACTCATCTCCTACTACTCTCTCCCTTGGATTGTACTCTGGCTACACTGGCCTCCTTGCTAGTTTTCAAACTTTCCAAATGTTTACCACATCAGAAACATTTTGCACGTGCTTTCCCCACCTAGAATGCTTTCCCCACGACCTTGCCATGGCCAACTGCCTCAGTCCATGTAGGTCTCCATTCAAATGTCACTTTCTCAATGAGGCCAGCCCCTCCACACACACTGCTGTCTCTATCCACTTTCTCTACTTAATTTTCTTTCATAGCAATTATCATTGCCAGAAATTATACCATGTATTTATTTGTTACTTTTTTTTCCTCTAGAATGAAGGTAATCTATTCTTATTGTACCTTTATAACTCATCACTGCAGCCCCAGGACCTAGAACAGTGTCTAACTCAGAGAAGATGCTCATCAAGCATTTGCTGAATGCATGACTGAATGCTTCCCACACCCATCAGTAGTCCATAAGCCCCATGAAGACAGGTCTGGGGGCTTAGTGAGCATCAGGTAGAGAAGGTGCCTGGGCCCTGACACAGAGGACAGACACCCACTGTTGTAAATAGTTTGACTTGTTCCCACATGACACATCATTTGTACTCTCACATCCAGGAAGAGCAACTAGGACCAACCAGTGGAGAGTTTTTCCTGGACTTTCCTAGGTTTTCTCCAATTCTATGGCCTTGCTTATTTCTCTCATTCCTCTGGCTACACAAAATTTGAGTCTCTTCCGGTTGCTGAATACCCTTTCCATGCCATTGTACTGTCTACCTGAACCTCTTCCTCTAAAGCAAAGTGAACCATTTGTTTGCTTATTGTACCACCTGAATGCACTTAATCATTTTCATGCAAATCAATGACAGATACAAGAGGGACCATATCTTGTTCACTGCTTTAACTCTAGTGCCTGGGAGCACTGGATGGGGCCTAATGCACAGTTAGGACCTCAACACATATTTGTTGGATGAATGAATATGTGAATAAATGGTGGGTCCCAGTTTACATACCCTATATGTTGATTGACTGCATACCTGTATGCATAATACATGCTGCTACATAATGAGTACTCAGAAAAGAACTGGTCTCTCCTCCGGAGTTGCTCCTGGTTTCCACTGCCATTGTCATCTCTAGTTGTGCCTGGCTCTCTGAGCAGCAGTCTCCCCCTCCCAGGAAGGGTTCTTCCTAATACCCCTCTCATCTGTCCTCACTGTCTCCAACACCAATTAAACAACGCCTGATAACTTCACCTGGCATTCTGCATGTTGGCATCTGGATTCCCCCACCCCTAACAAGTCCCATGCCTCCTCTTGAATCTGCCATTGCTAAGCACCAGCTGATGATTGCCCAGACAGAAGCCATCTGCTAGTTATTAAGGAAAGTTAAATAAGCAGAGGAGCTCCAGGGAAGTTCAACAAAAAAAGATCAACATATGTGTAGAGAATTGGCAATGGGTTGGCTCCTCTGACACCAGGTTCATTATGGCTATGTTAAGCATGCCTCACTCAAGATTGCTCAGCTTATTGGCTCATGGGAAGCCCTTCTGATGCAGCCTGCCCTCATGCTCCTCCCTAAGGCAAAAGCAGCCCCACAGCACTTCATTATAACACATCTGTCACTCATTCTGTCTGAACCACAATCTCCTTAGGGACTAAAGTGGGTCTGGTTAAGGGCACCAGTTATTTCAATCTATATAATGCTTTTTAAACTTTGTATTGAGGGGGTCAGTCAATGATGAGCAAGACATTTTTCCTGTTCTCATGAAGATTATAATGGAGTAAAGGCATGGTCTGGATGACAAAGATGGGAAGCAAGGTATAAGATCCAATCCAATGTTGTTCTCAGAAGTCAACAAGGGCCAAAACCAAGAATGTCAAAACCAACACTTAAAAGCTGAGCCAAAGCCATGATGCTAAGCCAAGGGCCAGAAGTTACCTGGACATGGCATGGAAAGAGCAAAGTCAGAAGAGAAGCCAGGAGGGGGTCCTAAGTGATGAAGAGTAGGGCTGAGGCTCTTCGAGCTTACTTTTAATGGCTATGCATTTCCTGGTACACAGGGAGGTCAGAATGGTTCTTAAGGAACAGGGTGGGGCTCATTCACATGTTCATTTATTCGGTATTTGTTCATTAACTGCTGTGCACTAGACTTTATGCCATATGATCTAAGAGGTAAGGGAGATATATAGGACTCAAGCCCGCTTACAGGATTCTAGCAGGCTTATGTGAAAGATAAAACCCTATACACTAACTGAAATATTAAGACACTAAGGGAAGCTTCTGATTTAGTTATCTGAAATAGAGACATTTTTGCTTTATTTTTTAATGCGAAAGACCTCAAGAAAAATGCTACAGAAGGGTAAGTTGGAGGACTCTTTATTTCAAGCTTGGAAAAATTGGAAAGGTAGAATTTTTTCTGGGCCTTGAAGCCATGTGGAAATTGGACATACAAACGTAGTCAGGAAAAGCTTTAGAGATAAATTAAAAGGAAGTCTTGGGGCTTCTCTGGTGGCGCAGTGGTTGAGAATCCGCCTGCCAATGCAGGGGACGTGGGTTCGAGCCCTGGTCTGGGAAGATCCCACATGCCGCAGAGCAACTAGGCCCGTGAGCCACAACTACTGAGCCTGCGCGTCTGGAGCCTGTGCTCCGCAACAAGAGAGGCCGCGATAGTGAGAAGCCCACGCACCGCGATGAAGAGTGGCCCCCGCTCGCCGCAACGAAGACCCAACACAGTCAAAAATAAATTAATTAATTAATTAATTTTAAAAAAATAGAAACACTCCTTTAATTTAAAAAAAAAAAAAAGGAAGTCTTAAAGCAGTGTAGTGTGGTGGGAAAGAACATGAACATGGCAGTCAAATTAATCAGAGTCAAATCTTGGCCCTGTCACTTAGCCGTTGAGTGACCTTGAGCAAGTTATTTAACCTCTCCATGCTTCCATTTCCTCAGCTGGTGCGGAAATTATTTGCAAAAGAGGCTGCAACATTCCTTCTCATACTCCTTGTAAAGTGACTTCACCACTCTTCCCTTCAAAAGGAGGACTCTGGAGAGTCCCTTCAATTTGGGCTGGTTACCTGTTTTGGCCAATAGAACATCACAAAATGATGCTGTGCCAATCAAGCCTTGGGCCTTAAGAAGCTTTGCAGTGCCTGCTTTCCCCCTCTTGGAAGCCAGCCACCATGGAAAGAAACTCAAGCCAGACTACTGAGTGGTGGCAGACCACGTGGAGAGAGAGGCCACGTGGTGGAGAATCAAGGTGTCTCAGCAGAGAGCCAGCACAAGGCCTCAGACGTTACACGAGACCACTTTGGATCTCCCAGTCTCAGTCAAGCCCCTGCAGGCAGCACCTCACAGAACTGTGATGAACATCCTTGCTGAGCTCTGGAAGTCCAAAGTCCTGACCCATAGAACTGAGAGCAATGAAATGGCTGTTGTTCTAAACCCCTACATTTGAGGATGATTTAGATACCTGCTACAGATGGTCAACAGCCCAGCTATCTAACTCATTCTGTATATACCTCATAGACTTTCGCTAGCAAAACAGAAACAACTCCATGAATTCCAAGGGTAAGGAGTTGGATATAGGAGTTGAGGAACTGCACGTCATTGGAATAGCTGGGGGAGCAAATGTCAGGGAAGCCAACCCTGAAGACTGAGCCCAAGGAACTGAAATGGGTAGTTCAAAATAGCTTGCCAGAAAGATGATGGAGATCTCCGAAAAGTTTCCACCAGTAGTGTCAGTCTATAGCAGAAAAGTAAATGGTCTCAAGAGCTTGTAAGAAAACCTCTGAGAATCCCTTACCTGCCTTTGCTCATGGCTTCAGCTGACTCTTGCTTTTCCTTCCCTCCCACTTTCCAAATCTCCTCCTGGTGATGCTCAGTGGCCAGCTCTAAGCTGAAACCCCATCGGACGGGGATTCCAGTACATGGAGCCCATGGCTTCTTAGAGCCCTTAGGTGGAATGCCAGTGATGTCAAGTTGACAACAGAACATGCAGCCCAAGGAGCAATTTATTCATTGTTAGAAAGTCTTGATTCTCCCGGTCAGTTTCTTGAATAGGACCATGTCTCCTCCCTACCCCCCAAAATCTAGTCAGGTCAGATGATAGAGAACAAGGTTTAAAAAAAAAAAAAACCTGGGTATCCAAGAATGTCCAAGGGATATTCTCCTCTTTCTCCGCTGAGCATAGCACACATAATAGCAGCAATCCTAGATAATCCGGAGAATAATCCCAGGTGACTAAGGTCATTATGAAAAGCCCCTGGCAAGAAGTCTCCTGCAAAGGAAAAGTAATAAAGGCTTCTAGCCATAGGAGATCAAGACGTCTCACTACAGAGGTTAGGACCTGCCATCTAGTAATTGGAGGTGACTGGTGTTTTATTCATGACTGAATTGTCTGGGGGACATGTACAGACTTACTGGTAGTTATTGGCATTCACTTATCACTTCACAAACACTTTTTGAACTCCTCCCATGAACTGAGAAGGTTGTCAGAGATAAACAGTTTCTTCCCACAAGTCTTGCAGAAAATTGGGACAAATAAATCAAAAATCTATAATTCACTAAAAAAAATTATAGTTGGAGAGAATGTAAAGATTTTATCCAAGCACCAAACAAGGAAACAACTGAGTCTAGGGGTTAGGGGTGGAATTTGGAAAATCTCAAAGATAAATGGCTTTTATATGCATGCTTTTGAAAGATGATTAGAAATTCATAGCAGACAAAGGAAGTCAAGTACATTCCATGCACATGCAAAAGCACAGAAATGTGAAAGTGTATGGTGCAGCCTTGGACTCAAAGTTGTGCGGTTGATCTGAGATCAAGTACGTCAGGGTACAGGAGACAATGCTCAGAGCCAGTGTGGAAGCATAGGTTGGGCCAGGTTTTAAAGACTCCTGAATGCCATTTTGGAGTTGGACTCCTGTTCTTTAAGTCAGTATTTTCCAAATACACTTGCATTTGCACCGAAGGTTGCACAAGGCTCTCCGTTGAGATGCTGAAAAAAATTCTGAACTTCTATTACTATTGCTACAACAGCCATTAAAATGAAGCACCCAAGTAAACTGAAATAGAGTAACACAGTGTTGAACAAAGAGCTTCAAAAACAATCAAGTACATCCAATCATATGACTCTCACCATAAAATATGATTATTAGTGCAATAAGATTTTTATATGTTTACAAAAATATTGTAAGAATTGTTCTTATTTTTAATCCTTTTATTTTTATTTTTATGTGTTTTATAACATACATGATTCATGACTATAGTAGTACATCTATACAATTTATAAATACCTAAATAAATCTATGCTGTGGGTACATGCTAAGAAGTATTTTATTAATAAATGTACATAATCAAAATATTTGAAGGCCACTCCAGCAAGTAATGGAAAGCCAGCAGAAGGTTTTTTTTGTAAAATAGTGGCCTATTAATGTAGACTTTTGGACATTTTGCTCTGGCAACTGTTTGGAGAATAAGTGAAGGAGAAAAAGAATGGAGGCAGGCAGGGAAACCATTTAAGAGGATGTTTCAATAGTCAAGGTGGGAAATAAGGATGCCTGAACTAGTTGTTTTCTATTGTTTAAAATTCGAGATAAAACACAATTAAGAACATTTGAAAGCAAGAGGTACCAGCTTGCTAGTGGGTTTCACGGTCCTAGGGTCTGGGAGATGCAAAGTCAAGAAAAGCATGACATTCCTCCCAAAATAACTCAGGCTCTTGGTGGCAGAAATACAGGGGTCACACAGAATTTTTTAGTTGGGCCTTATGGGGGTTTCTTGTAGTACAAATGGAGGCAAAGGGTATTCCAGGCCATGGGATTGTGTATGCAGAAGCCCAGAAGGAAGAGAATGCCTGTCATGTGCAGGAAATAGAGAGAAAAACCTTAGATGGAACCAAGGATGGATAGGTTATCTGGCCCCAGATTACCAAGGGCTAGGAATGCCATGGTCCCAACAGAATTTTATCTTGTGATCAGTTCAAACTATGAAAGTTCTCTAGAAAAATGCTGGCATGGCTAGAGTCTCATCAATGGCTTTACGTCAAGTGACATAGTGGTTGGAAGAAAACAAGAATATAGCAGGGTTCTCCTGAAAACTAAGAGAGCGGGCTTGCTTCTACAATTTCACGCTGTGACCACATGGGGGCAGTCTCAACCCATCGCATCCAAGGAGCGGTTCAGAACTTCAGATTTCACCTGAGCTTTCCAAATAACCCCACTCTCAAGTACTGTTCTGTGTTGCCTGTCTTTGGGAGAATGACCTTTTCAGAAATTAATGGTGTTTTATGGGTTTTTACTAAATAGCCTTGGAATTTCCCAGGTCAAATTCTAATCTGTTCTTTTAGTTTTCAAACTTCAGAGGTGACATTCCACAGGACCTGGCAATGCAGTCCCTGACGTATCTTCCAAACACTCTTCGCTTTACAAAATTCAGCATGCTATGTAGCCTAACCTCATATCATGCATTTTATAGATAAGAAAAATAAGTCCCAAGGAGGGTCATGGCCAGAGAAACAGTACAATTGGAGAATTAAAGTACCTAGAAAAATGAAAAACAAGAGGAGTGGTTAGGGGCACAGACAGTCTGGGTCTGAGTCCTGTCTTCATCACTTAATGGATGAATAACTTCAGGCAAGTTCCTCCTCTTCTGTGCCTTGGTTTTCCCATCTCACCTTCCTCAGATTAAATTAGTCTCTAAAATATTTTTTAAATGCTTTAAATGTTACCAGTACTTAACAAGTACTACATGCATTGTGTGATCATTATAATTTCAAAGATTAAATTTTTATATTTAGAAATTCTATTGATGCTAACATAAATATGCCATTTTGTTATGTGTAAAATAACCCATTTTTACTTTATAAAATCTAATCTCTTCATTATCTTTTTGAATATTTGACCCACTTAACCTTAATGTCTCTTTCAGATTGCTTCATCTTCTGTACTTCCTAGAATGTGAATTTTATTATTCTTCTTTCCTTTCCTTTTTTTTCATCTGCTGACATAGTCAACAAATATTTATTGAGCATCTATTTATGTGCTAGTCATTGGCGATATCAATTGGTGAACAAAACAGAGTTTTATAAACTCTGTGCTCCTCATGGATCTTACATTCCACTGGGGGACAGAGGGAGAGAGAATAAACAAAAATCAGAGCATGTGGTATGCTAAGTGAGAATTCGTGCTATAAAGAAAAATAAAACAGGGGACTTCCCTGGTGGCGCAGTGGTTAAGAATCCACCTGCCAATTCAGGGGACACGGGTTCAATCCCTGGTCCGGGAAGATCCCACATGCCGCAGAGCAACTAAGCCTGTGCGCCACAACTACTGAGCCTGCGCTCTAGAGCCCACAAGCCACAACTACTGAGCCTGCGTGCCACAACTACTGAAACCTGTGTGCCTAGAGCCCGTGCTCTGCAACAAGAGAAGCCACCGCAATGAGAAGCCCGTGCACTGCAATGAAGAGTAGCCCTCGCTTGCCGCAACTAGAGAAAGCCCGTGCGCAGCAACAGAGACCCAATGCAACCAAAAATAAATAAAATTTTAAAAAGAAAGAAAGAAAGAAAAAGAAAACAGGAAGGGGAGGAGTTGCAGTTTTACATAAGGTAGTCAGAAAAATCCTTCTTGAGACCACAATTTCTGAGCAAAGACCAGAAGGAGGGTAGGGAAAGAGCCATGTAGATATCTTGGGGAGGGGCTTTGTAGGCAGAGAAAAGAGCAGGGGCAAAGGCTCTGAGTCAGGAGTGTGCCTGGCACGTTCAAAGATGGAGGCATGTGGACTGCAGTAGACTGGAAGATCTGGGAGAGTACTAGATAAGGTCAGAGAAACCACAAGAGCCAGACGGTAGGGCCTGCCAGCACATCATGAGGACTGAAGTTGTTGCACAGCTATCTGAGCAGTTGAATGACATGATCTGATTTTGTTTTGTTTTGCTTTGTTTTTTTAAATAAATTTATTTATTTATTTATTTATTTATTTTTGGCTGTGTTGGGTCTTTGTTTCTGTGCGAGGACTTTCTCCAGTTGCGGCGAGCGGGGGCCACTCTTCATCGCGGTGCACGGGCCTCTCACTGTCACGGCCTCTCCCGTTGCAGAGCACATGCTCCAGACGCGCAGGCTCGGTAGTTGTAACTCACGGGCTTAGTTGCCCTGTGGCATGTGGGATCTTCCCAGACCAGGGCTCGAACCCGTGTCTCCTGAATTGACAGGCAGATTCTTAACCACTTGCCACCAGGGAAGCCCTGATTTTGTTTTTTAAAAGAACCGCTCTGGCATGAATATGCGTGCATGAATGTGTATGAATGTTCCAAAGGCAACCACAGAAGCAGGAAGACCAGGCTTTTGCAATAATCCAGATGAGAGATGAGGATACTTGTGAAAGTGTGTCAGCAGAGGAGGCAGTGAGAAATGCTGGATATATTTTGAAGATAGACACCTCAATTTGCGAATTTACATTTGAAGTGTAAGAAACAGAGGAAATGAGTATGATTCAAAAGTTCTTTGCCTGAGAAACTAGAAGGATGAACTTCTCATTTCTGAGATCTGGAAGACACATCCTGAATCCCAGGTGCTTCTCTCCATCTTTACTCTCGCTGCTGAGTCATTATCTACCAGCCTATTCGCTACAATAGTTTCCTAACCATTCTCCCTTCCTCTGTTCTTACACCTGCAAACCATTTTCTTCAAGGAAGGAGGGTCATTTAACAGAAAAAAAAAGCAGATCATGTCACTCTTTGATTAAAAAACTCCAGTGGCGGTCTTCTCTGGTGGTGCAGTGGTTAAGAATCTGCCTTCCAAGGCAGGGGACACGGGTTTGAGCCCTAATCCAGGAAGATCCCACATGCCGCGGAGCAACTCAGTCCGTGAGCCACAACTACTGAGCCCACGTGCCACAACTACTGAAGCCCACGCTCCTAGAGCCCATGCTCTGCAACAAAGAGAAGCCACCGCAATAGAAGCCTGCACGCCACAAAGAAGAGTAGCCCCCGCTTGCCGCAACTAGAGAAAGCCCACGCACAGCAACAAAGACCCAATGCAGCCAAAAATAAATTAATTAATTAAAAAAATAAAACCTCCAGTGGCTTCTAATCAAAATTAAAATAGACTCCGAACTCCTTACTGTGGCTTACAAATTCCTTGTCTGACATGATTTCTATTCTCCTACCTCTGGAGCATTCCCGTACCCCTGCCCCGCCACATGAATACACCAAGATTCTTCCCATATAGGGTCACTATTAGTCCTTCTGCATGATTCTGCCCTCTCCTCTCAACTATACTATCTTTTTTTTTTTTTTTTTTTGCTCCTTCTTAGCATTTAGCTATGAGTTAACTGTTCCTACTCAGGCAGACCTTCCTAGACCACCAACCCTTAAGAAACAACTTGTCACTTTCTTTCAAATAGCTCCATTTTACTTTCCTGAATAGTGCTTAGGGTCATCTGATTATTTTTGTAATTGGTTTATTATCAGCTGTCTCCAACCAGAACGTAAGTTCCACTAGAGCTGGGGCCTTGTCTTCTTCCCCACTGTATCTCCAGAGCCTAGAATAGAGCCTGGCCCACAGTAAGTGCTCAGTAAGTGGTTATTGAACAACAATGAATAAAATTCCTCATCGCTGCAGTGTACACACTTCTCACCTGTACATTTTCATTAATCACGGAGGGTCAAAAGGGCTTTAGTATCTGGTCAACGTCAGTGGCTTGTAACAAGTTTCATCCAAAACCATTCCATCGGGCTTAACTTTGTCAAAAATCCAGAAAGAGAAAAATTAAAGCCAGACCAATGAAGTAGTATTTAGTAAGGGTTTATTATGCACATAAGAACAGTTCACAGATTGGCAGCTTTCAAACTCAAAACTGTTAGGAAGCTCAGAGGTATGACTCTTCAGGGTGATGTATAAAATGAAAATTAGGAAGCTGTTCAACCTTTCCAATGATTGGTTATTATAATGGAAGTTTCCAGATGGCAGGGGATTGATAATAGTGATTATTTTATAGCATTGTAGGAAGATGACTTAAATTTCTTGTATGATTATCAGAGGCAGTTACAAGAAGCAATCTAAGTTAAGGTTCACTTATATTCATGAAAGAAGCTAGATTTAGTGTTTACGTGGCTTCAATGGTATTGTCTGCTCAGGGAATTTTCAAATTTGTTCTTCATTTTGTATATTACTTTGACAAACTTTCAGTGTTCTAACCTCTTCTGGACCAACGTTAGGGTAAAATTGGCATTAAACATTGATGCCAATCCTCTAATTACATCCACCTGCTTCCTTTTTTTAAAATTTTATCCATCACTCTTCCCCATCCCTGTTGATTCTCGCCGCCTCTAAACATTTGTCACATGTTGTATGATGTAATGTGTGTGTATAGTAATATGTGTGTATAGATATGTGTGTATATCTGTGTGCATATACGTATCTTTTTCATGTACTACATAGTCATGTTTACATATGTATATGCATTTGTGTATGTGTGTGTGTGTGTGTATGTGTATATATACATATATATGTATATGTACACCATTTGACCATTTAGCATCCATTGTCACTTATATGTTAATAGTACCCTGATTTTCTTTTGGGAAATTAAATCTTCCCCTCTGGGTGACATCATGTTAGGATAGTAAATCAAGGCAGCTGACTTTCCTAGCAGAGGAACAAGCACGTGACTTAAGCCAAGCCAGCAGGAATCTCTCCCCTCAAGCTTTGGAGCAGTAAAAGACTGGAGGGAAAGGAGGTAGAGTCCCTTCTTTCCAGCAGCAGCATCAGATGGGATAATGGAACGGGACCTGCAGCCTAGATGCCTGGACATGTCATTAATCCAGTCCTGGATCTTGTCCTATTTCTGTCTCATCTCTTAGTCTCCAGTTAGTCCTGCAACCATGTCTCTTTCTAAGTTATGTAGAGTTGATTTTTTTTTTTGCATACATGATTTTGTCTTTATTCTCAAGAATCAAATATTTCATTCTATTTATATGTGCAATACGCAGCATTTTCTTATCACTTTCAATTTTTATCTCTAATAGCCACTGAAATAATACCTTTATCTTACTAGCAATCCTATCACTCTCACTACTTTTTTCTGCACTTATTTGATATGTACAAAGCAAAAGGACAGTGGAATAATAAAACAAAGGTAGGTAAGAGCTTAAAAGTATATACGATCAATAACCATTGTGCATGTGTATGTGTGACAGAGTGAGTTGATACAGTTGTTCGGGAGCGTAGCATTATTTGAATTTGTAGAAGTTATTAGTTAAAAGTTATCAGATAGAGTAATTTTAGGGTGTAGAGAATGCCAAGTGATACAGGGAGTAAATGCTAAACAAAGAGAGAGAAACTTCTTAAATAATATAAGATATAATAATAAAAACACTTCACAAATCATTTTGACACTCATTATCTCACTGGTATTGCCCTACAATTTTGAGGAAGATAAATACAAATTGTTGGTCTCCATTTTAATGCTAAAAAAGTGAAGTTTGGAAAGGCTAAATGATTTCCTGAAAGTCCTTTAGCTATTAGAAACAAAACCCAGAATAGAATGTAAGAGTTTTGAGGGTGATTTTTTAGTTCATGGCTGACCACCTGACCCTAACTAGCTTTAAAACAAAGTGGAATGTTTTGGTGATGACACATATATATTTCTGCAACATCATAGAAATAAAATCCCCACCAGAAAATAATGACAGTATAATGTGCAACATTACAGCATAATTGGGACTGGTGAGCAAAATGGCCAGTCCATAATGGACTTCCAGCTATGAGAAGCTAAGAGACAACAGGGACTGTCTCAGGGCGTGAGTAACAGTGACATATATACGGTCTGCAGTGCATAAGGAGGAAACATCTAAAACATACAAAGACTAATCATAGATCTGGGAACTCACGTTCCTTTGGGCACAGCATCTAGACTGTAAGCTCCATGAGAACATGGACTGATATATATTTACCTAACATTGTATCTCCTTTACTAGCAGGAGAGGTGATACCTGCCACATTGGAGGTATACAAAATTTGTTGAATGAACCTCCACTATAGCAGCCAGCTATATTGAACTTTAGTTACTTCTCTACATCACACATGTGCCTCATTGCAAGAAAACTACAAAGCTCCGCTGCTCTCTCTGTGACTTCCCAAATAGATTCAGTTAGAAACAGTACTCACTGGCTTTTAAAGAGTGAGGGGGTGGGATCCTTAGAATTAGAGTCCAAGGATGATTCAGTGAGCAGTGTTAGAGACTCATCACTTACATTTGCAAGCCCTTGCCCAGAAGGTGAATAATGCAGAGGAGGAACGGAATAACAGAGGGCAGTTACTGCCAAAGTAACCCTCTTACTCTTTACCCTCCTGAGAATAAGCTACACCCCACCTCCATATTTTGTATTTATTGGAGTGTCCGATTAAGAAATTAAAAGGAGCATGCCCTTAATCCCAAAAAGGTACATGAAGGTAACACTTGTTAAATAAAGCAAAAAAGAGTTTTCTGGAAGGAAAAAGAGCACAAGAAGTAGAGAGTCAAGGGGAAGGAATCTTGCTGTGAAACTGGCAGAGGGATGAAACCTCTGGGAGCAGAAACGGATGCATATCAGAGGGTGGCATCTTTAGACACAAGGCATTGCACTCAGTCTTCATGACTAAGGTGCAAAAAGTGGAAGAGATGGGGCAAGACAAGGACGCTTTGCTACCACTGATTCCTGGGACTAAGCAAAGTGGAGCACACAGAGTCTTGCAACTTTGATCCAAGGCAACCTACTTGAATTCCAACTCTGATCCACAAGATAGATATGTTTACAGGTGGTTCCCAATGAGCTTGGCACACAACTTATCACTAACACAAACTGCTCTCCTATAATACTAATGATCCCCTTTTCTCTTTTAGCAAGAGAACCCCACCCCAGGTTTTAGATAAACACGTGGCTGCCAGCTCAAGGCTTCGTTTACCAGCTTCTCCTGCAAATTAGTTGTTGCCATGTTGCTAGGTTCCTGCTGATGGTGTTCCTGGTGAACTTAAGGTTCTTGCCTCATCGTGGAAAGAATTTGGAAATGAGACAGGGAGGTTAAGAAAGTAAAGTGAAGATTTATTTAAACAAGAATACACCCTCAGAGGGAGAGTGGGCAGACAGGTGAGTAGGTGCTGCCCTGGGTTTCCTAAGCAAGCCAGTTATGAGCTGCACACAAATGAAGGGACAGAATATTCATTGGGAAAGGAGAAGTTTAGGGGTCATATTACCTGATTTTCATCCCAGCTCCATCTTCCCAAGGGGAGGAGGGATTTTTGTTCTTTTTTAGCTTAGATCAGAAGTGCCATGGCGAGACTAACCAGCCAAGCTTGCCTACAGTTAGCAAGCAGACTCCTGAGAACACACATCTCACCCTTTGGGAAACTTTGTCTTTGTTTCAACAAGTGGAATGAAATTTCTGTTTTCTCATCCTTTCTCACACCTTTTATCTACAAAACTATAGATTCATATGCTGATTCTTTCGATAATTCTAACTGCTAGATATGTGGTCAGCTTCCTATTTGTGGGTCTTCAGGATTGCCTTGATGGGTTTCCCCCTTATAGGGAATGGCTTGAAAACAACTAGCTACAACAAGTCTCTCCAAAGTGCCAGGTCCAGGTCAGGTTTCAGGCTTATTCCTAAGGGGTTGAAATCTTAATCATATAAGACTTGGATCCAGGACTTGGAACTCAAATATTTCTAATTCGGTAACTATTCCCCCAAATTTAGGCAGGACTATGCCCCATCTCAGCAGGAAGTAGAGCAGCTATTGCCCCATTCCCTGAAAGATTTGGGGAAAGATAAAACCGAAGTGGGGATTAAAACTGAGTCCCCTTAAAACTGAGTTCCTCTGCAGAGTTTATGATTAACATCTCTATCCAAAATGATTATTCCTTTTCTTTCCCAACATCTGTTCTCCTCAAGTATCAGAGAAAAGGGGGGAGTGAAACTGACTGGGGCCCTGTGGGGCTCCTGGGCATGGAGGCCTTTTTTGTCCACCATTTCTTGTAGGCAAGACTCTAGTCTCCATGACCTTCCCTGAGTTCCAAAGCCCAGATTCAAACAGTTGCTAATCAAGGAAAGAGCAGCCAAGAAACCACCTGAGGCAAGATTAAGGGACCAGAGAAGCTCATCAAGAATAGGAGACTGACCACCTAAAACCCTGCACACACCCTAATCTTGTTAGGAACCCCACCCTTGAACATTGCCATAAAACTTGTCAACTACAAATTGGCACTTGCCATCTACCTCTGTAAGGATTAAATCACAGTGCTGCAGCAACTGCTGACCTTCAACATCCCCTGAAGGGAGTTCAGGGTGGAGATTAGGAATGAGGCATTCTGTGCTCTGAAAAAACTGGCAGAACAGATCTTCATATAGTTAGATATTTTGAGGAGCTGATTTTGAAACCGTGCACCTCAGATTGGGACTTGAACCCATATGTCGGGACTCGAACCCAGCCTAAACCCAGATTGGGACTTGAACCTACGCAGCTGGGATTCAAACCCTGCCAAAGCTCACAGTCTTCCAACTGAGATCATACACCTGGTTTCAGGACTTAATGAAGCTCAGGTCCTTGATGTCTCATTGCAGAAAGAATTCAGTGAGAGACAAAGTGATAGATAAGAAGTGGATTTATTTATTTATTTTATTATTATTTTTTTTAAATTTATTTATTTATTTTTGGCTGCATTGGGTCTTCGTTGCTGCTTGCAGGCTTTCTCTAGTTGCAGCGAGCGGGGACTACTCTTCCTTGCGGTGCTCAGGCTTCTCATTGCGGTGCTCAGGCTTCTCTTTGCGGTGGCTTCTTATTGTGGAGCACGGGCTCTAGGCGTGGGGGCTTCAGTAGTTGTGGCTGGTGGGCTCTAGAGCGCAGGCTCAGTAGCTGTGGAGCCTGGGCTTAGTTGCTCCGTGGCATGTGGGATCCTCCCGGACCAGGGCTCGAACCCCTATCCCCCTGCATTGGCAGGTGGATTCTTAAACACTGCGCCACCAGGGAAGCCCAAAGTGGATTTATTTAGAGGGAAGCACACTCCACAGAGTGTGGGCCGTCTCAGAAGGTGAGAAAGGCACCAGGGTATGGGGTTGACAGTTTTTATAGGGGTGGGTAATTTCATAAGCTAATGAGTGGGAGGAGTAGTCCAGCTATTTGGGGAAGGGGCAGGGATTTCCAGGAATTGGGCCACTGCCCACTTTTTGATCCTTATGGTCGGCCTTGGAACTGTCATGGTGCCTGTTGGTGTGTCATTTAGCTTGCTGATGTGTTACAGTGAGCATATACTGAGGTTCAGGGTCTAGTGGAAGTTGACTTGTCCACCATCTTGTACCCATTTGGTTCTAATCAGTTTATGTCATGTCCTCGGATTATGTCATTTCTTTAAACTTTGTGCCCTGCCCCCTTCCTTCCTGTTTCAATTTTATAAGCCCAATTCTTGCATCTCCTCATATCTAGAAAAGCAGTAAATTCCTTCATGGTGACGTCTACTCCTCATGACTAGCAGAAACCTTCTGCAAAAATATGTGCTTGATTGCAGGTACACCCCCTTCACCAAAATCACATATATACTGACCTTCCCCCTACCTCTTTGGAGCAGTTTCTCAGAGCTATCTGAGATGCTGTCTCCCAGGCTATCGTCCTCATTTTGCCCCAAATAAAACTTAACTCACAACTCTCACATTGTGCATTTTTTTAAGTTGGCAAACTCCTCACCAAACTCTCCTGGATTGGGACACATAGTTTTCGAGGGCAGGAGCCCGCTGTGTCCCCCTTCGCCTGGCAAAGCAATAAAGCTATTCTTTTCTACTTCACCCACCCCCTCAAAAAAAGTGTCATGGCGTCAGCACATGATGGGAACTTCTTACCTGCAAGGCTAATTTTATTGTAATGAGAGCATAATGAGCAACAGGTTACATTCAACCAAGGGATTCCTGCTTTTCCCCACCTTTCTTTGTCTGCCACCAGGACACTTATCACCCAAAATATGTGGTTTCCTGTGAGTATGAAGGTTTCCATTCTTCGTTGTCTGCCTATGGACCCCCACCTTTTACAAGATGCATGATTTCCTGTCACCTAGCCCCTGCCCTCATGTCTTTGCTCATATCTAGCTACCTGCCTGCTGTAACAATGGAATATGAGTAGAAGTGACAAGAACAATTTCCCCATCGTGACTTGAAAAAAAATAGCCACTTGCCCTCTTGACCTCCTTCCAATGAGTGAAACCCAGTGGGGCCCTGTGGGGCTCCCAGGCATGGAGGCCCTTTTGTTGCACATTTCTTGCAGGCAAGACTCCAGCCTCTCCAGCCTCCATGACCTTCCCTGGGTTCCAAAGAGTAGGTACGAAAAGTTGCTAATCAAAGGAGGAGCAGCCAAGAAACCACCAGAGGCAAGATTAAAGGGACCAGAGAAACTCATCAAGATTAGGGGACTGACAACCTGGGATGAGATGAAGGGAGTGCAGGCCCTGCACACACCCTAATCTTGTCAGAGACCCCACCTCAAACCATTGTTATAAAATCCTTCCTCAAATCCTCCCAGGTTGGGACACATAGTTTTTGAGAACAGGAGCCCACTGTGTCCCCCTTTGCCTGGCAAAGCAATAAAGCTATCCTATTCTACTTCACCCAAAACTCTGTCTCTGGGATTTGATTTGGCACCTGTGTACAGAAAGGCCAAGCTTTCAGTAACATAACCTCCTCCTTCTATATGTGCAATACACTTCAATAAATAATTTAAAAGCTTTTTACACCATAATCCCAGAGTAGAATATGGCTGTGGTTCTGTTGAACCTGGTATGAATTTTGAGACAAAGCCTGCACCATAGGGGATGGTGAACAACAAGATAGAAGGATATCTTACTCCAACTGTTCATTGCTGGCACTCAATGAAGAAATTGACTTTTGTATATTAATCTTTTTTCATTAGTACTTTGGTAATACAATCCGAGGTTGTATCCTGCAACCTTGCTAAAATAGTTTATTAGTTCCATAAGACATTTTGTGGATTCTTTGAGGTTCTTTACATTGACAAACATGAAATCTGTAATCTCAGTTTTATTTCTTCCTTACCAATCTATAAATTTTTATTTCCTTTTCTTGTCTTATTGCATTATCTAGGATTTCCAGCATAATGTTGAATGAGGTGGTGAAAGAAGACATCCATGCCTTGTTTCTAATCTTGTGGAGGAAACATCTAGTTTCTCACTATTAACTGTGATGCTAGCTATAATTTTTTTGTAGATATTCTTTATCAAGTTGAGGGAGTTCCCCTCTATTCCTCATTTGCTGAGAGCTTTTATCATGAAGGTACATTGGAATTCCTCAAATGCTTTTTCTGCATCTATTGTTATAATCATATGATTTTTCTTCTCTAGCTTGTTGATGTGATGAGATTACATTGATTGATTTTCTAATATGGAATCAACTTTGCATACTTAGAATAAATCCCACTTGGTCATGGTTTCTAATTCTTTTTATACAACACTGTATTTGATTTGCTAATATGTTGTTGAAGACTTTTGCATCTATGTTCATGAGAGATATTGTTTTCCTTTCTTCTAAGGAAGGGGACGTCCAGAGGTGTCACAGGGTATGGTGTGTGTGAGACTAGAGCATAGAGGTCTTAAAGAACAGGCCAAGGAGCTCACAACCTGACCCCAAGGCAGTGGGAGACAGGATCTGGGTCCAGGGTATCTGGAGACCTGTCCTTGACCCTTTGCTCAGCCATAGGGAGCCCCATAATTCTGTCCAGACCCTTCACCACATCCTTCAGTCTGGCCTTCCACAGCACCCCCAACAGAGATCTCTCTGTGTCCAGCTCCTATCTGTACCCTGGCATCAGCAGCTCCCACATGGTGAGTCCTGGTGGAGGGGTGGTAGTCAGGAGCTCTCAGTAGGGTAAAGAGGTTGAAGGCTTTGTCTGGTTTTGTTATTAGTGTAATGCTGGCCTCATGGAATGAGTTGGGAAGTAATCTCACTGCTTCTATTTTCTGGAAGAGAGTGTAGAGAATTGCTATAATTTCTTCCTGGAAGTGTGGTAGAATTCATTAGTGGAAGCTTCTTGATCTGGAACTTTCTGTTTTGAAAGTTTATTAATTATTGATTAAATTTCTTTAATATGTACAAGCCTATGGAGATATCTTTCTTAAGATTGTTTTGGCTACTCAGGGTCCCTTGTGGTTCCATATGAATTTTCTATATTTCTATTTCTATAGAAAATATTTCTATATTTTCAACTGCTGCCATTGGGATTCTGATAGGAATTGCATTGAGTAATATGGATATTTTAACGATATTAATTCTTCCAGGGGTATATCTTTCCATTTTTTGGTGTCTTATTTAATTTCTTTCAACAATATTTTAGAATTTTCAATGTATAAGTCTTTTGCCTCCTTGGTTAAGCTTATTCTTAAGTATTTTATTCTTTTCAATGCTGAACCAAGTTTATCTCTGTTTGCAGATGACATTATCTTATATGTAGAAAACACTAAAGATTCCACACATTTAAAACTAATAAATGTTAGAACTAATAAATGAACTCAGTAAAGTTGTAGGATGTAAAATCAACATACAAAAATAAGTTGTGTTTCTACTCACCAACAATAAACAATCTGAAACGGGGTCTCAGTTTTTTATCTACTCTGACAGATATTGTCTTTAATTTGTGTATTTAGAACATTAATGGGGGAGTCAAGATGGTGGAGGAGTAGGAGGACATGGAATTCATCTCTCCCCACAAATGCAGCAAGAATACATCTACAAATGGAACAATTCTCACAGAGCACCTGCTGAACACTAGCAGAGGACCTCAGACACCTAAAAGGACAAGAAAGATTCTTGTGTAACAAGGTAGGATGAAAGAAAGAAGAAGGGAAAAGGAAGAGGAGAGGAAGAGGGACAGGACCTGCACCCCTGGCGGGGAGCTGAAGGAGAGAAGAGGTTCCCACCTTGGGGGAAGCCCCCTCACTGGTAGGGAGATCAGTTGGGACAGAAACGCAGCTTTGGGAGCTATCAGAGGAGAGTGCAGCAACTGGTCTGTGGCAGGCAGGACAGAGTGAGACTTACACAGATGGTCCTTACCACAGCCCTGCATGCCTCAGCCTGAGAGGTGTGTCCACTTGTGCAGAGGGGGCTAGATGCTGGAACATGAGGTTTGGAGAACAGACCCAGGGAGAGGACTGTTGTTGGCTGTGAGGAGACAGCCTGATGGGACAGGAGTAAGGAAATCTGCAACCGGGAATTCTTGTGGAGGAAACTCAGAATGCCATAGAAATGAAGCACCATTGTTGAGTGATGTGCAAGGGGCAGGGCCGCCATTGCAGCCTCCCTCCCCACGCACTGGACCCTGCCACCTGGGGAATAGGCAGGGCTCCCACAACCTGGAAGCCGCCGCCTTCTCCTCCGCACCATGTCCCCACTGTGGCAGGCACTCTCACGACCCCAACTGCTGCCACCTTTGTGCCCCCTCCTCACTGGGGCAGACTTGTGTGCTCCAGGGAAGCCTTGGGAGCAGACCCCTGTGGGTGGCCCACATGCAGAGGTGGGGCTGAAACCACAGCTGAGCCCCAGGGGCCATGCAACTAAGGAAGAAAAGCTGAAATTTCTCCTTGCAGCTGTGCAAAACACGGATTGACACCCCCACGACCTGCTTTATAAACTCAGTGTCTGCAGAACATCTGAACAAACAAGTGCTCCTGCAGCCAAGATGGGTCTAGCTTTAGCAGCTGTAGACTTTGTGGGCACGTACATGCAGGGGTTGGACCAGGCTAGAGTCTGAGCTGCCCCCATAGCGACCACAGCAGGTCCAAATCCAGGACTACTGCAATCCTGGGACCTGACTTCAGTGGATCTATGCTGGTGGCTTAGTGAAAACAACATCTGAGAGATATCAGGGCCAACTGCCAGTGTATCCATGGTTAAGGTCTGGCTGAGAACAGTGCCAACAACAGTGTAATCTGATATAATCTGAGAGCTCACACAACAGGTGAAAGCTGACACAACGGAGCACACCCACAGGTGAACAGCTCTAGAGGAGGAATACTCAGTGACTTCTCTCCCAGTGGGAATGCTCCAATCCCGCCTACCTTGCACTGCAGATCAGAAACACAGCTAAGAAACAGATCTGAGGGCCTCTACTCCAACAACTAGGATACAGACCCCCCTCTGACAGGGCAGCGACAACCACAGAGCAAAGGGGAGCCCCTGGTCAATATTCAGTGCAGGTTCTGGCCACCACAACATCAGTCACACCTCCTATCAAGGGGATGATGGCCAGCATGCACTGAGGAAAGAGGTTGCAGACATCTATACTAAAAACAGCCCTCACACCAAAAAATATTAAACCCACGCAGGTTACACAGGGATATTCCCACATAAAAATAGCCCTCCAAGACAGTCTGAGGGTCTGGCATTGGGAGGAAGAACCTCCAGAACATTTAGCCTTGAAGGCCAGCAGAGCTTGAGTGCAGGAGCTCAACAGGGCTGGGGGAAACAAAGACTCTACTCTTGGAGGGCACACACAAGGTCTCATATGCACTGGGACCCAGGGCAAAGCAGTGACTCCATAGGAACCTGGGCTAGACCTAACTAGGGGTCTTAGAGGGTCTCCTGGGAAGCCAAAGGTCAACTATAGCTCATTGTGGGGGCAAGGACATTGGCAGCAGAAGCCCCAAGGAATATTGATTGGAGTAGCGCTCCCAGCGGTGCACATTTTAGCAAGTACTGAAATTGAAACTATGATTAAAAAACTTCCAACAAACAAAAGCCCAGGACCAGATGGCTTCACAGGAGAATTCTATCAAACATTTAGAGAAGAGTTAACACCAATCCTTCTCAAACTATTACAAAAAACTGCAGAGGAAGGAATATTCTCAAGCTCATTCTATGAGGCCACCATCACCCTGATACCAAAACCAGACAAATATACCACAAAAAAAGAAAATTACAGGCCAATATCACTGATGAACACAGACACAAAAATCTTCAACAAAATACTAGCAAACCGAATCCAGCAACACATTAACAGTATCATACACCATGATCAAGTGGGATTTATCCCAGGGATGCAAGGATTCTTCAATATACACAAATCAATCAATGTGATACACCATATTAACAAATTGAAGGAGAAAAACCATATGATCATCTCAATAGATGCAGAAAAAGCTTTTGACAAAATTCAACACCCATTTATGATAAAAACTCTCCAGAAAGTGGGCATAGTGGTAACCTACCTCAACATAATAAAGCTCATGTATGACAAACCCACAGCAAACATTCTCAACAGTGAAAAACTGAAAGCGTTTCCTCTAAGATCAGGAACAAGGATGTCCACTCTCTCCACTTTTATTCAATATACTTTTTAGAAGTCCTAGCCATGGCAATCAGAGAAATAAAAGAAATCCAAATTGGAAAGAAGAAATTAAAATGTCACTGTTTGCAGATGACATGATACTATACATAGAAAATCCTAAAGATGCTTCCAGAAAACTAACTAGAGCTCATCAATGAATTTGGTAAAGTGGCAGGATACAAAATTAATACACAGAAATCTTGTGTATTCTTATACAGGAACAATGAAAGATCAGAAAGAGTAAATAAGGAAACAATCTCATTTACCATAGCATCAAAAATCATAAAATATCTAGGAATAAACCTACTTAAGGAGGCAAAAGACCTGTATTCAGAAAACTATAAGACACTGATGAAAGAAATCAAAGATGACACAAACTGATGGAGAGATATACCATGTTCTTGGATTGAAAGAATCAATATTGTCAGAATGACTATACTACCCAAAGCAGTCTGCAGTTTCAATGCAATCCCTATCAAATTAGCAGTGGCATTTTTCACAGAATTAGAATAAAAATTTTAAATTTGTATGGAAATGCAAAAGACCCTTAATAGCCAAAGCAATCTTGAGAAAGAAAAATGGAGCTGGAAGAATCAGGCTCCCTGACTTCAAACTATACTACAAAGCTACAGTAATCAAAACAGTATGGTATTGGCACAAAAACAGAAGTATTGATCAATGGAACAGGACAGAAGGTCCAGAGATAAACCCATGCACCTATGGTCACCTAATCTATGACAAAGGAGACAAGAATATACAATGGAGAAAAGACAGTCTCTTCAATAAGTGGTGTTGAGAAAACTGGACATCTACAAATAAAAGAATGAAATTAGAACATTCTTTAATACCATAAACAAAAATAAACTCAAAATGGACTAAAGACCTAAATGTAAGGCCGGATACTATAAAACTCTTAGAGGAAAACATAGGCAGAATACTCTCTGAAATAAATCACAGCAAGATCTTTTTGGATCCACCACCTAGGGAGTGATGAAAATAAAACCAAAAATAAACAAATGAGATCTAATTAAACTTAAAAGCTTTTGCACAGCAAAGGAAACCATACAAAAATGAAAAGACAACCCATAGAATGAGAAAAAAATATTTGCAAACTAAGCAATCGACTAGCGATTAATCTCCAAAATATACAAACAGCTCATGCAGCTCAATATGAAAAAGACAAACAACCCAATCAAAAAATAGGTGGAAGATCTAAATAGACATTCAGACATTTCTTCAAAGGAGACATACAGATGGCCAAGAAGCACATGAAAAGATGCTCAACATCACTAATTGTTAGAGAAATGCAATCAAAACTACAATGAGGTATCACCTCACACTGGTCAGAATAGTCATCATCAAAAATATCTACAAAAAATAAACGCTGGAGAGGGTGTGGAGAAAAGGCAACCCTCTTACAATGTTGGTGGGATGTTAATTGGTATAGCCACTATGGAGAACAGTATAGAGGTTCCTTAAAAACTAAAAATAGACCTACCATATGATCCAGCAATCCTATTCCTTGGCATATATTCAGAGAAAACCATAATTCAAAAAGATACATTCACCGCAATGTTCACTGCAGCACAATTTACAATAGCCAGGACATGGAAGCAACCTAACTGTCTTCTCTGGTTTTAACTGAGTCTTTTATATAATTCCATTTTGTCTTCAGTCTTAGCATATTGATTAAATTTCTTTTTCTAAATTTGTCCAGCAGTTGCCCTAGAGTTCATAATACACATTTCCTAGTGACCCAAATCCACTTTCAGGTAATACCAAACTGCCTCATCAGTAGTGAAAGTATACTTTATAACAGAGTATTCCTAATTCCTTCCTTCTGTCCCTTACAACATTCATATCACTTATTTATAAGCTATAATCACTGAATACATGGTTAATATTTTTATTTTGAACAAACTTATTTATCAGATCAATTAAGAAAAAGAAAACAAAATATTTATTTTACTTTATTTTTTTCTAATGCTTTTCGTTTTCTTTATACAGTTCTGATTTTCTGACCTGTATCTTTTTCCTTCTTTCTGAAGAACTACTTTTTACCTTTCTTGTAAGGCAGATCTACTAGCAACAGATTCCCTCAATGTTTGTTTTAGAAAATCTTTACTTCTCCTTAACTTAAAAAAAAAATATTAGATATTTAGAATTTCTTTTACAATACCATTTTGGCAAATATTAAAATGTTATACAGTTCTGCAGTTTTTGTTTTTGTTTTTTTTTTATTCTTTTTTTTATTCTTGGATATTCTAAAACATGTTAGCTTATATTACCCTTTAGATTTTCAGGGCATTAAAGATATACAAATAAAGTACAGAAGAATATTTGTTAACACATTTAGATTAAGTTTGTTCACAATTATTACAGGAAGCCCTTCAACTCTCAGATAATGAGGGCAAAAAAAATCCTGATGGGCCAAGTTATTCCTTTCTAAAAATAATATACCACATCAATTTTTAAAATAAATCCTTGGACTTCCCTGGTGGCACAGTGGTTAAGAATCCGCCTGCCAATGCAGGGGACATGGGTTCGATCCCTGTTCTGGGAAGATCCCACATGCTGCAGAGCAACTAAGCCCGTGTACCACAACTACTGAGCCCGTGTGCCACAACTACTGAAGTCCATGAGCCATGACGAAGAGTAGCTCCCGCTTGCAACAACTAGAGAAAAAGCCCGCACACAGCAACGAAGACCCAGCGCACCCAAAAATAAATAAATTTAAATAAATAAATGAAATAAAATAAATACTTAAAAGCATTCAGAAAACATTTGTCTTTTAATTGTCAAACAATGTATTTATGTGGTGGAAGAAGATATAAAAGACACCTAATAGAATTTTAAAATTTCAAAATAAGAAATTTTCAAATTAAGAATTTATTACTGTCGTTTAGGAAATATGCCTTACTTTTAAACTCAAATTCACTTCAAGTACTTGACATATAATTTAATACCAAAAATAATCTAGCTAAAGTACTTCTTAATATTTATACAGTGTAACTTCTCTGGATAGACAGGTTTCACGTAACAGTTTTCAATTAATGCTGAAAAAAATCACTTTATAGTAGTAATCACAATTAACTCATTAATGAATTACCAATTTATCTAGGAATTCATGTGGCATAAGAACCAAGGGACTAATCTGATAATTTCCCAGCAAGCAATTAATATTCCACTTAGTTGCTTTACATGCTTTCATGTGTGTGACTTGATCGACAAAAAATATGTACACAATATCAACATTTTTCTTTCTCTTTCTTCCTTTTCTTTCTTTCTTCTTTGTTTTTTTTTTAAGAGCAACTCAGTGATTTGGGGGATTAGTTGGTACAAGACAGAGAACATAAAGGGAAAAGTATAAAGTACAAAATAACACTGAACACCAATACCAGTAATCACCTCATTATTGTTATAACTAAGGATATTATTAATTTTGTGTTATTCACTTTTTAGAACATAAAGTCAGTAACTTGAACCTGAGGTATAGACACAGTACACACACAACTTTATACAAAATACTTTTTAAAGTCATACTACATTTTAAAATATTAGGAACCAAATACCTGTGCTGACTTGTATTTTAACTTAATGGAACAAGAAGAGAACAATATTCAACCAGGGAAGGTCATACTGATCATGGTAAAAGCTCTTAAGGTGGAAAATGTCTTTTTTTCCCTTTGTACTTACCACAGGCTATACAATGTCCTGAGAGTATTCATTATATGAAAAAAATATTAATCACAGCTTTGAGACTTTACTTCAGAAGGAACCAAGAAGAAAGCAAATTAGGTGAAGCTTCATCTTTGTTTTCAAAGAAGTGCTCTTAATTTTTCTTCTTGTAAAAGAAGTTTAAATCAGTTTATTATAAATACATCGAAACCATTACCTTTTTAGGTAAAGTCCAGCACTTGATTTATACAAAGTCCATGAAAAGAAGTCAATAGCGATCATCTAATCTTAAATCTTACATCATCCATTCCAGCTCATGGCACAATCTCTCACTTGCAGCATTGTTTAAATGCAAACAAAACAAAACAAGACAAACAACCCCCCCAAAAAAAACCCCACAAAAGACAAAAACAAACAAACAAAAAAGGGAAGGAGGGAGATAACAAACCTAAATGTTCATTGATATGGAAATGGGTAAATAAATTGTGGTGTAAAAATAGAACTAGCATGTGATCCAGGAATTCCACTTCTGGGTATTTATCTGAATAAAATGAAAACACAGAAGATGATAGCATCCCCATATTGCTTGCAGCATTATTTACAATATCTGAAATATGGAAACAATCTAACGCCCATGAATGGATGAATGAATAAGAAAAATGTGAGATCTATATATATTTTAAAGGAAATCTTACCATTTGCAACAATGTGGTTGGACTTCAAGGGTATTATGCTATGTGAAATAAGTCAGACAGAGAAAGACAAATATTATATGATCTCACTTATATGTAGATTCTGAAAACAGAGACAAAAACAAAAACAGAGCTCATAGATACAGACTGGTGGTTTCCAAAGGCCAGGAGAAGGGGATGGGCGAAATGGATGAAGGGGGTCAAAAGGTACAAACTTCCAGTAATACAATAATCATCTGTATGTAAAGTACCGCACGGTGACTGTAGTTAATACCGTATTGCAAATTTGAAAGTCGCTAAGAGAGTGTATCTCAAAAGCGCTCATCACAAGAAAAAAAATTTGTAATTGTGTATAGTATTGGTTGTTAGCGAGACCTTTTGGGTGATCATTTTGCTCAGATGAATCATTGTGCTGTACACCCAAAACGAATACAATGTTATATGTCAATTATACCCCCCCCAAAAAAAAAACTGTGGGGTAGTGAGAGAACTACATAGCTGTTAAAGTGAATAAACTAAAGCCACGTGTATCAACCCAGATAGATCTCAAACACAAAATACTGAGAAAAAAATCGATTGTAGAATTCTTTTAAAAACAGCATTTATATAAATATTAGAAACACTGCATGGATGCATAACAACTAGAGTGAAACAGGAAGATGTGCACTGAAAGGATAAAAACTAAACTCTGACTAGTATCTCCCTATAGACTTTGGAAGATAGAAAAGAGACTTGAATGCTCTTTTCTTTTCTTTTTAAAGAAGGATTTTAAGCAGGTTGCCTATATATATATGTTGAGAACCTGAGTGTGTGCTATACTATTCCAGTACTATGCTTCACGTTTTGAGCATCTCACAAATGGTGAGACACAGGTGGGCACACAGGATAGCATAGAAGGTTGGAACCTGGGGTCCTACACCATCTTGAGGCTTCAGAGGAAGAATCTCACTAAGCAAACCAAAAAGGACAAGGACTAAGACACCTACCTTCAATGTTCATTAAGCACCTATTAAAGACTAGCCTCAGTGCTAGAGCTTTGATGTAATGCTTCTTAAACTTCGAAACAGTTACAAATACAGGGCCTCCTTTAAATGTGCTGCAGACCGGTGGATTCATTTATTTACCACGTATTTGATATTAACCTCTGTCTCAGTTTCTGCAAGATGGAACGAAGGGTATCTGCATAAATTTGTCAGAATTAAGCAATTCATCTAAAGAAGTCTGGCATATAGTAAGCGCCCAGGAAATATCAGGCGCGGTTCCAGTCTTTTGGTGAGACGGTGATAGAAAAATACAGAGCTCAAGTGTCCGCGGCCCTCTCTGAGATGCGATGACATCATAAACCCAAGAGCCCCGATGGTCTCACAGAGAGACAGGCTCTCTAACTAGATAATAAAAACGCTTGTAGCCAGGCCTTTTCCGAGACCCTTGCTGTTCTCCCAGGAATCCGGCCACAGGCGTCTGGTGGGCGGCAGGCGGGCTGGGAGAAGGCAGAGGGGAGTAGAGGACCGGGTGGAGGCGGCTTAGGGGCGCGGCAGGAGGCGGGGCCTGAGGAAGAGCCCAGACGGGTCCTGCAGACCAGGCTCCGCGGAAGCCTAGCGGGCCAGGGTAGGGGCGCGGCGGAGTGAGGGTTGGAGAGGGAAGGGGGGGCGGGGCGGGGCGGGGCGGGGCCGGGGGCAGGCGGGGAAGGAGGGCAGTGCTGGCAGCTTAGAGGCTGAGAGCCGCCGGGACCTTCGCTGGTTCAGACCGCGGAAGAGCGAGCCGAGGTCGCCGCCATGCTCGCGGCGGTGGGCTCCCTGGCGGCTGCCTTCTGGACCGTTCTCCGTCCCCGCACTGTCCTGCTGGGGGCCGTCGCCTTTCTCTTCTTTGCTGATTTCCTCAAAAGGCGGCGCCCGAAGAACTACCCGCCGGGGCCCCCGCGCCTGCCCTTCGTAGGCAACTTCTTCCATCTGGACTTTGAGAAGGGGCACCTGTCGCTTCAGAGGGTAGGAGTGGGCGAAGGTGCCAGGGCCGCGTCCTGACCCTGATCTGCAGGACAAGGGCCATTCCGGGTACCGAGGGCGGGAGGCTGGGGGGCTCTGAGGCTAAAGCGGGCCCCCGGGGAGCTTTGAGCCTCGCTCTCCTCACCAGCAACCGGCATGATTCCACTTCTAGGGATGAAATTTTGTTAACTGTTTACTATTTAAGTGTGCCAGACACGATATGTTCTTTAAGTCATTTAATTGTGTGTCTTGTTACATATTATTGGGACATTTTTTTTTTAAGTCAGTGATTTTTTTAAAAAACATTTTTCTGCTTCTTAGCCATTATTGGAACACACTACATTTTTTAAAATTAATTAATTAATTTATTTATTTATTTTTGGCTGTGTTGGGTCTTCGTTTCTGTGCGAGGGCTTTCTCTAGTTGTGGCAAGCGGGGTCCACTCTTCATCGCGGTGCGCGGGCCTCTCACTACCGTGGCCTCTCTTGTTGCGGAGCACAGGCTCCAGACGCGCAGGCTCAGTAGTTGTGGCTCACGGGCCCAGTCACTCCGTGGCATGTGGGATCTTCCCAGACCAGGGCTCGAACCCGTGTCCCCTGCATTAGCGGGCAGATTCTCAACCACTGCGCCACCTGGGAAGCCGGGGACATTATATTTATAATCACTTTGTCTTTTTAATATTATTATCCTTGGGGGGGAAAATCCGGTACTTTCTCTCTCGGAGGCTCCGTTTCCCATGTGGAAAATGGTGATATTGCTACCTAAATCCTCACCGCCTTTCAACTGAATTGCTCCCATCCCCACAAGGACTGAGCCTCTCACATTCAGCCTCCTCGCCCTGCAATCCACTCTCACTAAAGTAATCATTTTAAAATGTCACTCCTCTGCTTAGGCTTTCTCAGGGCTTCTTGCTGCTTCCCAGCTTTCAGACTCCTTAGGGAGCCACTTGGAAATCTTGCTGTAGCCTCTTTCCACTTCTTTCTAATCATCTCCCATCAGGGCTCCCTAACTGTGGTCACTCTGAATTCCTTAGAATTCCCTCCAACATCCAGCACTTTCTAAAGCATTTTCAGCTGCTTCCCTGCCTCTCAGCACAGGTACCTCGCTGACAGACAACACTGTGATAGGTGGGTGTGAACATTAAATAAAACAGTGAATGGTCAATATTAATACAGCTTATTGTAGGTGCCCAACAAATAATAGTTACCCTTTCCCTAGAAATACCTGGAGCACTTAAAACACAAGCCTATAATATAAACTCAAATTCAGATGGAGAAGGTTTTTATCACTTTCTGGGAGAAACACACATTTGGTACAGGATTAGTCTACACAATTTTAAAGCTAGGCTCCTAAACCTGTACCCTTGTTTAATAAATGTGTTATTTAATTTCCAATATTGGGAGATTTTCCTGTTTTCTTTCTGTTAGTGATTTCCAGTTGGAGTCCATTATGGTCAGAGGACATATTTTGCATAATTTCAATTTTTAAAAAATATGTTAAGGTTGGTTTTATGACCCAAGATACAGCACCATGCATACTTGAAAAAAAATGTGAATTCTGCTGTTGTTGGGTGGAGTGTTCTATATTGTATGTCAATTAGATATAATTAAATGACTGTGTTCTTTAGTTCTTCTGAACCCTTGTTGACTTCTTGTCTACTGATTCTATCAGTTACTAGGAGAGGGTTGTTGAAGTCTTCAACTATAATTACTTGTTTTTCTATGTCTCTAGTCAGTTCTGGTAGTTTTCATTTATGTATTTGGCAGCTCTTTTAGATGGTGTATACACATTAAAATTGTTATGTCATCTTGGTGAATTGGCTCTTTATTATGTAATGTCCCTCTTTATCTCTGGTAATTTTCTTTGCCTGAATTTTACTTTATCTGATATAATATAGCCACACCAGTTCTCTTCTGATTCGTATTTGCATAATATATGCTTCTCCATTCTTTTACTTTTAATCTACTTATACCATTTTATTTGAAATGAGTTTCTTGTAGATAACATATAGGTGGGTAATTTTTTTTCATTCTGCCAATATCAGACAGTTGATTCGTGAATTTAGATCATTTATATTTAATGTAATTATTGATTTGCTAAAACATAAGTCTGCCAATTTATTATTTGTTTTCTATTTTTCACTTTGTTTTTTACTCCTCTGTTTCTCCTTTCCTGTCTTCCTGTGGGTCACTTGAACATTTTTTGAGAGTTACATTTTAATTTATCTATAGTGTTTTAGAGTATATCTCTTTGTATTGTTTTTAAGTGCTTGCTGTAAAGATTACATGCTATGCGTACATAACTTATTGCAGTAAGTATCAACAGTTTACCACTTCAGGTGGAATACAGACACCTTAAAACTCTTTAGGTCCTTTTATCTTCCCCCACTTTATAATATATAAATTGTCTTAAATATTACCTCTACAGACATTGAGAACCACCTCAGACAGTATTATAATTTTTCTTTTAACTGTCAAACATGATTCGTTAAATTCTAGAAGACAAGATTAGTCTACAGTATTTACCCATTTATTTACCCTTTCTGTTGCTCTTTCTTTCCTAACTGAAGAACTTTCTTTAGCTATTTTTTAGAACTGGTCTGCTGGCAAAAAAATTCTCTTAGCTTTCCTTCATCTAAGAATGTTTTATTTCACCTTCTTTTCTGAAGTATATTATCATTGGATATAGAATTCTAGGTTGACAGTTTCTTTTATTAAACCCTTGAAAATGTTGTGCTACTTCTTTCTGGCCTCTCTAGTTCCTGATGAGAAATCTGCTGTAATTTGAATTGTTGTTCCCCATGAGTAATGAGTTGTTTTCCTCTGCGTGCTTTCAAGAAGTTTTCTTTGTTTTTATTGGTTTCAGAGATTTGATTATATGTCTTGGTGTTGAATTCTTTGGATTTATTGGGTTCACTCACAACTTCTTGGATCTGTAGGTTTTTCTAGTACCAAATTTGAGAATTTTTCAGCCATTATTTCTTCATATATTTTTTCAAGTCCATGTTTTTTTCCTTTCCTTCTGGTACTCTTTGGCCCTGATTGCACAACTGACAGATCTTTTGTTATTCTAATATCAGTCCCTGAAGCTCAGTTGTTTTATCTTTTCTCAATCTATTTTCTCTGTGTTGTTCAGATTGGACACTTTCTATTGATGTCTTCAATTTCACTGATTATCCTGTCATTACCACTCTGCCACTGAGTTGCTCTCTTGAGTTTTTTGTTTACATTATTGTATTTTTCAGTTCTAAAATTTCTCTTTGGTTCTTATGTATATTTTCTAGTTCTTTGTTAAGATTTTCTATTTAAAAAATTTTTTGAGAGTATAATTGTTTATCGAAACATATTTTCAATAGCTGGTTTAAAATCTTTATCCTATAATTCCAACATCTTTATCATCTCAGTATTGGTTTCAACTCATTCAATTTGAGAGTTCTCTGGTTCTTGGTAACATGAGTAATTTTGGACTATATTCTGGATATTTGGTGTATTTTGTTATGTGACTCTGGACTCTATGTAAATCTTTTATTTTGGCAGATAGTCAATCTGTTTATGTTCAGAATGTTCACTTTTGTGGATTGTGGTTCAAATGTCAATTTAGGTTATAAAGTCTTTGCAATGCTATACTGGTCTACCCCACCTATGTGTTGTCCACCCCCATAGGACTCCAACCCACATTCTCATCAGTGCAGGCTGGAGAGAATGAGAATGGGGACAGAAGATTTGGGCCCCTCTGAGTAGGGTAGCCTCTTCCTTACTGCAGGGGGTCGGGGGAAGTCAGTAATCTAACCATATCATCTCCATGGGATACCGGTGCCTCCTTATTTCTGTAGAGTGGTAGAAATCAGAATTTTGCCCACTGACTACTTCAGGGAGTCTCCTTACTGCAGTTCAGGGGTGACAGTCACAATTCAGCTCATAGAGTCAGCAGGGGAGGGGCACTGCCTTATTGCAAAGGTAGGATGAAGGCAAGTTTCCGTGCATCTTCTCCACGGCTGTAACCCCTCATTAGGATGTGGGAGGGCCACATCTCTTATGGTATTTGTCTCCAGAAAAGGAAGGTACAAAGATTGAAATGTTCTGTCCTGGTGGACCACCCTTTATCTGGTCCTTTGACTACAGAGAACAGGGTTTTATTGGTGTTACTTTCTGTGTGTGTCAGTATCATGATGAGGAGGAGGAGTAAAATGGGATGCTTTTACTCACTCTTGTCTGAAATCAGAAACTTGGTCTGTGCCCTTGTTTTACCATTAAGATAGATATGACTAAAGAGGTTAAATGATTTGCCTCATGTCATAAAACTGGCCAGGGATGAAACTGAGACTAGGGTCTTATCTCTGGCCCAAAGATTTTTCATCAGAAGTGTTAAATTTTATTTTATATAAGTTTGCAATGAAATATTTTTGGCTGTAAAAAAAATGGAGTTAAATGGTGTGATTTAGTTGTAATTAAATTTACATTCCAGCAATTTGGAAACATTAAGTACCTATCATTAACTACCTATCATTACCTATCTGTCTATCTTTACTTACCTATCTATCATTACCTATCAGCTATAACATTAACTATCTGCTAGGTCTTGTATGTGGATGTATATTCGTTTTCATTTGATCTTCACAAAAGACACACAAGTTAGGAATCTTCTGATGTTGTTTCCATTTTACCACTGAACAGATAGGCTGAAAATGGTAAAGCGATTTCCCCAAGTTATTCAACATAGATAATGGCCAAACAAGGACTTGGACACAGGACTATTTGACTCATTTACCTATTCTCTGACTTATGCTACCTGACTTTTCACGATGTAGTTAGAGGATAATTGACTTATTCAGGGGTTCATTTATCCAACAGACATTTATGAAGTGCTTATTATATGACAGGCACAGTACAAGACAGTGTATGATGAAATGTGTGTTATAAACTTTTGGTAACCAAGTGAGATATCATGAGGTGGGATCACTGTGAATGGGAAGCCCTGGGGATAACCTCTATAGAATGTTGAAATAAATTTGGCTGAACTGGAAAGAAATGTTAGGCAAGTGGTTATATGGAGTAAAGTGGACAGGAGATTTTTAAATGGGAGGAAGTGACATGAGCTAAAACAAAGTGAGAGGACAGTGAAGAAACTGGCCTATTTGTATAGCATGATGGGAAACATGAACCATTCTTGTTTTTCCCCTTTTTTTCTAAACTTCCTCTACCACAGCTATATGTGCATGTATTTAAATAAGAGAAAATCTTATTGGACTAAAGTGGGAGAATGGTAGATAAGGTGGATAAATGTATTATGAGGATATACATTAAGCTGCTTGTAATAAAAAGGCCCCAAAATACAGTGGTATAAAGAAAGAGTGAAATTTGTTTCTCTCTCAGGGGTGAGTTCAGATGTAGGCAGGAAGACCAGGCTAGGAAGGCTGCTTTGTACCACAAGGTCATCCAGAAACCCCAGTTCCTTCTATCATGCTGCTCTCGTCCTACAGCATCTTCATGTATGAGTTCCAGTCCATGGAAAGGGGAAAGGAGCAGGTGGTGAGAAGCAACTTTCCTTTAAGGACATGACCCAGAAGATGCACACATCACCACTACTTACGTCCCATTGGCCACACCTGGAGAAGCCGAGAAATGTGGTTTTTGATTGGGAAGTCATGTGGCCAGCTATTATTTAGGGAGCTTCATCACTCAGAAGGAGAGAGAGAGAATATCTTCATGCTTTCAGTTAAGGATGAGACATACAGAGCGAGTTAGGAAGAGCCCAAATTTATGACCACCAGCTAGGCACTAAATCTCTGTGCTTCTTTTTCTGAAAACAAAGAATACATTGTAGGGTTATTATAAGAATCAAACAAGTTCATGAATATCAGTTTACTGCCAGGGTGCCTAGCACACAGTTGATGCTTCTTTCTATATCTACCACCCTCCTCCTTTCTTCAAAAATTTATAGTAACAAACTCAAAGAAAAGCCAGTTGAGGTTGCATACCTTGTCTGGCCTGATTGCTGCGTGGGCTGCATTAATCCACTCTCTGGACACTTCCCCTGCATTCCTTTGTCCAGATCTAACCAGAGTCCTTTTGCTAAAATATACTCCCAAATATAACAATAACAATAAATAATTTTATTATTTATTTTAGTATTATGGTTACTTATCATCACCATCCCAACGATGGGAATTAGTAATATCCCCCATTTTATAGATTTGGAAACTGGGACACAGAGAAGTTAAATAACTTGACCAAAAATCACATAGAAAGTGAGAGCAGAAGCTGGATATAAATGGATTTGTATGACTTCAAAATCCAAGTTCTTAAGCACTCACTGCCCTTACCTCTCCTATTCAGTTTTCTAGTTGCAAACAAAACAAGATCCAAAATATTTCACTTGACATTAGTAATATCCTTGGTCTAGCTCACATTACCTTGCCAGGTTTGTTTCCCCTCTCCGTACACAAATGAGAAGGTATTTTTTCCCAGAAACCTATCCTAGCCTTTGGTCCCCTTATGTGCTTCCTGCTTTCCCCCATTTAATAATTTATTGTACAGAATGGTAATAATCAGAACTGGTTACTTATCTGTATGCTCCATTAGCTTGGGGGCATCTTAAGCTTAAGGACCTGTACCTCCAGCACCCGGCCTTGACCAACCACAGGGTTAGTGCTCTTTAATGAACCTATATTGCAGTCAGAAAAGAGAGCTCACTTGTTCCTGAAAGCCCACATTTTCCTGTCTTTGCATTGGTGTCTGCTATTCCCACAGCCTAAAATCTTTGCCTTCACAACACATATCCTTTTGCAGGTACCCACACCTTCATTTACGATCTGGCCCAAGTATCAGCTCCTCTTAGAAACTTTCTCCTGTACCTGGAGTGGAATTCTTCTCTTCTTTCAATAGCTTCATGCCCCTTGCTCCAGCATTATAACATATATCATCTTCCACTATGCATTAGTTTTTTTCTGTAGTCAGCCTTCCCCAAGAGGCTTTGACACTTCAGGAAAACACCATAGCATGTTGATATCTGTATTGCCCTCACATATAACATAGCAATGTCAAAAGGTGCCTGACAACTCTGAAAGCATTTCATAAAAACCTGTTGGATTGAACTTGAATTTGATTTCCACAGGCTGTTCTCAGAAACCTAGCATAACCCCAAGAACTACCAGTGAGACCAGTATTCTTAGCAGGAGTTCAGAGACCCCAGGGGACTGGTGAACTGCATTTATGCATAAATGCATTCATGTGTACAGGGTTTTGCTTTACCAGATCCATGACATACTAGATTTTTGAAGGATTTTACGACTTAAAAAGTGTAAGAAGTGTTATAAAGCTTTATTCCCTATGTCCTTAGGTTTCTATTTTGTGCTTTATTGGATAGAATCGCTTTGTAACTATAAAAGCAATGCAAATGCATTGAGTGACACGTTTTAAAATATAGTTTAGCGAGTGAGAGAGAATCTTAGCCCTCCTTGAGCACAGAGCTCAGTGCTGGTGAGTGCTCAGAGGAACAGACCCTCTCACCTACTGCTAGTGGGAATAAGAATTGATACACTCTTCCTTTTTTCCTTTTTCTCTTTTCCTGTCTTTGTTCTGTTGGCTTTTGAGTTTAAGAACTTAAGTAGAATCGTCCTCAACTTTATATCTCGTGGTTCAGTCTCTTGTCTCACTAACTCACCACTTCTAATTTTTTGTATTCTAAACATTTATTTTGCTCTACTTTATTATTTAAGTGCTTCATCTTACGTTTGGAATATTTATCATTCATATGAAATTTCCTGTAACCTATTACTTTTATTTGCCTTTTATAGCTACTGTGCTATTCCTTTTCTCTTGATTTTTCTAGTTTCATTTCTGATTTTAAGTCTGTTTTAGCCTCCTGAACCACCTTTTTTTTTAAATTGAAGCCTAGTTGATTTACAATGCTATGTTAATTTCTACTGTACAGCAAAGTGATTCAGTTATACATATATATAGATTCTTTGTTATATTATTTTCCATTATGGTTTATCACAGGATATTGAATATAGTTCCCTGTGCTATACAGTAGGATCTTGTTGTTTATCCATCCTATTCATAACAGTTTGCATCTGCTAACCCCAAACTCCCATACCATCCCTCTCCCACACCCTGCCTTGGCAACAACATGTCTGTTCTCTATGTCTGTGAGTCTGTTTCTGTTTCATAGATAAGTTCGTTTGTGTCAGTAGTGTCATATTTTAGATTCCACAAGTGATATCATATGGTATTTGTCATTCTCTTTCTGACTTACTTCACTTAGTGTGATAATCTCTAGTTCCATCCATGTTGCCACAAATGGCATTATTTCATTATTTTTATGGCTGAGTAATACTCCATCGTATATATGTACCATATCTTCTTTATCCATTCATCTGTCGGTGGACATTTAGGTTGTTTCCATGTCTTGGCAATTGTGAATGGAGCTGCTATGAACATAGGGGTACGTGTATCTTTCTGAATTATAGTTTTGTCCAGGTGTATGCCCAGGAGTGGGATTGTTGGGTCATATGGCAACACTATTTTTAGTTTTTTTGAGGAACCTCCATACTGTTTTCCATAGTGGCTGTACCTTCTTACATCCCCACCAATAGTGTAGGAGGCTGAACAACCTTATTTTTAACCTCTTTTTTTTCCCTTACACTGTCTTTTTCTTAAGAACTTGTTTGTTTTTGTACATCAAAATGTATTCTCTACCTTACAAAGTCTTCTCAGATGACACTGGGACTTACATTTACCTCCAAGTAAAGCCATTGGCACAGTGACTGGCATGGTTACTTAAGAATTGGTAGACATCACCACCATTGGTACCAGGGCTGCAGGAGGTCCTTTGATGTATCCATGTTTACACAGTTGATCATGCCATAAAAATGTTTGATGTAGTTCTGTCGGACTAGAAATATACATGCGCAGAGAGTTGGTAAGAGGTGAAACTCTGTAGAAGTTCATTTCTGTAAACACTACTGGAGTGCCAAGTCCCCTCCAAGAACAAGCTGAGATTCCAGGTTGTATACATTGTCAGCTAGGAGTCCTTTAGCTTAACCTGAGATTTTCAGCCATTCCAAAAATATTTTACTGTATATTCTGAAATAGTCAAGAAATCCTTTCTGTAAAACCTAAGAAGTTCATCCAGGCATTCAGCATGATGAAATAAAAAGTCTTGATTTATGCAGACCCATTCCTGCCATTTCTTAGAACAAGACGTGCACTTTAGAGGCAGACCAGACTAAGATGGAATCTTGGCTCTGCTCTTTCTAACAAGACAGACTTACTGTGCTAGTGATGAACAAACATGGATGGAAGACTGTAGACCAACAAAACAATGGAAGGATGGAGTTCAGGCTTGGTCTTTAATATGGGAGCAGGGTGGTGGAATGAGACTAAATCCATGGTATCTGCTCTGAAGGGGTGACACAGTCCAGGGAGCTTGAGGTGACATGGGAGAGCATAAGTCCATGCCAGCTGGGGAGGTGGGGCCACAGATACCTGAAGGAAATGAGCGCTTCTGTTTGATACCACAGCCTTAGTAAGACACAGCCCTGCAGTCTGCAGGAATGGGCAGGTCTGCTTAGATTCCTCTCTTGAGTAAGCATGTCAGGGATGACTTTGATTTATGACCCTTGACTGCGGTCCAAGCCATATTTGCACATACCTGAACATTTGTGTATGCTCCTGACACACCCACACACTCTTCCATTCTCTTTGTCTCACTCTTCCTCTCCCAGCTCCCTCACCCTCATTCTCACATTCATTCTCTTACATCCACTAAACTCTAAGGTCCAAGCACCATCTCGGGTTCATGGCTTTGTCCTTAAATCTTACATAATGCTTGGCAAATTTCACCAACACCCAATAGCTTTGTCACCTTGGCTAAGTTACTTCTGCTAGGACTCATTTTTCTTACTGAAAGGCAAGGAAAATCATTACTACCATAGGGTAGTTGTGAGGTTAATGAAATAAAACGTGAAAGGTGCTTATCATGGCACCCAGTGGACGTGGTTGTCTGTGACCACCAGCTCCTTTCTCTCGCACATCATCCCTGTGCTCTTGTCCTGTCTGTCACATGAGCACATGAGCAAGTGCTTCCATATCCCTTTGCACACAGAGCCCATTCATTCCCCAGAGGCTCAAGTGGCTGTCTGCCAGGTACCAGGGAACAAAGTGCCTTTCACATCGCTGCTCTCATTCTTCTTCACAGAACCCTTTGAGGGAAGAATAATTTTCTCCTTTTATAGCTGAGGCTCCGAACAAGTGAAGCAACTTTCCCTGGAGCTCACAGCTAGTCAACCATAGAGTTAAGATTTGCACATGGCTCCAGAACTAGTGTGCTCTTCTCCATACCTGGTCCCAGCCCTATAATGAATTTTCTGTCACCTAGAACATGTTGAGGAAGGGGACATTCTCTCTTGGTTAAACAGATATGATTTACTAAGAAGTCCATGTTTACTAAACATATCTCAGCCTTCTCTGGTGAGTCACATGTATGACTTCTCTCCCTTCCCTAGATTTTAAGATGCTTGCAGTTAAAGACCTTGTTTATTTTGTTAAATCTTTAGGCCTTATTCTCAGGACTAATGGTGGACACTCACTCAATCTGAGGAAGTTGAACATATGAATGAATGTTTATAAGGAATGTCTATGTCCTGTAGTGGATTCAGCCCGAGTCTAGTTGAGAGGAGGAGAAATGGAAACAGGTAGAAACATCCCCATCAGACCATCAGACCTAAGTGCACACACAGGTGCGCACACAGACACCCCCACCCCCCATCCAAGCTCCCACAGCTACACAAACCCTCTATTCCTGGACACACAGACTTGTGCATATTCTGTGACTATTTTACTATTTTTCAGTTTGTGAAGAAATATGGGAACCTTTTTAGCCTGGAATTCGGTGACTTGCCTTCAGTTATTATAACTGGATTGCCCTTAATCAAAGAAGTCCTTGTCCACCAGGACCAAAACTTTGTGAACCGCCCTATAACCCCTATTCGAGAACGTGTTTTTAAGAAGAATGGTAAGTTTCTTGACTAATATAAGATGTGTACGTTTGATATTCTTGTAGTCTGTGAAAGGTACCTTTGTGACTGTAATTCTCCAACACTCCCAGGGACCAGGCCCATCATAAAATTCCTGCCCCTAAAAGAAGCTGAGTGGCCGCATTTCCCTGTTACAGACACCCCCTCAGGGAACCTGGCAGGGTTAGCCCTAATGTCAGGGATTTGAGAGAAGCTGCATCACCTGCATGAACTCACTCTGGCTGCTTTAATTAGTAAGTATTCACATCACTCAGTGATGTGATGTGTTTTTTAAGAAAGGCAATGCGTTCTCGCTCTCTCTTTCTGCTTTCCCATTCAGATCTCTTCCCTAGGAAAATGGATGTGGATCTGCTCCCTCCTGCTGATTATGTGATCCCTTCTTGCCTCTAGTTCCTTATGCTCTATTATTAAGGCTGTGCCCCACAAGGTAGCTTAACCCTTCCATCTATATTAGAAGAGTTTGGCATGAACACTTAAAATGATCATTAAATAAATGAACACATTTAAAAATCTAAATGAAAAACTCAGATTATTCTTCTACCAAGGCACCATATTTTTCAGGTGCTTCTCAATTCCTCTGAAATATTTCATCCATTAATTCTACATCCATTCACTCTATTTATTATCAGCCACGTGAAGCCCAGTGCTAGGCGCCAGTGCCAGAACAGTGAGTAGAATGACAAAATCCTGTTCTTCTGTAACTTACATTCCATTCAGGAAAACAATATCAATTACTCTAATAATTTCAGGCCTTAACTGTTATGAAGGTAAGAGCAGGGTGCACTTCTTAGGTGTACCTAATCTAATTCAGAGACTCAGGAAAAGCTAATGTAAGTAAATGACAAATGTGAAGAAGCAATCAGTCAGAGGGAATAGAGTATGAAAAGTCTCTGAGGTGGGAAGAAGGACAGTGAACTGAGGAATTGAAAGGTGGCCAGTGTGGGAAGCACAGGGATTAAACGGAGAAAATTAAATGGAGATGAAGGTGCTGAGTTTGGCCAGGAATAGTTCATGCATCTCCTTGTTAAGGATGTTGCTTTTTATCCTAATAATAATGGAAGCTCTTGAACGGTTTCAGTAGAGAAAGGAATCATCGTACTTACATGGTATGGTTTAAAGACTTCTTTAGGCTGCAATGTCAAGAATGGAATAAAGGGAGCAAGAGACTATTGCAGCATTTTAGGTTAGAGAAGGTGGTGGCTTGGACTAGGGAGATGGCAAGAAATGACAGTACAGTAGGTTAGACCAGGAGAGTGGCCGTGAAGATATATGGATTTAAGATATTCAGGAGGTAAATCCAATAAGACATGATGACCTAGACAGAGAGAGAATGAGGCATTGAGGTAGATACCCAAATGGGTAGGAAAGAAGGAACATTTGGAGGAGGGCAAGGTGTTGGCTGGCCTGGGTGGGGAGTTGTATGGAGCAATCATGAATTCAGTCATAGATATGCTGAGTTTGAAATGCCTTTAAATCTGCAGAGTCAAGCAGACACTTGTATGTATGTCTGGAGCTGAGGGACAGAAAGAGCTAATGAGATTTTCCCAAAAATGGAGCATAGATAGGGGAGAAGAGGCTTGCAGAACTTGAATGAAGAACTAGATCATTTTGAAATATAATAGAAGATGAATTAACAAAAGGTATGGTAAGTTCTCTGCAGTCAGAGAATTAGGAGGAAAACTGGAGAGTGTCACATCCTGGGAAAAGAGAGAAGAAAGAAGTGTCTCATGCTGCTGCCACATCAAGATGAGGTTGAGAAGGATCCTGGACTGGACAGCAGGGAAGGCCATGTCCTTGAGGTGGTAGAGGCCAAAGGCAGATATTAGAAGGAGTTGAAGAGTGCTCTGGAAGTGAAGAAATGAAAGAAGTGTGGCCTCACCTGTATTAATGAAATAAATGATCATCTATTGAACACACCAAGACGGTTTTTTTTTTTCCTTTGCCTGTGTTTTTCTTTCCGCATAGATTTTTCACTCTTCCATGCTCTTGAATGATTCATTTATTTTTTAAGGTCCAGCTTAGATAGGACCTCTCCTAAAGGCCTTGCCTCCTTATGAGTATGGATTTTGTCTAATCCCTAAGTGCATTCTTGGTATGTTGCATAACATAAATACTTACATATACTTATGTGACAAGTAATCAAAACATGGGCTTTGGAGTTAGGCAGAACTGAATTTGAATGCCTGTTCAGCTGCTTACTAACTCTGAGACCTTGCAGAGTTTCCTTTTATCCCTTGTGCCTCAGTTTCCTTATCAAAAAAATTGTTGGGAGGGTTGGCAGTTATGATAGGACCTGCCTCAGAGAGGTTCTGTGACTGCTAAATTACACAATGTATTAAAAATGTTAAAGTGTCCGGCATTAGAAGCAGTCAATAAATGCTAGCCACTATATCTATTGCTTTGGGATTATTTCTCTGAATAGTTTTCAAGCGCCTTAATGCCCTTCTCCTTCCTTCCATCTGATGCATTATCCCCCATGGCTCTTGTTGGCTTTCTTTTCATAATGTTGGCTTTCTTTTTCCCAGGCTTGATCATGTCCATAGGCCAGGTATGGAAGGAACAAAGAAGGTTTGCCCTGACAACACTGAAGAACTTTGGTTTAGGAAGGAAGAGCTTAGAGGAGCGCATTCAGGAAGAGACCCACTTCCTCATCCAGGCAATAGTAGAGGAGAACGGTGAGTGTGTCATAGGACAGGTGCAGGGAACTGTGGCTCATTCATTCACTCACCAGGTGATTAATAAGAGTCTACGTGCCTGTCCTGCACCCAGCACTGCGTAGGGCACTGAGGGGATAACAGTGAACAGCTAACCATGACCTGCCCTCATGGAGCTCAAGAATTAAGAATAAGAAGATGGGTATTAAACTTATTGGTTTTAAATCCTGGTCATCAGTTTGACTTCCCAGGCATTGACTGAATACTTGCTGTGTGTTAGACCCTGTGTAGGGTGCTGGGGCCACAGTCTCAGAGGTGGTTCTGTAGTCAGTATGTCATATGTCATGTAGAGTAGACTCTCAGTGGAAGAGAAAGAAACCAATCTGAAGGATCCATCGCTTCTTCTGCCTCTAGGACAGCCTTTCGACCCTCACTTCAAAATCAACAATGCAGTTTCCAATATTATTTGCTCCATCACATTTGGGGAGCGCTTTGACTACGAGGACAATCAGTTCCAGGAGCTGCTGAGGCTGCTGGATGAGGTCACATGTCTTGAGACATCAATGTGGTGCCAGGTGAGGCAGTTCTCACTTCCTATCTTGGATAAGGATATTGGGCTGATGTCAGACACAGATGAGCTCTTCCTTTTTTTTTTAAGCTAACATATAACCTTTTAAAATTTACTTTAACACAAACATGTTTGCAGTCAATCTGTTAAATTTAGTATTTTACATAATATTGTTAAATATTGACTATAGACAAAGAACGTTTCTAACATTCGTGTAAGGTACAAAACTTTACATGAAGTGCACCTATGGACCTATGTTCTTTTCTTTAAAAAGCACAATATTGCCATCACCTTTGTGTCTCTCCTCTCCATGTCCCTCCTTAGCCCTCCATGTCCATCCTCCCTCAGAAGTATTCTTCTTTGCCTGACTCTCCCTAGGCAAATTGTTTTCAGATTCATATGTTAGTTGTACTTTTTTTAAAAAATCTGCTTACTTTTCTATTTTATGAATATGCCCCTGTTTGTTATTCTGTTCCCTATTAATAAACACTCGGGGGATTTCCAGTTTGGGGATCTGGAATGAACAGTCTTGTCAATCCTTCATGTGGACACATCCACTCGTTTCTCTTGCATTTACACCTGTAAAAAATACTTAAAGTTTTCCCAGGTGGTTGCACTACTTACGTGTCCATCCACACTTGATATTATCAGTCTTCTAACTTTGTAGGGTATAGATTTAGAGGGGTCAAACCTCACCCCTTCCTTGGTGGGCCCTGCTCTCCACTTTTGTCCTGGCAGTGCTGTGAGTCTGTCAAAACCTCTACTCAGCTTCTTGGCCTCTCAGCCACATTTCTGGATTTGGAAGACACTTCTAGGGGAAAATCAGCCCCAAGGGTTTTATTTATTCTTAACAAGTATCTTTAGCTGGAGACTTAGGGATCCATCACACCAACACTGATAAAATAGTTGATTCCTAGCACATTAAAGGGGCATAATGAATGTGAGCTATTATGATTTATTGTCAGTGTTATTTTTGAATAATGTTCCTTACTCTCACTTCTAACCGTGGTAGCCCCCCCATCCAGTTATTCCAGTTTCTTCCCTCCTGTTAAGACAGAACCTAGGAAGTCATGGGAGTTCAGTGGGTACCTGGCTGACTGTTCCCAGGGAACAGAAATCCTGGGAGGGTAGGATGGGGCAGTAGGGCAGGGGTAAGAAGCATTTCTTAGAGAACCAAAGTAGACCAGGCACTTTGATGGACAACTCTTCATACTTTATCTCAGATAATTTTTTACAGCAGTCCTTTAAACATGAAATGGATCATCCTGATGTGTGCAAGCAGATATGGGAATATGTAAGCACATCCCATAGTGGTCTGCTGGCTCTGTCAAGTGCAGTATGGATCTCATGTCATTTAGTCATGAAAATAACCATCGGGCCCCACTGGCAGCTAAAGTAGCCACAAATCACATCATTACTACTATTATTATTATTATTACTATTATTACTGAAGTATTATAGCTAGAAAGAAACAGAGCTAATTGTCAAACCCATGCCTGTTTCATTTAAAATCTAGGCAACTTTCTATTACCTTACGCTATCTATTTTCTACTATGTATTATTAGAGAAAATATAGTCAAAGACCACTTTATTTCAGTAAAAAATATCTTACCCACATGGAGGTTACATCATAGTGGGGGCAGACAAATAAGTACACGTACATATTTAACATAGATAGATACATACATAGATAGATACATACATACATAGGTATGTAGATACATAGATACAAAGATACATATACATAGATAGACAGACATTTTGCACACACACACACACACATACACACCCAAATATATATACATACACATACTAATGACAATAGTCACAGAAAAAAATAAAACAAAATAAAGGAATGGAAAGAGAGTACCAGAAGTGCTACTAACTGTAAGATTATCAGGTAAGATAGGTCCAAGTAGGTGACATTTGAGCAGTACATTAATGAATTAAAGGAAATGGAGTTATACAGATGGAATGGAAAACCATTCTAGATGGAAGGAATAGCAAATGCAGTGTCCTAAACAAGAACATTTTTTATGTTTTCACAGAGGCCAATGGGACTGGACTTGAAAGAGTGAAAGAGAGCAAGATGGCAGGGAGTGATAGGAGAGGAGGTGGCAGGAGGGTGAGGGGCTAGCTCATGTAGAGCTCCAGGCTAGGAGAATGGTGTAGAATTTTGTCTAAATGTCATGGAAAGTCATTGGAGGATTGAGAGCCAAAAAGTGAAATAATCAATTAAACAGTTAAATGATCCCTCTGGCAGCTCAGTGGAAAATAGACTGGGAATGGGGTTAAGGATAGAATCAGGAAACGTGTTGGAGACTTTACAGCATCCAGGTAAGAAATGTTGGTGGTTTGTACAGGAAGACAAAGCACATGGAGTGGTGAGAAGTGGTCCGAGACTGGTTAGATTTTGGATGGAGAGCTGAAATGCTTTGCCAGAGGGGAAAGAAGAGGGTTGAGAGAGAGAAGAGTCAAGGGTGACTCCAAGCATTAAATTTAAGTAAATAAAAGAGATGGAAAGAGAATATGGTTTCATTGTCTTCAAAAGTAGAAAACTGGCACTCCCTTGTCTCCATGACTGTTTTGTTTTCTCCATCAGCTCTACAATGTCTTTCCAAGGATAATGAATTTCCTTCCTGGACCCCACCAAATGCTCTTCAGGAACTGGGAGAAACTGAAAATGTTTGTTGCCCGTGTGATTGAAAACCACAAGAGAGGTTGGAATCCTGCTGAAGCAAGAGACTTCATTGATGCTTACCTCAAGGAAATAGAAAAGGTGAGGAAACCAGAGCTGTTACCTGAGTTTTACTCTTAAAGAGCAAATGAGGGGATTCTGGGTTCTTATTGCTGCTGTAGCAAATCACCACAAACGTGGGGCTTAAAACAACACGCATTTGTTTTCTTACAGTTCTAGAGGTCAGAAGGCTGAAACCAGTTTCACTGGGCTGAAGTCAAGGTGCGGGCAGGACTGGCCCCTACTTGAGGCTTTAGGACAGAATCCACTGATTGACTTTTCCAGTATCTAGAGGCTGCCTGTACTCCCTGACGCAGGGCCCCTTCCTCTGTCTTCAAAGCCATCAATATAGCATCTTTTCTGCCACCATCCTCACATCTTCTCTTTATGACTTTCTTGCCTCCCTCTTATAAAGACTCTTGTGATTATATTGAGCCCACTGGGATAATCCAGGATAATCTTCCCATATCAATATCGTTAATTCACTGTATCTACAGAGTCCCTTCTGCCGTGTAACATTCACTGGTTCTAGAGATTAAGACATGGACATCTTTGTGGGTCATTATTCAGCCTACCACAGGGGAGGAAAATAGAGGCAATACTTCATAGAGTGTAGGAATAACATTAACTCAGAATTGATGTATGAGTTCATTGATGAGACAATTAGAAATAAAGATAGAGGTTTAACAGTATTTGGCTTAAGGGCTTTGGAAAGCCCAAATACTGCCTTCTCATGATCTAGTCTCTGTCCTCTGCCCATATCTGAGGGAGGTACACACAAAAGGAAGAATAAGTGTTGTTTCATTATTAGTTGGACCAGTGCCCAGTTACCTACCCCTTCCCCCAGCTCCCAGTGCAGAACACAAGTAAATCTGTGTCCGTTGCCAGAGATTAGCCTCAAATGGGACGGACATTCGCCTTCCTCCCTCATCACCATGTCATCCGCTTTTTAATATTACTATAGGAAAGAAGCAGGAAAAAAGCAAAATGGGATGTATATCCTTTACCATAGTAACACCTCTGGTTAACACACATCACTGCATCGGTGTCATTATCTTTGACTCATCAGATTATTCATTCGTTCTCCTGGAGTTGGCAGAAATGTGGATGTCTTTCCAACTCCACTCGTGTTTCACCTTATTGGCATAACATTAATAGAAGCATTGATTACTCCTCAGAGGGGGAGACGCCACTTGCTATATGGTGTGCAGGTGTGGGACCACAGAGGGAGGAATGTTGATGCATTGAAGCTTCTGGAGGAATGTGGCAAAGATGCTGGAGTGCCATGAGGAATGGCTGTTGGAATCAGAGAAGTTTAGCCTAAAAAGGAAAAGATTAACAGGGGATATGAGAATTATTGTACTTTAGAGAAATTCAGTTATTCTTTCTGGTATCAGTACAAACATTTGTTGAGAATTTGCTCTGTGTCCTTTCCATCTCGCATAATTCATAATGCCATCTTAAGGGGTGAGTACTGTTATTTCTATTTTGTGGAATAGGATATAAGCACAGAAAGGTTTATTAACTTGCTCAAGTCGTACAGATAGTGAATGGTGTGACTAATATTGGAACCCAAGGCTGTTTTTCCAGTGTAATACTAGATTCTCCCAAATTATGGGTGTAAAAAAATTAGTTGTGTTGTTTCATCCACCAAAGCTAATAAAAGCTTCCAGCACTTGGGGCAGGAGGACTGTAGTGATGTTGCAGTAATAAGCCTCTGCCTCCTGAGATGACCAAAGGGAAAGTCATTTCTCCTGGGCGCTCTCCTTCCATGTTTTCTCTAGGATGAGGGCCCCTGTGTTGTGGCATCTAAGAACCATCTGAATAAACCAATAATCATTGTGCTTTCTAGCATAAGGGCAGTGCTACTTCAAGTTTCCACGAAGAAAACCTCATCTACAGCACCCTGGACCTCTTCTTTGCTGGAACGGAGACAACTTCGACGACCCTGCGCTGGGGTCTGCTCTACATGGCCCTCTATCCCGAAATCCAAGGTGAGCATGTCAGTGGATGGGCCTGGGCCAGGTCAGAATGGCGCCCCCTGGAACACACTGTCCCAAGGTGGGACCAGAAGATAGCACGATAGGATGGAGAGATAGGTAGGACAGTTACTGGGCCAGGTGGACTTGAGAACGGGAACCTTCTTCGGTTTTTCTGTGAGGATTGTGATGGGTCCATGTAACACAACTATAACAGAGAGTCCCAGCCCTCAGGAAACACGCAGTCCAGTGGGGAAAACAGTGAAGTCCACCGACATTGTGGTGAGTTCCAGGAAAGAGTTCCATTCCACTCACGTGTGAAATCTGGTCGCAGCCTTCCCTCCTTTTAAGTGATGTCTTCCGTTGCCCTGTGGACAATGTTCATACTGCTTAATCTGGTATATCATGCCCTCTGCTGTGCCTCTTTCTGCCTGTCCAGCCTCGACTCTACCCACCCTGCATGGGGGCGTCATTAAGTCACATGTCACTTAATTTCACCGTCCTTATTTGTACTTCTGGGCCGTCACACCTTCTCTTCCCTAGAAGAATAATACCAAAATGTGTTTCCCTAATTTCTCTACACGGTAAACCCCTAGCTATGCTTGAAGAGTTTACTCAACCACAGCCCCTCTAAGATGTTTCCCCACACTTCTGGGAAAATACTAGCATTTCCTTCCTTTAGAGATTGCCTAATTGCACCTCCATTACTTTGCTTACCACACATTATTTATATATCTTCCCCACAGACTGTAATCCTTTCGAGGACAGTGATTGTTACAATCATTTTTCATTTTCTAGGCCCCAGAACGGTTTAAGCACATGAAGGATAAAAACTGTTGGGATACAGTTTTGCAAACTGTGGGTAAAAGTTTATTAACAGGACATAAAGTCAATTTAGTGGATCGAGACTAACTTTCTTCCCTAAATTAAAAAAAATAGATTAGGGAAATCAGAGTGCTTTCTGTGTATTAAGGATAAGGCTTTTTTTTGGTGAAACTTTCTTTCCTTATATATATGAATAAATGTCTGTTTTATATGTGTATATATTTATGTTTATGTGTCCTGAGTCATGCACTTGCAAAATGCACTTGTAACTGTGAATTACAGGGTTTTCTTTAAATTTGTTTCTTTATTTATTTTTAAATTCTCTGTGTTTTTATTTATCAGATACTTTTTTTCATAAATTTATTTTATTTATTTATTTATTTATTTTTGGCTGCATTGGGTCTTCTTTGCTGTGCACGGGCTTTCTCCAGTTGCGGAGAGCGGGGGCTACTCTTCCTTGCGGTGCTCAGGCTTCTTGTTGCGGTGGCTTCGCTTGTTGTGGAGCATGGGCTCTAGGCACGCGGGGTTCAGTAGTTGTGGTGCGTGGGCTCAATAGTTGTGGCTTGCGGGCTCTAGAGCACAGGCTCAGTAGTTGTGGTGCACGGGCTTAGTTGCTCCGTGGCATGTGGGATCTTCCCGGATCAAGGATTGAACCCGTGTCCCCTGCACTGGCAGGTGGATTCTTAACCACTACACCACCAAGGAAGTCCTTTTTAAATTTAAAAGCCACCTAGTTAGCGTATTGATATAGCTTCCCTATTAGAGGCTCCAAAATAACAATGGCTTAAAATGGCATAAAAAGTGGATGCAACCCAAGTTTCTATCGTTGGATGAATGGATAAGCAAAATGTGGAATGCAATGGAATATTAATCAGCCTTAAAAAGAAAACATTCTGACACATGCTACAACATGGATGAACCTTGAAGACATTATGCTAAACTAAGTAATCCAGTCCAAAAAGGCATATTCTGTGTGATTCTATTCATATGAGGTATCTAGAGTGGTTGAATTCATAGAAAGCAAAAGTAAAATGGTGGTTGTCAGAGCCTGGGGAAAGTGCAAAATGGCATCCTCTTCAATGGATATAGAGTTTCAGTTTTGCAAGATAAAAATTTCTGGAGATTGGTTGCACAACAATGTGAATATACTTAACATTATTAAACTGTACACTTAAAATGATTAAGATAGTAAATTATATATTATGTTTATTTTGCCACAATTTTAAAAGTTTTTAAATGTTCACTTAAAAAAAAGGAGTTTTATTTTTCTTTCAAATGAGAAACTCTAAGCTGGACTCTGCAGAACCCTTTGGGGGTCCAAGCTCTTTCCATTGTGTTGCTCTGCTGTATCTAGAATGGTGCCCTTGTTGGCACTGTCAAAGATGGCTCACCTCTAAGGTTGCCTTTCCACCAGTAGGAAGGGAAGAAGGAGGAGGAAGCACACACCCTTCCTTTAAGGGCCTCTTCCAAGTATTAAACATCCCCTCTACTTACATTCTGTTGGCCAGAACTTAGTCACAGGGGAATCTGGGAAATGTAGTCTTTAGCTGTGCAACCAGGTATCCAGCTAAAATATCTATTTTTGTAGAAAAAGAAGAAAACAGGTATTGGGGCACAATTAATGGGATTTTTTTTCATTTGTTGGTTGCTTCCCTAAATCAGTTCATGTAAATCTCAAAACATCCTAAAGCGGAAGTGGATTTATCCTAACAAATAAGAAGAACAAACTGAGGCTCAAAGAATTTCAGTAACGTGCAGCAGGAATGTTGTAGAGCAAGAGTTTGCCTCCAAATTTGTCTCACGCCAGGGCCCACTTTCCACTCACATACCTCCCTGAGGAGCTAGTCTAGAGAGCCTACGATAACTTTAGCCATTTTGATCCTGGTTATTCCATTCCTTAACTTAACGAGGCTCAAGGAAAGTTATGGAATAATAGAATAATAGAACCTCCTCTGCTTTTCCAGAAAAAGTCCAAGCTGAGATCGACAGGGTGCTTGGCCAGTCACAGCAGCCGAGCACGGCAGCTCGAGAGTCCATGCCCTACACCAATGCTGTCATCCACGAGGTGCAGAGAATGGGAAACATCATCCCCATGAATGTGCCCAGAGAGGTGACAATGGACACCACCCTGGGTGGATACCACCTGCCCAAGGTAATTAGGGGCTCATTCACAGCCTCAGATCTCCAAGTTCATAATTGTAAATGGTGGGAATCTCAATTGGAAAAGTAACATGTGTTCTTGTCCTAGAGAATCACTTAAATAGGGAGAGAGATATATTATGCCTGATGAAATACTAGTTTTGTTCCCTGGGTATGATCTTAGAAAATTAGTTCAACTGGATGTTAATAGGTGTTACGGAGGGGAAGGGGGATTCCTAGGTCAACTGTGTTTAGGCAAAGCCTGTATCCTTCTTACAGGATAGGGACCTGCCAGACTTACTTTAGAAAATTCTGCTTCATAATCCTGAGTTATAGAATGTTGAAATATGAAGGGACATTTGAGACCTCCTGGGCCAACATCACATTGATGCTGGTGTTTCTAACATAATATCCCCACTGGTATTTTTCCAGCTTTGACTTACAGCCCCTTGATGGGACTGTCTCACAAGGGAAAGCAATCCAATTGTGTGCAGTATTAAATATCAGAAAAGGAGAGAAAGGAACCAATGCTTTTTAAATAGGATTATGTTCCATGGACTATATAGGTTATTTAAAATGTCTTAGCCAGTCTTCAGAATACTTCTGTTATCCTCATTTTATAAGTTTGGAAGCCGAGGCTCAGAGAGTAATTAATCTTGCATAAGATCTCTCAGCTACAGTGGCAAGAGTTGGGTTCCAGGAACAGAACTGTTCTGATTCCCAGGCTCATCTTTTTTGTACTACACCATGTTCTCTCCACAGGAGTTGCTTTACTTTGACTTTAAAAGAGTCTCCCTGAAATATTCCTTAGTGGGTCCCTCTTAAATTCCCGGTCCTCACAGAGGAAATTCTGCTCTCAGTCTGCCCACCACTCTTAGGATCTCAGCAGGCAGCTCTCCTGTGCCCCCTAGTGTCTTCTCTGCACACTGCACATTTACAGTTCTTTCCTTTCTCCACCTTGGTGGACCTCTTTGGATCCATTAGATCCAGTTTGTCTAAGTTGCTCTGTTTGTTGTACCTGGGGATGATCTCAAGGCAAAGCCAGAGGAGCTTCCGCATTGGACACCCCTTAGTCACCATCCCTGCAGAGCCAGGAAAAGCAGCTATTCCTGCAGCAATTGCATTTACTATTTTCTTGCTGATTGATCATCTTGTGGGTGAAGGCTGAGGTAAATTATCTCACAGGTGATCTTTGCATTTTTATAGCAATTCATTTAGCTCCAGGGGATCATCCCAGCTCAACAGACTTGTTCTAACATTGATTTTTAATATTGACTGGAATTATCATCCTGGGAACTGCGAGATCCCTTTGACTATACATTGTAGAGGCTAGGAGTCATAACTGATGTCAAACATCCTAATTCAAATCATCGTTCTACTTCCTCCCACCCTGTGACTTTGGGCATCTTATTCAACCTCTCAGAGCTTCAAATTCTTTATCTGTAAAAGTGCATTTAAATCCACCTCACAGGTGAACATGTAATGAGGTCATGCATGTATAATATTTAACCTTGTGCTGACTATAGAAAGTGCTCAAAATAGCAGTTATTATTCTTTATTAATTCATCAGATGTTCATTAAGCGCCTAAAACGTTCAGGGCTCAGAAAACAACCCAGAGGAAAATAATCATGCAAGTTTATAAGTACAAACCATGGTAACTGCCCAAAGGAAAAAACTCACTGGCTTTTAGAAAGATGCAAGCTAGCTGCCATGAGGAGTGGGAGCCAGAGCAGGCAGAGAAGACTTCCCAAAGGAAGTGATGTTTGAGCTGAGGATTAAAGGATGATTAAGAGTTAACTCGATGACAGAGTGGGGAGGAAGGACATTTCAGGCAATGTGAACAGCATGTAAAAAAGGCACAGAAATGAGTGGGAACATGTGGCATGTTTGAGAAACTGAAGGAAGCTTGATATAGTGGGAGTGCAGGCAGAAGGAGGGTCGCTCAGACAGGGAGCAGGTGATGCGTCCTTAATCTAAGAGTGATGGGAGCTACTGAAGAGTATCTCTCAGGTTCCAGGTGTGGTGGGTGGACGGGTGTGGAATGATTAAATCATGTTTAAAGCTAACTCTGCTTTCAGTGTGTGGAGCACATTGAAGGGGAAGAGAGGAATGGGCATAGTTAGGGCTATTATAGGAGTATAACCAAGCCAGGTGGTCGCCTGGACCAGAGGGCAGTGGTGGACATAAAATGGAGGTGACAGAATCAAGAGAAATTTCAAGTACAGTTGACCAGCCTAGCTTAAGGACTGGATGAAGGCAGAATGAGGGAAAGGGAGGCACTAAGGAGGACTCCTGGGTTTCTTGTTATGTATCTGGAAGGACAGTGGTTCCTTTCACTGGGCGACCTCATTCTATTATTAAACTCTCTGTAGAACGGACTAGACATTGGAGGGAAGAGAGTGGGAGATGTCACATTTTTCTCTTATTGATGCATACATGTTCCCTCCCAAATTATACACTGACAAGTCCCTGCAGAGATCCATTCTGCAGTCAGTAGTCACACTTCCCCAGGTAAAATTCCCAGCAGACAATTCCAGTCCATCATGGTAAGCTGTCCCATGGCAAAGAGCAGGGTCCTAGGGGTTGGGCTCAGAGGGAGCGGATTGGGGAGGCTGAGGGAGTTTAGGGTGCTATCAGCCTTGGTGTGGGAGCCAGGGGGACTGCCACCCCTCTGCATATGTGTGTTGTGTGGGTCAAGTCTTACCTGAGTCCTTGCTGCCTTCTCCAGGGGACCATGGTCCTGACCAACCTGACTGCACTGCACAGGGACCCCGCAGAGTGGGCCACCCCCGACATGTTCAATCCGGAGCATTTTCTGGAGGATGGACGGTTTAAGAAAAGGGAAGCCTTTCTGCCTTTCTCAGTAGGTGAGTAGCAAGAAATAAGAGTGTGGGAACCCAGACTCTCAGCCCTTCCCTACTCTTCTCCCTGGTATGCTTTGCTTTAGTTGGAATGTCTCCAGGTTCAACAGGAAGAAATAACTCACAACCTAAAAGTTGAGAATGTTTTATTCGAGGCATTACTGAGGACTCTACCCTGGGAAGGCAGCCTCTCAGATAGCTCTTAGGGACTGTTCCCAAAAGATAAGGAAGAATGAGGATATATAGGAGTTTTTGCTGGAAAAAAAACCATGTAGTCAAACATCGAAAGATTACTGCTAGTCACAAAAAAAAAAACAAAAAAACCCAGACATCTCAAGTTTATGATTTTAGTGCCTTTCTTTTTATGGGAAGATGCAAGAGTTTGGGCTCATTGAAATTATTCCTTTATATGCATCCTAACACTCTAGGGCCAGTATCCTCTTTTTCTCCATCCTGAATTCCACTCAGAGCACACCACTGGGGGCAGCTGCAGTGACTGATGGCTCATGGAGGGCAACCTTCACTGTTTAACTGGAATTGCAAGCAACAGTTTTCAGTCCACACCAGCATGACTCACTCTTTTTTTTTTTTTTTTAAAGCATGTTTTGTTTGTTTGTCTGTTTGTTTGTTTATTTATTTTTAGCTGCATTGGGTCTTCGTTGCTGCATGTGGGCTTTCTCTAGTTGGCGGTGAGCGGGGGCTACTCTTCCTTGCGGTGCACGGGCTTCTCATTGCGGTGGCGTCTCTTGCTGCAGAGCATGGGCTCTAGGCACGTGGGCTTCAGTAGCTGTGGCACGTGGGCTCAGTAGTTGCGGCTCGCAGGCTCTAGAGCGCAGGCTCAGTAGTTGTGGCGCACAGGCTTAGTCGCTCCGCGGCATGTGGGATCTTCCCAGACCAGGGCTCGAACCCGTGTCCCCTGCATTGGCAGGCGGATTCTTAACCACTGTGCCACCAGGGAAGTCCCAGCATGACTCACTCTTGCTGTTGGTTGCAACTCAGGATTCCCTGGGTGGAGCGTCACCAGGACTCATGCCCTTACTTCCTAAGTCCTGGCTTGACTCTGATGGAGATTTCAGCTTCACGTTCTGCCGTCCCCCAGAACACTGGAACAAGAGCTCAGACCCTGCCTGTCTCCCAGAGAGAAGGTTGAACACTTGCCTTCTTTATAGAGTTTTAAATGTTCCAAGATCTTTTTAGGGCAACCCATTCACACAGAACTAGAGCCAATTGCTAAGAAGAGGCTGGGGGCGGGGCAAGGAAAAGGGCTACTTGCTTCTCATTATGGGCATCGCAAGTGACTCTAAGTGCCACAGGCTTAACTAGATGAGATTCTACTCTATAACAGGTCCCTGAAGAGGTCCTTTTGCTGTTTCAACTTCTAATGACCCTTTAAAAACCTAATTAATACATTTACATGGTATACAACTTGAAATGTACAAAAGAAGATGCAGTGAAAACTCTCATTCCAAGCCAGCCAGTTCCAAAAGGGTGTTTTAATTTATAACAATGTAAAATTAGTGAGAAAAATTTTAGTATATTCCATGTATTGAGTTAGGTATGTTGCAGAGATCAGTTCAACTAATTTCCCAATTTCTTAATTTTATAAATATTTCCTGAGCATCTATCATGTGTCAGGCATTCAGCCCTGAGGATATGACAATGAATGAAGTAGAAAAAAATATCTCTTAAGGAGCATGTGTTCTAGTGTAAACTTACAAGTTTCAGATTCCTATTATCACCACATTAGAGATAAGCCCTGAAGCTTGGCGGGGCCATTTATAGCATCTAAAAAGCTATAAAGCTCACAAGGCAGAGCTAGAACTCAGTGTTAACCAGGTTTATCAAACACTAAAGCCTGTGCTCTTCCTAGCAGTGTCTCCTAAAAAAGGTAACTATGCTACACTGAGTTGACACTCAGAAATTCATGATAGGTTTCTTATCATTAAATTAAATATAGATTGATTTGCTGAGACAGTATCATTTTGTTGATCATGCCACTAAAGTACAGAAAGGGAGGCCCTTGAATTTGAACCCATGTATGCGTGATCCGGAGCCCAGATTTTCCTGCTATAGGACACTGTCCTGAGTGTATCTGGACTGATTGTGATTAGATCTTCTGTGTCTTTCTTCCTCTGGTTTTATGCCACTTTTCCTCAAGTTGGACAAGTCACTTCCTAACATGAAAGCAGACACGAGATATGGGAATACTTTCCAGTCTTCCTGTCTACAAGAGCTTCAGGTTTCCTATTATAGTGCAGAGTTTCACCTGTGTATTTTAAGTATTATAATTATTCTTGACTCACTGTTTTTTTTTTGCTATTGAGAGTTATAACACACCCTTTTAATTACAGGTTTCATTTGCAAGCAAATTATCTCATTTAATCCTTACAGCAACCCAGTTATTAATAGTTAGACAGGCAATCGATCAGTATGCCGTTTCTTAATGTAAGGAAACTAAGAATAAGAGAGAATTGTTTCTTATTCAAGATCACGTGCCCAAAGAATTGGCAGAACAGGGCCTAAGACTCAAGTTCCCTTGTTCTCATCTAGTGCTCCTTCTTGCATAATTACAATGTAACTCATTTCCCCACTTAAAGGCCCTTCCATTTTAAGATTCAGCAAGTTCATATCATATGTATCAATTATTACATTGCTGCATAACAAAGGTGGAAAACTCAGTGACTTAAAACAATAAGTGTGTATTATTGCTCACGAGTCTGCAGTTGCGCTGGGAGCTCAACTGATCTTAGCTGGCCTCTCTGGCCTTTTTGGGAGGTCAGCTGGCTGAAGGTGGATCTAGGATGACCTCAGCTGGGACAATGGGGCTCTTTTCCAAGTTTCATCCTCCAGCAAGCTAGCCCGGCTGGGGCTGGTGTTCATGTGGAAGATAAAGACCCCAAGAGGGAGAACAGGAAGCACACAATGCCTCCTAAGGCCCAGGCTGGGAACTGGCAACCATCACTCCCCCCTGCATTCTGTTGCCAGTGCAAGTCATAAGGTGAGACCCGGTGCAAGGGGAAGGGAAAATAGCACAATTTTTATGGGAAGAGCTATGAAATCACATTGCAAATGATGGGGGTACAGGGAGAGAGGGGAAATTGGAGCCATTTTTGCAAGCAGTTGGTCTCACTATCTGTCTTTCTGCCTGAGAAGAATGAAATTCTTAGAAGGCAAGCAATTTGGGGATTCCCTCAGCTGTAACAGAATGAGGCCTAGCTAAACAGTTTTCAAGAGATAGAAACCTGAAAGATGCACTGACTTAAGAAGTCAACACCACTGTCTGACTTTCCCCCGCCTTACTCCCGGCTTTGGTGCACAGCTGCTTTGCCTCATTCTTGATCCAGCACTTTCTAAAAACAGCCTCCCTCAAGGGATGGGGTGTGGAAAGCTCCTGCCCTTCTCTTGCAAAAGATGATCAGGTGTGGAATTAGGATACGTACATAATCAGGACAAATAGCAAAGCTATTACTGCAAATTTATATTTTCTTTTCCTCATTTCAGTTTTTCCCACTTGATCCAACAAAGCAGCAGACTGCTTCATGAAAGGCAAGAGGCTGAGTCCTCATTTTTCAAAAAAATGTTTAAAAAGTCACTGGATCATAGGAAGGTTTGGAAGAACTTTTCCCAAAAACCCTAGGTCAGTGTTCTCATTTTACTAATGAGGTAATTGACCTGGTTAGTTAGTGGGAGCCTCAAGGAGAAGGTCCATGTTTCCCGTGGTCCAGGATGAAGCTTTGAAATCAAGTAGCCCTTGTTTTCATAATTTTAAAAGCAAATTCATATCTCCTGTCTTACTGGTATCCTTGCCCAGCCACATAATGTAGTTAGGAGAGAGATTATCTCATATGTTTGACAAGTTTGACACGTTTAGGTCTGTAAGAATAAAGGGTTTTCTCATAGCCCAGAGCTGGTTACTGGCAGAACCTGTACTTTAACCCTGGTTCCTGACTCTCTAGGTCCAGTTTTGTCACAATATCTGGATTCTTCTAGGAAAATCTTGGGTATTTACAATACATCTGATCTGGTACTATTTTAACAGATTTCCTCATTGTACTATTTGTGATGGGTAAAGAGGTAAGGATGAAGGGAACAGAGATAAATAGGCACACGCTGGTGGGAAACAGGCACAAAACAATATAAATACGATATAATTCTGAAGCATATTTCAACTTACTGAACACTTTTGCAGATACTCTCTAATTTTATTTCCTCAACAGCTCATTACAGGCAAGGACAAAATAGAGGCATGCGTATATTAACTATTTCCAAGAAAGTTTCATGACGTGGGGAAACACAAAGTAGTAAAAGCAGCGCACAGAATTAGCTACAGAGAGTAATCCCAGTGATGGTGTGCTGGAGAATCCTTACAAGGACCATGAGGAAATATGTCAAAATGTTAACAGGGGTTCTGCCTGATTATGAGATCTTTTATTGTGTTTATACTTTTCACAATTCTTTTTCTTTTTGTAGTGAATATATATTACTTAGGGAGAAAATAAGTTATTAAAACACCCACAAGAGGGCTGGTGGTAGAGACGAGCGTGGGGTGCTGTTACACAAGTCGGGCGAGGAGCACCTTCATGAGGGGGAGGGCGTGGCGGAAACCCGGAACAGGTGAAGCACAGGTGGGATGAGATGGTGTCTGCCTGCGCAGGTAGCCACGGCAGAGAGATTTCCAGTCATTAAGGAGGGAAACGGGAAAAAGAGAAAAGGTGCCTCATACTTGAGAAACCTTGCTCTGATGTTTACTTGCTTATACTTTTCAACAATTTTCTTTTAAGAATTGAGAAAAATTACCTAGAATTTTGTTCTTTGTCTGCTTTTGTCATTATTGTTTGCTAATGGATTTTTGAAAGGCCTTAGGCTAGACTTCACTTGCTAGATCAACCCAGGCCTCTGACTTCTTTCATATACACCCTGTGCCTCACCTGTGCCTCATCTGCCTCATCCCTGAAGGCATCGGAGTGTGTGATTGTGGATTTAGCTCGCTGGGCTTTGGTTAACTCAGGTGGCTTCGATCAAGTAAGCCGAGTACATAAAGCCCCAGGGCCTAGCAGGCCCTCCGTTTGCTCAGGTTTCACAAGACGTGGTAGAAGGTTTCAGTCCTTGCTGGGCACAGACGCCGCCCGAACAGGTAACTCACCTTATATTTTTGTCTTTCAGGTAAGCGGATGTGCCTTGGAGAACAGTTGGCGAGAACTGAGTTGTTTATTTTCTTTACTTCCCTTGTGCAAAAATTTACCTTCAGGCCTCCAAACAATGAGAAGCTGAGTCTGAACTTCAGAATGAGCCTGACCATCTCTCCCGTCAGCCACCGCCTCTGTGCCGTTCCTCGGGCATGAAGTTGTCGGGGAGGGAGAGGGGAAGGAAAGCAGGAAGAATGGCCATGTCCCCCCGAGGCAGGAGCGCCTGCTCGGCAGTGAGGGAACAGCATGCAGTGCCTCTGAGGACGGGTCATAGGAACTGGACTCAGAGGAAACAGGATCCCAACCCCAGCTTTGCCATCTCCAGTGGAGCCTTGAGCAAATCAGGTATGTTGTGAGTGATTTGCCTCTCCAGCCAGGAAGTGAAAAGAGAATAGTGATTCCTTCTCTAAAGGAAGAACTGCTGTAAAAACCAGAGTGATTTGGAAACCATAAAGCACATCATAAAAGTCATAGCTGTGATCTGCCTCCTTCCTGCTTCCTTCCTTAGCCGGGACTTGCTGCTGGCCTGTTGAGAAGGCCCGGGTCGGAGTGCTGCGAAATGGTAGATAAGAGAAGTCGGGCCCTGGGGCAGCCACAGAGGTCAGCTAGAAAGGCCCTCACACTTGGTAGCACTGGGCAAGCTCATCCTGTTTCTGCCTCCGAATGGCCCCTGGGAAGTCAGCAGGGCAGGTAGGATTCCTGATTTATAGGCAGGTTTCTATGGAGAAGAAATTTCTCTCATTTACCTAAGGATACACTCCTTGGCCTTGGACCCCAGGACCAAGAAGAATGTGACCACTTTAACCAAACCTGGAAAGCAGGTTTGGGGGAAACAAATGTGGAAATATTTTCTGCCTTCAAGGTGCCTCCTAACCTTAAATCCCCTCTCAGGCATTATTTATTCGCAAGCCATTTCATACTGGATTTGACAATGTGGTGGGTGTGATCATTTCTCACAAGTTGATGTCGGCTTTCGGTTGGCAAGTATTCCCTGCCTAAACACAACAGCTGAGCCTTGGTAGAATATTTTATAGCAGAAACGAGAAATGCCAGAATCCTGCTCAACCCTCCTTCATGTGGTCATTGAGGGGAGAAAATGGCATCAACTGGAAGGCCAGGTACCCCTGATAGTCCATGGGGTTTTGATGCCAACCCCCATGCAGACAAACACAAACACACCTGGTAAACAGGCCTAAACCATACAGAAGGTCTTTTTTTCTAAGGTGGTTAGACTTAAGTAATTTAAATAGCTCAGAACAAAACGGGCCATGAGAACCTGGGGCTTTTCATTCCTGTTGCTTGGGATTCAGAGAAAAGCCAATTCAGTGAAGACCATTAGAAAGGGAAACAGGGAGGGAGGAGAGAGAGAATTAGAATGAGGTGGGGTGGGGGAGGGAAGAAGCAAGAGAGAAAATTGGTGGTCGGAGGGTGGCAGGCAAGAGAGAGACAGAGACTGAGTCTCGCTGGTGCTCGCCTGAGTCTGTCTGAGAGAGCCGAGAGTATGTCTGGATGCAGTGGTAACCTTTCCTAATATGTAGGAGTTAGATTTGGTCCTTCCTGGCTGCTAGAAGAACAGAAAGGGAGAACCAAAGCCACCCACCAGAGGGTACTTTCTTTGTAACCTCCTGGAAAGTTGCATCTCGAGAAAACAAACCAAATGATATTTCTAGAATAAAACCAATCAAACCAGGCCTTGAACTTCCAGAACACCTGAGATCTTGTCTTCCACTTCTTTTTTTCCCCTCAGTCAGATCATCCACCTAGAAGACTGAGAAACTGGCCAAAAGACTTTCCATTATGTGCTCAGTCTCCTCAACTGTTAAATGAAGGACTTTGTTGAGTCATCTCTGAATTCCATTCCTGCACCGCTGTTCATTTTCCATGATTCTAAGTGGGCAGGCATTTACCTACTCCCTGTGGAATCAATGGAAAACCCCTGGATACTCATCCTGACCTAATAGATGCAATGGGACCCAGAGCCAAGTAGAGTGTGACCACAATTAACCAGAAAGCTTGGGGACACATGACTGAGAGTAGCTGACTTTTCTGGCCATGTAAAATGTCTCCTTCTCTCCCCAAAGCTCATTGGAGAAACTCTAAAATGTGAATTCTCTTCCTGTCCAAGCATGACACAGAGATTTTGTTTTCTTCACTTTTGTAACTCTCTTGTTCCTGGTCCATTTTGGAAGCTCCTGCTCCCCTTTCCCTCTTCCTTTGTATCTGTGTCTGACACATAGGAGGCCCCCAAATCCGCCAGGGCCCTCCATGTGCATTGCCCTTGAGGGGGTCATGCTTTTCCTCTACCTAATGTCTCTCTCCCAGTCTTGGGCATCTGCAAATTCAGCTCCTTTTATCCCATATTACCAGTGCAGGCAGTCCTCTTGCTAGGATCCAAGATGACCCCAAGCTGGCTGTGCAACAGGGTCCACAATATGTCACATTATGACAAAGATGACATTATGTGGAGGTCCCTCCCCAAAGAGCCCTCTCAAGAGAGCCACTGCAGTCGCCCTCACTGAGCCTATTGCCTATAGGAAGTTTCAAACCTCCATGTGGCACTCGTTCTTGTACTCCAGGAACTCCACACAGCACAGGTAAATCCCTCTTGGCTTGAAGCCTCCTCCCTGGTGAGGGGTAACTATGTCCCTCCCTCCTTTGTGGGAGATGGGTGGGAAGTAAGGAGGACCCTTCTGTTAAAGAAAACCAGAGCTGAACAGCAGTAAAGTGGCAAAACCAGATTTCATTCACCAGTATTGCAATAGAAGGAGAGAGTCTTCAGTATAGAATTGGGCTCAATTCTGCATAGAGCAGGGACAAGTGGGGCTTTACAGCCAAGAAGCAGGGTGGGGTCAGTGGATGGAAAAGGACAAGGTTAAACTGACTCCACAGGAGTCTGGCTGAAGGCGGGCCCCGGTGATCAGATATTGAGGGTAAGGGTTTCCCTCTAATCTGGCTGAGCAAGAATCTTGCTGCAACTTGCAAGCCCGACAAGGACAGTCACCAAGGTCAACGCCTAGAGAGTTTAGAGCAGCCTGACTAAAGTTTACTCCAGGAGAGTCCTTTCCTCACCTTACCACCTATTATATACCCTCTTTCCAGGCAGTGGGCTACAGGGTTACAAAAGCTGTTTCCACGTACCCGTGGCAGGGCCCGTACAGGGTCCCAGTGCCTTACTTTAGCCCTGGGGCCTCACCAGCACTTGGCAGGGACCACTTGACTGGCAGCAACTGGGACTCCAGCTGAAACTGAGAAAGAAAGAAGCCCTTTTTCACATTCCTTTACAAATGTGCTATCCGGGCCACAATCAGACCGTGATAAATGCTATTTCTCTTTTTATGTTGAATGAAAGTGTAGATGAATGACACAGGACTCCTCAGGACATTGCTGTCTCCCAAGGTCAGCACTGTGAATAGCAGGAACAGGCCAGGACTATAAATGTAGCAGAAATTGGACCAATGCTGTACAGCTGTGACATACTTTACAAGGGATTCTTTGCCTGGTTTTAACTTTTACTCTATCACATGTATTCCCTGGTGTTTCTGCCATTAAGTCTCTGAAAGTAAAGTTCCAAATATATTTGTAATGGAAGATGAGCCTTCATTTTATTCTGATTAGCTTTGGATGAAGAGTCCACAATAATTCTTTTTTTTTTTTCCTATTCATTATGAGTGTTTTGTTCTCTGGCTGTTTTGTAGATTTTTTTCTCTTATCATTACTCCTTAGCAGTTTCATTATAAAGTGTCTTCATAGAATTTTCTTTTTGTTTATCCTAGTTGCAGTTCATTGACGTTACTGGATCAATGACTTTAATATTTTGAGAACATTTGGATACCTTTTGGTCTTCAAATTATTTTTCAATAAATAAATAAATAATTTCTTCAATTATTATTTATGAACTCACATCTTGCCCCCATATACATAGGATTCAGTTGCACATATGTTAGACCCCTTGATATTGACTTACTGGATCCTGAAGTTATGTTAATTTTTTTCAGCCTCTTTTCCCTCTGTACTTCGGTTTGGATAAATTCCATTGCCCTGTCTTTTTTTTTTTTTAATTGAAGTATAGCTGATTTACAATGTTGTGTTAATTTCTGCTGCACAGCAAAGTGATTCAGTTATATCTATATATATATTTTTCACGTTCTTTTCCATTATGATTTATTACAGGACATTGAATATAGTTTCCCTGTGCTATACAGTAGGACCTTGTTGTTTATCCATTCTATATATAATAGATTGCATCTGCTAATCCCAAATTCCCAATCCATCCCTTCCCTACCTGCCCTCCCCCTTGGCAACCACAAGTCTGTTCTCTATATCTGTGAGTCTGCCTCTGTTTTGTAGATAATTTCATTTGGTCATATTTTAGATTCCATGTATAAGTGATATCATATGCTATTTGTCTTTCTCTGACTTAAGTCACTTAATATGATAATCTCTAGGTCCATCCATGTAGCTGCAAATGGCATTATTTCACTCTTTTTTGTGGCTGGGTAGGATTCCATTGTACATATATATACCACATCTTTTTTATCCATCCAGCTGTTGATGAACATTTAGGTTGCTTCCATGTCTCAACTATTGTACATAGTGCTGCTATGAACATAGAAGTGCATATATCTTTTCGAATTATACTTTTGTTTTTTGTTTTTTTTTAATTTTTAATTTATTTATTTATTATTTATTTTTGGCTGTGTTGGGTCTTCGTTTCTGTGAGGGCTTTCTCTAGTTGCGGCAAGCGGGGGCCGCTCTTCATTGTGGTGCACGGCCCTCTCACTATCGTGGCCTCTCGTTGCGGAGCACAGGCTCCAGACGTGCAGGCTCAGTAGTTGTGGCTCACGGGCCTAATTGCTCCACGGCATGTGGGATCTTCCCAGACCAGGACTCGAACCCGTGTCCCCTGCATTAGCAGGCAGATTCTCAACCCCTGCGCCACCAGGGAAGCCCCGAATTATAGTTTTGCCAGGATATATGCCCAGAAGTGGGATTGCTGGATCATTTACTTTTAGTTTTTGAGGAACCTCCATGTTGGAGGTTGCACCAATTTACAGTCCAACCAACACTGTAGGAGGGTTCCCTTTTCTCCACACCCTCTCTAGCATTCATTTGTAGACTTTTTGATGATGGCCATTCTGACGGGTGTGAGGTGACACCTCATTGTACTTTTGATTTGCATTTCTCTAATAATTAGTGGTGTTGAGCATCTTTTCATGTGCCTAGTGACCATCTGTATGTCTTCTTTGGAAAAATGTCTATTTAGGTCTTCTGCACATTTTTTGATTGACTTGTTTGTTTTTTTGTTGTTGAGTTGTAAGAGCTGTTTGTATATTTTGGAAATTAAGTGCTTGTTGGTGGCATCATTTGCAAATATTTTCTCCCATTCAGTATGTGTTTGTTTTGTTTATGGTTTCCTTTGCTGTACAGAAGCTTGTAAGTTTGATTAGGTCCTATTTGTTTAGTTTTGGTTTTATTTCTATTGCCTTGGGAGACTGAGCTAAGAAAACATTGGTACAATTTATGTCAGAGAATGTTTTGCCCATGATCTCTTGTAGGAGTCTTATGGTGTCATATCTTATGTTAAAGTCTTTAAGCCATTTTGAGGTTATTTTTGTGTATGGTGTGAGGGTGTATTCTAACTTCATTGATTTACATACAGCTGTCCAACTTTCCCAGCAATAATTGCTGAAGAGACTGTCTTTTTCCCATTTTATATTCTTGCCTCCTTTGTCAAAGATTAATTGACTGTAGCTGTGTGGGTTTTTTTCTGGGCTCTCTATTTTGTTCCATTGATCCGTATGTCTGTTTTTGTGCCAAGACCACACTGTTTTCATCACTGTAGCTTTGTAGTATTGTCTGAAGTCTGAGAGGGTTATGCCTCCTGCTTTGTTCATTTTCCTCAGGATTTCTTTGGCAATACTGGGTCTTTCATGGTTCCATATAAATTTTAGGATTATTTGTTCTGGTTCTGTGAAAACATGAGTAATTTGATAGGGATCTCATTGAATCTGTAGATTGCTTTGGGTAGTATGGCCATTTTAACAATGTTAATTCTTCCAATCCAAGAGCATGGGATTTCTTTCCATTTCTTTGAATCATCTTCAATTTCCTTTATTAATGTTTTGTAGTTCTCAGCATATAAGTCTTTCACCTCCTTGGTGAGGCTTATTCCTAAGTCTTTTTTTTTTTGGGATGCAATTTTAAAAGGGGTTGTTTGTTTACATCCCCTTTCTGGATGCAATTTTAAAAGAGATTGTTTGTTTACATCCCCTTTCTGATACTGCATTGTTCGTGTAAAGAAATGCAACCAATTTCTGTATGTTAATCTTGTTTCCTGCTACCTTGCTGAATTCGTTGATTAGATCTAGAAGTTTTTGTGTGGAGTCTTTAGGGTTTCAACATATAGTATCATGTCATCTGCATATAATGACAGTTTACCTCTTCCTTCCACTTTGGATACCTTTTATTTCTTTTTCTTGTCTGATTGCTGTGGCTAGGATTTCCAATACCATGTTGAATAGAAAGGGTGAGAGTAGATATCCTTGTCTTGTTCCAGATTTTAGCAGGAAGGCTTTCAGCTTTTCACTGTTGAGTACTATATTGGCTCTGGGCTTGTCATAAATAACTTTTATTATGTTGTGATATGTTCCTTTTAATCCCACTTTGGTAAACATTTTTATCATGAATGGGTGTTGAATTTTATCAAATGCTGTTTCTGCATCTATGGAGATGATCACGTGGTTCTTGGCTTTTCTTTTGTTGACATGGTCTATCGCATTGATTGATTTGCAAATGTTAAACCATCCTTGTGACCCTGGAATGAATCCAGCTTGGTCATGGTGCATGATCTTTTTTATGTATTGTTGGATTTGGTTTGCTGATATTTTGCTGAGAATTTTTGCAGCTATATTCATCAAAGATATTGGCCTGTAATTTTATTTTTTGGTAGTGTCTTTGGTTTTAGTATCAGGGTGTTGGGGGCTTCCTAGAATGTCTTTGGGACTATTTCCTCCTCCTCAATCTTTTGGAAGAGTTGGAGAAGGATCAGTGTACGTTCTTCTTTTTATGTTTGCTAGAATTTATCTGTGAAGCCATCTGGTCCTGGACTTTTGTTTGTAGGAAGTTGGTTTTTTTTGTTTTTTGTTTTTCTTACAGATTCTGTTTCACTTCTAGTGATTGATCTGTTCAAATAATCTATAACTTCTTGATTCACTTTTGGTGGGCTGTGTGTTTCTAGAAAGTTGTCCATTTCTTTAAGGTTGTCCTATTTGTTGACATATAATTATTCATAGTATTTGCTTATGGTTTTTGTATTTCTGCAATATTGGTTGTAATTTCTCCTCTCTCATTTCTTATTTTGTTTATTTGGGTCCTCTCTCTTTTCTTCTTCGTGAGCCTGGCCAGAGATTTGTCAATTTTGTTTGCCCTATTAAAGAACCAGCTCTTGGTTTTACTGATTTTTATATTAATTTTTTAATCTCTATTTTATTTCCTCTCTGAACTTTATTATTTCCTTCCTTCTGCTGACTTTAGTTTTTGTTCTTTTTTTCTAATTCTTTTAGGTGGTGGGTTAGGTGGTTTAACTGAGATTTTACTTGTTTCTTAAAGAAGGCTTGTATCTCTATGAACTTCCCTCTAAGAACTGCTTTTGCTGAATCCTATAGATTTTGTATGGTTGTGATATCATTGTCATTTGTCTCAAGATTTTTTTTTTCCTCTTTGATTTCATCATTGACCCATTGGGTTTTTAGTAGCATGTTATTTAGTCTCCATGTGATTGTTTTTTTCTTGTTTCTTTTTCTGTGGTTGATTTCTAGTTTCACACAATTGTGGTCAAAAAAGATACTTGAAATAATTTCTATACTCTTAAATTTGTTGAGGCTTGTTTTGTGCCCTAGTATGTAGTCAATCCTAGAGAATGTTCCATGTGCACTTGAAAAGAAATGTGTATTCTGTTTTGGGGTGTTTTTTATTTTTTTGGATATAATGTCCTGAAAATGTCAATTAAGTCTAACTGTTCTATTGTATCATTTAGAATCTCTGTTGCCTTATTGATTTTCTGTCTAGAAGATCTGTCTATTGATGTAAGTGGGGTGTTAAAGTCTCCTACTATTATTGTATTCCTGTCAATTTCTCCTTTTATGTCTGTAAGTATTTGTTTTACATATTTAGGTGCTTCTATATTGGGTGCATAATGTTGATGAGTGTAATATCCTCTTCTTGTATTGATCCTTTTATCATTATATAGTGTCCTTCTTTATCTTTCTTTAGAGCTTTTGTTTTAAACTCTATTTTGTCTGATATGAGTAATGCTACCCCTGCTTTCTTGTCACTTCTCTTTGCATGAAATATCTTTTTCCATCCCCTCACTTTCAATATATGTGTGTCCTTTGCCCTCAAGTGGATCTCTTTTAGGCAGCATATTGTAGCTTCTTTTTTTTGTTTTTTGTTTTGTTTTGTTTTTTTAATCCAATCTGCCAGTTTGTCTTTTGATTGGGGCATTTAGTCCATTGACCATTAAGGTAATTATTGATAGGTATGTATTTATTTCTGTTTTAATCCTTGTTTTCCTGTTGCTTTTCTATTTCTTATATGATCCTTTTTCTTTTTGTTTTTCCTTTTGTAGTTTGAAGATTTTCTTTTGTGTTATGCTTGTGTTCTCTTCTTTTTGGTTTTTGTGAATCCAGTGTGTTTTTGATTTGTGGTTACCCTGTTTTTCAAGTATGTTAACCCCTTCCTATATCTGCTTGCTTTAGACTAGTAGTCATATAGGCTCAAACATATTCTGAAAAAAAAAGTCTATGTTTTCTTACTCCCCTCCCCCGCATTTTATTATTTTGATGTGCTCTTTTACATCTTCATGTTTTACCTTTTGCTGTTCATTGTGGTTATCATCGCTTTCACAGAATTTTTTAAATTTTTATTGTTCTTAAATTGATGCACTGGCTTATTTAAGTGATTTACTTTCCAATTGTGATTTTTCTCTTTCCTGTAGATTCTTGCTTCTTTTCTATTTAGAGAAGACCTTTCAATATTCCTTTTGGGACAGATTTAGTAGTGCTGTATTCTTTTAGTTTTTGCTTGTCTGAGAATTCTTTATCTCTCCTTCTATTCTAAATGATAATCTTGCTGGGTAGACTATCCTAGGTTGCAGATTTTTCCCTTTCAGAATTTTGAATATATCTAGGTACTCCCTTCTGGCCTGCAATATTTCTGTAGAGAAATCAACTGATAGCCTTATGGGGGTTCCCTTGTAATTAACTCTTTTCTTGCTGCCTTTAGAATCTTCTCTTTATCTTTAATTTTTGCCATTGTAATTATGATATGTCTTGGTGTAGTTCTGTTTGGGTTCATCTTGTTTGGGGCCCTCTGTGCTTCCTGTACCTGGATATCTGTTTCCTTCTTTAGGTTTGAGAAGTTTTCAGCCATAATTTCTTCAAATATATTTTTGATCTCCTTTTCTCTTTCTTCTCCTTCTGGAATCCCTATTATGCAAGGGTTCCTATTATCCCATGGGTCCCTTTTATTGCTTTCATTTTTTTTTCTTTTCAATTTGGCTTTTTGTCTTCTGCTCTGATTGGGTGATTTTGATTATCCTACCTTCCAGATCACTTATTCATTCTTCTGCATCATTCAATCTGCTATTTATTCCCTTAAGCTCAGCTTTCGTCTTGGCAAATGAATTTTCTAATTTTTCTTGGTTCCTCTTTATTGTTTCTAGTTCATTTTACAGTAATCTGCATTTCTATCAGTAGCCCTTCCTAATTCCTTCAATATTCTCATTATCTCCTTTTTGAACTCGATGTCTATTAGACTGAAGAGGTCTCTTTCATTGTTTGTTCTTTCAGGGGAATTCTCTTGATTTTTTAAATTGGGAGTGGTTCCTCTGCTTCTTCATTTTACTTACATTTCTCTTACTTTATGAATTTAGGAGAAACAATTATCTATTGTAGTCTTGGAGGGCTGTTTTTTTGTGGAAGGACCCCTGTGTAGCTTGCATGGGTTTAATATTTTTGGTGCAAGGGCTGTTTTAGTATTTATGCCTGCCGCCTCTTTCCTCAGTGTGTGCTGGCCATTATCCCCTTGATGGGGGTATGACTGGTGTTGTGGTGACCAGAGCCTGCACTGGATGTTGAATGGGGCCTCCTCTTTGCTCTGTGGTTCTCAGGGTCTGCTCCCTAGTTGTTGGAGTAGAAGCCCTAGATCCATTTCTAAGCTGCAGTATTAAGTAGGCAGGATTGGAGTGCCCCCTCTGGAAGAGGAGCCACTGATTATTCCTTTGCTGGAGCTGTCCACCAGGGAGTGCACTCTATGGTGTCATCTGTCACCCATTGTGTAGGCTTACAAAGTATACTGTTGTTCACACTACCCTTGGCCCTGCCTCCACTGTGGGAATGCAGGCAGTCATCCCCGGTGTCCTTCAGGCTCTGTGTTCACAAAGCCACCAGCATAGATCCATAAGTACCCATCCACTGAAATCAGGTACCAGGACTGCTGTAGTTGCATGCCTGGTCCTACCATGGAAGCTATGGAAGCAGCCCAAACCTTGGTCCCGCTTTCATGTGCATGTGCTCACAAAGACTATAGCTGCTAAGGCCGGACCAGTCCCAGCCACAGGAGTACCCATTGTCCACTCTGATGTCCTGCAGGTGCTGAGTTTACAAAGCCAGTCATGGTGGTGTGGATCACACAGCTGTGGGGAGAGAGCTCTGCTTTCAGCCCCACATCCACATGCGGGCAGCCCTCTGGCACTGGTGCTTGCATGCTCCCAGAGCTTGTAGAGGCAGCTCCGAGAAAGGGGCTGCTATGGCAGGCCCCACCTCTCCCTTCACACACGCATTAACAGTGGGGTGTCAGTGGCAGTGCATGGTGGCTGTGAGCACACCAAGAGTGAGGCTGCTATGGTGGACCCCACTCTTCCCTTCATATGCCTCTTAATGGTGCTTTGCTTCTATGGTGGGCTGGGCTTCTTCTGCAGACGCCCCTGGTTGCAGCCCATGCCACACTCCAGCCCCTTCAGGCTGTCTCCACACAGCTAACCCCAGTCCTCTCCCTGGGTCTGTCCTCTGAAGCTTGTTTCAGCACTCAGCCCCTGCATGTACTAGCAGGCACACTTCTTAGGCTGGGGACTGCAGCAAAGTAGCATGGATCCTCTGTGCTGTTCTCTCTCTGTTCAACCTGAGACAAACAGGCTGCTTGCACTCTCCTCCAAGCCTCTGAATTTCCCTTTCCATCCTGGCTGATCTCTCTGGTAAGGGGGTTTCCCAGGGTGTGGGAACCTTTCCTCTTTCACAGCTCCATCCCAGAGGCACAGGTCCTGTCCTGCTTCTATCTTTTACTTTTTCCCCTTTCATCCTACCCAGTTATGAGGGAGATCTTCCTTGCATTTCTGGGCATCTGAGATTTTCTATCAGTGTTCAGTAGGTATTCTGTGAGAATTGTTGCACCTGTAGATGTATTTTTGATGTATTTGTGGGAGGAGTTGAGCTCCACGTCCTTCTATTGTGCCATCTTGATTCTTGCTCCTATTGCCCTGTCTTTAAGTTCCTTTTTTAAAAATTTTCATTGGAGTATAGTTGATTTTCAATGTTTATTAGTTTCAGGTATACAGCAAAGTGAATCAGTTGTACATATATCCACTCTTTTTTAGATTTTAGATTCTTTTCCTATATAGGCCATTATGAGTATTGAGTTGAGCTCCCTGTCCTATACAGTAGGTCCTTATTAGTTATCTCTTTTATATATATGGTAATGTGTATATGTCAATCCCAATCTCCCAATTTATCCATCCCCCCCTTACCCCCTGGTAACCATAAGTTTGTTTTCTATATCTGTAATTCTATTTCTGTTTTGCAGATAAGTTCATTTGTACCCTTTTTTTAAATTCCACATATAAATGATATCATATATTTGTCTTTCTCTGTCTGACTTACTTCATTCAGTATGACAATCTCTAGGTCCATCCATGTTGCTACAGATGGCATTATTTCATTCTTTTTTATGGCCGAGTAATATTCCATTGTATATATGTACCACATCTTCTTTATCCATTCATCTGTTGATGGACACTTAGGTTGCTTCCATGTCTTGGCTATTGTAAATAGTGCTGCAGTCAACATTGGGGTGCCTGTATCTTTGCAAATCATGGTTTTCTCTGGATATATGCCCAGGAGTGGGATTGCTGGATCATATGGTAGCTCTATGTTTAGTTTTATAAGGAACCTCCATACTATTCTCCATAGTGGCTGTACCAATTTACATTCCCACTAACACTGTAGGATGGTTCCCTTTTCTCCACACCCTCTCCAGCATTTATCGTTTGTAGACTTTTTGATGATGGCCATTCTGACCTGCCTGAGGTGACACCTCATTGTACTTCTGATTTGCATTTCTCTAATAATTAGCAATATTCAGCATCTTTTAATGTGCTTATTGACAATCTTATGTCTTCTCTGGAGAAATGTCTATTTAGGTCTTCTGCCCCTTTTTTAATTGGGTTGTTTGTTTTTTGATATTAAGCTGCATGAGCTGTTTTTAGATTTTGGAAATTAATCCCTTGCCTGTTGCATCCTTTGCAAATATTTTCTCCCATTCTATGGGTTGTCTTTTTGTTTATGGTATCCATTGCTGTGCAGAAGCTTTTAGGTTTAATTAAGTCCCATTCGTCTATTTTTTTTTTAATTTTCGTTGCTCTAGGAGGTGGGTCCAAAAAGATATTCCTGTCATGTATGTCAAAGGGTGTTCTGCCTATGCTATATTGTAAGAGTTTTATAGTATCCAGTCTTACATTTAGGACTTTACTCCATTTTTTTTCTTTTTCTTTTTTTTTATTGAAGTATGGTTGATTTATAATGTTGTGCCAATCTGCTGTGTGAGTCACAGCAGAGTGACTCAGTTATACACATATATACATATTTTTAGGTCTTTAATCCATTTTGAGATTATTTTTGTATATGGTGTTAGAGAATGTTCTAATTCATTCTTTTACATGTAGTGGTCCAGTTTTCTCAGCACTACTAATTGAAGAGACTCTCTTTTCTCTATTGTATATTCTTGCCTCCTTTGTTGTAGATTAATTGACCATAAGTGTGTGGGTTTATTTCTGGGCCTTCTATCCTGTTCCAATGATCTGTAAGTCTTCTTTGTGCCGGTACCATACTGTTCTGATTACTGTAGTTTTATACTATAGCCTGAAGTCAGGGAACCTGATTCCTCCAGCTCCATTCTTCTTTCTGAAGATTGCTTTGGCTATTCAGGATGTTCTGTGTTTCCACAGGAATTTTAAGATCTGTTTGTTCTAGATCTGAAAAAAAATACCATTGTTAATTTCATAGGGGTTGCCTGGAATCTATAGATGCAAATTTACCGAATTTATTGATGAACCCAAGTAATTTTTTGGTAGCATCTTTAGGATTTTCTATGTATAGTATCATGTCATCTGCAAACAGCGACAGTTTTACTTCTTTTCTTTTTTTTTTTTTTCAGCACTTTGTTCCTTTTTATTGTTGAATAGTGTTCCATTTTATGGATATAATACATATCTACCAGATGATGGATATTTATTGGGATTGTTTCTGGTTTGGGGGTATTAAGAAGTGTCTCATATGTTTTGTACATCATCTGTTAGTCCTTTGTCCATCATCCTTTGTATTCATCTGTTCTTGATTCTTTTTTTTTTTCACACACACACACTGTATTTTATTTTTACAAGAGATAAATAGACTGACACCAAGCATTGTACATGGATGACCACAACAAAAGCAACAATGATTGCAATTACCAAACACGAAACACACTCATATTATGTCATAATATTGACATTCAGTCCAGTAATCCTCCACTGTAACAGCTCCTTTACTTTGCAGTGAAAATTGATTTCTATATTCTTTGCCTCTGAGTCCTTGTGGGATTTTTTTTTTTAATTCAAACAGAAAGTCACAAAAATTATAATCATCTTCATCAGTTCACTCAGTCCCATGTAATTAATTTTTTTTATCTTGATCTTTTGTTAACACTTTTATGAGTTCATCAGTTTTTCATTAGAATTCTGAAAATGCTTATTCATTCAGTTCAGCAGTACAGTTACCAGAAACGTGTATTTGTCAGAGTCTTTTCTATGAATTCCTTGAAGATGAAACCCTTTTATAGGAACATATTTGCAAAAGCATCAGAGTACACCCAGAACTGTCTGTAAATGACAAAAGACTTAAAAATGACCATGGTTAAAGGTTTGATGAAAGTTCATAATAGTGCAATTGACAAGGAAATTTAGTTTTTTCTGAGATATACATTTTAAAGTAATAACTAGAATTATGACTTATAACATTATACCAGAACATATAAGATTTTTAGAAATTTCACGTAATGTCTGAAACATTTATATTAACATATTTCCATACAGATAACCCAATGAAAGTTTAGTATTAGTTGTTTTGTTTGTTTGTTTATACTGTAGGTTCTTATTAGTCATCAATTTTATACACATCATTGTATACATGTCAATTCCAATCACCCAATTCAGCACACCACCATCCCCACCCCACCACAGTTTTCCCCCCTTGGTGTCCATATGTCTGTTCTCTACATCTGTGTCTCAACTTCTGCCCTGCAAACTGGCTCATCAGTACCATTTTTCTAGGTTCCACATACATACGTTAATATACGATATTTGTTTTTCTCTTTCTGACTTACTTCACTCTGTATGACAGTCTCTAGATCCATCCAAGTCTCAACAAATGACTCAATTTCGTTCCTTTTTATGGCTGAGTAATATTCCATTGTATATATGTACCACAACTTCTTTATCCATTCGTCTATCGATGGGCATTTAGGTTGCTTCCATGTCCTGGCTATTGTAAATAGTGCTGCAATGAACATTGGGGTGCATGTGTCTTTTTGAATTATGGTTTTCTCTGGGTATACGCCCAGTAGTGGGATTGCTGGATCATATGGTAAATCTATTTTTAGTTTTTTAAGGAACCTCCATACTGTTCTCCATAGTGGCTGTATCAATTTACATTCCCACCAACAGTGCAAGAGGGTTCCCTTTTCTCCACACCCTCTCCAGCATTTGTTGTTTGTAGATTTTCTGATGATGCCCATTCTAACTGGTGTGAGGTGATACCTCATTGTAGTTTTGATTTGCATTTCTCTAATAATTAGTGATGTTGAACATCTTTTCATGTGCTTCTTGGCCATCTGTATGTCTTCTTTGGAGAAATGTCTTTTTAGGTCTTCTGCCCATTTTTGGATTGGGTTGTTTGTTTCTTTAATATTGAGCTGAATGAGCTGTTTATATATTTTGGAGATTAATCCTTTGTCTGTTGATTCGTTTGCAAATATTTTCTCCCATTCTGAGGGTTGTCTTTTCGTCTTGTTTATGGTTTCCTTTGCTGTGCAAAAGCTTTTAAGTTTCATTAGGTCCCATTTGTTTATTTTTGTTTTTATTTCCATTACTCTAGGAGGTGGATCAAAAAAGATCTTGCTGTGATTTATGTCAAAGAGTGTTCTTCCTATGTTTTCCTCTAAGAGTTTTATACTGTCCGGTCTTACATTTAGGTCTCAAATCCATTTTGAGTTCATTTTTGTGTATGGTGTTAGGGAGTGTTCTAATTTCATTCTTTTACATGTAGCTGTCCAGTTTTCCCAGCACCACTTATTGAAGAGACTGTCTGTTCTCCATTGTATATGCTTGCCTCCTTTGTCATAGATTAGTTGACCATAGGTGCGTGGGTTTATCTCTGGGCTTTCTATCTTGTTCCATTGATCTATATTTCTGTTTTTGTGCCAGTACCATATTGTCTTGATTACTGTAGCTTTGTAGTATAGTCTGAAGTCAGGGAGTCTGATTCCTCCAGCTCCGTTTTTTTCCCTCAAGACTGCTTTTGCTATTCGGGGTCTTTTGTGTCTTCATACAAATTTTAAAATGATTTGTTCTAGTTCCGTAAAGAATGCCATTGCTAATTTGATAGGGATTGCATTGAATCTGTAGACTGCTTTGGGTAGTATAGTCATTTTCACAATGTTGATTCTTCCAATCCAAGAGCAAGGTATATCTCTCCATCTGTTGGTATCATCTTTAATTTCTTTCATCAGTGTCTTATAGTTTTCTGCATACAGGTCTTTTGTCTCCCTAGGTAGGTTTATTCCTAGGTATTTTATCCTTTTTGTTGCAATGGTAAATGGGAGTGTTTCCATAATTTCTCTTTCAGATTTTTCATCATTAGTGTATAGGAATGCAAGAGATTTCTGTGCATTAATTTTGTATCCTGAAACTTTACCAAATTCATTAATTAGCTCTAGCAGTTTTCTGGTGGCAGTTTTAGGATTCTCTATGTATAGTATCATGTCATCTGCAAACAGTGACAGTTTTACTTCTTCTTTTCCAATTTGTATTCCTTTTATTTCTTTTTCTTCTCTGATTGCCGTGGCTAGGACTTCTAGAACTATGTTGAATAATAGTGGTGAGAGTGGACATCCTTGTCTCGTTCCTGTTCTTAGAGGAGATGCTTTCAGCTTTTCACTGTTGAGTATGATGTTAGCTATGTCATATATGGCCTTTATTATGCTGAGGAAGGTTCCCTCTATGCCCACTTTCTGGAGAGTTTTTAATCATAAATCGATGTTGAAATTTGTCAAAACCTTTTTCTGTATCTATTGACATAATCATATGGTTGTTATCTTCAAATTGTTAATGTGGTGTATCACACAGATTGATTTGCGGATATTGAAAAATTCTTGCATCCCTGCGATAAATCCCAGTTGATTATGGTATATGACCCTTTTAATGTACTGTTGGGTTCGGTTTGCTAGTATTTTGTTGAGGACTCTTGTGTCTATGTGCATCAGTGATATTGGCCTGTAATTTTCTTCTTATGTGATATTTTGACTGGTGTTGGTATCAAGGTGATGGTGGCCTCATATAATGCGTTTGGGCGTGTTCCTTCCTCTGTAATTTTTTGGAATAGTTTCAGAAGGATAGATGTTAACTCTCCTCTAAATGTTTGGTAGAATTTACCTGTGAAGCCATCTGGTCCAGGACTTTTGTTTGTTGGGGGTTTTAAAATCACATTTCAATTTCTATGCCTGTGATTGGTCTGTTCATATTTTCTGTTTCTTCCTGCTTCAGTTTTGGGAGATTGTACCTTTCTAAGAATTTGTCTATTTCTTTTAGGTTGTCAATTTTATTCGCATATGTTTGCTTGTAGTAGTCTCTTATGATCCTTTGTACTTCTGTGGTATCTGTTATAACTTCTCCTTTTTCATTTCTAATTTTATTGATTTGAGCTCTCTTCCTTTTTTTCTTGATGAATCTGGCTAAGGTTTATCAGTTTTGTTTATCTTTACAAAGAACCAATTTTTAGTTTCATTGATCTCTTCTATTGTTTTCTTTGTCTCTATTTCATTTATTTCTGCTCTGATCTTCATGATTTCTTTCCTTCTAGTAACTTTGGGTTTTTTTGCTCTTCTTTCTCTAGTTGATTTAGGTGTAAGGTTAGGTTGTTTATTTGGGATTTTTCTTGTTTCCTGAGGTAAGATTGTATTGCTATAAACTTTACTCTTAGAACCGGATTTGCTGCATCCCATAGCTTTTGGATCGTCATGTTTTCATTTTCATTTGTCTCTTAGGTATTTTTCCTCTTTGATTTCTTCTGTGATCCATTGGTTGTTTAGTAGCATATTGTTTAACCTGCACGTATTTGTGTTCTTTGCAGTATTATTTTTGTAGTTGATTTCTAATCTCATAGCATTGTGGTCAGTAAAGATGCTTGATATCATTTCAATGTTCTTAAATTTACCAAGGCTTGCTTTGTGGCCCATGATGTGATCTATCCTGGAGAATGTTCTGTGTGCACTTGGGAAGAATGTGCATTCTGCTACTTTTGGATGGAATGTCCTCTAAATTTCAATTAAGTTCATCTGGTCTAATATGTCATTTAAGGCCTGTATTTCCTTACTGATTTAATGTCTCGATGATCTGTCCATTGATGTAAGTGGGGTGTTAAAGTCCCCCAGTATTATTGTGTTACTGTCAATTTCTCCCTTTATGGCTGTTAGCACTTGCCTGATATAGTGAGGTCCTCCTGTGTTCTGTGCATATATATTTACAATTGTTATATCTTCTTCTTGGATTGATCCCTTGATCATTATGTAGTGTCTTTCTTTGTTTCTTGTAGCAGTCTTTATTTTAAAGTTTATTTTGTCTGATATGAGTATTGCTACTCCAGCTTTCTTTTGATTTCCATTTGCATGGGATACCTTTTTCCATACCCTCACTTTCAGTCTGTACGTGTCCCTAAATCTGAAGTGAGTCTCTTATAGACAGCATATATATGGGTCCTGTTTTTGTATCCATTTAGCCAGTCTATGGCTTTTGATTGGAACATTTAGTCTATTTACACTTAATGTAATTATTGATATGTATATTCTTATTGCCATTTTGTTAATTGTTTTGGATTTGTTTTTGTAGGTCTTTTCTTCTTCCCTTCCTCTTTTGTTTTCTTCTCTTATGATTTGATGACTATCTTTAGTGTTGGCTTTGGATTTCTTTTTCTTTTTTGTGTGTATATTTATTGTAGATTTTTGGTTTGCAGTTCCCATGAGATTTTAATATAGCAGTCTATATATATGCAAGGTTGTTTTCAGTTTCTGGTCTCTTAATTTCAAATGCATTTCCTGTATCCTGCATTTGTACTCTCTTCTCATCATTGCTGGTTTGGATATCATATTTGTGTACAGATGATTTCCTAACTTTACTGTATGTTTGCCTTTACTGGTGAACTTTCCCATTTGTAATTTTCTTGTTTCTAGTTTTGGCCTTTTTTTTTCTGCCTAGAGAAGTTTCTTTAGCATTTGTTGTAAAAGTGGCTTGGTGGTGCTAAATTCTCTTAGCTTTTGTTTGTAAAGTTTTTGATTTTTCTGTCGAATCTGAAAGAGAGCCCTGCTGGGTAGAGTATTCTTGGTTGTAGGATTTTCATTTTTATCACTTTAAATATATCATGCCACTCTCGTCTGGCCTGCAGAGTTTCTGCTGAAAAATCGGCTGATAAGGTTATGGATATTCCCTTGTATGTAGTTTGTTGCTTTTCCCTTGTGGCTTTTAATATTTTCTCTTTGTCTTTAATTTTTGTCAGTTTTTGTCAATGTGACTCAGCATGTTCCTCCTTGGGTTTATCCTGTATGGGACTCTCTGCACTTCCTGGGCTTGGGGAAGTGTTTCTCTTCCCAGGTTAGGGAAGTTTTCAGCTATTACCTCTTCCAGTATTTTCTGAGACCCTTTCTCTCTTCTCCTTCTTGGACCCCTATAATGCAAATGTTGTTGTGTTTAATATTGTCCCAGAGGTCTCTTAAACTCATTTGAGAGACTCAAAGGTCTCTCAAACTCTGAAATGAGTTTGAGACCTCAGGTCCTCATTTCTTTTCATTCTTTTTTCTTTATTCTGTTCTGTGGCAGTGATTTCCACCATTCTGTCTTCCAGCTCACTTATGTGTTCCTCTGCCTCAATTGTTCTGCTATTGATTCCTTGTAGTGTATTCCTCATTTCAGTTATTGTATTGTTCATCTGTGTTTTGTTGTTGTTGTTTTTGTTCTTTATATCTTCTACCTTTTTGTTAAACATTTATTGTATCGTCTCAGTCTGTGCCTCATTCTTTTCCCAAGATCTTGGATCATCTTTACTATCATTACTCTGAATTCTTTTTCAGGGAAATTGCCTATCTCTGCTTCACTTAGTTGTTCTTTTGGGATTCTATCTAGTTCCTTCCTCTGGAATATATTCCTCTGCCATTTCATTTTGTCTAACTTTCTGTGTTTGTGGTCCCACAGGTGTTTGCCCTCTAGTGGGTGAGGCTGGTCTAAGAGTCTTGTGAAGGCTTCCTGGTGGGAGGGACTAGTGCCTGCCCTCTGGTGAGTGGTGCTGGGTCTTGTCCTCTGGTGGGCAGGGCTGTGTCAAAGGGTGTGTTTAGAGGTGGTCATGGGCTCAGGATGACTTTAAGCAGGCTGTGTGCTAATAGATAGGGCTGTGTTCCCTCCCTGTTGGTTGTTTGGCCTAAGATGTCCCGGCACTGGAGCATAAGGGCTGTTGGATGGGGCCAAATCTCAGTGTCAAAATGACGGCCTCCAGGACAGCTCACACCAATGAGTACTTCCCAGTAACTCTGCCACCAGTGTCCTTGTCTCCCAGTTAGGCACAGCTGCCACCTGCCTCCCATGGAGACCCTGCAGGTCCAGCAGGTAGGTCTGGCCCAGGCTCCTTTGAGGTCAGTGCTTTTTTCCCTGGGTACACAAAAACTTGTATGCACCCTCCAGGAATGGAGTTTCTGTTTTTCCCAGTCCTGTGGATTTCCTGTAGTCGAGCCCTGCTGGTCTTCAAAGCCAAGTGCTCTGGGGGCTCCTCCTCCCAATGACAGAACCCCAGACTGGGGAGCCTGAGGTGGGGCTCAGAACTCTCATTCTGGTGGGAGAACCTCTGCGATATAATTATTTTCCAGTCTGTGGGTCACCCACCCAGTGGGTATGGCATTTGGTTGTATTGTGAATGCTCCCCTCCTACCGTCTCTTTGTGGCTTCTTCTTTGTCTTTGGAAGTAGAATATCTTTTTTGGTAAGTTCCAGTCTTTTTTGTCAATCGTTGTTCAGTAGTTAGTTGTGATTTTGGTGTTTTCATGAGAGGAGGTGAAGTCAGGTCCTTCTACTCTGCCATCTTGTCCTGACTGGAAAATACAGTTCTGGGGACTGGAAGTCTGCGATCAGGGTGTCATCATGGTCAGCTGAGACCCCACATCCGGTCACAGATTTTCCTTTTTACCTCATGTGGTGGAAGAGCTATATGTCTGTTTTAATTACAATAACTTTGTAATATAGTTTGAAATCAGGCAGTGTAATGCCTCCAGCTTTGTTCTTCTTGCTCAAGATTGCTTTGGCTATTCAGTCTTTTGTGTTTCTATATGAATTTTAGGATTTTTTTTTCTATTTCTGTAAAGAATGCCATTGGCATTTTGATAGGGATAACATTGAATCTCTAGATCACTCTGGGTAATATGGACATTTTTACAATATTAATTCTTCTAATCCATGGACATGGGATGTTGTTACAACTATCTATGTCTTCTTAAATTTCCTTGTGTTTTATATTTTTCAGTGTACAAATATTTCACCTCTTTGATTGTTTACTCCTAAGTGTGTTTAATCTTTTTGTTGCTGTTGTAAATAGGATTGCTCTCCTAATTTCCTTTTTGAATAGTTCATTGTTAGTGTATTATAGAATTACCAATTTTTGTATGTCAATTTTTATCCTGCAACCTTACTGAAGTTTTAAAATTGGTCTAACAGTTGTTTTTGGTTGAGTCTTTAGTGTTTTCTACATATATGTTTATGAAATCTGCAAAGAGATAATGTTACTGCCTCCTTCCCATTTTAAATGCCTCATTTGTTTTTTCTTGTCTAATTGATCTGGTATGGACATCCAATAATATGTTGAGTACAAGTGGTGAGGGTGGACATCTTTGTCTTGTACCAGTTCTTAAGGGAAAAGTTTCCAGTCTCCCCCTGACATAGACACACACAGTTGATTATGATGTTAGATATGGGGTTTTCATATATGGTCTTTATTGTATTGATGTAAGTTTCTTCTATACCTATATTGTTGAGTTTTTTTTTTTTTTATCATGAATAGGTGTTGAATTTAGTCAAATGCTTTTTCTGCATCTACTGAGATAATCGTGATTTTTATCTTTCATTCTATTGATGTGGTGAATCACATTGATTGATTTACGTATATTGAAGCATACTTTTATCTCAAGGATAAGACCCACTTGGTCATGGTTTATATCCTTTTAATATGCTGCTGAAATTTGATTTACTAGTATTTGATTAAACATGTTTGCATCTGTGTTTATTAGAGATATTGGCCTGTAGTTTTCCTTTCTTGTGAAGTCTTTGTCTAACTTTGGTATCAAAGTTATTTTGGCCTCATAAAATGAGTTTGGAAGTGTTCCTGCTTTTATCTTTTGATAGAATTTTAGAAGAATTAGTATTAATTCTTTTTGAATATTTGGTAGAATTCACTCATGAAGCCATCTGGCCCTGGGATTTTCTTTGTGGGCAGGTTTATGATTACTGTTTCAATCTCCTTATTTGTTACTGATCTGTTCAGGCTTTCTATTCTCTCTTGATTTGTTCTTGGGAGGTTGAATGCTTCTAGGAATTTATACGTTTTTGATTATTCAATTTTATACAATTTAATTATTCATAATAGTTTCTTATGATCCTTTTTACTTCTGAGGCATCCATTATAATGTCTTCTCTTTAATTTATGATTTTGAGTTTTCTTTATTCTTAGTCTAAGGTTTTCCTGATTTTGCTTACCTTTGACAAAAAACAAAACAAAAACCAAAACCCAACCCTTAGGTTTGTTGTTGTTTTTCTATCATTCTCCTTTATTTGGTATATTTTCACTCTAACATTTAGCTAACTTTGGGCTTACTTTTTTTTCTAGTTCCTTGAAGGTTAAGAGTATGTTGTTTGAGACCTTTAGTTTTTAAATTTTTAAAAAAATTATTAAAGTATAGTAAAAAGTATTAAAGCATAGTTGATTTACAATGTTGTGTTAGTTTTAGGTGTACAGCAAAGTGATTTAGTTATACATATACATATATCTATTCTTTTTCAGATTCTTTTCCCATATAGGTTATTATAGAGTATTGAGTAAAGTTCCCTGTGCTATACGGTAGGTTCTTGTTGGTTATCTATTTTATATATAGTAGTGTGCATATGTTAATCCCAACCTCCTAATTTATCCTGCCTCCCCCCACCACCTTTCCCCTTTGGTAAACAGAAATTTGTTTTCTAAGTCTGTGAGTCTGTTTCTGTTTTGTAAATCAGTTCATGTCTATCACTTTTTAGATTCCACATATAAGTGATATCATATTTGTCTTTCTCTGTCTGATTTACTTCACTTACTATGATAATCTCTAGGTCCATCCATGTAGCTGCATATGGCACTATTTCATTCTTTTTGATGGCTGAGTTCCATTGTACATACGTACCACATCTTCTTTATCCATTCATCTGTTGATGGACATTTAGGTTGCTCCATGACTTGGCTATTGTAAATAGTGCTGCAATCAACACTGGGGTAATATATCTTTATGAAGTATGATTTTCTCTGGATATATGCCCAGGTGTGGGACTGCTAGATCATATGGTAGCTCTATATTTAGTTTTATAAGGAACCTCCATGCTATTCTCCATAGTGGCTATACCAATTTACATTCCCACTAATGCTGTAAGAGGGTGTCCTTTTCTCCACACCTTCTCCAGCATTTATTGTTTGTAGACTTTTTGATGATGGCCATTCTGACTGGTGTGAGGTGACACATCATTGTAGTTTTGATTTGCATTTCTCTAATAATTAGTGATGTTGAGCATCTTTTTATGTGCCTCTTGGCCATCTGTATGTTTTCTTTGGAGAAATGTCTCTTTAGGTCCGCTGCCCATTTTTTGAATGGGTGCTTTGTTTTTTGTTGTTGAGTTGTATAAGATGTTTGTGTATTTTGGAAATTAAGCCCTTGTCAGTGGTATCATTTGCAAATATTTTCTCCCATTCAGTAGGTTGTTTGTTTTGTTTATGGTTTCCTTTGCTGTGCAAAAGCTTGTAAGTTTGATTAAATCCCATTTGTTTAGTTTTGTTTTTATTTCTATTGCCTTGGGAGACTGAGCTAAGAAAACATTGGTATAATTTATGTCAAAGAATGTTTTGCCTATGTTCTCTTCTAGGAATTTTATGGTGTCATATCTTATGTTTAAGTCTTTAAGCCATTTTGAGGTTATTTTTGTATATGGTGTGAGGGTGTGTTCTAACTTCATTGATTTACATGCAGCTGTTCAACTTTCTCAGCACCAGTTGCTGAAGAGACTTTTTCCCGTTGTATACTCTTGCTTCCTTTTTTCAAAGATTAATTGGCCATAGCTGTGTGGGTTTTTTTCTGTGCTTTCTGTTCTGTTCCATTGATCCGAATGTCTGTTTTTGTGCCAATACCACACTGTTTTCATCACTGTAGCTTTGTAGTAAATATCATCTGAAGTCTGGGAAGGTTATACCTCCTGCTTTGTTCATTTTCCTCAGGATTTCTTTGGCAATACTGGGTCTTTCATGGTTCCATATAAATTTTAGGATTATTTGTTCTGGTTCTGTGAAGAATGTCATGGGTAATTTGATAAGGATCTCATTAAATCTGTAGATTGCTTTGGGTAGTATGGTCATTTTAACAATGTTAATTCTTTCAATCCAAGAGCATGGGATATCTTTCCATTTCTTTGAATCATCTTCAGTTTCCTTTTTTAATGTTTTGTAGTTCTCAGCATATGTCTTTCACCTCTTTGGTGAGGCTTATTCCTCAGTCTTTTTTTTTGGGGGGGGGGATGCAATTTTAAAAGGGATTGTTTGTTTACATCCCCTTTCTGATACTGCATTGTTAGTGTAAAGAAATGCAACCAATTTCTGTATGTTAATCTTTTATCCTGCTACATGCCTGAATTCCTTTATCAGCTCTAATAGTTTTTGTGTGGATTTTTTAGGGTTTTCTATAAATAGTATCATGTCATCTGCATATAATGACAATTGTAACTCTTCCCTTCCACTTTGGATACCTTTTATTTCTTTTTCTTGTCTGATTGCTGTGGCTAGGAATTCCAATACTGTATTGAATAGAAGTGGTGAGAGTGGGCATCCTTGTCTTGTTCCAGATTTTTGCAGGAAGGCTTTCAGCTTTTCACCATTGAGTATTATATTGGCTCCAGGTTTGTCATAAATAGCTTTTATTATGTTGAGATATGTTCACTTTATACTCATTTTCCTAAAGGTTTTTTTATCATGAATCTATGTTGAATTTTATCAAATGCTTTTTCTGAGTCTGTTGAGATGATCATGTGGTTTTTGTCTTTTCTTTTGTTGATGTAGTGTATCACATCAATTGATTTGCATATGTTGAGCCATCCTTGTAACCCTGGGATGAATCCAACTTGGTCATAGTGTATGATCTTTTTTATATGTTGTTGGATTCAGTTTGCTAATATTTTGCTGAGAATTTTTGTAGCTATATTCATCAAAGATATTGGCCTGTAATTTTATTGTTTGGTAGTGTCTTTGTCTGGTTTTGGTATCAGGGTGATGATGGCTTCATCATAGAATGAAGAACATTCATAGAATGTTTTGGGGAGTGTTCCTTCCTCTTCAATCTTTTGGTAGAGTTGGAGAAGGATCAGTATAAGTTCTTCTTTGTATGTTAGGTAGAATTCCCCAGTGAAGCCCTCTGGTCCTGGACTTTTGTTTGTAGGGAGTTTTTTTATTTTTGTTTTTGTTTTTTTACAGATTCTATTTCATTTCTAGTTATTGGTCTGCTCAAGTGATCTATTTCTTCTTGATTCAGTTTTGGTGGGCTCTGTTTCTAGAAAGTTGTCCATTTCTTCTAGGTTGTCCAATTTGTTGTCATATAATTGTTCATAGTATTCTCTTATGGTTTTTTGTATTTCTGCAGTATCAATTGTTATGTCTCTTTTTCATTTCTAGTTCTGTTTATGTGGGTCCACTCCCTTTTCTCCTTGGTGAGCCTGGCCAGAGGTTTGTAAATTTTGTTTACCTTTTCAAAGGCCAGCTCTTGGTTTTATTTATTTTTTAATTTTTTAAAATCTCATTTATTTCCTCTCTGACTTTATTATTTCCTTCCTTCTTCTGTCTTTAGTTTTTGTTTGTTCTTCTTTTTCTAATTCTTTTCAGTGGTGGGTTAGGTTGTTTAATTGAGATTTTACTTTTTTCTTAAAGAAGGCCTGTATCACTATGAACTTACCTCTAGGAACTGCTTTTGTTGCATACCATAGATTTTGTATGGTTCTGTTTTCATCGTCAGTTGCTTCAAGCTATTTTCTAATTTCTTCTTTGATTTCATCATTGACCCATTTGTTTTTTAGTAGCATGTTGTTTAGTCTCTATGTAATTGTTTATTCTCATTTCTTTTTTCTATTGTTGATATTTAATGTCATGCCATTGTGCTCAGAAAAGATGCTTGAAATAATTTCTATAGTCTTAAATTTGTTGAGGCTTGATTTGTGCTCTAGTATGTGGTCCATCCTAGAGAATGTTCCATGTGCACTTGATAAGAATGTACATTCTGCTTTTTTTTAAATGTAATTTTCTGAAAGTATCAATTAAGTCTAACTGTTCTATTATGTCATTTAGGATCTCTGTTTCCTTATTGATTTTCTGTCTCAAAGATCTGTCCATTGATATGAGTGGGGTGTTAAAATATCCTACTACTATTGTATTCCTGTCAGTTTCTCCCTTTATGTCTGTTAGTATTTGGGTGCACCTATACTGGGTGCATAATATTGATGAGTGTAATATCCTCTCCGTTTATTGATCCTTTTATTATTATTTAGTGTCCTTCTTTATCTTTCTTTATAGCCTTTTTTTTATTGGAGTATAATTGCTTTACAGTGTTGTGTTAGTTTCTGCTGTACAGTGAAGTAAATCAGCTATATGTATATATATATCCCCTCCCTCTTGGACCTCCCCCCCCCATATAGCCTTTGTTTTAAAGTCTATTTTGATTGATATGAGTATTGCAACCCCTGCTTTCTTGTCATTTCTGTTTGCATGAAATATCTTTTTCCATCCCCTCACTTTCAATCTATGTGTGTCCTTTGCCCTAGATTGGGATTCTTTTAGGCAGCATATTGTAAGCTCTTGGTTTTTTTAAATCCAATCTGCTACTCTATATCTTTTGATTGGAGTATTTAGTTCATTGATATTTAAGGTAATTATTGATTGATATGTATTTATTTCCATTTTAAACCTTGTTTTCCTGTTGATTTTGTATTTTTTATTTGATCCTTTCTTTTTCTTTTGCCTTTTATGGTTTGATGATTTTTTTTTGTATTATGCTAGTTTATCTATCTTATATATAGTACTGTGTATATGTTAATCCCCAATTCCTAATGTATACCTCCCCCCTTTCCCCTATGGTAACCACAAGTTTGTTTTTTACATCTGTGAGTCAATTTCTGTTTTGTAAATAAGTTCATTTGTATCATATTTTAGATTCCACATATAAGTGATATCATATGGTATTTGTTTTCTGACTTCACAATATGATAATCACTAGTTCCATCTGTATTGCTGCAAATGGCATTATTTCATTCTTTTTATGGCTGAGTAATGTTCCATTTTATTTATATATATATATATATATATATATATATATATATATATATATCTCACATCTTCTTTGTGCATTCATCTGTCAGTGGACATTTAGGTTGCTTCCATGTCTTGGCTATTGTAAGTAGTGCTGCTATGAACACTAGGGTGCATATATCATTTCAAATTATAGTTTTGTCTGAATATATGCCCAGGAGTGGGATTGCTGGATCATATGTTAATTGTATTTTTAGGTTTTTTGCGAAGCTCCGTACTGTTCCCCATAGTGGATGCCCCAATTTACGTTCCCAGCAACAGTATAGGAGGATTCCTTTTTCTCCACACCTTCTCCAACACTTATTATTTATAGACTTTTTTTAACTTTATTTTTTGTTGGAGTATAGTTGCTTTACAATGTTGTGTTAGTTTCTGCTGTACAACAAAGTGAATCAGCTATGTGTATACATATATCCCCTCTCTCTTGGACCTCCCTCCCACTTCCCTCCCACCCCCATCTAGGTCATCACAGAGCACTGAGCTGAGCTCCCTGTGCTATACAGCAGGTTCCCACTAGCTATCTATTTTACACATGGTAGTGTATATATGTCAATCCTAATCTCAGTTCGTCCCATCCTCCCCTTCCTCCCCTGTGTCCACATGTTCGTTCTCTACATCTGCATCTATATTCCTGCCCTGCAAAGAGGTTCCTCTGTATCATTTTTCTAGATTCCACATATATGCGTTAATATACAATATTTGTTTTATCCCTTTCTGACTTACTTCACTCTGTATGACAGACTCTAGGTCCATCCACATCTCTACAAACGACCCAATTTCATTCCTTTTTGATGATAGCCATTCTGACTTGTATTAGTTGATACCCCACTGAAGTTTTGATTTGCATTTCTCTAATAGTGATATTGAGTATCTTTTCATGTCCCTGTTGGCCATCTCTATGTCTTCTTTAGAGATATGACCATTTAAGGCCTATGCCAATTGTTTGATTGAGATTTTTGTTTTTTGTGATATTAAGCTGTGTGAGCTGTTTGTATATTTTGGAAATTAAGCCTTTGTCCATTGCATTGTTTGCAAATATTTTCTCCCATTCTGTAGGTTGACTTTTCATTTTGTTTATGGTTTACTTTGCTGTTTAGAAGCTTTTATATTTAATTAAGTCTCATTTGTTTTTTTTTAATTTCCATTACTCTAGGAGACGGATCCAAAAAATATTGCTGTAATTTATGTCAAAGAGTGTCCTGCCTATGTTTTCCTCCAGGAGCTTTATAGTACCCAGTCTTACATTTAGGCCTTTATACCATTTGGAGTTCATTTTTGTATATGGTGTTAGAGAATGTTCCCAGCACCACTTATTGAAGTGGCTGTCTTTTCTCCATTGTGTATTCATGCCTCCTTTGTCATAGGTTAATAGACCATAAGTGTGAGGGTTTATTTCTGGGCATTCTACCCTATTCCATTGATCTATATGTCTGGTTTTGTGCCAGTACCATACTGTTTCGATTTCTGTAAATTTATAGTCTGAAGTCAGGCAGGCTGATTCCTCCAGCTTCGTTTTTCTTTCTCAAGTTTATTTTGGCTATTCAGGGTCTTTTGTGTCTCAAATGAATTAAAAGTTTTTTTTCTTCTGGACCTGTGAAAAATGCCAGTTTTATTTTGATAGGGATTGCATTGAATCTGTAGATTACCTTGTTTAGTATGTTCTTTTTAACAATATTGATTCTTTTGAATGCAAGGACATGGTATATCTTTAAATCTGTTTTTGTCATCTTCAATTTCTTTCATCAGTGCCTTATAGTTTTCAGAGTATAGGTCTTTTGTCTTCTTAAGTAGGTTTATTTCTAGGTATTTTATTCTTTTTGATGTGATGGTAAATGGGATGGTTTCCTTAATTTCTTTTTCTTCTATTTTGTTGTTAGTGTATAGAAATGCAACAGATTTCTGTGTATTAACTTTGTATCCTGCAACTTTATCAAATTCATTTTTGAGCTCTAGTAGTGTTCTGATAGCATCTTTAGGATTTCTATGTATAGTATCATGTCATCTGCAAACAGTGACAGTTTTACTTCTTTTCCAATTTGGATTCCTTTTATTTCTTTTTCTTCTCTGATTGCCGTGGCTAGGACTTCCAAAACTATGTTGAATAAAAGTGGTGAGAGTGGGCATCCTTGTTTTGTTCCTGATCATAGAGGAAATGTTTTCAGCTTTCCACCATTGAGTATGATGTTAGCTGTGGGTTTGTCATATGTGACCTTTATTATGTTGATGTATGTACCCTCTATGCCCACTATCTGGAGAACTTTTATTATAAATGGATGTTGAATGTTATTGAAAGCTTTTTCTGTATCTATTGAGATGATCATATAGTTTTTATTCTTTAATTTGTTAATGTGGTGTATCATGCTGTTTGATTTAGAGATATTGAAAAATCCTTGTATCCCTGGGATAAATCCCACTTGATCGTGGTGTATGATCCTTTTAATGTATTGTTGGCTTCTTTGCTAGCATTTTGTTGAGGATTTTTGTATCTATTCATCAGTGTTATTGGCATATAATTTTCTTTTTTTGTGTTATCTTTGTCTGGTTTTGGTATCAGGCTGATGGTGGCATCATAGAATGAGTTTGGGAGTGTTCCTTCCTCTACAATTTTTTGGAATATTTTCAGAAGGATAGATGTTTACTCTTCTCTAAATGTTTGGTAGAATTCACCTGTGAAGCCATGTGGTCCTGGACTTTTGTTTGTTGGGAGTATTTAAATTACTCATTCAATTTCAGTACTGGTAATTGGTCTGTTCATATTTTCTATTTCTTCCTGGTTCATTCTTGGGACATTACACCTTTCTAAGAACTTGTCCACTTCTAAGTTGTTCATTTTATTGGCATATAGTTTTTCATAGTAGTCTCTTATGATCATTTGTATTTCTGTGGTGTCCATTGTAACTTCCCCTTTTTCATTTCTAATGTTATTGATTTGAGTCCTCTTTTTTTCTTGATGAGTCTGGCTAAACATTTATCAATTTTGTTTATCTCTTCAAAGAACCAACTTTTAGTTTCATTGATCTTTTCTATTGTTGTCTTAGTCTCTATTTCATTTATTTCTGCTCTGATCTTAATGATTTCTTTCCTTCTACTAACTTTGGGTTTTGTTTGTTCTTCTTTCTCTAGTTGATTTAGGGTGTAAGGCTAGGTTGTTTATTTGAGATTTTTCTTGTTTCTTGAGATAACATTGTATTGCTATAAACTTCCCTCTTAGAAATGTGTTTGCTGCATCCCACAGGTTTTGGATCATTGTACTTTCGTTTTCATTTGTCTCTAGGTATTTTGTGATTTCCTCTTTGATTTCTTCAGTGATCCATTGGTTGTTTAGTAGCATATTGCTTGGCCTCCACGTGTTTGTGGGTTTTTTTTTTTACATTTTTTTTTCTTGTAGTTCATTTCTAATCTCATAGCATTGTGGTCGGGAAATATGCTTGATATGATTTCAATGTTCTTAAATTACTGAGGCCTGCTCTGGGGCCCACAATGTGATCCATTCAGAAGAATGTTCCACGTGTATTCTGTTGATTTTGGATGGACTGCTCTATAAATATCAATTAAGTGAATCTGGTCTAACGTGTAATTTAAGGCCTGTGTTTCCTTATTGATTTTCTGTCTGGATGATCTGTCAATGGATGGAAGTGGGGTGTTAAAGTCCCCCACTATTATTGTGTTACTGTCAGTTTCTCCTTTCATGGATGTGAGGTACTCCTATGTTGGGTGCATGTATGTTTACAATTGTTATATCTTCTTCTTGGATCAGTCCCTTGATCATTACATAGTGTCCTTCTTTGTCTCTTGTAACAGTCTTTATTTTAAAGTCTATTTTTGTCTGATATGAGTATTGCTACTACAGCTTTCTTTTGATCTCCATTTGCATGGAATACCTTTTTTCATCCCCTCAGTTTCAGTCTGTATGTGTCCCTAGATCTGAATTGGGTCTCTTGTGAACAGCATATATACAGGTCTTGTTTGTGTGTCCATTCAGGCAGTCTGTGTCTTTTGGTTGGATCATTTGATCCATTTATGGTTAAGGTAATTATCTATATGTATGTTCTCATCGCCATTTTGTTAATTTTTTTTTTTAAAACATCTTTATTGAAGTATAATTGCTTCACAATGGTGTGTTAGTTTCTGCTTTATAACAAAGTGAATCAGCTACAGATATAGACACGTTCCCATATCTCCTCCCACCCTCCCCATCCCACCCCCCCCAGGCAGTCACAAAGCACCGTGCTGATGTCCCTGTGCTATGCGGCTGCTTCCCACTAGCTATCTATTTTACATTTGGTAGTGTATATATGTCCATGACACTCTTTCATCCTGTCACATCTCACCCCTCCCCCTCCCCATATCCTCAAGTCCATTCTTTAGTAGGTCTGTGTCTTTATTCCCATCTTGCCACTAGGTTCTTCATGACCTTTTTTTTTTTTTCCTTAGATTCCATATATATGTGTTAGCATACTGTATTTGTTTTTCTCTTTCTGACTTACTTCACTCTGTATGACAGACTCTAACTCCATCCACCTCATTACAAATACCTCCATTTCATTTCTTTTTATGGCTGAGTAATATTCCATTGTATATATGTGCCACATCTTCTTTATCCATTCATCCGATGATGGACACTTTGGTTGCTTCCATGTCCTGGCTATTGTAATAGAGCTGCAATGACATTTTGGTACATGATTCTTTTTGAATTATGGTTTTCTCAGGGTATATGCCCAGTAGTGGGATTGCTGGGTCGTATGGTAGTTCTATTTTTAGTTTTTTAAGGAACCTCCATACTGTTCTCCATAGTGGCTGTATCAATTTACATTCCCACCACCAGTGCAAGAGTGTTCCCTTTCCTCCACACCCTCTCCAGCATGTATTGTTTCTAGATTTTTTGATGATGGCCATTCTGACCGGTGTGAGATGATATCTCATTGTAGTTTTGATTTGCATTTCTCTAATTATTAATGATGTTGAGCATTCTTTCATGTGTCTGTTGGCCATCTGTATATCTTCTTTGGAGAAATGTCTATTTAGGTCTTCTGCCCATTTTTGGATTGGGTTGTTTGTTTTTTTGTTATTGAGCTGCATGAGCTGCTTGTAAATCTTGGAGATTAATCCTTTGTCAGTTGCTTCATTTGCAAATATTTTCTCCCATTCTGAGGGTTGTCTTTTGGTCTTGTTTATGGTTTCCTTTGCTGTGCAAAAGCTTTTAAGTTTCATTAGGTCCCATTTGTTTATTTGTATTCTTATTTCCATTTCTCTAGGAGCTGGGTCAAAAAGGATCTTGCTGTGATTTATGTCATAGAGTGTTCTGCCTATGTTTTCCTCTAAGAGTTTGATAGTGTCTGGCCTTACACTTAGGTCTTTAATCTATTTTGAGTTTATTTTTTTGTATGGTGTCAGGGAGTGTTCTAATTTCATACTTTTACATGTACCTGTCCAATTTTCCCAGCACCACTTATTGAAGAGGCTGTCTTTTCTCCACTGTATATGCTTGCCTCCTTTATCAAAGATAAGGTGACCATATGTGCGTGGGTTTATCTCTGGGCTTTCTATCCTTTTCCATTGATCTCTATTTCTGTTTTTGTGCCAGTACCAAACTGTCTTGATTACTGTAGTAATCAGTAATATAGTCTGAAGTCAGGAAGCCTGATTCCTCCAGCTCCATTTTTCATTCTCAAGATTGCTTTGTAATATAGTCTGAAGTCAGGGAGCCTGATTCCTCCAGCTCCATTTTTCATTCTCAAGATTGCTTTGGCTATTCGGGGTCTTTTGTGTCTCCATACAAATTGTGAAATTTTTTGTTCTAGTTCTGTGAAAAATGCCAGTGGTAGTTTGATAGGGATTGCATTGAATCTGTAGATTGCTTTTGATAGTAGAGTCATTTTCACAATGTTGATTCTTCCAATCCAAGAACATGGTATATCTCTCCATCTATTTGTATCATCTTTAATTTCTTTCATCAGTGTCCTATAATTTTCTGCATACAGGTCTTTTGTCTCCTTAGGTAGGTTTATTCCTAGATATTTTATTCTTTTTGTTGCAATGGTAAACGGGAGTGTTTTCTTAATTTCACTTTCAAATTTTTCATCATTAGTATATAGGAATGCAAGAGATTTCTGTGCATTAATTTTGTATCCTGCTACTTTACCAAATTCATTGATTAGCTCTAGTAGTTTTCTGGTGGCAGTTTTAGGATTCTGTATGTATAGTATCATGTCATCTGCAAACAGTGACAGCTTTACTTCTTCTTTTCCGATTTGGATTCCTTTTATTTCTTTGTCTTCTCTGATTGCTGTGGCTAACACTTCCAAAACTATGTTGAATAATAGTGGTGAGAGTGGGCAACCTTGTCTTGTTCCTGATCTTAGTGGAAATGGTTTCAGTTTTTCACCATTGAGGACAATGTTGGCTGTGGGTTTGTCATATATGGCCTTTATTATGTTGAGGAAATTTCACTCTATTCCTACTTTCTGCAGGGCTTTTATCATAAATGGGTGTTGAATTTTGTCGAAAGCTTTCTCTGCATCTATTGAGATGATCATATGGTTTTTCTCCTTCAATTTGTTAATATGATGTATCACGTTGATTGATTTGCGTATATTGAAGAATCCTTGCATTCCTGGAATAAACCCCAGTTGATCATGGTGTATAATCCTTTTAATGTGCTGTTGGATTCTGTTTGCTAGTATTTTGTTGAGGATTTTGCATCTATGTTCATCAGTGATATTGGCCTGTAGTTTCTTTCTTTGTGACATCTTTGTCTGGTTTTGTATCAGGGTGATGGGGGCCTCGTAGAATGAGTTGGGGAGTGTTCCTCCCTCTGCAATATTTTGGAAGAGTTTGAGAAGGATAGATGTTAGCTCTTCTCTAATGTTTGATAGAATTCGCCTGTGAAGCCATCTGGTCCTGGGCTTTTGTTTGTTGGAAGATTTTTAATCACAGTTTCAATTTCCGTGCTTGTGATTGGTCTGTTCATATTTTCTATTTCTTCCTGGTTCAGTCTCGGTAGGTTGTGCATTTCTAAGAATCCGTCCATTTCTTCCAGGTTGTCCATTTTATTGGCATAGAGTTGCTTGTAGTAATCTCTCATGATCGTTTGTATTTCTGCAGTGTCAGTGGTTACTTCTCCTTTTTCATTTCTAATTCTATTGATTTGAGTCTTCTCCCTTTTTCTCTTGATGAGTGTGGCTAATGGTTTATCAATTTTGTTTATCTTCTCGAAGAACCAGCTTTTAGTTTCATTGATTTTTGCTATTGTTTCCTTCATTTCTTTTTCATTTATTTCTGATCTGATCTTTATGATTTCTTTCCTTCTGCTAGCTTTGGCGTTTTTTTGCTCTTCTTTCTCTAATTGCTTTAGGTGCAAGGTTAGGTTGTTTATTTGAGATGTTTCCTGTTTCTTGATGTAGGCTTGTATTGCTATAAACTTCCCTCTTAGCACTGCTTTTGCTGCATCCCATAGGTTTTGGGTCGTAGTGTCTCCATTGTCATTTGTTTCTAGGTATTTTTTGATTTCCCCTTTGATTTCTTCAGTGATCACTTCGTTATTAAGTAGTGTATTGTGTAGCCTCCATGTGTTTGTATTTTTTACAGATCTTTTCCTGTAATTGATATCTAGTCTCATAGCATTGTGGTCGGAAAAGTTACTTGATACGATTTCAATTTTCTTAAATGTACCAAGGCTTGATTTGTGACCCAAGATATGATCTATCCTGGAGAATGTTCCATGAGCTCTTGAGAAAAATGTGTATTCTGTTGTTTTTGGGTGGAATGTCCTATAAATATCAATTAAGTCCATCTTGTTTAATGTATCATTTAAAGCTTGTGTTTCCTTATTTATTTTCATTTTGGATGATCTGTCCATTGGTGAAAGTGGGGTGTTAAAGTCCCCTACTATGATTGTCTTACTGTCGATTTCCCCTTTTATGGCTGTTAGTATTTGCCTTATGTACTGAGGTGCTCCTATGTTGGGTGCATAAATATTTACAATTGTTATATCTTCTTCTTGGATCAATCCCTTGATCATTATATAGTGTCCTTCTTTGTCTCTTGTAATAGTCTTTATTTTAAAATCTATTTTGTCTGTTATGAGAATTGCTACTCCAGCTTTCTTTTGATTTCCATTTGCATGGAATATATTTTTCCATCCCCTCACTTTCAGTCTGTATGTGTGTCTAGGTCTGAAGTGGGTCTCTTGTAGACAGCATATATATGGGTCTTGCTTTTGTATCCATTCAGCCAGTCTGTGTCTTTTGGTGGGAGCATTTAATCCATTTACATTTAAGGTAATTATCAATATGTATGTTCCTATTCCCATTTTCTTAAATGTTTTGGGTTTGTTATTGTAGGTGTTTTCCTTCTCTTGTGTATCTTGCCTAGAGAAGTTCCTTTAGCATTTGTTGTAAAGCTGGTTTGGTGGTGCTGAACTCTCTCAGCTTTTGCTTGTCTGTAAAGGTTTTAATTTCTCCATCGAATCTGAATGAGATCCTTGCTGGGTAGAGTAACCTTGGTTGTAGGTTTTTCTCCTTCATCACTTTAAATATGTCCTGCCACTCCCTTCTGGCTTGCAGAGTTTCTGCTGAAAGATCAGCTGTTAACCTTATGGGGATTCCCCTGTGTGTTATTTGTCGTTTTTCCCTTGCTGCTTTTAATATGTTTTCTTTATATTTAATTTTTGATAGTTTGATTACTATGTGTCTTGGCGTGTTTCTCCTTGGATTTATCCTGTATGGGACTCTCTGTGCTTCCTGGACTTGATTAACTATTTCCTTTCCCATATTAGGGAAGTTTTCAACTATAATCTCTTCAAATATTTTCTCAGTCCCTTTCTTTTTCTCTTCTTCTTCTGGGACCCCTATAATTCGAATGTTGGTGCGTTTAATGTTGTCCCCGAGGTCTCTGAGACTGTCCTCAGTTCTTTTCATTCTTTTTTCTTTATTCTGCTCTGCAGTAGTTATTTCCACTCTTTTATCTTCCAGGTCACTTATCCGTTCTTCTGCCTCAGTTATTGTGCTATTGATCCCATCTAGAGTATTTTTAATTTCATTTATTGTGTTATTCATCGTTGCTTGGTTCCTCTTTAGTTCTTCTACATCCTTGTTAAATGTTTCTTGCATTTTGTCTATTCTATTTCCAAGATTTTGGATTATCTTTACTATCATTATTCTGAATTCTTTTTCAGGTAGACTGCCTATTTCCTCTTCATTTGTTAGGTCTGGTGTGTTTTGACCCTGCTCCTTCACCTGCTGTGTGTTTTTTTGTCTTCTCATTTTGCTTATCTTACTGTGTTTGGGGTCTCCTTTTCACAGGCTGCAGGTTCGTAGTTCCCGTTGTTTTTGGTATCTGTCCCCAGTGGCTAAGGTTGGTTCAGTGGGTTGTGTAGGCTTCCTGGTGTAGGGGACTAGTGCCTGTGTTCTGGTGGATGAGGTTGGATCTTGTCTTTCTGGTGGGCACGTCCACGTCTGGTGGTGTGTTTTGGGGTGTCTGTGGCCTTATTTTATTATTTATTATTTATTATTATTTTAGGCAGCCTCTCTGCTAATGTATGGGGCTGTGTTCCTATCTTGCTAGTTGTTTGGCATAGGGTGTCCAGCACTGTAGCTTGCTGGTCATTGAGTGAAGCTGGGTCTTGATGTTGAGATGGAGACCTCTGAGAGATTTTCGCCGTTTGGTATTACATGGAGCTGGGAGGTCTCTTGTGGACCAGTGTCCTGAAGTTGGCTCTCCCACCTCAGGGCACAGCCCTGATGCCTGGCTGGAGCACCAAGAGCCTTTCGTCCACACGGCTCAGATAAAAGGGAAAAAAAAATAGAAAGAAAGAAAGAAAGAGTATAAAATAAATAAAGCTATTATAATAAAAAATAAGAAAAAATTATTAAGAATAAATGTATTCAGAAAAAATTTTTTTTAATTTTAAAATAGATTTATTAATTTTTTATAGTAAAAAATAAAAAAATTAAGAAAAAATCTATTAAGAAAAAAATTTTAATTTTTTAAAATAAAAAATATGAAAAAACTTATTAAAAATTTTTTTAATTTCTAAAAATATAAAATAAGGAAAAAATTATTAAGAAAACATTTATTAGGAGAAAAAAAAATTTTTTTTTTTGAGTAAAAAAAAAATTTTTTTTTTTGAGTAAAAAAAAAAAAAACACGGACGGGCCTAACCCTAGGACTAATGGTGAAAGCAAAGCTATACAGACAAAAATCTCACCCAGAAGCATACACATATACACTCTCAAAAAAAGGAAAAGGGGGAAAATTAATATATCCTGCTCCCAAAGTCCATCTCTTGAATTTGGGATGATTCGTTGTCTATTCAGATATTCAACAGATGCAGGCACATGAAGTTGTTTGTGGAGATTTAATCCGCTGCTTCTGAGGCTGCTGGGAGAGATTTCCCTTTCTCTTCTTTGTTCGTACAGCTCCCAGGGTTCAGCTTTGGATTTGGACCCGCCTCTGCATGTAGGTCGCCTGAGGGCGTCTGTTCCCCGCCCAGACAGAACGTGGTTAGAGGAGCAGCTGCTTCGGGGGCTCTGGCTCACTCAGGCCGGGGGGCGGGGGGGGGAGGGAGGGGCATGGATGCAGGACGAGCCTGCGGACGTTGCAGCAGCCTGAGGCACGCCGTGCGTTCTCCCGGCGAAGTTGTCCCTGGATCACGGGACCCTAGCAGTGGCGAGCCGCACAGGCTCCCGGGAGGGGCTGTGTGGAGAGTGACCTATGCTCGCACACAGGCTTCTTGGTGGCGGCAGCAGCAGCCTTAGCGTCTCCTGCCCGTCTCTGGGGTCCGCGCTGTTAGCCGCGGCTCGCGCCCATCTCTGGAGTTCGTTTAGGCGGCGCTCTGAATCCCCTCTCCTTGCGCGCCGTGAAACAAAGAGGCAAGAAAAAGTCTCTTGCCTCTTCGGCAGCTGCAAACTTTTTCCCGGACTCCCTCCCAGGTAGCACCGAAGCCCGAGCCTCAGCTCCCAGCCCCCGCCCGCCCCGGTGGGTGAGCAGACAAGCCTCTCGGGCTGGTGAGTGCTGGTCCGCACCGCTCCTCTGTGCGGGAATCTCTCCGCTTTGCCCTCCGCACCCCTGTGGCTGCGCTCTCCTCCGTGGCTCCGAAGCTTCCCCCCTCTGCCACCCACAGTCTCTGCCCACAAAGGGGCTTCCTAGTGTGTGGAAACCTTTCCTCCTTCACAGCTCCCTCCCACTGGTGCAGGTCCCGTCCCTATTCTTTTGTCTCTGTTATTTCTTTTTTCTTTTGCCCTACCCAAGTACGTGGGGATTTTCTTGCCTTTTGGGAGGTCTGATGTCTTCTGCCAGCGTCCAGTGGGTGTTCTGTAGGAGCAGTTCCACGTGTAGATGTATTTCTACTGTATCTGTGGGAAGGAAGGTGATCTCCGCATCTTACTCTTCCGCCATCTTGCCCCTCCCCCCTGAACAACTTGTTAATTTTTTGAGGTTTGTTTTTCTAAGTCTTTTTTCTTCCTTTCCTCTTTTGTTTTGTTCTCTTGCAATTTGATGACTAACTTTAGTGTTGTGTTGGATTCCTTTTTCTTTTTTCTGTGTATATCTATTGTAGATTTCCGGTTTGTGGTTACTGTATGGTTTTGGTATAGCAGTATATAGACAAACAAGATTGTTTTAATTTGCTGTTCTTTTAATTTGTTCTTTCAAATGCATTTCCAATATCCTGCATTTGTGCTCTCCTGTTCTCACAGTTGCTGGTTTTGATATCATATTTGTGTGCAGATTGCTTCCTACATTTATTGTATGTTTGCCTTTACCAGTGAGCTTTTCCATTCATAATTTTCTTGTTTCTAGTTATGGACTTTCTTTTCCACCTAGAGAAGTTCCTTTAGCATTTGTTGTATAGCTGGTCTGGTGGCGCTGAATTCTCTTAGCTTTTGCTTGACCTTAAAGCTTTTGATTTCTCTGTTGAATCTGAGTGAGAGCCTTGCTGGGTAGAGTATTCTTGGTTGTAAGATTTTCATTTTCATCAGTTTAAATATATCATGCCACTCCCTTCTGGCCTGCAGAGTGTCTGCTGAGAAATCAGCTGATAACCTTATGGGAGTTCCCTTGTATGTAATTTGTTGCTTTCCCCTTGTTGCTTTTAATATTTTTTCTTTGTCCTTAATTTTTCTCAATTTGATTATTGTGTGTCTTTGTGCTTTCCTCCTTGGGTATATCCTGTCTGGTACTCTCTGCGCTCCCTGGACTTGGGGGACTGTTTCCTTTCCCATGTTAGGTAAGTTTTCATCTGTTATCTCTTCCAATATTTTCTCAGGTCCTTTTTCTGTCTCTTCTCCTTCTGGGACCCCTATAATGCGAATGTTGTTGCATTTAATGTTGTCCCAGCTGTCTCTTCTGTCTTCATTTCTTTTCATTCTTTTTTATTTATCCTGTTCGGTGTCAGTGATTTCCACCATTCTGTCTTCCTGGTCACTTATCCTATCTTCTGCCTCAGTTATTCTGCTATTAATTCCTTCTAGTGTATTTTCCATTTCAGCTAATGTATTGTTCATCTCTGTTTTTTTTTGTTCTTTAGTTCTTCTAGCTTTTTCTTAAACATTTCCTGTATCTTCTCGCTCTGTGCCTCCATTATTTTTCTGAGATCTTGGATACTCTTTACTGTCATTACTCTGAATTCTTTTTCAGGTAGATTGCCTACCTCCACTTCACTTAGGTGTTCTTCTGGGGTTTTATCTTTTTCCTTCATATGTGACATATTCCTCTGCCATCTCATTTTTTCTAACTTTCTGAGATTGTGGTTTCACTTCCACAGGCTGCAGTGTTGTAGTTCTTGCTTCTGCTGTCTGTCCCCTAATAGATGATGCTATCTAAGAGGCTTGTGCAAGCTTCCTGGTGGGAGGGTCTGGTACCTGCCCACTGGTGGGTGGGACTGGGTTTTGTCCCTCTAGTGGGCAGGGCCGTGTCATGGGGTATGTTTATCAGGCAGCTCTGTGTTCAGGAAGACTTTAAGTAGCCTGTCTGCTGATGGGTGGGGCTGTGTTCCTGTCCTGTTGGCTTTTTTGGCTGAGGAGTCCCAGCACTAGAGTCTCAGGCTGTTGGGTAAGGCCAGGTGTTGGGGAGAAAATGGCAGCCTCCAAGAGGGCTCACGCCAATGAGTACACCCCAGAGCTACCGCTGCCAGTGTTCTTGTCCCTGCAATGAGCCCCAGCTACCCCCCGCCTCCACAGGAGATCCTCCAATACTAGCAGGTAAGTCTGGCCTAGTCTCTTATGGAATCACCACTTTTTTCCCTGGGTCCTAGTATGCACAAGACCCTGTGTGTTATAATTATTATTATTTATAAATTTAATTTATTTATTTTTGGCTGTGTTGTGTCTTCTTTGCTGTGTGCAGACTTTCTCTAGTTGCAGTGAGCAGGGGCTACTCTTCATTGCGGTGTGTTGGCTCCTTACTGCAGTGGCGTCTCTTGCTGTGGAGCATGGGCTCTAGGCAGGCGGGCTTCAGTAGTTGTGGCACGTGGGCTCAGTACCTGTGTCTTGTGGGCTCTAGAGCACAGGCTCAGTAGTTGTGGCACATGGGCTTAGTTGCTCCGCGGCACGTGGGATCTTCCTGGACCAGGGATTGAACCTGTGTCCCTTGTGTTGGCAGACGGATTCTCAACCACTGTGCCACCAGGGAATTCCCTATAATAATTATTATAATAATTTAATTATTATAATATAATTATTATATATAATTATTCTCCAGTTTGTAGGTTGCCCACCTGGGGGTATGATATTTGATTATATCATGAGTCCACCCCTCCTACCCATCTCATTGTGGTTGCTTCTTTATGTCTTTAGTTGTAGAAGATCTTTTCTGGTAGGTTCCAGTCTTTTTCATCAATGGTTGTTCTGCAGTTAGTAGTGATTTTGGTGTGTCCGTGAGAGGAGGTGAGCTCAGGGTCCTTCTACTCTGCCATCATGGCTGCTCTCCCTGCGATCTTTTTTTTTTTTTAATTTAGGCATTTATTCCGATAAATTTCCCTCTTAGTACTGCTTTGCTGAATCCCATAGTTTCATTGTGTTTTCCTTTTAATTTACCTTGAGATATTTTTTAAATTCTCTTTCTATTTCCCATTTGATCCAGTGGTTGTTCAAGAGTATGTTGTTTAATTTCTACATATTTGTAAATTTTCCCATTTTCTTGATGTTATTGATTTCTAGTTTCATTCTGCTGTGGTAAAAAAAATAGCTGGTATGACTTTGATCTTAAATTTACTAAGACTTGTTTTGTTAACTAACATGTGATCTATCTTGGAGAATGTTCCATGTGTGCCTGCTGTTGGGTGGAAAATTCTGTGTGTATCGGTTAGGTTCATTTGGTCTATAGTATTGTTCAAGTCAGCTGTTTCTTTATTGATTTTCTTTCTGGATGTTCTATGCATTATTGAAAGTGAGACTTATTAAAGTCTCCTACTATTATTGTATTTTTTTCAATTTCCCCTTTCATATCTGTCAGTATTTCCTTTATGTACTTAGGTGCCCTGTTGGGTGCATATATATATTGCACCCAACAATTGTTCTATCTTCTTGTTGAATTGACTCTTTATCATTACATGATGACATTCTTTGTCTCTAGAGACACTTTTTGAGTTAAAGTCTATTTTGTTTGATATATGTATAGCCACTTCTGCTTTCTTTCAATTGCTGTAAGAAAGGGATATATTACATTTCTGACATCCCTTCATTTTCCAGCCTGTCCGCTTCTTTCTTGAAGATAGCGCATAGTCTTGGTTTTTCATCCATTCATTCACTCTATATCTTTTGACTGGGAAGCTTAATCAATTTACATTTAAAATAATTATTTATAGAAAAGGACTTCCTATTACCATTTTGTTAACTGATTTACTTGTCTTATAGTTCTCTTGTCCTTTTTTTTCTCTCCAACTGTCTTTGTGTTTTGTTGTTGTTGCTATTATTTGTTTTGATTCCTTTCTCCTTTTCTTTCGTGTAACTTCTCTAAGTATTCTCTGTGTGGATAACATGGGGCTTATATAAAATATAGTTGTAACGGTCTATTTAAGGTGATAACAACTCCACTTACAAACAAATCTACACTTTCGTTTCTCCTTCCCCATTATATGGTCATGTCACAATATACTTCTATTTATATTGTGTATCCAATAACATAATTTAGTTTTAGTTATTTTTAATACTTTTGTCTTTCAACTTTTTACTAGAATGAAAAATGATTTATCCACCACTGAAATAGTAATATGGAATTCTGTTTTTGTCTGTATATTTACCTTTACTAATGAGTTTCATAACTTCTCATGCTCTTATGTGGCTGTTTAATATCCTTCAACTTTTGTTTAGCTGAGAAAGTATTTTTCTCCCCTTCATTTTTGAAGGACAGCTTTATCAGGTATAGTATTCATGGTTAGCAGGGTTTGTTTATTTTTTTGCAGCATTTTGAATATATCATGCAACTCCCTTCTAGACAGCAAGATTTCTGATGAAAAATCTGCTTATAGTCTTACAGGGCTTCCCTTGTATGTAACACGTCACCTTTCTCTTGCTGTTTCAAAATTCTGTCTTTAACTTTTGACAATTTGATTATAATGTGTCTTTTTCATTTTATATTGTGTCTTTTGTGCTTCAGGGACCTTGGTGGCTATTTCTTTCCCCAGGTTTGGGAAGTTTTCAGCTATTATTTCTTCGAATAAACTTTCTTCCCCTTTCTCTCTTCTCCTCCTGGGACTCTCATAATGAATATTCTATAAGTCATTTAAGCTATCTTCTCTCTTTCCTTTTTTTTTTTTTTTTTTTGTCCCTCTGATTGCCAGTGGCCTTTTAGTTTGTCAGTGCTTTCTTCTGCTTGATCTATTCTGTTCTGAAGCCTATTTAAATTTTTTTCAGTTCAGTTGTATTCTTCAGCTCTGTGATTTCTGCTTGGTACTTTAAAAAATTTCCTTTGTTGACATTCTCACTTTGTTCATGCTTTGCTCTCCTGACCTAGGTGAACATCTTTATGACCATTATTCTGAATTCTCTGTTAGGAAAATCACAAATCTCCATTTTATTAGGGTCAGTTTCTGGAGACTTATCTTGTTCTTTTATTCGGAACGTATTTCCTTCTTTCTTCATTTCCCTTGACTCTCTATGTTGGTTTCTGCACATTAAACACCCACCTCTCTCAGTCTTCATGGACTGGCCTCATAGTATAGGAAATAAAACCTCACCAATCATCCTGGCCAGAGATCTTGGGTGCCTCTCAAACCTTTGTGCTTGTCCAAACTGCCATCTTTGTTCTTAGTGTCCCCCAGGAGAATAAAGTATGCCAAGCCCTCAGTGCCTCAAGAAGGCAAGAAAGAAGCCAGTAGCTCAAATAACAGCTAGAAAGGTTGGGGCACTAGATGAGTAAACCAATTCCTTTTCTCCTTAGTGAGAAGTTGGAAGCTGGAGTTTATCACTCACTTGCTCTGCAATGAACTTGGGAGAGGAACTGTGGCAAATTTCTACACCCTTATTCAGACCAACCACCCTTTCGAATGGCCTGCTTTGCTCTCTGTTGCCCCCAGGGTCTTAGCAAATGTTGGGTCATGTTAGGTCTCATAGACATGTGGGTTAGAAGCCTGTCCCTTGGGTAGCAGCTGGAAAGTGGGGGGGGGGGGGGTTGATGTGAAGTCCACCTCCTTCTAGAGAGAAGCTGAGGGCTTGATTTTATCACTGTAGCAGGCTGAGGGTAGGAGCTGCAGGAAGTGTCTGCACACCTGTTCAAACTCCCAAGAGACTAGTCATTGCCTGTCCTGTCAGCTCCCAGAGACAGGCAAGTTAGATGCCAGACCCTCAGGCAGCAGCTGCAAAAGTCAGAGCACTAGTATGCAGTCTAACCCTTTCTAAAGAGATGCTGAAAGCTGGGTGTTATTGGAGTGAGCTGAGAGGAGGAGGAGGAGGAGTCATGGGGAGAGCATGCAGGGACATTAAAAATTGTTGCTTTCTCTGTAGACCCTAGGGGAGAAGTACAGGCTGGGACCCATCACCTCCCAGAGACAGGCAAGTAAGACCCTCTGATAGCAGCTGGAAAAATCACGACACTTGTTGTGTAGTTCAACTCCCTCCAGGGAGAAGCTGGAGGCTTGGTTTTTTTCGCTGGAGCGAGCTAAGGGGAAAAGCCACAGGCAGTGCCCACATGCCCACTTAAGCTCTGAGAGGACTAATAATTGCCTACTCCATTATCTACCAGATGCAGGCTAGTTAGAAGGCAAATCCTCAGGCAGCAGCTGGAAAAGTCAGACTGCCAGATGTGCAGTCAAACCCTTTCCAGGGAGCAGCTGGGAGCTGAACTTTATTGCCTGCTCACTCAGCTCCTAGCCAAGGGGAACGAGCTGGGCAGGTGCTTGTACAAGGTCAAAACTGCCTTATAGTTCCTTGAGGTCCCAGGGAACTAGCAAATGCCAGGACCTATCAGCTTCCAGAGATGGGTGAGTTAGAAGCTAGTCCTTCAGGTTGCAGCCATAAAAATTGTGATGCTAGATGTTTGGCCCAAAGCCTTCATTCCTCAGGTTGAAGAAGGTAGTTGAGGGTTTCCTCCCATTTGCCAATTGCATGGCACATTGCTGGGGTGGGGTTTATGGTGAGAGGGTATCAGCATTTCCTACCTTTTTCAATGTGGGTGTTTTCTTAGTCACCCAGTGTGTAGGAGTCTTTCTAGTTTCTGGATTTTTCTCAGAAGTACTGATACATGTGAAGCAGTTTATTGAGTCTATGGGTGGAAGATCTTTTGCCTATTCAGATATTCCTTCCAATGCACCCCCTGATCTCTTCAGAGCATCTTGAGACTGGATTTCTAAAGAAAACATTGTGTCCATCAGCAATTCTAGTGCAGCTAGTACATATTTACTAACTAACTGTGTGGAAGATACTGTGCTGAGTGTTGTGAGGGAAGCAGAGATGAACCAAATAAGGCCGGTGACCTCAAGAAACAGTGTAGCGAGACAGACACATTAAAAAAACAAAGGTAGAGCACATTAAGGTCGCTAAGACAAAGACTTTGAAAGTTTTAGAAAAATGGATCTCTCATCTTTTTTGAGAAATCCCGGAAGAATTTATGGGGTTCTATTGCTAAAGGAAAAAGGGGAGAAAGAATGGATATAGTCACAGTCTTTGCCAAAAAAAACCCAGAAACATTCTGGATTCCATGATAATGCAAATTGGAGACATAAAAGAGCACACCAAAAAAAAAATCATGTTTACACATCTTATCATTCACCAAAAAAAAAAAAAAAAAAAAAACAAATGAAAAAAATTAGAATTATTTGTTCTTTACCAATCTAAATATTTAAGTCCTTTATTTAAAGCAACAAATAAATGTGCACTTGTACCCACTAAAAATTCATCATATCAGACACAGAATCAGAAAGTTTATTTACTTTAAAACATTTGACAAGTATTGTTATTGGACAATCATTTATTTAAAATAATATACTAAATACAAAAATAAATCAAGTATTGCTTCTATTTTTCAAGTGTCAAAGTCTTTGCCATAGAAAATAGAAAGAACCTTTTATAAACTAAAAATTACATTTAAGCTCCATCAAGTTTAATAACTGCACACGATTTCCTTTTATGTTTGTGCTTTACAAATTTCCATACTACTTCTTTGCAAGGTACAGGTTCACAACAAGAATGTATGCATACAACCATATACACGCATTTTTACATAGGAATGTTTCTCATTAAATATACATATAGAGAACCTAACACAGATAGTACTGTGGCCTAAAAGCCAACCCACTGGGCCACATGTGCCACTATACAGCAACAGGTGTAGATGCAGAAGCATTATTTGACATTCAAATGAGCACTCCAGTTATCAAAGACGATGACATCTGAGTAAGGGCTACTCAGTTTCCTTATCAGAGAGATAAATGCTGTATTTCTCTTCCCTGGTATACGCACTCAAGCCTCACAACACAGACATGTATAAATCATGGTTCAAGATGAATATTTATAATGCTTTACCACCCACAGGGTGTCAATCTCACTACATTAACCAGATGTGGAAAAGACTCTCACTTCTGATCAGTTCCTGAATTTCCATATGATTAATCACAATAATACAGAACTTTAAATTACATTAGTAATTTATTAGTATAAATACATATTGAGCATTTAAAATTCTACCAACTAGAAAAGTGATAAATCACAAAATTTGCTTTTTCTCTATATAGGAAAAAGAATCTAGCCTTACATCCTTATTCAGAAATTGCATGAATTTTTCAGAAATTCCAAATATAATGATTGAAAATTTATAAGCAATTGAACTGTGAAAATACTAATTTATTGAAATTGATGTTTTACAATAAATTTCATTAAAAGGGAGCTTGAAGAGCTTGTGAAATCTCAATTATAAGCAAGTAGTAAACACCAAAGGAGCAGATGTCTTACATTGACCAAAATGTACCAAAATGCTATAATATTTAGAAAATTTTAATTAGCATGCTAAAATATTTTCAAAGGCTTATTTCATTTCACTAAAAGTCACAGGCAAGCAGAGACTACAATAATACAGGAAAATGAAATCCAACAATATAATTGTACCAGTAAAGAACACCAAAATCTAAGAGGTAGTCAAAAGAAGTAACCCTGATAAAATATCCTGACAGATGCTCCCTAATCTCAGAGACCCAAATATAGTATGAAATTCTTATATTTTCAGTGATTAGAAAACATTTATTGGTATAGAATCTAAAAACCAAGTATCTAAATGAATAATACTGTAACTGGAACAATACTCATATTTGCAAAAAAAAAAAAAAAACTAAGAATAAAATCTAGAACAGATGTCTACTGCCAGTTTCTGCAAACAAAGTTTTACTGAAATATAACTACACCCATTTAATTTACATATTGTGTATGGCTGCTGATTTTATACTTACAGCTGAGTCGAGTACTTGCAACAGATCATATGGCCCACAAAAACCTAAAATACTTACTAAAACATTGACCATCTGTCCCTTTACAGAAAGTTCACTGACCCGTGGTCTAGACATATGCTGATAGGTATGTAGTTCTGAATAGCACTGGAAAGATTATGTCACAACATAAGGTATTCAACCATAAGGAATGTAAGATACTAGTTACATCATAATTCAATTACTTTTCATATCTGAAATCGTCCTAACATTTTTCTTTTTTTCATTTTTGTGGTCTAACATCAATGAGTGTTTCCAAGTTATTATAAAAGGATTTAGTACTACACTGTCCAAGAAGATTCTGCAATGATGAAAGTATTTTATATCTGCACTGTCCAATACTGTAGCCACTAGCCACATATGGCTATTGACCATCTGAAATGTGGCTAGTGCAACCAAAGAACTGAATTTTTAATTTTAATTAATTTAAATTGCCAATGTGACTTTTGGCTACATTATTGGACAGCACAGATTTAACTAAACTAAATTAAAATTCCAAAGTGTGACTCTTAAAAATGACCAAAAATAATAGAGTAATGCCTTTGAAAAAAAGAGCTTTGGGCAGAAATGAACTGAATACCATAAACTCAAACAAAGACAAATTCCTTAATTAGTAAGCAAGATAAAACTGATTCCAAATTGTTCCTCTACTTCACTATCTCTCTTCAGTGAAGAGGCAAAACTACTAATGCATCTTTTTTTTTTAGCAGAAACCCTGATAATTTTATGCTTAAAAGTAATAATAATTGTAATCTTCATTAATTATATTAAAATAGTGTGAGCATTTCACACGAAGTATATTTTTTAGCTTGCTTCCCATCAGAAAGTCATCTCTTAAAGTCAGTTCATTTCTATACCCTTAACATTTCAACCATGCTGTACAGAAACCTTAGTTTATAGTAGGTACATATGAGAACTCTGACCTCTTCTAAATCTGCAAAATTGCCAAGTAGTCACTTCTACTATGGAGAAGTCATTTTAACAGTCCAATCTTCCAAATGTTATATATTCCATTACATGATAAAATATACCCATTCAGTGACAGAATTAGAGGACAGAGGTAATGCCTTGTGTAGGTCAAGTCAAAAAATATAACTCTTGTATAGTTCTCCACATGCCTACCTTGCAACTATTTTTTTTTTACATGTACCAAAACAATAAAATAGATGTATTTTTAGATTACATATTACCGATTACACATTGCAAATTAGTTACTGGTACAACTGAAAACAAACTAAAATATACAAAGTCAATTTGAAATAATATAATACTCTCAAAAGACAAATGTTTGAGATTTTTGCCTTATTATATCTTCCAATTATTCACATGTGCTTCCCCAGATAGCTAATTCCACATTCTGTTTTCAAAATCAGCTGGCAAGACTAATTTTATGCATTTTGATTTTAAAATCGCTGATATCCAGAATCATACACTTCTTTTCCAACCTGGTAGTTAGCTGAAAGATACAAAATATTTTAAGGGCACTTCTGTTTATGTGTTCTTTTGCAGTTTAATCAGATGTCGTAGCAGGAACTTTAACAGAGAGATTTCTTCTGGTGCTGGTGATGTGCCGCTGCTGTGCTAGGAAAGACCGGGCAGGAGCACAAGCCCCTGTGTCTTTGTAAGCACCACTGCCGCTCACGAGTCTAGATTCCATCCCTAATTTCTGGAATGCTAGACTCTGAACAAAAATAAACAAACAACATGACTATGTAGAGTTTTCAAAGTGCTTTCCACATATACAAAGTCATTTAATCCTCAAAACAATTATAAAGCTGGTGTTTTCCTCATTGTTATAGAAAAATTAAGGGTTCAGGAGCTACACTGCACGTGATAATGCCAGTAAGAAAGGAGAAAACAAAGGCATAAATCCCTGTTTCTCTATTTTGACCCATTAAATGTGAAATTGTTAAAAACAGTAGCTTAAAATAATGCTCTAGAATTAAGCTTAATTATAACAATAGAAAAAAGTCTCAAGGCAAATTTTTGTGTTGGGGCCATTACTCCAGCCATTATGAGCAGACACAGCACAAGAGAAAAGCTTAGGATCAATGGTTCTTGAAGTGTGGTCCCTGGATTAACATTTGCACAACTGGGAATTTAAAAGTGCAAATTATACCTGTGGATTCTACCCAGACCTACTGAATAAGAAGCTCTGCAGGTAAGTCCAATAGTTTGTGTTTTAACAAGTCTTCTGATGCATGCTAAAGTTTGAGAATCACAGAATAGTTCAAATTTACTATGGTCTAGCTATATATCAGTATGTGACAAATTATTGTAGTTGTGGCTATTGGGTTTCTTACTAAGGGAAGAAGTCACTACTCCTCTCTCACTAGATCACATAAAGTGATTTTACTGAACTTAGCTTCACTGGTAACTAGTACAATAGACAACAATATTGTAAATGCTCAAAATATATGGGTTGAAAAATGATTAAATAATGCATTATTTGGCTCTCATATCTTTGATGATTTATATATCAAGAGGCCACAGAACAACAAGGAAAATAATACATTGTCCCTAATCTTAACCAGGATGGCTAACCCATGAAGGAGGGTTCTGGGGACACCTCACATAATCTCTTTCAAGGCCTTGCTAAATTAAGCCAGACTTCACCAAATAGAGAAGGGAGGGAGAAAACACAGACAAAAAGTATGATGACATGAAAGAAAAAGGCATGTTTGAGGATGGAGAACCAGTTCTTCACGGTGAAGCACAGGCTTCACATGTGGAGAGTCTATAAACTGATATTCTCTCATACTAAATAAATGGCAGCTAAGGTAGATAATGGCTGTGTTATTATCTATGCTAGCTGATTAGAATACTCAAAAGAACCATATACATCAGGAAATGCTACTCTTGAAAACACCCCACCATACTAAGGGTGACAAAATAAAATATATCAAATTATTTTATACTACTTTCTCCGTGTTAGGACAGATAGACAACTCTTAAAGAGCAGTGTCTGGATAAAAAAAAGAAAATACAACAAAGGACACACTGAGAGGCTTTAGGGATGTTAAAATGCACGCTGAGTACTAGAAGCACTTAATTTTGCATTATACAGATATTTGTATTTCAACAGAAACCCTTTATGAAGCACAAATTAAATGTTTTGGCTCAAGGCGATTTTAAAAATGTTTAAGAACTGTATGAGTGCTTCATGTGCATTAACTTAAAGGTTGGTGAATCATGAAATCAATTTAGTGGTTTTGAAAAAGTCAAAATCAACTAAAAATATTAAAATATAAAGTAAATTTGGATTATGACCAACATTTAAAAAAAAAACCAAGAGAATATAACAGAAAACACCTGAGTGCAACACACACAGTCAAGGTAACTTTGTTCAGTTATACATAAACATGAACACATACGGTATAAAGTATATTTCCTTCTGTGGTTCATGGTCAAAATGTTTGATAAACACTGTTCTAAACATTGATTCACTGGCTAAATTTCAACTCACCTTATTATACCAGGCAGAAACAATGAGTTTTTCTTCATAATCACGGAATTTTGCTACTTTACATTCACTCTGGAAAAAGATATGAGGACTATTAAAATCCCAAAAATAAACCCAAATTACTGAAAATGGAATATTTTTTTCACTATGCCCATGATCAAGAGAATGTGAAGAATGCATTGTGAGGCACAGAAAGTATACAAATTGTAAAGCTGAATCATGGGAAATGCATGCCCAGCACCTTTAGGAAAGAATAAGATTGTGACTAATAAATCTTTATTTTAGGAATTGTACTGGTAGAACAGATATTAAACAATAACAAACAAGAAACGAGTGATTCTTATGCTACTGTCCCCTATATCTAGAGAAAAAAAGTAACAACTGGCTTAGGTGACAAAACAAAGAGTCAAAACTAAGGAGAAAAAGGATGTAGGGAAAAATACCCCAGAAAATCCTTTAAAATTTCCTGTAAAGCTTAGCACAAATTGTTCTCTCTCAGTCCTTGGTGACTGTATGCTAGACTGCCCAGGGCCCTATCTGTGTGCCATCCTAGAGACTGACGTTCATGTCTTAATTACTCTAATAAAGCTGATTTTGTACATGTTGTGGAGCGCCAGATATAGGTGGCATCTAAAACATTTGAATGTTCCTACAGCAAGATGCTCATGGTACGAAAAGCATACAGGAAACAAAGGAGGTAAGATGCCCATCTTCTCGCTCACATCCACTCCAGACAGAGACTGCCCGAGAAGGATGCAGACAGAATAACGTCTGCTATAAACATTAGTTTTCTCCTTTTTACTTTTTGCAGTGTGTGTACAGATAAATACACATGAATTAAAGGCCCATATGCTGTGACTTAACTGAAGATTTTCCTCAGAGCCCTATATTAGAGGCACCATTTTGTCATTACACTTGTAAGGGAGCTACATTTCAAGTATCAACACTGGTGCACATTCTCATTGGCTTTCACTGGGAAGTGAATATTCAAAGCAACTTAGAGTTCATAGGTTATTCAGTTCAAGTCCCATTATTTTACAGATGAGGAGACTGAGGACCAGAGAGGAGGAGTGATAACTTTAAGACAAGTTAACAGTAAAGCTGTAACCTTGGCTTCTGATTTATGTGGTATTTAATGCTGGGGGTACAGAGATATGATACAGCCTCTGCCCTCAAGACACTCTGACACATGCCATAAAGAAAAATGCTATTGTGGGATGAATTCATGAGTTCAAAGTACATGGAGTCACTATAAAGAGACAACTAACTTTGCCTAAGATATACAAGGAGAGCTTTATAAATGGGAGATATTGGAGCTGGATCCTGAAGAATGAATAGTATTTCTTCAGAGAGACACTTCTATCCAGTGCTTTTTTACAACACTTGACATGGCCTGGACAAACACTTATAGCAAGTGCACCATAAGGCTGGTGTGTACTCTGTATATGAAAGTCTTTAAAGCTTTAAATAAATTATTTCCACCACAGTCTCTATCTACTGGCTCAGAAATAATATGAAGAAAATGGTAAATGAATATAGTGTATTTCCCTGAAACATAACCTTCCTAGTTGATTTATTGGGAGAAGAAAAGTAAAGAAGAATCTGGTTAACTGAGTATAGTACCTTTTTAAAAAGGTGAGTTTTGTTTTTGGTTTTTTTTTTAAATGAACTCTCATCCACATAATATTAAAAGGAGCATGATGGCAGGACTCTACTAGAAAGAAGGGCTACTATATGATTGGCTGTTACAGAGGGAGAGACATACACCGCAGCAAGATACATAAACTCGTAGAGGCCCATCTTGCGGGCTTGTGAGACGCTTTGTAATAAGCATGCTGCGTGCTAAAACATGACACTGCTAACTTCTAAATTCTTGTGAAATTTGATCATTAATGGCAAATACTGACAGCAGTTAATTATATATTGACAGAATAATTAAGAGGAGATATATGAATATGGAAGTTTTACCTCCAGAATCTCAATTCTTCTCTCTTTCTCTGCCAACTGCTTTCTAAGTAGCATTATTTCAGCTGATGCTGGATTTAATTTGGGGTCTAAAGTTTTTATTACCTGTTTAAAGGGAAAAAACAAATCTCTTATGTTCACTTTATCTTGTCAAATACTAAAATAAGAACACAGTGTGTAAAATCTGTGTAAAGTGGAACATTATCCAGAAAGTGATCCAGGAACTAACTATAACTTGTTTTACATTCTAATTTGAGTAACAAAAATAACATTCTACAGACTAGAAATGGTATAAAAATTCAGTACAAAAATGGGAAGATACCCATCCCCAAATCAAATTTCCTTCTCCAGGCTCAGTACTCAGAAATAGTTACTTAGCCTTATCAAGCTTTGAGCACTGAGGTCTTGAAATAACGCTTTTCTACCTTTAACTTGAATCAGATAAATTAAAACATTTTTTTTAAATTAATTAAAATGAATTCAATAGTTATATGGGAACTTGCTAACTGTACAAAGTAGGAGTAACTAACACACAAAAAAATTCTTCGCAACAATCTTTTACTACTATTATCTAGTTAGATGTAATTCAATATATGATAAATATAATAGACATTGATGATTTTGTCTGTAAATTCTAGAGTATTCAATCATATCCATGTAAATTACCAAATGTAAGCAAAAACAAAGTTTGATCAGAATGTTGTTCAGAGACTGAACTAAACTATGTAGTCAGCAGTATGGTAGCAAATCAACTCAGAAATATTAGGTATAAATTACAAGCAAAACAAGTTTACAATAATAAGGTCATCTGTATCACATAATTACAAATCTATTTTAAAAGATCTAAAATTTAATGACAAGAAAATTTCATCTATGTTTATAGAGGTAAAGAAAAAAGACTAGAAAGTAATATCCCTAAACATTACTGTGGTTCACTGAAAACGATTCACTGCTAAACGTGGCAGGCACTGTGGCAGATGGGGCTGCAGCAGTTTACCAGAGTCAGGGCAACTGACTCTTATGAAGTACCTCCCCTTATGAAGTACACATTGTAAAAGCAGACACATTAGTTTTTAAATCATAATTTAATTACAAAGAACACATAAAAATTGGTTGCCTCTAAGTGCTAGAAAGTATGGTTGTGACTTTTCTATATTTTCTGAGCTTTCTATCATGTACGTATGTTACTATTTTAACCTCTCCCCTGAAATAGTGTAAGGGTAAAAAATGAAATCATGTTTACCAAAAAAGCAACTATTTTTTAAATGATAATATTTGATGATGGCAAGAATACAGTATTCATTGTCATTGCTTTGTCTAATTAGTTATAATACTTTTAGAATATCATGTAGAAATACATGTCAAGCATCTTAAAAATGTTCTTATCCTTTGACCCAAAAACTTTGTTTGGCATTAACCTAGGAACAAGATTAACATAATAAACCAAAATAAGGGGAAACTTTCTGTATAAATATATTTCCCATAGCATTATTTCTAGGAGCAAAAAAGAAAAAGACATGGAAACAAACTGTTTCCAACAATAGGATGTTGACTAAGTAAACAATGATATATCTACTCAACTGAAAGAATATTATGTAGCTAACTCTTTAATTTTGCAGTCTGCTCCATACACAAGTGTATTGTTTGCTGCTGTATTCCCAGTGCTTACCATAACAGGTGCTCGATAAATATGAAGCTACATTTATATAACATGAGGACATTAAGTTTAAAAATACAAATCGCACGATCAAAATCATACGTGATACGATCATACAAATTGCGTGTGTGGGTGTGTTATGGTAAACAATCACGGAGATAATAGGCACTGAAAAAAATGCACTGTTAACAGCAGTTGTCTCTGGGAACCTTTCAATAAATTTTCTACTGAAAGCATTTACACACTTGTAACAGAGACACTGAACTGTGGCAGACTGCCCCGATGTTTTAGCAAGTCGGCCTCCTGAAGTTGGGTGCAGCCACGTGCCTGAGTTCTGCCCACTGAAATGCAAGGGAAGAGATTTACGCCAGATCCATTACGTATGTCCCATACGATCTCGGCTGTCTTCCCTCCTCTGTAGCTAGACAACGTTGAGTAAATCTGAGAACCCCTTAGTGAAGAAGGCTGACCCTTTGTCAGTCGGGGGCTCTGAATGACTGCATAGAGTATGGCCCCTCCCACACTGACCACTGAACTTCGTGTGATCAAGAAGGGAACTTCTATCTTGCTAATAAGCCTTGAGATCTTGGGGCATACCTGTTGCTGCAGGTACTATTTACACCTTAATAAATAAAAAACTTAAACATAAAAAGGGAAGACATGTTAGCAGTATTTTAAGGCTCTGTCATAAAATTCTCTTCTTTTATTCAGTAACTAGAAAAGGGCACATTAACATTCTCTGAGAATACTTACAGTTAATTAGGAAAATATATTCATGGAAATAAAAGATTTTATGAGAACAGTACTTACAGATATTGAAGAAAAAGTATGAAATAAGGAAAAGAATAATTAGTCTGGTGAACATTTAGACTGATCTTTAACTGTCTAATACAGACTTAATGCTAAAACAATTTAAACAAGTTTGCAAAGCTCAATTTTCACAAAGGCAAATGTTCACTGTAAGAGCTAAAGATTACATACCTTACAGTAGTCAGTTTCTCTATATGAGGTCACTACAATCAACATTTAACTGTCCCTATGAAGCCATGTGTAGTATTTTCTGATGCTGATGAGTGAGAGGGAAAGAACATGAGGACTGAGGTGGAGATGCACCAAGAACCTGACTGGCAAGGCAGGGTAGTGGGGAGCAAAGCAATGTGACATAGATCCAAGAAGAGGTGGGATAGGCCCAATTAGAACCCAAGTCACAAAGACTAAAACCCTGAAAGATAAGCCACTCACATTTCTTGCTTTCTCTAAGTACATTTTGTATCTTTCCTCCATTGCTTTCATATCTTCATCTTTCTTCTGAAGAGCAGCTTCAAGTTCGTTGATCTTTTGTACTGTTATTGAAAAGAAAATGAAACGAGCAATTTAAAATACTCCCTCCTCACATAAAAAAATTATATTTTCTAAAGACTGATAATGAGAACTTAGAAGAGAAACATTTTATTTCTTCTTTGTAGTCAATTCTTATCTAAAACTTTTGAACTACACCCAATATATCCCCGATCATTTTGTATTATTTTTTCTTAAAAAATATCTCTAATCTGCTTTACTGAATTATTTTTCTCCCTTCTATCAAGTATTTCATTGAGCAAATACACCTTACAATGTAAGCACAACCATCACAAAATAAAGCATTCTTTCTACAAGTTTGAAGTTCATTTTAATCTGATTATAAATTATTTTATTTACACTTCCATAGTATTAATTTTATTATATTTTACAATGTTTGATACTCCTATATATCAATCAGGTCATTTTATTAGATTTACCTTTTTTTTTGCTTTAGGATATGATCATTTATTAATTACTTAAATCACTAAAAATTATTATGATTCTTATTTGCGATGTCCGTATCTGCATTGCCTGAAGACTTATATACACAGTTCTTGCATCCTTCAACTAAAAAAGTCAAGTCTTTACATAAAGTCTGATCCAGGTTTTTACAAATACCTACCATTCTGGTTTACATCTGGCTGGAGGTCTTCAATGAGCTCTTGTTTCTTCTGTAATTCTTCATGGACCTCTGTTAGTTTTTCCCTAAGTAGTGGAAAGAGCATGGAGCTTTGGAGCCAAACAGACCTAAGAATGAAAACTGGTTTCTGCCACATAACATTTGTGGACTGTGGGCAAGTCACTTTCTGATCCTTAGTTTCTTCATCTGTGAAATGGGAATAATACCTGACAAATATTCTAGGGGTTGGTTATGAGGATGTAAACTGCCTGACACATGGTGAGTGCCAAAAATTTTACAGTTTTCCCCTTGCCACCCTTGCTTCCTAAGAAGGTTAAAGTAAATATTTTATAGGTTAAACATCCCACACTTCCACATAATCTAGTTGTGCAGGTGTCTGCTTTATAAACTCTTCAAATGACACTAGCGATTAAAAAAATGTAGGAGATTGGGATCATGAGCAGGTAGGCTGACCCTTTTACCATGTTTTTCTTTTCACTTTTGGTGGCAGTGGTGAACAATGAATTGGCATCAGGGTTTTTACTTTTAATAAACAAAATCAGAAAAGGATATTAATAACTTCAGAAGCTTTTAAAACCCTTCCCCTCTCATATTTGAAATGAATATCAGTTTTACTTACATATGAGCTTCCAACTTCTGCTTTAGTTTGCTGGACTATAAAAATTAGAAAAAGTTGCTGTAAGATAACTATTGTGACAAATAAGTTTTCCAGACATTGAAATCTCTTTACCTCCTTTTGAAGGGATACAATATAAAATTATAAATGTTTTAAAAATTTGTATTTCTAATAACATACTTTTAAAAACAGAAGATTTTAGGTATATTCTTACTTCAAAGAAGAAAGGGAAAGAGAATAGGAAATTAAATTAGGAAGAGTAAGTATAATAGCAGAAAGAAAAATACTTCATATTTTTGAATACAATGAAAATAAAATTTGAACTCGAAGGAAAATAGCAAATGCAAGCTGAATGTGATATATTGAGGAGTATCAAACATTTAAACTCCTAAAGAATCATCCATCTAAAACACAAATTTTAAGATTTTAGACCTTCACTAAAGAATAGACTTAATGAACAAAAATAATTATCTCTATAATAAAACTTTATCATTATAAATGCAAGCACTTTCAATATTAACATCAAAATGAAGCAATTGGATTTGTTAAAAAATAAAATTTAAAACACGAAATTTCCTCTTTAAAAGAACAGGAATTTAGATTGCAATGCTAGTTCTGTATCATCTACCAAATAGTTTGAAGAGTTTAAAATATATAATCTAAAATGTAATTTGGACACCAATAAATTTTTTTAAAAAGATAAATTTAAAATCCTTAAAACACTGCAATCCAAAATGTACTACCCCAAAATGATCCCATTAAAAAAATTTTTTTAATGTGGCTTAAAAAAATTTGTATTAGAGAGGTTACAATACCGTATATATGCACATATGAGATGCCGCCATGCATGAGACGATTTCTATTTTCCAAGCCCCCAGGGAAAAAAGAGAAAATCATATAAAGCATATAAAAGACAGAAAGGAAACTCAACCCTTTCAAACTTCCTTTTCATCTCTTTATTTACTCTCCCTCATCAATACAAGTATAGTTACCTAACATTCTATCCAATCAATATCTAACACACATCTAGCCCTATCTTTTTTTTTTTTTGGAACAGAAAAAGTTTTATGGAAGGGCCAAGCAAGGAGAATGGGCAGCTTATGCTCAAAAAGCCTGAACTCCCTGATGGTTTTCAGGGAAGAGTTTTTATAGGCAAAGTTTTGAGGGAGGGCTGCAGGGTGCATGACCTTTCTCTGATTGGTTGGTGGTGAGGTAACAGGGAAGTGCTCTAGAAATCGTGTGCTCAGCCTCAAGTTACCATCCTCCACCTGGGTGGGGATCTTAGTTCCTGTAGAAGAACTCAGAGATACATTGTTATGTACATCCTTTGAGGAGGAACCAGGACCATGCTTCATCTGCACTGTTGTTTCTTGACTGCTTCTCCTCTGTTTCTGCATTCCCTCCCTTCCCTAATTAGTAACTGTTTGAATCTGCCCTTTAGAACTCAGGGAAGGTCTAGGAGGCCAAAGCCTTTTTCCTTAAAACATGAAATGGGAGACAGAGAAAGACTTTTGCACCCAGGAGGACCCTACAGGGTCCCGCTCAGTTTCAAGCATGCTTATTGGGATCATTGTTTCTAAGCCTTTTCCATGAGCAGAGCTAGGAAATATGCACACACACACATACACAATGCACATACACAACATACTTTTTTGTATGTAGGTTACAGTCAATAAAAAGGGCTTTTTGTTGAAATGAACATTTTGTCCTTCATTTTGCTTCCTAGACTCCCAATAGCATAGCCCACTGAGGAGCTATTGGCACAAAGCCCATTCAGTATTTTGAAGTCTTTGTGGAGGAAGAAAGCAGTTCTTCAATTTGAGTTTATGGATCCAACTCCCATTTCAATGTTGTTCCTTTTCTCTCTCATATATTAGTTCAAAAAAATCTCTGCTCATCCATACCATTTTACAAAGTCTATTTATATTTTCCAAATGCCAAACTTTCATCAAATAATTCTCTTGGGGGACTGTTTGAGATGCAAGCTGTTGCAGAAAAGAAGAGTTTGCTAGTTCCAAGTCCAGACTAAGAATGAGGTACACAGGTTGCTAACACAACAGAAACACACCTTCTTACGAGGGATATTAACAAGAATATGGCCCTGAGTCCTAATTTTAGCTTAAATGCTAGGCTATAAAAGAAGTACAAGGGGCACTAGGTTAAGGAAGGATTTAGTCTATACTGAAAAGCATGAAAATAGGGTGGCAAGTGCAAAAGAATCAAGGGCAGATATTCAGTTTCTGTCACACTTCCCAATGGAAACAGAGGAAAATATTTGCTGTAATACTTGTGTGGTCTTGAAGACAGGTCCAATGTGTCAGGTATGACATTAGCCCTATCTTTTTGTTGTTGTTTTAGTTAAATACATTCCTCCCTCAATTATTACTTCTTTTCCTCTCTGCATATAGAGATTGAACTATATAAACATCGCTAGTTCTATTCAGATTTAGGCTGTTTGATCTTTTTTAAGTCCTCTTACCTCTGCCCTCACAATTTTTTGCCATCAAAAACCATGAGAAATGGCAAGGCCATGAGTCTGTATGAAAGGAGGGAAGAAATAAGGGGTGATGTACTTCAAGACTGCTTTAAGATTTCTGTCCTTTGGAGGTTGATGTGACCTACTTCTTGAATGTTCTTTTGGTAGAAATCACTTTCTCATTCTCTCTTTTCCTCTATTCTGACTGCAGATTACTCTCACTAGGGTTTTCTCAGGCCAGTCCTGTTGGGATCCCAGCAAAACTGTGAAGGCCTCAATTGTAGCATGCTCCCAATCAGGAATTACCATGAACTTAAGGGTAGCTGTTGAAGTAGGGCAGATAGAAATCACCTTCCAATCCATATGATCAATTTATAGGCTCCAAGTTGGCAAAATCACTGCATCTGTTATGCAGATATATACGGTATTTAAGGGCACCCCCCATGATAAGGGTAGCACTTTCAAATACAAGATTAATTTGGACATCAGGACCTATTACAGAGAGTCCATACATAACAGAATTATCCTAACTTTTAAGTTCCTTACAGTTTCTCCTTCAGACTTGGAGCCTTGTTCTTGCAAAGACTTCTGGAGGTCCTCAATCTGCTGCTGCAATTCTCGAATTTGTTCTTTGCTCAGCCTATTATAAGATGAATCACACGTGTTCATTTATACTGAAAGTCAAAGTAGTTAAGGATCTATAAAGGTGCATTTATGCAATTTAACTCATAAAGTATACATTTAATAGCAATAACCAAAGCTGAACAATTATCTGTGGCTAGGTATAATATATGGTATAGTAGCCTACTTTCAAGGAAATATTCTTTAAAAAAAAGACATTTTTGTCCTAAAAGCATATATGGCCACATTTAAAAATTTAAGGTTCTTAATGAGTCAGTGGCAAAGCATAACATTTCTGCACTGTACTCACTGGTATAAAAATCAGAAAACTAGCTAAGTTTTCCTTCAGTTGTATTTTTAATGAATGGAAACTAGGTTTCCATTTCTTGTTTCAGATTTCACAGGGTGTTGGGAGAAGAGGAAGGCCACCATTTTCCAACCATTTCTTCATGACTTTTATTTCAACTAAAGAGATTGGCACTAGCAACTACTGCAGCTTTTTAACTTGGCAAAATCTCATTACAGATGGGTGGGATGGGGGGAGGGTGGAAGGGAGGTCTAAGAGGGAGGGGATATATGTATACATATAGCTGATTCACTCTGTTGTACAGCAGAAACTAACACAACACTGTAAAGCAATTATACTCCAGTAAAAAAAAACAAAAAAAAACAAAAAAACCCTGCTCAATCATTACTGCCATTGAAGTTACCAGCAAGAGAGAGAGAGTTACTATCTGTCTGACTTTCTCTCTTCATATATATATATATAGATATATATATGGCACAACACACCTGCCCATCATGATACTCCATTTTTCCAATATTACAGTTATCACATAATAATTATCTATTCACATGTCTATCTTCCTATATTAATAGCTGAAACTTAGGATCTCCAGTGCTGATATTGAACCATATAAAACAGCAATATTTAATGGTCTCTTCAGAAAGCTAAAACGTTATTTTTCTTTTAACTGCAGTTGATGTAATAGCATACATACAAGTTGAGAGACAAGGTTCAAGTGTCTTTAAAATTCCTGGTGGTCTCTAAGATCCAATAAAGGTAGGTCAGATAAATCCAAATACCTTCATTGTCAGTATGCTATTTATAAGAGGCAGGTTAGCAAAGTGGTTAAAGAGCACAGACTCTGAAGTCAGATTGACAGAGGGTTCAAATGCAGGATCCAGAACTTACTAGCTGTGTAACTCTGGGCAAGTTACACCTTGCACCTCAGCTTCCTTGTCCATAAAAAAAGAGATAATTATAGTTACTACTTCATAGAGTTATTGTGAGAATTTATTGAGTTAATATAAAAAAGGGCTTAGAAAAGTGCCTGACACTAGTAAGCGCCACATAAACGTTATTTTTTTTAAACATTATAATTTTTGAACACCTCATTGATATCAGATAAGTACACCATTTGCTTTAAACACATTATCTGTAATCTTCATAAGAACCTGCAAATAGGTGTCATCTCCAATTTATAGCTGAGGACACTAAGTGTGAATTTAAGTAACTTGCCCAGTTTCAGTAGAGGTGGGATTCAAATTTGACTCCACAATCTATGTACCATCTATGCGCAAGACTCCAGCTGAAAACCAGATTGTCATTTATTCATCTGTTAATTTTTTGTCATTTATGAAGACATCTAAATGAAATTCAAGAATAAGCAACCTGCTTTAACAAAGGCTGCTAAAAATAATGGGTAGTGAGAGATGAAAAAACAAAAATCGAAACTAGTGCAAATCCTAATTATTTGAACTACAATGATATCTTCCACGTCTGCGAATCAAGACTCTGTGGTTAGGTAATGAAGTCGCTACGACTATCTATTATGAAGGAGTGTGTCAGTCACCTCTGCTCAGTTTCCAATTCGTTCATCTTGCGCTGCTTCTGTTCCAGCTGCTCCTGAAGTTCTTCAATACGTTCGTTCTCAGTACCTTCCTGCTGTAATCGAAGCATCTTATTTTCATGCTGCAGTCGAATAAACACCTCCCTGATGTTAAAAAGCAATTAAAAAAAAATTTTTTTAAGTATAAGAGTTTTTTAAATTCTTTGCTTTTTAAAAAAAATTCCTGTCCACTCGATAGCTCATTTTGAAACATTACCAAAGCTTCTGAAAGTTAAGAAAAAACTGTGCCCTGTAGGACTATGTCTCAAAAAAACAAATGGTAAGTTTTTAAAGGTACAGGTATAAGATTATATTATATATCAATAAATGTTTATTATGTAAATCCCTAAGAGATGGTATGAATTATTTTACTTTGATAATTTAGAAACTATTCACACTAGAGGTAATATATAGCACATCCTTAGAAAACATAAATAAAAAGCAGTAGATTTAAGAAACTACAGTTTGCTCAAAATTTTTAAGTATACTTTTATGATAATGACAGTCATATGACTGTCTCTAGACTTTTTGTTTTTAGAAAAAATTTTTATTAAAGGTTTACATACATGTTTTTAAAAATGCAAATGATAGGAATGGTATTAAATAAAAAAGTAATGCTTCCTACCTGCTGCCCTCCTAAATTCCATTCCCCAAAAGCAACTAATTTCAATTAATCACAATATTTGTTCTTCTGAATGCCAGCACCATCGCTTTAAAAAAATGGCTATTTTTAAATGATTAATATCACTGGATATTACTAACTAAAAAGTGCAAATTAGTTTCCAGCCCAGCATGTAAAGAGCTCTATCTTAACAGCAAAAAACTGAACAAATTGAAAATCAACAACTTTATAAACATTATGCAAAGTGAAAGAAGTCACTCACAAAAGGACACATATTATATGATTCTATGTATATGAAATGTCCACAACAAGCAAATCCATAGAGACAGAGTAGATGACTGGTTGCCTGGAGCTGGCGATGGAGGGGAGGCAGGAATGGGGAATGACTGCTAATAGGTACAGGGTGTCTTTTGTGGAGGATGAAAATGTTCTAAAACTAGATAGTGATGATGGTTATACAACTCTGTGATTACACTAAAAACCACTGAACTGTGTATCTGTAAATGGGTGAATTATATCTCAATAAAGCTGTTTAAATAAAGAGTAGAATTAGAAGTAATTAATAAAACTGTTGCCACAAAAAAGGAAATAAAATTCTATACCAGATTAGTCAAATACCTAGAAGTAAACAGAGTGGTAAAATACCAAAATAAAAGTTAGGTCAAAAGGAACCTCTAAAATTTGTATTTTATTTAACTCCAGCTTAATCCTCCTGCAATCGACAGCTCCTCTCCTATTTTTTTCACCAGTGTGGATCTGAATGCCAAGTATTAAAAAGGTTTTCCATAGTGTTTAAAAGAGGAAATTCCTGTCCACTCAATAGCTGTCATTTTAAAGTATTACCAAAGAGATTAAGGATAAAAAAATAAGTTCAACACAATAAAGGCTGTATTATAAAAACTAGAATATATTATTCAGCTAGTAAGTGAAATTTTATTTCTGGTAAATTTTTAAGCTTCCATAGTAACAGTAACAATCTGATTTAGAAAGCATAAGCATGAGACAAAGTAATTTTCAAGCCATATGACTCGTAAAATGGAAAATGTTAAAGGCTTAGAAATTTACAAAAGGAAGAAGAAATCCCATTTCTAATATTAAGTATGGGTTATCAATTAATAAAAACAAGTTTACCTATACTCCACTGGCATAATCTCAGCAGCAAGATTCTCATAGCTTTTTGTAGCAGATGCATCTAAACAACATCAACAACAAAAAAATAGATTAACATTTCAGTACATCTACCATTAAAAAAACCTTTTCTAAATGCAACAAAATTCACCTGTTTGGTTTAGGTGATCCTGTTGTACTTGTGAACATCGAAGCTCTTCATTTGTTTCTTTCAGAGTATCAAGCTGTTCTATTAGTCTCTAAAAAAGAATCGTTTATATAAGCAAAATATTTAATTCTGCCCACAGGCAATTTAATTTATGCTTAAAATAATTTATCTTAATTTAATTTGATAACTGTTGTTCCTTACTTAATTAAAAATGACAATGTTTTAGTTTTAGTGCTAAGGGGTAATTTCTCTTGTATAAATCACATAAATAATAGATTTTATACAACACAAAGCTTGTGATTTTCCCCATTAGATAGTTTATCTTTGAACCAAATGAATGTAATTATGCAACAGAGCACAAATATGCAACTGTAGAGTAATAAAAGTACATGGACTTTGGAGGCAAACAGATCGTGCCCTGAATTCAGTTTCACTATTTCCAGCTATACTATCTAAGGCAAGTTATTGACTCTTTGGCTTTAGATCTTTATCATCAAAATGAGAATACTGATTCATAAGCCCCTGCAAAGGTGTTCTGAGTAGTGAATGAGATAAAGTTTGTCTAATATCTACACTATAGTCTGGCGTGTAAGAGATGCTGGAGACTTGTTATTTCCTTCTATTACTCTAAGTAGCATACTGGAAGTATGAATTTGTGGAAAAACATTATTTCCTAGGGATAGCATGCTAAGACTTCATATCATTGGCTATTTTATTTTACAGCTGACAGCCAATGACAAATTTCTACATTCTGTACAAAAGGCTCATGTTTAAACGCTTTTCCCAGAACTTGAAAAGTACTTTAACATAAAATCATATTTTAAATGTCATATTTCAAATCAGTAAACAAAACCCTACTTAGTCCATGATGTGGTTCAAATCAGCCTAACAGTAAATTGGTTAGGGTCCTTAGGCCAGAGTGCACAGATGCCGCAGGAATCGCTGAACACTATAAACTATAACTACAGTCAGGCATGAGGACCCCTATAAATCTGTTCCTTCACAAGTGCAATGCAAACACTAGCTAATTTGTCAAAATCAACTTTTCCAGACTCTGGAAATTAATCAAAGGTCTGCTATGATCTGAGGAGCACTTGTTAAAGAAACTCTGCTAAATCTCAGAACAGTGAGCTTTTTGTTCTTTTAACTATTCTTACTACTATCACCCTCTCCGCAACTCTGGAGTAGCCTTGAAAACCAGCAGCCTTTCAATCTTTGTTCCTGTTTTTTGTTTTGTTTTGGTCGCACCACACGGCTTAGTTCCCCGACGAGGGACTGAACTCAGGCCCACGGCAGTGAAAGTACTGTCTTAACCACTGTACCACCAGGGAATTCCCTCTCAATCTCTGAAGCTTTGAAAAACAGCAGCTTAGCCACCACCAGAATGGGCAGACTGGATATGAAACTCCTCCTAAAAAGCACCATGCTTAGAGAACTGTCACTATTTGGTCTGTCTAGAAGCAACCTGGAGAAGCCCCAGTCATACTTTTCATTTGATTGATGTGTCAAAAACAATCATCAGCAATTGTTTTCACTATAGCTGCTGGAGGCTGTGATGCCAGTTAGGGCAAACAAGAGCCTTGCCCAAAACTTACAAGGAAGAGCTGAGAAACAAGAAATCCATAGAGGACTTAGAAAAGTTCTGACATATCCCTGGAGATCCAGGAGGCCGGCTATATATAGAGCTGTGTGCATGCCCAGAAAAGACCTGAGAGGGCCCCAATGTCTCAGCTCTGGATAAACTTGAGGCCCTGTGCAAACAGGAAATAAAGGCAAAGGCAGAGTTTTAAATTGCCTAAGAATTGAAGACGTTTTCCAAAATACACACTGAGTCCTTTGGCAAAGGTTGGGAGAGTTACTGGCTCAAGGCATCTATGGAAATATCTGACTAATCATTAACTGATCTCAATGGTAACTGAGCAGAGAATTCAGTGGTTGCACATTACAAAGAAAGAAGATTTTATAGAATTAGTCCAAAAGAGTCACTAAAAAAACCAGCAATAACAACAAACTCTGAGGTTGAAGGAAAATCTGGATTTCCAGAGTTGAAATATTATATTATTTTAAAGGTCATATTTTCAACAAAAGTATGAAACATGCAAAGAAACAGGACAGTCCCAATGCAGGGGAAAAAAAAAAAACAGTTAACAGAAAAAGTCAATGAGATGACCCTAGTGGGTGGACACACTAGATAAAGACTTTAAGTAAGCTAAAACCTAAAAAGCAGGAAAAATTTTTCAACACATTCTATGTGGTATCATCTTGATACCAAAACCAGGCAATGACATCAAAAGAGAACTACCAACCAATAGCTCTTATAATATAGATGGGAAAACACTCAACAAAATACTAGCAAATTGAATCTAGCAATATATAAAAAGGATTATACCCTATGACCAAGTGGAATTTACCTCAAGAATGCAAACTGATTTAATATCAAAAATCAATGTAATATACCACATTAATACAATAAAAGACAAAAACCACACATCATCTCACTGACCCAGAAAAAGCAGATGACAAAATCCAAAAACCTTTCAGGATAAAAACATGCAACAAACTAGGAATAAAATGAAACTTCTTCAACCTGATAGAGGGCATCTACAAACAAAACCCACAGCTAGTAACATACATAATGGTGAAAGAGTGAATGCTTTCTCCCTAATATCAGAAACAAGAGAAGGATATCCACCCTTGCCATTTCTATTCAACAAAGTACTGGAGGTTCTAGCCAGGACAATTTGACAAGAAAAAGAAACAAAAGGCATCCAGATTGCAAAGGAAGAAGTAAAACTATTTGTATTTGCAGATGTCCTGATCTTCTACATAGAAAATCCTAAAGAATCTACTAAAAACTATTAGAAATACTAAGTGAATCCAACAAGGATGCAAAATACAAGATCAGTGTTCAAAAATCAATTGTATTTCTATACATTAGCATTGAAAAATCCAAACATGAAACTGAAAAAATAATTTCATTTATAATGGTAACAAAAAGAATAAAACACTCATGAATAAAGCTTTAAAAGGTGCAAGTCTTGTACAAGGAAAACTACAAAACATTGTTGAAAGAAGCTAAAGACCTAAATAAATGGAATGTTATCCTACAGTCATGGATCAGAAAGTTAACGCTATTAAGGTGGCCAGATTTCCAAACTGATCAACAAATTCAGGCAATCTCTATCAATATCTCAATCTGGCTATTTTGCAGGAATTGATAATCTGATCCTAAGATTCATATGAAATGCTAGGGACCCAGAATAACCAAAACAATAGCTTTAAAAAGAAGAACAAAGTTGGAGAACTCATACTTTCCAATTTCAAAACTTACTACAAAGCTACAGTAATCATGACAGTGTGGTACTAGCATAAAGCTAGACATACACATCAATGGCAAAGAATTAAAAGTCCAGAAATAAAGTCATATATTTATGGCCAAATGATTTTTTTTTTTACTTAAAAAAATTAATACACTTTTTTGCAGAAAAACTGAACAGAAAGCACAAAGTTCCCATATATTCCCTCGTCTCCCCCCATTCACCAATTTCCCCTATTATTAACATCTTTCATTATTGTGGTTACCTGTAAGAAATGATGAGCCAATACAATAATAATCACATTACTATTAACTAAAGGACATAGCTTACATTAGGGTTCATTCTTTCTGTTTCACTTTTATGAGTTTTGACAAAGGTATAATATATCCATCATTACAGTATCATGGTCAATTGATTTTTAACAAGGGTACCAAGACAATTCAATGGGGCAAGTCTTGTCAACAAATGGTGCCGGGACAACTGAATATACACACACAAAAGAATAGAGTTAGAAACCTATCTCACACCACATAAAAAATTAATTCAAAATTGATCACAGAGTAAATATAAGAGCTAAAACTATAAAACTCTTAAAAGAAAACATAGGAATAAATCTTTACAACCTTAAGGTTACTCAATGGTTTCATAGAAACACCACCATAAAACTAACAAAAGAAAAAACATATAACCTTGACTTCATCAAATAAAAAAACTATTCTGCTGCAAAAAAAATACCATCAAAAAAAAAAAAAACTGAGACGACAACCCACAAATGGGAGGAAGTATTTGCAAATCATGTATCTGACAAGGGATTTATGTCCAGAATATATAAATAACTCTTAGAACTTGAAATTTAAAAAGCAAATGACAAAGCATGGGCAAAGAATTTGAAGAGATATTTCTCAAAGATAATTAGAAATGGCCAATAAGTACAGGCAAAGATGTTCAATATCATTAGTCATTAGGGAAATACAAATCAAAACCATAATGCTATACTACTTCATACCCACTAGGGTAGCCAAAATTAAAATTTAATATACTTAGTCAAGGATGTGGAGAAATTAGAATCTACAAATTGCTGGTGATAATGAAAAATGGTTCATCCACTTTAGAAAAGTCTGGTAGTTCTTAAAAAAGTTAAACATAGTTACCATATGACCCAGCAATACCATTTCTAGGTATATACTCAAGAAATGAAGGGACTTCCCTGGTGGTCCAGTGCTTGAAAAATTGTCTTGCAATGCAGGGGACGCCAGTTCGATCCCTGGTCGGGGAACTAAGATCCCACATGCTGTACAACAACTAAGCCCGCGTGCCACAACTGGAGAGCCTCTGTGCTCTGGCGCCTGCGCACCACAACTAGAGAGAAGCCCACACACTGCAACTAGAGAGAAGCCCGCGCACTATAATGAAGACCCCGCATGCTGCAAGGAAAGATCCCACGTGCTGCAACTAAGACCCAGCGCAGCCAAAAAATAAATATTAAAAAAAAAAAAGAAAACATATGTCCACATAAAAACTTGTACATAAATGTTCATAACCACATTATTCATTTAATAGGCAAAAAGTGGAAACAACCCAATGTCCATAAACTGATGAACAGATAAATAAAATGTGGTATATCCATACAATGGATTATTATTCAGCAATAAAAATGAATGAAGTACTGACACATGCTACAACATGGTTGAACCTTGAAAGCATTATGCTAAATGAAGGAATCCAATCACAAAAACCACAAAGTATATGATTATATATTCATATATATAATATTCATACAATCTATTATATATATTATATTCATATATTATATTCATATAATCTATTGAGACAGCAAGTAGATTAATGGTTGCTGAGGGAAAGGGGGCCAGAATGCAGAGTAACTGCTAATGGGCACATGGTCTCTTTTTGGAGTGATGACAGTGTTCTAAAATTTGACTGTGATAATGGTTTCACAACCCTGTGAATACACTAAACACCACTGAACTATACCTTTTAAATGGGCGAAATTTATGGTATATAAATTATATCCCAATAAAGCTGTTAAAAAATTGCATCTATGGTCCTTGCTCTCAAGGAGTTGACAGTCTAGAGTTGGAAAACATGCCCTGAGACATAACTTTGGCTCTGTGACTTCATCTTCCCATATGAAGGAAACTTACAAAACCGCATAAACAATGTCTACAAGACTTTCCTTTATATCACCAATTTCAATTTGGAGAAAGAACTGATTACATCACTTCCATTATTAAAACAGCAAGGATAGTATTAAAAACTAAAACAAGACATACATATTACATATCAATTATATTTATGTTTACCTCTTTTTCCTTAAGTAAAGCTTCGTGTTTTTCTTCAAGCCGCTTCATTTCAAATGCTAGTGTGTCCGCCCTTTTGGATTCAGAGGAAAGTTTAACGTGAAGATCCTGAACCTTTTATCGGAAACAAAAGTAAAAAATGAGAGTATATAATATTGATAGCTTTTCAGAGTTCAATAAATGAGAAACTGGAAATAAAATTTATAGTAAGATTATAGTCTAATTCTAAATATTTGTGGACTCTCTGGGCTTGGACCTAGGTTGCGGCAACATGGCTAAATGCATCAAGAAGGTTGGAATTGTGGGTAAATACGGGACCCATTATGGTGCCTCCCTCAGGAAAATGGTGAAGAAAACTGAATTCAGCCAGCATGCCAAGTACACTTGCTCCTTCTGTGGCAAAACCAAGATGAAGAGATGAGCTGTGGGCATTTGGCACTGTAGTTCCTGCATGAAAACAGTAGCTGGTGGTGACTGGACCTACAATACCACTTCTGCTATCACAGTAAAGTCTGCCATTAGAGGACTGAAGGAATTGAAAGACCAGTAAAGCACCACCATTTGAAATGTTGCTAGCCTATAAAAATGGGTTAATTTATGTAACAAAAAAAAAATTTGTGGAAATGGCATGTAGATGAGAAGAATAAACATAAGTTTTAAAATATACAAATAATAACTTAGCAAAAAAAAAAAATCAGCCTTCTACCCTATTTATCTAGGCTGTTTGATAAACAGCAGAAGAGAATATTTTAGATTATAACTCCATTCTCTAGGCATTTATCACTGGTTACCAGAAATACTAACAAAACAATAAAAATGTCCAAAAAATATACAAGCTCAGAAGCCAACAAAAATGTAACAGACCTAGATAACTCAAAGTTGAACTCTTTCAATTTTACTGATTTAAAAAATCAAGATTTTTTCTTACCTGTCTCTTGTATGTTTCTAATTGTGTACGTGCTGCATTTGCCTTCTTTAATTCTTCTTCTAAGCTGACTGTATTATGCATATACATCATGTTTGTTTCCTGTAAAGTTTTCACCTGCTTGCGAAGGTCATTCAGATCTTGTAGCTTCTGGCGATATATCTCAACTGTTGACTCCAGTTTATTTGCTTTATCAGAGGTAGCCCTATAATAACAAAGACTAAACATTACTGTGTAAAAACTAGTAAGTACACATAACAATGTTATTCTGGCTGTAAAATGAGTCTTCCAAATGAACTATCAATTGGTTAAAAAAAAATGAGAGGGACAGACAAAAGAAATCATAAACTTTGCGAGAACTTTGGAGACAGATTCAAGCCTAAAATTGTCTAAGGTTCAACCATTCTGTTATAAAGTCATCAAAATAAAAATGCTTCAAATCTGACACACTGAATTATCAAACTATTTTATATATCAGAAAAATGTATAAAAAAAGAATGGTTTTCTAAATATAATTGAACAATTCTGAGCTGCTCTGTAGCTTACAGGCCAATTGTGCTTTGTGCATAATATTTAACGTAGTTTTGCTCTAAGTATTTGATATCCTAAGGAAGCTGACTCAACTTACAATTTGTTTAGCAAAGCACTTCCCTTTAGAGTTGTGCTTACCTGACAAATGGGCTAGAGCAAAAATAAATAAATAAAGCAAACCACTTCAATATCACATGCAAGTTCAAATTAATGGTTATAAAGATTTCGTTTAAAATAAGGACACTAAAAACTGTGCAAGAAAATGGCTGATTAAGAAAACTTAACAGAAAATATAAGAATCATGTGGATAGACTACTTGCTTTGGTAACATTTTACAGGCAAAAGCTAAATATAAATTTTATATTGTCAAAGACTATAAGACAAACCTGAGATAACCTTGAAATAAATGCTAGGATTCTTATCTATATTTTATCAAATGTCAAAATATGGTTTGTGACTGCATTTCCTTACCCAAAAATTTCACAAGATATACTAGTAAGCACAAGAAGGTCAAGCCAAATGTATCTAAAAGTAACTCAGCTTACAAATTTTTAAGAAAAAGGTATCATTTTCTTAAATGAGAAATAAGAAAAAGGTTTATGAAACTGTCCTAACAAGAATCAAATATTATCCTTAAACGGTCCATAACTATCAACAAGCATAAAAGAAGTAAAGACTAGGAGGCTGGATAAAAACTGATCAATACTTGATACATAGGGAAAATTCTAAGAATCCCTGATTAAAATATGGAATACTGAAATGACTAAGTAATAACTTAGAAGTGACATAATTATATTTAGACATGCCATACCTAAGAACATCTATTTCATCTTTCAGGGCTCTTGTTTCCTCAGCAAGACTAGTCAATTCATCATTCCTATGTTGAAATTCAATTAATTGCTTTTCAAGTTCTTCACAGTGAACACGGTAATCATCTTTTGCAGCTTCGAGCCTTGCATAAAGAAAACAAGTATTTATAATGTAATTTCCATTATCTGTTTTCTTACTGAGACATGAGCTTAGCAAAACTTACTTCTAAAATGTTTTTTTGGATTCCACATTCAAAAGAAGAAAAACTAAAGGAATAAGATACTTTTCAGCTCTTGGTTTTAAAACAGACTTGAGAAGCAAATGATGTACAGAATTTTCATTTTTACTTCTAAAACATCGAGCTTGGTTTTCTAGTTCAAACAGGAATTTTAATTTCAAAAGATGAAGAGAAAACATATATATTAAAGTTATCCAAAAAATATACAGAGCATGTAAAGTGGTAAAATATTAACTCTTAAGTATAGACTATGATAAAGAATAAATACTTCAAAGCCTACAGCAACAACAAAAACTAAAATGACAATACAGTAATTAAAATATTAAAAAATTATCTGATCAACTGAAAATAATGCAAAAAAGGAAGAAAAATAAACACAAGACTAGATATGACAAATAAAAAATAGAAAATCGATAGACCTAAATACAGCCATATCAAAAATTACGTAAAAGACAAATGGACTGAACATACCAATTAAAAAGGCAGAGACTATCAGACTGGATAAAAAAAGCAAGGCTCAAATATATTTTAGTTACAAGAAACATTTTACATATAAAGACACAATATATTAAAAGTAAAAAGATGGAAAAAAGTACCATGCAAACAGTAAGCAAAGAAAGCTGGGGTGGTTATATTAACATCAAAAAAAATTTTAAGACAAAAAGTATTACCAAAGATAAAGAGAGACAGTTCATAATTATAAAAGAGTCAATTTATCAGAAAGACATATCATAAAGGTGTATATACGTAAAAACAGAATTTTAAAATAGATAAAGCAAAAACTGACAGAATCAGAGATCCACAAATAGATAATTTTTGTCGAAAATTTTAATATCAGTCTCCAAATAAATGACAGAACTAAACAAAAATGTCAGTAAAAATACAGAAAAGATCTGAATAACGCTATTAACCAGTTTGATATAATTAATATTTATGATACACATCAGTCAAAAAAAAGAACACACATTCTTTGCAAGTACACATGGAACACTCACCACAATACAACATATGATGAGCAATAAAATAAGTATCATAAATATTAAAAGATTGAAGTCTCATGGAATATGTTCTCTAACCACAAGGAAATTAAATTAGAAATCAGTCACAATACAAAGTCTGTAGAAAAGCCATAAATATTTAGAAATTAAACAACACATTTCTAAATAATCCCTGAGTCAAAGAAGAAATCACGAGGGAAATTAGAAAATATTTCAAACTGAATAATAATAGAAACACAATCAATCAAATTTTGGGGACCCAGCTAAATCAGTGCTTAGAGGAAAATTTACAGCTTTAAAGGCTAATTTTAGAAATGAAGAAAGGCTTAAAATCAATCATCTAACTTTAAGAGGCTAAAAAAAGAGGAGCAAATTAAATCCAAAGGAAGTAAAATAAATAAAGAACAGAGATCTAAAACTTACAATATGGAAAGTTAATAAAGGGTGTTTGAAAAGATTAATAAAATTGATGAACCTCTAGCAAGAGTGACCAAGAAAAATGAGAGAAAACACAAATTACCAGTATCAGGAATGAAAAAGGAAATACCACTACAGCTCCTACAGTCACTAAAGGGACAATAAATAGAATATTATGAAGAACTTTATGCCAATAAATTCAACAACTTAAATCAAATAAACATATACGTTGAAAAAACAATTTAGCAAACTGACATAAGATAAAACAGAAAATCTGAAAAGCCCTATGACCATTACAGAAATTACATGTGCCATTAAAAGCTCTTTCACCAAAAAACCACAGATCCAATTGTTTTACTGATAAATTCTATCAAATACTGAAGGAAAAAATAGTATCATTCTTACATAAACTCTTTCAGAAAATAGAAGAGGAGAGAATACTTCCTAATTATTCTATGAGAATAGAATAGAATAGCAGTAACTTTTCAGAATAATGTTTTAATTGTGTTTGTAACAGCAAAAAAATTAAATATTTGGGAATAAAATTAACAGAAGACACACATAAAACTATGATGGAAACAACAAAACATTGCTAGAGAAATTAGACTTAAATAGACGAAGATACTACATTCATAGACAGAAATTCTCAATATGGTTAAGTTATCAATCACATACAATCCAAATTGTAATCACAAAAGGTTGTTTTTTTAACAGAAACTGACTAAAAAAGCAAAGGATAGAATAGCCAAAACAAATTTTGAGAAGAAAGAACAAAGTTGGAATACTCACACTACCTGATTTTAAATGACTTACTCTAGAGCTATAGTGATCCAAATCGTGTCTTATAGGCATAAAGATAGAAAAATTGATCAATGGGAAAGAACTGAGTCCAGAAAATGACCCAAATTTTATGGTTGTATCATTTTTCACAAAGGTGCCAAAGCAATTTGACAGAGTAAAATAAATTTCTTTTCAGCTATTGGAACAACTAAATACTCATAAGGAAAATAAAAATAAAGCTTCACATCCACACCTCACACTAGTTTCAAAAAATCAGTTCAAGATGGATCACAGACCTAAATGTGAAAGTTAAAACCATAAAGATTCTAGAAGAAAATAGTAGAGTGTATTTTCATGACAAGGGAGTAGACAAAGATTTCTTGGACAGTGCACAAAAAGCACTAATCTTAAAAATATTGATAAATCAGACTTCATCTAAGTTAAGAACTTTAACTCTTTCATAGATACCATTTGAAAAATGAAAAGGCAAGCCACAGAATGGATGAAATATTACTACTTGTATATCTGACAAAGATTTTGTATCCAGAATATATATTTTTTAAAACTCCTACAACTCAGTAATAAAGACAAACAACCCAATTTAAAAGTAGGCTAACAGTGTGAAGAGACGATTCACAAAGTAGGATATATTGCCAATAAGCACAAGAAAAGGGACTTACCGTATCATTAGTTATCAGGAAAATGCAAATTAAAGCCACAATTCAACACCCTTAACACATCCCCTGGGATAACTAAAATTAAAAAGCCTGATAAAGCCAAGTTATGTTATACAGGCAGAGTAACTAGAGCAACCAGCAGCAAACACTGCTGGTGGGAATGTAAAACAATATGACCACTTTGGGAAATGATTCGCCAGTATCTTTTAAAATTAAACACAGACATAATGTGTAACTCAGCAATACCAGTTCATTCATGTAGTTGCCAACGAGAAATGAAAAAATATGTTCACAAAAAGTCTTATACTCCAATGTTCATACTAGCTTTATTTATATTAGCCAAAATCTGGAAACCCAAATGCCCATCTAAAGGAAAATGAATAAGCAAAATGTGTCATAATGAGAAATAATTCCATATAATGGAATACTACTCAGCAATAAAAAAGAATGAACTACTGATATATTCAGCAACATCTGTAAATTTCACAAATATGCTGAGCATAAGAAGCCAGTCGCCAAAGAATTCATATTGCAATTCAATTTATAAGAAGTTCTAGATGAGAGAAAGCATATCTATGGTGGAAAATAATCAGAAGAGTAATTACTCTCTGGGAGATAGGGATTAACTGGGAAGGGGCATAGGGGAACCTTCTGTAGTGATAGAAATGATCTATCAAACAATAAAAGTGTGAGTTACAAAAATGTATGCATCTGTTAAAACACGCCAAATTGTACTCAGTATTTATTCATTTCACAATATGCAAATGTCATCTTAAAAAAAAAAGAACTGTAAACGTACTGAAGTCTAGTATTAGTTTGCTTTTTACAGAGGTATGGGTTAGCAATTCTTACTTCCTATGTGTTTTGGGATTGAGTAAGTGAGAAAATGTACTGAGGAAAGTGGAAGCCAGGTTTCTCACTGTTGGAGAAGGGAGTTACAATATGGAAATGGAGAAAATCAGAATGAACCCTGAAGTCACTGGACTAAAATGGAAGATGATAAGATGAACTCACTGTTCATAATTGTAGGTATGAAAATAAATGCAGATATGTGCATATACGCACGTGTGCGAACATGGACTGGTATGAACCTGTGCAACTGTATTTCCTAGCTCTGTACACCAAGGTGGCTCAGAAGAAATGACAGAAAATTTCATCTGGAGCATAGGTCTTTGTTTCTAAATAACATTCTCCACTAAAAGCAATCAGGGCTTCTTGGAGAAATGGCTAATTCTAGAGTTGAGGAAGAACAAGAAGAGTCTGGAACATTTTGTTGTGCCAGAAAGTAAGAAAATACTCAAAGAAGGATAGCGACATGTTGAAATTGAAAGGTTTCTCAGTGGTCAAATCTGGGACAATTTAAGCATCAAAACAAATGATAACAGTAATGGAACTATTGTCCATTGAATATCCATTACTATCAAGTAGTGGATCCATTTACTAAATGCAATGCATGATCCTGGATTAGACTCTGAACCAAGAAAAAAATTACCTATAAAGGACACTGAAATAGCTGCTGGAATTTGAATATGATCTGTGGATTAGATAATGATATTGTATCAATGACCAATTCACTAATTTTGATCACTATGCTGTGATTTATAAGAGAATATCTTGGTTCTTAGGAAATACATACTGAAGTATATAGGGGTAAAGGGGCATGTCTCCAATTTACTCTCAAATGGTTCCAAAAACTAACATATATATATATATATATGATTATGTAAAGAGACTGCTAAAGCAAATGAAGAAAACTGTAAAACAACTGTCAAATCTGAATGAAAGGTATAAAGGAGCTCCTTATACTATTCTTGCAACCTTTTTGGTAAGTTTGAAATCATATCAAAATAAAGTAACAACAACAAAAATACATACAGTACAACTGGAGCACCTATTCTCAAGGCCTTACAGTGCAAGGCTCAGTGGTAAGCACATAAGAGACAATCAATTTTATTAAAGGTTAGATGTACACTTTTTTTTTTAAAGAAGAAATATAAAAGTTGATATGAAAAGCATCTTCTTTAGCTTAAGATTTACATTTTTTCCATTTATTATCAAGTTCCTTCTCCTATGTAAGAAACTCCCCCTTCTCCCCAGGCTTCAGAAATCACTCCTTTAAACTATTCTTGGACTTGCCTGTGGCCTTCATTTGGCCCTTATCACACAGTATTTTGAATTGTTTTGTTTTTTACATATGTATCCTACTTGCCAAACTGGACTGTTAGCCCTATGAGGTCAGGAACCGCTTACACCATTCAGTACTTTCAACAGTATTTTTAGGATACTAATCCTAAACATGCTTTGTAATGCTTAATAATTAGTTGTTGATATTATGATTTTTTAGCTATTTTAATAAAACTGTATAAAATGATTTCCACTACAAATGTTACCTGAAGTTTTCTTCCTGTAATTGTTCTAGTTGCAACTGTGCATGAAAATACTTTTTTGCAACCATTGTATTTGGATCATCAAAAGAGCCATCCAACTGGTCAAGTTTTTCATTCATCATCTCATTCTCAGAAACTAGTGAATTCTTTTCATCTTGAAGTGCTGTCACCTAAAAAACAAATACACAAACATAAGCATCAATAGCAAAAAAGCTTAGAATAAATCTGACCAAGCCATTAAATAGCTTGGTCAAGCAGACTAGATAATTTCTAAGGATCCTTAGAACTCTGGAGTTCTGGGTCTAGGAGATTTGGGTCAGAAGAAATCAACTTTCTTAATACAGAGAAAACAGAGTTAATACATATAAGAATATCTTTCAAATGTTATGCTTGCTTTAGTTCTGAGAAGAAAATGTTTCTAAGTCTCTAAAATCTCTAAATACCAAAGAACTTCAAAAAATTAATTTGTTTCCCTTTTAGGTATAAGTTTTTAGGATGCTGTTACCTAGTAAGCCAAAATATAAACACATATATACAAAGTTACCATTTTAGGTTCCTGGTAGAAAATTATCAGTTACATATCATGTCTTCAGGCAACAGGCACATTATTTAGTTAATGAATCAGTAACAAAAACCTGAATTGAATGCAACTGCACACTGAAACTATTTAAAATGGATACAAACATGTAACTTTAGAATCACATCAACATCAGTCCTTGATACATTTTTAATTTTACTTACATATTTATGTTAACAAGCATGATTTGCTCTCTCAGTCTTATTTCTTTTTCATTTAAAAAATCTTTAAAAATTTACAGCTAAGGCTGTGACCTTTTATAAGACCAGAAGTTTATGTGTGATTTTATTAAGATTAGTTTGAAAAAAGGTTGACCTCCCATAACTTACAATATATTATTGAACAAGTTTGCTATTTATACTTTCAAAAGTTATAATCAATTCAGTCTAGTTATGGGAATGGGACTACATATTGACACACCAAGCTAATAACAGGAAATTAAAATCAAATTATAGTCTTAAATACAGTGTAGGCAAGTTACAAACACTGTCCTCCAAATGAGAAACACAAACAAAGGCTGGGAAACTGTTCCCAGACAGACTAGGAGGAAACAGTTTCTCTTCCTAAGTTCAATGCATGCATCCATTCTTGTCATGCAAGCAGTCTAGTGACTATGACCTGTCATGTACAATCCTAAGTGTTTGGGATACAAAAAAGAATGAGAGGTTGTGCCCTTTTAAGATCCCTACAGCAGAAATGTAAACAATTACAGGACAGAAAATGTGGTGCTTTGGTGGAAGTATACTATGGGGGGTGGGGGCCCACAGAGAAAAGAATATCTCGTTCTAGCTTGAAGGTAGGGGCTGTTGTAAAAAGACTGGTAGAGGAGAAATAATACCCCGTCTTCAAACTGGGTAAGAATCCCCTGAAGAAGGGAGAGGAGCATGGGCAAACTTAGTTTTCAATACCTAGTGGGTAACCAACCTTGTTCTTATCCATGCTTTACATTGTGGTTCTAGAGCCACCTTTATCACAGATATGAAGGAGGGGGGTATTAAACATGCGGATTCCTTGGACCCATCCCAGATGGGTGACTTAGAGTGTCCAGTGGTGGTTCTAGGCATCTCTTTTAACAAGATGCCATGGTGATATTTTGTTTAGGTTCACTCTGTACCTGCCTCTGTCCCTTTCTGTTTCTCTCTGTCTCTGTCTCTCTCTGAGCTATTTAAAAGAGACAGAAAGTTCAAAACGCTAAAAAAGAAAAAAAAAAAGCTCAAAAATAATACTCATATTCTCACATCACTCAGACTTAATATTTTTATCATAATTGTTTATTTTAAAAATTAAAATATAAAGTAAACTTCTATAGCTGGAGTCCTCTTTATCACATTGTGCCCAGTCGCACATACTTTGTAGACACCTTAAGTTTGAAAATCACTGCCTCATTGAATCTTATATAATGCTGGGTAAAAGTATGCTTTTCTCTAACATACTAGAAGCAAGAATAACCAGCCTCTGTTACTGCAGTAAGCGAAGCAGTGCTACCTACTGCTGCCAGGTGGTATGAATAATGTCTGGGAAAGGCAGGTAAAGAGCGGTTGATAAACCCGTCCTAACTTGCCCCAAGGCCCCATAATCATCTTGGACCAAAATTACATGAAAGTTTCTTAAAACTTTACATCAAATTCTCATGTGGATTTTTTTCTTTCTTTTTTTAAAGTACGCATAATCAGGCCTTACTCCTGACTTAGTGAGTCATAATTTCAGTTGTCCCAGTATCTATAACCATAATTTACACAGACCTCACACAGATCTTTATTTAAATGGATCGAGCTTCATCACCAGATCTTCCACTACAGAATCTCCTCTGTTCTTGCATTCTTTATTCTGATTAAAACATGTTTGCTAACTGGATTGTGTCAATGAGTAGTTTTTTTTTTTTTTTTCAAGAAGGGCTCATGAGTTGGCACGGGCACTCCTCAGTTAATGCTGTTTCCCTGCCTCAGCATTTTGTGGATATTGCTCCTCTATATTCCGGCATGGAAGTTGTAGGGGAGCCTGATTTTCTTATCTTTGTGGGTGATTTACCTTTTCTACTTGACTGACTGAGTTGTTTTTCCTTTATTCTTGAAGTCTGATAGCTTAACTACGGTAAGGCTTGGTGTTAAACATTATTCACTGATTTGTTTCTATCTAGCTGCAATTTCCTTTTATATCTTCACTTTGTTGTCCTACCACCTAGTCTATTCTATTGATGTGTTCTTATGAAATTGTAATACTAAATGAAGTGAAAGTTATTTTCTAAGCTTGGCTGTTGTCTTTTACATGCTCTTATCTGTTTTTGGTTTTAGCCTGTAATGTTCACAGAGATGTCATGCTTTGATTCTTTTCATCTAGTTCATGTTCTGTGGGCAGTCAAGATACCCTGTTTGTTCTGGCATAGTGTTGAAGACTTCTTGGACACCCTTTCCACTGTAACCCATGGCCCAGTATCTTCTCCCCTCTGGGTGACAGTTGGGACTGTTTTTTCTCCACCTCTCTATATAGCCTTGTGAATGGTCAGGGAAGATAGTGGTGGGGGTGGGGGGCGGCGGCACGGGGGAAGCTGAGACAACGGGCAATCTTTTTGTAACACCTGGGCTAGGCTCTCACCTCTGAGGTTTAAGTACTTCATACCAGGGTGGTGAGAAGTATATTCCATTCCCATGGAGAAATTCCTTTGGGCATCAGACTGTTTCCCCAATTCAGTGTGTGGCCCTACAGCCTTTGTTCCTATCAGAAAGAGTCAGGCCCTTGGTTTCTTCTTAGCCATCATTTCCACTCTGCCCCAGTCCAAAGAAAATGACGGACTCATAGCATGAACTTCCTTCTGACTGGGTAGATTCCTGTGAGAAGTCTCAAGATTTTTGTCGATTCCCCTGCGTGGGCTGGGGATGCAGGAAGAACAGCAGGTCCCTGCCGTGCAGCACCTCTGTCAACATCATATGCCTGCTTCTTTCCTTGATTACTAGCTTTTAATTTACCTTCATTAGGTTATGCCCTTTTGTTTGTTCACCTGCCCTCGGTGAAATTCTTTGCAGCTTATTTTTCTTTTTTGGTTCCTTTGGTTGGGTATTAAAAGAGAATTCCCCCCCCCCAAATTTTAAAATCACTCTCAAGTGACATATGATTAAAAGTAAACATTTTTTAAAAATAATTTTCCTTCTAAAATTGGGGTATGTATCATATACACCTGTGTGAAATTCATATGTTAAATTAATTATTTTTGTTTTGATTATATGCAGTTTTGATTATATTCATTTCACATGTGTAGCAAGATAGTTGAGGGTTGACTCTATTTTGATACTGGAATTAAAAATGCCAAAACTTGGGATGTCTACACTTTTCAACTAAAATCAGATCATCACATACTCTCCATCATGTGTTACAAACACTGAAATGTTTTAACACAGAATTTTGTGTTCTTTTTTGAATAAGAATTTCTCAGAAAACTGTACAGAGATCCTACATGAGACTGGTAATATCTGAATGATTCAATCCTCTATTCTTTATATGAGGTATTCTGGAGAGAGGATATAATCTTACTTGAAAATAAAACATCTCTGATGCTGTGCAAGTCTGTGCATATATGTGATGATATATATGCGAGGTGAGTGTGGTTAGGAAAGAAAAAAGGAGAAAAGGTAGACGTTCTCATAATTTTGAGACACTAGCTTCATTCAAATATAAACACTGGCTTTGTTCAAACATAGAGGAGTGATGTTTAAAGATGGCATTAGAAGATCTGGATTCTAGTGCTGTCACTGCCCTACGGAGCTGAGTCACCCTGACCAAGTCACTTCTCGTTTCCTTATTTGCAGACCCTTGAACATTAGAAATATTACCCAGCCTTATCACTTTAGATAGTTATCTCATCAAGCAAGGATAATCCTACCATAACCTTTGTTCCTTGTCCTCACACTTTTCAGAGAGTCAATTATTTATGTAGCTCATTATTTGAATGAAAAGTGCAGTTTACATACAGCATAATATGATGGTACATTTAAATCTTTGTATAATTTTTTGAGACTTATTGCATAATTTTCACATTTGCATTTTCATATAACAATAATAAAAATACATGCAAACATATACACAGCCCTTATGCGCCAGGCCCTGCTTTAAGTGCTTTATGTATACTAATTCATTTAAATGTAATTTTCACTCTGGGAGATATATACTATTAACACATCATTTCTCAAAAGAGAAATATGAAGTATAGAGAAATTAAGCAATTTGCCTGAGCATATACAACCAGCTAGTAACATAACCAGGTTCTGAATACAGGCAGCCTGGTTTGACAATCTACTCCTTTAACTGTTAACTACTGTCTCTCATGCCAAGTTTATTTTGCTAACACGTACGTGCATATGAACCCAAGAGTTACATACATGTGTTCATATACACATACGTGTTAGCAAAACAAACTTGGATCTCAAATTTATTGGGGGTCAAGCCCTTCTAAATATTTCCATAAAGAACCCCACTTAACAGTCATACCCTATAAAGTAGATACTTTAGTTTCCCCTTTTTACAAAACAACAAACTAAGGTGTCATCTAAGCAGTTGAAATTCTGCAATTAGAATGACCCTCTCAGTGAAGTAGTTAAGCAAGCAATTTCCAACTCTAAAAGAAAAATTATAAAGTTCATGTTTGAATAGTCAGGCCTATAACAGACCCTTTCAATGGTCCCTCCATGAAATGAAACCCAACCTCCAAAACACTTTACTAATTAATTAATTAAAATAAGACTCTTGTAAATTTAAAGAGGAAATTATTCTCAGATCCATACCTGCATATCTAGTTCTTGGCATCTTTGCCTCAGTTCTTCTTTTTCTGCTAGTGCTTCCTGAAGTTCTTCCAGGGCCCTTTTAAGCTGAAATAGAAAATGTCCTAACTCTTAGTAAATCACGTTTTGAAACAAATTGAAAAATATATTTTTATCAAAACACATATATACACTGATGTTGGAAATGCTTTTAAAATTTACTTATTAACAAATAAGTAGTAATATGTTGTTTTTGTGTAAATAATATCAACAGAGTCTCATTAACATTTAAGGCTAAGGTCCCACAGAAATAAAATTTTATGTAAATCTTTGTGAAATATTTAAAACAGAGTGTTAGAGGATGAACTGTTTATTTTTATCGCAGAAAAAAATTTAGAGCACAGCATGTTTACATTTAAATAAAATTTTTATAGAAAAATTTTTTTTTAAATTTGAAATACTTCTTGAGATGGCTGGTGACACTCATGAAAGTCAGATGTCCAAAAATATAACAGGAAAAGTATTTGATGCATTTACCTCTCCTCTTACCCTTCCCCTTATAACCCAGACTGGGTTATACAGAGGAGGAGTGTGCCTTTTCCTCCATGTAAAACAACTGTGTAAAACAACCAGGGAAAGAAGCCTTGAGTACAGGACCTTTGAGTTAATTCTTCAATATTAGAGGAAAGCAATTGTGACAAAAATCATGTTTCCGTATTAGATAAATTAGAATTCAGCAGAATTTTTAAGTACTATTTAATTATGTAACTATACAGAATGGGCCACATATGTATTAACAAATGTCAGGAAAGTTTAATGCCACTCATCTCTTCAAACATGATCATTAAAAACTCTGGAGATGAACACTACTTGCATTCATGAAGGAATGCATAATAATAGTCAATTAAGATCTTATAGGAGAATAAACTATCTAAATTTCATGGAAGAAAATAATCTTGTATGTGGTCTCCTATGTAAGCCTTTAAGATAGTAATTGACAAAGGAACTCTATCACTGTTTGCAACATTTTCCTCACATACTAAAATACTCACCTGTTGCTCTAATTCTCCAACAGCATCATTTGTAGGAGAGCTCACTATTTCTTTACTCATCAACTAGAATTAAAATAGTAAAATTAAGTACAATAAAGATTTACACAGTAAAAAAATATGTTTACTTGAAAGGACAGTAAAATGCTTTATGTTTAATTTTTCCTTGCCTTAATTTGATGATCCTCATATTATTCAAATAAAAAATGAATAGAGGTTTAAGCTAAATAACACAATGTTCAAGCATTACATTAGTGAGGACATAAGTAAAATGTGCTTGAAATATTTAGATATATTTAAAATACTAATGCACTGAAAAATTATAATGCAAGTTCTAAACGATGAATTACTAGGTAAAACTGAACACATCACATAATAAAAAAAATTATTCTTCCGTAACATGAATTGGCACTTTAAATATAGAGCTTTAAATGAGTGATGTGGCAAAATTCCTAATTTGAGAAGTCATTTCAAAAGCAGGAGTTACAATTATATGAAAAAAAAAGGATCCTGTAAAATAACTTTTCTGCATATGAAAGGCAGATTTACGCATAGTGATGTTCTGAATTCAAGCCAGCAATGCACACTCAGAGTATACACACTTCTAAGGTCCTAGATGCTGTCTCCCTCTAAGTCATGCCTCTTCCAAACTATGTTTCCCTCACTAACCCTTCACTCAACTTTCCCTCAGGCCTCCTCTTCACTTGACTTCATCTCAGCCTTTTGGTCTGATTTTAAGAATGAACGTGCACCGAATGAATTCTGAATCTCTATGGTACAACTTAGATAACTAGACTGGCCTGAATCCAGGTTATCTGGCTCCGAAACCTAATTTTCACTATATTTGCTCACGGTTCTAACATTCTGAAAATGCATATGAGATACATACACACACACACTTTAAAATTTCAGAAAAGATTACTCTACCTGGCAGAAAAAAAGAGAAGTTATAAAAACTCCTAACTGGGAAGAGGCTGTTTATCCTGCTTAGTTGAAGTTATTTAAAGGAAACTGACAATGTTAATTTAACTTTTAAAATGCAGAGGTACTAAAATTGGGCTTGAAGTCCTTATAAGAAATTTTTGGGGAAAATAAAGAAGGGAGGACACAACAGCCAAAGATAAGTAAACCTACTACAAAGGGCTCGTTTATACAGCAGTGAAATACACATCCATAAAATCTATATGAATAGTTTTATATAATTGGGTTTAGGATTTTCATACATATGTGATCATGATATAACTTACCTCCTGAATAGCAGTCATGACCACATGTTGAACAGACTCTTCCAGTGTCATTATATTTTGAATATGTTCTATGATTTAAAAAAAAAAATCAGATCTGAAAAAACCCTACTCTTTACCCATAGAAATTTAGTCAATTAACAACATAAAAATTCATTCACTACACATAATTCTTTATGCAAGTATGTTATTTACCACAAAAATATGTCCATTGTAAACAAATAAGCAGAACTGAAAATATTCATAAAAATATCTATAAATGTTTTAAAGAAAATCTCTAATTTTCTTACAAGGAAGAAAAAGAAGAAATTGCAATTAATGTTAAAACAATTATGACAATTTCTTTCCTCTTGTTAAATATTCAGTATTATGAGATGAATTCACATGTACAGGTATACCACAGAGATAGTACCAGTTCAGTTGAAAACCACCCCAATAAAGCGATTATCACAATAAAGTGAGTCACATGAATTTTTTAGTTTCCCAGTACATATAAAAGTTATATTTAAACAATACTGTAGTTTATCAAGTGACAATAGCATTATGTCTAAAAAAACAACGTACAAACCTTAATTAAAAAGTACTTTATTGCTAACAAAATGCTAACCATCATCTGAGACTTTAGCGTGTGGTAATCGTTTTTTCTAGTGGAGGATCTTATCTTGATGTTGATGGCTGCTGACTGAATAGGGTGGTGGTGAAAGCTGGGGCGTCTGTGGCAATTTCTTAAAATAAGACAACAGTGAAGTCTGCCATGTCAATTGACCTTTCCTTTCACAAACAATTTCTCTGTAGCATGCAGTGCTGTTTGATAGCATTTTACCCACAGTAGAACTTCTTTCAAAATTGGAGTCCATCCTCTCAAATTCTGCTGCTGCTTCATCAACTAAGTTTATGTAATTTCTAAATTCTTTATTGTCATTTCAACAGTCTTCACAGCATGTTCACCAGGAGTAGATTCCATCACAAGAAACCACTTTCTTTCCTCATCCATAAGAAGCGACTCGTCTGTTAACATTTTCTCATGGGATGGCAGCAATTCAGTCATACATTTAAGCTCCACTTCTAATTCTAGTTCTCTTGCTATTTCTACCATATCCAGTTACTTCCTCCACTGAAGTCTTGAACTGCTTAAAGTCATGTATGAGAGTTGGAATCAGTTTTTTCCAAACTCCTGTTAATGTTGATATTTTGACCTCTTCCCATCAATCACTTATGTTCTTTTTTTCCCCTCAAGGGAAACATTTCTTTATTTTTAAAAAGTTTTTATTTTACATTGGAGTATAGTTGAGTTACAATGTTGTGTTCATTTCAGGTGTACAGCAAAGTGATTCAGTTATACATACACATATATATCCATTCTTTTTCATATTCTTTTCCAATATAGGTTATTAGAGTACTGAGTAGAGTTCCCTGTGCTATAGAGTAGGTCTCTGTTGATTATCGATTTCATATATGGTAGTGTGCATATGTTAATCCCAACCTCCTAATTTATCCTTCCCCACCACCTTTCCCCTTTGGTAAACATAAGTTTGTTTCCTAAGTCTGTGAGTCTCTTTCTGTTCTGTAAATAAGTTCATTTGTATCATTTTTTAGATTCCACATATAAGTGATATCATATGGTATTTGTCTTTCTCTGTTTGATTTACTTCACTCAGTATGATAATCTCTAGGTCTATCCATGTTGCTGCAAATGGCATTCTTTCATTCTTTTTTATGGCTGAGTAATATTCCATTGTATATATGTACCACATCTTCTTTATCCATTCATCGATGGACATTTAGGTTGCTTCCATGTCTTGGCTACTGTAAATAGTGCTGCAATGAACACTGGGGTGCATGTACCTTTTCAAATTATGGTTTTCTCTGGATATATGCCCAGGAGTGGGATTGCTGGATCAAATCTATTTTTAGTTTTTAAAGGAACCTCCATACTGTTCTCCATGGTGGCTGTACCAATTTACGTTCCCACCAACAGTGTAGGATGACACAAACAGATGGAAAGATATACCATGTTCTCAGATTGGAAGAATCAATATTGTCAAAATGACTACACTACACAAGGTAATCTACAGATTCAATGCAATCCCTATCAAAATACCAATGGCATTTTTTGCAAATCTAGAACAAAAAATCTTAAAATTTGTATGGAAACACAAAGACCCCGAATAGCCAAAGCAATCTTGAGAAAGAAGAACAGAGCTGGAGGAATCAGGATCCCTGACTTCAGACTATACTACAAAGCTACAGTAATCAAAGTAGTTTGGTATTGGCACAAAAACAGAAATATAGATCAATGGAACAGGATAGAAAGCCCAGAGATAAACCCACACACCTATGGTATATTAATCTATGACAAAGGAGACAAGAATATACAATGAAGAAAAGGCAGTCTCTTCAATAAGTGGTGCTGGGAAAACTGGACAGCCACATGTCAAAGAATGAAATTAGAACATTCTCTAACATCATACACAAAAATAAACTCAAAATGTATTAAAGACCTAAATGTAACACTGGATACTATAAAAACTCTTAGAGGAAAACACAGGCAGGACAATCTTTGACATAAATCACAGCAAGATCTTTTTTGATCCATCTCCTAGAGTAATGCAAATAAAACCAAAAATAAACAAATGGGACCTAATTAAACTTAAAAGCTTTTATGCATCAAAGGAAACCATAAACAAAATGAAAAGACAATATTTTCTCCCACAGAATGGGAGAAAATATTTGCAAACAATGCAACCGACAAGGGATTAATCTCCAAAATATACATACAGCTCATGCATCTCAATATCAAAAAAACCCCAAACAAGCCAATCAAAAAATGGGCAGAAAATCTAAATAGACATTTCTCCAAAAAAGACATACAGATGGCCAAAAAGCACACGAAAAGATGCTCAACATCACTAATTATTAGAGAAATGCAAATCAAAACCACAATGAGTATCACCTCACACTAGTCAGAATGGCCATCATCAAAAAATCTACAAACAATAAATGCTGGAGAGGGTGTGGAGAAAAGGGAACCCTCTTATCACCTATGTTCTTAATGGCATCTACAATAGTAAATCTTTTCCAGAAAGTTTTCAATGTACTTTGAAAACCAGATCCATCAGAGGAATCACTATTTATGGCAGTTATAGCCTTACAAAATGTATTTCTTAAATAGCAAGACTTAAAAGTCAAAATTACTTCTTGATCCATGGGTTGCAGAATAGATGTTTTGTTAGCAGGTATGAAAACAACATTAATTTTGTTGAACATCTCCATCAAAGCTCTTGAGTGACCAGGTGCTTTGTCAATGAGCAGTAATGTTTGAAAGGAATGGTTTTGTTTGTGAGAAGTAGGTCTCCACAGTGGGCTTAAAATAGTCAGTTAACCATGTTGTAAACAGATGTGCTGTCACCCAGCCTTTGTTGTTCCATTTTTAACACAGGCAGATTAGATTTAGCATAGTTCTTAAGGTCCTAGGATTTCCAGAATGATAAATGAGCACAGGCTTCAACTCTGTCACCATCTACGTTAACAAGAGAGTCAGCCTGTCCTTCAAAGCCAGGCATTGACTTTTCCTATCTACCTATGAAAGTCCTAGATGGCATCTTCTTCCAATAAAAGGCTGTTTTGTCTACACTGAAAATACGTTGTTTAATATAGTGGCCTTCATTAATTATCTTAGCTACATCTTCTAGATAACTTGCTGTAGCTTCTACATCAGTACCTGCTGCTTCACCTTGTACTTTTACGCTCTGGAGATGGCTTTCCTGAAACCTCATGAACCAACCTCTGCCAGCTTCAAACTTTTCTTCTGCAGCTTCCTCACCTCTCTCAGCCTTCACAAGATTGTAGTCAGAGCCTTGCTCTAGATTAGGCTTTGGCTGAAGGGAATGTTGTGGCTGGTTTGATCTTCTATCCAGACCACTAAAACTTTCTCCATATAAACAATAAGACTGTTTCGCTTTCATATCATTGGTGTGTTCACTGAAGCAGCACTTTTAATCTCCTCCAAGAACTTTTTCTACATACTCACAATTTGGTTGTTTGGTGGAAGAGGCCTAGATTTTGGCCTATCTTGTCTTTCGGCATATCTTCCTCACTAAGCTTAATCATTTCTAGCTTTTGATTTAAACTAAGAGATGTGGGACCCTTCCTTTCACTTGAACACGTAGAGGCCACTGCAGGGTTATTAACTGGCCTAATTTCAATATTGTTGTGTATCAGGGAGTAGGGAGGCCTGAGGAAGGGAGAGAGATGGGGGAATGGCTGGTTGGTGGAGCGGTCAGAACATACACAACATTTGTCACATTTACTGATTAAGTTTACCATGTTACTATGGGTGCAGTTCATGGTGCCTCAAAACAATTACAATAGGGCTTCCTTGGTGGCGCAGTGGTTGAGAATCTGCCTGCCAGTGCAGGGGACATGGGTTCGAGCCCTGGTCTGTGAAGATCCCACATGCCGTGGAGCAAATGGGCCTGTGAGCCACAACTACTGAACCTGCGCGTCTGGAGCCTGTGCTCCGCAACAAGAGAGGCCGTGACAGTGAGAGGCCCGCGCATCGTGATGAAGAGTGGCCCCCACTCGCCGCAACTAGTGAAAGCCCTCACACAGAAACGAAGACCCAACAGAGCCAAAAATAAATAAATAAATTAATTAATATTTTAAAAAAACCAAACAGTTACAATAGTAACACCAAAAAGCACTGATCACAGATCACCATAACAAATATAATAATAATGAAAAAGTATGAAATATTGTGAGAATTACAAAAATGTGACACAGAGACATGAAGTGAGCAAATGATGTTGGAAAAGTGGTGCTAATAGATTTGTTGGACATAGGGTTGCCACAAACCTTCAATTTGTGAAAAACACAATAAAGCAGAGCTCAATAATACAAGGTATGCCTGTATTCAGTGAACTCTTAAGATCTAAGCTCAGAAAGTTTCATTTATCACCTACTTAGTTCATTTCAGGAAGGTTTTCAATGAAGAGACTTACACAGCTTCCTACAAACACCTGCTTGACATTCACCAAGTCTCACCTTAAGGAGATCCTTATACCTTAACAAACACACGCACACACACACACACACACAAACACACACACGTGTGGGAGTGCAATAAGTTGATTCTGTCACAATTAGAAGTGATGAATCATGAGAAAGAGTTTTTCCTGTATTTGCAGGTTTAGATCGACAGCAACTGTGTGTTCTCCACCTAAAACAATTTTCCAAAAATTTTAAGGATTTATTATTTTCTAATACTTTTATTGTTTTAATGATACTTCTGGAAGACTTCTAAAAGTTCTCTAAATCTTTCTTTTATTTGTGAAGCCAAGTACTGGAAAAAAATTCTGATAGATTCTGGTATGCACCCGACCACTAAATTCTGTGGGGGGGGGGGGTGTGTGTTGGAGGGAGAAGAATTAACTAGATGAGGCACAAGCAATGGAATGATTTCTTTTAACTGGATTTGTTGGATAATGGAGTGTTTCAAGTCTACTGAAACCTTCATAAAATTTTTCTCTTTCCACACCAAGATAAACAGGGTACTGTTAACCAAATTAGTTAATTCTTTCAAGATTAAGACTGCTGCAATACCTTTGAATCATTTTGAAAAATCAATTCTCACTGAAAAGTATAAATATGTGGAAGGTGGTTTATATTATGGATGTGTTTTGGTTTTACATTTTAATTAAATTACTACACAAGTTTTTTTTCCATTTATCTGCTCACTCCTAAAAAATGAGACCCCAGACACATACCTCCAAAAATAAATCCAATTAGATAATCCTGACTTTCTAAATAATGAAAATTAAACTATTTCTTTATATTTATTACTTGCTAAACTTCTATTTATGTACCCAGGAATTGAGCCTCCTTTTAAAAATCTGAGGTCAAAATTGCTAAGTAATGCTTAGAACTAAATTATGAAAATACTACATATTATATCAATATTTATAGGAGGCAACAAAACTTAAGGGAAAGTTATAGCTTAAAACATCAATTATAGCTTAGAATAGAAAGAACTGATTAATTCACAATAGAAGCAACGAGATAACAGAATAGATATTAAATAGTACAAACAAAATGAATCAAAGCCCAAAGTTGGTTCTCTGAAAAAGACTATTAAAACCAACAAACATGCTAAAGTTAAGCAAAAAGATGTTATAAATAACCAGCAATTGAAATAGAAACAAAGCATTAAATAGAAAAATAAAAAGGATCACGATAACAGAAAATTGCTAATTCATAAAAGAATTACTATTTGTCAATTTGTAGTTAAAAATTTATAGAAGTTTTAACTTTCCACAAGAAAACGTTTCTTACTTTCATTAAAAAAAAAAAAAAAAACAAAACAACAGAAACACCCTAATATAGAGACCTTTGACATTATCTATGAGAAATAAAAGCCTATGGAGAAGTAGTGACTTGCCCTAGAAAAAAAACAGCCAGTTAATAATAGAGATGGACTAATATGAAAGTTTTCTGATACCCAAACCCCTTTTTATGATAAACTATAGCTGATTTCATGTATTTCATTTTTCTCCTTCCTGAATTGATTCTTACTGAATTTATCTTGTCTCATATGTTCTCTTCATTAGTTAGATAACACTGAATGTGTTTTCTAAGGTTCCGACTTAAAATGTTTTACAAACTTCAGCACCCAACATTCTTTTATAAAGGTGATGTCCTACGGCCAATTTTGGATGAGCATGCAAAAAACATCAGCATCAAAAATGTCATCACCCAGACTGATGGAAGCCCCTGAAGGAAGTAGACCTTGGTCTGTTCAGTTCACATTTTATTCATTACATTCAACCAAAGATGTTCTTTTTGTACTCAGCAAGATATGGATCACTGCGTTCATATATACCAATATAGCACCCCAATTCCATTTATATCATCAGACTGCTTATCTTTATCTGGAGGATACTTTGGAAGCATTCTTCTGAAAAGAGCAGAATATCATCTGAAGAAGCCTGGATTATAATTTAGTAGCTGCATAATCATTTATGAAAATCTGAATCAACCTAAGGTTCTGTCTCTCACATGTTAAAGAGATAATGTATCAAATAAATAAGTACAATTTTTATTGAATATCCACTAAGTCCTAAGCACTGATTAAATTAACCTAATTAAAGTACATTTTATTTAGCCACTGAATACGAATCTCAGAATCCAGGTACAGTTAGGATACTGAAGATTTACAGCTTTTTAATGGCAGAGCTGTGCTTGAATTCAGATCTTCTGGCTTACATTTCAGTGTGCTTTCCACCAACCTACAATAGTACATTTTTATGTGATTTCCTATAGCAATGTAGGTTGTCTCTAGAAAGTAGATATCCTCAAATGATTGAAATTCACTTACCTTGCTTCTTTTCACAGTTGACAGCACAACCTAAAATTAGCTGGAGCAACCTCCCAAGCTCCACAGAATCTGAACATTCAGTTATTTGGTTTAAATCAGGGATAAGTTCTTCAGAAATCTGTTGTCCCAAAAACTGCAGTGTTGAAAATAAATTAGATCACTCATTTATGTAGGCTACAGAGAATTGACTACATGGAATTATTACAAGGAAAATGGGTTCATGAAATGACTCAGATAAATTAACAAATGATAAACCCACAATTATTGACTAAAACCAGTTAGTAAAGTTCAAGCAACCTCCCAAAATTTTGAGAACCAACCAAAAGCAACTAAAATGGTTTTATAACAAATATCCTTTACCCCACTGTCAGAGAGATCAATTATGATAAAACTTATGCCTTTCCATAAAAAAATAAACAGACTTAAGTCAAAGAAAATTCATACTATTTTGATACATGTTCAATGAACAGAGAACCACAAAGTAAACCAAATGAACAACAAATCTAATGGATTAATCTTTCCTGGCTCTATCTTTTTTTTAAGATTGTTTTTTTTCTTTTCTCTTTGGCTGTACCATGCAGCTTGCAGGATCTTAATTCCCTGACCAGAGATTGAACCCGGACTCTGGGAGAGGAAGTGCCAAGTCCTAACCACTGGACTGCCAGGGAATTCCCAAGATTGTTTTTTTCAAGATACTAAAAAGTATTCTTGCCATTAAAAAAAAACCAAAAAACTTCAAAATGAGTTTTAGGCATTAATGAATTGTAAAATTTTAGTTCTAAAATTATTTGGAAGAAACTACAAGTTCAACTGTATGAAAACTTTAGAAAGTAAAAACAAAATTCTTTAATGGCAAAACCAAACCAAAAGCTTTCACACATTAAACAATAAACTTTCTTATATCAAATAATCCTGCTAGAGAACTTCTTAAGATGCTGAATAAGAAAAACAAATCACTTGAATAATGCATTATCTAATGTGACTTTAATACTACTTTTATTTTGCATTTTTTCCCAATTCACTTGCACAAGCATAATTTCATAGTATGTCTTTGCTGTTATTTACACTGGAAAGAAATATCAAAACAATGCTTTAAATAGAAAAGTACTTTAATTTAGTTATAAGGTCTACTTTATAGCACTGCATAAAATCAAATTATATAAAGATGAAAGTAATTTTATTTGAGAAAAAAATCAATTTAAAGAGTATCAATATAGAAACATTATTTTACAAATCAATATATTACTTCTTAGCCCCTTTATGTTAACAAAATTTGAGTGTTCTAAAAATGGAAAAATCATAATATATTTCAATTATGAATTAACCAGTAAAATGTTATAAACAAAAAGCCAAGTCATTTTTCAGTGTCAATATAATTATCACAGAGTATTTTATATTTAAACAAAGTCAGATGATTTTCATACCTCATTGTAATAACCCATAATTCCTTGAAGTACCTTCTTTAAATTACTAGCCTAATGGAGGAAAAATAAGAAATAAATTATTTAATATTAACAATGAAAGAAAATATATGTCAAGGTGAAATACAATAAAAACTTCCTGATAAAAATGACAACAAAAATATATATTAGAGTCCTATAAATACAAATACATGATTTTTAAACATCAAAGCTTTATTCAAAGTTTGATTAAAGAAAAAATGTCTTCTTCCTTAGATAGTTGAACCAGAGTGATTGTATTTAAAGTGAGCCACAACGAACTCAAGTACCAACTTAAAAGATTTAGCTATGAGCATGTCCACCTTCAGTCATGAGTGAGTAACTGGATCTAGACTTACTCTCCACCACAAACAACTAGAAAACAGGACAAAATACAAGGAATATTGTTTTCAAGCTTTAGCCAAAAGACAATATAGAACTCTAATTTCTAAGAGAAGGAAAACAAAAAAGATGAGCCCTACACTAGTCTAAGATTTCTCTCTAGAGGCAATTTTCATACCATGGCACAGGGAGGTGGAAACAAAACAAAGCCTGATGTTCTCGTGGAGTTGAGAAGATAGACATCAGAAGTTCAGGAAGGTCGAGGTAGTTGGGATTTGCAGGGCAGATAAATGAAGAGGTGAGAGCTTTGGAAAGAAATCTCCATAGTAGTCCCTTTGACTCTTTGGCTGAATACTAATTTGCATGTGCATGGGTGAAACTCAATGAGATTAAACAAAAATAATTTCCGAGGAAACAACAATCTAGGGAACTATAAACTGAACAATTCCTTGAAGATTGCACAGGGCCAGAAACTGCTGAAATTCCCACCAGTCAGAGTGAAGAGATCATGACTATGCTAATACAGACAAGCATTCACTAAAAACCCCAAAAAGGTCACAGCTTAGTAGTGAGTCTAACCTAGCCCTAGAAGAGAAAATAACTCTAGATCTGCCTTCCATCCCCCCAAACCTTGAAAAGATCAAACTGATTCACAAGTATCTTAACTGCCTGTACGAACAAAGTCCAACACTCTTTAAAGGAATACAAAAAACCCAGCACTCAATAATAAAATTCACACTGTCTAGCGTCCAATAAAAAATTACTACACATGTGAAGAAGCAGGAGTATGTGAACTATAATTAGGAGAAAACTCAGTCAATAGAAACAAGCCTAAAAATGAGAGATGAAAGAATTAGAAGATAAAAAAGTTAAAACTGTTAGTTTAAAAATGTTCAAGGATTTAAATAACAGGAATATATGAAAATAATTTTTTTTAAAAAAGAACAAAATAAAGAGATTGTCAATGGATAAAAAAGCAAGACCTAACTATTAGGTTTCTACATCACTTTCAATATAAACACACAGAGAGACTAAAGAAGAGAAAAAGATATAATAGGCAAAAATAATCTTAAAAAAACGGGAGTGGTACATCAGTATCAGACAAAGTAGACTTCCAAAAAAGAAATATTACCAGGGATAAAAATAAGTCATTTTATAGTGCTAAGTAGATTCATTCAACAAGAAGACATAAAAAATTAATGTATATAAACCAAATAACACAGATTCAAATTACATGATTAAAAAATTAGAATTGAAAGGAGAAATTGACAAATCCACAATCATCATTAGAGATCTGAGGACTCCTCCCCCCTTAATTTATAGAATAATCAGACAGAAAATCAATAAAGATATAAAACAAGTAAACAGTACTATCAACAAAGCTGTAATAATCTGTATTTGTAGGACTGCAAAATACATGTTGTTTTCAAGTGCACATGGAATATTCACCAAGACAGACCATATATTAGGTCATAAAATAAGTCTTAGTAAATGTAAAAGAATTCAGAGTATGTTCTCAAAACAAAATGGAATTAAATTAGAAATTAATAAATAAAAGAAAGATATGTAGAAAATCCTCAAATATTTAGAATTTGAAATACCTACTTCTAATATACCCAGGGGTCAAAAGAAAAATCACAAGGGAAATTACCAAATATTTTGAACTAAATGAAAATAAGAACACAGTATGTTAAAATGTGTGGGATGTGGCTAAGGCATTGCTTACTACTAGGGAAAAGTGCTTAAAGCTGATGACTTAAGCTTTCACCTTAAGAAGCAAGAAAAAGAGCAGATGTAAAGAAGAAAGGAAATAACAAAGAAGAGAAAGGAAATCAATAAAACAGAAAACAAAAGCTAGTCCTTTTCAAAAAAAATTTTTTTTAATTGAAAAACATCAAGCCAGATTTATCAAGGAAGAAAATATAAAAGACATAAATTACCAATATTAGAGAAGAAAGAACAGAAACAATTCAAACATCCATCAACAGGGGAATGGCTAAGCAAATTGTGGTAAATCAGTGTAATGAAATACTACTCAGCAAAAAAAAAGAAATAACTACTAATACAGGCAACATGGATGAGTCTCAAAAACAATACATGAGTAAAAGAATACCAAAGAGTTCATAATATCTGATTCCATTTATACGGAACTCCAGAAATTAAACCTATACTGACTGAAAGCAGACCTGTGGCCACCCAGGGCCAAGTCAAGAGTGAGAATTAACTGGAAAGGGGCATACGTGCATGTTTCTGCTTAATGGAAACGTTCTATATCTAATTATGATGGTATAAGAACATATACAAGTGTCAAAACTCAAACTATACACAATGAAATGTACTCTTCAGTTAATTTAAAAAATAAGATTTAGTTGAGATTAGTGCTAATTTCAGACCACTGTTTGGATCAAGTACTTCTAGCATTCATTCTACATACCTTTATTCGCCAGTTGTCACCGATATCCTCTTTAATTCGGCTTAACCAAGATTCATTGAACCAAGCTACATCACTACAACAAGAATACAAATGCTGAACATTAAAATGTTTTTATTACATGAAAAATACCAAATTTAATCAACAGATTCAAAGTTATTTTCCATCCTAAAGCCTGTCTTTAATAAGAAAAGTAAATATTATTTAAAATGAACCCACTGAACTTTTTGTTATTCCTAAGGGTTTCTTTTGGAATCTCTCATGGTAAATTAATTAAGTCATTAACATCTTCAATTTAACAAACATTTACTAAATATCTCATACTAGGCACCCTGGTAGGTAGATGTAAAAATCCCAATCCTAAAGGGAAAAAAAAAGGAAAACACTTTAACATGTCTACTATGTATCAAGCACTGTGCTTGATGTTTTTTCATATTACTTCATTTAAATATCATAGTAACTTGGCAAAGCATCCATTATCCCCAATCTTACTCCTCAGTGAACTGAGAATAAGACAATAATTTGCCCCAAGTGACACCAGTACATGGCAAAGTTTAGTATTAAGTCCAATACTGACATTGATGGCCAAGACAAAGACTTGCTATATCAAATTTTTATGTATTTAATAAGGCCTTGAAGAATAACACCTGATTATAAATAGTCAACTACAATAATAGATTATATTCTAAACAAATACTTGGATGCTTCCTCTGAGTAAGAGTAAAATGAAGATGAATACTTTATTATCCTGACTCTTACAGAAATAGCTATTAAAGTGAGAAAGTAAAGAGCACAAATAACTACACTCAAAGGAGAATGTGATAAATGCTTTAAGGAGTAATCGAACACCAAGAAATCACAGAATATTAGTGCTAGAAGAGGTCTTACAGGTCTTACCTAAATTTTTACTTTACAGATAAGCCAACTAAAGTGAAGGAAGAAATTAAAGGGGTTATTTCCAAGGCGGTATCCTGAATTTAAAGATACAAAGCTGAAAACAGTGCCTAGCTTTTCAGAAATCATTCTGTCTCAGATGTGCTAAAACAGAAGATGTCACTTCTGACTACAGTAACCAGAAATGGCTTCACCATTTTCAATTCATTCTTTGGAATTTGTAACCATTTTCTTTTGAGCAAATTAATGTTAATTATTTTTGACTTTTCTCAGATGCTAAGGCTATAATTACCAAAATAACTTGGCTAAGTGTATAAATGGTATATTTCTAACCAGGGATTTACCTGAAAAGACTGAATTTTTTTAGTTAATGAGTCAAAACTCTCAAAGTAAATTTACTTTCTTTTGACATCAGTTTAAGTTGAAGAGGTATGCCAGTTGCAATGGTTAATTTTATGTGTCAATTTGGCAGGGCCCCAGTACCCATATATTTGGTCAAACATGCTTGGATGTTGTAGTGAAGATGTATTTTAGATGAGATTAACATGTAAATCAGTAGACTCTAAGTAAAGCTAATTACCCTCCATAATGTGGGTGGGCCTCGTCCAATCAGCTGAAGGCCTTAAGAAAATGACTGACCTCCCTTGAGAAAGAGTAAATTCTGCCAGTAGACTGCCTGTCGACTATAGCTGCAACATCAACTCCTCCCTAGATCTCCAGCCTGCTGGTCTACCTACTCTGTGGGTTTTGGAGTTGCCAGCCTGCACTATCACGTGAGCCAATTGTTAAATTTCTCTCTCATCCCGTGTGTGTGTGTGTGTACATATACACATGTGTATATATACATATCTTATTGGTTCTATTTCTTTGGAGAACCCTGACTACCTACTACACTTGTCTTCTGACCCTAAAAAAAATCTTCATATATGATTCTATAATTCTATAATTCCATTGTAATTACCTTTAGAAAATGGATCTAGAGATAACCTCTTCTAGTGTTTCCTCCTTTTGTCTTGCATTCCTACTTGTCTTCCTTCCCATCTCAAATCAGCCCTATGTCTTAGAGTGTGCTCAGGCTGCTACAGCAAAATACCACACACTAGATGGCTTAAACAACAGAAATTTATTCCTCACAGTTCTGGAGGCTGGAAGTCCAAAATCAAGATGCTATCAAGGTAGGTTTCATTCTGAGATCTCTAGTTGCTACCATCTTGCTGTGTGCTCACATGACCTCTTTTTTGTATGTTTATAGACAGAGAGTGAGCTCTCTGAATTCTCTTCTTATAAGGAGTTCAATCCTACTGGATCATGTCTCCCCACTTTTATGACCTCATTTAACTTTAATTACTTCTGTATAGACCCCATCTCCAATATAGTTAAACTGGGGGTTTGGGCTTCAACATACGAATTTTAAAGGGACACAAACATTCAGTCCATAATACCCTAACTGAGAAATACTTTCTAACTTCTCCATAGAAATCTAACTCTTGTTCTCTTAAAAACAAATCCATCCTTCTCAAACAATTATAATTGCAGCCAATCTTTCCCACTATTAAGCTTTATATCCAGTCTCAGAACATTCAGGACATATCCTTCTTTTACTTTTTTGCACTGCCACATCTACATGCTTTAACTAGACTCTTGGCCCCAACAATTAGCTCCTTTTTTCTAGTATTTCCCAGAACTTCAATGAAACTTAAGAGACACCAAATAAGAAGGGAACACAAGACTAAGGAAGTGAAATGTGGTCCAACTGTTTTCTAATAAAACTAAGTAAGAAACACTACAGGATTATTTTTTAACTCCACCCATGGTATCTGTCTTCACAATTCTACCAACTAAATATAGGTAGTAATTAATACCTACTGGTTACTAGACACAACATAGCTGTGTTGCTTCAGTGGACACCCTGACACCATTCTTCTTAAATAATCAAAAGGCCTGTGCGCTTAACACATCAAATTGTGATCTGTACTTTGGACATGCACATCTGGCCTCTCATTTATTAAGACTCCAAAGTAAAAATCTATCAGGAGGGGTTCAAGATACCAGGCTGAAATGATTACAGTTGACTGAGGGCACTGGCTTGAGTCAGGCCAAAGTGATAAAAATCTGGGCTTTGCTATTTTACTCATTATTTGACTTGCTGAAGTCATTTCACCTTTATAAACCTCTGTTTCCTCACCTATAAACTGAGGATAAAAATAATGCCTACCTCACAAAACAGTAATAAAAATTAAATGAAATACCATATGTACAGGGTATAGAACAATGTCTTACATTTAGTAAATACTCATATGTTGGCTTTCATGATTTATTATTTTAAATGCTCAAATATCTGCTTAATGAATGAAGGAACAAGTAAGTGCATGATACTTGAGGTCTCTGGATATTCTACATTCTGTCTCATTCTTCTCCCTCTTGTAAAAACGTCTAGTCAAAGACAATAGAACAAAACAGAGAAATTATCTGGTGCTTAAAGTGACAAAGCTAAAAAGTAGCATGCACTATTTATAGCTGTTATGGGTTGAACTATGTCCCCAAAAATGAAATGTTCAAGGCTTAAACCCCGCTACCTGTGAATATAACCTTATTTGGAAATACGGTCTTTGCAGATGTAATCAAGTTAAGATGAGGTCACACTAAATTAGGGTGGACCCTAATCCATTATGACTGGTGTCCTTCTAAGAAGAGGAGAAGAGACACAGAGGGAAGACAGCCGTGTGAAGACAGAAACAAAGATTGGAGTTATGATGCCTCAAACTAAGGGATGCCTGGGGCTACCAGAGACTAGAAGCAGCAAGGCAGGACCCTGACCTAGAGGTTTGGAAGGGAGCATGGTCCAGCCAATACCTTGATATAGGACTTCTAACCTCCTGAACTCTTAAAGAACAAATTTTTGTTGTTTTAAGCCACCTAATCTGTGGCACTTTGTTATGGAAACCATGGGAAATGAATACAGTTGTAGTTATAATTTTTCCCCCATGTGTCTTTAAAATAATAACAGTTTCTGCATTTAAAAAAGAGATACATATGATGTATTAAGACTTAAGATAACAATTAAAGAACTGTAGAATCCTAGCAACAATTCCATGGCTCACCATGTCTAAGACATATACTTTGGGAATTGATTTTTAAGATTTTATTATTTAGAAGCATACCTGCCTCAGGTAACTAATGAAAGAATTATTCATCAGATTTTGCTACTTCCTTAAAAAGCAAACTTTTCCTTCTCATTTTCAGTAACAACTTTGATGTGAGTCACAACAGCCATCAATGTAATACATAATAAATTGGAACATATATAAAGTGCTTTGAAGTGTTCAAAGAAATAAGGTAAAATTTGCTTTTTTTAGCAGGAATATTATACACTGACCCAACCAGGGGAAAATGTATGCTATAAGTTTCACTGTCTGGATCCAGACTTCTGAAAAGCTTACAGAAGAGGAAGGGGGTTCAAAAAGAAAAATAAATTTAAATTGGCTCTTATACGATAAGGAGGTGTAGACATCTAAGTACATGCAAAAACAGACAAATGAAACAAAAAAGAGGTTTAGGCCCAATTTTAGGTCACTGTCATTTGTTTTATGAAGAATGAGAGCTTTCTGATTGGTTGGCTATTTTATTATTCCTGCAGAGAAGCTATGAGAAGACAGTAAGAAACAAAAGAGAGAATAAAAAAAGAAAAATCAGAGAGACAGAGGACCCGCAGTAACAACAGAATCCAACACATTATGTAAGAATGAGCTGGTGATAAAGGATACAGTTTAACTAAAACTGACCTGACCCTACTTTAAACATCAGGTACAGTGCTAGCATACAGGAGGTCAGAGAGCCATATGTATCACCATATAATAGTAAAAACAGCTCTCATCTACTGTGTTGTGGTGTAAAGCTATCAAAGACACTTCAATACATATAAATGACATCTTTGGATGGCACTGTTGAAGTGAGTGAACGCTCACCGGCCTTACACCTATACCAAAACAACGTAGCTGCGTCTACACCAACACCCACAAGAATGAGAAAAGGCCAGGTCGTACATTCTAACGACAAAAAACAATGATGACTTTCCCAAATCATCAAGAAAGGACCATATTCAGAATTCCTAGTTCTGACCAATTAAATCACTTTGAAACCAATTAGGGTATAAATAAATAATTAAGAAACATTTTTAAGAAAGCAGGGGAGTAAGGCATATTTTAGAATGACTGCCAAAAAAAAATGTTAACATGCTAAATTTATCTTTTAAAGTGTTAATCTTGAGTTAACCATAAAATCTGTCTATTCAAATTAGATCATCTTGAAGATTCCAAGTAACTAAGATTATGATATTGTTTGAAGTTGTTTTTCTAAGAGTGGTAAAGAATTTTTTCTAATCCATCTACAGTATTTTTCAATGTCAATCATAAAAAGCCTTTACAAAATGATGGCAATAATTAAATAAATAATTTCTGATATATAAAACCATGTAGCAGAAATAGGAGTCTGGTCTCATTGAAGATATATTACCATGAAAGTAAGCTAATACAAAATCAGTATGACTATTAATTAATCAATTATGACCACAGGGCTTCCCAGGTGGCATAGTGGTTAAGAATCCACCTGCCAATGCAGGGGACACGGGTTCGAGCCCTGGCCGGGGAAGATCCCACATGCCGCGGAGCAACTAGGCCCGTGCGCCACAACTACTGAGCCCATGTGCCACAACTACTGAAGCCCGTGTGCCTAGAGCCCGTGCTCTGCAACAAGAGAAGCCACGACAATGAGAAGCCCGCGCACCACAACGAAGAGTAGCCCCCGCTTGCCGCAACTAGAGAAAGCCCGTGCACAGCAACAAAGACCCAACACAGCCAAAAAAAAAAAATTAATTAATTAATTAATTAAAAAAAAATTATGACTACAGAATTGGCCCTGTTTGTCCTATTAAGAGTACAACTCATATTGTAGATATTACAACCCTAATCCTTATACAATGTTTGGCAAAAATTACGAAGTAATGGATTTAGGAACTTTTGATATTGTATAATTATATAAAAGGGGTCCAACCCAAACAGAATCACTTTACTGGTTAAGGTACCCAGCATTTGTGACTTAAAATGTCATTTACACAACATTTCATTATCGGTGGATTCATACAATTATGATTATTAATTCAATATAGATTTTAAATTTAATATTTTTTCCAAATCCAGTATTTCATGCATCAATTAACTCAAAAATAATAATCTCCATGTATTGATATCTTAAGATGACAACAGTGTAACTGAAGGAAACATTACAGTATAAGAAATTATATCACTCATTTAACCTGTTTCTTTCTCAGTAACTATAACTTGTGAACATGACCAGAACAAGTTTAAAATTAACATCTCTTGAATAGATAAGAATCCTGATTGCTCATTTAATTAAGATGTATCTCTATGAACAAGCAAGAAATAATCAGGTGGTAAAATTTTTTGTTCCTTACATGCAAGAATGCCTTGGCAACATATGCCTGTCATCACTGGAAAGGATAAAGTTTCAATAACCTTTAGAATACAAGTCTAAATTTTCTCCCTTGAAATTGGGTTTACAATTATTTCAGGAAGAGTGTGGAACACTACTTACATTTGATGAAGAACTTGTGCCATGGCAACTCCATTAGTCAGCTGTTTCACATCCTGACAAGGTGCAGCAGTATTGAATGTCTGCAGCTAAAGTGACATAAAGCAAGTTACTTAACTGCTTTACTCCCCTCCCCCCTCAATTTATATATATGAATGAACACTAGAGAGAAAACTGTTTTGTTTAAATTCAGACCCTGCCAAACAAATGAAATTATACTAATACGTTTCTATGACTGTTATATTTTTATAAGAATACTTAACATTTCATAAAATCATTATCATACCTAAAATAGTCAAACATATTGATGTCATGTAGGAAGTACTTCAGAATTTCTGAAAAACACGTGTCGAACTCTTAAGATAGTAATAGTCTGTGTTTTGTCAATTTTTAGGAGAATAACATCAGGAAAAGAACTTTAATATAACCTAACATCTGCAAGTTAAAATTTCACTCATATCATTTGGTAGGAAAACAAAAGCTAGAAATGCCAAGTCTAAAACTACCTAGTTAATCAATAAGCTCTAAATAAGGCAGGACTTCTGCCTGTTACCAACAGTTACCCTTAGAGCATGAACAGTCCAGGGCCCACCCATCACGTCAAGTTGTATCTATCTAGTTTGGCTTTAGATGCTACTAACTTTTCAAATCTCTGTGTGTTAAACATTCATGTACATTTTAAAAATAGAAGTGAAACAGTGGCAACTCTTCCTAATAAGCAAATACAAGCTAGAGGAATTTTTTAAAAGCAAAGTACAACAGAGCTCAATGGATTACATACTTTCTAGAAATCTAATCTCAATCCATAAATATCTTAAATTAAATATACTATGATTCTCTATTCCCACACATATTCATCTCCTTTACTATTCAATTATAATTCCTTAGTTTACCACCATAATACACCTTTAGTGGTTGTTGTATTTTGAGATTCTACAAATCTGTCTCCATTATCCTAATACAAAATGGAAGAATGACACAAACTACATATATCTAGCCACAGTTACTTTCAAAGCACAAAGATAAAGACACTTTACTGAGCTTCTACTCTACGTAGGGCACTGTAGTATACGAAGGAGTTACAAGGGAAAAACACCAGGTTTCTACTCTCAAGTACCTTCAATCCAGAGTTAAGGAGAGGAGAAAAAGACACAAATCATTTGTAGAAGATGTCACTTCTAGTCTCATGACTGCAGTATGCACAAAATGTTCTGAAATATACAAGAGTTAACTAACCTAATTAGGGCTTGTATTTATTAAAGACTTCTTAGAGATGATTCCAATGGATGATCTTGAGTAAAGAAAGGGCCAGGGGAAGGAAACTTCAGGAAATAGCAACATGATAAAAGCACAAGTACAAGAAAAGACATGGTATTTTTAGGTAACATGCAGTTCAGTATTGCTGGATTTCTCTGCTTGTTCAGTGTTAAGGGAGACAACCAAGAGGGTAAAAAACAAGCATGGGTCAGAACTCAGAGTCATGGCAAGAAACTTGGAATTATCCTTAACGGGATTATCTATATCATGGGGAAACAGCAGAATAGTTTCTCCCTCACAAGTTGGTTGTGAGAATTAAATAAATTAGCAAACACAGTGTACTTAGATCAGTGCCTGGCACGTGGTACAAACTCAACAGCTGTTAGCACATTAGCTATGAGTCAGGGTTTCTCAAAGTGTGGCGTCTAAGAACAATATGTATCAGAATCTCCAGACAAATTAAATCAGAAAATCCCCAAGTGATTCTTATGCACATCAGTTTTTTAGAACCATTGCTCTGGGTGATGAAGAATCACTAAAGAGTAACAAGGAAGAGACATCTTTAGTATGTTTTGGATAGCAGCAAGAGTGACACAGAGAATGGGAGAGAGTAGCTTTATGCTTGCTCAGTTAGAAGGCTCCTGCAATGGTCTTTCTGACAACATGGAATGCTAAGATTAGTTAGGGTAATGCTGACTAACAGGACAGCATGAATTCATGGAATATTTAAAATATAAAATAAGAAGGATTTTGCAGTTGGGTGGATGTACAAAGAAGAAAAACCCCAGGGTTTAGGGCATCTTTAAAAGGAAGATAATCATATACATTCAGGTAAAATGTGGTTCCCACTTCTCAACCCTTCCTACTTACACATTACATCATTAAGTTTCTACAAAATGGGTATGATTAGTGATTTTAAAAAAGACAACTTCATGAGACACAGAATATTAGGCAAAATAGTAAAGAAATATGTAAAAGGAGTAAATACACTGAGTGCCTCATGGCCCAACACACCCAGATTAAGATCAATTTCTTCTTTTTACGGCCATGAAAAGTATTTCTTGGAAGCTCTTAAACTAGTTGCAAAATAAATTAGATAACAGAGAACGTCACTTCATTTGGCTAAATTGAAAGACTTTATAACCAAGAAGTGTGAATAAATTATAAAGCTCAGTGATGGGAGTGAAGCCAAAGCAGTGGGACAAAAGAAAATGTACCCTTTCAGACTACTCTTCATAGAGGTGAAGATGAAAAAGTCTTTTGGTGAGTGACCCAAAAAGGACAAACAGGGCTTCCATCACTAAACACAGCGCTCTGGCAAATAGCATCTTACTTTCTTCTTTATTTTTAAATAAAGCAAACAATCAGAAATGTGGAAATGCTGTTCCTGAACTGCTTCAATATAAACGTCAAAGAAATCAAGGAAGAAAAGGGGTTTTCACCACTGATAGCCAACAAAAACTCAACTCTGGGTCAATTCTATTCTCAAATTATCCTCACATTCTCTTCCTTCAGCTGCTCATTTCAAAAGAGAATCACTGCTCTGAGCTTTAAGATCTTCATAAAAATGATTCAGCCTTTTTTTTTTTTTTTTTTTTTTGTAATTTGGGCATACATTCGGTATTACTTTTTCCTTCACCAGCATGTTGAAGTCAAAGAATGAAAGAACCAAGTAAATCATTAAGAAAAACCTGGTCCAGCACTCTAATTTTATTGAAGAAATTAAAGTCCAAAGATTTAAAATTTTCAAATGTCACAGAGCCAAGAGGCAGAATTAAATTTATCTTCACACACGTACTTCAAACTCTCTCTACCATGTAAATGATGCCCAAATTTATCCTTCAGCCCTGAATTTTTTGCTAAGTAGCAGTATAACATTTCTAAGAACTAATTATTTTAAGGTGAGCTCCAAATCATAAAATATAACTTTTAAAAAACTGCTAAAACAGGCATCTCTTCACCTAACCAACTTTTCTTGATGACTTCTCTGTTAAGGATGGTTCTATTGTCCAAGAACAATGTCCAGTACTGAAAGAACACAGTTTACTACCAGCTGTCTTCTCACCTCCATCATAATGTTTTTTTAATCTTATATCTCCTACAACTTCCCCTCAACACGTAACATTACTTAGCTTGGCAGGGAACACATTCATTAAGAGTCCACGGATATCATGACAAAGGTGTCTTCCATTACCTTCTTTCAATTTATCCTCAAAGAAGACTATTACATTACTGCTAGGAGTTCTTCCCTGTGTCTGGAAAACTCATTTCTCCTGATTTCTGCTTGTTGAAATTCATCAATCCTCTATGAAACAGTTAAAACTTTATCCTAGGTATCTACAAAAACCTATATACTTAGTGATGAATAATCAATGGTGAAATACTAGTCTCTGATGTCAGGACCAAGACAAGGATATTTACTATCATCACTTTGATTCAATGTTGTACTGCAGATCCTAGTCAGTTTTTGTTCCTGGGGATAAAGCAGAAAACAGGTCAGACGAGAGCTCTGACCCCAAAGTGCAAACGAGATGACTTCAGAAAATGTTAAGTGTTACAGACACAACAAAAAGGGGTTAACGGGTTACAATGGGATAGGAGTAGGGGACAGGTAGGTCACTCACTGTCACAGACTGTCTCTGAAAGATGACAAGAGACCCAAGAACTGAATGGTGAGAAGCCAGCCCGCCATTGGAAGAACTAGAAGGAGGATATTTTAGGAAGACAGAACAGAAGTTCAAAAGCCCTGATGCATTAAAAAAAAAAAAAAAAAAAAAAGAGCTTAACTTCAAGAAACAGAAAGTCAACACAGCATGGTGGGCACGGAGGAGTGTGGCATGACGCCAGTTTGCAGAAAGTTGGGGAGGTGAGGTAAGACCAACTATGCAGTAGCTGACGAACAGCAAAGTTCACTGGGAATCATCCAGAGAGGTAAAGAAAAGCCTAGAGGCAGGAACCTAAGAAACTAAGGCAGAAGATAATTTCACAAAGGAGCCATCAATTAAGATAAGGATAATATAATAGTTCCCAGTTTGCCAATCCCAGTACGTGAAGGCCTTAGAGAAAAGAGCTCAAGTGCAATGGGCTAAGGAGTAAATAAAAGCTCAAAAAGTATAAAGGCTGAGTACTTAAAAATGTAAGAAATATGACTGTGAAGGAAGGGGGAAATACAGTGTAGCTTTAATAGGGAGTGATGGCTCTTTGTTTTTCTTTTTAAGAGAGGGAAGATTAGAGCAAGTTTTCATGTAGAGAGGAAACAGCTAATGGAAAGGAAAAAATGAATACCGAAAGGGGATAAATGACAGAGCAAAGTTTTAGAAGAGGTGAAAGAGGTGGATCTAGAGCCAGAGCCAAAGATAAGGAGGAGGTCGTTTTCCTGATGGGGAGAAGGTTTGGGGCTCAAACAGGGTACTGATAAAGGTTTGCAAAGAGAAGTAAGAGAGGAACTGTGTGGTAACTCTTAATCGTAAAGCTGGGTAGTGTATGGGAATAGGCGGATTTATTTGGCTGTAGCAGCATTTGAGCGGCAACAGTCTGCACGCTAATTCCATTTTCTCCATAGTGTTTCAGCAGCCTGAGAGAGAACTGGAGAAGCAAACAACCAATTATACTCTGTCATCTATGATTCCTTATCTTTCCTTATGTTATAAATAATATTTTTACATGGGACTTCCCTGGCGGTCCAGTGCTTAAGACTGTGCTCCCAATGCAGGGGACACGGGTTCGATCCCTTGTGCGGGGGAACTAAGATTCAACATGCCATATGGCGCAGCCAGAAAAATAAAATTAAATATAAATAAATAATATTTTTACAGTTTTTAAGGAATTTTGCCTTCCATTATAAAAAATACACAGCTCTGCCTGCCACATCAATTAAAATGGAAAATTCTTTGATTATTCTTGATATCTTTCTTCCTCAGTGTCTTATACAAAGTAGGAACTTCACTATTTATTAATACTGATCAAAACAATGGATACAGTCACAAAATATTTTAAATTTTGAAATACAATTCAAGAAAATCCTATACTTCACCACCAACTCTCATATAAGTCAATGACATCATAAAGACTAAGTTTACTAGGTAAGTCAGATGTTTAGAGCAACAATGCAACAGATTAGGATACACCCTTTAATTAGTCACTTGTTTAATAAAACACATCATTAGAAGTAATGTTGCCTTGTTCCATGACAGCCTTAAACATGGCATCTAAATCCCAATACTTCTTTTAAGTGAAAATACAGATGACCACTTAGCTAATTGCTTTTAACTCAGAAACTCCAGATGCTTGCATTCTACTTAAAGCAAAAGCTATTTACCTCCAAAGTGTAAAAGGTTGCTTTATATTATGGTTATTTCCAATATACTTCACACATTGTCAGAAACCTTCCCTAATTTCTCATTCTTCTGAATTACATGCATTGAGAGATAGACGGGGAATCTCATCAACCAATTACCGCCTCCTAATCCAGTCTGTTTACATTCCATTCTGCACACAGTCCCCTACACAAAACTAAACACCTGGTTTAGGGATGAGCATCATTGACAGCACCTTGTGGACCATCGAGCATCAACCTTGCCCAATGTGGGTTAGAAGCCACTCCTGAACGTCAGCTCTCTCTGATCGCCGAGCACCTCCAAAAGGTGACAGAGACATTGTTTTGATGGCGGGAATAGTGGGGACAGATCCTGCATGTCCAAACCCAACAAATTAACAGAAATACTAAACGCGGATAAAGTGCAAACGAAAATGCCAAGTTCTTTTCTTTAAGGAAAATGCTTGACCATTGGAAGGGGAGGGGAACCAGTGAGAAAAAGGGAATACGAGCCCCCACCCTTAACATATCTTCTGATCCACGCAGGAAATACGTGGAAACATCTCTTCTAAGCGGCTTCTACAAAAATGGATGTCCTGGGGTCAGGGAGAAGCACTGATCCACGAACTAAAACCACCTCTTGGTCACCTGCGTCCAAGTAGAGGAAGGTGGTTGCAGTGGGAGGGAGGTTTCAGAGGGGATCTTCACTCCCAAGTGGCACAAAGGTCACTATGGGAAGGCAGTTCATCAGACGGAAGGCAAGGGCGTCGGTGGCCCAGAAAGTCTAGGGCTTGGGCGCAGGGCAGGGGCAGAAAATGGGAGAGCGGGGAGTAAAGGGATGGGCGCTTGGCTCCCGCCACAGCTGTTAGGAGCACGATCAGGGCGGTAAGATGATCCTCCTCCGTCCCGCCCCCCAGAGCTCCCTTTACCCTCCCCCCGCCCTCAAAGACATAAACACTCACACTTACTCATGGACGCACACCTGCCCCGCGACCCGTAGGTGGCACTCTCGCGGTCAAGGGCGACTGGAGGCGCGGAGGGCAGTAAGCGGAGTCCGGGGCGCAGGTGGCCCCCGCTACGGCGCAGGTGGTCCCCGCTGCTCCGCAGGCTCACCTGAGAGGTGCCAGTGACCAGGCACCCCCCCCCCCAGGACCTGTGCGCGGTGCCCCGGCCCCCCTCGCCCCCTCGTACTCACCCAGATGATGAGGCTGTCGCACAGTGGCAGCTCAGACTGCGGAAGCGGCTGCGTCTCTTCCATGGCTGGGACAGCCGTCAACTACACCGCTGACACCAAAACCTCCCTCCTCCCCGCGCTCCGCCAGGCGCCGGCGTCGAGAACCTGCTCGCCCGCCAGGAAAGCTCGGTAGCCAGGCCCAGCGCCCGCGCCGCTCACGCGCGAAGCCTCGCGCTGCCGACGTCGCCGGCGTAACCCCCTCCTCGCCGCTGCCCCTGCCCCGCCCCGCAGTTCGCCCCCTCCCCTGTCTGGCCCTGGCCGCGCCGCTCGGCACCTGAGCCCCGCCCCCTCCCCTCCCTTTTTCTCCCCGCCGTCCTCCCACCCGTCCTTCCCACTCCGGCACACCTCTCCCCGCCGCAATGAGTGACCTGGGCGCGCACCAGTCACAAAGAAGATAGGTGCCGGAGGGGGACGGGTGGGGCGGGGAGGGGGCGGGAAGAGCGGGAATAGGTTGAGCAGGAGGGATTGCTGATTGGAGGCGCCCTCTTGGGCTTCGACCAATCAACGTGAGACAAGACAGTGCCTCCTAGAGAGCGAGCGAGAGGGTGGGAAGGGGTTTATGACCTGGCAGGTGCAGCTAGGGTGGGGGCAGTGAGTGCGCGTGCGCGATGGGGGGTTGTCGAGGCGCAGCCCCAAGGGCAGAAGCGGCCGCGGGGGCCTAAGAGTAGACAGGGCCGTCTCGGGCATCTTCCCGCCTCCTTCCTCGCCGGTAGGGCAGCTCCTGGTTACAGCTATGGAGACCCACACTCTGCTTCCACAACGTCTGCAGAAATAGATCCTACCCGTGAATAAAAACCACTCCAGATAGGGAGAGTTGATTTTCTTCTAGGCTCTCATTAGAAAAGGATATTTTAATTTGCAGATAAGGCAAAGAAATGTGTTTCCTATGGGGGAAAAATACTATAAAGCTGCTTAAATCAAATAAGCTCTCATGAGATCACAAACCATGGGCAATTTTATTTTAAATGGGGCAAAAGGTAGGAAAATGAAAAATGAAATGATCTTTTAGTTTTCAAAAAACATGGAAGATATCAATGTACAATGCTTCTTATTTTTCTTTAACGGTTGAAAACTTGTCTTTTCTGAGAATGTTCATGGGGGAGGGGGAGGTGTAAAATTGGAAACTCTCCAAGGTACTGATGTATAGCTTAGGCTATTGAAATGGGCTGGCATATTGTTAGTCTTGCTGTTGATTTCCATCACTTCACTCATTCATAAACTCATCAATTCATGCTCTGTGTAAAAATGCAGCTGGATCCTTTATATTACTGCATCTTTATACTTAGACATTGAAAGTTTAAAACCGATGGATGACTGCAATTAAAAGGCCCCCAATATAAATCAGTCTCATTCTAAAAATACAGTACATGCATTTGCTATTGAGTCCCTTAACATTATTCCAGAACTTTCTTACCCTGTGTGGAGTATTTTATACTTCTGGACACTAGCAACATTAGTAATATGACAATGAAAAGTAAAAGATCTAAGAATTGAAGACTTTGTCTGAGTCTTTACTCCTCACTGGCAATGATGACAGCTTTCTCCTCTGGAACCCAACCACCACATTCCTGAAATAATGCTAATGACGCTAACCTGCCCTGCATACCTCACAGAGGCAAAAATGATAACGGATGTGGAAGATTTTTTATGAATTAAAAACTCCTTTGCAAATATGAGTTACTGCAATCATATATGCTTAGAAGTGTATGAGAACACTTACTACTAAGAGCCACAGCTGATTAAACTACTTGAAGTATTTAAGAAGAGTAACTGAGGGGCAACTGAGTTATCCTTCTGGGCTCTATACAAGCAGAGAATAGATCCTTCGGGAAGGATGCCCAGTTGTCCTCATGATACTAGATCTAATGGGAAAATATGTGAAGGACATGATTGTGAATTCAGAGAAGAAGAAATACAAATATTGCAAACAAATATGAAAAGTTAGAAAAGTGCAAAACATGAATCATTGAAATAAAACAACACAAAATAATGTTGAAAAGAGTAAAGTACACTTTCATATACAACTGGAACAAGCATTTTAGAATATTTTTCTAAGTTTTTAATTATAAAGTTAGCTTGCATTACATTATACCAGGAAAAAAAAGATATTAAAGAAATGCCTGATACAATATAGGCTGTTATTTTCCAACTTTTGGCATTCATTTCTATAAGTCAGCATCCATATTTGGAGAATTGAATAAAACTAACTAACTTTTAAGCACTAGCCATGGAATTATAAATTGACACAATCTTTCTGAAAAGTTTTTGAGAATAGATATCAAGAATCTTTAAAACGTTCAAAGCCTTTAAGTCAATTTTACTTCCAGAATCTATTCAAAGAAAATAATCAGATGCCAACAAAGTTGTTGATTGCAGTGCTATTTATCAAAGCAAAAAAAGAAACAGCCATTAAATGTCTGAAAGAGGAATGATTAACTACATTATGATATATCCATACAATAAAATATATTGTAGTTCTTAAATTATTTTGAAAGAAGTTTAATTACTCAGGAAAATGCTTACAAAATAATATTAAAATTAAAAAGTAATGATACAAATCTGTACATATAGTATGGGATTTCTCTCTCTCTCTCTCTCTCTCTGTATATATATAAACACATATCTGTGTATGCATGTGTGTGTATATATGTATGTATATACACACACAGAGAGGAGAGACTAAAGGAAATAAACAAAAATGTGAATAGTAATAATGATAATATCTAGGTTTTGGAATAATTGGTAAGTTTTACATTCTTTGTACTTTACAATGATTTTGAAAATTTCTATAGTGATCTTATCATCTGTAAACTCGAATAATACTTGTATATTTCTGCACATTTCTATATTGCTTAGGGATTTTTTTGGTGGTAAGTGGGTGAGATCAAACCTGGTAACTATAAAGAAAACAATGTTATTGCAAGTGTAGAAAATCTCACAGATTCGGAGAAAAATCTGAAGAACTACGCATGGGAAAGGGCAGGTCCCAGGGCAGCTCATCAGATCTAGGTAGCAAAAATTATAAGAAGTCTTTTCAGGAGAGCACCACCCAGATGAATATGATAAAATGGTTGCAAGTCTTTCTGAGTCATTCTGTTCAAGATTCAAGTTGCAGGAAGGGCATCTGATGGGTCTATCAGGGATATGTGTCCAACCTTTTGCCAGAAAAGGACAAAGGACCTCGACTGGCTGCCCCACCAGGACTGCAGACCCAAGTTGAAATCATGGGGTGGTTGCCCCATGTGGATGGAGTAGGGGAGTTGGATGACTACAGACAAAAACAAAAACAGCAATTCTCTCCACATTTTCTCATATCGTTGCTGTGAAGACCAAACGCATATAAAATGCCTAACAGAATTCCTAGCTCATAATAGTTGCTCAATCTATTTTAACTATTATTTACACTGTGTGTATGTCTTAAGGTGTGTGTGTGTGGGTGTGTGTTTGCACTCATGAAAAAAACTTAAAGAAGATATATTAAAATGTTTGTAGAGGTTATTCACTGTGATTATTTTTTTTTATTTTCCTATTTTACCAAAATGAACTAATATTACCTTTTTAAAATAAACCAAAAAATTTTTAAGAGAAAGACTAGGTCAGGATGAGATTTTAAGCTCTGAATTGGACTCTAAGTGGATGGATACATGATAAAAGGAGAAAATCCCTGATTAAGTACCTTAAAAAGAATTGTAGTAGGCTCTCTTGCAAAGAGGAAATCTATGTCTTGCACACACAAGCCATGGAGTGAAAAAATGGAGAAGTCTAAGGTTTTCTCTGCTGATATGTAGATACCCTGAATGGCTGAGGGTGTTCACCAGCTAGAAGAAAACCCTGGCCTGGACAGGCCTGGAACTAGACATTCAAAAAGAGCAGCCATTCTAGCAGAGTCACCGTATCAGCAGCAGACAATCCAGTGGACCTCGCCAGCAAAGCATTCATTCCTGAAGCATTCCCCCACACAGAAGATCCAACATCCGATCAGCATCGAGATCCACCGTCAGTTAAATGCAACAGGAGACATTTCTAGACTGTAACAGTTTTCAGAATCTGGGAGATATTTTGGAATAAGAATGCCCAGGCCCTGGGAAAGGGGATTTACAAGCCCTAGGTAGGGAAGAGAGATGATGACAAAAATTGACATTTTAAAACAGCTTCTAGGGCTTCCCTGGTGGCGCAGTGGCTGAGAATCTGCCTGCCAATGCAGGAGACACGGGTTCGAGCCCTGGTCTGGGAAGATCCCACATGCCGCGGAGCAACGGGGCCCGTGAGCCACAACTACTGAGCCTGCGCGTCTGGAGCCTGTGCTCCGCAACAAGAGAGGCCGCGACAGTGAGAGGCCCGCGCACCGCGATGAAGAGTGGCCCCCGCTCGCCGCAACTAGAGAAAGCCCTCGCACAGAAACGAAGACCTAACAGAGCCAAATAAATAAATAAATAATAAAGTTCTGAAGCATTAAAAAAAAAAAACACACACACAATGTACTTACATTTAAAAAAATAATAAAATAAAATAAAACAGCTTCTAGTTCTCAGGCCTGTGATCACAGTCAGTGCAAGCGCCTAGCTCTGTTAAATACTGTACTGGGTTTAGGGAAGCAAGACCAATCCCAAACACTAACCATGGGTGAGTTTTAGCCTTTGATAAAGAGACAATCTTGGGCAGAATTGACTTGGGCACTCAGTAGATCTGAATTTTTAGGTGATGGGGTTAGGACAAACTTCATCCCCACAGGTATTTTCAGCCCTGGTGACTACTGAGAAAGAAACTGGAGAAAGGGGATCAAGGATGTGGACTACTTCCCACTGTGTATAAAAGGGAATACTTCACCCTGGCCAGGAACTCACTCCTGTTATGAAATTAATGTTCATTTGGAGACTGTACATGACACTGAGAATGTTGCTTCTGGGGCTTTTATACACTTACATGATTTTATATCACTTAATGATACTGCTTTTTAATGCATTTTAGTTCAGTATTTACAAGTGATGTTATTACTAACCTGTTGGGTTGCCCAAAAAGAGATTATTCTAGGGTTTCGATGAAGAAGTTCAAGCCAAGTGCAAGTTCAAATTAAGGGTGAAGTCATCTCTGTCACTGATGAATGTACATCTACAATGCAAGGGATTTTAAATTTATACTATAAGAAAAAATTGCAAGAAGTGACTCCGAGATGGAGATTAGCATGCAAAAGGTTTATTAAGAAGTGCTCTTGGGAATAACAGCCATGGAAGGGAAGGAAAGGAAGCAGAAGTGCTCAGAGGGAGAAAGAAGGAAGGCTGTGATGCAGTCCTACTGAAAGTCCCAACCAACCCCTGGGGAGCTCTGAAGCTGGAATGACCCTTCTGAGTTGTCTGAGTTTGAATGAAGGGGGCTTGATCCTTATGCCACCATGTTGATGAGTCCTTGGATGTGGACTATCGTGGAAAGGTGGCATGACAGCCTAGGCAATTCACAAAGGCTGATGGCTGTCTGCCAACAGCACTCCCACATGTTGGGATCTGGGTATCACATCACAGTATCATCTGAACAGCAGTAATGCCCACAGTCATTTAGGTAGAGGTGGGGGTACCATCACTCAGAACGGTAAAGCATGGTTCAGAAAAAGCATGGACAGGTAACCTTAACTGGGGCAATAGTATCATAACCACAAAGTTAAAATAGTCACATAGGAAGCATGTTGGTATTCTTGGTTCTTGCATTGAGAAGGCACCAAAATGGAAAGGGATCGTAGCCACAGTTATAATTTCATGTAGGGGCTTGGTGTCAAATCACTAAACAAATGCTGCCTTAGAGAATTTAAAACTGGAGTGCCTGGGGAAACAAAAGTTATGAAAGATAAATCACAACATAGGGTGATATTATCAATTGCATTTTACACTGATGGGAAGGAATGATTAGTTTGCCATTTATTGAGTGAAAATAAATATAACTATTTCATTTATTAAGCGTATTTAAACTCACTCCAAAGCTCTAAGTCAAATAAAATTGGACCAGATTATTTTATCTTGTCCTAAGGAACTCAGATGAGAAAAAAATGTAATAGCAAGGTATATGGTCTCAAAAGCTATGCTTTCAAAAACATAAAAACAACAGGTAGCAAAAATAAACATTTAGTAAAATGTACTGATGATGTAACCAACCTAAAGTATCACTTAGACATATAAATCCTGTACTTTCTAGCTCAGCTTATTTAAGTGAATTACAAGACATGTCATCATTTTACACTCTGTTAGAAGAGATGATCCATATGCCTCCTTCTGTTGGTGACCTGTTTCTTCTATACAAAAATCCTTCTAATCCATGTAAGCAGATTTTTAAAATAAAATCTAAACACTGACACATAGTGGCTAATCACTTAATCCACAGATGTTTGTCTCTAAAAAGCAAGCAAAATCTAACTTTACAGTATAACTACCCAAGGTACCTCCTATTGTTTTCAAGGGTATTGAAAATAAATATTTTAAAATAAGAAGTTCTTTAATTTACATTATATAAATGGAAAGTGAATAAAATCACATTCATGAGACAAGGTTCGCAGAAATAATAATAAGAGCATGATTTCTAAGAATGACAGGGGTCACTGTGCTAGAGATACTGCTTATATTTTATTATAGCTTGAGAAAACTATACTTGAAACCATTGTGGCTAAACATGGTATTCTGAAACCTCCACACATATATCAGTTGAAAATACAGGAAGTGATTTTTGCCTGAGGAAATGTATCTTCCTCACTCTCCATGTGTTAGATCATATAACTTTATAGAATTTAATACATCTTAAGATACCAAAATGCTAAAAGGAAGAAATTTATCAGATCATTTAAGGACAGAAGAAGGGGGGAGCTATCTAGCCATAAAAAGTTGGGCTGTAAAAACAAAGACAGAAATGCCAGGAAAGATGTGAGATGGGTTTGTTAATATGAGCAGTTGTAGGAAATACCTAGAAGTCCAGTTATGGTTAAAAAATTTTTTGAAATGATTTAACCAAATAAATAAATACTGTGTTATATGATTTGGAAATATTTTCCAGATATCCGCAAAACAAAAGAAAACAAACATTAATTAAAAAACTGATCAGGGCTTAGCCTTAGAGAGAAAAGAGAGAAGCTGCACATTTCATTAACGTATGGGACTTCACGCTGCAACAGTGTTTTGTATGAACATGATTGGTAACCATGAAGATATCCAGTCCTGAGGCCATAAAGACCTACGACAACAATAGCAACAATAGTAACAGCTAAAATTTATGGAGTACTTATTAGGTGCTAAGCTCTATTCTAAGTGCTTCATCTTTGCTAATTCATTATCCTCAACAAACTGACAAGGTAGGTAACACTTTTAATCTTTATTTTATAGATGAAGAAACTGATCATATAATGAATAAATTGCATACTTCAGAAAATCTCTTTTCAAATGTAAAGAGGAGAATTTTCCTAGTGGAGATCAGAACCACTTTTTTAAGCTTTATTGAAGTATAATTGATATACAAACATTTACACACATTTAATATATGCATATTGATGAGTTTGACCATCTGTGTATACTCATGATGCCATCACCATAATCAAAGTTCTAAACTCAGCCATCACCTCCAAAAATTGTGTTCTTTTGTGTGTGTGTGTGTGTGTTTTGTGGTTAGAACTGATTTTTTAAAAGACAATCATTACAAAATAAAATATAGCATGTACAGTTCTTCAGTCATTGTTTCTGTACTTTCCCTTGCTACTGAAATATTTCTTCAGGCAGTCAAGATTCTTTTTGTTTAACACTGTGAAGCAAGCGAAGCCATCATGTCTAGATGAGTGAAATTAATTGTCGCTGTTAGAGAATCTGCTGAGTGAAGGCTAGTGACTAAAACACATGACTGAGAGACCTTGAATGGATGAAGATTTTGACATTTTTTATCTGAAGATGAGCTGGACCTGTTATTTCAAATACAATTTTTCTTATAAACTTCACATGATTTTTCTGAGGAATAATTAAGTTGACAATTTGGACTGAATAACTGGCCTACTCTTGGGGGTGTATTTTTTTTATGTTCAAATTGGTTTTTAGGCTATAGTTGCCACATTCTCTCTCTCTCTCCATATATATATTTCAATAGAACAAAAAAAAATTACCCTTTACCCTTAAATCTTCTAAGAATAAGGGCATTCTCTTACATAACCACATATATAATTATCACACTTGGGAAATTTAACATTGATAAAATATTATTATTAAATATGCAATCCTTCTTTAAATTTAACTAATTGTCCCCAATTATTTTCCCCACTCTGGAATCCAAAAATCAAGAAATCAAGGACCATGCGTTGTGCTTATTGCCAAGTTGCTTTAGGCTCCTCTAATCTAGGTCAGTTCCCCAGCCTGTGTGTGTGTGTGTGTGTGTGTGTGTGTGTGTGTGTGTGTGATTTCATGACAGCAACATTTTTGAATAGTCCAGTCCAGTAAGATTTGTCAGGTTGTCTCTTCATGACCAGATTTGGTTTAACCATTTTTAGCAGAGATTATATAGGAGCTCTGTGTCGCCTTGGCAGGAATATGACATTAGATTGTCTGCTTATGGGAGATGTTAGATTTTATAGTTTAGTCAGATAGTGTCCACCAGATTTCTCCATTGTAAAGATGTTTTCCATTGTAATTACTTAGTAATTTGAGACTGTGTGAATATATGGTTCCCCAAAAGTTTGTCACCCAGTGCTTTCTTCTATTGTTAATTATTGCCTAAATTAATTATTATCATGGTGGTCACAAAATGGTGCTTTTCTACTTCCATTATTCTTTTTACATCTATTAGCTGACATTATTCTGTTAAAAAAAAAAGACTTTTCCTCTTATCTCCATATCCACCTTCTATTTTTAAAGTATAAATATGGACTCATAAACGTGTTTTTATTCAATATGATATAATAAATTCTTGCCACTATTTTTTTTAATCATTAAACTGTCCCAAGTTCAGCCAATGGGAACCCCTTCAAGTTGGCTTCTGAGTCATTTCTGCATACTTCTACTGTTTTTTAAGCTCTTCCATACACAAGATGTTCCAGGTTCCCTTTGTATTGTACTTTCCTGTCCCTATCTTGACACCAGTCATTTCTCAAAGAAGCCCTGGCTCCATTTTATGGGGAATGGTGTTTAGTAAGGCTGAATTTCTATGACCAAAGCAGGTTACATTTCCTAATTATAACTTCATTCCTTGGACATTGGATTTTAGTTCTGTGTTAAAATAATAACATCCCTGTAAAAACTAAAATATTGAACCTAATAGCCATTTACACTTCAGGGTGAAAGTATTTATCAGCTCGTATATTTTATAAGGGATTGGAGGCAGAGAGAATGAGGACTCTGGACAATGTGAAAGGGGGGGCGGGGGCAGTGGAGAAGTGAGACGGGTCCATGGATGGAAAGAAAGCTAACATCAATTTCTTCTATTCCGGGCACCATCACGTACACAATTTAAATTAATCCTTACAACAATCCTTAGTTTTGCAAATGAGGAAGTAACTTCTTCAAAGTTGCAATACGTATGGCAGATAGCCCAGAACTAAAACCCTTTTTGTTTGGCCCCAAAAGCCTCATCTGTGCCTTCTACTATCCCATTCTGTTCCCCAAGCCAAGCAAGGAGGTCTGTGAGCTAAAAGGACAAGTACCACCCACTTCAAGTCTCGAGAATAGCAAACTATGGTCATGCTGCTTTCCCTGCTCCACTTGAGTTTTTCATTGTGACTTGCATGCAGAGCTACCCTCACAAGTATTGTCCTTCAGTTGAGAATAAGGTTCAAACATTTCTCTCTACTGCTCAGGAAGTCTGTGGGAAATAATTCTATTTCATTTGCTTTCAGTGTTGATTCAAAAAGAACAGATAGGCATCTCAAACTGAATGCTGTCTCAGTTGGATTATTCATTACAAGTACTGCCTGTTGCCACAAGTTGGTGCTAGTGGTGGGAAAGCTTGTTGTAGGCTTGTCAGAGATAACTGAGGCAAGTTGCCTGAAAAACAAGGTCACGTACAAAGCCCAGAAGAACATGTTTTTCTCCCCTTCTTATTATTGCCATGGTCAAGTTTCTGAACTCTCTTGGTTCTCAGTTTTCTCACTGTAAATGGGGATAATAATAGCTTGCATACCTGAAGGAAGGAGGCAGGATATCTAGGACATCAACAACCACCTATTAAGTATCTTCTATAGACAGAACATTTCCTTTGACACTGGAAATGTGCAAAAGTATACAGCAGAGTGTCTACCCCTTACTATGCTTGCCATCTAATTGGGGGTGCTGAACTTGCCTATAAAAAAAGGCAAATCAATTTTGTAACACACCATGTGAGTGTCAAAGACGAGAGAAATGATTAATTACCAAGGACATTATAAGCTTCCCAATTTAAAATAATAAAAAAATACAACTTTCTCTTTTTTCTACCAATGTTTTAGAAATGAAAATAAGAAACAAGGAAAGAAGGGGCAAAGGAACAATGGAACAAATGAAGAGAGGGAGAAGGGAAAGGAAAAAACACAAGAGGAGCAATAATGGTAACAACATAGGTAAATAAAAAGTCAATATTAATGTATTTTTACTTTGTAACTACTTGTTTTCCCTATATGATTTAAAGAAAATGGCATAAAATAATAATTATAAGTCTATTTTGATGGGTACACAAAGTATAAAAAGTAATTTGTGACAATAACATAAAGGGAGGGATGGAATTGTACAGGAACAAACATTTTGTACATAACTGAAGCTAAGCTGATACTAATTCAAACTAAATTGTTATGAATTAAAATGCTAATTGTAATCTCTAGGGCAACCACTAAGAAAATAACTTAAAAATGTGCAGGAAAAAATGAGAAAGGAATCCAAATGGAATACTAAAAAATACATATTGAACACGAAAGAAGGCAGTAATGGAGGAATTGAGGAACAAGAAAAGATATAAGACATATAAACAGCCTATACAAAATAGAAGTCCTTCCTTATCTGTAATTACATTACAGGTAAATGAAATTAAAACCTCAATCAAAAGGCAAAAAAATGGCAGAATGGATTAAAAAACATGATTCAACCATACTATATCTACAAGAGACTCACTTTAGATTCAAAGGTAAGCTAGGTTGAAAATTAAGAGATGTGAAAAAATATTCCATGCAGACACTAATCAAAACATGCTGGATTGTCTATATTAATATCAGACAAAATAGAGTTTAAGGAAAATTGTTATAAAAGACAAAAAGGTTATTACATAGTGATAAAAGCATAATCCATCAAGAAGATATATTAAGTATAGACACATAAACAGAGCCCCCAAATATATGAAGCAAAAACTAACAATTAAAGGGCTGAACAGTAATAGTAGGACATTATATATATACATACCCCACTTTCAATAATGGATAGAACAACTACACAGAAATCAGCAAGAAAACAGAAGACTTGAATAACATTATAAGCCAACTGGATCTAAGAGACATATATAGAACACACCACCCAACGGCAGCAGAATACACTTTTTTCTCAAGTGCATATGGAACATTCTCCAGGAAAGACCATATGTTAGGCCACAAAATAAATTTCAATACATTTAAAAAGGCTGAAACCATACAAAACATTTTTTCTGACCACCATGAAATAAAATGAGAAATCACTATAAAAGTCCAGAAGAAAACATAGAAGAAATGCTCATGACATTGGGTTTGGCAATGATTCTTGCATAACACACCAAAAAGCACAAGCAACAAAAGCTAAATTACATATGTAATTACACTAAAAATCTGCACAGTGAAGGAAACAATCAACAGAATGAACAGACAAACTAAGAGTGGGAAAAAATATTTTAAAACCATATATCTTATAAAAGATTAATATCCAAAGTATATAAGGAACCCCTACAACTCAACAGCCAAAAAAACAAAAAACAAAAAAAAGATTAAAAAATGGGCAAAGAACTTGAATTAACATTTCTCTAAAGACACACAAGTGGCCAATAGGTATATGAAAAGATGGTCAGCATCACTAATCACCAGGGAAATGCAAATCAAAACCACAATTAGATATCACTCACACCTGTTAGGATAGCTATTATATATATATTTAAAAGGTAACAGGTGTTGGTGAGGATGTGGAGAACTTGGAACCCTTGTACACTTTTGGTAGATGTAAAATGTAAAAGGGTGAAGTCTCTATGGAAAACAGTATGGGGTTTCTTCAAACAATTAAAATTAGACTTACCATATGATCTAGCAATCCTACTTTGAGGTATATATCCAAAAGAATTGGAATCAGGATCTCTACAAGATATATGCATTCCCATGTTCACTGAAGCATTAATGACAATAACCAACATATAGAAACAACCTAAATATCCATTAACAAATGAATGAATAAAGAAAATGTGGTATATACATACAATGGAATATTGTTCAGCCTTAAAAAAGAAGGAAATCCTGCCATATGTGACAACATGGATAAACCTGGAGGACACTATGCTAAGTGAAGTAACCCAGTCACGGAAAAATAAATGCTGCCTGATTTCACCTATATGAGGTATCCAAAACTGTCAATCTCATAGAAACAGAGAATAGAATTGTGGTTGCCAGGGGCTGGAGGGAGGGAAAATGGGGTGGCACTGTTCAACAGGTATAAAGTTTCAGTTACGTCACATGAAAAACTTCTAGAGGTCTGCTGTACAACACTCTGCCTATAGTTAACCTATAATAATACTGTATTGTACACTTAAAGTTTGTTAACAGAGTAGATCTCATGTTTAGTGCTCTTCAATACACACACACACAAAAACCTTTTTAAAGACAGAAGAAAGAAAGAAAGAAAGAAAGAAAGAAAGAAAGAAAGAAAGAAAGAAAGAAAGAAAGAAAGAAAGAAAGAAAGAAAGAAAGAAAGGAAAAGAAAGAAGGGAAGGAAGGAAGGGAGGAAGGAAGGAAGGAAGAAATGGAAGGAAAGAAGAGAGGGAAGGAGGCAGGGAGGAAGATAACAAACAGGAGAACTGCCAAATTCACAAATATGTGGAAATTAAACAACACACTCTCAACCAATGGGTCAAAAAAGAAATCACAAGAAATTAGAAGATACTGTGAGATGAATGAAAAAGAAAACACAACACACCAACACTTATGGGATGCAGTTAAAGCAGCTCTTGGAGGGAAATTTATGGTTCTAACATGTCTACATTAAGAAAAAAGAAAAACCTTATATCAATAATCTAAACTTCCTAAGAAACTAGCAAAGAAAAATCCAAACTAGCAAACTAAATCCAAAGCAAGTAGAAGGAAAGAAATAATGAAGATTTGAGTACAGATAAATGAAATAGAAAATAGAAAAATAGGATAAATGAAATAAAAGCTGGTTCTTTGAAAAGATCAACAAAATTACCAAACCTTTAGATCTACTAATCAAGAAAAAAGATTCAAGTCACTAAAATAAAAAATGAAATGGAGATTTACTGTTGAGCTTATAGAAATAAAAATGGTTATAAGAGAACGCTGTAAACATTTGTGTATCAACAAATTAGATAATCTAGATGAAATGATCAATTACTCAAAACACACAAACTACCAAAACTGAATCAAGAAGAAACAGAAAATCTGAATAGACCTAATTATTTTGATCAATAATCAAAAGCCTCGGGGCTTCCCTGGTGGCGCAGTGGTTGAGAATCTGCCTGCCAATGCAGGGGACACGGGTTCGGGCCCTGGTCTGGGAGGATCCCACATGCCGCGGACCAACTAGGCCCATGAGCCGCAATTGCTGAGCCTGCGCGTCTGGAGCCTGTGCTCTGCAACAAGGGAGGCCGTGATAGTGAGAGGCCCGCGCACCGCGATGAGGAGTGGCCCCCGCTTGCCGCAACTAGAGAGAGCCCTTGCACAGAAACGAAGACCCAACACAGCCATAAATAAATAAATAAATAAATAAATAAATAAATAAATAAATAAACAAATAAAATTTTAAAAAAATAAATAAATAATCAAAAGCCTCCAAAAAAGAACAACTCAGGACTGCGTGGCTTCACTGGTAGAGTCTACCAAGTGTTTCAAGAAATAACACCAATCCTTCTCAAACTCTTCCAAAAAACAGAAGAGGAGGGAACACTTCCTAACTCATTCTATGAGGTCAGCATTACTCTGATATCAAAACCAAACAAAGACATTACAAGAAAAGAAAACTATAGGCCAATATCCCTTATGAATATAGATGCAAAAATACTCATCAAAATATCATCAAAACAAATCCAAGAGCATATTAAAAGGATTACACCCCATAACAAAGTGTGATTTTTATCCCAGGAATGCAAGGGTGGTTTAACATATGAAAAGCAATCAGTATATTACATCATATTAGAAAAAAAAAGAAAAAAACCCTCACAGTCATTTCAATTCATGCAGAAAAGGCATTTGACAAAGTTAAAAATTCAACAATCTTTCATGATAAAATTATTCAGAAAACTAGGAGTAAAAGGCAACTTCCTCAACATGATAAAAGCCATGTATAAAAACCCCATTCAGTGTGAAAGAATGAAAGCTTTCCCCCCAAGAACAGAAATAAGATGAGAATGTCCGCTTTTGTCACTTCTATTCAACGTGATACTGGAAGCTCTAGCCAGGGCAACAAGTCCAGAAAAAGAAAGAAAAGGCCTCCAAATTGAAAAGGAACAGGCAAAACTATCTGTATTCACAGATGATATGAATATATATACAATCTACATATATTTATACATACACATACACACACACACACACACACACACATATATATATATATCACAGAGCTAATAAAGGAATTCAGCAAAGTTGCAGGAAACAAGATCAACATATAAAAATCTTATAGTAATATTTCTATACACCAGCAATGAGCAATCTGAAAAAAACAGAACAATTCCATTTAAAATCAAAATGAATAAAATAGTAATAAATTTAACTAAGGAGGAGTAAGACTCGTACACAGAAGACAACAAAACATTGCTCAAAGAAATTAAAGAAGACCTAAATAAATGGAAGGGCATTCCATGTTCATAGATTGGAAGACTTAATATTGTTAAGAGGCAATACTCCTCAAATTGATCTACAGATTCAATGCAATCTCTATCAAAATTCTAACTGCCTTTGTGAAGAATGGACAAGCTGATTACATCCCTTGCATGTAGTTGCAAGGGATACCAAATATCCAAAATTTTGAAAAAGAACAAAATTCTTCATACTTCTCTATTTCAAAACTTACTACAAAGCTACAGTAATCAAAACACTGTGGTGCTGGCATGAGGACACACATATAGATCAATGGAATATAATTCAGAATCCAGGAATAAACCCAGACATCTATAAGGTACCAAGAACATTCAATGGGGGAAAGAATAGTCTTTTCAACAAATGGTACTGGGACAACTGGATATCCACACACAAAAGAAGGAATTTGGATATCTACCTCAACCATATACAAAAATTAATTCAAAATAAATCAAAAGACCTAAATGTAAGAGCTAAAACTCTACAACTCTTGGAAGGAAACACAGGTGTACATCTTCATGACCTTGGATTAGGCAATGGTTTCTTAAACATGATATCAAAATCATAGGCAAAAAAAGAAAAAAAATAGATAACTTGGTCTTTATAAAAATTTAAAAGAGCACTTTCGTTCATCAAAGGACACTGTCATTTAAATAAAAACAACTACAGAATGGGAGAAAATATTTGCATATCATCTATCTGTTAAGAGACTTGTCTGCAGAATATATAAATAACTTACAATGCAACAACAAGAAGATCAAACAATCCAATTTAAAAATGGGCAAAGGATCTGAATAGACTTTTTTCCAAAGAAGGTATTTTAATGGTCAATAAGCACATATAAAGATGCTCAAAATCATCAGTCACTAGGGAAATACAAATGAAAACCACAATGAGATACCACTTCACCCCCACTGCGGTGGCTACAAGCAAAACCAAACCAAACCAAACCAAACCGAATCAAACCAAACCAAACCAAACCAAACCAACAAACAAACAGAAAATAACAAGTGTCTGTGAGGTGTGAAGAAATTAAAACACCTATACATTGCTGGTAATAATGTAAAATGGTGCATCCACAATGGAAAATGCAGCTTGGTAGTTCCTCAAAAAGTTAAATTATTGAGTTAGCATAAGACCCAGCAATTCCATTTATAGATATGTACCCAGAAAAATTTAAAACAGGTGTTTAAATGAAGACTTGTATGTGAATGTTCATAGCAACACTATTCACAACAGCCAAAAGGTAGTAACAACTCAGTGTCCACCAACTGATAAACGGATAAACAAAACGTGGTATTTGTGTACCTTGAATGTTATTTAGCCATAAAAAGGAATGAAGTACTGATTCATGTTACTATTTAGATGAACCTTGAAAACGCTTTGCTAAGTGAAGGAAGCCAGACACAAAGGCCACATATTCTATGACTGTATTTATATGAACTGTCCAGAACAGACAAATCCATGGGAACAGAAAGCAGATTAGTGGTTGCCAGGTGCTGGAGGGGAAGGGGAAGGCCCAGTGACTTCTCAGTGGGCACAGCCGTTCTTTGTAGGATAATGAAGATACTGTAGGATTAGATAGCGGTAATGCTTGTAAAACATTGTGAATTTATAAACACCACTGAATTGTACAGTTTAAAATGATGAAAAGGATGAATTTTATGTTATGCGAATTTTTTTTTTTTTTTTTTAAACCACATGGTGTCTTTAAATTTATTTATTTATTTATTTTTGGCTGTGTTGGGTCTTCGTTTCTGTGCGAGGGCTTTCTCTAGTTGCGGCGAGCGGGGGCCACTCTTCATCGCGGTGCGCGGGCCTCTCACTATCGCGGCCTCTCGTGTTGCGGAGCACAGGCTCCAGACGCGCAGGCTCAGTAGCTGTGGCTCACGGGCCCAGCCGCTCCGCGGCATGTGGGATCTTCCCAGACCAGGGCTCGAACCCGCGTCCCCTGCATTGGCAGGCAGATTCTCAACCACTGCGCCACCAGGGAAGCCCCTGTTACGCGAATTTTACCTCAATTAAAATAATACTGGAGAAGAGATAAAGCACTTAATGATTCTTATTTTATGCCCAGCCTTATCCTAGGCTTTTTCCATCTGTTTTCTTGTCAATCCAAGTGGACCATAAATTCATTTGTTCATAAGTAAGTCATGACCTAAATGACAAGAATTTCCCAGCTGGAACTAAAACTTTAGAATTTGTTCTGATTCTACCTCCTCTGTGAAGCATTCCCTTAACTCTCCTAAGACAAAAAAAAAAAAATTGCCTACATATTACAGAACGCTTCTCTACCTTCTTCCAGCTTCTGACATTTGCACACGTTATGCCTTGGCTTTATTTTTACATGTGTTTTCTTTTACCATATAACATGTTTGTTACCTGGTTTCTGAGCTCCTCAAGATCAGGACTGGTCCTTTTTGTTTACAGTTCTGTGCTCAGCACATAGTACATGCTCAATGAAGGTTTTTCACGGGCCAGCTGGAGTCACATATTTGGTTCCTGTAAATATACTACATTAATGGCTCCTAAAATAGCCATGCCTGCTTGACTTGCCTGTGCAACACTCAGCATCCATTTCCCAGAACGAAACTAGGTCACATCTGGGACGCATGAACAGTTTTAAGAAAAGTTCCATCTAAAACTCAAAACCCTTCAGTGTATATCAAATATAATCAAGCTGATGATGCCAAAAAACTGTAAGGGATTAAAACTTCATTTCATTATTACATTTTTGGTCTTTTACTTCATTTAATAAGTTTTATAGCAACAGAACGATTTGCACATGTTGGAAATCAAAACAGGATGAAAATGACGAAAAGAAAAGCAAAACATTTCACTTTATGCTTCTTTTTCTCTGTTTGTGAGTTCTCCCCTGCGCTGTGGTTATTTTGTACAAGGTCTGTCTTTTTGGTTATGGGGACAACTTGTGCACAAAAGATCTAAGACATCTCTGCCCTCCTGTAAAAATGTGTGTCAACAGAGAAAAAAATAGATCTCTATCAATAAAGAGGATCTGAGGATGTGAGCCTCTCCTGACCGCAGTAACATGTCGGATGCTTCAGTAGGGAAGCACTTGGAAGTACCTGCCTTTGGTGGTTTCTAGGGGCAACGGCAGAATCTGCTGGGTGCCCACAAACCTTTGGTTGTCCCTGTGCCGGAACATAGTTCATGGGTTCTTGTTACTTTCTCTTTTATTTGTGATTCTTAAAGTATCTTTTTTTGTGTGAAAAGGAGGCAAAATACTTCCGTTCTGATAGCACATCCTTGGAAAATCGTAAATCGTTCCAAAATGGAATGGCACAAGAGCACAGTAGGCATTCCATTAATTCTATTATGCCCACTCACCTCCACTCTTCCCCCAGGTACCTAAAATGGCACAAAGAAAATTCACATACTCGCTCTCTGCTGCACCATTTCCCTTTGAATTTTTTTTTGAAACCTAGAACAGGATTTTACATCTTCATAAATGCTAGCATTTTGTTGTTGTTGCTCAGGCTAAACGGGCCGATTAATCCTGATTCTTTCTCTTTCTTCTGTTGACATTCCATATTGGAGAAAGGAGGTCATCTGATGGAAAGGATCTGAGTCCTGTGTCTCAAATTCTGGTGAAATCTGTTCTCCCTTATCCTGTCTCAGACCCCTTACTTCAGATTTATCAGCATTTATTGAATATCTGTGATAAATAGTGACTGGTTCTCTGCTTGGCTATAGTAGGGGCTCAAAAATCGACTCTATTCCCATCTCCCTCCCATTTGTTATAAATATTCATTGTCTCAGTCAGGGCCATGGCCAGAAACAGAAAACATGCTCACATTGGATTCTGATGAGAATTAAATGCAGAGACAGTTCACGGAAGTATGAATGGAGTTGGGGAGACCAAAAAGTGATCCTGAGGCACCCAGAGATAGCAACGTCAAGTAGCTGTTACTCTTTAGGCCTAAAGAAGCAAGGGGAGGCCACAGTATCATGGAGCTTGGTGAGAGCTGGTGCTCTGGAAGGCTGCTGCCCATAAGGGCTACAGTCATAAAGGGACCAGCTACCATTAGACTCTCGGCATTGAAGAGGTGGGGAGAGGTTACTCCTTGTTGGCTGAACTGAACAGGAAGCCAGAGGGCAAAGGGAGCCTGGCTGATGCAGTCTGCAGGGCAGAGAAGTGAGGGGCATGGATCTAGGTGACCAAATGAAAAACAAAGAGCATGCTCACTTCATAATTTAACTTCAGAGCAATTCATGAAGCAGCATTATTATCCAAATTTTACAAATGACGACACTGAGGCAGTCAAGTTTAAACAACTTGCTGAAGGTCACGTGGCTACTAAGTGGCAGCCTTTGGATTTAAATTCACGTCTTCTAGTTCCACACCTATTCTTTTATACCAAAATGTCTGTCTTACACTTTACATTACATGACCAACCTTATATTTTTGACAATGTGAACCTTGTAAATGATTATGACTTCCATATTTAATTTGGCTGTTAGGAAATTCAGAGTCAAATGTTAAGCCCCCATTGCTAAGTGTGCAGGATTTTGTGGCTTGCATTTCTCAGTGGCCTTCACTTACCGTTTTGATCTTATTTTCCTTTTGCTCTGAGTTTTAAAATCTTTTTATATTACAGATATTTTCTTCTGTGTCTTTTTGAAGAGGTGAAGGATAAACAAATGAATAAATGAGTAGCTAGTATCTGTGTAAACTTTGACCTGTGCTTGATCAGCCTTTCTCCTAATACAGACTACCACTGTATAGGGACCGCTAACCCTCACCTCCACCCTCAAACACACACATCCATGATATTTGCTTCAGAGCTGGCTTTATCATCACAGCCTTTTTCAACAAACTACCCCCAGCAGCCACTACCCATCAATTAATATGGGCAGGGGAGTTGAAACCTATTTGCTATGCCTGGTATAATATGACCAGTAAATTAACCGATAAATCTACGGGGTCTATAATATGGAAATGCCCTATGGAGAGAGTAGCTTCTTTTTTTTTAAAATTTATTTATTTATACAGCATGGAGAGAGTAGCTTTTATGTTTAATCGCAGACATCCTGAAGGCCTTTTACTTAAGCTCATTGTATGTGATGTGCATCATTATAGTCTGACCGCTTCCCATACTTAAGTAAAAGGCAAGATGAGCAATATGGGAGTGCACTCCCTCTCCAAATAATTAGTTTTTCTTCTTCAGACTTAAATGTGTGGCATTATTTCAAGGATATCTCAATGGTTATTTTTAAAAGTTGCTTGCTATTTGTTTTTATCATCCTAGATAAAGGCCTATTTGGCCTTATTAATAGAGTTAGCTCTGCTAAAGCTGCCGGGTCACAATAACATTATCTCACATCCTGAAGCAGCACGACTGCACCATTCAGAAGGCAGTGGAATTTGTTTAAGCAATTTGAGACTTGGATTTCGTTCAAGACCATTTAGTGAAAGTTCCCAAAGGACCATTATTAAGAAGCCTTGCCCATAAGTTTGTAATGGCACTGGAATCAAAATAGTACAGATAATAGCAGTTTCTTAGAGTTCTATATGTATTGGTATATTATAATGTGTTTTCAGGTATATAATTCATAACCTCCAAACAAAGCTTTAACAAGTTTCATAGTAATGCACATATCTGTCTGTAGGTATATAAATATATAAACACAAGGAGTTTGAGTCTGTGGAGGATCTACCCAAACTTGCTGATTGCCATCATTAATATGTTCTTTAATCAAATTGTTCACCTTCTACTCTGCTGTGTGAAACTCAGGTTCACTGGCCTGTGAGCTTTGATCATAAGGAATGATTAGTCTTTTACTCCACTGACAGCCTGAGCACTTTCTCTTTCTCCCCCAAGTCCACAGATTGACACAGATGTGGCTATTTCTGATTTCAGATACAGTCTGTTCTTTGATATGTTTGAAACTAAAACTAAGAAAGTGTTCAGGATTCTGACCCCTTCCAATGTAGAATCTTCCTGGAAGTTCTTCTTTTCCATGTTCTTACTACTCCTCTGTTTGTTTCAAAGATGAACAATGAACACATTGATGATGTTTTCACATTTAAAAAATTACTTTCTCATATATCACCTCATTATTTTTCCATATCATCCTGTATAGTGAATATCATGGTTCATACTTTACCAGTGGAGATACTAATGTTCTGGCATTCAGAGCTACACCAGCTCTGGGAGGGTCAGCTGATCCAGTGATGCCATAGTCATTAGTGTTCATCATTTATTGCTGATTTTAAAATATCTGCTGTTCGTCTCTGTGTGTACAACACAATACCAGACATTGGAAGCGATACACAGATATACAGAACAAATCGGAACATGTCCTCCAAGCCCCAAGAGTAACTTACAGGTGTCATACTTCTTTCTTCCTCCAAGTCTTCCCAAGTACTGTTTTTTCCGCCTAACTCTTCTTGACTCTTCCTCATTTCTCTAAACTTCATGAGCAGGGTAGCAGGTCTGTATTCACTGCTGTATCCCTGTCACTAGTGCTCTGTAAATGGTAAATGGTCCATCGGTATTTGATGACTGATTTTTGAACTCGGCATATCAATTTGTCTCTTGCTGTCCCTGCAGGAATTTCAGTTCCTTGTTGCCCTGTTGTAACTACAGCTCACATTTCTCTTACTCTTGGAGTCCTAATGCCATTTCTGCACTCTGAAATAAACTGAAAAATAGGTGATACAGATGGTCTCAAAAGTCTTTTTTCTGTGACAATTTGTCTCGAAACTTGACCTGGGCCCACTGTCAGTCCAAAATAGAAAGAGTTGATCAGGGACAATGCTGAGAACTAAGCATAAAGCCTGTTAAAATTCACCAGTTTAATAAAAAATTAATCAGTTGCTGACTTTTGTACTAGAAATAGAATCATAAATTATATCCTTTGCAAATCCAGATTCTCAGCTATATTAATTGTTAACACTCAGCATATAATATCTATGACAAAGTTACAATAAAATTATTGCTTCCAGAGTGAGTAGAACATAAATTTAAAAGATTTAACAGGAGGAAATATCCTAACTCCATTATAACGTTCCGATGTTGTTTCATAGACATAAGAAATATTGTGTACATATTTAACTCTATGAAACTTTGTCATCATCATCATCATCATCATAATCTTCTATTCAAACATCTCTACATTTCTGGCACGAGCACTGGGGCTGGAGCATAGTGTGTACTTAGCAAATGTTTTTTGAATTGAATGAATACACTTACTACGACTGATCCTTGACAAGAACTTTATGGTGAACAAAGTGAACAGTTTTCCAAACATTATTCCATTGGAACCTCATAACAGTCTAGTGGGTTGGATAGAGGGATGACTACCAACTCTATCTTAAAAATAAGAAAAGAACAACTCAGAGGGATTAATTGATTCATCTAAGTTCACATACAGCTAGTATGTGATAGAGCTGTCATTCAAATCCAAGTCTTGCAACTCCAAGTCCCGACGCTTTTCTGGCTTGAGTTTCAAACTTAAGTTTATATATGGTATTAGGACTGAGAATTCCTTAACGAGTCAACTGGCACTCAATATATTTGTAAAATATCAAAATAAAATTGTTCTAATTTTTGAAATTAGAGAGTCATTAATCTAAATAAACACAGACACCATTAAAACAAATTTAGAACCTGCAAATAATTGAACACATTGTCTTAGGACTAAAATGAGAGGAAACCACAGGGTATGTGGAATAAAAACAATCATGCTGTTACTGAAATGTCAGTATCTCTTAGTCTGAAGGAGTGAGTAATTATCACAAGAGGAAAGGAAAAATAAACCGTAATTAAGCAATGATTATAATAGTGTTCCTCTGGGGATAATTGTTTGTCTTTATTGCATTCCAGCAATACTACTCTATAGATGATATAGAACCTACTATTTTCATTTTAGTAGTTACATTTGATCCGTGCATTTTTAAATCTATGATTTTAATAAACAAATTTTTTTCTTAAGGTATTTTAAGTTTAGTAATGCTTTAGTTTTTATGTAAGGCACTATGAACATTTTTAAACAACCAGTGCTTCATTATTTAACAAAAACAACAGACCATTGTTAATTCATTTGGCCCAACAATGAATAAACATCAATAACTCTGCAGTAATTAGAGCTGTTCAGAGAGACAGGGCAACTCAGGAGCTCCACGTTACTGAAATCCTCAGGCTGAGGCTGGTAGGGGTGCCAAAGAGAAAATTCCAGCATCCAGTTGTAGGATGGGCTCATCCAGTGATAGGATGGGCTTCTTATTTCTTTGTTAATTTTTAAAATAAATTGTAACTGTTCTCATTTCAAAAAAGGTCTTCAATTTATTTACAACAAAAGTACAGGTATAATAAAATAAACAATCCGAACAGTCACTAAAAAAAACCAATCAGTAAAAGAGGAAAGGAGAAAAATTTTATGAGGAATTCACAGGAAAATACAACTGAGTGCATATCATATGTAGTCATGAACTTCTTAGCAACTGAGGAAAAGAAGGAAACATTATTCATACTATTTAGCAGAGCCTGGAGTTCTGTGAGGCTTTGGATGCAAATCTGTTCTTAGAAAAGGCTTTACATAAATAATGTAAATGAGAGCACACTTTACAACAAAAGTATACACATATCCCTCACATGAGTACATTTTATAGATATGGCCTTGGTGAAATCCAAAACAAATTGGAAAGATAAGACCGTTGTGTGGACCAGAGTGATACGGCTTCCTGGGGATGGGCGCCAGCAGAGAAAAGCTAATAGGTGGGAAAGGAGAGCTGAGGCAGTTGGGGAGGTTCCCACTTCACGTAACCCTACATTTCTATGTGAAGTAGGATGTACCCCCTCCCCTATTTAACACCTTTCAGTGGCAACCCATTGCATTCATGATAAAAGGAGATTCTTACCATGGCATTCAAGGCCCTACATGATCCCGCCTCTGCCCATTTGCAGTCGCATTTCCCTTGGATCACTCTGCTCTCACCATGACGGAGCCCTTCCAATTCTTCAAATGCATTGAGCTCGTCCTACTAAGTGCTTCTTCAGAGGCTGCTCCTTCTGCCTGAAATGCTCTCTCCTTGCCCTTTAGCCTGGCTAATTCCTGCTCATTTAAAAGATTTTGGCTTAAGTATTCCTGCTACAAAGAAGACCACACTGACCACTGCCTCGCCCCATTTGTATTAAATCACATCTATAATTCTTTTACACAGAATGTGGCATTTTTCTTCATAGCTAATTTATTTAACAACCTATTTGTGCTTTTATTTACTTAAATTCTTCTTATATGTATATACATGGGGTAGTATACATACATACGTATATTTTCTAGCACCGAGACGGCCTAGAAGCACATCTAGCACCCAGATCTTGGTTTCTAACGTCATCCTCCAATAAAAGGAGTTAGGGCTCCCTGGAGAAATGACTGATTCTAGGGGCAGAGAGAATGCAAGATGCGCCTAGAGCATCTCGCAGTGACAGAGAGCAAGGAAGTGCTTTAAAAAATGGTGATATGTGAAAAGCACATGGCAGTCAACCTGAAAGAGCTCCCAATGGCCAAAGCTGGAACAGGTTGAGCAACAAAATAAATAATGATAGTACTGGATTATAACCTAAAGAATAAAACAAACATCTATGAATCCATAATGATATACATGATTGAATAAATAAATAAATAATTGGAGGAGAAGAGACAAATGTTTCTTACAGAAGAATTACAAATAATAAGAGCAGTTGCTCTCCCCTCCAGGAGGTAGAGCTTAATTCCTCTCCCCTGGAGTGTAGGCTAGGCTGAGTCAACTCCCTTCTAACTAATAGAATATGAAAGCGGTTACTGTAAAAGTAGTAATTTTACAGTAAAGAAATATGACATACACCACCTTCACTAAATGATTAAGGTTAACATCACCAGTGATAAGTCATGTTTATAGCATGTATCCTTGACACAATGTGATGAGAAGGGCACTCCACCTTTAGATTATTCATCCAAAAAATCCATAACTCCAGTTTATTGTGAGAAAATATCAGACAAACTCATATTACCTAACTGGTAATTTTCAAGAGTGTCAAGGTCATAAAAAACAAAGGAAGTCTGAGAAACTGGCACAGTTTGGAGGAGAGTAGGGATACATGCTGACTAAATGCAATGTGGTGTCCTGCATGGAATCCTGGAACAAAAACATTAGTGGAAAAGCTGGTAAAGTCTGTTAAAGTCTGTAGTTCAGTTAGGAGTATCATACCAACGTTAATGCTTAGTGATAAATATGCTTTGGTTGTGTTACACATTAACACTAGGGGAGATGCAGGAAGCATATATAGGAACTCTCTATACTGTTTGCAATTTTTCTGTAAAACTAAAATTATTTCAAAATGAGAAGTTAAAAATATCTTCTCCCACTGAACTCTGTTAGCAGGAATCATTCTGTAGTGATCACTACTATATGTCCATTCCTAGAACAGGGCTGTATGCTGGACAAGACTTTGGTTCTAGAGCCTGGCTGAACATTTAATTCCTGTCTTGGCCACTTATGAGCTGTGTTACGAGCAAGTTTCTTAAGTATTCCATGTCTCAGTGTTCTCATCTATAAAAAGGAAGATAAGGGGGTTGCGAGAACAGCAGGGCTTACTATGTATAAAACACAAACAACAGTGCAAGGTTAGTTATCATTGATATAATTCTCATTCAACGTATCATTGTTGAATGACAGAAAGAATGACACAAGGTTTTTGCTAAGAGAGAGTCACGATTCAATTAAAGTCATAAAGAGAGAGTGTTTGGAGAAAAGGTTCGGGGCACAGAGTAGTATGAATGAAATGGGGGTTCCATGAGGCACAGTGGGCAGGTTGGCATAAAGATGGCAGAAGTTATGAACTGTGGAGAGTGAAGCAAGGAGCAATACTGGTATGGAGGTATGTCTGAGGGCCTTGTATCAATACTTTGATTAATAGTGAAGAGCGATTAGCCTCTCTGGGGTATGCTGCCTTAGGTAGGTTCTTCACTGGAACCCCACTCTGCTCTGTATTTGCAGAGGGCTGACCCCTGCAGGATACATTTCTCAGCCTCCCACTTCTGATGGTTTCCAGCTGAATATGGCCAATGGGAGGCAACGGTGAGACACTGGAGGGTGGGAGATCGGAGTCCCTGGCTGGGGCAATGACTCCAGCAGCAGCTACATCTCCATGAACAGTCCTGCCATGGTCTCAGCTTTTGCCCAGAGGCCAGTGGTACCACCTCTTCCTCTGTCCCTGTAACCTAGGGTCTTAATGGCCTCCTTCTGTCAATTACTCTTGGGTTGCCTCCCTGTCCTCATTTTGGCTCTCAGTTCCTCCGTTACCTGTGTAACTTTACCAGTTTTGGAATCGCTACTATGAATGCTCAGGTGGTTTCTACTTCCTGATTAGATTCTGACAAAAACAAAGGTCATGATGAAATTCCCTGTTTTCCAGACCGACTGAAACTCTGGGGCAAGGTTTCCCATTGCTACACTGGTTGTTTTCCTAAGTATCTATTATAGTCAATGTGCTGTGAACCATTCTGGGCTTCAGGTATCGTGACGTTTAGAAGAAGGAGGTGTTGCTGAGAGTCTGTTTAGGATTACTGAAGCACCACTGCTTTCCAGACAGTCCCAGACAGATAGGAAACATCTGATGGGAGGAGGAAGTTTCAGAATCACAGTGACACAACAGCCAGCCCCAATGATAGATCCATCAGGGGTTATATGGGCCAAAGAGCTCCCCTGCTCAGAAGTATGCCACAGTGGGACTTCCCTGGTGGTGCAGTGGTTAAGAATCCACCTGCCAATGCAGGAGACATGGGTACGAGCCCTGGTCCGGGAAGATCCCACATGCCGCAGAGCAAATAAGCCTGTGCACCACGATTACTAAGCCTGCGCTCTAGAGCCCATGAGCCACAACTCCTGAGCCCGCTCACCCAGAGCCCGTGGTCCACAATAAGAGAAGCCACTGCAATGAGAAGCCCGCGCACCGTAACAAAGGGTAGCCCCTTTTTGCCACAACTAGGGAAAGCCCGCTCGCAGCAACGAAGACCCAACGCAGCCAAAAATAAATAAATAAATTTAAAACTAATAATAATAATTTAAAAAAAAAGAAGTATGCCAGAGTATTGGAGCCAGAGCAGGGGCATTCATACCATTCCAGGTCCTTTAAATAAACCTGGCTTAGTCATGCTGGGACTTCATACAAAAAGATGCTACTATCATCAGCACTGTGTCTCCAGCATTCATTTAGACTGCCTCTCACGTGAGTTCTTGCTCTCTTCTTCCTCATTTGGGCTCCATTTCTCACACTTATTCCTCACCTCACCCTTGGGTATAACAACTGCCCTACCTTGACCTTGGTATCCCTTCCAGAAGATCATTCTGGCATTTGTCTCCCAGCTTCTCACAACCCCACCACAGTGATGAAATATTCTCCTTCCACACCCCCACTTAGGACCTTACCAGGGTCTTCCTTTTATTTCAGTTTACGCTTAAAAATAGGAAACCAAATGAAAGACAGAATGCGAGAGTTGATGATGAGGTTGGTAGCAACAAGTCAGGCTAGGATAAAGGGAAGACAGATAGAGGAAAGAAGTTAGCTAGGAAGCTTTTAGATGTAGTTAGAACCTAGACTCTGAGAGTGGAAGAGGTGAAGATGTATGGGAAATCCAAGAGATTTCTTTAAAGGAAGACAGTAATAGTAATAATATTTAATTATAAAGACACAGAGTATCTAATCTCTTCCTTTTAGCCTCAGTCAGATGGTTCCATAAACATCCTTGCCTGCCTGAGAGACAGCAGCAGTGACAAGTAGGGTTGTTAGGGTTTGTGGGCTTTTGCTTTTCCACAATTTCCACTGGTCTTCCCCTTCAATTCCTTGATCTTGGACAGCTGACGTTTTCTCATTCTTATGGAAAGGGCTTTGCAAAAGCAGTTTTGTGAGAAGTTTGGTAGCTCCTACTTTCCACCAAATTGAGTCCCCAGAGCAATTCCTATATAGCAATTCTCAGTTCTCTACAGAAAGAGGTAGTTTATTGCTATCAAATATTGATCACGGCACTTAAAATCTATACTTTATTTTAAAACAATACCATTAGGCAGTGATTCTAAACAACCATGTGCACTCTCATTCAAGCCAGGCTCATACATGCCTTCCTTCCCTCTCCTGTAAAGGTGAGCCCGGCAGCGTTCACTTCCCCAGAGGTGGCTCTTTGATAAAAAATAATGAAAATGTTTGTCACCACAGGCTGAATACTGAGAAGTTACCTACTCAGCCTAGACAGCAGCCTATTTTTAGCTAAGAATCCAGGAAGTAAATGTATCTGAAGTGTGATATTGTGAAGAGTATGGGTTTTGCATGCATGCAGAGTTAGTTTGAGTCCTGGTTTCACAATTTACTGGCTCTGTGACTATTGGTAATTTATTATTTATTTATTTATTTATTATTATTATTATTATTTATTATTGCTTCAGTTCACTTACCATTTATTATTTTACTATCACAAAAATCAGGATAGTAATATGCCCCTTATAGTGCTATTTAAAGGATTAAATGAGTAGTACTATCTGATCTGCCATGTCCGGCATTTAGTGACTTGTTATTGCTGGTGATGGTGTTTTTAAGTGTATTTCCTGAAGGATAGTCTCTCTTATTCTCTCCCAGAGAAAAAAATGAAGTTACTGCTATAGTTAGACTGCAGTGGTTCTTAATGCCAGCTGCACTTTAGAATTACTTGGCAGAGATTTTCAAATATACCAATGCCAGGCCACATCTCAGAACAATTCAGTCAGAATATCTGGAGGTGGAACCCAAACAGGTTCTTCTAATATGCAATTGGGAGTGAGAATCACTACGTTAGAGGAACCATAGATCTGAAGTTGGATGGTGCGATGGTTAATTTCGTGTGTCAACTTGACAGGGCCATGGGGTATCCAAATATCTGGTTAAACATTATTTCTCTGTGTGTCTGTGAGGGTGTTTCTGGATGAGATTAGCATTTGAATCTGTAGACTAAGTAGAGCAGATTGCCATCCCTAATGTGGGTGAGCCTCATCCAATCTTTTGAGGGCCTGAATAGAACCAAAAGGTGGAGGGAGAATTCTCTCTGCCTAACTGCTTAAGGTGGGACATTGTCTTCTGCCCTTGGACTGGGATTTATATCATCGGCTCTTCCTGATCTTTTGGACTCTGAACTTATATACCACTGGATTTCCTGGGTTTCCAGCTTATAGACAGCAGATTGTGGGATATCTTAGCCTCCATAATTTTGTGAGCCAATTCCTTATAACAAGTATCTATCTATCTATCTACACACACAGACACACACATACACACAGATATATATATATATACACACATATATATGTGTATATATATATATGTATATATGTGTATACATATATACACGCTGTTGGTTCTGTTTCTCTGGAGAAGACTAATACAGATGACGCTCCTATGATCCTTTGTGCTCTCCAGATTTGAGAAGACTACCTATTATTCTTCCTCTCTTATGAGGAACATGGACCTTCATTTTCCTAAAAGAGACAATTTCAGTTTAATATCACCCTGTATTTCAGGTCCAGGGTGGAAGGGTTTGACTGAATCTATTTGCAAAAATATGATTTGATGAGCAGTATGCTGCAGAGTTATCCAGTGGATAAATATAAAGTAAGTCATGTTCATATTTAGGGACCACTCATGGATGCTTATATACTGGTATATACCTATTAATCCATTATAGTTGTTTCTTTTTTTGATGCAACAATTGCCCTGTTTTGGCCAGTGGAAACTCTTCAGGTTTATCCAGTGTAAGATACTATCATTATTAGCTATTTTTATTGGTACATAAACTATAATATATTTGAAAACGAGAGCTGTGATTAAAGTGTAGTATGAGAAACAATAATTTTTAGAACACTGAGTTAAGTACAAATGCAAAAGTTTGTGAGGAGAGGAAAATGATAAGGAAAGGTTTAAAAGGGTAACACATTGTTATCTCATTCTACATTTACAGTCATAAAGGTGTTTTTTTTTAACCACTTCCTCACCAACTCAATCACCTTTAGAATAAAGTCAACATTGTACTTATTTCCTGTAGATTTCATAAGCTTCCAGAAGTTTCCTGGCAAGACCCTGTATTAAAAGGAGCAGGTGATATCAAGGTCAAGTATATGTTTCTGATATAAATAGCAGGAAGTCTATGAAGTGTTTGTTTTAAGAAGAGTAGGTTTGAAACATATGCTTGAATATACAGAAGCACAATACGTTCTCCAGCGCAATATAACACCTGTGTAGAACAGCTAAGCCATATGTTTCAGAAATTATACTTTAAAAATTACTATGTAGATGTCAAAAAGGAAAATGCACATTTGTAAAAAAAAAAAAAAAACATGTTTGCTATTAACATAACTCAACTGTATAGTTTCTTCAAATCCTTCTTAACTGTGACAAATATTTTAAAAATCTTCTAGGATATGCCAAAACTTCTTCTAAAGCCATTAACATATAATAAACCAAAAGTCTTAGAAACCTATTGTCAAAAGGATGATATTAAAATTTCTATACAATATTGGAATTTAAATCAGCTCAATTTTAATGCAACTCATGAAATTTAGTATTAGAAACTCCATGTGTCACAAAATAGCTAATGTTAGATATATTTCCCATTGGTATTTTCTTGGTCTCAAGGAAAGAGCTTTCTGCTCTTTTTAGCCGAAGATCTAACACTATGTTAAGGTTGTCTGTGTTGTAGGTATGTATGTGTGTTTAGGGTTAGGGTGTGCACAGGAAGGGGAGATAAGAGTGAGATGTCCTCAGGCTGCTGTGTGTGACCAGAGAGGTTCCTACCTGGAATATATAATAGAGGGGAGGAAGACTTAAAGTTACAATAAATAGAAATACTAAATTTAAAAAGATCACCAAGAAATGCAGGATTGAATTTTCAGCTAGTATTTGACACTAGCTATCCCAATGGCTTGATCTATGGTGCTTCAAGAGCTACAATTTAATTTAACTGAAAGGACAATTTAATTGAATTGAAAGATTTATTATAATGTGTTTCTAAATAAAAATCTTCTTTAAGCCTATTTTTAATGACTAGTTTAGACCTTGATAATTAATAATATTCATTTGTAAGACAATATTTGATATAGTAAAGTAGTGAATATAGTAAATTGATACAGTCATGTAGTAAATAGCATTTTGTTTCTATAATTAGGTGAAACAACCAAATTGCATTTAGTAACCATTAATTTGCTGAATAAACCTTATTCACAGATAACATGAAAGAAACATTCATATGACTCAGGTCAAAACATTATGGATTCTTGGTCCATTGGGTTCAAATTACTATAGTGGTTCTATATGAGTGCAATAAAATGCTCGATACAAAAATGGAATAAGTCTGGAAGATGTCCCACAACTTATCTCTCTCTAGGAGATTCACAATGCACATACCATATTTAGACTATTCTAAGATATCCTATAATAACAAAAGCCTGTTTAACTCAGTGTTTCCCAAACTTAGTTGGCCCTGGCTCACTTTTCCAAGGAAAACCTATTATTCTGGCAAACCCTGTAGATCAAACCCTGCTGGCTGCCTACACGACAGCTCTTGCCTCCTCCCCTTTTCTAACAGAACAATGGTTTCATTGGAACGGCAATATGCCCAGTCCCAGTGCATCTTGAGTTCTCTAAGCCAGTCTTAAGAATCCCTAGTGGCAGATCTGTGATGCAGAACCTGGCCAATGAGACCTAAGGAGAAGTCTGCTGGGAGGCTCTTCCTTGATCAAAAAAGGTGGCATTGCGAGAAGGTCCTGGATGCTTTGGACGCTGTTATGTGAAAAATGAGATGCCTCTAAAAGTGACAGCATCTTGCAATCAGGAAGTAACAAACCTAAGGTCAAAAGCCAGCTGGCTGAGGTGGGAGGAACAGGAGGATAAAATGGGCTTGGATCTTTGATGGAATTGTTGAATCCACACGCCAACTTGATGACTGCCTGCCTCCATATTTCTTAATAAGGAAATAAAAATCTTATATAAACTACTCTTGGGTTATTATCACTTGCAGCTCAGCACCATCCCAAGTGACAAACATTCTCTCGGGAAACCCTGGAGTAGAATAAGAGGGTGTCCTGCTGATTTCCTGGGAGATTGAGCACTCAACACACACTAGTGGGGAAAGGAAGCATGAAAGGTTGTTCAGGACTGGGACCAAGACCATTAATTTAACAAGACTGAGCCTGATGTTCAGATCATGGCAAACTTAGCCTCATATGGGTCAGGGTGGTACTAATAGTTTGAGGTATATCAGTTGTGAGGTACATCAGTAAGGGTAGAAAAGATTATGCTGAGGGAAGAAACAACCTTAAAACTTATGTCTCACTCAAGCTGCATGTTCACTGTGGGTTGGTTGGGGGCTCTGCTCTGACTCATCTTTACTCTGGAGCCCAGGAGGAGGGAGAACCTTTTTCTGGAACAGTGCTGGTTATTGAGAAAAGAAAGCTCTGGGGATTCTCACTTGACAAAGACTTGGTCCATAAATCACACCCATCATTTCTCACAGCTCATTAAACAGAACTGGTTACAAGATTCCACTCAACCATAAGAGATCAGGAACGGGAAGCCCTCGGAGAACATCTTCACTGGCTATCACTCATGTCAGCGGAGCTGGCATCGCAATAGAAGTTTCTTGCCAGAAAGCATGCTTGAGTCCCTTGGATTCTCTCTGGGAGGTCTGTATGGGCAAAAGTAAGGCCTGGGTTGGTGGCTGGAGAATTACAGGGAACTGCATTTGGCCCTGGGGGAGAGAGCTCATAAGTGCTAGATAATGTATCAGGGTTCTATCAAACCGCCTAAAATCCAAGCAGGACTCTAGCCCCAGGAGGGAAACTGGAGGGCCAGATGCTTACCTCTAGTTTCTGTTTGCTGAGTTCAGGTAGATAAGCCTTCCATATGGTTTAATTTGAGAGGGATTTCTGGGGCCAGGTGGGATGGGAGAGACAATTTGTAAGTCAGAGTAGCAGGAAGGTGAATTTAACCAACTTATGGTTGAAGGAGAGCCAAGGTTCTACCCAGGGAGACAGTTGCAAAAGTCAAATTTGAAGGGATTAGCGAGGCCAGAAATAAGAGAATAAGTAAACAGAGCTCAGGAGGATTACATGTGGAACGCAATATAATGTGAGGCATGGACTTTGACAAATGACTTAGGAATAACGCAGTGAACCATGTGAGTGGACTCAACATTTCTTTCTTTGTGCCTAGCATAAGAAGAATTGAGCAATTTCAAGGGGTCATGCCAGACTGGATAAACATGTTTGTCCCTTGGGGAGAAGCCTGTGATTTAGTGAGGTTCCCAGTGCCTAGGGCCTACTGGCAGAAAGATGAATTCCAGACTCACTGGCTGGGGAAGAGCTGCAGCTGGTCTGAATTGGGTGTACACAGCCTGCCTCAGCCTGGCTTATCTTGGGGATGGAGCAGAGCTGAATCTTCGGGTGAAAGATCTTCAGTACCCGAGCTTAGCAGAGCTGAGAAAGGCAGGGCTGGATGTTTCATCACTTACAGATGAGCCTTTCCAGATAGGCCTGCCTTACTGACATCCTTAGACCTCTTGTAGAACCTATCAACCGTGGTGTGCATTGGGCATCTAGTATGACATTTCTGGGCTTGTTAAATATCTATCTATGTGTGTCACCTTTCTCTGCAACCTGCAGCTGGCCCCTTTACGCACTGACAGGAACTATTCCAGCACTCTTGACATAGCAAGGGCCCAGTACTGGTTGGTTGTTATGGATGGAACATAGAACTTTCATCTATAGAAAATGGATATAAAGTCATCCAACTTTACTGGAAACAATGCTTCTAGACGCTTCTAGAAAAACGCATTTACTTTATAATGTAAAAATGGATGGGTTGAGGAGAAAAACTGATATTTGTTGCAGTTCTATTTTATATCAGGCACTGGGCCAGGCACTTCAAAACATCATCCCATTTACTTCTCACATCAGCCGTGAGGCAGATTTTCATTTCTTTTACCTTATAGATAAGGAACAGAGACTCACAGGTTAACTAGCTTGCACGAGTTCATACACTGTGTGCATTAGTAAGCAGTGAAGCTGTGATCCGAAGGCAGGACTCAGTGACTCCGTGGCTCAAGCCTTTATCACTTCACCACTCTGCTGCCCATAGAAATAACGCAGTACTTTGATCAACCAATGAGCATCAGAAGGGGCCTCCTAGATATTCATACATCTTCTAAACAGGGGGACCACAGAGGAGAGAGCAATTAGCTAACTAATGAAACATCCTCTGTTGCACATATAAGCTAATTGAGTTACTTAGGAAGAAGCACTGGAGTGATCCTGCCTCTGTGTTCCAGCTACCCAATCTTGGGCGAGTAACTTAAACTCGTGGAGCCGTGGTTTTTATAAAATGAGATCCCTCCCTTTGTCAGGACTCCCCTCACCAATCTATTATGAGGAGCAGCTGAGATTACATGCATGCAGTCAACGTGGATACTGCAAAGAAATATTCAAATGGAAGGCATCATTATTGACTTTGCCTAAATACCAGACAATAATAAGTAAAATATTTTCCACCTCAAGTGTATTAAAACTGTATAGTAGGGAGCCAGGCTCACCCTAGGTTTTAATAAGGAAACACTTCTAATCAAGACTTCAGGTATGACTTAAGCAAATAAAATTAGGTCTTTAGAAGCATTTGTTCTAATATGTAATTTTAAATGATTTTCTGTGCAGAATAGAGATTGACCATAAGATTAATGGGTGAGCTAATAATAAACTGGAAAACCTTAATTTATTAGCAGTAGTCTTTGTTTTTATTTAAGTTACTTTTGTTTTATAAATTTTATATAATTGTCAAATATTTAGAAGTACTGGGAGAAACATCCTTTTTAAAAATGCACTGCTTTTTAAGTTCTCTCTGTGGAAACTAGAAAAGGAAAAAAAAGGTTTTTATGTTCAAGACTTCCTCCTATTACTGTCAATAACAGTTAAGCGCATTTATGGAGACACGAGACAGCACAAAGATTCTTCTGTAATTCATCAGAAGGCCCATCTTAAGTATAATTACATTACACAGCTCTGCTTGGTCATTAGTTTTTGTTTAGCGACAATGTCCTTCATTTTAAATCCTTTGATGGTAATTATTTGTAACTATGCCCTTGAATTCTGAAAGCATGTGTACTGCAGCCCTGGTGAACAATGGGTATTTCTGGACTACGATGCAATTGGTTTCCCATAAGAGATCATACGGGGAATGGTCTGTAACAACACTGAAAATTTGCAAAAGGTTTCTGAGCTTGAAGTACAACCCAAAATGAGGTGTGTGGTGTTGTGTGTGTGTGTGCATGCACACATGCGCAATGAAAAACTAAAAGCAAGTCGTTAGGTATAAGGCATGATTTTCTTACCCCTGAATGACCATGTCACATTTTAAAGTTGTCAATGTTGCTTAAATTAAGGTTTGCTAACACATATCATAGATTGTTTGTTCTGCAAGTGAGATATTTTTAGTTCTACCTGTCTTCTTTGTGCAGAAAAATGTCTCATCTTTGTGTATTTATTTATATACTGAGCACTCATATGTGTTGGGAACTATTTAGGTGCAGAGAAGACAGGCCCTGAGAGTCTCAGTTTCCGACAAGAGCAACCAGGGCAGTGACAGGACAACAAACTTAAAGCTGAATTAACCTGATTATCCTCTGGCCTGTGAGAAAGAGGATCACCTTAACATTAAGACTCTAATGCTCAGCTTGCTACCCTTACCTGCTGATCTGGTGCCTCCTCAAAGCTGGGCGTTTCCAGGGATGCCCTACGGTATTTTCACCACTCCCCTTGGAACGCATACTCTCTATCCCTCTGCCCCCCAGTGCAACTGGCAACAACATAGACTGTGGTGTGAATAGCAAGACCAACCACCCAGTTGGGGTCTCCCTGAGCGAGGGCATCCCTTCTAGCTGTTGCATTTGGACTCCAGCAAACTCTGGCATTGGGTCCTGTCCTTTACTGCCGCTCTGCACCATGTCACCCATTCCTCTGTCCTTGTCTTTTCCTCTCCACTTCCCTCTCCCAGCTTTTGTTCTCTCGGGCTCTTTGGAAAGCCACATTTATGTTCTTCACATATGGGAAGTATTTTTGGTCAAAATGAAAAACCCAAAATGTGCTCCTTAGCAAAATGATTTACGAAACAAGGCTGGCTTCAACTTGAAAGAAAAGCTTTCAGTAGGCAACCAAACCAAACAAAAATCCCACAAACCACTCTGGCCACACTGTAATTCTTATTCATAAAAGCTAAATACACTTATACTTTTTTTACATGTGTGCATTAAATAAAGCCTCCCTTCCCAGTGCAAGAAGGTGAGTATTGGAGTCATTAAAATTTTTATTCTCCAGCTACACATGGTTAAAGAAATCCATATAGGCATTTACATTTTCCTAAAACACTGGCTTTATAGTAGGAACCAGAATTATTTTCTTAGGGATTAACCATCTGGCCAGGTGGCACCAGAGAACACTGTGGAAATAGTATTTGTAGAGTGCCTATTATCCACATAGCACTGTGCTTGGGCCTTTATAGAGTTTCTTCACTGAATCCTTATGACCAACATTAGGAGGTACGTAGCAGGATTATACCATTGACAGAGGGGGGAGACTGAGGCCTAGAGGTTAAGTATCTTGCCCAAGGTTTTTCAGCCTTTCTAACAGTGCTCTTCACTGTTAAGATGCCAGAGGATTTCTAGGGTTCCCATGTTCCTTGCCTCACCTGTGTGTGTTTTCCTTTCTCTATAAAGCAGTGGGAACCCAGGGCTGGTTTGGATAGGAGTTGCCTGAGAGAAGGCCCAGCAGCCCCGCTGTTCACCCACAGCACGAGTACTCTAGCTAAAGGGCAGGCTGTGGGGCTGGATTCCTCTGCAGCTGTTACAAGATGGTAACACCCAAAGCTTTCCACCCAGACAGATCGGGATTTGAATCCTGTCTCTACTGCCACCTGAGGGATTCTGGGCAAGCTGTTTATGTTTTCTGAGCCTTAAGCTTTCTTAACTGGAACATGAAGTTAATGTTACCGTAAGTTATGCTGTGGTAAGAATTGCAGAGAACATACAGGAAGAACTTGGCAAATAGCTGCTAATTATTCACTCTTCCACCTCTGTGTTCCTAGCCAGGCACAACTTCTGCATTCACTGCTGCTTTGCTTGGGTGGGCCCAGGCCTGACCTGGTTTCTAAGTCAGAGCTCATCAGTATTAGCAGCCTAAGCCTGTCTGACTGTGGTCCTGACATCTTGCCTTAGATCCTGCTATACCTGACTTCTCCTCTGAGGTGCTGAGTCTGACTCCTCAATCCTTCTCACCCACAGCTCAAGTTCTGGCCTGAGGTCTAGGTGAATGAACTGGGCTTCTTCCTGCTGCCAGAGCCTGCTGGACTGGACAGCCACACCTACCTTCACACTCCAGTCCCTGCCCAAGATCTCTATATCCTTTGGATACTGTAGAATGTTATTATAGAGCTGGCCTTTGCAACTGGGTGTGGTCATCCTACTCAAAAATTTTATTGTTATTGTTCTGAGCATCTCCTAGGTGCCAGGTCCTGCAAAAAGACAGGCATGACCCAGACAACTGAGCTAGGTGCGTTACAGGTATTATTTCACTTAATCCTCATTGTGATCTGGTAAAGTAGGTGCTATGAATATCCTCATTCAAAATCTGAAGTTTAGGGCTTCCCTGGTGGCGCAGTGGTTGAGAATCTGCCTGCTAATGCAGGGGACACGGGTTCGAGCCCTGGTCTGGGAAGATCCCACATGCCACGGAGCAGCTGGGCCCGTGAGCCACAACTACTGAGCCTGCGCGTCTGGAGCCTGTGCCCCGCAACGGGAGGGGCCGCGATAGTGAAAGGCCCGCGCACCGCGATGAAGAGCGGTCCCCGCACCGCGATGAAGAGTGGCCCCCACTTGCCGCAACTAGAGAAAGCCCTCGCACGAACCGAAGACCCAACACAGCCAAAAAAATAAATAAAAAATAAATAAATAAAGTAGCTATTAAAAAAAATAAAAAAAATAAAATAAAATAAAATAAAATAAAAAAAATCTGAAGTTTAGCAAGATTGAGGGCCTTTCTCCAAGTCACACATCAAGTCAGAGGTGGAGCCAGGCCTAGAATCCCAAGCCAGGGCTCACAGCCATTACCTCATAATGCTTTCCATCCAATCTGTTAACCTTCCACTGCTTCCTCCTTTTCTTGCTGTTGGATGTGCTCTATGGCAGCAGGTGCCTTCTTTTAATGTGGCACCTCTTACAGTGTACTGTGATCAATTTACTTGTCTCTGTTTCTCTTTAGACTGGGAGCTCCCTGAAGGCAGGGACCATGTTTTCTTTATCCCTGTACTCCAGTGCATAGCACAATACCTGGCACAGAATAAGTACTCAAAAAGAGGTTTGATGACTGATCTGTAGTGGCTTTTTCTTCTCTACCTGCTGACTTATGTTGCTGAAGTTCCATATGTTCTCTATTCAAACTCATCTGAATGATGACAGCTCTAGAATCAAAACTAGCAGTTACTCTTGGGTCCAAAATGGTATGTGTGTGTGTATGAACATGTGTGTATGTTTGTGTTTGTATGTGTGTGTTATGGTATCAACTAAGGTAACTGTAGCTGTGTTTTCAAATACTTGTCTATATCAAAAGCTTTTAGCCACCATGTTTCTTTTCCATACACTTTTGTCTTTATGACAGAGATATTTTTAAAGAGTATAGTCCATTAAAAAACAGAATGCTGCCCAATTTGAGTTTTGTCTTATGTTTCCTTATGATTAGATCCAGGCTATGCATTCCCAGCTAGAATGATGTTGTGTCTTTTTCAGCCTATCACATCTGGAGGCCCATGATGTCTATTTACCCATCTGAAGTTAATTTTGATCATCCAATCAAGATGCTGCCCTATTTCTTCCCTGTATGGTTAACATTCTTTTTCTTCTTGTAACTGATAAACAATCTGTGAGGAGACATTTTAAGACCATGCATATATCCTGTTACTCATCAAAATTTCCTCCTGGAGAACAGTATGGAGGTTCCTTAAAAAACTAAAAATAGAACTATCATATGGCCCAGCAATCCCACTACTGGGCATATACCCTGAGAAAACCATAATTCAAAAAGAGTCATGTACCACAATGTTCATTGCAGCTCTATTTACAATAGCCAGGACATGGAAGCAACCTAAGTGTCCATCGACAGATGTATGGATAAAGAAGATGTGGCACATATATACAATGGAATATTACTCAGCCATAAAAAGAAACGAAACTGAGTTATTTGTAGTGAGGTGGATGGACCTAGAGTCTGTCATACAGAGTGAAGTAAGTCAGAAAGAGAAAAACAGATACCGTATGCTAACACACATATATGGAATCTAAAAAAAAAAAAAATGGTTCTGAAGAACCTAGGGGCAGGACAGGAATAAAGACGCAGACCTACAGAATGGACTTGAGGACACGGGGAGGGGGAAGGTTAAGCTGGGATGAAGTGAGAGAGTGTCATGGACATATATACACTACCAAATGTAAAATAGATAGCTAGTGGGAAGCAGCCGCATAGCACAGGGAGATCAGCTCGGTGCTTTGTGACCACCTAGAGGGGTGGGATAGGGAGGAGATATGGTGATATATGTATATGTATAGCTGATTCACTTTGTTATAAAGCAGAAACTAACACACCATTCTACAGCAATTATACCCCAATAAAGATGTTAAAAAAAAAAAAATTTTCCTCCTGGATCCATTGATGATCCCTGCCTGCACCTATCTTAAAATGATGTTTGCAAGATGACTATTCTGCAGTTAAATGCAGTGTCTGAGTCTAAACTGGATCCTACTCAGGAGAGAAAAATGCCATAAAAGACATTATTGAATTATTGACAAAACTGGAATATGAATAGATTAAATAAAAGTGCTACAAAAATATTAAGTCTACTGAAATTTACTCTCAAGTGATTCATAAAAATTTGTGTGTATATGTATTCATATGTATACGAATACATATATATATATATATACACACACACACATATAGAGAGAGAACATATAAATGAGAAAGCAGATGGGATAACTATTCAAAGGTAAAAGTTAGGTACATGGTTGCTCCCTGTATTATTCCTATTCTTGCAATTTTTCTGTAAGTTTGAAATTATTTCCAAATAAAAAGTTAATAAGTTTTTAGCCACCTATAGAATAAACATTAGATGTCCTACCTGAAGTAAGTCCTTAGTGGCTGACATTGAATCAATTACCAAGGACAGTTTCTCCTGGATTGAATGATCCCCAAGTTCTAGTCCCATAGGAGATCCTATGACTCTTGGTGAAGTTTCTGTCTCCATGATGGTGCCTGTGGAAACTACCAAGTAAATAACGGTGGTATTGTGAAATGGAAGACTCTAGTTCTGGTTGCACACGTCTCAGTTTTCTTTATTAAAAAGAAAATACAGAAATGATGAAATGATACCTAAGGGTCTTAAATATAAGGTGAAATGACAGAGGCCCCTGATGCAATGACATGAAACCTGGCATCCGCCATGCAAGCTCACTTCAGTCCCCTTTCATGATGGATGCATACTCCTTCTGGTGTTCAACCAGCTTTAGGAATACTTGATATTTCTTGTCATAATATCTGCAGGAGAAAAATAAATATGTTGGATGATCTCAAGCAAGACTGTTACGCAGCTTCCCCTGACATTTAGAAGAACAGAAGTGTTACCTGTTACAGTTTTGCAGATACTTCCCATTGTTTGGATGCTGACAGCATCCTGAGCCACATGTTTCACACTCACTATCTTTAATCTCCATGGGTGAACTTACATCTCCATTTTAGAGGTAAAGATTTTAGAGCTGAGATTTGCTCAAAGAGGCAAATCTAAAATAGTACTGCTAAAACTCAGCAGAGCTGGAATTCAGACTCAGGGCTATCTGACTTCAAAGCCTCCACTATAACACAGTGGTCGTGCCAGGCTTGACACAGGGCCTTTCACATTCCCAGCTTCAATAAGTATTTCATATATGATTACCCCACCTCCCCCACCAGTTTAGTGACTGGTTTAACGTCACAGCCTGACCAGGGATGAGATTGAATATTTTAATCACCCTTTGCACATTCCACACCTACATTTCCTTTGCGGACTCCTTTATCTGGGAGTAAAACCCCATGAGAATGTGACTAACACCTTTCCTGAAGCTGTGCCCTGCCTTCTGGGCATCCCACAGAGGACCCTTTTCTCCTGTACTATCCAGCTGAGTCTTCAGGTAAGACCTGTTAGAACTGGTGTTGGCCGTGAGTTAGAAGGCAGAGCAGCTGAAGCTACCTTGGCATCACAATCTTGAATAGGACAATAGTAGCTAAGACAAATTATACTTGCAGACGGCAGCTTGGCCCTTATTCCTCCTGGCTGGGAGGAGCTGATGTGAGGTAAGGGGTTGATGAACCCTGTCTAGCATGTCTTGGGAGATTCTGGGGTGCTCTGAAAAGAAGTCCTCGTGAAGGAGCATTGGTGCAAGCTTGGGAATTGGGGGACAGAGAGTGTAAGAGTAACCCTGAATGCACACAGGGACTTCTACCTGTAACGTGCAGAGCTAAACAGATTAATAGGAACACCCCTGCCCAGCATTTCTACCTTAAGAATTCTGGTAACTTAAGAGCCGTGATGGGGCCAAACACAGGGTTAAGAGCTGGACTCTGAGGCCTGGGTTTGCATCTCAGCTTGGCCCCATTACTAGCTGTGTGGCCATGGATGTTTTACTTAATCTCTTTGTTCCTAAATGTCTCTATTTGTAAATGGGAAAAATTATAAGACCTACCTCAATAGAGGTAATGTGAACTGTTATGTGAACTAAATGAGGTAGTATTTGAGAAGCACCTAGAACAGTGCCTGACTCATAGCAAGTGATATCAATGCTAGTTATGGTTACCACTTAAAAAATTAACATTCCAATATTACCATCAATCTCACTATATGTAGATTATACTAAAACCCACTCTATGAGCCTCCAAATTTATTAATCATAGAATGATTTTGGGGACAGCAATTTTCTTCTTCAAATGCTACTCTCTGACAATCTAACGTCAAGCAATTTTTTCACTATATGAGATGGATTTTCTGACTTTGGGAAACTTCTAGAAGGAAGCTTCGGTCAGTACTCTTTCTCATACACTTGAAGATTTCTAATTTTAATACTGACAACTTTGCAGCAACTTTGTTCATTGGCCTTATTCTTTGTACAGTGGGAAAAGCATCGGCTTTCCAGGCAGAGAAGCCTAGGTGATTTGGGGCAACTTCTTTAAATGGTCTGAGCCTCAGTTTCCCTGCTGTAAGAGGGATGATAACAGTACCTACGTCATAGAGTGACTGAATTTTAAACATGAACATGAAATATTCTGCGGACTGTCAAGTGCTTACACAATGTGGGCTAATGTTGTTCTTACATCCTTCTATTATCCTGAAATGTCAAAAGATGGAGAGACTATATTTTTCCTTTTTTATACATGGGAAGCTGAGGTCCAAGGTGCTTCTTTCCCTGTGCTTCTTATTTTCCAATTTTTAAAATTGTGGTAAAGTATACATAACATGAAATTTACCATTTTAGCCATTTTTAAGTGTACAGTTCAGTGGCATTAAGTACATTCATATTATTGTGCAGCCGTCACCACCATCCATCCATAGAACTCTTTTCACTTTGCAAAACTAAAATGCCACCCATTAAACAATAACTCTCCCTTCTCCCCTTCTCCCTAGCCCCTGGCAACCAACATTCTATTTTCTGTCTCCATGAATTTGATTATGCCAGGTACCTCATATAAGTGGAACCATACAATATTTGTCATTTTGTGACTGGCTCTTTTCACTAACATAATATCCTCAAGGTTCATCCGTGTTGTAGCACATTTCAGAATTCCCTTCCTTTTTAAGGTTGAATAATATTCTATTGTATGCATATACCACTTTTTCTTTATCCATTCATCTGTCAATGGACACTTGGGTTGCTTCCATGTTTTAGCTACTGTGAATAATGCTGCTATGAACATGGGTGCATAAATATCTCTTTGAGACCATGATTTCAGTTCTTCTGGGCACATACCCAGAAGTGGAATTTCTGGGTTATATGGTAATTCTATCTTACACTTTTGAGGTACCACCATACTATTTTCCACAGTAGCTGCACCATTTTACATCCCACCAACAGTGTGCAAGGGATCCAATTTTTCCACATCCTTGTCAACACTTGTTATTTTCTGGTTTTTTGACAGTAGCCATACTAATGGGTATAAATTGGTATCTCATTGTAGTCTTGATTTGTATTGCCCTAATGATTAGTGGTGTTGAGCATCTTTTCATGTGCTTATTGACCATCTGTATATCATTTTTGGAGAAATGTCTATTCAAGTCCTTTGCCCACTTTTGATTTAGGTTGTTGGCTTTTTGGTTATTGAGTTTTAGGAGTTCTCTGTATATGGATATTAATCCTTTATCAGATATATGATATATAAATGTTTCCTTCCATTCTTAGGTCGGTGTGGCACAGACCTAAGTAAGTGTTCTAGACAGACAAGAACGTGATTTGAGTCAAGGAGATGTTGAGTGTAGCTCAGGAGGAAACTGGCTCTTTCCACTTGCAAATCTTCAGGCCGCCTGCAGATGGTGCTAGAGCATCGTGTGTGCCTCTCTCACAGCGGCTGACAGCAAGCCGCCAAGGATTCTTTTCAAAAGAACACGTGGAATCTACTCAAAGAACTTAAAAACAGACTTCCCTCAAGAGTCTTCAGAGGGTCAGTGAAGAGATGCAGAAGAATAATCTGTTTCTAATGTCAACAAAAGAGGGATGTTGCTAGCCCAGAGCTCCCACTGCCATGGGGAACTCAGTTCTCTCCATATTCCTGCATTGAGCTCCCCCATGTAAGGGCCTGCTCCACTCACCCTGGTATTTAGAGAGGGGTTTACATTCCGAGGATTAACAGCCCAACTCCATTTGGAGACTCTCTTTAAGAAAATAAAAAGATACGGGATGGCTTTTTCCATGGACATTTCCACTCTGTTAAATGTCGATTATGCTTTGGTGGGATCAGCACCTTTGCCTGTCCATTATATAAGGTAGAATTTGCTTTTATGTCTTAACCTCAAATACTTACTAAAATGATAAAAGCCACTTGCACAGTTGTTCCTTCATCTCTAAACTCACTACCAGTGACTCAATATAGGTCCTTTTCCTCTCTCAGCTGGATTGTTGAAAAACTTTTCACCTGGTCTCTCCTATCCTTAGGCCCTCTAACGCATCCTCTAAGAGGATTTTTCTAATATCTGCATCTGACCAGGTCCCACCACTGCCTAAAATTCAGTATCTCCATTTCACCAGTAGGATGAAGTCTGAGGTCCTTAGCACGGCCTCAAAGCTCATTATGAGAGGACCCCCTCTGTTCCCCCCCAACACCCAATTTCACTCCCTGTCATCTCCCATCTCACACTTTGCATTTTAGAATTATGAGTTGTCGATCGTTTCCTGAATATACAATGCTGTTGCCATCTTTATAACTTTGCCTGTGTTATTCCTCTACTGACAAAGTGCTTTTCGGTTTTGGCCTGACAACTTCTTTTAAGCATTTAAAGTCAGCTAGACTTAACCTCCTCTCAAAAGCTTTGCCTCACTCCTACAGGGTCAAATTCTTTTCTGTTTTGGGTTACTTTGTCACCTGGCAATACTTCTATTATATAACATATCCCTTTGGCTTGAAATGATCTACTGCATAAATAAGATTGTCTTATTCCCTTCTAAATCCTGCCTAGATGCCAAAAAGCATAATGCCTTGAAGATAGCAGGCACTCAATAAATTAGTGTTTGTGAATTGGGGTTAAAACATTAATCAAAGTTATGTTGATGTACTGTATAGTATAGGGAACTATACTCAATATTTTATAATAACCTATAAAGGAAGAGAATCTGAAGAAGAATATCTCTCCCTCCCTCTCTCTCTCTCTCTCTCTCTCTCTATATATATATATATATAATCACTGTGCTGTATACCTGAAACTAACAGGATATTGTAAATTAGTTCAATTGCATTATACTTCAATTTAAAATAAAAGTTACGTTGCAGCCCTCAAAGTCACATGATGCAAAGGGTGGAGGAACAGACAGATGCTACCGTGTGGAAGACATAAGAGATCCCCATTTTAGAACAGAGGATACCAGATTTACTGCTAATGACCTAGGGAAAAAAACATTGGTTTGAGAGTTCAAAAGTTTGGATTTGACCTCCAGGTCTGGCCCTATCTAGCTCCGTGATCTTGGGGAATTGAAAGTGACTTTACCTCTCTGAGACTTAGTTTTATCAACTATTAAATGAAAGGCCTGGCTTGCTGACCCCTGTGGTTTATTCCGGCTCTAAAGTTGCATGTGTCTATTGTCCTCATTCCTCAGCACGGTGCATAGAAAACATATAAACTTACCTTTTATCCTCATGTCTAGGAAACACAACTTTCCCAACTTTGCTCATTCTTGCCATTGCCTCCTGTCAAATGGAAAACAGAACACACAGAACTAAGTTGGAAAGTTAATACCAATGTGAGGCTTGTCACAGGCAAGAACATTCTTTCCTTTTTAAAATAAATTTATTTATTTATTTTTGGCTGTGTTGGGTCTTCGTTGCTGAGCGTGGGCTTTCTCTGGTTGTGGCGAGCGGGGGCTACTCTTCGTTGCAGTGCACGGGCTTCTCATTGCAGTGGCTTCCCTTTGTTGTGGAGCACGGGTTCTAGGTGCACGGGCTTCACTAGTTGTGGCACGCCGACTCAGTAGTTGTGGCGCCGGGCTCTAGAGCGCAGGCTCAGTAGTTGTGGCACATGGGCTTAGTTGCTCTGCAGCACGTGGGGTCTTCCCGGACTAGGGCTTGAACCCCTGTCCCCTGTGCTGGCAGGTGGATTCTTAACCACTGAGCCACCAGGTAAGTCCCAGCAAGAACATTCTAATTAGAATTTACTTCCCTTAAGAGATCAGTGAGTCCATTTTTTTTTTTTTCAACTTACTTTCTCTGGTGATAAGATTAAAATCCAGTGAACATTAAAGGTTACATCTATGACCACACAGCCTGGGCTTAATAAATGGTTGCCTATTGAGACCTCCAGGGCATAAACAACCTGGAAGGCAAAGCACTTTTATTATGGCTTGCAGGGTGTGGTGGGAAGGAATTATTTCCCCTTTGCATTGCCTGGACACGAGGGCTTGAGAAGGCAACATAATCAGCCACTGAGCACGTTGCCTGCTTAATTCACAACAGCGGTAACTGAACAGAAGGCACTTTGCACCTGTACTTTAAGATAGAATATTTAAGACCTCTTCATTTCACTTCTAGGTCTTTTCCCAGTAGTCTCTGCAACTGTTCATACACATGTGAGACCTCTGGGCTGAGTCTAATGGACCTGACCTCAGGACTTTCTCGTCTTTACAATGCGGTTAGCGGGCAATCAGCAAGTTGCAGTGTCTTGGTGGACACAGTCAGAGTGAACAGCATCAAGATCAACCATAGATTGTGTTGGCTCCATTATATGAAGGGAAAGGTCAAGTTTCCTTGGGCAGTCTCCCAATGCTATTAAGTTTATGGGAAAGTTAGCGGGAATGGAGTAAACCCAAACTTTGGATTCCAAAGACTTACCTGGGGAGATTGCAAGCAACAGCATGACAAAGCTCCTCAGAATAGGTCCTGTCTTAGGAACAGCGACTGAACTCTTATTGTAAAGGATGTAGTCATTCTGAGGTCACATATGTACAACTTCTTACTCTCTCTATATATTAATTACTCAATATGTACAGACACTGTGCTAGGGATACAGATTTGCATAAGATATACTCTTTGCCCTGGAGAAACTCACACACGAGCAGAGGAGGAAAGAAATGTAAAAAGCTGACTACCACACAGAATGTGAAAGGCCCTGGGTACCTTCAAAATGTATCCAAGTGTTTCCTTGCCCATCCTTACCACCTTACTTATGATTTATTTATTTATATATATACACACACACACACACACATACATATATATTTAATTATATAATTATATAAATAATATATTTATTATTTATCACTAATTCCTTTTTGACAATTCGTGTACTTATTGGTTTATGTGTTCCTTCTCTTCCTCTCCGTTCCTTGTTCTAACCAGAATGTAAGCTACAGAGTCTGGGAGCTTTGTCTATTTGTTGCTTAATCTCAGTACCTAGAATATTCATAAAATGTATTGAGCCCCTTCTATGTGCCAAGCACAGTATCTAATATATATGGAATACAGAGATGAAGAATGAATGGGTCCTTTCATCAAAGAGCTCACCACAGAATGGAAAAGACATTTACTGTGATCAAAATAGAGTGTGACAAATACTATGTTAGAAGCAGATAAACTTCTTTTCAATAGTTATTCAAGGATTAAGAAACTTGATACTTTTTCATCTGCTAATCACTTACACATATTTCCAATCTGGCAAGGATGTCCTACCAACTCTTCCCCAAGGATGCCATGGACATTCTGAACTAGTTATCTGGTTTCCTAGCCCCCAGTGGATTTAAAAGTGCTGTTTGGGAGATCAGAGATGCTGAGAGTAGCAAGCACACTGACAGCAGAAAGAAATGGTAGCCTTATTAAGGAGGAGATTTGAAAAATTATGAAAAATTATTGAAAAGGGAATCAAGGTGAAAGGATAAGAACCAACGAAGGTCAGACTGGGGCCATTCTGCAAAAGAGTAAAAACATCTTAGTGTGGTCACTGCCGTTCCACTTAACAAGAATATTTTAAGAGCTCTGCTCACCCCAACATACGTCATAACATTTTCTTTCATAAATTAAGTTCTGATTCCCTTAAAGTAAGCCCCATGTCTTGCTGAGATGGTCTCAGCCATCCCCATTGCCAACTTTGTCACTGGTTCTCTTGTTTTGGGATTGCTTCTTCCTTCATAGCGGTGCTCTGCTCTGCCTATTTTAGGGAGGACCCCGCCTCCTCCTGCCTCCTCTGAAGCTTGAAAATTCCCTAGGGGAATACTCCTCGGGTTGTGCTTAGGCTTCAGACTGGAGCCGACATTCCAGGACTGCCTTCATGGGTGGGATCCAGGAAACTTGTATTAGAGAAGGAGCTCCATAAATGTCACTTTCCTTCCCACTGTAACAGATGTGTGGACACAGGGCAGATAGCAGGGAATTCTTCTTTCCTTTCTTCACGTTACCTTTGCTTATTTTTAAAATAAATTATTGAGGAATAACAGTGACAGAAATTTCAAAGGTTTAAAAAGAGGTTATTTTGTTTCTCAAGAAAGTACAGATTTAAATGTTAAACTTAGCTCAGGTGTTGATTCCACAGAAGGTTTTTCCTGACTCATCCCCACTACCTGCCTCCCAACTAGAATGAGTTATTGCTCCCCCAGAAACTTGTGCTTCCATCCATCATAGCATTTATGACATGGCACCACAACTTTTTGTTAGCACATCAGCTGCCCCAACTAGACTCCTGCTCCTTAAGGCAGGAACTGTTATAATTGTTTCCACTGCCAAACTCAGCATCTGGTGTATCGTATGCGCTCAGCGAATTGTCTACGGGATAAATGAACTTAAGGACCGTACACGTGAAAGAATGCTAAAATGGAAGTTTTGTCTGAGATCCAAAGTTGACAGATATGAGATACCAAAGTGAGCTGGAAACAGACCACCCTGAAGAATTTGAAAAAAAGGGTAGTTGAGGACCCATAAATCAACTCAAACCTTTCATCCATGTGGAAGGTCAGAAAAAGAGATGGATTTTTTAGGAGACAGCTGTGTGTTGACTGAGCATCAGGCCTTCTAGGGGAGAGGTGAGAGTATGGCTTCGCTGACGCCACAGGGATCTGGATGTGCATCCCTGAGGGCGTGGGACACGGTGGGTTGAGTGTGGCTCCTGTCTGGAGAAGAAGCGCTGGCTGGCAGCTTCGGTGTAGCAGTGAAGGAGTGCTGCCCTGGGATCAGCCAGCACTGCCAGAACATGTCAGACTCCAAAAGGCATGACTGTTTCCCATGAACCTGAGGTGGCCACAGGTGAGAGGGCTTCCTGGGTTGCCTTAGATCCTGTCCAGTATGGCCACCTAATGAGGCGGAGGGAGCCTGCATAAAGAAGCTTGAGGCAAACTACTGGATTTTTTTTTTTTTATAAATTTATTTATTTATTTTTGGCTGCATTGGGTCTTCGCTGCTGCTTGCGGGCTTTCTCTAGTAGCGGCGAGGGGGGGCTACTCTTCGTTGCGGTGCGCGGGATCCTCATCGCGGTGGATTCTCTTGTTGCAGAGCACGGGCTCTAGACACATGAGCTTCAGTAGTTGTGGCACGTGGGCTCAGTAGTTGTGGCTCGTGGGCTCAGTAGTTGTGGCTTGCAGTCTCTAGAGCGCAGGCTCAGTAGTTGTGGCGCACGGGCCTAGTTGCTCCGTGGCATGTGGGATCTTCCCGGACCAGGGCCTGAACCCGTGTCCCCTGCATTGGCAGGCGGATTCTTAACCACTGCGCCACCAAGGAAGTCCCCTACTGGATTTTTAAGGAATTAAAAGAGCAAGCAATCTACTAGAATAGAGAAGGGAAAGGACAAGGACAGGATACAGTGAGAGGTTTCCAGAAGTGGAAAGTCTCCAAAGAAAATCTACAATGGAGCCTAGCTGTAAACACCTATTAAACTTAGCATGAAGTCCATTTATGACAATGCTGATTAAGATAAGAACTTTCCTACACCCCTGAGCTCTCTTCCCTTACACCTTCCAACCACCTCAGAAGAACAAGAAAAAAGCTAATATATACGGGAGAGAAAGTGAATGAGGAAAAAAGGAGAATCTGATCACAGCCACCTCCTCACATTTGCAACAGTCCCAGCTGGAGGAGTGAGGAGTTGTCTTACCTTTGGATAAAAAATGAAGTGGTGATTCTTATATATTCCTTGGTATTCTAATGTTTGAATTTTGGTTATGTCTCCTGACTTAAAGGGACTATAAAACTTGTATTATCTAAGTGACTTTCTACTTATCTAAGAAAGTAATGGAACTAACAGAATTTTTAATCAGGGCAGAGAGAAACTAGCTCTAGTGCACAACTGTAAAGGGACAGTGAGAGTGAAAAAATACAGCTGTTTTTCAATTCTATCTCAGAAACTGTGTTACACGTGCGTCATAAACAATGGAAGAAAACATAGTAAAATATTAACAGGTTCAAGAGCATGGGTGATAGCTTTTTCTATTGTTAACTTGTTTTTTCTGTCTTCTAAACTTTATACAGTGGCATATAGGGATTTGATCATTTGAAGGAAAATAAAACTGTACTGCACTCTAAAAAAAAAGTTATGGGCTTCCCTGGTGGCGCAGTGGTTAAGAATCCACCTGCCAATGCAGAGGACACGGGTTCAAGCCCTGGTCCAGGAAGATCCCACGTGCTGCGGAGCAACTCAGCCCGTGCGCCACAACTACTGAGCCTGCGCTCTAGAGCCCACGAGCCACAACTACTGAAGCCCGTGTGCCTAGAGCCCGTGCTCTGCAACAAGAGAAGCCACCGCAATGAGAAGCCCGCGCACAGCAACAAAGAACAGCCCCCGCTCGCCGCAACTAGAGAAAGCCCATGCATAGCAATGAAGCCCCAATGCAGCCAAAAATAAACTAAATAAACTAAATTTATATTAAAAAAAAAATTATGCTTCTACAGGCAGTCAAAATGACTTGTGCTCACTCTCCTCTCTCCTGGGACGCAGGGCTCACTAAGGGTATTTGACACAATATGGAGAATGCCCAGAGAATCAGTGCTGTCATCAGAAATAGCACTGCTGAGTTTTCCCATTTCTCCAAATAATTAACATAAAACTGAAACCTCATGAACCCACTGGCTGCAGTAAATCTGGAAATTACCATAGCACAACAATATGAATTTATTATGGAAATGCTGACATGTGCTAAATATAGTCACCCCCCACAATATATTTCTGTTCAAAGGGTTTATTTGAAGTTGGCCTCAAAATTCATACTTTTTGTCAGCAGGCAGGAGTCGGACAATCTGGATTTGTAGCACACTACCCTCTTTGGGAGTCTAGACAGCACAACGAAGACAGGGACTTTTCTCTTTCCTTTTTGCCCACACAATGAAAGCTTTTAAAAACAAAATATTTGGTAAAATCGCCTTTTAATCACTTCTTTTCTTTCTCTCTATAAGGCCGAGCTATAAATAAACCATGAAAGTTCACATTTGATTGTCACTTCTGAAAGCAAGTGTAAGAGTTTCTGTAGGAAAAAATAGGAGCCCTGTACCAAGGCCATGAAAGACTGCATTCATGGGGTTTGACCCTTTGCTGCCGTGTCAAGGCCGAGATACCAGTCCGCACACGCGGCTCACCACTTCCCTGGGAGCAGCACAGGCAGACACCAGGCCTGTGTGGGTACAGGGAACTCCCAGCTCTCACGTGGTAACGGCCTGGCTTGGGAGCCACCAAAGGGCTTTAGGCTACACTGGGTGAGGTACGCAGGGAAGTTAGGTTCAAGAAAGAAAGGAGCTCTTCACCCGTGGAGAAGATGGGGGTTCCACGAGTGGCAGACACAGGAATGTTGGCAATCTGGGGAGCAGGTGATCTGATACCTTCTCTCCCACCCAGTGGAAGGGGAACAATGGCCTTAAGACTTTGGGAAGGCTGGCAGGCAGTCTAGACCAAGGCACCAAAGGGCATTCAATGCAAGCTTGGCCATGTCCAGAGTCACGGTCTACAGGGAAGAATAACCAGGACCGGGCCTGGTGGGACCTATACTGTGAACTCCCTGAAGGTAGGAGCCATGTTACTGAGGGTCTCATGCCTAACACGGTCCTAGCACTTACAGCTGCTTGGTTAATGTTTGCTGAGCTGCTGAATGAAAGGGTGATGACTTTCACGACAGAGGCAATGGAAGATCATCTAACGGTGTTTCTAAAATGGCATGCATGTGCTCCAAGGAATGCTGGAGATGATCTGTTAAGATTCCAGAAGAAAATATTGGAAGTGCCATTTATATGACTTTTAGTCTAAAGAAATTAATTCAAGTTTAATATGCAGATTGGCACCAGATCCATCAGTTGGTCCATACATCAGACAGTCATGAGTGAGTAAGATGTGTGAGGTGTCCTAAGGGAAGGGTGAGAGCTCTACAACACCAGGGATGACAGCATGGCACTCCATTCTATGTCCCCAGTTTCCAGGGCTTTGCTACATATCATCATTTACATGTTCCAGGTTGGTAGGTTTCTAGGTATTATCTAATTTTATTTAAATAAACCCTCACAAAATGGGCAAGCAGCTGAGAAAGATTCAACCAATGGATTAAAGGCAATGGTGATAATTCAGATTCAAGGAAACAAAAAAATGATGATACTTTTACTAACTTGGTGCTAGCTCTTTGTATTGTAAGGTAAAAACAATGAAGACCTAGTCAGATAAGACAAGAATTGGGAAAAAAATCAAAATTATCCAGAATACTGTTTGTTGTCCATCATCAGATGAATGGATAAAGAAGATGCTTTATACACACACACACATACATACACACACTGGAATATTACTCAGCCATAAAAAAAGAATGCAATTGTGCCATTTGCAGCAATGTAGATGGACCTAGAGAATATTATGCTTAGTGAAATAAGTCAGATAGAGAAAGACAAATACTCTATGATATCACTTATATGTGGAATCTAAAAAATAATACAAATGAACGTATATGTAAAACAGAGACAGACTCACAGATATAGAGAACAAACTAGTGAGTACCAGTGGGGAGAGGGAAGGGAGGGTGGGCAAGATGGGGGTAGGCGATTAAGAGAAATAAACTACCATATATAAAATAGATAAGCAACAAGCATGTATTGTACAGCACAGGGAAGCACAGCCATTATCTTGTAATAACTCTTAATGGAGTATAATCTGTAAAAATACTGAATCACTATGCTGTACACTTGAAACTAATATAATATAGTAAATCAACTATATGTCAATTAAAAAGAAGAAAAACAAAGAATACTGTTTGAGATATAAATATAGAGACATATTCAAAATCGTTTAGAAATCATCAATAATCATTTTAAAAAAATCATTAAAAACTCACCTGGTCATAAACAGTGTACCTTTAGATATTGCATAATGTTAGTATGATGACCTCACTATAAAATAACATTTGATTTCAGCTATATTTCAGCTGTTTTATAGTGTAAATAATCTACAAGCACAGTAGAATATGTATACGCTTTTTTGTAAATAAGTTTGCATGCATTTAGCATGTAAGCTCAAAATTTTAACTGATGGAGTACATGATCCAAAAAACAAGGCATCCATTGGCCCAGCAACCAACTTCCATGGCTGTTGCTAGGTTACTGGTTCAGCCAACATTTCGCAGGTGCTTACTCTGTGCTGTGCACTGTACAAATTGGTTTATGTACGTGACCCTTTAAATTCTCAAAACGACTTTATGACACAGATATCATCATCTATCCCCACTTTATCAACAAAGAAGTGAACAGAGTATGAGGAATTTGCCCAAGGTCAGAAAGCGAATATGCAGTAAAGCCAGAATTCAGACTCCAGGCCTTTGCTTAACCCTACACTCAGACCCAACATTCCTGTCCTCTCTGCAATGCAAAAAAGCCTGATGCTTGCGTTCCCTGGGCTTGCATTCAAATCACACTTCTGCTGCTTATTAGCTGTGCCATCTCCTTGGGTGAGAATGAGCGTGTGTGCGTGTGTGAGACACACCAATACAGTACACTGTACCTTTTTTCAGAGATGCTGACACGTAGTTCTGAAATACATGAATCTGCCTTCCTGAGGAGCTCTGACTCGTTTTACTGGAACAACAAGTTCACATGTTAATGTGTGGGCTGAGGCACATGATCCCTCCGTAGAAAAACAAAGTATAGCAATGTGATTTTCCTCCAACAAGCATTAAGAAATGGCTAGTTGTTCTGCTATTTGTTTTGTTTTGTTCTGTTTTTCTTTTGACACAGTCATCGTTTGACCTGCACCTGGTATTCTGTGTAACCTCCATGACAACAATGTCAATTGAGAAGCAGGAAGGGGTTAGAGAAAGGAAAGAGTGGGGTAGGTCTTCATTACTAATCATGACATGAAGACTCACACCTCATTTATAATTTTAAATACATGGTATCAATCTACGTACCTACCTACGCATCCACATCCACACACATACATATATCTTATTTATTAGGGTGTTGATTACATGGGTGTACACATTTATCAAACTTCATCAAACTGTGCACTTAAGATCTGTAAATTTCACTTTATGTACACTGTACCTCAATTTAAAAGAATGTAAAAGAAAAAACACTGTGTATGTTATAAGTATGTGTTGGTATATTTATATTTTATTTTCCATTATAGAATGCCTACAAAATGGAAATAAAAATTTTCAAACGCCTGTTTCTCCAATATTCACTCTGAAATACACCTTGGATTAGTCTCTTGATCATAAAGGAGGGGTAGGGGTGTGGCGCTCTCCAATTTTGCAGGAAATGGAGATGCTAGTGGAAAGGTATCAGGTTGTAGAGATAAATAGGCTTGGGATCATATCTGGGCCCTGCTACTTACCAGATGTGTGAACTAAGCCTCAGTGTTCCCATCTATAAAGTGGAAATAATAGTATCTACTCATAGCTTTGTTGAAAATTCAAGTACCCCAATCTCTGACCCACATCCTAACTGGTACCCTAACAACAGTCACGACCAGTCAGAGTGAGTTTTCAGAAAGACACTCCGACTATCACGAACTGCCAGAGTTTGAAGTCAGGCTTTACCACTTGCTGCATTATCATGGACAAATGACTTAACTTCTTTATGCCTGTTTCCTCATCTAAAAATAGGGATAAGAACAGTATGCCTCTAGCAGGACTGTTTTGAGGACCACGTGAGTTATTTCAGGCAAAGCACTTAGAATAGTGCAGCACATAGTAAATGCTCCATAAACTTTACATATTTATTATTCCATTAGCATGCAAGCTCCATGCGGCCAGGGGTTTTTATTTGATTCATTCACTGCACTAAGAACGGTGCCTGGCCAGAATAGGTGATCTGTAAGTATTTGTTGGATGGGACTTCCCTGGTGGTCCAGTGGTTAAGACTTTGCACTCCCAATGTAGGGAGCACGGGTTCGATCCCTGGTTGGGGAACTGAGATCCCACATGCCACACGGCACAGCCAAAAAAAAAAAAAAAATTGTTGGATGGATCATCGAATGAAGTAAATTAGATTTTGTTTCTCTGAGCTATTTTTACCCACAATACTTCTGACACCAAATATGTGGGTTCCTCACACCAATCAATTCTCCAACTCTGCAGACACCAAGTGGTGTCCTACAATTCAGTTCAATTCTGACACTAACTACCCGGAGTTAGTGTCTCTTGAGGTGAAGGGCTCAGTCCTACAAGACTGCCCCCACTTCAGATGCCAGTTACAAGTCACTGGGCCTCCTGTACTTCTGACTGACCAGCTATAAATTGGGGGTTCCCATGACCAGCCCTTCCACCTCAGGTTTGCTAGAATGGCTCACAGAACTCAGGAGAACGGTTCACTTGCTATGCCCAGTTTATTATAAAGGATACAACTCTGGAACAGCCAAATGGAAGAGATGCATAGGGCAAGGTATAATGGAGGTGGGTGGGAGGTGGGCAGAGCTTCCATGCTTTCTCTGGGGCACACCACGTGAAGCTCTCCAAACCTTGTTGTTTAGGGGTTTTTATGGAGGTTTCATTTACGTAGGTACAATTAAGTAAATCATTAGCCATTGGTGATTAGCTGAATCTCCAGCCCCCTCCCCTACTTGGAGGTCAGGAAGTGAGGCTCAAAGTTCCAACCCTCTAATCATGCCTTGGTCTTGCTGGTGACCAACCCCTGTGTTGATGGTTATCTAGGGGTCCCCAGTCATCTCATTAGTATACAAAAGACACTCTTCACTCCAGATTCCCAGGGGTTTAGAAGCTGTGTGCCAGGTCAAGGACAGAGGTCAAATATTTATTTTTTTGTTATATCATAGCTCTCCTCACTCCTGAAAATTGTAATGGATGCTTTTTGAAGGAAATTTCATAAGATGGCCCTAGAACTGCACGGTCGAACTTGGGTGGATGTCTCCAACCTCACCTCAGGTCTTGCTCACTGTGCTGGTTGTGTTGCAAACGCAATGGCTATGGTGCTGTTGACTGAACGTGGCAAGTTTGCCCCTGCTGGGGGCCTTCCTGCCTCTTTCAGGAGTGCGCTTCTGGATCTTAGACTGTCTGGCTTTTTCATATGACTTAGGTCCTCTGCAAATATAATCTCAAAGAGACTGACTTGGGCCACTCTTGGCTGAAACAGTCTACTTCTACTGAACACCCTCTACCACATGATCCTATTTTCTTGTCTTCATAACCCTTCATAGCACTTAGCATGGCCTGAAATTATATTAATTTATCTGCATCCTTGGTTACTGTCTACTTCTTCCTTTGGCTCTCACCTCTACTCCTCCCTCATGAACCTAAGCTCTGTGAAATCAGGGTCCTTGGCTTTCTTATTCATTGATGTGTCCATAGCTTTTAGCAGGACATTAGCTAAAGGTTAGTTGAAAGTGTACACTTATTAAATGTCTATTTTGGTGAGGCACTGTGTATCTATATCTTGCCTCATTTGATGCTAACAAACATTCTGTAATGAAGGTCTTATTATCTAAATTTATAATGAGGAAACAGAGGCTCAGAGAAGTTAAGTGACTTTCCTAAGCTAGTAAATGGCTTAGCTAGGATTTGAAACTTGCTTTAACTCATGAATAAGACCAGGCCTAATCCTTGAGGAGCTCACAGTCAATAGACAGATCTTCAGCATCAGTTCATGACAATTTATCTTGCTCTGATGACTTTAGGGCCCTGTAAAACCCTAAAAGCTTGCTTTCTCCACCATCAAAGACAACTTCAATTATAGTCCTGACATTGTGCTCACAAAGGCAGGAAGATGGATTCAGTGATGTATGGAAAGATTGTTCATATTAATTTTTGAAGCAAACAAAATTACTGCCAGCTGTATGACCTTGCGTTAAGACCCTTCCCCTTCCTGGGACTCACTTTCCTTATCAGCAAAATAAAGGGGTTGGATTAGATTATTTCTAAAGTCTTTGCCAGCTCTGCAATCTGTTGGTTCCATGTACATGTCTTTTTTTGATTAACTCGCAGTTGACAAATGAGCCAGTTACTCTCAATGGTATATTTTATTAGTTTTTTTTTTTTTTTAAACTAGGTTCACTGTAAGAGGGAATATACCCACTGTGTTTCCCCAGCAAGGTACAGCTTCATTCCAACTCAGTCATGCAAGCATGGCAGAGGGGTGAGGTTCCACAATAGGTAAGGCTACCTACCACTGTGATATTTTACAGTGTGGTCCTAATACTTGGCCTGACTGCTAAGGAGTTGGGTCCTAAAATGAATAGTTGAACGACTACTCATCTTACTTACGTGAGTTTGACCTGGCTCTTATGGGTTTTCTCAAAGCCAAAATATCAAGCTTCTTACTAAAAGCATTAGATTATAGACTTCAAAACTGCAAGCTATCACCCATCTAATAATCTGTTATTGACTGAAAAAGAAATGGTCCTACTAATATTTCTGGCTGAGAATATAAGGTAATGTAGTGAGCTATAAAAATAATACTAATAACAATAACTCAACAACAATAATAATGGCAGCTAACATTTATTGAGTACTTACTACGGCCCAGTATTGTACTGAACACTTTACCTACTTCATATCCCCAGTTGAAAGATGAGGAGACACACAGTTTTGGAATTCTATTCTTAACCATTCACTGTGGGACAAAGGCTTTGGTGATATAGAGACCATAATTCAAATCCTAGCTCTGCCACTTAACACTCTGAGTCTCAATTTTAAAAATGGGAATCTTAATACCTATTTTATTGGTCTATTGTTATGGAATAAATGACTAAAACTATAGTTGTTGTTACTACTACTACTACTATTTACCCATCAACTGAAACAAAGCTTATTTTCCCAGAAACTTTATTAAAAGTAAGAGTTACCATGTATTACTTGGGTATATGTTTCAGGTTGGTGGGGTAGGTGGGCTGGGGAAGGTGGTGGGTGTCAATATTCTCATGGCTCCTTACTATTATTTCCAGATGATTACTCCTCCATCTGCAAGCAAAAAAACTTACTCTGAAGTTTATCCCACCTAATGATAGAGATATAATCATACTTAGCTCCCCTGCATCTCAGTGCTGTCATCATCAGCCTCTTGCTGCTGTTAAATGAGGCTAAGGCTTAGATCTGAGTCTCCCTATCCATCTGGAGGTTTGTCATCATCATGTAAGACTTCAGCATCTGTTTACAAGACCCATCCAATGCTTGAGTCTTGTGTTTTCAAAGTGTTTCCAATATTCTAATTGCCACTTTCTGACTTCAATTGCCCATTAATCCAATTCTCTCGCTTGCCCCATCATTCCTATCAAATGTCCCCCTCCACCTCATGGTTATTTCCAGAATCTCAATCCCTTCTTTGTCTTTCAATCCATATACCTCTTCTGACTCTGATTTCTTCCATATATAGGGGTGAGTCCTTCATCTATTAAATGAAACACATCGATCAATAGGAATCACCACTAATTCTCTTTTAGTTGCCAAATTCAATTGGTGCCTCTAATCCACAAAATTCTTTAGCCAGGATATGCTTCATTTATGACTGCAGGGGAGAAACTTTGTTTAGGATGGAGTGGGCCAACAGGAGACTGCAACTCGAGAAAACGCAACATCTTGAAAGCTCTCAGGGTCCGAACACCTGGGAAACTTACACTTCCTGCTTCAACGTTAATTCTGTATTGGGAAGATTCTTTGGCCAACAGATAGGGAACCATAATTGGCAGCAAAGAATCAAAATGTGATGGTATTAACATTTCCTTATGTTCCAAGTGTGATGGGTTTATTTTATTTTACTCTGATGCAAAACCAAAGATTCCACTACTGCACAGAGACCAATATATTCCAGGGTAATGAAAAAGTGGTGTGGGACATGCAGGACATAATGACTGAGCTTCAAGGGATGTTGGGTAGTCACTAATCAATTTCTCTGTGTTTAGGCTGATAAATAACCAAATTATCTAAGACACAGGGTATCTATCCATCTATCCTGCCCTCCATACTCCTTAAAGCTCCCTGTTTTGGATCTCCAACTCTCCTAGACTAGAGCCACATTAGAAGTAGGGCATGCATGCACTGGTCTAGCCTTTGGGGCCGGCCTCAGACTGGTTTATGGTGCAGAAGTGCCTTTGGCTATGCCAGAATGCATTTCTAACCAACATCAGGAAGAAAAAGACAAGCAGAGAGGTTGAGTCTGAAACCAGGAGTTGGGGAGGCCAAAGATGGCACCAAAGCACCAAAAGCATGAGAAAGGCTGGAGGGAAACTGGGAAGGAAGGAGGGGGCAGAGGTCAGACAGAGTGAGGGGAAAGCATGGAAGGTAAGTCCAGGATAAATCATCGTAGTGTCCTTTTAAGTTGGTTTATAATCTTTTTGTGTGTTCCCAAAGCTCCCTGGTTTCCCTCTATCTTAGTACTTAGCACACAGTAGGATAAATGTCTGTTTACTTATATGCCTCTTTCACTAGACGGTGAGAGCTCAGAGGATAGAGGTCATTAATTTTATCAGTATTCCCAGCAATTGATATAATGTGACTTTTCAATAAATAGTGTTGAGAGAATGAAAGAACGAATGAGTAGATGGATCAATGAATTAATGAGTGATTGAATGAATGAATGAATAAATCAGGGGTAGGATATCTGTACAAAGCAACTTTGGGATCTCCCTCAGTTGTACTTCTTAGTATTTCCTAACTGTCAGGTCAACCTGTTTTTTATTGTCAGATGTCACATGGTTAAGATCATGGGCTCTGGATTGCCTAGATCAGAACCTTGGCTCTTCTAACTGAATGGCTTAGGCAATTTAATAACCTCTTTATGCCTCAGTTTACTCATCTGTAAAACAGAAAAATAGAAATAATTACTCATAGAGTTAGAAAGATAAGAGAAAAGGCATGCAAACCATCTAATTTAGTGCCTGGCACAAGTAATAGCTTAAAAATTTGTTATTTTTATTTTTATAATTATTATACCCATCTGCACCCCAGGATTACACAGGATCTTGTAATGTTTTCTCGAGTGCTTCTATTTAAAGACAGCACTTCCTAATCTTCTGCTACATGTAACATGCTGCCTGGGCAGGGGAGTGATAAGGAGCATGGAATGAAGGAACCATTCAACACTGGATGCCAGCTGATGCCTCTGGTTAATGGGGGGAAGGAAGATGAAAAATGAGCAGAACAGGGGCTGTAGGGAATAAAAGTTGTAGGTTTAGAAACGTGGAGTCTATTTCTGGGTTGGATTTCTAGGCCTTTTACATAAAACAAACACAGAAAACAACAACTATGTCAGCTGTGTTTACGAATATGAGCTTGCTCTGGCTTTCACAAGACATAGGGAATTCAGTCTGCTTCCCTCTGGTTACTAAGTTATTGACAAGGCACATGATGTACTGGAAAGAAAACTCATCTGGAAATCAGGAGGCTCTGGTCCTGTACAAATCTGAGTCTAGGCTCTGCAATTTTGAATGAGTTGGTTCCTTTCTTTAGATTCTAGTTTCCTCGTCTCCAAAATGGGAAGTTTGAATCAGATAATGTTTTATTGTTCAACAACTAGTTATTGAGTACCTATCGCGTGCCGCGTGTTGTGCTAGGCACTGTGGATACGTCAGTGAACCAGACAGCTCCGATCCTTGACCTTATGGAGTTTAGAGTCTATTAGAGAAACACAGGTGCTATAGGAGAGTGCCAGAGGGAGACAAAACTAGTCCGGGGGCTTAGGGAACTATCTGAAGGCTAAAGAGGAGTTGGACAGGTAAAGAAGGTGATGAACAGGGTGCCATGCTAAAGGAAATGCACATTTGAAGGCCCCAAGTCAAGATAATGTGGCACATTCAAAGGACAAAAAGAAGTCCAAGATGGCTGGAGTAGGTAGAACAGAGGGAAAGAGTGATAACAGACAAAGCTACAAATGAAGGCAGGAATAGATTTTGGGTGGCATTTTAATATCACGTTAAGGGTTTCCAACATTATGCCAAAGTCAAGGGGAAGCCATTGGAGAGTTTTAAGCCAAAGCCATCCTATTCAAGTTTGTGAAAGATCACTTTGGCTGATGTGTAGAGAACGGGTTAGAGAGTGGTAAAGGTGGAGGCCATTCAAGAGGCCCTTGGAGCAGTCTGGGTGAGAGCTAATGGTGGCTTGGACTAGCATGGTGACTGTGGAATTAAAGCAAAGTGGAAGAATTCAAGAGACACGAGGTATAGTTTAGAAAGGGACCAGGAGAGACCAAAGTGGAGGGAAAAGAGAGGCTGGGTTCAGAATGTGCTTGAGGTTCTGGCAGGAGTGATTAAGTAGATGTGGTGCCCTTACCAACAGTGCCGTGTCCTAAGCTAACGCCAGTTTTGCAGGCAAAGGTGGAGATGCTGAGTTCAGATTTGAACATGTTTAAATTGAGATGCCCGTGAGACCTTTAGGTGGAGATGTCATGTGAACAGCTGTAGAGCTGCTGCCATATAAGTAGAAAATGAATCCTTAGCAGTGGATGAGATGGACAAAACCCGGTAGAAGACCAACGGAGAATGCTAGGTAGAGGAGAAAGGACAGCTGGCAAAGGAATGTGGAAAGCAGCATTCAGAGCAGCGGGAGGAAAATCAAGAAAGTATGTTGTCAGTGGAAAAGTGTTTCCAAATGAACTTATCTATGAAACAGAAACAGACTCACAGACGTAGAGAACAGTTGTGGTTGCCAAGGGGGAGGCGGGGTAGGGGAGGGATGGATTGGAAGTTTGCAAATGCAAACTATTATATAGAGAATGGATCAACAGCAAGGTCCTACTGTACAGCACGGAGAACTGTATTCAATATCCTGTAATAAACCATAATGGAAAAGAATATGAAAAAGAATGTATATATATATATGTATATGTATAACTGAATCACTTTGCTGTACACTAGAAATTAACACAACGTTGTACACCAACCATACTTCAATAAAATAAATTTTTAAAAAAAGTGTTTCAATGAAGGGAGTGTTCCATATTGCAGAATGCTGCTAAGGGTAAAGCAGGGTAAGGCCTGGAAAGCCCTTTGTGTTGTGCATGGCCTAGGTTAGCACTAGTGACTTAGACTAGCATTACTTTAGCGGATTTGTGGAAGTGGAAGCTAGATCATCCTTGGCTAAGGAGGAGGGAGATGGTGCTAAGAAAATCATGACAGTGAGACTGGCCGCTTTTTAAAACATTTTTGCCTGTAAGAGGCAATAACTGGAAGGGCTGAGAGGTAGAAGAGGGGATTTTATTTTAAGATGAGAGTTTATGGTAGCGCTGCCCAACAGAAATAATGTGAGTTACATAAGTAATTTTAAATTTCCTAGAGGCCATTTAAAAAAGTGAAAAGAAATAGGTGAATTTAATTTTAATATCTTTCATTTAACCTATTATATTATTAATAAGATAGTCTACGTTCTTGTAGTCATGCTAAATCTCTGAAATCTGATGTGCCTTTTACACATTTCAATTTGGACCTGCCACGTTTCAAGCGCTCAGTAACTATATCTGATGAGTGGCGACTGAATGGGACAGCACAAGTCTAGAGCAGGCTGAAATGCTGATGAGAGAAGGAGTCAGTATGGAAGGAGAGGCTAAATATGCAGGGAAAGGGATCGAACGAACTATCAGAGGCAGTGGGAGATGGAGGGGCCTCTGATAACAGGTTGGGCATCTATCTCTCCATTGTAACAAATGTAAAGGAGAAAAAGGCAGCATCTGGGTGTAAGCAGTGGTGTGCTGATAAATGCTCAACAACTGGCTCTATCAAAACAAAAAAAGGCCCTGATTTGTAGTGTTTGCCAATTTCTGTGGTGTAAAGACTTCCACTATGGCTCATTTCAAGCTGCTAATGTGATGTCACTGAACGTGGAGCTGGGCAGAGATGCCCACAGTTGGCTCTTGGGAGCAAGTGTGAGACAGCTCCAGCATTCCACTGGATATGAGAAATGTAGGTTTGACGGCAGATGTCTTTCTAATGGCTTTTATTTTCTTTTTGAGGTAGTTGGTGGTTGAGAATAAACAGGAGGTCATATGTCTGAATGTGAGAGGAAAGATGGGGCTGGGAATTGGAGAGGTTTGATATGATCACTGCAGAAAATGAGAAATTAATCTGACATATTAGTCTAGTTCCTGTGAGAAAACAGATGGACACTCACACTGGGTAGCTGATGTAAAGCTTAATAAAGGGTTTGTTGAAAAGAAGGTTTAGGAGAAGACTAGCAACAGCGGGGAAACATTACCGCCTCCTGGCCTGAAGGAGCAAGGGGAGGGAGTGATTCCTACCACCCGAGAGAAGATGGGAAGAGGGAGAGGACCATGTGCCAGAATCGTGGTCTATGGTATAGATACATGGTACATGAAATCAGCTAAACTGTGGCAATTCAGCAAGGACGGAGCTGGGGAAACAAACAGCTTCATTATCCTCCAGGCTCCTTCTGGTGCCCAGAGGCCAAACCCACCCAGAACCTAGAGGGTGAGGGAGACTATCTGGGGATCATTAATACATAATGTTAGAAGCCTGCCTTTTTGTTGTATAGTATTTCCTTATAGTGTTCAGGGGCCTTTAGGCACGCATAAGGTAGAAATCTGGATTCATCTGGACTGGGATTTGGTAAAAGAAGAAAATGGGAAAAAATGAAAAAATTAAATGGCTGTAAAGAGACTGGCCAGGTGGGAAGAGAGGAGTAAGAGGAAAGTAAAAAAGTCTGACAACAGCCTTTCAAAGTACACATTAACTCTGTTTTAGAGACAAGGCAACTGGAACGAAAGCAGTTGTGCGGCTTGCCTAGGAAGCAAGGTTAGTTAGCGGAGGAGTTGGGAGATTGGTCTGCCTAGCTTGCAAGCAGCTTCTGCCTTGCCGGTCTACCTGCAAGCTACGGAGTGCTCTGAATGATCTGGGGAGAGGGGGTACATGTTCATGTTCCTTTAAACTTTTCATTGAAACTGAAGCATTTTTGGAATTTTCCTATCCCGGATACATAAACTCATGCACACTGAAAAGCTAGGATACCCTTTGGATTGTCATTACAGATGCTCATCCCCAATGTACAAGCTAAGAGTGGGGTGAGGAATGTGCAAGGGTGTCTTTTGTGAAATAGAAGTAAAGTCAAGTTCTCAGGCATGCTCTCTTCCCCAGTCTGCAATCTCCTCTGGTCTCCCCTCTAGGCAGTAGCTGACGAGGTCACTTTCTTCCTTACACCTAGTGGGATGGGCAGAAGGGGCGAGAGAGCGCCATATGACTCCCCTGCGTGTCTGGTACACAACTATAACCCAAGCATATTCCCAGGGGCGTGGCATGTGGCAAATGCTCAGTGATTACAGGGTAAATGGAGTCTTTCATGGACCATATTTTCTGTGTTAAATATTACATGATCTGACAGCAGGATATAAGATTAGAAATCAGAGTTCTCTGATTGCAAAGCTGGGAACAGTACACATACAGCACTGGAAATAGCTAGGTTGGAATTCCCGTGATGTGACCCTGGAACCTAATCTCCTGGCCCATTTATGAAATCTCCTTCTTTATAAAGCTTGGCCAATACCTAAATGGGTAGTTGTAAAGATTAAATGAGACCAAGGGTGCAAAGCTCCTGGCACATGCAAGTACTCAGCAAAAGCCCATTCTTCCCACTTTCCTGTCCCTCTCTGGTCCTTCTACTTTATTTAACCTTTTCTTTCATTTCCCTGAATTATCACTTTCTTCTGACACTGTATTCCATTGACAGAAGACAGTGGTGGTTTTCCTACAACTTCCCAATCATGATTACTCTAGTTTTGTGTTGTTTTGTTTTGGTTACTTTTGGGCCTTGGTTTGGGTCTTGGTGACCCCAGGTGACCATTCTGTGGAAACCACAGCATTTTGGATCATGGCTTTTTTCCCATCTTTGAATAAACACCGAAAGCTTTCTTTACCTTTTCTTCCAGCTCTCGTTTGCCATCTGGTGCCTGGTTTGGCTGCATCTGTGTTTGCTTAATGACTTGAGGCAAAGGCTGAGTTTACATATGGGAAGAAGGAGAGGGCTTTGCTTGATTTCTTCCATATGTTCATTTATTCATATATTATGATTTTTGTAATCTCACCAGCACAGATCCCTTCAGACAATCCTTACCCTGTTCCTTGGAGACCTGCTTCTTTGTGTGTCCAGCTGGGCGTTTCTGTGAGAACACGTTTGCAACGCCCGATACCTTTAGCATAGCTCGGCATGGCTTTTAGACGGGTACAAAATCAATGTTCTTGAAGGTTCTTCTTTTTGAATGGAGGAGGACTATTTGACGTGGGAGATTCTGTGGGAAGAGTCAGGAGACCTGGGGGCTAGGCTCTGCTCTCCAGTGGGGTGAATTCAAACAAGTTCTATGACCATTCTGGCCCTCAGTTTGCTCATCATGTAGCCAAAGGCTTGGGTTGGATTTGCTTTGACACCGAAGAGCCTCACAGCACCCAGCATTCCCGCTCCTGTTTCTTCATCTTCCTCTGGTACTGGGTCTGTGGCTCTTACAGATGAGTACGTGAAGTCCTGATGTGTGCGTTTCCTCTTCTTAGCTCCCAGGCAGAGGTATGTACGGGGGGAAAATGCAACAAAGGCATCCCATCTTCTGCATAATGCATGAATGAAAGAGGGTGAATTCTATTTCTTGTTTTGTAAAAAGTCACCAAGATTTCTTTTCCTGCAGTATACTTGGGACTCAGATTAGTGTGATGGAAAGAGCGGATCAGGGTTTGAAACCTGCCTCCTTTCTACCAACCTGTGGACCTGGGCAGGTTTCTTAATTTTCCTAAGTCTTATCTTCCTTCTCTGTGAAATGGGAATAATATATCTGCCTCATAGGGATTGCGAGTAGATAAGGAATCATTAATTCCTAGCCTGGTGTTTTGCATAAAGCAAGTGTTCACAAATGCTGGTTACCTCTGTGCCCAGTGGATTCAGGGGTGAAATCCAGCTGCTGAATATGCTTCAGAGGAGGAAACTGACGATACTCAGAGAAGATCACAAAACCAGCTGGTGTCAAAGCCAGGACTAGAACGTGGGACTCCTGACTCCCGGGCTGCAGATCTTTCTTATGAGCTGAAGAGCTCCGGGTGGGGGAAAAATGGGAGGGCTGGTGAGTGGAAGAGAGTCCCAGCGGGGCCAGAAATGTGTGCGGGGAGTGGAGGAGGGCGAGTGGAATACTTTTTGTGAATGTCCTCAAGTCACTCTGACGTTCTCTCCCTCCCCCGTTCCCTCCCCATCCCTCTCCCCCTCCCCCTTGCTGACTAGTCTCTGTGGTTGGGAGAGTGAAGCCCAAAAGGACAAAAAATTCTTGGAACGAATGCTTTGGATGCAGCCAGACGGATAGGTGAGACTGTGTTTGAGAGTTTAGGCAGAAACGCTTTGCTAGTTTGTTTGCAGAAGTCAAAGTAATCTCTGCCAGATAACCAAGACATGATCTGTCAGGTTACAGGCAAGTAGAGAAGAAGAAATGATCTTGTCCACAGCCTCCCTTTGGACGCCTTGCTCAGAAGCACGAGGAGGAGCAGCGTGGCAAGGGAAACTATGGCTGCCTGGAACTGCAAAGCCTTTACCTCAGACAGCTGCCTCCTCAGATCCTCCCTCGCTCTGTCGGAGAGCTGGCCGAATCTAAGAGATGAGGGCTCCCTCCTCCCCCAGGGACCGGCCCACTGCCTCTTGCTATGTATGGCACGCAGGTATGAACGATATGGTATGTATGTGTGTATGCATCCTGTATGTTATGGCTTGGCTGACATTCAAAGAAATGCTGGCTTTAGCTGGGTGAAGGATGGGGGAAACATGCATCCAGCAGAGGAGAGGACCACACGGACGAAGGAAAAATAACACATCTGAGGCATGAGAAGGCCAGCGTGTCTGGAGCAGACGGAGCGAAGGCAAGGGTGAACGAGACAGAGCCGAGAGGCAGGCAGTCCCCACACGGCCCTTGCTTGCAGTCTCCTTCCCGGGGCCGCAGGGAAGCCAGAGGTGTATTCAGCCTGTATTCAGCCTGGCAGGGGCCAGGTGCAGGGGTCCTGGGGGAAATTAGGGCCGTGCTGCTGGACAAGAGGGACGCACACAGATACAAGAGGTGCTCAGGAGGCTTCGCTGATGGGTCGGATGGGGGTGTCACGGAGCAAGAGTTGTCAGAAGTAACTCAAGAGCTCTTAGATTTCTGGGCTGAGGCATCTGCCCATTTAGGTGGAGGCGGAGTGAGGGCTGGGACTGAGGGCTGCCTGCACAGAGCCTGCTTCTTCAGGTCTGAAAGGGCTCACTCAAGGTCGGGGAGTAACGGAGCCGCACAGCCTCAGCCCCGCCTCCTGCTCAGAGGACAGCAGCCGTAAGAAAAGAACATCAAGAGAAATGATGTTGCAAAGATTCCTCACAGACCTGGCCAAAGCTTCCATCAGCCAGTCATGAGGGTTTGAAGCTCCATTATTCAGTAAGAAATGGATTTGTCCTTGTAAGTGCTGCAAGATCTGGCACCTACTCCAGAGATGTAAAGGTCCTTTTTTTTTTTCAAAAGCAGCAGAAGCTCTAGACAACCTGGGAGTTTAAGTGCAACCTCTGGACACTCAGCACAGTGCCTATGGCTGAGACCTTCCCAAAGAGGCATCTCTCGGTTTCCTTAGGGTGGTGAGGAGGAGATGGGAGGACAGGAAAATGCGTGCCAAGATAGAAGACATGAGGCCATGGAAAATGCTAGTGTCCTTATGCACAGACATCTTGGAGCAAGAAACTATGGCTGCCTGGAACTGCAAAGCCTTTACCTGGGGGTGCACGGGGTGGGAGCCTCCACCCAGGAGTGAGTGTGAGCAGGACCTGCACAGGGAGCTCAAGGGGAGCCCAGCAGCTTTTCAAGGCTGGAACGGCTATGGGGAGGCCGGTTTTAAATTGGAAAACTGGAAGGACATTTCCTCCGCCCCCCACTCTCTCACACATCCCCACCAGATTCCTGCTTAGGGACCAGATCTTACTTCTGCTCTTGTGGAAGAGATGGAAATAAGAATCATCACCACTCCTTAAGCACTCCTTAGGAACGATGGCTAACATTTTTTGGTGTCATATGCGTTTGGCACCATGTTAAGAGTGTACATGCCTTATCTCATCAATATTTGCACCAACCCTGTAAGATCGGTGTTATCATTATTATCCCTATTTTACAGGGGAGAAAAGAGAGGTAAACAGAGGTTAAGTAACTTGCTCAAAATCACCCAGCTAGGGCTTCCCTGGTGGCGCAGTGGTTGAGAGTCTGCCTGCCAATGCAGGGGACACGGGTTCGAGCCCTGGTCTGGGAGGATCCCACATTGCCGCGGAGCAACTGGGCCCGTGAGCCACAGTTGCTGAGCCTGCACATCTGGAGCCTGTGCTCCGCAACAAGAGAGGCCGCGATAGTGAGAGGTCCGCGCACCGCGATGAAGAGTGGCCCCCGCTTGCCACAACTAGGGAAAGCCCTCGCACAGAAACGAAGACCCAACACAGCCATAAATAAATAAATTAAAAAAAAAAATTACCCAGCTAGTAAACGGTAGATCCAGAATTCAAGCCCCGGAGCTAGAATCCATTTGTTTAACTCAGTGGTATATCAAAGGGCAGGGTGGCGTAAGCCATTCACCTCGGGTGTGGACAATGTGGGTGGGAGGGTGCACTGTCTTTAGAGAACTAAAATATAATAAGAAGACTGGTTAAAAGGTCCGTCTGGTTTTACTATCACATGCACTGGCAATATGTCTGTGGTCAAATCTCCCCTCCAGGGCAAACTTTCCCCCCCTCATAAGCTAATCGTCTTAGAAGGCAGGAATCACTAGTCACATTTATGGATCTCAAATCCCATTTAAACACTTCTATCACACCCTGTACCTCTCCTTTAAGCTCTCTTAATGAGTATATTGGTTATATGTGCAATGGTTTCTTTAGTCTCTGACTCTGTCATCAGACCAACTCCTGGAGGGTAGGGACTGTGCCTATAGGTCATGCTGAAGCGCAGGGCTTAGCTTGTTGGTGATGCTCACCCAATAAATATCTGCTGAATGAATGGATGGGTGAAGAAATGGCCAATCTAAAATGCCACCTCCTGCAGGAAGTTTTCCTGAAGGGAAGAAGGACCCAGCTCTTCAGAGAGGAAGGCAGTGTTAGTGATGCCGGCGGAAGCTGTGATGCTGGGCTGGGACCCTCTTGCCTCCATGGCAGCCCAGGAAGTTCTCTGCCAGGTGTGATGAGTGTGGGTCTTAGTATAACTTTGAGCTGCAAGGAACCCCAACATTCCTCCTTATGGAATCACCCTTCCCAGGAAGAGAAGACACCCCTTTTGAGACTGATATTTGAGAACTAATAGTTACTGGATCTCTCTAAGGCCAGAAACTATTTATACTGAGGCACAGATTTTGGATTATCTTTAGGACTTCACAATCCTTGATGAGGATCTAGATATTAAAAAAAAATCCCAGTATGTTCCTTAGAGAAATTTGTTTCTGGCATGTTTCTCACTTGCTAGATAAATAACCCTGTAAACATCTCTATGACATGGGATGTTGTTTTTACTTCAAAATGGAAGCATGTTGGTTTATAAGTTCATTAAAACTAAGACAGGGACTTCCCTGGTGGTCCAGTGGGTAAGACTCTGTGCTCCCAACATAGGGGGCCCGGGTTTGATTCCTGGTCAGGGAATTAGATCCTGCATGCATGCCGTAACTAAGAGTTCACATGCCAGAAGTAAGAAGTCCGCATGCTGCAACTGAAGATCTCGTGTGCCGCAAGGAAGACCCAGAGAGAGAGAGAGGGAGAGAGGGAGGGAGGGAGGGAGGGAGGAAGAGAGAGAGAGAGAGAAGCGAACGAGCTATCTAAGAAGGAAGGACAGAAGGATGAAGAAAGAACGAAAGAAGAAGAAAGAAAGAAGAAGAAAGAAAGAAAAAAGAAAAAAGAAAGAAAGAACGAAAGAAAGAAGAAAGAACAGAAGAAAAAAGAAAGAAAGAAGACAGAAAACAAAGAACGAAAATCCCTTGAGCCTCCATCGCACAAACGAAAACAACCAGCACCCTCCATACTCACACAAATCCACACTCCCTCCGCCACCTAACTCCTCCACGCCCACATCTCATTTACACCACCATTACCATATTTTGCTAAAGCACTGTGGAGTCAGCATCCCCACAGCAGGTCACTTCAAGCCCATTTGTTAAATAAGACTGTAATCCTTTGTAAAACATCCTCGATATCATGCTGTATCATGTCCTCCTTTTTTATCTTTTAAAATATATTTTTGTATTTTTCCCCTAAAAATAAAATGATGTTCCAGGCAAACTTTCTGGGTGGTCTACCCACGAGACAAGAGTTGCCAGGTCTCCTCTGACAGATGGGTCATGGCAAGGTCAGTCCCCATGTTGGACACCCAGGAGGGAGGCTGCATGAACTGCACCAGGAGGGGACACACCAGGGGCGTAGGTGCTCGAGTGTCACAGCTGGCTATGGGCAGGAACCAACGGAAGGGCTCAGAATTTAACATAGAGTCAGGCAAAGATGAGGTCAGATGAAAAGTCTCCTGACCCCCAAATTCTTCCATGATAGCTTTGAAAATTTCTGTGATAATGGAGGAAGAGCCTTCAAAAGTAAGGTCCCCAGCGAACAGGTGAAACCAAAAGCTTGCTCATGTTTCTGGCTCACTACCTGGAGTTTTCATCCTATAAGAGTTTAATTAAGACAGTATCTCCAGAAGACAAATGTTTGCCCATTCATTGTGTTTAACAGAGAAGGGATTAGTGGAATAGTCAATATACTGGAAGGTATCTTTGTCATATCAACATGATGGAGATGCCCAGAGCAGGCCCCAAAGGGGTGAGACACAGGAAAGAGAAGCGAGCATAGAGGGAGCTAGTGGCAAGAAGTATTCTGCAGCCCTGGATATCCTAAAGAGTGGGAGAGAACTAGATCCCAAGTAGAGTGAGCTTTGGAAGTATTTTTTCTTTTTTCCCAATAATCTTCCTTTTCTTTTCCCCTGTCCCCCTTCCTCCCTCCCTCTCTCCTCCTTTCCTTCCTCCCTCCCTTCATATACATTTATTGAACACTTACTATCTGCCAATCACTGTTTTAGGCTTTGGCAGTCACTGGTGAACAAAATCAGCATAGTCCTCACCCTTGGGAAACTTAACAGTCTTACAGGGGAGACAGACAGTAAACAAATATTCTCAGAAATATCTATACCAATGCATTACACTAAGCACTGTGGAATGGAAGCAGAAGGGGCTACAGGATATTACGTGAGTAACACTAGCTTAGATTGGGGGGGTCGGGGAGTACTTCTCTCAGGAAGTGACATTTAAGCCTATGGCTGAAGGAACAGGAGAACCTGGGTCAAGAAAATGTTTGTGTGTTGGGGGGAGGGGCAGAATTACAGCCACAGGAAGAAAAGAAATAATAACAATGATAGCAACAACAATAGATAAAGCAATATTGAGCAGTTACATGCCGGTCATTATTCTAAATATTGAATAACTATTTATTCATTTGACCCCTTACATCAACTTTCTGAGGCAATTACCGTTACTGTCCCCATTTTTCAGATATGGAAAATGAGGCACAAAGTAGTGAAGTAACTTGCCCAGCCAAGGTCATATAGCTAGAAGGTGGAGACACCTGGATAAAACTCAGCTAATCTGTCTGCAGGAAAGGAAGACCTGGAGAAGGGAGATGAGGGAAAGGCAGAGGGCTGAGATGTAGCAGTGGCAGGGGTGGAGGGGGAGGGCATCCCAGGCACTCAGGGGCCATGTGATGGGTTCTGAAATTTTTCCCTAATTCCATAGTGGAAACCCATTGCAGAGTTTTAGGGGAAGAGATCTGCACTTTCCCACACCCTCTCTGGTTCCAGTGGGAGAGCAACCTGGAGCATGAGACCAGTTGGGAGAATCCAGTAGTAATCCAGGTGGGAGGACAGCCTTTTGCATGAAATAACCAACTAAATAACTAGCCACCTAGCTGAACTTCTTAAAGCCTTCCTTCCCTTCAGTTCTTTCCTCCCCTCTTTCGCTCTGTCTCTGCTGCTCTTTCTGAACCCCCCTCCCCCCTTCTCTGAGCAGAAGGTAGAGGACACAGTAATAAGACTCCCTCCCTCCACACACACACCCTGCTGTCTGCCGAGCCGCGGCAGGCTTTGGCATTCCTCCATCTCCTCCAAGGCACCCTTCCTGCTTCCCGGTCAGGAGCATCCTCTTCCGCGCCTGCACGCTGAGAGGGAGCAGCTGCCCTTATCTAGAACAACTCCCAGCTGTTCTCCCAACTTTCCTCAAGTGTTTCTTAGCGTCAATGCCTCTAATTAGTTAAAATAGGAAGGGGGGGGTGGTAAACAGAGGAGCAAAAGAGAGGCCTAATTTTAGCTGTAGCCAAAAGAACTTCCCCCTAAATACACTGTGAGCTCAAAATATTTAGCTAAGCGCATAGGGACCAGGCAGGGATAGGATTTAAAGAGCTACAGAAGGAACAGTCAAAGGCCAAATGGGACAGCCCCCATCTTCCCTTACGACTGGAGGGAAGAGGAAGGGAATAAAAACAGACTGGGTCCTTACTCTGTGCCAGGCTCTGTGCCGGGTGCCGTGAGTGCATCAGCTCAGCCTTTCATCTCCTCACAGCCAGAGGATGATGCAGGGACTAGGTTTCCCTCATTTTACAGCTGAGGAAACTGAGACCTGGTAAATTTGAAGTTACTCTGTCCAAGATGACAAAGCGAACCGGAGAGCCAGGATTTAAACCTGGGTCTCTCTGACTCCACCGTGTCTAGCAAGAAGAGGATGGGGTCTCGAACCGAGGTCAGACAGTGCACTGGGTAGACAGCTTAAGCACAGATTCAGGGCAGAGCCTCCGAGCAAGAATGCAGAGGATGCTGGCTCTCAGAACGGCAAGAGGCATCATTTGTAAGAACTGGCACAAATCACTCAGGGCCTCGACTGTTTCCAATCCTGAAATCCCTCCCAGCCCTCCCAAGATATGCCGGAGGAATGACCAGGCTGTCACTAACAATTTAAAGGTCGATAAATCATTTGGTGAATGCCCCCCACCCCTGATTCCAGCAAAAAAAAAGACCCCTGCTGTCCGCAATCAAAAAAGATGCACTGTTTGGCAAAGGCATCTGAACTGGCTAATCCCCCCGCCTTCTCAAGGTTATGGTGGAATCTGGGCGCCTTCAGAAAACGGGCCACCTGGTAGGACTCATCACGTCAACTTCCTTCATCTCAGTTCAAGCTTAAAAGGCCTCTTCACTGGGAAGCTCCCCAGTGAGGTTTTTCACGCACATCTGGAGACTTCCCACAATAGGCCTTTGAAGCGGCCTGAAGTATTCCAGGAAGTCCGCCTCACTGGGCTGAGGTTTAAAGAGCAGAAACCCACATTTATTTTTCTTTCCCGCCTTCTTTGACAAAACTCCCCCCAGTGGTTTGTGGGCATTTGCAAAGCAGCCCTGATTTGCAACTCACTGCTTCTAGACTACTTCTGCAGTCTTAAAGAAAAACAACAATGAAGCAAATTCAAAGGGAGCACTGGTACCCAGAAAGATCTGTTTATGTGTTTGGCTCCTCCACCAGCCTCTGAACTCACGCTTTAATCATCTTTGTAGCAGGAAGAAAGTGGACTCTGGACTCAAAGGGACTTGCTCCATTACTCAGCATTGGTGACATTCTGTCGAATCACTTAAACTCTCTGATCTGTGAAATGAGTTAATGGTGCCTGCCTTGTGTGGAGCACTAAACATTACATGAGGTGGGGGAGAAAATCACTTTGCACATTGTCCGACATGGACTTCATCGGATCTATGCTGTCCCTCTGCCAGGATCACCCTCCATCGTACGGGCTAGAAGCTACTCATTCTTTACAAGTCAATTCACATGGTGGTTTCCTCCTCTGGCAATGTTTTACCTTCCTCTTGCTTAGGCTAGTTTAGGTAGGTGTCTTCTATGCTTCAGTACCTCCCTATCCTCTAATCCGTAGTTTATTGTCATTTCCATTTAAAGTGTATGCCCACCATACCCCCTACTGTCACTGTAACGACTGTAGACACATGGGATCTTTCTTTTTCATTGTTGTATTTCCATACCAAGCACAGTGCCTAGTATATTGATGTGCTCAGTGAATATCAACTGATTAATCAATACATTTAACAAATGTTTATTAAGCACCAACTCTGAGTCAGGTACTATTTTAGCTACTGAAGATACACCAGTGAATAAAACAGACATAGCCCCTGCTTTCATAAGTTTATACCCTTGTAAGAGTATCAGGAAATACACTAAGGAAATATATAGAGAGACTTCCAGTTACAGCTCAACTGTGTAAAGGAGTTAGAAGTCATTACCCCCATTCCTATAACAAGAAAAGAGCTAACAAACTGAAAATCACTGATCTGTCTTGGATTGTTTGGAGAACTGAGATTACAGAGCAAACCACCACGCTGAGATCTGGAGAAACAGGATAATTCTAGAGAGTTGCAGTTGAGATCTTCTTACCTAGAGCAGAAGCCACTGGAGCCACAAACTGGTAGGGACATTTAAGTGATAATTTTGATGAAGTGCTGGGGGCTGAGCGTAGACTAGCATGAGACTGAGAAACTTCTGGGGCTTCAGTCTTACTGGGAGGCCCACCCTTTCATGGGTTTTACCTCCAGGAACCCTACCAGATTCTCACTGTAAAGAGGCAAGAATGATCCCCTACTGGCTCCAGCAGGAGTGAAAAAGAAGAAACACTGTGAAAATACGCCAGAGAGTTCTTTATAACAAAGGCCTACTTTTAAGGGAAAAAGGCTTAACCAGAGCCTTATCCCACCCAGGGGAAGGACATCCCTCCAACTGTAGCTCCTTCCAGTCTCCCTTTCTCACCTACCAGGGAGGAAAAAAGGTAAGAAACATTTGTGAAGGTCACAACCCAAGGACATAGGCCCAGGATTAAATCAAAAGATTCTAGGCTACTTCCCTTCCCTACACCTTAAAATGATACAAACAGGGCTCCAGTGTAATAATAGTGGATAACAACTGAAAGAGCTACAAGATGCAGGCTCTATTTAAGGAGGAGTTCTTGTGGAAGCCCAAAGACAGGGGAGCAATTTAAGCCTAAATTAAGCAAAGAAAAAAAGAAGAAAAAGAAGCAAGAAGAATAAACTAAATAATAAAAAGCAGAAATCAGTGAAATTGAACACAGGAAAACAATACAGAAAAAAATCAATGAAACTGATTTTTCATTGAACAAATTGAACAATGTATAAAAAGAAATACACACCACAACCAAATAGAATTTATTCTCGGTATGCAAGGCTGGTTCAACATTAAAAAAAACCAATCAGTGTAATTCACCACATCAACAGGTTAAAGAATAAAAATTCATATAATCATATTAATAGATGCAGAAAAAGCATTTGATAAACTCCAACACCTACTCATGATTAAAAACTCTCAGCAAACTTGGAATATATGGGACCATCCTCAATTGGATAAAGAACATCTACAAAAAACTCTACAACCTCAATTTGATAAAGAACATTTACAAAATACTCTACAGTTAATATCATACTTAATGAGAAAAAACTGAATGCTTTCCCCCCAAAGACTGGCAACAAGGCAAGGATGTCCTTTCTTACCACTCTTATTCAAGATTGTTTTGCTCTTAGCTGGTGCAATAAGACAAGAAAAAGAGATAAAAAAGCATACAGATTGAGAAGGAAGAAATAAAACTATCTTTATTCTTAGATGACATGACTATCTATGTAGGAAACCTCAAAGAATAAAAAAAATAAACAAAACACCTTTTAAACTAGTAAGGGAACAAAGTAAAGTCACAAGATATAAGGTTAATATATAAAGTCAATTACATCCCACCAATTACTAGCAATGAAAAATTGGAGTTTGAAGTTAAAATCATTTACAATAGCATACTGCAAAAAACCAAAGTCCTTGGGTATAAGTTTAACACAAAATGTATAGAATCTATACATGGAAAAGTACATAACTCTAATGAAAGAAAAAGAATATTTAAGTAAATGGAGAGATATTCTATATTCATGGATTGGAAGATTCAATATTGTTAAGATGACAAGTTTCCCCAACCTGATCAATAGATTCAACACAGTCCCAACTGAACACTCAGCAAGCTATTTGTAAACAAAACAAAATGATTCTAAGACTTATATGGAAAGGCAAAATACTTATTAGTCACTATAATACTAAAGGAGAACAAAGTTAGAGGATGGACATAACCTGACTTCATGACTTACTATAAAGCTATAATAATCACAATAATGTGGTATTGGTGAAAGAACAGACAAATAGATCAATGGAACAGAAGAGTAAGCCCATAAGTAGACCCACACAAACACAATCAAATTGATCTTTGACAAAGGAGCAAAGTCAATTAACAGGATAAAGGGTAGTGTTTTCAACAAATGGTGTTGAAAAAACTGGACACACACATGCAAAAAAAAAAAATCTAGATACTGACATTACACCTTTCATAAAACTTAACTCAAAATGGATCATAGACCTAAATGTAAAACGTAAAACCGTAAAAGTTCTAGAAGATAACACAGGAGAAAATCAAGGTGACCTTAGGTTTAATGATGAGTTTTTAGATACAACATCAAAAGAACAATCCACGAAAGAAAAAAATGATAAGCTGGATCATTAAAATTTAAAAACTGCTCTGTGATAGACAATTTTAAGAGAATGAAGAGACAAACCACAGACTTGGAGAAAATATTTGTAAAACATGTATCTGAGAACTTGTATCCAAAATATACAAAGAATACTTAAAATTCAACAATAATAAACCAAGCAACCCAGTGAAAATATGAGCAAAAGATATGAACTTCACCAAAGAAGATAGACTGATGGCAAATAATCATATGAAAAGATACTCAACATCATTTGCCATCAGGGAATTACAAATTAAAACAGTAATGATATACCACTACATAACTATTAGAATAGACAAAATCTGCAAAACTGACAATGTCAACACTGACGTAGATGTGGAGGAAGAGGAACTCTCGTTCTTTGCTGGTGGAAATGCAAACTAATACAGCTACTTTGGAAGACAGTTTGGTAGTTTATAACACATCTAAACATGGTCTTAACATACAACCCAGCAATTGTGTTCCTAGGTATTTACGCAACTGATTTGAAAACTTAAGTCCACACAAAAACCTGTATGCAAATGTTTATTCATAGTCACCAAAAACCAGTGGCAACCAGATGTCCCTCAGTGGGTGAATGGATAAACAAACTGGTACATCTATACAACTGAATATTATTACACAATAAAAAGAAATGAACTACCAAGCCACAATAAGACATGGATGAATCTTAAATGCATATTACTAAGTGAGAGAAACCAGTCTGAAAAGGATACATATGCATGATCCCAATTACATGACATTCTGGAAAAGGCAAAACTACTAGGGTAATAAAAAGATCAGTAGTTGCCAAGGGCTCAGGGAGAAGGAAGGGATGATTAAATAGGTGAAGCACAGGGGATTTTTTTGGGGGGTGCTGAAATTATTCTATATGATACCATAATTGTGTATATACAACATTATGCATTTGTCAAAACCACTGAATGTTACAGCACAAAGACTGAACCTTAATGTATGCAAATTCAAAAAAATAATTTCAGAGGTGAGGGGAATCCTGTGATGGAATGTAGTATGTGTCAAGCAATCTAACTGTATTACACATGTATGAAACAATCTCACCGAAGGTCGTGGGAGATAAAGGTGCTGACCTAAGTAATTTTGGAAATGAGTAGAGTTTGTAACACTAAAGGCAAAAGAAACTGTACATAAGCACTGTACTCTAGTTGATAAAGCTATATCACATAGGGGTGTGGGTTAACATTCTGATATTTCTATTTAAGAATACTGGAACTGAACAATTAAAAAATTGATGGTGAATGATGGGAGCCAGGTTTCTCACTATTTGAGTGGGAGTTTACAGATAAGCAAAAAGGAAGGCTAGAACGATTCACGTAGTAACAGATTATAGTTGGAGACATCAGTATAAACTAATGTGTAGCTTAATGTAGGCAGAGATGATTACATATAATAATATGTATAGAGATGGGTGTATACACACATATATTTCCTTGCACTGTCAGCTGGCCTCCCTAGAGCAACAACAGCTCAGTAGCAATGAAGCACACTTAGTGCCCAGATCTTGGTTCCTAATACCATTCTCCAATAAAAAGAATCAGGGCTCCTTGGAGAAGTGGCTGATTCTAGGGCTAGGGCAAGAAATACAAAAGATGAGCCTGGAACATCCTATAGTGCCCAAATTTAAAGAAGCAATTAAAAAAACATACATACAGAATTATGAAGTTATATCAGAGAGATAAAGAAGGCAATTGAGGAGCTTGCAATGGCCAAAACTGGAAGAATTAAGCAACAAAATAAGTAGTATTGGATTATAACCCCATATATACCACAGATATCTATAAGCCCACGCTATCATAAAGAAATGACTTTAAAGAAAGAAAGAAAGAGGAGATGAATGTCCCATGTAGAAGAATTTCAAGTTTGTATAAATATTCCGCCCCTAAGGAAGTAGAGCATAACTTCCACTCTGTAAATGTGGGCTCCACTTAGTAACTTCCATACTTAGAACAGTATGGAAAGTGGAAAAACAGAGTAATTTTACAGTGGGGGAACCTGGCAAACACTACCTCAGCCAGGTGATCAAGGTCAACATCAACACTGATAAATCATGTTGATAGTATGTACCCTTGATGTGATGTGATGAGAATGGTACTTTATCTCTGTGGTCTTCCTCTCCCAAACTTACAACCACAGTCTAATCATAAGAAAAACACCAGACAAATGCCAGTTGAGGAACATTCTACAAAACATCTGACCAGTACTCCTCCAAACTGTCAAGGTCATCAAAAACCAGAGGAGCCTGAGGAAACATGATGACTAAGTGTAATCTAATATCCTGGATGGGATCCTGGAACAGATAAAGGACAAAAAAAAAAAAAAAAAAAAAAAAAAAAAAAAAAAGGGCTTCCCTGGTGGCGCAGTGGTTGGGAGTCTGCCTGCCAATGCAGGGGATGCGGGTTCGAGCCCTGGTCTGGGAAGATCCCACGTGCCGCGGAGCAACTCGGCCCGTGAGCCACGATTACTGAGCCTGCGCGTCTGGAGCCTGTGCTCGGCAATGAGAGGCCCACGCACCGCGATGAAGAGTGGCCCCTGCACCGCTATGAAGAGTGGCCCCCGCTTGCCACAACTAGAGAAAGCCCTCGCACAGAAACGACGACCCAACACAGCCATACATACATACATACATACATACATTAAAAAAAAAGAATGTAAGCAGACAAGAATAGCATTAAAAAAAGAAAGAAAGAAAGCCCTAGAATTAATTAAAAAAAAAAATTAAGGAAATCTGAATAAATTATGGACTTTAGCTAATAATAACATATCAATATTGGTATCATTAATTGCATATCATTAATTGCAACAAATGTACCATACTAATGTAAGATGTTGATAATAAGGGAAACTGGGCGTGGGGTTTATGAAAACTCTCTGTATATCTTCACAGAGATATAATTACATAATTTTATATAAATACAAAACTGTCCTAAAAATATTTTATTAAAATCATATATGAACATGTACACATATACATATACACATACATTATGTCAGATGGCGGTAAGTACTAAGGAAACAAAATCAAGTAGGATAAGGGATAAAGAATGACGGGATGAACTGAATGGATAAGCATTTTCAGAACTCTAATGAAAAACTGATGAACTCATAAAAGTGCTAACAAAAGATCAAGATGAAAAAAAAAATTAATTACATGGGACTGAGTGAACTGATGAGGATGATTATAATTTTCGTGACTTTCTGTTTGAATTAAAAAAAAAAAATCCCACAAGGACTCAGAGGCAAAGAATATACAAATCAATTTTCACTGCAAAGTAAAGGAGCTGTTACAGTGGAGGACTACTGGACTGAATGTCAATATTATGACATAGTATGAGTGTGTTTCGTGTTTGGTAATTGCAATCATTGTTGCTTTTGTTGTGGTCATCCATTTACAATGCTTGGTGTCAGTCTATTTATCTCTTGTAAAAATAAAATACAGTGTGTGTGTATGAAAAGAAAAAAAAAAAAAGAATGACAGGAGTAGACAAGGCAGTTTGTATAGGGTGGCAGGAATGGCATCTCTCTGATAAAATGATGCTTGAGCAGAGATCTGAAGGGGATGAGAGGATGAACCATGCAAATATCTAAGGAAGAGGATTCCATGGAGAGGGCACTGTACGTCTAAAAGCCCAGGGGTGGGAGTGTGTTTAGTATGTGGACGGAGAGTGAAGGGGCCAGGGTAGATGGAGCGGCCTGGGCAAGGGGCGAAGAGCTGGAGATGAAGTCAGAAAAGGAGTGGGTGCCAGGCTGGGCGGGCCTTCTAGGCAACAGTGAGGACCAAATAAATGAATCAATAAGTGAGATGAATGGAAACTGTTCATCTTGAAATTTATTTTAGGTACTCCAGCCTTTTAAAAAAAATTTAAATAAAGAGTCATCCTTTGCAATACACCTCCCTCCTCCAAGCATACACAAACATTCTATCATAACAATACCAAAATCTCTTCGCCTGTGATTGCTCCAACAAGACCCTCTTGCTTCGCCGAAGCAGTCTAAGGCATGTCATCTCCTTTCCAAAACAAAATTTCAGACTAGTTTCTAGAACGGCAAAGTGAAATGAAGGCTTGAGGCCAACTTTTCACATAATTTGATTTAAAAAAAAAAACAAAACTCACATATGCCTGAAATCTTTAGATAATGGAAAGAAAAGTGGATTTTCCTCTCCTCGTTATTAGAGCAATTGGCTCAAACTCTCATTTCATTTTGGACATGTAAGCACAACCCAGAGTCTGTAATTAGTTTCAAACCACCAAAGTAGAAACAGAATAAAATTTCAACTAACTGAAGGACCTTTTTTCCCTTGACATACTTGGCTTTCAATGGCTAGAGGCATAAGGCATGGATCCAAAAAGCAAGCTTATGACTGGGACTGATTTAAAAAAACAAAATAACTTGCAAAGTACGCCTTGGGTGAGTCCAATATAAGCTCCTTACCTGCTGCCTTCTCCCTCTCTAGTTCTAGTCCCACGTAAGCAGAGAAGTTATCCTGAAGGATGACGAAATCCCCCGTCATTGGAGGGCAGTCCCCACCAGGCTCATCGCTGGAATGCTAAGATAGGCGCAGAGCTCTCACCTCTTTCAGAGGTTTGTACCAATAAGGATGAAATAAAAAACACATTCCTTTCTACTTCCTTTTAACCTGAAAGGTGCATAGATAAAGGCATTCGATTGCATGAGTATGAGAGTAAAATGTGGATCTCTCAATAGTGGGGAATTGATCTCAGAATATCTTGGTTGATTTAAGGCTACACTCAATCATTGGCCACGTCTTTGGGGGAGTTAACCTTTATGAACCTCAGTTTCTTCATCGGTAAAATGACAATTATGATGTCTGCCTGCAAAGCCCTTATCAAGATGAAATGTAAATAAGTTCATTTGTATCTTTTCTTTTTGGAACTTATTTACAAAACAGAAACAGATTCACAGACTTAGAGAATGAATTTATGGTTATGGGGGAGGGTAGCGGCAGTTAGATTGGGAATTTGGGATTGACATGTACACACTGCTATATTTAAAACAGATAACCAACAGGGACCTACTGTAAAAAAAAAAAAAAAAAATATATATATATATATATATACTTTATAAGGTTAAAAAACTAAAAAACTAAAATAATGAATATGTATTTGAAAAAAAAAGATGAAATGAAATATGTCCCTAAAATGCCTAGAACCGTGTCTGGCCTATAATAAGTGATTAACATGCATTCCTTCCTTTCATAAACATACATCCTATAATTGTACCTGGCATAGATTTGGCAAACAGCTGCCTCCTGATAAATGTCCGTTGAGTAAATGACTGTCTGAATGAACTATCTCCAGGGAGTCTTGAATGATACTTTATATAATGATACTTAATATAATGCTGATAATAACTACTACCACTTACTGAGTACTTACTGCTGGTCAGGTGGTGTGATACATGCTCACGTACATCCTTTCACCGAATTCTTGTGACTACCCCATAAGATAGGCCTTCTTTTAGCTCCACTTTACAAATGAAGAACTAAGATGGAGCAATTTTCCTAGGATGACACAGCTAGCAAGTAGCAGAACTGGATTTTGAACCCGTATCTTTCTGATTTCAGGGGCCATGTCTTAACTGCTATAGCATCCTGGGCAGAATTTTTTTTGTTTAATATTTATTTATTTATTTATTTGGCTGCATCGGGTCTTAGTTGTAGCATGCGGGATCTTCGTCGCCGAGTGCAGGCTCTTCATTGTGGCGTGCGGGTTTTTAGCTGTGGCATGCAATCTCTTAGTTGCAGCATGTGGGATCTAGTTCCCTGACCAGGGATTGAACCTGGGCCCCCTGCATTGGGAGCGCAGAGTCTTAGCCACTGGACTACCAGGGAAGTGCATCCTGGGCAGAATTTTAATGCACATTAAGAAAACAAACAACAACAACAAACAAACAACAACAAAAGGCCTTTTGACTTCTTCTGTTAAGGAAGACTCAACTAGGGTGACTAAGTCTTCTTGCTGCTCCCAGAACAGTCCCATCTAGTTGGATTGGCAGCTACCAGGCTGGAAACAGGTGGGACCGGTAAAGCTGCCAGGGACCAGCCCTTGAGAAAGTGGCAGAACAAGTTGTCCGGTCCTGTTCCCAGAAGCTGGTACAAATCTGATGGGGATGCCACTTGTGTGGGCTGGCATGGGGTGGGGGAGGAACCTGGGTGCTAGAGTCTTACCTTGAACAAAGAGGTAAAAGTGTCCAAAGGACAAAAACAAATTATTCAGAGAAGGGGAGCTGGAGGTGTGGTACAGGGGCACAAGTCCTACAGGGGTGGGAAGCTAGAATCAAGGGCAATGGGTGTGGCCAGGAGCCAGGAGGTCAGGGTGTGAGAGTCTGGGTGGAGGATGGAGTGAAAGGTTCCGGACAGCTGTGAGAAGTACCAGGCTGTGGCAGGAAGTCTTCTCAGTGGGAGGTTCCTGACCCTGCGGTGCAGAGGCAGGACTGTCAGTGTGCAGGTTACAGGGTGGCATAGAATAACCTTACCCCCAGAACACTCCTCGAGGTAAAACGTGCCTTAGAGACAGTGTGAAAATGACTAAGAGCATGGACTCTGGGGGCCAAACTGCCTGGGTTCAAAGCTTAGTTTCTCTATTTACCAGCTGTGTGACCATAGCCATGTTACTTAACCTCTCTGTGCCTCAGTCACCTCATCTATCCAAAGGGAATAACAATGCCCCTTATCTTATGGGGTTTCTATGAAGATTAAAAATATATAGAAATGGCTAGAAGAGAACACAGAAAGTGCTGGCACACAGAAGTATTTACACGTTACCTATTGCTCTTATTATTACCACCTCCCAGAGTTGATGGGAAGACACATGAGATGCTGTCTAACTCAAACAGCGTATAATTCTCCCCTTCTCCCTCTTTCTTCACACATTGCAACTTTAGCAGTAGAGCCAAGATATGAACCTAAATCTTCAGACTCCAAGTCCTCTGTTCATCAAGCATGGCTGTCTAGTAGTAAGGTCTAAGCAGTGCTGGTCATGGCCCTCTGACTCCATAAATCTGCCCTTCTCTTCTTGCCATGTCCTCTTCAGTCACCCCAAACCCTAGCTCTTGTGGCTCAATCCAAGGTGAACTAACAACTGCATATCACACTTGTGAGTTCATACTACCTCCTCCTTCCTGTCTTTCCCAGCTCTCATCCAGCCTGACTTCGTTGGCAGAGTAGTTCCTTTCATTATGGTATCTCCCACTCAAAAGCATTCCATGGCTCCCTAGTGCCTGTGACGGGAGGTATCATAGTGGTCCAGGTGTAGAGCCTCTAATTCCTGGTGTTCTCCATCTGAGTCCACGAGCAATTGATAATAGATTATAGCATCAGAGAAAGCGAGAACAATTTAACCAGCAGAGCCTAAGATTATACTGTATGGGCATATCTAAAACCCCACCTGCAAGCACGTGTATCCACAGAAGAAAAGTAACAACAAAAAGCCCTGTGCTCTTGAACTAGGCCTGTGGAATAGTTCTAATTTTCCCACTAACATTGGATTGCTACAATCTAAGCCTCAAATGTTCTCATCTGTGAAATAGGACAATACCTATATCACTGAAGGGTTGGTGGGGTTAAAGGAGAGTATGAATCTAGAGTGCCTGGGTCAGCAATCCTGCACCTAAGTGTTATCATAATTAGCACTATTGTTATCATAATTAGCACTATTATTATTCTAAGGCCCTCTCTCTGGCCTTCAAAGTCAAACACAACCTGTTCCCTATTTACTCATTCTGATTTGCCAGAGTTCTCTGGGATTTGCTGGGCCTGTCCCTTTGAGACATTTCCATTTCTGTGTCTTCTCTCTGTGGTTCCTTTCCTCACTCCCATGATACTCAAATCTGAGATTCTCTTTTTAAAATCCTGCCCCACGTTCGAGGCCCAGCTCACATTGGACCGCCTCCTGGAAACCGTCCCTGCCTGCACCCCACACCCCCGGTCCATCCTCTTGTCCCAGCTCCCTGAATTCACACCCACTCACGATCTGTACTAAATAACTTAACTTTTAAAATGCCTGCTGTTGTTCCAATATTTTACACTATTTTCTCACCCCAATTAGATTGTAATCCTTTCTTGAGTAACTGTCAAGATTTTTTCTCTAATGTTAGTTTTCAGCATTAAGTAAATGTTCCCAAAGCTCCTAGCAACGTTTCCTCTGAGGGTTAACAAATGAAGTGTAAAAACTCCTGGGAGTTCAGAGGTCGGGAGTGGTTTCTACATCTTTTAAGTGAAGATAATGATACCGACCTCACAGGGTTGTTTGATGCATTGAGATAATGGGTATAAAATGGCCCAGAAGTCTGCAGAATTGAAAACATAATCTGGCAGAAGAGAAGGAAAAGGCAATAGGAATTGATATGAACCTGCAAAAGGAGGCAGAAGGAAAAGGAGAACCGTGGGGGAATGCAAAGGATCGCTAAGCAAACAGATGTGTCAGGCATCTCCTATGCATCAGGCACTGCACTGGGCAATTCATGTATATTATTATACATGTAGGATACTGGTGAAGATCACAAGTTCTGGAGTCAGGATACTGGGTTCTAATCCTAGTTCTATCTGTCACCAGCTGTACGACCTCAGTTAAGCTATTTAAAATGTCTATGGTTGGGCTTCCCTGGTGGTCCAGTGGTTAAGACCCTGCACTTCCAATGCAGGGGGTGTGGGTTTGATTCCTGGTCGGGGAGCTAAGATCCCACATGCCGTGGGGCACAGACCCCAAAAAATGTCTATGGTTTATTTTCTTCATCTTTCAATTGGGATAATTTAAAGCAGGGGTTGGCAAATTTGTTTCTGTACAAAGCCAGATAGTAAATATTTTAGATCTGGTTGGACATACAGTTTCTGTTTCGACTACTCAACCTGGGAGCTATAGCATGAAAGTAGCCACAGAGTAGACATGAACAGATGGGCATAACTGTGTTCCAGTAAAACATTATTTGCATAAATGGGCAGTGGGCAAAAATTGGCCCATGGGGAGCAGTTTGCCAACCTCTAATACAGACTTTACCTTATACGGTCTACAGAGGATGGAAGAGTTAATACAGTTCATGCTCTTAGAACAGTGCCTTACACACCGTAATTGCTCAACAAATGTTAGCTGTTGTTACGATAATGAACCAGTGGAAGAGGTATTAGTATGGCCTCTTATAGGGAAGAAAACTAAATCTCGGAAATAACTGGATAACTTCTTCAAAAACTGACACCATCTACTAGTGGCAGAGTAAGACTCAAAGCACAGGCTGGTTGGTCTTTAAAGTCTATAATTTTTCCACTGTAATTTTGTCAACTTCACAGATCTTCAGAACCAAGACCTTATTTCATAGATCCAAAGAGAACCTATAACTCCGATCCTTTATCTCCAAGTGTTTTGGGACTTGACTCAAACACTGGTGACACACAGAACGATGAAATCAGGCCTGGGATCCAAATGAGCATTTCAGGCAAGCCCTTGTCTTTATATCCCTTGAGTCCTGATCCAAGTCAGTGGGGAACAGGTGTGGAATCTACATTCGCCCCCCTCTTGGGTACTCACACATTTTCAGCCTTCGCTGGCCTTGGCGTCGGTTTCCTATGACACCAATGGATCAGCTGCCTTTGGGGAGCCCTAATTAAGTGCATAAATAGGGCAGCCTTCCCAAATCTCACATTAGTTCTGCTTTGGAATGCCAGAATTTTCTACCATGGAAAAATGCTTCATGCCCTGACTCTTAACAAACCCACAAGTTCAAATGCATTTTTGGGGGGGACAAGAATCCCAAGCTGTTATGTGAGAAGGCAAGCAAAGAAAGGGCTTTTCTTGAAAGGGGGAAACAAAGGGCATCCAGAAATGTCACAAAAATGCCCTGCAAACGCTCCAGCTTGCCTTGAGCTGTTCTTTGTCTGAAGAACTTGAAAGTGATTTATGTCTCTTTTTCCTCGGGTCAGTGATTGGCTTCTTAAACCTGAGACTCTGAAGCAGGTATTGTCAAAGACTTCTTTCCATATGGATAAAAAGAAATCCACATGGGATAAAAAGAAAAAGTAATCCCAATTAAATGGCACAGACTTTGTGCATTTCAGAACTGCACCCCTCTGTGACGTGTTATTTCTCTCTTGCCCTCCTCTTCCCCTTCTTCCTCCTTCTTGCTTCTCACCCCAAAGCCCAGTCTACCAACGTCTATTCTAGGGAAAGCCTCTCTGGTTCTGTAACTGAGAAGAGACCGTAATGGTTGGTTTGGAGCATGTGGGTTTAATAGCAATTAGCTGTCTGCTTTATGTTTAATTCCACATCTTCTGGAGTAAAACCATTTAGGCTACAGACCCCCAAAAGCATTGCATGTTGTCTATTTCCAGAGTTCAGTGGACCATTGTGTTGACATATTTTCCCTCATCAAAGGATTGAAAGTGGGTTGGCCTTCGACTTGATACAAAAAAATACAATGGTGGGAGCTGCTGGGCTGGGAGTCACACAGATTTACCACCACAAGGGGATCTTCCAGGCTCCAGGCTGTCAACCAGCCCAGGCCTCTGGCAGGACAAATGCTTCAACTGGCCACCATGGGTTCCTGCCCAGGGAAACAGCAGCCTCTGTGGGGCTTGTTGCCTCAGGAGAGGTGAAGGAGCCTTTAATAAGGGTAGCCATAGTTTATTATCCCAATAAATTCTCCTTTGAGTCCTGGACAGTTTAATGATCGATTACTAATAATTAGACCAGGACATAAGACATAGGCTGGGTCTGTCCTGGGTGTGTTATCACCTCTCTAATTTACTTCTGTGGAGCTCCTGATGGTTGGGATATTTGGAGAAATGATCTCTCAAGGGTCACAGGGAACTGGGAGTTTCAGCCTTTGAATTTTGATTTTGATGCCCTTATTCTGTGTTGCCTCTTCTCACAGACTCCACCAGAGTTTAGACTTCACAAAAGCAAAGATGTACCTAGAAAATACTGAAATATATCACAATTACTAACTGTATGCCTTTCTGATGCCAGCAGCTGGGGAAAAGGCTTCATCCCCAACAATCAGGAAGGGCTTTCTCCTTGAAAGCCCCAGCTCAGGAGTCTCCAATCCCTGGACCAATACAACCTCCAAACCTTTTGGAGACCTACAAAGAATCGTCAGCGTCTTATTTTGCCAAACCAGAACCTTTAAAAAATACACCAAAAAACCTACTTAACATTTACTCTGACCATTATGTCGTAACAAAAAAGATTTTAACATCAAAGCAAAAAAAAAAAAATAAAAGTTACCGTGATCTCAGAATACAGGGAAATCATTTAAATTGTTTACATATAGCTTTGTTAAAAACTCGACATACTGCCCTTATTTCTTCACTTCCTCTGTACTAGTGCAACTTGGCTAAGGACCTGCAGTAAGGGCAAACTTCACGGGTATGTCACCTGTGTAGTCGTCCAGGGTCCCACGCCAGGAAGGCTCAAGCTTGGGGTTTAGTGATCTGCAGTCCCTGTTTTGAAATTCTTAGTTTTATCTTTGAATGTGTGCTTTGCGGATGAAGGCTGATGGGACAGCAGAGCATGTGCTGGGTGTGGGGCCTTTCCCTTTCCAGGACCAGCCTGCTCCCTGCCTTCTGGCACATCACCCCATTTCTCCACTGCTGACCACGCACCCCTGGGGGGATGACAGGGTGGCATGGGGTGGCGGGAGTGTAGGGAAAAGCACGCTGTGGGGAGAGCCAGGCCAGGGTGTGAGCCTGCAGCGTCTCAGGGCCGGGCAAGCAGTGTCTCTCCCCGCCACTCCCCACTGCCACGGAGGGTTGGGTAGGCAACTGGGAAGCTGGAAACCCTTGGGGGTCACCTGTCAGCCACGAGTGACTTCCCTGCCCCCGGCCAGGGGCCCACGTTTTCATTTGGTACCGGATCCCGTAAATTACACAGTCGGTTCTGCCTGTGGTAACCCTCTGATGACGCCTGAGAACTCCTGGACTAGCTGAGTGGCCCTCGCCCCTAAAGAGCCCCTCCACTCCCCTCCTCGTAAGAAGCGTCTATGAGTAATGGCTGTGCTCCGCAGACTTCCTCGTGGAAGGCCAGTTTCCCCAGGGGCTAAGCACCCGCCTGTCGGGAGCCATTTCATGCCTGGCCTGGACTGGGCGCTGTCATCCGCATCATCCTGCACGGGTGGGGGGGCTCTTCACAGTTTAGAGAGCACTCTTCCACTGTGTGTGTGTGCGCTTGTGTGCACACTTTCTCTAGCCTGGTGAACTTGAAAGAGCTTATACTTTGGATTTTCACACAAGTCTAGGTTCAGGTCCCAACTCTCATCACTTTCTGGCTGTGTGGCTTTGAACAAGTGATTTGCCTTTCTAACTTCTTGCTCCTGTTTGCAAGCGGAGATGATAACATCCACCTACTTCACATAGCCTCAGTTACAGATTAAATGTGGTTATAATCCAGCATGTTATCAGGTGATCAATTAACATTCATCCCTTTCCTCTTCCTGGCCTGCCTCTGGAGATGTGGAAATGATACTTGAGGAGGCCACATCTCACCTGGGTAACCCACCCAAGAGGGGCTGAGCCAGGCATCCTCCTGGTCTGTGAGCCTGTCCATTGTTCAAGAAGCAGCACTGCCACAGCAGGAAAAAACCCTGGACAGGGGAGCAGGAATGACTCCGCAAACCTGAGAAGCTGCTTCTCAAGGCTCTAGATTTGGGCTCACAGGACTAGTTAGTTTTGACAAGTGAGAGGAAACACTGAAATGGGGGAACAGATGTAGAGGGCAAGGTAGAAAGTATCAAGGACAAACACAACCTCCCTCCCACCTCTCCCACCTTCCAGCCCTGCCCTTTGGAGAGGCTGGCAGAAATTTTGCAACTGTGTTGGAAAGGTTCAGGACGGCAGCGTTAGACATGTTTTCGACTAAGAATCAGGAGGCCTGGATTCCAGTCTCAGGTTTTCTCTCTATAACCTTGGGAATGTCACCTCCCACTGGGAACCAAATGTCTCCATCTTTTAAATGCACTAGACTAGATGACTTGTTCAGTTGATTCCAGCTTTGATACTTTATGTTTAATTAGAGAAAGGATAGCTATAAAAACATATTCTGTAAGGAGCTGGGGCAGGCCCTCTGAACTAGGATGGGCCCCTTCCAAGCAGTGGCGTTAGGAAGGCCTGGCCCTAGTCCAGGGATGCTGGTTTCCTGGGCAGGCCATTTGGTGAGACTTCATAATGGCTGGTCACCTGATGATTCTTGCATCTCTACTCACACCCAAGGCACCTCGTTCGAATGGGCTGTGACTGACTTGGTGAACAGTAACAGATTCAGACCTCTTCACACGAAGTGTTTCGACAGTCATCTCCAAACAGAAAGAGCACAGTGGGCTGTTGTGACGAGAATTCTGGGGAGTGCTATTTATGGCTGTGTTTTTGTTTACCCTTGGCCTAGTACACAGGGTACAGTTGAAAATGGCCTCAGCTGAAAACACTCTCTTGTCTTTCAGGGCAAAATTTCCAAACTTTTACATGCAGCCTGTCAGCTCCAGGCCCACTGCCCTTGTCTCCACCTCCTCTGCTCCCCCAGAGAAACAGGGTCCCCCCCCAGCCCGCTCCTGCTTGGCCTCTGAGTCACTCCCAACAGAGGCAGGACAGATATTGACAGCGTAGCATTAGGGATTTGGAGCCGGATGGTTCTGGGCACAAATCCTCGCTCCTCCACTTGTTAGTTGTGTGATCTTACGCAAGTCACTTGCATTTTCTCACCCTCAGTTTCACCAGGTGAAAACTGGAAATAACAGAACCTACCCAATAGGACTGCTTTAAGAATTAAAATGAAATATATCATTGCAGATAAATCCTGATGGACATCCTTAATTGTAATTTTTTTCTCTCTACCTCAATCATTTTGGTTGATCTGTAAAAACCAGGCTTCTGCCTCAGTTTCCCTTCTTGAGTTTTGATCCTCTTTCCTACCTTGTGCTCCAAACCCAGCAGAATGGATTGGGCGGGGGCTCTGGCTGTGCTGCCACTTCTCCTACCCAGGGACTCCTGGCTGCGGACAAGAATCTTCCCCTTGATGGGCAGGAGATATGAGTAACAATAACAGTTAATTTTATTAAGCATTTTTTTTTTTATTAAGCATTTTCTATGTTCCTGGTTTATCATCATTTCCTCTTCATAACAAGCCTACAAGCCTAGAGGTAGGCACCACTATCAATCTTATTTAACAGATCAGGAAACTGAATGACAAAAAGGTTTAGGTCCAAGGTCACAGGGCCAAGGGTAGCGGAGGCTGAATTCCAACCCAGTGTGTCTGACTCCAGAACCTTCTCTTTTAATCACCAGCCTCTCTGCTTTTGAGTTTTGGGTATCCCCTGCATATTCATTCCTGTCTTTTTCAATAACCATCACCACAGTAGCCACCAATAACTGAAGCCCTATACTCATGACATACGTTATCCCATTTGACTTTCCCAGCAGTCCTATGAAATAGCTATTTTCATACCCATTTTACAAATGAGAGAGCTGAGGTCAGAATAAGTACATTATCCAAAGTCAACTGCCTGTGAAAGGAGGAGCCAGGATTCAGATACTGTATATGATTTCTTTGTAGCTCCTTGATCACTGTACTATATGCCAAGGGCTTTATAAGTATCAACTCTCATAACAGCCCTATGAGGTAGGTCATACCAGTACTCCCATTTTATAGATAGGGAAATTGAGGTAGAGAGAGATGAAGACATTTGTTCCAGGCCTCACAAGTAAGAGTGGCAGAGCTGGATTTTGAACCCAGGCAGTCTGGCTCAAGTGTCTGGGCTCCCAACTTCGAGTGTTGTGTTGCTATAAGAAGTGAAGGATGCCAGGCAAGGGGAGGGGAAGAGGGGATGATTTCAAAGGAGAGGGAATTGTCCCCGCACAAGCAGGAGGCTCAGTGAGTCCAGGAACTACAAAAGCTCTCCACCCACATGGACTGGAGTAGCCCCCCAGAGCCCTGGTTTCTCTCCGCCAAGAGGGGTCGGCCACCCTGGAGAATTTTCCAGCATTGAGCAATGGTGTAGGTGTTTCGTTTCCTTTAGGCCCACAGAGATGCATCATGAGGAAATTGCCTCAGACTCTTGGGCAAGCTGTGACTCCATGATTCAGCTACAAGATCCTCAGAAGAGATGAAAGTCAACAGTCTTAAGTGACCAGTTACATTTACATGTGCGGGGGGGGACAAAAAGACCTTTTATCAGGAGGGGCAGAAACAAACATATATTGAGTAGGCTGAGACATGGGAGATGTTAAACCTCAGAGTAACCCTTTGAAATTGTGATTTGCCCCATTTTACAGAGACATAAACTAAGGCTCAGAGCAGCAAAGTGATGTCCCCAAATCAAGTGGTAAGTACAGGAGCCTGGATATGGTCCAAGGCCCATACATATGACTTCAGGCTGCCTGCTCCTAGTTAGTTCCCTGCTGCCTCTCATTTGCCTAGGACTGATCCATATGGTTTCAAAATTTCCCCATAATTAATGGTGAAATTACCAAGAATGTCTGCAAAAACAGAGACCATTCTGCTAACCCGGGGTGTTGTAGTCTAAAATGTTATTATTCTGAAAAACACAGCTCCAGGAAAAGAAATAGTTTACAGGGAAAGCTTCCAAGAAATCTTGAAGCCATAAAGAAGGAGATTCACAGATGTGAGTATATGAAAATTTAAAACTCCTGTATAAGACACTGTAAGCGAAGGTGGATGTTGAAGGTCTTATTACAAGAAAGTCTTCAAGATAAATGACAGACAAAGGACTGATGCACAGAGCACACGAAGAACCTCTCCAAATCCCCGAGGGAAAGACCTACGACCCTAGAGGAAAATGAAGAGAGGATGTTAATAGGCCATTAACAGAAGACAGAAATTAAGAGACTGAAGATATAAAGAAAATGTTCATTCTCACTAGCAACAGGGCAGAGGCAAAGGAAAAGAACAATGAGCAGTCATTTTCTGCCCGAGAAATGGGCAAAAATGTTAAACGACTGACAATATGCAGTGTTGGCAAAGGAACAGGGGCACCGTTGGCAGGAACACAAATTGGGACAGCCTTTTTGGAGGACATTTTGGCCACAGCTAACATAATTTCAAAGGCACAAATCCCTCCAGTAGAAATTCCACTTTTTTTGTATCTCTCCAAGAGAACTTTTCATACTTGTGTATAAAGAACCATACCCAGGATGATCCTTTGATTGCTGTTTGCAAAAGCCAGATACTAGAAACTACCTACATGTCTATCAATAGGACATTGGTTAAATCATTTTTTATATATGCCGACTGTGGAATTACTACCAATATGTAACAGACATGCGGTGGCTCTATATGCACTGACATACTCCAAATATCTAATAAGTGAAAAAAAACCTTGCAGAACAGTTTGTACTATATGACCCTATATACACATATATGTCTATGAATGCATTAAAAAGCTTAGAAAGACATATAAAATGGATAATAGTGATTACCTCCGGGAACAGGAGAGGTTTGTGCCTTTCCCGTTTACCCTTTGATGTTTGAGTTTTTACAATGTAAGTCGATTTCCATCATTTTTCTGTTATCTAAAGAGGAGCGAGTCGGCCACAGAGGCCGAGACACTTGCCTCGTGTTCTGGGTTATGTCCTGTTCATCCAGGATTGAGCAATACTCTGACCCAGGGCTGAGTCTCCCTCCTCTGCTGATGCAACCAGAAAGCAGCTCCTTCGGAAGCTGCCCTCCCCTATTCTCTCCCTCTCATTTCCAAAGGGGCTCACCCATCTCAACACATGCACATTATACACATTCCTCTCAGGCACAGATTCACTCAGAATAGCTACTGCGTAGGTTAGTTCACCACCTGAGAACTTCTGAATCATGGACCAAAGATTCTTGTCACCTTGATAAAACTCGTACACAATCACACGCTGAAACAACTACAACAGCAATAACAAACTGTCAGGCTCCCTTAACACAAGCCTTGATTTAAACCATGGGTCCAATGGGCACACACTGGATGTAGAGCTCCTTAAATAATAGCTCTGCTAGCTTAAAACGTATCAGATGTTCCTTTAGCCTTAGCTCGCCCAAGACATAAACTATGTGTTCGGGGGAAAGCAAAGTCAAATGACTCATGACAGAGTTTGTTTTTAGTATGAATTATTTTTTCTGGCTCCTTGCTTTTAAAGACGGATCCTTTTCAGATGGGTTGATGCAAGGGCTGCTGGGAGCTGGGCTCTCGAGCCTAGTGGTCCCCCCTCTTTTGAAAGCTGGTAGTGGATGTCCTGGGAAGGAGAGCTGATTTCCCATATGATCACTCCCATGATGCACTGCTTCTTCTTTTTCCCTTCAAAACAAGCCAGGCGATGGCAGCCTGGGTGAAGTGGGGGAAAGGGCACTGGATTTGGAGTCTGAGAGACCTGAGCTCTGATTCCAACTGTGCCATTTACAAATTGTATGCTGCAGGGAATGTCACATGACTTCTCTGGTCTCTGGGCTGCAGTCTGAAAAGAATTCTGAGAAGAATAAGCATCATTCTGGATTGTGGTGGGGACTCAATGAGGTAACCTAGGGAAAGCATGTGCCTCACAGGAGGCACTGGTCTGGACTCCTCAGGGCAGAGGTGTCCTGTATACCTCAGGATCCTTCCTGCTTGCCTGAGAAAGGGGCAGAAAACATTTGAGGAAGGAAGGCAGCAATGCATGGTGCACTTATGATATGCCAGGCACTGTGCTAACTGCTTTATATGAATTATCTCATTCATCTTTACAAATAATCCTATAGATTATTTGCTATCCACACTGAGGCACAGAGAGATTAAGAAACCTGACCTGGCCCCCGCTTGCCACAACTAGAGAAAGCCCTCGCACAGAAACGAAGACACAACACAGCCATAAATAAATTTAAAAAAAAAAAAAAAAAAAAAAGAAACCTGACCAAGGCCACACAGGTGGTTAGTGGAGGGGCTGAGACCTGAATGCTTGTGATGTGGCTTTAGAGCAGGAAGGGGAGAGGGAAAATGGGCAGACCAGAGGATCCCTGTGTGGACTCTAAGAAAAGGCTACATCAGGAATACCTAGCTCTTGGATCACTGCAGAAGAACAGACACAGGGGAAGGAGGAGGCCGTCAGGAACGTGGTCATTCATGGCTCTGCAGGAACACAGGTGGTGGACGGCCAGAACCCACCCATGAGTGTGGCAGATTAGGACAGCTTCTTGGGGTGCTCTGGGCCAAGAGAAGCCCAGGCTTCTCGGGGAGCGAGTACCCCAGGACAGGGCTGGTGCCCATGCACATTCACTCCCTCCCTCTCTTCATCAGGCAGAGTAAGATGAACACAGAATTCCAGAGCTGGAAGGGACCTTAGCCACTGCCTGGCGCCACTCCACTGTACAGGTTAGAGACCAATGCCGCAACCACAAGTAGAGTGAAGACCAGAAGCCAGGCCCCTACTTTTCAAGCCAGCAGTTACCTCTGGGGTCTCGAACACGAACAGACACTCTCCCTTCTATGCACAGCCCTGAGATTATGACTTCGTTTTTCAACCATTCATCCATCCCATAGTTCTCATCCAAGCAATGCTCAGGAAAGACAGGAATGCTGGCCATTGGGCTTTGGATATGTCCAGTCCCTGGGTTAAAATGACTGCTTAGCTCGTTTTCCCAATAAATCCCTGAATGATCTACTAGGCAAGCAGCCTTTTGATAATGATACGGGTCTTCATAAGAGTCTGCCTACAGGGAAATGATGGGCAGAATTTGGAACAGTGATCTATCAAGGTGAACTAACAAAATGCTTTTCAGCTTTATACTTCCGTCTTATGAGCTGCCCCTACAAGACAAAAGCATTAATTTGTTCATTCGTTTATTCACTCAAATTCACATTTTCATCCAATACATACTGAGTTGACCTTTAGGTTCGTGAATCCTTTGTTCCCAAGATCTAAAATTCTGTACACCCTCCTCCCATCTCAGACCCTGAACACACACACACACACACACACACACACACCCTTTTGTTTAGTTAACACTTCCAAGTCATGAATCAACTGTCACTCCTTTGGAGCGTTTTCTCTGCCTCCTGAAGGCTGGGTGAGGTACATCACCTAAGACAGCACAGAGCCAACTCTAGTACAGTTGTCTGTTTTACTGTATTTCTCCCCTGCAAGATTCTAAGAAACCTGAGAACAAGGACTGCCTCCCTGGTCTTTTTGCTTTTCTTCAGATACATTCAGTTCATTCCCATCCCAGGGCCTTTGCACTCCCTGTGCTCTCTGCCCTTCCCGTCTCATCTCAAACATCCTTCCTCAGGAGGGCCTTTCCCACCTCTCACACAGCCAGTCCTTCCCACCTCATCTGCCTGGTCTCTCTTTGTTCCCTTACGTTGCTTTACTTTCTCTCACAGCATTTTCATTTATTTATTTATTTTTTGGCTACCTGAAATCGTATTATTTATGGTGATTACTTGTTTCTGGAATTACTTGTTACTGGACTCCTCCCAGTGGGAATATAAGCTCTGTGAGGGCAGACAGTGATTTTTCAATAGATGAAGCTAGAGGCACACAGTGAGGAGAAGCAGACAGGTATCAAAGGGTGAAGGGAAGCACAAGCTTCCAAAGGGAAAGCTGGTTAATGGGACAAAGAAAAGTGACCAAAACTGACTCCCAAAGTACAAGAAAGAACTAATAATGTTAACTCTTTTATTGCACACTAACTATGGCAGGCTCATACGTTACCTTGTTGAAGTTTCCCCTTTGGGAATGCATAAGCATTCTGTAAACATATGTGAAACGGGAATACTTTTAGATCCAGTTCCATGATATTGCTGTGGTGATTAAATACGTTAATTCATGTAAAGTGCTTTGAACAGTGCTTGGCATGTAGAAAGCATCAACACATGTTGCCTAAAATCACCGTCATTGTCATCATCATCTCCAAAGAGATATGACACGTAGCTAACACCTGCTTATAAGAATTTTATGTGTTGCTATGCACTATTTTTACTTTTTAAAATGAATCATAGAACGTCTACAGTGTACAAAGTTAAACACATGTTCCCTATTTTGAAATTAATATGGTGCAAAAAAGAGTTTTATAAGAGTTATTTATCAGCATTTATATAATCAAAGAATTGTATTATGTTTTTAATAAACACATTTGTGATAGTTTCAGTCAGGTTTTAAAAAGCCTTAAGATGTAAACATAAAGAACCAGGTAAGAACCCAGGAACTAGAAGAAACGATAATGAAACATTAGTGGAAAGAATAAATAGGCTAAAGGCTGAAATAAAACTTTGTAAGGACTAATACAGAGAACAATGAAGACAGAAAACAGGAGAACATTTGGAGATGTGAGAGGCAAGTAATTACTACAAGAGAGCAAATCAAAGCACCACATGCAAGAATCATTTCACTGCAATCTCTACAGGAAATGCCTATCAGAAGGATGAAAACAGTAAGAAAACTACTGAAAACAAGAACAAGAGTTAAACATGTTAAATAAATGCACTGATGTTTTATTAATAGTTTAAAAATATCTTCTAGAACAGAATATTTTACTCCAAGTTTGGCTAGCTCTTTATAAAAAGAACTCTTTTTAGTTATAGCTCTTTTTGGTTTGCCTCCAGATTGGAAACCTGGTGGATGGAACTAGCAATCTATCTCATCAGGCTACTACTGCCTTCTCTCTTCTTCAACCCCAAGACCCACAAGCCTTTTGTCACTGCATCTCAAAGAGCAGGGGGATTGCTTTTTAAAAAGGTACTGAGAACATTTTAGCAGCTCAGTCAATGTTCCCAAGAGCCCCTAGGTGGCGCTATTGCAAAACTAACAGAAGTCTGAATCATCGCAAGAAAAAATAACGAACATAGTACATTTAGTACAAAACACTAAAAGCAATAACAAGTCAAAAGGCAGACACCATTTGTTACAGAAACTACAAACAATTTAGTATCTCTAAGACATTTATTAATTTCCTTTTAAATTCAGGGGCTCACCCCATGAAGAAGAGACATTTCGTTTTTCAGCCAGAAAAAAAAAACACAAACAACTCAGGGTTGTTCTCTTTCTAAAACATTCACATTTAAGGGCCCAGTGAAAACGATGCTGAAAGTCTGTGGTATATATTGTTTTATGATCAAAATTGGCTTGATAGCACAAAAGAACTAGCACTCAGAGTAAAAATGTAAGACAGTGACTGAGGGTTGGCTTGGGGAAAACATACAGTTATGTTAGTTTGACAGCCAACCAAAAGTCATAGTATTATTAAATATATTTAAAAGTGGTTTTCATTTAGATTTGGCATCTTGGCTAATGGGGATGTATTAAATAATACCTGGCTGCTAAGAATATATACATTTAGGAATCAGTGCCACATAAAACACACAGGTACAATTCAGTCTCACTGTTATTTAAGGCTTCTCTTCTGTTCTCTTGGCTGTGGGCACACACATATTAGAAATTAAGTACAGGGGCTTCCCTGGTGGCGCAGTGGTTGAGAATCTGCCTGCCAATGCAGGGGACACGGGTTCGAGCCCTGGTCTGGGAAGATCCCACATGCCGCGGAGCAACTGGGCCCGTGAGCCACAACTACTGAGCCTGCGCGTCTGGAGCCTGTGCTCCGCAACGGGAGAGGCCGCGATGGTGAGAGGCCCGCGCACCGCGATGAAGAGTGGCCCCCACTCGCCGCAACTAGAGAAAGCCCTTGCACAGAAACGAAGACCCAACACAGCCAAAAATAATTAAATAAATAAATTAAAAAAAAAAAAAATTAAGTACACACTCAGTGTATGCTCGACCCTTTTAAAAGGCTTTCTTTTTAAACAGAAACATGCAACGGAAAGTAAACTCAACTCTAGTGAAAGGTAATGGATGCATCCCTTTGGGGACAGCTGTCCGGTTTATCAAAAGAAAGAAGAGGGGAGGGTCAAAAGCCAGGGTCAAAAAAAAAATTCCTGAGTGGTCAGCAAGGAGAGTGCTCAGAGAAGAGCCAAAATCAGTTTCTATACCCAGGCTTCCTTCTTTGCCAGACTTGAGAGGTCGAATGAATGGTACCTTTTATCATGAGGCCATGGGGGTATCGGAGTGGGAAGAGAGTCTCTTGAGATATGGGGTTGTATTAGTGGCCAAATAAACGCAGGCAAATGTTGAGTGATCCCCAATGCATTAAAGAAACACTTTTTCTTTTTTTTAAATGAGGGGGGACATCTGTAGGTTTCTGGGCATTATGCTAGGCGCTGTTCAAGGGTGGGAGTTGCGGGAACAGGGATGGTTAAGACAAGCTGGGGAGACAGTATATGTTAATGATGCAAAGAGTCAAGGGCCATAATAGAGTTCTACTCTGTTCTGGATGGAAAAGTAATGTATCTGACATACAGATGCTGCATAATAGATGAGCATCGTCTCCTTTCCAATGTCACGAGGTTCCCTAAAATCCTCAGCCTAGAACAAGACATCTCAGCGGCCAAAATGTCAGATAACATCACACCCCATCTCTGAACAGCCCAGTGGACGGGGTCACTGTATTATTATTTTTTAATTTGAGAAACTAAAATAGAGTATCCAGAAAATAATATCTCACCACTCAGAAGGAGAAAAAAAGCAAGCTTTTTTTTTTTTTAAATTTGGATACAGGTATTATTCTGTCCATTCACAGATAATAGAAGTGAGGCTTTGAGAGCTTAATCGCATTATCCAACATCCTAGATTTAGTAAGTTACAGAGGTTAGACTGGAATGCAAGGCTATTCTACTTGAAAATCCACTTTTGAAACCACTAACCCCACTGCCCCACTGCTCCTCTGCGGCTGACTGAAGACTTGGGGTGGAAGCAATGAAGGAAATTGGGGGTGAGGGTGGGGCATGCAGCATGCAATCTCATTTCTCTCCCTTGTCACCTACTTAGAAAAGACTGGGAGAAGGGGGTTTAAGTTCTTCTCAGATATCGCTTTTCACTGTTGCTGTCATCCCCAACTGGGATATTGGGCTGACCAAAAAGTTCGTTCGGGTTTTCCATATGAATGAACTTTTTGGCCAACCCAATATTTCCCCACTGGAGAGAAGTCACTAAAATGTTAAGCGCGCCAAAGTCTTCACAGTGATGATGGGTACAAACGGGGACCACAGAGAACAGGCTGTGTCGCATCAAGAAAACAACCAGGAAGGAGGGAAATTCTGACACGTGCTCCTATGGGTATGACCCTTGAGGACATTATGCTAAGTGAAATAAGCCAGTCACAAAAAAAGACAAACACTATATGATGGCACTTATATCAGGTACCAAGAGTAGTCAAATTCATAGCGACAGAAAGCAGAATGGTGGTTGCCAGAATCTGGAGGGGAGGGAGGTGAGGAATTGTTGTCTAATGGGTACAGAGTTTCAGTTTTGCAAGATGAATAGAGTTCTGGATATTGGTTGCACAATAATGTGAATAATACTTAACACTACTAAACCGTGCACGCAAAAATGGTAAATTTTGTCGTGTATTTTACAATTAAAACAAACAAGCAAGCAAACAGACAAAAGAATACCACCAGGAATGCCTTCTCCAGTGATCATTTACAATGTTTTCTTGATGGGCACAGTGTGAAGCATGACCTTCCACATTTTTAGATTTGTGGAAATAAAAGTCCTTTTGTGGTACATCCCTGCTACTTTTCTGGAAAGCAGGAAACAGGTCTTTTTTAAAAAAAAAAAAATCAAAAAAACATGTAACATTTTATATCTGCACATTTTATATGAATCCTCATCCTGGTTTGATCAGCTAAGAACTCTGAACAAAGCACTTCCCCTCCCTGAGTCCCAACTTCCACATCCGTAAAAGGCAGGATTGGGTGAGATGATCTCTGAGGGCCCTTTCAATTCTCAGATTCCAATTCCTGTTTTTCCAAATGCTAACACTGTCTATGCTGTTAGGTATACTTTATTGATTATTGACATTCATCAGAACATTTTTGCAAAGCCACTAGTCACTTCTGAAATACCTACTCACTGCATTTTTCCTGAGGGATGAGTGGCGAGGGGTAGGATGCTGGGTGAGGCAGGCAGACAGGAAGCAGTAGAGTTAAAGGTGTCCTGGAAGGGGCACCGGACTGGGAGTCTGAGGCTATGAGGGTTAGTCCTGCGCTCTGCCACTTGCTAGCCAGATGAATCAGAAAGGAAGGAAGCATTTACTGGGGCCTTCTATGCATGAGACACTTTCACACATGTTATCTTATTATTTCACAAATTTTAGTTACTCACATACCATCTTCATAATTGTTTCCATATCCAAGTACCATCTGTAGTATTATACATGTAATATATTTTCTAAATTCCAAATAAATTCCTTTTTCTTTTTTCAGACTGCCTTGTTCTAAGCAGAAATGTCTATGAAAACATAGGTAGGGTGTTGGTTACCTTTTTTCTAATATACATTAAAATAAATTTATAACTATTAGAAAACGAGTGTCCACATGCCAGCTAAAGTCACCCTGAGTGCCACCGGTGGCGTATGTGTGCATTTAGGGAGATGCCACATTATTCTACTTTGTATCCATTTATGGCTGCTGGACACCTGAGTCCGTGGAGTTTAGTAACTCATCCAAGTTCAAACCAGCAGACCCAAAGCAATGTGATGGTTCATATTCCTCTCATCTTTAGAATGAGTATGTTCAATAAAATAGCATACAGAATATTTCCAAGATTTTTAAATTTCATGGATACTAATATTTCCAAAATTACTTTGGAGAATGGCATATGGTTAGCAAGTTTTTATTTTGCCAAGTAAGAACTCAAAATAAAAAAGGTTTTCTCATACAAGATAATATTAAAAAAAAAAAAAAAGCATAGGACTTTCTACACCAAACATTTGGGACCAGGGTACTTCTCAGGATAACATCAATCATTTAAGAAGAAAACATTTATGATGCTCTGCTTACTTTTCTACATTCCTCATTCTGGTAAAAACTCTGTCATGGACTAGCCACTGGCTGGGCTCATCACTGGTGGATGATGCAATGGGAGGTGGCTTTGGAATCATGTAGTTCTGAGTTCAATCCTCGTTTTGTACAAATTACACGTGCAGCTTTGTGCTACTTTAAGCTGAGACTTAATTTTTCATCCGTAAACTGAGGTCACTCATTGTTGTGAAGATTAAATGCAGTAAGTGTATAAAATGCCTAGAACAGCCCCTAACCTGTAGTAGGAGCTCATTAAGCAGCACTTAACAACTTTCCTTTTACCACTCATTGTGTCTGACCTGGAGGGTTGCTGTGAGGATGCAATGTGACAACACATGGGAAAGTGCACTGACAATGTGTTACAGAGCTCTAACTGTTCTTTGGATCTCAGGTTGGAAGTTCCTTCCTCGGGGAAACTTTTCTTGACCCACTCAGTTGGATAAGAAGCCCCCCCCCGCTTGGTACCATGCCACCCTGTGATCTCCATCTGTTCACTGTCACACTGCATTGCTATTGCCAGGCAATTTCTCCCTCACCTCAATAGGCGCACAAGAGCTCCGAGAGGGTAAGAGTGGGAAATACATGGATCTTGCTGTTGCTTCTCCACCATCTAGCAGGTAGTCACTGCCAAATATAGCACTGGTGCTCTTTTAATTTGTTAAATAGACACATGAATTGATGGGAAGATTGGTGGAGGCTTTCAAACCTGTTATGTTGTACTACTTGTACACTTGATGGTCTTGACCTTCGGCTTATAGCAGCATTTCCCAATGTTTGGTCCTTGAGCAAGGTAAGATGCTCCATGAAAGACTAATTCTCTGGTCAAGTAAATTTATGAAAGTCTATATTCTAAATGCCTCCCCAACCCGGGAGATTCATAACGCAAGTTTATATATTAAAGGCTTATGCAAAGTCTCGCTATAAAGACACCTAGTTAACTTGAACATAGCATTTTCCAAATGAATTCTTTCCAGGAATACCTTCTAATGTATGAAAGAACACCCTTTGGAAAATCCTGGCCTATAGAGAACTTGGGCTCTGAGTAAATTTTTCTCATGGTTTCTGTCAATTCTTTGTCCTGGTTGTCCTTCCCCCAGTTAAACTGCACAGCCGGAAGCAGGAGAGACATGCATACTGGGCTGGACAAACAGGCAACACAGACAATAGAACCTTTGAGAAAACTAAACACAGGAATGGGCTACCAGCCCAGGAACTGACCAAAAATATTTTGACAATGAGTAGAATGCCCTCATTTGTATCACACCTCAGAGATTTCATAGTTCTACGCACGTACATCACTGCAACTGCTCTTCTTCCTCTTCCCCCTTCCTCTTTTTCTCCTCCAGCATCGGCATCACCATGGTTAAATACTATGGCACACTGTCTACGCCAGGCATCGCTGTAAGTGTACTTCTTGTAGTAACTGATGAAATGATGTTACTTACTATTTTATAGATCTTGAAATTGAGTCTCAGAAAGCTACTACTACTACTAGTAATAATAATAATGACAAAATTAATGATAGCCACCTCTCACTTTTGGTGAGCTTATTGTTCAAGGCAAAAGAGCTCAGAAAGGCAGATTTGGGGCTCAGATGTAAGTCTTCTGATGCCAAGTCCAGAGTTTGCTCCACCCACGAAAGATGGGTCTCTCCAACAAGATCATAGCATGCTCCCAGCTGCGGCAGGGGAGAGAGGGTTACGGCACCAGCTCGGCATTCAGATGGTGTGGTTTTTAAAGTGACTCAACATCTGCCATTAATTAGAGTTCCTGTTCCCATGGTGATGGTTTATTATTGCTAGGCTGATAAGATGGCCAATTCAAGAATACTATCTTCCTTCTTTTCCCCCTCACTCTCCAGCATAGATTTTTCTCTTTTTTTCCTCCTCTCACCTAACATAATTGATCTTTCGCAACAAGGTAGGAGGTGGTGTTCCTCAAACAGGGACACCGTGTTGGATCCCTGGTGATAACCTTCGGAATTTTTTCTGTTTTGCTTAATGCAAAGGCTCTGTCAGACCAACTTGGATTCATCTCTGACATTTATTAGCTCTCTTATCATGAACAAGTTAATTACCTTCTTTGGGCCTTATTTCTTCATCTGGAATAAGGGGTAAGAAGGCCTAAACAGCAAGGTTCTTTTGAGAATCTGATGTACCAAATAGGAAGATGCTAGCACAGAGCCTGGAACGTGGTGGATACTCAAGAAATGGTAGCAGTTGTGATAATCAAAATAATAGCAATAATAATTATTTACAAAGAGATGAGGTGAGACAGATTTTGGGTTGGCAGTTGAGGTCGTTTTACTTTCATTCATTCATCAGTCATTCAAATTTGTTCTTCCACTGAAACTGTTGTTCTTTACAGCCCTTAACCCAAGATACACGATATACTTATTTGTATTTAACTGCCTCTTACACTCGACTGTAAATGTGATGAAAATTAGTACAATGGTTATTTCACACATCACTGTACCTGGGGGGATATTTGTTGAATGATGTACAAATATTTACCAAGCAGTCCACGTCAGTCTTTGTGTTAGGCACTGCAGATATGGAAATAACTAAAGCAAGATATTTACCCTTGAGGCATTCGCATAAGGAATCTGTGAAAACTGACAAAAAATAAAGGAAATGGGGCATTCATCCCTGACTCCAAAAGGTTTTTGGATTTTTTTTGAAATAAATCCAATGACATAAATGGAATTAAATCTTTAGTAATCTCCTAGCACAAAGCACCGATGGGGGCGTGGTATGGCTATCTCAAAACTCTCAATGCCAAGAGGGATTCAAACCGGTGGTGTTAAGCCCCCAGAGTAATTGGAAATTCCCTTTGAAACATACAGTTAAAAAAGAAAGAAAGAGAAAGAGAAAGAAAGGGAAGGCCTTTCAGGGGGCTAGCTCGCTGACCACCCCCCCCACCCAGGACAGTCTGACCCCCTCTGCTGGTGAAGCAAGAGGTCAGATCCTCAGATGGAAAATCAATCTCCAAGAGTGGCCGGATAGAATTCCACGACACGCGGTCTATTCCCAGCCAAGGAGGATGGGGTCCAGAGGCTTTAGCTTCCCCAACCCACTGTACCCGATCAGGCCAAGCCAACAACTCCTCCAGGAGCACACGGCATCCGACAGACAAGCAGGCGCAGGGGTCCAGCCAGGAGCCCTTGAACCCACCTTCCTCAGTGGCTTGGATCTTCCATTGTGAAGTTACTTTGTTATTGTACAATACTATTAAGTATTCGTGTTAATTACCTTAATATATCCTGGGTTATTGCCTCTGAAGCGATCGAGTCCAGTGCTTCTTACGTTCAGTTGAGACCCTCTAAGGGGTCATGCCGTGCCATGGGGAAAGGGAGGGGGTGACACGGTGAGCAGGAGACACGGCTCAGCTTCTATCTGTTTTGTACAGTGTGCTCCCAAATGATCCACTACTTTAAATTGTTTGCAAACCAGAACCTAATTCTTTCAGTGTAAAGATGAGGAATCTGAAGCCCAAAGAGGTAGACCTCTTGTCCCAGGTTATATATCGAGTTGTTCAGTAACAGAACCGACACTGAGGATGGGGGAGCTCATCTTTGAAAAAGAGAGAGTAACTGAGAAGCACAGGGACAGTCTGGAGTGAGTGCCAGTGTGAACAGGGAAAGCTGTTTTCAGAGACAGAGCTAAGAACCAGGTGGTCTTGGGTCGGATTTTACCTGCTAAGGGCTTCCCGTCCACACCCATCACAGCAGCACCCTTGCCTTAGTGGCTGGCTCCCTGGGTAACCAGTCTGCTCGGCCAGCTCCAGGGAGACCACAAATTCTCTGTCAATTTCACCTCCGCTTTGGTACCACACACGTTTACACAGCACCTGCTACTGATTAAGGGTGAGGAATTCTGGGATCCTTCCCTGGAAGCTCACACCCAAGTGGGGTAAGCAGACATGGAAACATCTAAGGGCAGTGCTAGAGATAAGCACAGGTGGAGGTGGGGGAAGGCCTGACCATGAGGAAGTGTCCCAAGGCAACTTTACAGATGGGTTCCAGTATTCTCCCAGTGAGCAGGCTACAGGGTCAGAACATCAACCAAGCGTATCTTACTAGGATGTGACCTTGGGAAAGTACTGAACCTCTCTGTGATTTGGCCTCCTTATCTGCAAAGATCTCCTTATCTGCAAAGCACAAGGAATATCAGGACCTCATGGGATTGTTGTGAGGTCTAAGTGAGTTAATCCGCAAAGTCACATACGCAATGACTGGCGAAACTACATGAACACCCTCTGCTATCCTTTTAGGAGCCCCTTGAAGAGAGGGGTCCCAGCTCCCCACCACATCACTGGACTCACTAAAGCCTGCTGCTTCCCAGTCGTCTAAGCACTTCCTCGAATCTCCACTTTAGGATTGTCTATGAATTTCTCCTCTGTAAACGTCTGTCTATAGTAGCTAGTCAGCTTACTAAGATGAAGACAACTGCTATAATCCAATTATCTAAACCAGTCTGGTTTGTCAGGATTCCTCCTCATCAGAGATGCTGACAGGTGAAACTGACATGGCCAACTTGGTAGGAGTTTCAGTCTGATCAACTGCAACACACAGGCTCCTTCGGCCAAGGTGTCAGCTGAGGGCGGGGGGAGGGGCGAAGAGGTAGATTTTGAGGTGGGGTGAGGTGGGTTGCTTGCTTCCCATATCTCAGTGGCCTTGTCTCCGAAGGTGCCTTCTTCATCCTGAAATTTTCAAACCTGATATGTTATAACACTCTATAACACAAATGCACTCTAGTGAAACAGGATAACTTCCTAGGGGCATTTAAAGAGTGTCCCCTTATATTTCAGGGAGGCTTCCAAACTGTTGGAGATAAATAATAAATCTTTGTCGTTACTCCCAGGGTGAATTAATTTACAGGCTTTTTTCTTAAGCAGGAAGCACTATTATTATCTAAGAAGCGCTTAATGTTGTTGATTTTAAGTAAATGAGACTATTAGCCTGCAACATTTTTTTATAAAAAATGATAGAGTCAGAGGATGTTGGGCCAAGGATGCTCCCAAGATTCCTGATCAAACTCCTAATGATTCCTTTATAGCTGACAAGCCCCATTCCCTATCAGCTGTGGTCCTTATATATCGAGCTTTCTCTTCTGCTACTCCCGAACTGGGATGCTTTCCTAGGAGTTGAGTTGATGTCTTTCTGTCTGTGTAGCACCTCTATCTGAAAAGCCCACTTCCTGCTGCTTCTCTGCTCATCCTAAGTTAACATTTCCACTTCAAGCCCTACTTCTTATACAAAGCCACACTTCTCTTTTCCTGCTTGTAGCTGTTACCAGGGAGCAGATTATGTTAATGGCACTCTCTGGTTTCAGGTTACTTCATTTTTATTTCTCTAGCCTGTCAGCTCCTTGAAGGTGGGGAACCTGGCCTTGCTTTTCCTCTTTTTCTTTTTTAAAATTGTAAAACATTTGGCCCTCTATTACACTATCCACTACTTGGAGGTCACCAGTAGAAACAGCGTGTGCTTGGAGACACAAAAACCTGTATTCAAATTCCAGCTTGAATATTAACACCCAGTGTGACCTTGGTTAAGTTCTTTGAATCTCTGAGTCTGTTTTCTCATTTGTAAAACTGAAAACAAGAAACTTTGCACATAAACCTATTGTGAGAGTTAGGTGAGAAAGGCTAAATATTGATTCTGCAAGGAAACATCTACAAGAAGACCAGAGCAATATGAGTTATGCATGTAGCTTTCTTATAATTTGCTTTGAGATAGGAAGAAAGCTTGGAAAACCTTGAGTAAAAGATATGTCTCAATAAACATAAGCTCTGAGACATATAGACTTAAACTCCTAATGCCATTACTTAATAGCTATGTGACTTTGGTCAAATCGCTTGCCCTCTCTGAGTCTCTATTTTCTCATTTGGGTGATGAGAATAATCACATATGTAATATAGTGATTCACTTAGAATGGTCCAGAGTTCTGGTTCAAGAAAGAGGAGTTTCTATTCCTTTTGACTAGACACTACCTGGAACTGTGCCTGGCTCTGACTTGTAAATCAAGTTGTGTCTCCTGAGAGAGGTGCTAAGCTACCTGTGGCCACTGGCCTCAATGCCTGACTCAGAGTGGGCTTATTCAGAGCTGGGTATTCACTAAAGTTGTTAACGTCAATTTCTTCTCTTTTGGGTGTCACTCAGTCAAAGTGAACTGCTCTCCATGATAACCGGCCACCCTTTCTCCTGTTGGCCTAGCTCATTCCGACAGGGAGAGAGAAGGGGAAGTGGATTTGCCGTAAGGACTGACTTCTCTTAATGCTTAAAAGTGACTGTATCAATCAGAGTCCAGTCAGGAGAAGCGAAACCACTCTAGGTCATTCAACAAAAAGAACTGAGCACAAGAAATTGGTTTCATTGATGACACAAGAAACCAAGAAGCCAAACAGATGATACTGAAGGAACTCAGAGATCGGGGATGGCAAAAAGCCACTACTCCTCTTAGGGATCAAGAGATGATGGGAGGTAGTGGTGTGGCCAGAGCCGGGGGCTGACCATGTCAGGCTGGAGCTGAAACCAAAGAAGGGCTGAGTGGTCAGCACTGGGACCTGAAGGGAAAGGCTGGGGGCTGGAATCACACAGGAGATGCAGTTGCTGCTGCAGTGAAAGAGAGAAATGACCTGACTTCTCCCTGCTTGCTTCCTGCAGGTCAGTCTTCCATCAGCATCTCCCACTGGCCAAATCTACTCAGTGGCCAGTTTCCAGAGAGCCTGGGAAATATAATACACAGCAGGGCAGGCGTGAATAAGCTATCTGAGAGCAAACAGGCAGATGAGTGGCCCAGCCATCTCAATAATATACATAAAGCGCTAGAACAACGTGTGATTTACAGTCAGCTAATAATGATAGGTATCATAAATATTACTCTAGTTTTGTATAGCTCACTGAAAGTTTATTCACACCAGTAACTGTGCTAAATACTCTCTACATATTATCTCATTTAATCTTCACAACAATCTTATGAGGCAGGCACTCTTAACAGTCTCATTTTTACAGTGAGAAAACCAGCTTAGAGAGGTAAAGGGACTGACCTAACGTACAGCTTTAGCATCTGAACTCAGGATTGGAGCCCAGATTTATGTGACATCTGAGTCTGTGCTCTTAACTATGGTCCTATTTATTGCTTATAATATGAATCATACTGCTAACAGTAAAAGGGAGGGTACTAGATAAGCTGAACATGAAACTTCTCATAATTACTGGGAGGATATTTTGAAGACCTACGTTTCCAGGACTGAAAGCCTAGAACACTCTGGGAACATAAAATTTGCCCTTAAAAAAAAGTAGAGATTAAGAAAAAAATACATCACTTAATGCAGTTTATAAAAGTCCACGGCTTTTCCCTCTTGAAGGCAACAGTGTATTTTCGCTAAGAGGATGCCAACTTCGGTGGCCTCTGAAGGCTTGCTGTTTACTGACATTTGATAGGCTTCGACATCTGTTGCCCTTCTCGACTGATGGGTGCTTCATTTTAGCACTTCCCTGATGCCAGGCCGGGAAAAAGCTTTAGTACTGAGGTCCTCTGAGACGCTCCTAGGTCAGTGACGCAGCTTTGTTTGTGAAGCTGCCTGAGGGAAGGAGTATTCAGGGAAGAGTGGTAAGGGACATGCCATCCATCCACCATGCTGGGTATTCTCAGTTCTACCCCTGGGGCAGGTGACAGCTCCAGAAAGTTATAAGGCCGGGCAATTCTTGACCTCAAGTCAAGTTTCAATGTCCTGCTCTGGACCTTTAGCAAGGTAGTATAGGATGAATTCTTCTGCTTCTTCTGTAAAGTTCCATGGAATGATTTCTTGGTTTGTTTTTAAAGGAATGGCAATCTTAGAATTTGGTACCAGGGAACTGTGGTATCTTTTGGAAAACTGGTATACTTCCTTGACTCTGTGGACACTATATGACTTGACATATTTCCAGTTTTGTGTTGGCTGCTGGGAAGCTCAAAGTAATCCCCTTATTTATGGGTCAGAGACTCATAGGCCAAATCTGTCCCACACATCTGCTTGGTCTGACACTCACCAATGCAGGGTTAAAACAATTTGAATTACAATGTCCTTAGGCAGAGTATACATTCTCCAGTCCGGTACAGAATGAAATCATCTTGTTCTCTGCTTGTTTACATGGCCTACCTGGTATCTGCAGGCATAGATACATTTGAGGACCCCCTAGTCTAAGTAGTTGGTGTATTATCTTCCTACATACTTTCTAACTTGTGAGTTTTATTTTGCTTAGTTTTATTCTGCTTAGTCATTTATTATAAGCTTCCTCAAATCCTTTATGGAAGAGGAGTATGAATGATAAAAAAATAAACAAATTGTTTTCTTCCCTAAGCAAAACTGCCAAGTTCAGTGCAGGCAGCTGCATCCCCACTGCGTCCAAGGGCTGATCATTCCTGGTGAGTCACTCTCGCCTGCCCCACCTGCCCCACCTGTTAAAGGGTTACCACTGTCACAGGCTCAGCCCTATCATTCCTTTAAACAGGAGTAAGGATTTCTTCCTCATTAGCAACTGAGGGGCCTGGACATAATCAAGTGACCTCTGCCCTATTTCTAGCACATAATATGTAAAGCCAGCTCTAGGTGCCCTCTGAGACACTGGGCAGCAGGGGATATGCAGAGAGTGGGCCTGGAGCCGGACCAGCTAAATTGCAGCCCTCCTCCCCAACTAGCCATCCATGTGACCTCAGGTCAGCTTATCAGTCTTGATGCCCCAATTTCCTGCTTTATAAAGTGGGACAATGCTACCACCTACTTTACTGGTTTTTGGGTAAGGATCAAATTAATACAGGCGGGCTTCCCTGGTGGCACAGTGGTTGAGAATCTGCCTGCCAATGCAGGGGACACGGGTTCGAGCCCTGGTCTGGGAAGATCCCACATGCCGCGGAGCAACTGGGCCCGTGAGCCACAATTACTGAGCCTGCGCGTCTGGAGCCTGTGCTCCGCAACAAGAGAGGCCGCGATGGTGAGAGGCCCGCGCACCGCGATGAAGAGTGGTCCCCACTTGCCGCAACTAGAGAAAGTCCTCGCACAGAAACGAAGACTCAACACAGTCATAAATAAATAAATAAAAGAACGTGAATTTCTTTAAAAAAAAAAAAAAAAAAAAAAATTAATACAGGCAATATTAATCTTAGTACTTTTCTGCATGCCAGGCATTGTGCTAACTGTGCTTTCATGCATAGAATATTTGCAGTAACTCAGTGGGGTCAGTTAATATGGAACTGAGGATCAGAGAAACTAAGTACCTTGCCCAGCCAGGCTGGTTCACATAGCTAGCAAGCCAAGGAGATGCCATCACCTTGAGTGTAGCAAGGTGACTTAGTGGGCTACTTTCTTTGGCCGCATTTGATTTCCTCTTATCCCGTCCACAACAGATTCAGCTCATTTACCCTCTTCCACCCCCCAAGACTTGGCAGGCAGTTGCCATAACACGACTGAGCTCCAGCAGTTATTACTAATATTTATTGTGTTGAGTTGAAATGGAGAGAGATTTGTGCAGGATTGAGGCACATGCTCCTTCCTCTGCTTTCAGAGAAGGTATTCTACTGCAAAGATTAAGAGCCAGCCCGGTTCACATGCCCCTCCAAACAGAGTTCCAGCTCTATCACCAACTAATCCTATATGGCCCAGTTCAAATGTTGCCTTCTCAGAAGCACCTTTCTATTTCTAGCCCTAAGACAATAGAAGACACTCCTTCCTTGGTGCTCTGCTCCATTATCCACTGTATAGCAACTGTAGTTAAACAAATAAGAGCCAACATTAAATAGACACTATTCTACTTTCCATGCACTAACGTGTTTACCTCTTACAACACGAGTTGTGAGATAATATACCTATGATGCAGATATTACTGTTATGTTTTACTGATGAGGGCTCTGAGGCACAGAGAAATTAAGTAACTCACTCAAGGTAAGTGGCAGAGCCATGATTTGAGCCCAAGCCAAGGCGCTGTGTCTTTGTCATTACATTTAGTGTTGACTTTTTCATAACTGTATATGTCTGTGTCCACCTCCTCCCCACCCGACCGGAACTCCATGGGCCCCAAGATGTGTTTAAATCTTCTTTGTCCTGCTACCATCTAGGACTGTCCCTGCCATGTGGCAGCCTCTTGCTGATGAGCCTTGCCTCAAAATATTAAATAGGGAGCCTGATCACCGAGTTGAATCAAGGCCAAGACACATGCCTTTTCCAGATGTAGCCCACTGTCATCTGTCAGCCCAGCTATCACAGCCCACCCTACCTCCAGCTGCAGAGGAGAGCAGAAAATGCATCCTGACATCACAGGAAGGACCCAAGTAAAAGGTGCATTGATGGGGGCAAAAACAAGCCAGCAGAGTGATTAATTTGGCCTCCCCTTCAATATTATGTTTACACAAGTTGATTATATAGCACTTAATTACTAATTTGCCCTACTTAAACCAAGAGTGTTTTTAATTTTTAATGAGATAAGGGAAGAAGATGCCTTTACTTAGTAAGGAGCAGCTATTTTATTTCCTTCTCTTGTTTTGCCCATCCAATTAATAACATTTCTAAGGAAATGTATCCCTCTCATGAATTCTTTCTCCCCATCTTCTTCCCCCACCTCCCAGATTTAAAAAGAGATAGAAACAGACAAGAGCCACTTAGAAACAAACTGACTTCACCTTCTGATCCGGCTGGCTGGGCTGGGAAAGGCCTTGTAAAGCAGAGTAACATGGGACCCATAAATGGTGCTGTCTGATTTTTTGGGAGTTGGGGTGTGTCTATTCCCAGAAACCATGAATTGGTGGTTGTTACCAATAACAGAGAACACAGCCATAGGTCTCCAAACAAGGCAATCCCCCTAGAACCCTACATTGTTTCCTGGGTATTAATGTCAGATAATTTTAAGCATGGCCCTAGGGCAGCCTATACAAAAAACACAGGTTTTGGAGTCAGCTCTGGATTTAATCGCCAGCTCTGCTACTTGTTAGATGATGGATCTGTTATTTAAACTTTCTCAGCCTCAGTTTCCTATCTGTAATGGTGAGGTGAATAACCTACCTTGCAAGAATCAAATGGCATCTCAAGTACCTTAGCACAGTGCCCAGCTCAGAAGAGGCACAGTTTTCTTGTCTTTAGCAGAAGGGAAGGCAGAAAAAGGAAAGCAGGGATAAGTGGGTCCCTTTTGAGCACCCTAGCCTGTCTGTCACCTGCAGAGCTGACAGATCTGATCAGTGTTACTCAAAGGGCCCGTCCATAATGACATAAGGAGTTTGCTCCAGAAAGTAAACAAACACCCTGATTCTCTCACTGGGAACATCTTGCTACGAACAAAATGTTGTAATTGATTTACATTCTGATGCAAGTCCCTTATCTCATTGCAAATCTGTAACAAACCATTCACAGCTTGGCCTCTGGTCGCAGACAGACCTGCACAGCCCAGTCTGGATGACTATGGAGGACAGCTGCATTCGCTCCTAAAGACCCCCTCCCACCCTTCTCTGAGCTGAGCCGGGCTCACTTGTACGGACTATATCAATGAGCTCTCTTGCCCTCTGACTTTGACTCCAGCCAGTGGGGAGCCCGACCGTAAGTCAGAGAGCCGGAGGAGGATGGGAACAATAATCCAGCTCTTCACTTCCAGGGTCACTGGCAAGCCAGCTGACTCGGCCGCCCCCACACAGCCCTCTGTTCTGGGGCTCAGGGGCTCCAGTAACTGTGCTCTCCCTTCACCTCTTAAGGTCCAGCTGTTACAAACCCCAGCATACTATATCCTCCCTTGTGATTTCTCCAGGGCCGGTCCCCAGTCTGTAAATAGTCCCTCTACTAAACTCTCTAAAACTACCCTAATTTGAAGGTAACTTCTGTGGGGGCCTTGACTAACACAGGGACATTTTAATGTACATTCAAATTCTAGTTGTCTGCAAAAACAGACTCACAGACACAGAGAACAGATTTGTGGTTGCCAAGGGGGAGGGGGAGTGGGGGAGGGATGGATTGGGAGTTTGGGATTAGCAGATGCAAACTAGTATAGGATGGATAAACAACAAGGTCCTACTGTATAGCACAGGGAACTGTACTCAATATCCTGTGATAAACCATGATGGAAAAGAATACAAAAAGGAATATATATATGTGTAACTGAATCACTTTGCTGCACAGCAGAAATTAACACAACATTGTAAATCAACTACACTTCCATAAAATAAATTTTAAAAATTCTAGTTGTCTAAAAAACTGGTACTAGTTTTTTAAAATAATGGCTATCACACTCAGCCCCAGAGGAGTCCACTTCCATGTATGACCAAGTTGAACAATCCTCAGCTTTGAAATCCTAGGCTAGGCCTTGGATTCTGGCTCCATCCATTTCTAGCCATGGGCTTTGGTAAGTCACTTAAACCCTCCTACCCTGTTTCTTCACTTGTAAAATTATGATGATAATAGTATAGGAAATTTCCTTATGTATAACTTTTAACATGGTACTAAATTTTTAAATGTTCAAATTTCTTTGATATGCATATGATGAGAGACATGCCATCCAAGTTTCTACACACGTGGTACTTTATGGTTCATTGCAGCGTATCAAACACCTCCAATAAGCAACTGTAATAATGGTATTTCTTCTTTTGCATACTTCTTGATCATTGGCCTCAATGATGGAACCAAAAGTCTTTCAGAGACTTCAGTAAGACCTCTAAACATTCCATGACTCTGAATCAAACTTTGTCCAGTGGTATGTGGTATGTATGTGTATATGACTGTGTGTGTGTGTAGTCATTTTTCAGAACTTTTTCCTAATTACAGACAATTCCTGATTTAACTAAAGGTCTTGTCTTCCCTCATCTCTTATTTGGTTCCATACCCTAATTTACTGTGTTGAATATTAAATTTATACAGCATGGATAATCTATTCATGACATCCTAGAGTAAAGGGAGAAAAAAAAAAGTCCTACTTATTCATTTCTGATTTATTCCAACTAAGACATTTATTATAAAAAGTAAAAGCATAAATGATCATTAGAATGAGGAATTAAGTACTTACAGGCATTCATTTCTACTAAATAATCTAACATATTTTTTCAGATTTGCACCAGTATAAAATGTTGTCTTGAACAAAATGAAGTCAAAGAGGTAGGTAAACTTTATTTTAGAAATACAGTTCTGAAACCCTTCTAAGTTTCTAAAGTACTCAGTAGATGTTTGGCCACTGTTTTCTTTTATAAAAGCCCAAATCTTAAGTTCCTGAGTAAAAACTGCAAGGGGAGGGAGATATTTGGAAAAAATATTTGTTAGCCTAAATCTTTGTGTTAATAACAATACTATAAAAAGTGTCGTTTAATTAAAGTTCTTAATTAAAGTGCTTTTTTATATATATCTGTATAAAAAGTAAATGGACAGATTATGATTAAATACAAATAAATAAAACAAAACACTACTGGGAGTATGGTATGAAGTCTTCTCCAGGCAAAGGAATTAGAAAATTTCCAAACCAAAGAGGGTACATTTTTTCTTTTTATTTCTATGTCCCATACTCAACCAAGCAGTGAGGCTAAACATGTGCTGCTGATATGTTCTATAAACCATACTACCCTGTAGAAGCGCAGCTAAAGTGCTATACTGGAATCTACACTTTTTCCGAGCAACAGATATATATTTACTGGAATATAAAGAACATGGTTTGATGGAACAAAAAGAGCATGGACTTTGTATCAAGCAAAGTCATATGACCTCTCCATGCCTCACTGTCCTCATCTGCACAGTGGGGACTGTTAACATCCACTGGTTGATGCAAGGATTCTATGAATGACAAAGGATGGAAAGTAACAGGCCCTGTTCCAGGATCACCCTGTAAGGAACAGGAGAGTCAAATGTCACATATCTTACAAATTGAAATAATTTCCTAAAAATAGAATTCTAATTTTGCACTAATTTTTGACTTTTATATCCATGGTGCCATTCTGCCAATTGGATTGGAACAAGGAGATGTATAATTAATCAGAACCTGAATTTGTTGTTGGCTTTTTGTGTTTTTTTTTTTTTTTGAGTGGGAGCAATTCTCAAAAAGATAAGAATGTACTGTTAACCAGGTATGGCAATAAGTATAAAGAATGTTAGGACCAGCATCGCATTCTTAATTTAACCCTTCTTTAAACTATTAATTACCATTTCAGGTTTTCTGTTGATTTTCTATGAGGCACTCACATATGGGACAGGATACAGAAAATCCAATCAGAAACCTGAATCCATTTAATTAGAAACCAGAATCTCCTATCTCCTGAAACACATGCTTAAGCAGCAAAGGGCAAAAGGTTACTTAAAAAAAAATGATAGTATCAGGACCATATGTGAAATAAACAGGATTTTAAGAGACCTGGGAATGAAAGCCAAATGAAACTAAAATTCACAGCAAAAGATGCCTTATACACAAGGAATGTGAGCCCTGAATTTTCACACACTATTGGTGGGAGTATAAAGTGCTAATATGTATCAAAATCCTAAAAGTTAGGCAAACTTTTTGACCAAACAACTATACCTCCATAATTTAGTTTGTGTAAATAATTTAGGGTGTGGGCAAAAATTTAGATACAGAGACGTTAGTTGCAGCATTCTTTAAAACAACGGAGACAACCTAAGTATTCAAAACTAGAGGACTGGGGAAATAAGTCATGCTATATAGCAGGGGTCCCCAACCCCTGGGGCCTCGGACCACTACTGGTCCGCAGCGTGTCAGGAACCGGGCCGCACAGCAGGAGGCGAGCGGAGGGCAAGGGATCGAAGCTTCATCGGCCGCTCCCCATCGCTGGAATTACCGCCTGAGCCATTGCCCACCCACCCCCATCTGTGGAAAAATTTTCTTCCACGAAAGCAGTCCTTGGTGCCAAAAAGGTTGGGGATCGCTGGTATACTATGGGGCAGAAAATTGTACAGCCTACAAACATGATAAATAAAGATGTTTACTATGTATTTTTGGGTGGCGGAAAAAAGGCTACAAAACAATATGCATTGTATGAACGCAGTTTTGTAACTTAGAAAAGTATAAAATGATTTAAAAGTATGTAAAAAAGATTACAAAGATAGAAGCCAGAATCTAATATAGTGGTTGTTTTAGAGTAGTAATATCAGTGTTTTCATATTTTTCTTTCAGCTTAACTGAATTTTCTTATTTTTTCCCAATGAACATGAATTAGTAGTTGTATTCCAGAAAAAGGAAAGAAACCCAGCAAATTAAGATTGAACGTGCCAAGAAATGGCATGGTTTCATATTTCTGAACATCTATTATATATCAGTCTTTCCAAACCTCCAGAAAGCAAGATCATGGTAATCAAATTCACTTTGCAAAATGTAAAACTGGTATTTATGGTGACAGGAAGCCAAACAGGACTAAAAAACACAGAAAGTTGACTCTCACAAAATAAAACAGAATGGAGACGTATTGTATAGCATAAAAAAAATAACAGGCTTTGAAGCACATCATAGGTGATGAATATAAACTGGCTCTAAATGAAGTAAATTTCATGAAAAAGAACAGAAGGAGAGGCTTCAGCTAAGCAGTGAGGATGTTTGCAAGGACTGACCTTGAGGGTAGACCACTGCGGTCAGCGCGGATAGTTTATCCTGTGGGCACACATTACAGAAAGGGTGAGTAATCACCGCTCTCCACTGGCCACTTAGATGCATTGGTCTGCGAGACACAGGAGTCTGTCTGGAACGTGACAGGGAAAGTTGATGGTGGGAACGCACGGAGTCAATGGTTTACAGAGGCGGCAACCCTCACACCGTGGGAGGAAAAAGGGTTTTGATTAATTGGTTGATTCCAAGGGCTTATTTTCTTTACTCTGGTACTACCATTAAAATGATGGCTGAATTCATTTTGATCTCTTGTCACTGTCTCCTTCTGCTGATTTTTGCTTCAGATGCTTCCTCTACTGTTTTTTTTTTGGGGGAAGGGTGGGTGTCAAGATAAATATCAATAGCACAGTTAGAATTAAAGCTTATTTTATATAAATAGTCTTGGGGGGAAAGAAACTTTCTTTTAAGATAAGACATTACGGGAAGCTAATGACATCTGCAGAGGGGCTGAAGGAAGCAGAAAGTGGAAAGCCATTTTGTATTTCTGCCTCTTTGCCATTGGATTGAGTTTTCTCTCACGGCATCTTGAAACTGGTTTCTTGTTTTATGTGTCCTTTGCATTTCTTAGCACCTCTCTATTGTCTGTGCTTACGAAATGTAAGCATGTTGATAGTTCATAAAGTGATTTTTTTCCAGTGTGTTAATTTCCCAGGGCCTGGGAGCCTAGAGAATTGTTATGGGATGCTCCCAACTTCTAATTATAATTATTTGCTTTCCAGGATATTCAGAATTTGAGAGGATCACTTTGGAGCACACCGATGGCCAGAGGAGTGATGGGTGACATTCTAGGGATGGGGGAGTGGTCAGGTGGAAAGGCCACAGATGCCAAGACTGCCTGGATAACTATAAGGAGGGAGGGAGACTTCCTTCCTTGCATCCCCTCCCACTTACTCAGTAGGTGAACTTTTACCATGAAAATGGCATCTCTGTGATTTGATTCCATTTTATCAAGCTGCAGATACAAAGACAACTGCGACGTGATACTTGTCACACTGTCTAGTGGAAGAATAGTTTTGAAAACTACTAAAAGGAGAACACCATTTCTGGAGAGGGACAATTCTTTAAGATATTATTAGTCATTCTACTCTTTAATGCAGATGGACGGCTATAACTACCCTTTGTGAGATCCTAATTTGGAAAGGGAATAGCAGGAAGACTTTAGTTGTCTAAAGGAAGGGAGGGTAGGAAAGGGCAGAGGAAGAGAGGGAGAGAGAGACTCTGAGGATGAGAATATGAACGGATAAATGAACAAGAGGTGGAAGCAGGAACTGTCAGCAGGCTTCAAAATTTGGAATAGCAATGGACCTTGTACTTGACCAATCTCGCCCATTAATACCCCCATCAGAAAGTTCCACCCACTATCCCTTTCCCTCCAGCTGATAAACTTCCCCCAGAATTAAAATATATAGAAGTTTGCAATAGCTGTAAGTAAAATCCACATTTCTAAGTCCTTCTGATCTGTTGGTACCGCCAAAGGAAGGTATAGCGCTCTACCCCTGGCTGAAGTCATCCATTCATGGGCCTAGGAAATTGGGAAACCCTGTCTCCCTGGGCACGTAGGACTCTTCCCTAGGTCTGCAGCCTGGGTCTTCTGGAGTCTTCTTAGCCTTTCCTTCATCTGAAGGAAGATGAAGGAGATGACTTTCCTTCATTCTGAAGGAGATGACTCTGGCTGAGTCTACCAAAGTCTGCCCATCTAGATAAGAAGTGAAACCCTTTATCCAACGACCAGATGTGTGGTCTGTGAGAAGACAAAACATCTGGCCTGCTGGAATCATTGAGCTGCTGGCAAGCTCTGCTCAGCTTTCTTACAGGAAGGAGTGCCAGGCACCCTGAAGATCAAGCTAGGATCTTTGAAGTTCAAAGAAAAAACTGTGTTGAAGTTCAGATTGAAAAATATGAATCACAGGGAGGAAGTAATTCTTTTTCACCTCAACTTGCCAGAATCCTGAGCTGGTCTCCAGGCCTGGGGCACATAGGTTGGCACCTCTTCTTTAGAGAGGGGTGAATGAAGCCAAGTTGACATGCATTTACATTTCCAAATATAATCATTATTACAATGTTGACAATTATACCTGGGCTTCATGGAGGCCACTGAATCTTTCAAAGGCTCTATCTCAGCAGTTCCACAGGAATGGCAATTCTTATTTAAACATTTTTTAAAAAGGAAATAAAACAAACAAATGAAATGAGCACCTGGAGAGGCCAAGTGACATTGTTTGAAGATGTACAACAACCATGCACAGAGGTTAAGACCACACGGATTCCCTCAGGCATGTGATGACAGGTAAGATTCAGGTCTCTGGCACCTGGGGGCTTTCTTTACTAGATTACAGTGGCTCCTAAAAATAGTCAGGAGAGGCACATAATTCCTCGGGTTGAATAGGAGACATGGACTTGTCTTTAAGATGTTGTGAGCCTTGCAGCTGCTACTCAAGTCAACAATTACAATTTTCGATCTACCATATCTTAGATACTGTTCCAGAATATTAAGGGAAAATATTATGTAGTGAAGAAGATGTCAGTGTGGGATGAAGCTCAGTTTCCACTTAGGAGAGGATGTGAGTGGAATCTTCTCAGAGCTAGAAACTCCAGATTTGACTAAGATGTCAATGAGGTGCCACAAGGCATGGTATGAAGTATCTGATAGAGCAGTCAGATCTTGTCACACTACTCTGTTTCAGTGGCAGACTGTCTCCTGATTTGTGACCAATGACATTTCTTTTCAGGAAATTCACCTTTGAACATTTAAGAAGCCAAATTTTTTTTTTCAAGAAAAAAAAAAAATTAGGCTAAAGTAAAAAAAGAATGAAAATCAACAGAGGATATAATCCAGAGAGACCTTGATTTCAATTCTGCTTCTGCCCCTTATTAACTGCAGCCTTGGGCAAATTTCTTGAAGCCTCTCTGAGCCTGGGTTTCCTCATATATAACACAGGAATAAAAAGCCTTATCCCGCAGGCATGGAGACTGTCAAGATTCAATGAGGTGTCTTCATCTGCTTGGGCTGCCATAACAAAATATCACAGATTGGGTGTTTAAACAATAGAAATTCATTTTCTCACAGTTCTGGAGGCACGAAGATCAAGGTGCCAGCATGGCTGCTCTGGTGAGGGTTCCCTTCCCGGCTTGCAGATGGCCCCCTTTTTGCCGTGTCCTTACATGGCAGAGAGAAAGTAAGCTCTGGTGTCTCATCGCATAAGGGCACTAATCTCAGCATAAAGGTCCCACCCTCATTTCCTCATCTAATCAAAATCACCTCCCAAAGGCCACATCTCCAAATACCATCACACTGTGGGGTTAGGGATTCAAATGTGAATTTTGAGGGGACAGAAACTTCCAGTCCATAATATGCATTAACCTATGCAGGGCCTTAGTAAGCAACTCTACTGTTTTGTTTTGGCAGTTATGCTTTGTCCCAGGAAGTGCAAGGCACCTAGTTATGAGAACATCTTCATAAATCAACACATTAAAATAATAATTGACAAGTCACTGACATTTCAACAATAAATAAACATCTCCATGTGATGTTCCTGAGACAGCACCAGAAAATCCAGAAAAAAGCTGAAAACTCTACCATCTTTGTTTAAAAACTCCAGTTAAGATCCACACGCATTCATGAGTGGGTTCAATTCTTTGGAAGGGATATTTCACAAGCATCAACTTGAGAGGCTTGGGCAGGATGCCGTGCACCACACTTCCCAAAATGTGGCACAAAGAGCACAGATATTGGTATCAGACTCTTGCGTGTGACCACTTCCAATAGTGTACACTTGAGTTCCATAATCTTTCTGGATCTCTGTTGCCTGTGTGGGTTGTGAGAGGTACCAGGAAGGTTATATGAAAAGCACCTAGCATAGTTCTTGGTACGTAAGAGTGTCACAATAAATAAAGCTCTCATTACTGGGCTACTGGTGGAAAACCTGGCTTCTAGTCCTGACTTTGAGACCGTGGGCAAGTCACTTAAGCTCTCTGGTGCTCAGCTGAACAAATATTTCTTCAACTTTCAGTTACAACTTGGGAGCTAGACTTCTTGGTTCTGGCATTTACTAGCTGCTTCAACGTAAGCCAAGTTATTTAACTTCTTTTTGCCTCAGGTTCTTCAACTATAAAATGGGAATCATAGAGCTGTTGCGGGACTGAACGTGCATTCCTGGTCCAGAGAAAGAACTCATAATGTGCTCCTGATTATTATTACAGATAAAGAAATGGAGTGGAGAGCAGAACGGTCAGGTTACAGAACTAGTTGGAAGTCAAGCGAGGGTTGACTTCGGAGCTTGTGCTTTCAGCCTTAAACTATACTGCTTCTCTACCTTTTTTGTAAACCTATTGTTAATCCTATTATTTTACCACTCAAAGTCTCTCCATAAAACCCACATGTGAAATGTCTTTTGCAATTCAGTGGTAGGAAAAGCTTTGTCTCCCAAAGAAACTAGTATGCTTCCTCTTTTTGAAAATAAGAATTATGTAACTTATCATGTGTTCTTTTTTGTCTTGGCTGCCAGGAAGCTCAGAGTCAAACTGTCTGCTCCATCATTGCCATCGAGTTGTTTCCTTCTTCCTATATCTTTGTTCCTTATTTTTTCTTCTAACTCCCTTTTACTAACATTTTCATTTGTGTCTCTTGTTGAAAGAGACCTCATAGGTATTTGAAAAGTGGTGGGTGGAGATGAAAGAAGCAAATACAAATCAGAAATTCACATGAAAAATTTGTTTTGTACCTTACCTGTTTCACTTGCTAGAAGAAAAATGGTCAAGGGGAAATTCAAATGAAATAATATAAGAGCTATTTTAAAGGAGAAAAAAAGAAAACCAACAAAAAGACAGAACGACTGACAGTAACGGAGGCCAAGTCAAACGAAAACTGCAATAAATATGTCTGAGGCTAGAAGTGTTTGTGCTTTCCCTGGCTGGAACCTATCATTTCTTAATTACATCCTGTGTGTGCTTTGCAAGACGTGCACTGCTGTCAAGAGGAAGAACAGTCCCAGACAGGGGAGGGGCCGCGGCCCACCCCTCGGTCCTCACGTACCTGCACAGAAGCGAAATCCCCCGAGGCACGGGCCCCCAGAATAGCAGCACCCAGGAGAACAGGCTCCACCTCTTGCGACAGGACCACAGGCGTGCCTGCGCAGGACAAGGCCACACCTTGGTTAGGGAGTAGTCGGGCCAGGGGCCACGTGGGGAGCCGGCCAGCAGCTCCAGCGGCACAAACACCTGATGTAAAGGCAGCGGCAGTGCTCCCTCCCCTCCCCCTTGCAGTTCCCTGTTCTTTGGGATTACCTGGCTCTAAAGGACTTCCCTGCCTCTGCCTGCCGCTGCAGTAGCCAAGGGTCCCCTGGAAGCCAACACCATATATCTATATCTATATCTGTATCTATATCTATATCTACCTATCTATCTATCTATCTATCTATCTATCTATCTATCTATCTATCAATCATCTATCTATCTATATGTATCTGAACTCAGGAGACCTTTCTGCCCAGGTTTTCCAGGCTTCTGCTAGCTGCTACCTGCCATTTCAAGTAGTTAAACAAACATTTACAAAGCACTCTGCGGGGCCAGTGATATAGAGATGAATAAGACTGTCCTGCTCTTCAGGTCTCAAAGGGGAAATGGATGAGAGAGAGATAAAGCCCACACAGGGGGTTGGGTTTCCAACTGAGATGCACTAAGGAAAGGGAAGTAGTGAGAGAGGGTGTGATGAATCCTTCCTTCAGGGGCCTCAGAGTACAAGCCAAAGCCCTTACCAAGGCTGACAAGGCCCTCCAGGACCGGTGCCACTTCTTCCACCCTGACTGGCTTCTCCTCTCCTCCGGGCCACACTGCCCGGCCTCCTTGCTCTTTCTTGAATCTGCTTCAGGGCCCTTGCTTGTGCTGTTCCTTCTGTCTGGGTCACTTGCTTCCAGACGTCCCCATGGCAACTCCCTCCTGCAAGTCTGTGCAAACATCCCCCCCCCCAACTGCGGCTTTCCTGACCATCTGAAGTTAAATGACAACTTACCCACAACATCCCTTACCCGCCTCATGATTTCCTCATTGCCTTCCAACACCGTGTTATTACTTCTCTTGTTTACTGTCTGTCTTGCCTGCTAGAACATAAGCTCCATGAGGGCAGGGACTTTTTGTCCACTGCTGAATCCCTGGAATTGAGAGCTGCGTCTAGCGCATTGTAACTGCTTACATGATGAATGAATGAATTTTCGAGATGGGGAAGGGGGTCAGAGCAGGGGAGCTCAGGATTAAACAAGCATTTGAAGGATGAGTAGGGGTCCACCAGGCAGGGAGGAACACTCCACATGACAACTCCCAGAGGCTGAAGGTTCACAGTGGACTTAAGGTGAATAGGAATAAGTTAGAATTCTTAGTATTTTATATGTGTGTGTATATGAAAAGAAACGTACATAAAATATAAATATATTTGCTAATCAGGAGATGGCAGCAAACTCCACAGAGGTAAGCTCTGTGGCCAGACCTATGAGATCTTCCTCTACTCAAGACATTATTTTTCCAAAGACTGGATTGCTCTTCCTATCTTTTCTGGCAAGAGTTCCCTGACACATCCTCCTCTGTGCTCCCACCATCTCCTAACTCATTGTCCTACTCCAGGGCTGGGGCAGCTGCCCCAGCCGTCCCAGACAAAGGGGGTGGAGGACAGAATTCCCACACATATCCCAGGGGACTTAGGAGTCCCAGCACCACACTGCAGGGCCAGCACTGGAGACTTTGCTGACAAGTATCAGGTGGGGTGGGGTCTCTGGGAAAAGCTCAGACCTGGTTCCACTAGCCCTGTGTCCTTCAGCAAGTCACTTAAACCCTTTAGCCTCAGTTTCTCCCTGTGTAAAATGGGGATGATAACAGATTTGCTGTGAGGATCAGTGAAAAAGGGCACATATGGGGCTTAACACATTTCCTGGCCTATGATAAGCCCTTGAGAGTGGTGGCCGCTATTGTTAGGATGAATCTCAGTGAGAGGTGAAGCCCTCCTCCATGCACTTCATCTGGGTTGGAAAGTGGACCAGCAGGGAAAGGATGGGGCAGGTGCCCATCAACCATCCAGAGGATCAGGAAAGACACCAGGCCACGCGGAAGGGCTGTGTTGGCTGCATCAGGAGAGAGCACCGCAAGCTTTTGCAGAGTCTGGGGATCATGGGGACGGGGGTGTGACCATGACCATCCCACGGCCCTGGGACTTTTTAGAAGCCAGCACTCCATATGCTGCTCGCCTCCTAGCCCTCCTTACCCTGTCAAAGCCTCACTGGTCTGAGCAGGGAGGAACTACTCACAGGCCCCTCTCCTCGGGAACGGGAAGCCAGAGGAGCCGGGTGGATCCCCCATCAGCTCTCCAGTTGCAGCCCAAAGTGCTCTGGAGCCAAGCTGCCAGGGTTTGAATTCTGGCTTCCTCCCTGCCTTAGCTGTGTGATCCTAGGCAAGTTACTTAACCCCTCTGTGCCTGTCTTCCCAGATGCAAAATGAGGTTAAAATTCCATTGATCTCACAGAGTTGCTGTGAGGGTTAAAAGTGCTTAGAGGAGGCACTTAAATTGGCATTAGCTATTATGATTCTTAATGTTTACCGCATCTCAGTTATTCCCACCCTCTTCTCACCTCGGCCCCAACACCTGTTCTGGGTCCTGGGACACTGCCGTGTGGACAAAGTCTGTAGCCCCTTTGTCCTCCGGCCACATCCTGGACTGAGCTCGTCTCCAGCCACGTGGCCCCTCTTCACGTAGCCCCTCAGTCTCAGGTGGGTTACCTGCTGCCCCAGCCCCTGCAAGTCTAGGGGTGGTCAGACTGCGAGCAGCCCCACGGTACTGCCTGGTGACCGGGGTTTCCCTCAACCCTGCCCACACCTCTGTAAATAGACCCTTTATTCGAGTGTTCTCCAGTTAATCCAATCTGAGTGTGTCATCTGTTCTCTGCCTGGATCTGACTCACACTGCCACCAGCGTCCTCTGGGTACCCCGGCCTCGCTGGACAGTGGTCAGAGCACGAGAGCACTTTTTCTGTTTGTAATGGCCCTCTTGGCAGGACATTACTGTTCTTCTTTGCATGCCCGCACCAAGCTCAGCATGTGTACTCAGAGAATGAATACATGAAGGAGTAAATGAGTGAAATAATGAATAAGGCAGGAAGAGGGAAACCCCTACTGAAACTGCCAGAATTCTACAAAACAAAATTTAGGAGGAACATTTAGTCCCAAGTCAGTGAGGGAAACCTACAATTACTTAGTACACACCAAGTATTTCTTGAAACCACAGTTAACTATATGCCCAGGGTACAAGGAGATTCTTCCTCCTCACGTAGAGGACATTTCCCAAGTTGGCAAAACCCTACTCTCCCTGCTTGCCCAGGGCAGGAGCAAACTGTTCCGCAAATGGCAAAGATTTGCTTACAAAATATTTAACTTCCTTTTTTTCTGAAACGCACCACCTTTTTGGCGTGGGGCTGCCTTCAGGGAAGAAGTGAGCTAACATTCATTGAACACCTATTTTAAGTGAAGCACAGAGATTGGTGTTCACAAACTTGTGAGTATTAATTCCTCAGCATGATCTATCTGAGGGAAATAATATTGTCTCTACCTTTCAGAAGAGGGAAATGAGGCTCAGAGAGGTAAAGCAACTTGCCCAAAGTCACAGAGCTGGTCCCCTGCTCTTTCCATTACTCCACTCTTTCTCCAAAGCATCTCCCAAATTCCATTGTGTTTTTCACATGTATTCCTGAGAATCATGTACCAGGTCTATGGTTCTTTCTACAGCTTTCTTTGCAGGAAAACTAGAGCAATTACAACGTTTAAAGGCACCAAACACTCTACCTATACACCCCCGGCTTGTGTACCCATCTTTTGCAGAAACAAATGCAAATGTGTTCTTTTCTCAGAATGCTGGGTGAAGGAGAGGAAGAAGGCAGCTTTGCCTGGAATGTGAACTATTTTATCTGACGCATTAATGAGTTTAGCAGAACCCAAAGCATTTAAAGGCAGATGCACTTTGCCATCACTTGTCAATCACCGGCTTCCCAAGGCAGAGGAGTTTCAGGCCAAAGAAAAGGCCCCTTTGTCCGGAACTGTAACTGGTCCACAGTCAGAGACAAAGGGTCCAGTTTCAATTGGAATCCAAATAACGATTAACAGCCTTTTCATTCATGAGCCTGAAGGAGAACAGTTTCCAAAGCAGAACTTTCTCTGAAGCCACTGCACCCCTGCTTCTGAGTCAGCTCAGGGGTGTGAGGCCTGGAAGAGAACTCACTTTCGTAAAGGCTGGAGCAGCGGTGCAGAGTCAGGACCTGGGTCTCACAGGCTGCCCTGCTCTGGGGGGCCCTGTTTCCCATTCCCTTGGGTGATGTGTTAGCCAAGGTTGATTTTATCTCCCCTCCTGAATCCAGGTAGGAGGTTTTGGTGGCTATTTGGAGGCTGGAAATTAAAAAGTCACTCACAGATCAGATTTTAAGTCTGAACTGTACTTGAGCAACAAGCTAGCTGACTTTGAGATAAAATGTAGTCATGGCTTTTCTCCTAGGAAAAATCTAAGGTAATCTGGGCTCCTTTTTACGTCTTTCTTCTTTCTGCCTCAGAATGGCCTACTGCCATAGGTTTTGGACACTTTAGGAAAGGAGGAGTCATCATCAAATGGTTACAAACTGAGCAGAAAAGTTAAGAAACCTGGGTCAGAGCATAGTGTAGGGGACGCTGGGCCTGGACACACCTGGTACGATCCTGGTCCTGCCCCTACTGGGTGTCTGACCTTGGACAGTTAATTTAACTCACCTTCCTGACCCTCAGTTTCCTTGTCTGTAAGACGGGGACACCAATTTCTACCTTTTGGTGGTGTGTGCGGATTAAATGTAAATAGGGTGATTCATATCAACACAGAGTGGGAGCGTGGTTAATGGTAGTCATTTCTATACCTATTTTTATATATTTACCCTTAGACTGTGTGCTTTTTGATACTGTTCTCTGGCTTGTGCCTCAGTCTCCCTACCTTTAAGATGGGGATCAGTAACTTATTTAGTTTGATCTCACAATGTGCAGGGGGTAAATGTTGCCCATCATGTTTGGGAAAGCTCTCACCTGCAGGGATCTGCATGGCCTGGACGGGGAAGGGAGAGTCAGGGGCAGAAACCTGGACCCACCCAGCTGTCAGAGGTAAGGAATCCAGGGGACAGGGGACAGAAAGAGATCATGATGAACAGAGGCCAGTGGAGGGTGGGCTCAGATGAGACTGGAGGTGGGGCTGTGAGCAGGGTCCAATTCTCTCCTACTTCCCTATCCTTGCCCAGCCCTGGTGCCTGGCCACCCCGGGATGGGGTGGGGAGGGGGGACATCAGTCCCCAGGAGACACAGGGAGAGAAAGGAGCAAGGGGCATGAGGGCACAGGTCCAGAGGGATGGAAGCCCAGGCCAGCCTCTGGGATAGCAGCAAGCCTCCTGCCTATGGGGCCCAGGGGTCTGCACTACAGATCCTGCTCTGCTTTTGTCTGCTCATATCACAGAGAGATCAGCCCATTACCCTGGATTCTCTCCATCTGTGTCACGATCCCTGACTCTGATGAGCCGAGAAGGAATCACAGGATCTTGGGGGTCTTAGGGCCCAAACCCCCATCTGCAGCCAGACACCCACAGCTTCCACCATGGCTGGGCTCTGCAATCTTTCTTCAAACAGTTTCCTTATCACTTCCTCCAGTCACCTGCTCTGCACCGTCACAGGTCCAAACCAGGGCGAGGTGGCCCACGGTGTTTCCATAATACCCTGTGCTTTTCTCACTCAGAGCTCTTGCCACACTAGATTTGACATGTCTGCTGTCTGCCTTCTTCAATAGACCCTGAGCTCCCTGGGGGCAGGGATCATGTCGTCATCTCTGTAGTTTCAATACTGCCCGCAATGGAGGGGATCAGAAGAGGTACTCAAGACTGTCGAGTAAATACTTGAATTAAGATCTAGTCCTTGCTGACCTCTCGTGTCTCATTTCTTACCATGATCCAATCGTTAGATACACATAGAAGTCACTTTCCCCACTGTGACAACCATAGCTGTCTTAAGAAAAAAAAATACATTTCAATATATTCAAAATAATTTGGCACACTACTTATATCTTCCTGTTCTCTACCCTGTCTAGATCTTGGCCATGCCCATTTGCTGCCAAGCCTACAGTGACTTTCTCTCCTTCTTCTTAGACTTACCGGTAATGTCCGCATGCATCTGCACAAAAAGGGGGTTCTTGCCGAGGCCCCCACAGAGGAAAAGGGTGCTGATCGAGTGCCCTGCTGACTCCATGGCCTCTATAATGAGGCGCGTCCCAAACTTAAAGGGAAGAACAGAAGAAAGCATCAGTACGGTAGCAAAGGTAAATGATTGGGAACATTTACTCAGTGTTTACCCAGTACCAGATGCCGCACTAGGAGCTCTAGATACACTACCTCAGAAAGTCAGGACTCAAGATTACATTGCCCGTGATCACACCATTATATTAAGTTGCAGAGCAGGAATTCCAACCTGGGCCTGCCTGACTCCAAAACCTTCTGAATCATTGCACCATTTGCTTCTATCAGTAGTTATACAATGTTGACAAAAAGAGTTGACAATGTTAACACGGTTCATATTAACACAGTTCGTTCAAATACATATTTGATGAGTGTCCATTACGGCCCAGGTCCTCTATGCGGTACGGGGAATGGAGTAATTGGCAGCTCTACTCCAATGATAACAGTTGGAGATCTCTGAGTCAGTTTTCCTTCCCTAAAGAGGAACTAAAGAAGTTTGTTCCTTGGAAATGGCACCAACAAACTCAGCAGCAGAAACATGGAAAGAGGGCTCTAACTGCACAAAGAAGGTAGAACACAAGACTTCAGGCTGGCAAAAGAACCTTTGTTACCACCTGAAACCAGGTAGTGGTTCTAATAAGGAGGCTTCCAGTGCCAGAATCCATTCCCAGTCAGTCCTTAGTGATCTCGGATGATGCAGAAACCACATGCTCTGGTTGGTTCAGGGCTTCACCATATTTTCATTTCAGCCCTTGTGTCTTCCTTTTTCTGAAAATGTGTTATCTATCGTCCTTGTCTTGCTCAGTTCACTAAAGTAAAAATTACTGATGCTTGACAAGAGACCACTACCATAGGGTCATCGAGGTGAATCTTAATGTACAAGTCATTACTTTTAGCTAGCGTATTCGAGTAGCTAAAAAATCATAATTTCCTAGAAAGTTCGAAAACTGAAAGTCCAAAAATCATCATTTTTTTTTTTGAGAGAAGGATTAAAAACAAAAAAGATGAACTGTGATATGATCTTAGGAGGCAGCTGCATGGCGATGATTGAGAAAGTGGCTCTGGGGAGAAATGAGGGAGAGGGTTTTTTGGTGGCAAGATAGCCTTTGAGATGTTCAGAGAGTAAGCAACTTTGGGGGATGACCAAGTCCCAGGTGTGGACATGCGAGTGAGGGGCTGAAGCGGATGGAGGAGAAGGTCAAGGGGGAGGAGGAGGTCAAGAGAGAATACGGAGGTCAAGGATCTGGGAGGCCAGAGATGGTGCCACCACCAAGAAGGCGGGGTTCGGGCTGGACAGAAGAGGATCACAGATTCGCTGAAGGTGTGACAGTGGTGCTGGGAAGATGGTGTTCAGGTGCACAGAGGAGGAGAAGACAGTTCAGCTTGAGGGCATGCGGCATCAGAGGCTTAACCAAAGTAAAGGAAGAGGGCTTAGGAAGTTATCAGGATGCTCCCCTGACCCCTGGGGGGGGGGGGATGTAGAAGCTTCTTTCACAGGACTCTACAGAGAGCTGTCTCCCTGGGGCCAGAGGGTGCCTCTGGGAGAGGCAGGGCTAGAGGGTGATCTGGGGGCCAGGGGGGGGTGCGAAATCCTGATTGCTGTGTAGTAAATGATGAGGGATGGGGGCAGTTCAGGAGCAGAACCAAGCATTTCCAGCCCACAGATCTTCAGGTTTGTTGAAGTTATTAGTGAATATGGTAAGGATATGGATTAGGTAAAACTTGGGCCTCCAAAGATCATCCACAGATGTAGTGTGTTAAAAAAAAAATTAAAACATGTTGTACCCTATAAGGCCAGATCCCGCTTATTGAATATGGTTGATTACCCCCAGATGTTCTTTCTTAAGCTTTTGGGGGGTCATGAACCCTCTTGAGAATATGATAAAACCTACTGACCTCCCCAGAAAAAAGTCATATATAAAATAATATTATAACTCATTTCAGGAGTTCTACAAATGCCCTTATATCTACCACGGATCATTTGGTGTCTGTGGATTCCAGGTAACCCTAGCGTACTCTAGGGGCATGAATCTGCAGGAGATAAGAGCATGGCTTTTGAATTTAAAAAAAAGCTGGGATGGTACTCAGGCATTTCACCTATTTCTTGAATCAAATCCATACCTAACCTTTCCATGACTCAATTCTCATTTTAAAAATGGGAATAATAACACCGTATTTTTCATTTGATAACTCCATGGATTGTCTGAAATGTTAACATGCAACAAAAATTTAAAATGTGGTCTTAGACTTGATGAAATACAGTAACATCTATTTTACAAGTTTGCTGCTGTAGACAGTGTATCTGAAGCTCATAGAAGTGTCCAGTACATGGAAGGCGTTTAGAAATGAGAGCTATTCTGGTTATTAGCTATATGCTAGGCACTCTGCTATGCTCCTTAATATCACCTCTAATTTCATGAAAAACTCAAAAACTGCATATTATTATCCCCATTTAGGATTTCTATAGTTTGCCTAAAGCCATGCAATCTGCCTTAGGGGAGGGGAAGCTGCCTCCCAATATGCATGGAAATGCCATGCAAAATTGATATTTCTGATGTTTCTAAAATCAGAGACCTGAGGCCTCATGTGATTAGCAGGCCTGAGAGGAGAGTAACACAAAGCACATTCCCTGGGAAAAGGCAAGAAGCAATCCAAACAAGAGGCACTCGCTCCAGAGGGGCTGTGACAGCCTGTCTCTCTCCCATGTGGCATTGTCAGCAGGAATTTCCCACTCGGGCTGCCCGGTTAGTTACAGGGCCTTCCCTTTCGGTGTCCCAGACGCCACTGTGTGAAACACTCCACCCTCTTTAAATGCCCCACCAAAGGGCTTTGTGCTAAAATGATTTTGTGCTCACCTTTCTGGAAAAAATGTTTTCACAGAGAAATTTAAATTAAAATTAGGCTATTCCACTGGGAATGTACAGAACCAAATGCAAATGGGGAGACTTCAAATGCAAATAGTACTTTTTAAGGGTCTATTCTGCAAAGAAAGCTATAGATGAACAGGCTATGAATAAACGGGGTGTTTGACAGGTCTTTCAATTAAGCTTGGTCAAGAGAGAATTTCACTTCATGGAGGGTTTTGCATAGTCCCAAGTTAACTTCATTACAATATCTCTAATTCCATCCCATTCTTACAAAATATCAACCATAGATATTACTACAGAGAAGAATTTGCTTAACTTTAACTTCACAACAAATAGGTGTAAAGGCAATATTCAGAGTCAATGAACACATTTTTTTTTTCAAGTTGAACATCATGGGAAAATATCTGTTATCAGAATGCTTCATTAAAATGCACATTAAAATGCACAAATGCACTTAAAGATCAGAACACCCAGATACTTTTGCAAAACAGACTGAACTCCTCACAGTTCAACTGACTATACAACATAGCCTTATCGAAAAATCTGTCTTAAATTGCCTTCTCTTCATGGTATTATAAAGGTCATTAAAACAATGGACAGAATAAATATGATAGCTTTTAATATATGTACGGCCCATTACATACAAAATTGATTTTCCAAGTGTGTAGTACTTGGGAAAATGTAGTTGGCTTTCCCCCATCCCAGCCCTCCCTAGCCCGCAGCCTGCATTAGGTTTAACCTAATTTATACATTCTTGGACTTCTTACCAGTAAGGGGACCTCTGTGAGACAATCCTGGCTAAATTAATGATGTCGTCTAAGATGTGTCAAATCAAAACTGTTCTCAGGAATGCCTGAAGGCTTATTTCAATCATGTAGCTTTTACAAACCGATCAAAGAAAAATGCAGCATGGTAACATGGAAAGAGCAAAAGCCTAAGAGTAGACAGACAGAGGTTCAGATTCTGACTCTACCATACACTAGCTGTTTGACCCTGGCAAGCAGTGTTCCCTCTGTCTGTAAAATGAGGACGATCCCACCTACTTACTGGGTTACTCACGGGTGGGCGAAGTACCCTGTTTGGTGCCTGGCACAGAGAGTGGGTGTCAGTGAGAGGGACCAGTGATTGTCATCACAGGATGGTGCCCCTTGGCTCATCCTGTGTGGCCTCGTTCTTCGTGTCCCCCTCTTAGCATGGACTCAGAAGGAAGAGCCTCACGCACCTCTGCTTTTCCAGGATTATTTATTTTAATGCAAGTGGTTCATTCCACTGTGAGACTTTTTTCACACAGTGATATTAACATCAGAAAATAAAAGCTCCTCAATTATTGGGAGATTGGGATTGACATATATACACTAATATGTATAAAATAGATTAATAAGAACCTGCTGTATAAAAAATAAATAAAATTCAAAAATTCAAAGCAAAACAAAACAAAAACAAACAAAAAAGCTCCTCAATTCATCGTGTACCTAGTTTTATTTTAGAAAGCTGTGGGTTCAAATCCCAGCTCTGCCACTTACTAGCTGTATGAAACCGATCAAGTTAGTTAACCTCATTGAGGCTTAGATTCTAATCTTCGGAAGGGGGATTATGATACCTCCCTCATAAGGTAAAGTCAGATAACGTATGTAAAATATCTGGCATAGTTCCTGGCACATAATACCCCCAAACTATATTATTTATCGATATTATTATTATCTTTACTGTAAAGCAGGATCGCTAAATAACTGTTTTTATTACTGATGCGTATTTTTGTTCTCCATTTTCATTTTTTCATGGTAGTTAACTCCCGCCATTTTGATAGATGTCAGAATTGTCTTTTTTTGATCAAGTTACCATAAATAAAGCAGGCTGACTGATATTACTGAACTGGACAGGCTATTAAATCAATAAGATAGTTGTTTCAGGAAGATACAGTCAAATTGGTCTATAAGCTAAAAAGGACTGTTTAATCTAATTGAGTTGGCCAGTTCTGCTCTCTTATTGTGTGTATGTGGTACCTGGATAAATCTAAACATAAGAAAAGCAATTTTGTTGATGACATGGATATACAGAAAAAATGCATGTAATTCTATTATTTGAAGCAATGAGGATATGAAAGTGGTATGTGGAGAAACAGATTGAATAGCATATAAATATGTCCATATAGCATGAATAAACAAAAGTACTTTGTTTAAATAGGTATATTTCTGAAAAATAAATTTTGACTCTCAATTCAGTGAACTGATTTTTTCCTTTCTGTTGGTCCCCAATTCAATTTCCAGATCAGCTAAGCCTTACTGGATTAACTGTTATTTTGGGGTTCCTACCAGCCCTGAGATCCTGAAAGCCATGACCCACTCCCTTCAAATGCAATTTCTAACATGCACACACATGCAAACTTTCGTGTGTGATTTCAGGGTTTAGAACCCTTCTGTAGCTCACTCATGGATCACCTCTAGACAATAAGAGTCCTTAGACAATGATGTTTGGGCTTCTAGGAGTTTGTTTTCATTTTTGATTGATCTTCAGTTTATGAGCTTCTAACACTTTAAATTCCCCCCTTTCTCCTTCCCTAACCATCCAAACCTCTCATTTAAGCAGCTAATTATAAAAATAAACATTTTCATGCTCCAAGGAAGCTTACTATTTAAAGGAACCCCAGACTGGATCCTTTTGCAAAGTGAACAATATCATGTGTTTTATAAATCTGGACAATCTTAACGCCAGCTCTTCTTAATGCAAGCATACATGGCATCTACTTGCTTGCTTCTATTTAATGAACTTAGAAGACAAATTAGATAGATGGTAAGCATGATGTTCAAAGACTTTAACTCCTTTTAGCTTTCAGCTATGTGAGGCTACTAGTAAAGCAGGTAAAGACCTTTAGAATTTCCTTCTGCACAGACAAGCATCTATTTTTGGCAAGCTCCCTAGAATCTTTGACACAAAAGCATATGATGTATCTTGGGGAGTATATGGTCTAAAGTTTGTTAATAGATCTAAGTCTCTTTAAAAATGGCATTAAATTGTCTTACGGCAATGGCTTGAACTGTGGCCAGGTAGAGAATGGCAAGATCATCGAGGTCCTGAGATAGTTTCAATCCGGTGACCTGTAGGGATGAAGAAAAGAAAAGAAGGAGATGGCGCCATGGTTAGAGATAGTTCCCATGAAACACGTTCAGATGTGTTTTCTTGCCGAAACAAGTTCATATGCAAATCCCCTTTTTGTAAGCTGAACGTGAAGTGACTACTAAATTGTTTAATCTCCAGACCTGGGAAAAAGTATCCCTTCTTCCCCCACAGAAAATGCCTTGCCTTGGATTAAAGAAAAACAAAACAAATACTATAAGGAGATTTTTTTTTTTTAGGAGATTGTGTTTGATATGTCTTAGCATGGAATTAAATATCTTTCTTTTTTTAAAACATTATTCTTTTATTACAAACACCTATTTTCTTTGGCTTACAGAGATGAACACGTAGCAGTGGCATTCTAGTAAAAGGTGATCTTATTCCGAATTCTGCTACTGTCAGAATTCAGTGGACCAGCATCCAGGGGGTATTCAGAGTAAAATAACATGTCTACTATAAATGTGATACCTACTAGGGGATAATTTAGAATCTGTGGTTTACCAGGGAATCCCATTAGAGTCAATCGGAACCACATGCTTATATGGAGTATGTCAATTTCTGAGAGATTCCAGAACTGAACAGGATGTTGGATTTGGGTAGTTTCAAGACTTGTTCACAGTCTCACTTTCATGTCTCCCATTCACGAAGGTGTCCTCTTGGGACATTTCTAGAGGGTGAAGACTGCTGGTTTCTTCAAGCCTAGCCTGAAGTTGGTGGGCATCAACGCCAGAGTTCACTTTAGATTTTCATTACAAAATTAATTCACGTAACATACTTTTTCTCAGGCCCTACAGTGTATATGGTCCTGAGTTCAATGAGGAGGTGACATGCAGCCTGTACTAAAATAGGAGAGCCTAGTGTTCTACCAAAGTCCCTGTCCTTCATTGCTCCAGCCCCATTTATTATTCTCTCCAGAGTCCACCCCCAGCGGGGATTAAGGGGCCAGCCTTGGCCTGTTACAGGGCACAGATACCACTCCACTACCCAAACCAGAAACCTGGGAACACTTTCCCCTGACTTTTCTCTCCCTTCCAGGATTTAATCAGTCTCCAAGTCTTATACATTTGAGCTCCAGAATCTCTTTTGAAGCCACCCCCTCTCTTTGTCCGCACTGTCACTCATCTCTTTAATTCAGGCCTCCATCGCATCCTTCCTGATTGCTGAAATAGCTCCTGATCAAATCTTCCTGTTTCTAATGGCGCTCGGCTCCTCTCTACAAGGGAGCTAGTGCTTATTCTCAAATGCAAATTGATCATGTGAGAAGTTCTCCCCCTGTTGCCCTCATTCTGAAGCAGAAGCACCTTCCCTGTGTTCTCTGAGTGATTCTGCCCGGGGTCAGCCCTGCTTTCTTCGCCAGTGTCTAGTCTTTCCCGTCCTCACTTAGCATCGTGTGTTCCAGCTGTTCTGATTACTCATCTAAGTTGGCTGAAGCGGGTATTCCTAAATTCAGTAGTGCTACCTGCTGATAGGTTTTTTTTTTGGCAGATCATGGGGCCAGTCAGTGAGAACAACGGCTTTGATTTGAACACACAGGAGCATGAGAGGTTTGAATGAGAAATCAGAAAGGAGCTCTAAAGATGCATGTTCCCCAGCCAATAACTCTGTGAAGGAACATCTCTCAGAAAGGTCCCTAGAGACCTAAATGTACAATAAGAATGTTAGAACTAGGAGAACACGAGCAACACAGATATCATAGAAGTTCAATTCACAGAGGAGAAAATAATTTGCTTAAGAGAGAATCCAGAGGTTCATGGAAGCCAGAACCTAGGTGTTCCAACAGACTGTGTTACTCACCACAGTACCTCCCATGCTTGCCACTGTGCCTGGCACATAGTGGCGCTAAGTTAATATTTGTTGAATGTGTAAGTGACACTTCAATGCTCCTTTTTCCTTCTGCACACCATTCTCTCTCCTAACATCCTATCCTTCTCTGTCATATTATACAATTATGAGAGGACAGTATTTACTACCTCAGCCCCTCATATATTCACAGAGGTGGAGGGGTGTATTTCCTCCATGCCCCAAAGGAGGAAAACACTGGACCATCACTTCTAGTTGCTTACTGCATGCTCTTCCCCCTCCCCCAAACTCCACACTTACCCTTCCTCATCAGAGGAGTGGCTTGTACGAGAATGGAGTAAAAGCAGTCACCCTACTTATAGGTAGCATATATGGACTCTTATATGTAGCTTATATGGAGTCTTTGTGTGAATTAGAAAAAGGTGCTCCCTCCAGGTGGACTAAATGCAAAAGGCATCCCGTCTGGAAGAGTGAATTTTAAAAAGGAGCAGAGTGGACAGGATTTCAGCCCTGCCCTAAGCCCCCCCGCAGCTGAACACCCCGTGTCAGCAACTAGCCCCACGGTGTGCACTGGTCCTGGGTAAAGATCACTAGTCATAAATGGTCTCTCTTTAACTCGTCTCCAAAACTCGCTTGGCCTCAACAGCATCTCTGTTGGTGGTCTGTTGGGAAAGTTGCTTGGGCCACAGTTTAGAGCTCTCCTCCAGAGCCAGCCCAGAAGGTAGGCTGCCTCTGGCCTCCTCTCGCTGGTCATCAGTGAGATGCGAATCAAGCCGTGACCCTCCACGTGGTTGGGTGTGTGTCTGCTTGGCAGACACACGTCCATCCACAGGAGGGTCCCGAGTGCCAAAGGCGGATAAACTGTGATGGGGGTAGGGGAGGAATTTGACTTTTTATATAAGATGCATTCTCCTATTAATTTATTAGGAACCCCAGGGCTCTGTATTGACAATAACTGGCTCTGATATTCTTCTCAATTAGTAAGAACCCATAAGAGAGGAGGGGTAAAATATCACTAGATTTTGCTTCCTTAATCCCAGCAAATATGCATGAGAACTTCCCCAAAGTATTGATATTCAAGCAAAAAGATGTCATGGGCCCTTCTCTAAATTTCTAGTGCCTTCAGAGCTTCAAAGTCATAGGAAGAAAAGAGAAGATAGCTTCTTTTCTTCAGAAATTGAGAATGAGATAATCAGTGTAAATGAGCACTAAATTTAACTCTTGAGCTTGCTTACTAGTAGCTATGGCAAAACAGGGACATATAATGGATGACATAGCCTTTCTTTTATGACAAATGAAACATACCTATGCTTCAAGAGAGACAAAATTATTCCTGGGAAGAATTTCTAGATGGAATTTATTACATGGACTACCATATGGAAGGTATTCAGTATCAAAAGGGAATAAATAAGCAAGCATGGCTCTCCCATAGCTATTTCCAACATTCCCTCACCACTAACACCAGAGCCAGGGGGTTGAAATGTGACTCAGTGAAAGACACCTCTCTAAACTGTGAAATTACTATGGTCCAGGATCCCTATTTCCTTGACATCTTACCTGATTTGCAAATGGAGACACTAGAAGGGCAGATGATCATTTGATTCTCTCTCAAGTATCAGGAATCCCAGCCCCACCTTGACAAAAATCAAATGGCATTCAGCCCAAGATGGAACTTTCTAAGGAGTGCCGGCCATGTGGACCACTCAGGAGGCTACAGAGGACCCTCAGGGAGCTGTCATGGTGTATGAAGGTGGGAGTGCCCTGAGAATGTCAGGGATGTCCTGGGAGAGGTGCAGCTTTGTAACCAGCGAGAAAGCTGGGATGGGCCAGAGAAGCCTATACCCTTGGCTGAAGGCTGAATGGCTCTATCAGTAAGAAAAAGTGGGAAGGAAGCATAAGTGGAAGGAATTTGTTTATAGATGTGCGCGTGTCTCTTTCGAATGCTTGGCCGAGAGAGTGAAATGTGTGGGGAAGCCCCACGGAGAGCTGCAATGGTAAGCACAGTTTATTTATTTTGGTTATTGTGAAAAGAGGACTGTAATAGAAAACACTCATAGTTAATATTTAGAGGTGTGTGAAAGCGGCATATGGTGTTCAAAAAGATACGAACTGCAATGGATAATTTCAACCTCCTAGATAATGATTATAAAATGTCTATGTAAATACTATTGGGATTTCTGAGCTCAGAAGAGAAGTGTAGGTGAATAGAAAGATGATGTGCTCTGGAGTAAGACACCTGGCTTTACATCTCAACATTCCCTCTAATTGCTTGCAGGACAGCGTGAGTTTTGTAACCACTCTGAGGCTCATTTTTTTTTTTTTATCTGTAAAATAGGAATAATAATACTTCAAGGTGCTTAATGATTAAATGAGTTATCGTTTGCACAGCGTCTTACTTTTTCAGCAAGCTGTACCAAACCGACAAGAGCTAGACACTTGTAGTGCTTAATAAATGTTCATTCTCTTTCCTTTTCTCTTAATAATGTTCACTGCCTTTCTCTTGAATTGCAATGAGGGGCTCAATCCCATTCATTAATTGGGATACAGCAATAAAGGATCTCCTGCAACATGCTGTGGGTACTGTCAGGGTATTAGCGATGGGGACTGAAGACCAGTGGTTGTACAGGGTGGGGAACGTAGGGTAGAAAGTGTGCTGGCCGTCAGCATCAGGATCGTATGAGAAAGGTCTGGACGTCTAGGAGTGTGGAGAAGCAGCGTGCCCCTGATGGGCACCCAGGAGTAGGACAGTGGGAGACTCACTTGCAAGGACTCCTTGGAGAAGCCTTAGTCCTTATCAACCTACACACTTCCATTTACTCTGTGAACAGGAAAGACAGATGATCTTCATCCTGGACTTCAGATTAAATCCTGCTGCCACTTGGCAGCTGTGCGAATTTAGGCACATCTCTTAACTCTTTCCCGGGATCTGAGTTGAAGGCAGATTTCCTGTGATCCAACTCCTAATTTACTGAACTTTTGGTGTGGGCCCAGAATTTTGCATTTTTAACAAGGTCTTAATGCACAATAAATTGTAGAAATGATTGCCCTAAACCTTGGTATTGTGAATTATAGGTCCATATGCCCTGGAGTAGTTGAGATTATAAACAAATATATCAGTAATTTAGTTAGCTAAGTTTTTCCCTTCTTAGTTGTTAAAAGAATTTAAGTAATTATATATGTTGCTAAGAAAAAAAAAAGGCTTAGAAATAGATCTCAAGGGGTTTCTAAAGATTACAAAAGACAAGAAAACAAGATTCCCTGTCCTGAGATTTTCTAGGTCATCAGAGCTTGAGGGGGTATCCAAGGCTCAAGGGAATTGACTGAAAGTTTTTCAGAACACAAAGGGGCAAAAAAATGCTGTTTGTTTAGTCAATAATGCAGGAGGCGCTGATGACCGGACAGCAAGGAAATGAGGATCAGAGAAAGATTTCTGGAAAACCTCTGGATAGAGGCCAGGGACTGGAGAACAGGTCTGAGATAGTCAGCAGCCTGGAAGAGAAAGGGGGACAAATTTCCCTGAAAATATTTATAGGTATCAGTATCAGGAATGGACACTGACACTTGGCATTGCCGAAAACTCAACCAGAAATGGGAAATGCACATAAATGTGTTAACACAATGTCGTAGGCAGAATTCTAAAGATGTTTCCCCCTCCCCCAAGGTTCCCATCCCCTGATTACTCAATCAAACACTAATCTGGGCACTGCTGTAAAGGGACTTTGCAGGTGGAACTAGTTACTAGCCAGTTGACCTTAAAATAGGGAGATTATCCTGGATTATCCAGCCGGGCACAATGTAATCACATAAGCTCTTAAAAGCAGAAGAGGAAGACAAAAGAGTCAGTCAAGAGATACAGTAGAAGAATAAAGCAGGAGAGATGAGGTAGAAGTGGAAATCAGAGAGATTCAAAGCATGGGAAGGACCTGATCCACCACTGCTGGCTTTGACGATGGAGGAAGGGGGCAGTGAGCCAAGGAATGTGGGTGGCCTCTCGAAGCTGAGGATCCCTGGCTGACAGTCAGCCAGGAAACAGGCACCTCTGTCCTACAACTGCACGGAGCTGAATTTGGCCAACAACTTGAGGAAGTTTGATAGCAGATTATTCCCAGAGCCTCCAGATAAAAGCCCTTGGTTCTGGTCTTGTGAAAACAGGAGCAGAGAAACCAGTTGAGCCAGCTTGGGCTTCTGACTTACAGAACTGTGAGATAATAAATTTAAGCCTCTAAGTTTGTGGTATTTTATTATAGCAGCAACAGACAATAATACACATACAACGACTGGATGATGGACTGACATTCTTCCTCACAACTTTATTCTATTGGTGAACTCTACACAATGTGACACTAGTCCATTTGCTGTTTCCCAGATGTACCAGGCACCTCACACTTCGGTCTGCCTTGCTTCTGATGCTCTAAATCTAAGTCATTTTAACACACGTTTGCACCAGTGTAACCAAGGCTGTTTTGGTCAACCGTCCTGGTCCACACTTGCTGTCCTCTAACCCTGTCTTGGACTTACACACCAACTTGGATCCCATCCTTGGTTCTCTGGCCTTAATTCTTTCTCATTATTTATCTCCTGGGGTCTTCCTGGCAGACTTCCACCTGATTCACTCCTCAGTCTTTTTTTAAAAGAGTTGTTTTGACGTGGACCATTTTTAAAAAGTCTTTATTGAATTTATTACAATATTGCTTCTTATTTTTTTTTTTTTTTTTTTTTTTTGGCCACGAGGCATGTGGGATCTTAGCTCCCTGACCGGGGATCGAACCCACACCCCCTGCACTGGAAGGTGAAGTCTTAACCACTGGACCGCCAGGGAAGTCCCACTCCTCAGTCTTTTATCATTATACACTACCTTGGGAAGGGCCCCTGTCCACAGTCCACACCATCCCTCTCACCCCCAGTTTTATTTGTTGTTTGGTTTATACAGCAAAGATAAAAAGCACTGAAAAAGAAAAGTCTGATTCTGTAATGCAAAATCATTTTTTTAAAAATCACTAAAATGAGGGAGAAATATTTCAGACATACTGAAAACAGAGCAGAAGGAATGCCAAAAATATAAAGATCTGGTTTTTCATATTTGAATTTTTTTCCTCTCAGAGAATGTCAGTGACCTCGGTTTGAACTGACTGGGTTCTACTACCACTTCTGGTCTTTTCTCCTCTGAGTAAATTACTTAGACTCTCTGACCCTCAGATTCTCCATTCCTTTCAATGCAGTAACTACACTGTCTTGCAGGGTTGTAAGGGAAGTTGGTGATGATGCTTGGAAAGCATCTACCACGGTGTTTGGTACATCACGTTCCCTGAAAAAACAGCACGTATTACAAATCACAATACCAGTTGGTAAATTAGTTGCTTCAATAAAAAAATACATTATCCAAAACCAGTTAAGCGATACTGAGGATATTAAGCTTCATTATAGGATTCAATTTTTCATAGGGAAAAACAATATGTAAAAAAACGGTACATAAAAACAGCATTATATCATAACAAAAACATCAACAAACTCATATCAAAGAGTCCATGTGTTTCCAAGGCTTAAAATATATCACTCAAAGGCTGCTTAATTGGCCCATGAGCTTCCAGCTCCATCATCCATCTCCCCATCGGAGGAAGCCACAGGGATACAGCCCCTGACTTCTCCTGAGCTCTTGCAAATACTCATCCGAGTCGCTGACTCCACCGCATCTGACTCTGTTTAGTGATGCCTGTCTCTAGCTGGGAGTCACTCTGGGAACTGGCTAAGATCTCTTAACGCTTCCTTCCTGACTCTCTCCCAGTTTTCCACATGCACGTTGCTTTGTGCTTGCTTTGAAGAACGCTTGGAACAGCACTCAACCTCTCTAGCAGTTTGAGCAGCATATGGCCTTATGTTAGAAATCACAGCTCTTCAAAGAACCAGAAAATAACTTTCCATTCTGGGTACTGTTGTATTTGCAAAGTGAAGCAGGAAAAACACGTTTCAACCAATTGGTGAATATGGTGTGTTCTCACGGCCTGATATATCTCTGAGGTAATTTATTTCTTTGAGTGGGCATTTCAGGAAAAGAACTTTTCAAAAAACACCACCATAACAAAGAGGTCATATTAATTGGAGAATAAAAACTGGTCATGTACACAAGGAGGCAAGGACTCTTTCACAACTCCTACAGCTCTAGCTGTCTTGTAAGGTGGACCAAAGTTGAGCTGCTTACTGTGTTGCTGAGGAAACTGAGGGCCAAGAACTTAAATACTTAAGTAGAGAAGACTAATCTCTACACCTGTATGAAACTTGGTTCCTGTGATGGACCAAGTGATTGTTCAGCTTCTCTAGCTGATTGTTCATGGCTGGTGACCTCCGTGACTGGTAGGCCCCACTGGTCCTGGGACTAAGGTGGACGGCTCATGATTGGCTGCCCGGGATTCAAAGGCCATCTTGTAAACATGCAAGTAAGGGCCACTCAGCAGGAGCTACAGATTCAAAAGCAGCTGCTGTTGCTGTCTGTCCGCTGTGTGACAGTCTCTCCGTTTGATTCTGACAACGACCCTGCGCCGCACCCGCTTCCTGATGAGCAGACAGACCTCACAGAGCTAACCTCAGAGGTCACGTGACTGGCACATTTTTCAAGCCAGGATGCCAATACAGGTCTGGCTTCAAATCCTGGGCTCACTTTACTGTTTCACTAGAGTAAAAGCTATCTAACCAACCATTCAAAATAAAAACAATCACACATACACGAACTATCTAAAACATGCAACCATTCCTGGTGGTATTTAGCTTCATCTCTTTATGTGTGACCACGTCATATTTCTTTAAAAAGCATCGTTTCGTTTCGTTTTTAAAGAACCTAGAATCACTGGTGTTAAACGTCTTGTGGCTGATTGCTATTACCCAAGCCTCTGCTTCTTTCAAACATCATATGTACAGCCCTTACCTCTCCGTGCCTCATTTATCAAGTGGCAAGGAGAAATATTTACACTGATGGCTACTTGGTCTAAGCATACTATTAAGTTGCCCACCCCATAACCGCCACCTCTTTTTAGCCCAATGCTGCAAGGTCAATATATGCATCACCAATGGAGAAATGAAACAGCTAGTGACATGGCAGGGAGCCAACTCTTACCGGACAAAAGAAAATGATTCTATCGAGCCTAATAGAAGGATTCCTGGGGTATGCCCTGTTCCTACTTATAAGGGTAGGCACCTAAAGCGGAAACGTTTAGAGCCAGGTCAAACCAGGAGTGGTGATTACTTTTGAAATCTGAGTCAGTGAGGGTGGAAAGAAAAAGAGAACCATTACTGAGAAGAGACAGGGTCAGAGCTTAAATCCAAGAATCAGGGTAAGGGGAAAAATGGGAGAACGAGTGAGAAGGCTGGTGGTCAGACAGGGGAGTAGGGACTGGGCTGAGGAACGTGGTTCAGTGTGAAACCAGGCATGATGGAACTGCAGGGACTCACTTTTTACAGTCAGTGCATTCCGTGAAGTCCAGAGGTATGAGTTAAGGGAGGCTCAAGAGTGTGCATCCTAAAAGTCGGGATTCCTGTTTTCATCTAAGCCCTGCTATTTCTCGGTGTTGTGACCTTGAGCAGGTCACACTATTCATTCCTCACTTGACAAGTGAAGACTGAACTAACTGCTTAACCACAGGCAATTATTCAGTGCCTATCTTTGACCTAAGCACTGGTGAAATTAAAAAGAAAATAAGCCATAGCCCCTACATCAAAATTTTTTCTAATAAATTTAAAATATATACTATGTCTTATGACAGCTCTGATCTTATTTTCTTCAGTAAAAATTATGTGTTTTGCATTAAAACCTTCAATGCAAGTTTTAATTCTGCTTTTGTATTTTTAGCTGTCTTTATCATTTCCTTTTTTTCCCCTCATTCCAGTGCCTTTCCATCTGAACTCATTTTTTTTCCTAATAAGTTTCTGCTCTCTTTCATAGAGATGTGCTTTAAAAAAAAAATCCTATTGAATATGCAAAGGAGTTTTAAAATATTTTCTTTTGGTTTCAGTAGTAAGTAATTTTTAAGAGGCCTTTCCCTTAAGTGTTCAAAATGGTATTTCTTTTTCTTTGTGTGCAACATGTTTTTCCTAATGGACTCACTTTATTATCTTTTAAATTCATTTTAACTAGAGCACTATACATATTCAGTGTTTCCCAGCATACAGTACACAATTTACTCTCAGCCCCACTAACTGTAACTTGGATTTACCTCTTTAGATCTATAGCTAGCTGCCAATTCCCAGAGTCCAGCAGTTTTTATTTTGTGTCCCTCTGTTGCCCTGAGGTGGCTCACCACCCTGCTTTCTAATCCTAGAACAGATGGTAGACATGCAAAACTACACCCCTCCTTCAAATTCACAGGGTTTCCCTGTCTCTGCCCCTTTAACAGAGTTTGATTCAGGGTCCTTAGAGCTGCAGTGCATCACCATTCATTCTAAATCAGACTTCCAGCCCAGTTGTCTACTTGGGTTGGCAGTTTTCTAATGGATTGAAGTGAAAGGGAAGATAAGGTCCGGGTTGCGGAGGAGTTCTGGGAAACTAAACTCACTGGCTGCTTCCAAAAAGCAAAACAAAACAGAACAAAAAACCTTAATCATCAGCAGCAGAGTAGAGGGATGACTGCTCTGTTTTTAGGCTTAAAGGGAACTTGCATTTTTAAGCTAGGGACCAGAAAGTGGAGAGGTCCCAACTTTTGCAAGGCTGGTGGTTTATTTTGTTCTCATGTCAGATATTATGATTATCAAACAAGTTACATTTAGTCTTTTAGATTCTGGAAGGTCCTCCCAGATTCTCTCTGAGATTGTCAATTCTAGTTTTCCTAGTTGAAAGTCATCTTAATTGTTAAAGTCAGAATGAGTTTATGCTTTTTTTTTTTTTATCTTCGCAGGTATTTTCAAGCGAAGCAGAGAAAGGCTGCATCGGGGTTTGCTGCCCAAATGCCACCTAAAAATAAAATTCAGAATCAAATATTTACTGAGCACCTCCTTCGGCCTGTATAGATGTCTGTATTATAGGGATCATACATTATGTACATACACCCATAAGCACACTCTCACACATGTACAATATTATTTCCCCCATTTTCATGTGAACTTGGAACAGGTACAGTTTCTTTTTTTCTTTGTGTTCCCTCAGCTTGGCATAGGCCTGCACGTAGTAGGTGACCAATAAGCATTTTTTGAATGGATGAATGTCTAACAAGGGTAAGAGAAAAGAGCCAACAGAGGGGAGAGGAAAGAACTGGGAGAGTGTGATGCTGCTGAAGCAGAAGGAGAACAGGGAGCGGCCAGTCATTCTCTGAGAAGGTCTTTTAATTACCTAGATAAAATGCTAAATGCAACCTATCACTGGTTAGACAACGATATAAAAAAATCCTGAACATTCACACGCCATGCTCTCCTCCCCTCTAGAACACTGCACATGCTATGATTCCCTTGGTCCCAGACCCTGTTCCCTCTGTCACTCAGTGTCAATGTCACCTCCTATCTGAAGCCTTTCCTGAGTGCTGAGACCATGTTAGGCCATCATCTTCCACACGTCTAAGGAGCGCTGGAGAGTGAGTGGCACCTGGAGCTTGACCCTGTAACCCCATCGCCTGTTTATATATTCTGCTGCCTCTCCTCCCCGACCCCACCAAAACACCAGTGTTCCTGAAAGCTGCAGTTGTGTCCAGTTACTTATATCCCCCACCAACTATAACAGGGCCTGCATTTGTTAAAATAATTAGTTAATTCGTTGATGAACAAAGGCACTCATAATTATAATAAAATGGAAACTTATCTTCATTTACCTGGACATTATGACTGGTTTTAAATACTGATCATAGGGATAGTAAGAGCCAGTAGTGATCTAATTCATTTAGAATTAGCAGATTGCTCACATGTATAATTTTTCTAAACCAACAGATGACCTCTTATTATCTCCATGTTGACTATCAATTATCAATAAGTACGTATTAAGCACTTAGTATGTGCCCAGATAAATATTTCAGGAGCCCAAAGAAAAAATCATATATGGTTCTTGTCCTACTGGGATTTTCTTGACATTCTAGATGTTACGTATTTTTTAAACTTAACATTTTATCAAGCACTTCCCTCCCTTGAAATATGCTCCATGAATGTAAGGATTATACTTTAGCAGTACTTGCTACAAAGTAGGCACCAAATACACATTCTGTGAATGAATGTTGGAAAAAGTAGTCACATTGTAGCTTCTGGCAAAAGGGTAACATGATAAATAGATTCAGGGTGATTATTTTGATGTTATCCAAAATTGGATTGAGGGAAAGAGATTTGAACATAGATGCAAAAATCCTCAACAAAATACTAGCAAACCAAATCCAACAATACACTGAAAGGACCATACACCATGATCAAGTGGGATTTATCCCAGAGATGCAAGGAGTTTTTCAATATCCACAAATCAGTCAGTGTGATACACCACATCAACAAAATGAAGAATAAAAACCATATGAGCATGTCAATAGATGCAAAAAAATCTTTCATCAAACTTCAATACCAATTTAGGATAAAAACTCTCCAGAAAGTGGGCATATAAGGAACCTACCTCAACATAATAAAGGCCATATATGACAAACCCACAGCTGACATCACACTCAACAGTGAAAAGGTGAAAGCATTTCCTCTAAGATCAGGAACAAGATAAGGATGTGCACACTCACCACTTTTATTCAACATAGTTTTGGAAGTCCTAGCCACGGCAATCAGAGAAGAAAAAGAAATAAAAGGAATCAACACTGAAAAAGAAGAAGACAGACAGTCACTGTCTGAAGACGACATGATACTATACATAGAAAATCCTAAAGAGGCTATGATAAAACTACTTAGAGCTCATCAGTGAATTTGGTAAAGTTGCAGGATACAAACTTAATACACAAAAATCTGTTGCATTTTTATACACCAACAATGAAAGATCAGAAAGAGAAATTAAGGAAACAATCCCATTTATCATCACATCAAAAAGAATAAAATACTTCGGAATAAACCTACCTAAGGAGGCAAAAGACCTGTACTCTGAAAACTATAAGATGCTGATGAAAGAAATCGAAGATGACATAAACAGATGGAAAGATATACCATGTTCTTGGATTGGAAGAATCAGTATTGTCAAAATGACTATACTACCCAAGGCACTCTACATATTTAATGCAATCCCTATCAAATTACCAATGGCAGTTTTCAGAGAACTAGAACAAAAAAAATTTAAACGTGTATAGAAACATAAAAGACTCTGAATAGCTGAAAGAATCTTGAGAAAGAAGAACGGAGCTGGAGGAATCAGACTATACTACAAAGCTACAGTCACCAAAACAGTGTGGTACTGGCACAAAAACAGAAATATAGATCAATGGAATAGGTCAAAAGCCCAGAAATAAACTCACACACCTGTGGTCAATTAATCTATGAGAAAGGAGGCAAGAATATAAAATGGAGAAAAGACAGTCTCTTCAATAAGTGGTGCTGGGGAATCTGGACAGTTACATGTAAAAGAGTGAAATTAGAATACTCCCTAACACCATACACAAAAATAAACTCAAAATGGATTAAAGACCTAAATGTAATGCCAGACACTGTAAAACTCTTAGCGGAAAACTTAGGCAGAACACCCTTTGACATAAATCGCAGCAATATTTTTCTGGATCCACCTCCTAGAGTAATGAAAATAAAAACAAAAATAAATAAATAGGACCTAATTAAACTTAAAAGCTTTTGCACAGCAGAGGAAGCCATAAACAAAAGACAACCTATGGAATGGGAGAAAATATTTGCAAACAAAGCAACCTTCAAGGGATTAATCTCCAAAATATACAAACAGCTCATGCAGCTCAATATCAAAAAAACAAACAACACAATCAAAAAGTGGGCAGAACATCTAAATAGACATTTCTCCAAAGAAGACATACAGATGTGCAAAAATCATGTGAAAAGATACGCAACATTGCTAATTATTAGAGAAATGTAAATCGAAACTGCGATGAGATATTACCGCATACCAGTCAGAATGGCCTTCATCAAAAAGCCTACAAACAATAAATGCTGGAGAGGGTGTGGAGAAAAGGGAACCCTCCTACACTTTTGGTGGGAATGTAAATTGATACAGTCACTATGGAGAACAGTATGGAGGTTCCTTATAAAACTAAAAATAGAACTACCATATGATATATATGGTATATACCTGGAGAAAACCATAATTAGAAAAGATACATGCACGCCAATGTTCATTGCAGCACTATTTACAACAGCCAGGACATGGAAGCAACCTAAACGTCATCAACAGATGAATGGACAAAGAAGATGTGTTACATATATACGATGGAATATTACTCAGCCATAAAAGAGAATGAAATAACGCCACTTGCAGCAACATGGATGGACCCAGAGATTATCATACTATGTGAAGTAAGTCGAAAAGAGAAAGACAAATATCATATGATATCACTTATATGTGGAATCTACAAAAATGATACAAATGAACTTATTTACAAAACAAACAGACTCACAGACTTTGAAAACAAACTTATGGTTACCAAAGGGGAAAGGTGCGGGGGAGGCAAGATAGGAGGTTGGGATTAACACATACACACTATTATATAAAAAATAATCAGCAAGGACCTACTGTACAACACAAGGAACTCTACTCAATATTCTGTAATAACCTAAATGGGAAAAGAATCTGAAAAAGAATAGATATATGTATATGTATAACTGAATCACTTTGTTGTACACCTGAAACTAACACAGCATAGTAACTCAACTATACTCCAATATAAAATAAAAATCTTAAAAAAAGGAGAGATTTTGGGGAAAATTTTTAGCCCAGAATTTCCTTCCTTCTATCTTAACTAGGTCATCTTCTCCTTCCAGTGTTGTGAGGTAAATTCATCAAATCACAGCTATTCAAAGGTAAGGCTAACCCAAGGGCAGTTATTAAGGGAAATCACTGCTAAGAAACATCAGGTGATGTATGAGGTATGTTTATAAAACAAGAGAACTTTTAAAAAGATAAATATACCAGGATTTTTAATACCATTGGGCATATGTCCCCGTGCAAGAAGTCTCCTTTGGTGATTACATACTTATTCATACTTATTCTAATGAGACAGACACTCTTAAAAGCACTCCATTGTTTCCTTTGGCATTCTAGTCTGTGTTTGGGCTACCCTTATTGGAATCCTAATGACGGTAATTCTTAAGTTTCTGGATGTCAGGGTTGGTTTTAAGAAACAGACAAAAGCCACTGGGAAGCCATGGCACCTGCCATGCTGGATGATGAAGCTGGTACAGCAGGTGTTGGCAAGGAAAGGACCCCAAAGGAAGGACTCCAGATCCAAGTCCTGGACTTCAGAGCCGCAATCATTTTACGATACAACCCTGCTTTGTTTGGGGGTCATTTTATGAACTGGTCATGCTTCTTCACTTCTTTAACATTTTAAGTGTCTCCTATATTTGGCTTTAGATATTTGTCTCTAATTAAGACATGGATTTTTGTACTCATACAAAATGTGTGCTTCCCCTAACCTCTGTTTGTACCCAGAAAGCCGGTTACCTGAAAGTATGGCTTTCTAGCTATAGCCTGTGGCCGCGTAGCCCTCTCCAGACATTCCTCTTCTGCTTCCATGGGCCAAACAGGAGGCCAAGACCATTATTTGTTGTGTGGGCACGCTTCATGGACTCCGGACAGACATCACTTTCGCTATGTCCAATTTCTTTTCTTTCCACCATGACTCCCTTTTATTAGCAGAAGTTGCTCATGTCAAGCAGGTAATGAAAATAAAGATTGGGTCTTTCTGTTGGCCTCATAAAAATATTTAAAATATTCTCAATAGAATTAATCACAAAGCCAAAGCCTGTTAAGTTTTGAAGTTCCTCAAGCCAGCAGGCCTGCTCCACTGTCACGCACTGCATAAACCTTGCACTGCTCATGGCCTCCATTCTACACCCCCGCCATGATGCACCTCACACTCTGCTCTCCACTTCTTGACATCTGAATTCTGAATTCATGGCCTCTTTTCTTGTTTGTGGTCTCTCCTAGCCTCTTGGAACTGTAGCTTAGCTCTTTTTCCCTAGCTTTCACATGCTTCATCCATCCTCAAACACAATTCTCTGTGGCTAAGCTATTCTTAGCCAACCGATTTCACTTGGCCATCAAGATGTTATCTCTTAGCTTAGGTGATTGTGAGCTCTTCCACCAAGGTCATCCTGGCCCCTCCGGCCCCAAATATCTGCACTAGAAGTGACTCTGAAGGTCACTAAGAGCTGAATTTCACCACCAACGTAAGTTATTAATTTTATTTTACTTTTACCAGAGTTTATCTGAAACCCTAATAACGTTGGCATGCATTCTGAGCAGCCCTGACTCAGGGCCTAGGCAGATGGGTGGCTGCAGTAAGCTAGACCATAGGTGGTAACATTTACCACTTATTCACCCGGCAGCCTGGAGATGGAGATGGAGAACATGACTCTTCAAACTGATGTAAATACAAAGATTACGTAGGCAGGGGCTCGCGACTTCCAGCCGCTCCGTGGGACAAAGAGGCAGCAGTAGCTACAAGTAAGAAATCCTGCTTTGAACGCTCTCAAGGGTGGCTCAGAAACAATGAGAACTTCCAGCAGATCATCCTGAGGAGTGGCAAGAACCTTCACAACAGCAATGCATCTGCAAGAAACCAGTGGGCTGTTGGCCGGCTTTGTTTATTTTTCCGCTTTTGCCTTCTCCTCACTTTGTTTCTTTCAAACTCTGTAGCCCTTTGGCCCGCCTTCACCTTCGTGCAAGGACTGACTGTTACTTACCATGCCCTTTAGTGTCAGATCTGCTAAGGGAGACCGGTTGCCATGGAAATCTGGCCAAACATGTAAATCAACAGTGAGGAAACCCACGGGCTGAGCCTTCTTAATCAGATCCAGGTGACTGTTCAAATATGCATATATACTCTGGCATCTGGAAGAGAAGTGGATTTTGTTTTTAAAAGGGGGGGTGGGTAGGGTCAGGGAGCAAATTGCTTTGTAGAAAGAAATCATTTGTACTCCCATATCAGATCCAGAAAGTAAGCAGGGTCCAAAAAGCTTCAGCAAAAAATCCACCCCCAACCCATAGAAATCAGCAAACCACACTCTCAAATCATGCTGTACTCTCATCAAGGATAGGAGGCCTATACTGGTGGAAGGTGGAAAGGTTTGGACTCAGAAGACCAGATCCAAGAATCACTTTACTCCATTGTAGGTGTGTAACCACTACTGTGAGAAAGTTATTCAAACTTTCTGAACCACTCTCTTTGCATCTGTAAAAACAACCATCATAATCCCTGCCCAACTGACCTCACAGGGTTTTGTGAAGATCAAAGGAGACTATGTAGATGAAGACACAGGATTTTGCAAAATGTACACTACTGGACATATGTAAAGGCTTTTTAAAAATCAGTATTCCTAATTATCATAATAATATGTTGGTGAATGGAGATGGTTCCCGGACTCAGGATAGGAGTTTGCTAAGGGCAGTGATATGATGGAGTGAATGCAGTTAGGATCAGGAGTTAGGAGGCTTGATTTCCAGCCCAAACCTACCAAACGACATTGCACTAGTTCTTTCTCTTTTTAAGCCTTCGTTTCTTCACATGTAGAATGAGAGAGTCAGATGACCTTTCTCATTCTCTCAGTCTATGTACATGAGAGGGAGACAGAAATGATGGGCTTGGGAGTCAAGGCAGTCCTGCATTCAGATGCTGGTTCTACCTGTCCTAGCTGGGTAACATGGGCCGGTGACTTAACCTCTCTGAACTTCAGTTTTCCCATACATATAATGGGTATAAAATACCTCACTGGGTGAAATCTCACTGCATGACACAGAAGTTCGTTACCCTTCCCCTCTTTAAAGGTGCCTCCTTCTCTTGAACTGACAATTCTAGAAGAAAGTGGGTTGGCATCCCATGCCACTTCCCACTGGTCCCCTTGGAACCACAGCCTTAAACATGGCTTGAATAATAGTAGGAAAAAAGTATAGGAGATCAATGACCAAGGGAGGTTGATATCTAAGATACATAAGATAATATTTATTATTTACATTTAAAATGTTTTAGGAGTGCAGCTCAGAGATTTCTAGTTCTAGTTTTGTGACACTGTGAGTGTCCCTCTGGATCCCATGAAATTCCTAAAAGTTTTCTAAACTAAGTGTAAAGAAAGAAACAAACGAGTAGTGGTTTTCAAACACCTATTAAATAAAACTTTATGTGGAACTCCAAGATAGAAAATATAGAAAAACAAAACTGTTCTATGTAAGTGCGTGTATGTGTGTAAGTGTGAGAATGTGTGTGTGCACGAGTGTGTGAGTGTGAGAAGTGTGCTGGGCGGAGGCAAGGGCAGTCCTACCTACCAGGCACTCTCCTTGCTTCTTGCCCTGACTCCTCATTCCTGTCTGTAAAAATCTTCGGCCCTACATTGTATTAGAAGATGAAGATCTTGTTGGGAAAAGGCTCACCAACCAGAGTAACACCAACTGCGGCTCCTCGTTCCTCTGGCCTTCAAACATAGCCCAGTGAGCCGAGTACCGCTCACACCCCTTTACAGAGGGGATGAGTAAGGAGTGCAGACATGTGACTGAGTCCAAAGTTAAACCCTCTCTGTGATTCTGAAGCCATGTGTTTTCTGTATCCCCAGCCAGGAATTATTTGTCAAAGCCCTACATTCAAACTCTGTTTTAGAATGATTCTGTGACAGCATTAGGAAAGGATCCTCTGAGGTCTCCACGGAAGGTAGGGCCAGAACCACATATCTGGGGAGAATACGATCACACCCTGGTTTTCTATCTCCCAGCTCTCTCTGCTCCTGGTCCAACACAATCACACGGCCAGCGATGGCCACAAAAACATCCTTTCCAGCCAGAAGTCAAGAGTCTGCACTAATTCTAGCAACACTGAACTTCAGAAGAGCATCATTGCACTTAGACTAAAGGGATTTAAAAAAAAAAAAAAGAAGCACATGTCTATAAATCTTTTGTCTCTCAAGGAATCTCAGAGCAGGGCATTTGGTTTCAGACATCTGGGTCAATAAGAACCTATCGGCCTAATTACTATTGATTTGTCATTGTCTCATTTACTGTGGGTCTTTGCAAACAGTGAGATTCATTTAGCCTCTACATATACGGTCACTCGTGCACTAATGAGATCCCTGGGGGACGGGGCATATGCCTACCCCTTTGACTCCTAACCTCCTCGCAGCTGTATGTTTATTCTTTGAATGCAGCCGTTCTCCTGCACGTTTTTTCAATTATCCCTTACCATGTGCGCTATCTGAGTATATCATTCAAAATGAAATGCACTTGGAAAACATTAAAATAACAAATGCACATCATTATTCACATAATTTTAACCTTGCATGGTGCCTTTTTTGGTTTTGACTTTGTTTCAGTTTGTATGTTTTATCAATTCTTTCTCAAATGGCGGTCTGCCCTCTTCCAGCTCGGGAATCACATATTAACTGTTCCTAGTGATAGGTCTCCCTCTTTTTCATGAGCTCCAGACTCATTTATCCTCTCTTAGAGAGAGAAATCCTTGCTTTCCTAGTCCTGTTGCGTATGAAGAAGAAAATACAGTTTCAAGAATCACAAAGCAACTTCACTGTATACCAGGTGGCTGACCAGGTACACTGAACCTCTCCAAGCCTAGTTTACTTTTTTGCTATCAGGGCTAATACTTTTACCTTATAGGCTGTTATGAAGATTAAATATGGAGTCCTGAGTACTATAAAATGATAGCTGATCAATAAATAGTTCCCTCTTGTTTTCCATCACAGGAAATTCACTTCTAGAGTCAGCGAAGATTTTTTCAGACTTTATGGCTCACAATCTTCAATGCAGACTACACCCCTGGAATCTCTACTTTCCTTCTCCATAAACCATTTAATTCTTTGGATTCACAGGATGCCCAAAAGTATGGTGACCATACTTTCAAACCCCAAATCAGAACGCATGGTCTAACAGAAGAATTTGTGCCTTTTCTAGGAGTAAGAGAAAGTCTTGGAAAAGAAGCTTCCACACTATCTCCAGTTCCTCCTTGACCCACTGCAATAGGTATTCTGCCCGCCCCATTCTACTGAGACTGGCTCCACCATGAGGCGAAATCCCCGCTTTGCTGCTGTCTCCAGTAGACCATTATTTGCCTTATTTTACTTGAACTGTCTTTTGCATTTTGTACCACTTGGTCACTTCTTACTAATTTGTTTTCATCCCCTTGTTTCCAGGCGACAATACCCTTTTGGTTTTCCAGCTGGTTCTCTTCCTCTCTTTGTCCCTTAAGTATATGAAGACTCCCAGAGACCTGTCCTTGGCCCTCTTCTCATTCTTTCTATACCCTTGGATGATCCCATGTTCCCTTCAGGGCTCCAGTTAACTAGCTAGTGCTGAAGACTTCCAAATATATGCCCTTATCTCCTGCTCATTTCTCTATGATGAGTTCCATGTCAAATATCCAAGCACCCATCAAATGCTTCCTCCTGGATGCCCAAACGGACCTCAATTAAAAAATGTCTAAAATGACACACATCATCTTTTCTGATATACTCACTCTTTTTTCTACGCTCCTTGGTTTGACCAAAGGCAATCTCATTTAAGTGGTTGCTCAAGCAACCATTCTGGGGGCAGAGTCAGAGTGGGTATCATTTTTGATTCATCTCCTTCCCTCAGTTTCCAAATTTAATTTTGGACCAGGTTCTGCCGGTTTATTATTTTAAATATTCCTCTAACCAGCATGCTTTTCCCCCTCATAACTGCTACTACTTTACGCAGGCCCTCTTCAAATGTCTGGATTAGAGGACTGGCCCTCTAACTTATCTCCTGTCTTGAAATTGTGTCCCCTCCAACTAGGTTTTCTGCACTCCTTCCTGGGTGGTTCGTCTGAAATGCAACTCTGATGACTCCATACCTATCTAAAACCTTCAGTGATTCCTCCCCATTGTCCTCAAGATAAAGCATAAACTTCCTTGTTTGGCATAATGTTCTTCATTATCTAGCTCTCCCTACATTGTACCATGTTACACACATGCCTTCCACTCTTCATCCCTCTTCACCCCTGTACACATCATGCTCTCGTGACACTAAACTACTTCTAATTTTTCAAAATATGCAGGTCTTAACCTCTGAATGTTTGCCTATTCTTCTCTCTCTTGCCTAGAATTCTCTTCCTTATCTTCTTTACCTGCCTATGGCAATCACTGTTCTAGACTCATCTTTTTATTTTTAATTGAAGTATAGTTGATTTGCAATGTTGTGTTAGTTCCCGATATACAGCAAAGTGATTCAGATATATATATATATATATATATATATATACATACATATATATACATATATACACACACACACACAGTAGGACCTTATTGTTTATCTATTTATATCCAGTAGTTTGTATCTGCTAATCCCAAACTCGTTATTTATCCCTCCGACCCCCCTTTCCCCTTTAGTAACCTTTCCCCTTTGGTAACCTTTGGTGTACTTCCCTTCTGCTCTCCACATGGTTAGCTCATTTATATCCTTCAGATCTTAACTGTGCTTCCATCAGCTAGGGCTTCCCTGACCACCTCATCTACATGGGGTTTCCCTGATATTCTATCATCGTACTCTGTTAGTTTCTTTCATATCATGTTTGGTCGCCATAGACTTATTTATGGGTTCATTTACTTGTTAACTGCCTATGGCCTCCTCTGGACTTTAAGCTTCATGAAGGCAGACCATCACCAGTATACATTCAGAATCTAGCAGAGAACTTGGCACACAGAACCACCCAAGAGTAGCCACCAAATGAATGAATGGCCCTTCCTCCACTGTATGATAATTGCCTCTTAATTTTATCTGTATCCATTGCTGGAATCTGAATTCCTTTTGGGAAAGAGTCACATCTTACGCATCCCACCAGGTGCTCAACACGGTTACTGAAGTGTAGAATGTATGAATATTGATCCCGCATGGACTATTAGAGGTTATTTTTACCTCTCCCTCTCATTGTAGTACAGCTGCCAAAAGAGTAGATCTCTGGAGTCATATGGACACAACCTTCCAGGCGTGCTGGTACATCCCACAGAAGGGGGCAGAGAAAAGGAACAAGCATCTTGTGACACCCCACCCTGCACTTCCCCCCATATGCCAGGCACTATGCTGGGCTACAGTGAATCTGCTGAGAGGCAGAAAATGAAGAACTGATTTCCTAAGTCAGCACAGCCCTCAGTCTTCTTGAGAGGACCCCAGTGCCCTGAACACTTTCTTATCCTTGCCTGTAGAACGGAAGCCAAAGAAAGGCATTGTAATATCCAGCTTACGTCTATTTAGAAAAACATTTCTCATCCAAGAGACATCAAGAATTTACCGTTTATCCTGGCACACCCTAGGGGATGAAAGGTGTTAATATCATCACCCTGGTTCTATGATTGCCCTAGCTCAGGGGAGCCTAAGTCAATACTTGTGGATAGACTGATGGCCCCAGTTGTCAGACTGAGGGACCAAGGTTGAAGAAGCCATAAAGGCCAAGGGAACAATCTGAGAACACAAGAGTAGAATGCACAGTGCAAACAATGTTTAGAAGTGGAGTTCCTATAATACTCATTTCCTCAACTAGAATTAAATTAGATTATATATATATATAAAACTATCACTAAGCACAGTGCCAGGCACACTGAAAATTCTTAAAAAATGTTCTTGGTCTTTCTTTCTCCTTTTCTTGCTCTGGCGGGGGGGGATTTATACAGATTTTAATGGGAAGATTTAGATATACCCTGAGATTTGGCATATGGGGGACCAGTACATTTTTAAAGTGATCCTCAGTGGGATTATAGAAATCACAGAAGCAAAAGAGGTTTGAAGAATAAATCATATCAAGAAAAGTTGATTGTTCTCAAAGGAATAACAAAACGTTCCAGGGAAAGTGGGATAAAAGAAAGACAGATTGAGAGAGAGGATGGGAATTAGCAGAACCTTGCACCCCTGAGAAACCGGAAATTAACAGAATCACAATGAGAAATGACCACTGCTTGCAGTGACCGCTGTAAAAGGAGCTCAGAACAGGCTGGGCTTCTCTGTCTCCAGTCCTCCTCCTCCAGTAGACCATAAACTTGCTGAGGTCAGGAGTCATGTCTTCCACTGACCCTCCGTCCCCACCAATGGTCTGGTTTATTCTCCACAAAGCAGCCAAAGTAATCCTTTTAAAAGGTAAATCTGACTGTGTCTTCCGTCTGCTCGAAAACAAAAATCTTGAATAAAGTGCAGTGGTCTTAGAGCTTTCTACAGTGACCCGCATGGTTTGACCCTTGGCTAAATTTTACGTCTTATCTGTCCCCCATTCCCTCCCACTTTGGTTCAGTCACAGTGCCCTTTACAATGTCCACTGAGCTTGCCAAGCTGGCTGCTGCTTCCCGGCCTTGGGACTTGCTGTTCCCTTGGGCTAAAGGGATCTCCTCCATATAACCATGGCTTGATCTCTCTCTTTATTCAGTCCAGAGTCCTGTTTGAGTGCCACCTCATCAAGGATGGCTTCTTCACCTGAAATAGTTCCCATCTGTCACTCCAACACCTCTCGTCATTCTATGTCTCCTTACTCATCTCTATTTTTCTTTAGAATGCTTACCAATTCCTGGAGTATGTGTGCTCTCTCTCTCTCTCTCTCCATACATACAAACATAAACATACACACACTTACATATAGGTATATGTGTGTGTATGTGCGTGAGCACAATTTCCATGAAAACAGGGATTTTTTTTTCTTTGTTCACTGTTATACCATAAGTGCTCATAAGACACTCATCAGACAGTCAGAGGACCTGGATTTTAACCTTGGCTCTGCTGTCAACCTTGAATCCAGCACTTGTGGATTATGCCAACATCTTCCCACCGAACCGTGCCATCACCATAACCTCATTCTGAACCACTGGTAAAGATTCTTTAAGAAAAGTAAGACAATAATGGGCAGTTTAGAGGAAAAGAGCTGAAGTTATAATCAATGGAAGGCGATCTCTGGCTACGCAGTAACATCTCTGGATATTTGGCCCTACATAGAAAAAGACTCCAGTTGCCATTTACATGCATGGGTACATGTAGTTATTGTTTACTTAATTCATAAGCTTACAGAACGCTTCTCTTCAGGATGAAGCCTAGAAGGATTACAGTAAATCAAGAGTATAAAATACTCAATCTGTTTATCAACACTTGTTTCTATGGTTTCAAATAGGATTTGCTGATGCTAAGCTCTGAGATAGGGGTGACCTGCATTGCTGTTTGCAGACAGCACTAAGTCGTACCACAAGAGGCATACAGTTTTTGATTCCAAGGGATTTCTTGTCCCTTCCAAATAACTAACTTCACTTAATAACAACTATTCCTATTTCTAAGATCTGAAGCATAGTGAGTGCTAGTCTTGATATAGTCTATTTATAGACCTGATAAGATAAAGACACATTTTCCTTTGCAAGACAATAAAAAGAAATTGGAAGGGAAGAGAACCAATACTGAATGCCCACTAAGTATATGAACTGGAGATAAAATTTTGAGAGTCATCAAAATATAGAAGGAAATGAAGCCAAGAATGTAGATGGGATCACGGGAAAGACTACAAAGAGAGAAGAGGTCCAAGAATGTAGCTGTGATGAACTCTGTTGTTAGTGATAGAGAAAAGGATCATAGGCCTGAAAAGGAGATTAAGAAATAGTCAGAGATACAGAAGTAAAACTGGGTGAGGGTGACATCCTGGAAAGCCAAGAAAAGAGAGTGTTGGAAGGAGAAGGAGTGATCATTGGTGCCACATGGAGCTGAGAGCTCAAGGAAGGGAACTGGAAGACATCCTGTGGTCGCCGAGGACCTGAACATTAAACGTTTCAGGGGCCGATGGTGACAGAATCAAACTGGAGTGGGCAAGGGAGGAGTGAGGAAACTGACCAAGAGTACAGGCAATGCTTTGGAGCAACTTAGCTCTAAAGAGAGGGAAAAATACAGAGAGGTAGTTGGAAAGCGGGATGAAGTCAGCTGGCATGTGAAGAGACGTGGGATGTAAATCCAGTCTGACTCTAAGATTGAATTCTATAAATTACTGCTTCTGGACCACCCTATGCTGCTGTTTCTCTGGGTTTACATGCTAATCCATAAATCCTCCCTTTCTTCCTATTTTCAATCAAAACTACTCACATGAGGTTCAGCTACAGAAGAAAGTTCTGGACATTTTGAGTATTTCATTGCAAAGTCTAACCTATCCCTTAGATTTGCGTTGAGGTTTAAGATCTTCAGAGACTGGCATTTCCATGGTCTACTTTCATCCTCATAACACCTGGAAAATGAATTAAGCAGGGTAGGATTATGGTAATTTTATAGGTGAGGAAACTGAGTCACCAAGACATTGATGGCAGAATTGGTACCAGAAGCCAAGACCTCAGTCCAGTGTTCTTGCTACTCTATGAGAAGGTAGGCAGGTGATGGATGACTGACATCTGCTGCTTAACCCTAGAACAATTCCCTCCAAAATGTCCGCCTCTTTTATAATCATTAGTAATAGCAGTAGAAGTAGTAGTAGTGGTTGTTGTCATTGTCATCGTACAGTTTACAAAGCCTTTCCAAATACATTGCTTCCGTAAACTCAAAATAAATTCTCAGAGCTATCCATGGCTGGTTCTCTCATGTCTACTATCCCATATTCTGATAAGGAAACTAAGGTTCAAACAACTATGTATGTGGGAGCTGAGATTTGAATCCAGATCTCTAAACTCTACATCTGTGCTCTTTCCTTTGGGCTAGAGGTTTTAAAATGCTGGATCCCCTCAAGAATTTGATAAAAGCTATGGTCCCTCTTCCCAGAAATGTACACGTTAAGTATATAATCAACAAAACTCTGCACACAATTAAGGGGTTCCCTGGTGATCTGAGGTTAGGCATCCCTCTTCTAGGTTATGCGGTCTCTAAGCCAACTAAAGTGCTAGTTATTGGCTAAGTGGTATGATCCCTGTAGATGGTAATGACATTGTAACTAGAGACTCCTAGAAGGGAAAGCTTATGAAACTTTTCTCAAACTCCTTGGTGGGATCAATCCTTCTCTACACCCTGATGACACAGTGTTTATATTCTAGTCAGTATGCACTTCATTCTGCTCTGTGCAGGTGTGCCTCCCCATAAGAACAGACGTCCCTTGGTGGAATGGAAATGTCTAATACTAGTAACTACAACAGCTTTTATCACTACCACTACCACTTACTGAATACTTATTATAGCTCAGCAAATGTTGCTATATCCCAGACACTATTTGAATTCATTTAATTTTCTCAACAACCTTATGAGGTGTTTACTATTATTATTTTCCTGTACAGTGAAGTACTAAGGCACAATGAGGTTAAGTACATTGCCCAGGGTAACAAGCTACTAAAGGGTGCAGCTGAGACAGGCAATTTGGCTCCAGGATCTAGGATAGTAACCTCCACCTTCGACTATCTCCCTTTTGCCAGGTACTAGCTACATGAATGGGGTTTCTCTGAAAATATTATAAAATACCTTACTTTTGTTAAAAAGCCCAACCACTAAGCATTATTATTATGAAATTCATTCAATAATTATTCTTCAAACTTATTTCAAAATAATTTTAGATTTACAGAAAAATTGCAAAAATAGTATGCAGACTTCCCCTATACTCACCATCTAAGAAATTAACATAAATACAGTATTATTACTAATCTCCATACTTATTTGAATGTTGACAGTTTTCCCCACTAATGTGCTTTTTTCTGGCCAAGATCTAACCCATGATCATACATTGTTTCTAGATGTAGTAGCATCTTAGTCTCCTCAAGTCTGGGACAATTCTCTAGTAATTCCTTAAGTTTCCTAATCTTTGAAGCATATTGGCTAATAATTTTGTAGAAATTACATAGGTTAATTCTTTTCTTTCCCAAACCCCCATTAGTGTGATCATGTTATTTATTATTAATACTATAGGTTCATTTTTTTCACTGCTTGTATTTCACCCCCACCACACACATCCATCTATCTATCTATCTATCTATCTCTCTTTTATTTATTTTCAGGGGGACATGAAGCATCGTCATGATTCTAAGAGTACGAGGTATATAAACAGGTATACTCAAAGAAGTGCTGCTCCCTCCTACTACCCCGTTCCCATTTCCCCATTATTTCCATCCCATTCCTACCCCACCTCCTATAGGTAACAACCTTATTACTTTCTTGTTTAACTTCCCTATATTTCTTTTGCATAAATGAGTAGATACACATATATTTTCTTATATCACCTTCTTTTTACATAAAAAGGAGTATATTATAAACACTCCGTTATGGACTTCCCTGGTGGTACAGTGGTTAAGAATCCACCTGCCAACGCAGGGGACGTGGATTCGAACCCTGGTGAGGGAAGAACTCACATGCCGAGGAGCAACTAAGCCCGTGTGCCACAACTACTGAAGCCCACACACCTAGGGCTCGTGCTCTGCAACAAGAGAAGCCACCACGATGAGAAGTCTGCGCACCACAATGAAGAGTAGCCCCCGCCCGCCACAACTAGAGAAAGCCCGCATGCAGCAACAAAGGCCCAACGTAGCCAAAAAAATAATAAATAAATAAAAAATATACTGTGCTTTCTTCACTTAACAATATATTCTAGAAATCACTCCTATCAGTTACTATCCTGTTTCACAGATGAAAAGACAGGCTTAAAGAAGTTGAATAACTTGCCCAAGGTCACATAGTTATTAAGCAGAAAAACTGGAGTTGAATCCAAGAAACTTTGACTCAAAAAATCCATGCTCTTTCTTCTATGTCAGAGCTTCTCAACCATGATTACTGGCACATTCTTGGAGGATCTCTAGTTTCTTTGTGAACTCTCTTAGATTGTTTTGAAAATTAATACATGTATGTCCTGGATCATCCAGATGACTATCTTATAACCAAGTACTGCCAGCCATTTTCATTGCTCACAGGATCTGAAAATCATGCAGCTGCCTAAAGTCAGTGCCCCCAGTGTGGTCGGGCATGGAAAGCTGTAGAGAACAGAGAGAGCTGTTACCTGGCTGTGGCCTTGGCTTGTAGTTCAGGGAAGGCAGCATGGCCCTGCACCATGTGATCTATCTGAAAAACAAGAGAGATGGGTCAATTTTATAGCTTCTCCAGTCTATGTTAAAGCCAGAAGAAGATATATTAAAATGTCTGTTTCTTTCAATTCTTTGTCTACAGAGGATCCAAGAATGTTAAAATGCTAACTCAGCAAGAGTGTCTCAGCTCTTTCAGAAATCTAGCTTTGTTTAACCAACTGCTGGCCTCTTGGATTTATAAAACAAAGAAGTTTAAAGAGAAGAACAGCAGGAAAAGAAACTCCCAAGGCTGAACTGGTAGCAGCAGGTAGTATCAGGTCCAAGAATGAGGTTTGACAGAGGCATGAGAAGGAGGTGTAACTCAGGGTAAATGGGGTGGAGGGGGGCCGGCCTGGGTGTTAAAAGCACTGACCTCTGGATTACATCATCCCCCCCCCCCGTTACCCCACGCTGTTACCCCAGGGCAATGTCAGACCCTGAATTATTCTCTGCGTCTTACTAATGGAGAAGCTTAGTGAAAGAGTCTATGAGGAGGGAGTCCCAGTTTAAAAAAACACAAAAAAGAGTTGCCCCAGAGCTGTCAAGAGAATCTCCCCTGACTGAGGAGTTATCGCATGGGAAACTGGGACAGAGCTCTCCAAGGACAGAAATGTCTGAGCTCTGCAGACAACCATCGTGTCATTTGAAATTCCACGTCTAGGATTTATTCCTTAATCCACTTGGTGGCTCTAAACAAAATAATATGCACTGTGCATCAGGAAGGGATGTGTTTCCCCATGCTGTGACTCTGCTTGCTAAAACACACCCAACAATGGGCTTGAGTTCCTGAACCTAATCTGTGTATGGCTCAATGTTTACATGAATCTCCAAAACAACCATTCTGACCTATTTATTTTCATTCAAACTACGAACAGACCGGTTATTGTGGCCTCATGGAGAGAGTTTCCCCGAGCATGCTTCCTGAGCGTCAGGTCTGTGTAAAGAGGACGAGATTTTGTTCTGGAGACACCGAGGCTGGGTCTGGGTTCTGGCTCTGATACTAACTAGCTATGTGACTTTGTGCAAGTCACCTAACTGCTCTGAGCTTCAGCGACCTCCTCTCCCCCTAACCCCGTCCTAGTCTCCTTTTAAAACAGGATTTCTGCGACATAGAGTGTGCCTACCATAATGCCAACAACAGAATAAATGATATCACCTAAAATTTACTGACTCATTTACCATATACCAATACTAAGCCATGCATTTTACATATATTATCTCATTTATTCCTTATAACCCTCCCGTGAAGAAGATATTATTAGCCACCATGGAGATGAGAAAACCAGGACTAGAAGAGATTAAGTAACTTGCCTAAGGTCATAGGGGAGTAAGTGACAGATCTAGTTCTCAAACTGAGGTCTCTCTGTACCTGAAGTCCTTGGTCTTAACTACCATGTCACATTGTCTATGCAACTTCCAGGTATAAGTTGTCAAATTCCGTTTGTGTAGTGCTGCAGAAATGTTTCAAAGTAATACCAAAGCGACTGGTGATTTCAATGGAAAGAAAATCATTCAGGTTTTGAATATTTACTTGCCGAAGGTTCAGTTTTGGGTTACTGCAATGAGGCACAGTTTGGACCTGAAAGAGTTTGCAATCCAGTCGGAGCATCACAATGAAGCCACTGGCATCAATAATGGATAATTAAAGCCATTCCTTGATTTGATGCTAGTTTCTATGGGAAGTGCTTTAGGAGGTCAGAGAAGGGAGATTTAAATGAGCTTCCCGGAGGAAGCACAGAAGCTCGCATGTGTCCCACATGCATGAATGCAGTTATTTGGTATTTACCGAATGCCTAATGCACCAGGTACCGGGACTAGGCTCTGGGATAGAGTGGAAAATAAGAAATACATACAATACATAATAGCATAAAGCAAGAAGTCAATAATTTGGCAATTACTGTATAGTTGTATATATAACATTTGGCAATTATTATATAGTTGTATATATAATAATTGCCAAGAACAGGCAGTTTGGAGGAGTAAAGGGCTAGAGGCAGGGGATACCAGAAAGGAGGCTGTGATGAGTAGAGATATGAAGATGGAAAGACGAATCTGGGTATAGACAGTAAGAAGACTGGTCTAGCCCTGAGACTGGCATATTATAGATGCTCAATAAGTATTTATTGGATAAATGTGGGATGTACAAACCATAATGGACCACATGCCCACAGAATACCATGTACTTCTTGGGAGCACTTACCACGCTTTATATTTGTGTCTGTTTGTGTGGGGCACACATTGGTCAGAGGGTAACTGTATGTTAAATTAGAGAATAAATGAAGTGGTGAAAATATGGATGCATGAGGAGGGTATGGACGGACAGTGGTTCTTAAAAGTCAGATAAGTGACTATTGTTTTACTGAATTGTAGGCCACAGGAAATTATTTCGATTTGTGGAGCAAAATAATGACAAGTTAAGGAAAATTAACCCAGTAGGGTATGTACAATGGGGAGAGGACTAGGTACAGAGGATAGGAAACACAGACAGGGCTCAGAGGCTGACACTGGGAATACGAGGCACGAATATCCCCTGCCCTTGCTCCATTGCAGCATTTATCAAGTTCTTCTATAACCATTAGTTTATATGTCTATCTCTTACCTTACGCTCTGAGCTCTTTTAAATCAAAAGCCTCATTATTTCCCATTCTTCAGTGACTACAATGCCTGGCATCTCGAAAGAATGAATGAGACACATTTTGAAGAAAATAAAACAAAACTTAGTGACTGAATAGTTACAGAGTATAAGAAGATCAGAGTGAAAGGATGACTTTGAACTTTTGGGTCTAAGAAAAGGAAATGTGGTCGTTTTAATCATGTCTTTTTATTTTTCTGTATTTGTGATGCTTTGGGATCTGGGGCCCTGTTGACCCTGGACAGACTGCCCTTTCCAGGGCTAGCCAATTCCTAGAGATAGTAAAGGACTCCACTGGCCTGTGAGCATGCCTTTCATATGCAAACTGACTAATACAGAGCACACCTCCTCACCACCTCCTCTATTTCCCTGCTCTGATCACCCCAGAGCCAGGTACCAGACAACTAGGGACAACCTTAGTGCTTCCCATTTGGCCCTGCGTGGTTTAGCCAGGCCCCTCTTCTTGAGAACTGTGAGTAACAAACTATCCTTTCAGTGGCAATCATCTCCTGATCTGCTGGTCTCATCATACCTGAATAATAATAAAATCCACATTTTAAGACAGTAGCTGAAAACACGGGCTTTGGAAACAGAATTAGGTTCAAAACTCATGGTCTATACTTATATTCTCTGCTACCTAAGTTACCTGACCTCTCAGAGCCTCTTCTCTTACAACTGTAAAATGTGGACAGTAAAATTTGCTTTGCAGGGAAGGTTGTAGTGAGTGATATATAGGTGGCTTTTAGATCATAACACCTATTATTAAAGAGAAGGAAGTACCACCAAAAGAGTAAAAATGGTTGGAAGAACAAGATCTTAAAAGGTCAGCTGCAGTTTTTTTTTTTTTTCCCCACAGCATCTGATGGCAAAGGCCCACCCTGATTAACAAAGAAGGAGCCAGTTTGTCAAATAACTGAGTACTCATTTCAAAAGTCTGGAGCGCCTGTTCCAAGGGTTGATCTTTCTACTTCTGTTCTCTAATGCATTTAGCACAGTATAGAAGATCACAGCATCCCATTAAGTGGTTATTTGTTTCCCAATGAAATAACAAGTGTGACCACAATAACTATATTTGCCAAGTGGTTGCCTTATAAATATATAGACAGAACTATCCTGACTCTATGACTCTTTTCTTGTTTCCTCCATCTTCTCAGATTTCAGCTCTGAGAGCTGGCAGCTGTAGGAGTAGGCAGAAAAGGCTACAAGCTATTTGGATAGGTAGGAAGCTTAAGCTGGGTGGAGTCAGATCTTCTTCAGGATGGCTTTTGGGTCAGGATCAAGAGGAAAAGACCATCTTACAATACACAACTAGAATTGTGGGTTTTTTTTGGCATTTCCTTATTAAGGTGGCACCTGCATTTGGAACATGGGAAAAACAGAAATGCAATACAGTATAACACAGAGATCATACATGGGTAGTATGAGGTGGCATCTGGCCCACAGATGTATTTTATTTGGGATATATAATGTTTTTAAAAATGAGCCAATATTTTAAAAATGGGAGATTTCACTTTAAGTCCAGATTTTGGTTTCTCTTGAAGAACTGGTGAACGTAAAACACTGGGTCACCATATTCCCCCATGGCAAGGGTCAGCTGGAGCTGAGTGGTGACTGATCCCTTCAGCCAGGCCTGCACCCTCCAGTTCGTGAGAGGCACCACCACTCAATTTATCATCATGATGGCACTAATGTTTTACTTGTAGTAGCAATCTATTTCTCTATGCCAATCTTTCTGTCAAAGGAGGGAACATGGAATTCAGCCCGAGAGTACTGAGAGCTGAAAAGAGAAACTTCTCTGTAGAAGTAAAAAAATACCTCTTTGCCTGGTCTGTTTATTCATTTATGCTGTCTGACTCCTTTAAGCATTTGCGTTTTTGACCCTTGATATGGCAGAGAGAACGCAGACAAGGACTCCTGAGACCTGAGCTCAACTCTGGCTCAGGGCATGACCTTGGACAAGACCATTTCTAATTCTCTCTCTAAAACACTGAAGAAGTTAATACGACAAATAGGAAAGAGTTTGTAAAATTACACAGAGAACTGCACTGCATGAGATAGCAAAACCGTTGGCAAAGAGTTTACAGGCAAGAAAAACACATCACAAAGGCAAATTTAAAATTTAAGAATTTTAGGTTCCATGATCATTTTGCTAAGACAAAGCTATCTTATTGCATGGTGGGTTTTTCTCTATTAAAATCAGTTTTATCTATTAGTCTTTTCTTTTTTCTTTTTTTTAATAGGAGATGGAGCAATCTGCTCTTTTTTAAAATTTTTATTTATTCATTTATTTTTGGCTGCGTTGGGTCTTTGTTGCTGCGCGCGGGCTTTCTCCAGTTGCAGCGAGTGGGGGTGGGGCTATTCTTCGTTGCGGTGCACGGGCTTCTCATTGCGGTGGCTTCTCTTGTTGTGGAGCACGGGCTCTAGGCACACGGGCTCAGAAGTTGTGGTTCCTGGGCTCAGTAGTTGTGGCTCGTGGGCTCTAGAGCACAGGCTCAGTAGTTGTGGCACACGGGCTTAGTTGCTCTGGGACATGTGGGGTCTTCCTGGACCAGGGCTCGGACCGGTGCCCCCTGCATTGGCAGGTGGATTCTTAATCACTGCGCCACCAAGACTATCTATTAGTCTTGAGGTTGTCTTTTCCCTTCTTTACAGGTAAAACAATCATTAGGCTCAGAGCAATGTTCATCACTTGTGACAACAGCTTTTTTTCCATTTGTATTTACCTGTAATGTCACTTACTCATCTAAGCTATTTCAACTCTTTGCTTACCTAATCTTCTTATCTCAAAGCAAAAACATTTTGCCTGATTTTTCCCAGCTTTCAAATTCTCATGAAAATCTAATGAAAGAAGAAAGCCCAATCTAGACAATTTTTTTTATACTGCTGGAAAGGACTGCGAGTTTCAATACTGAACAGTTCCTAGGAACAACAAACATTCCTGAGAGGAAAATATAAACTATGTGTTTTGTGTTCTTTATTTTTTTTAAAACTTTAATATAAGCTTTACATAGGACAATTTCTCTTACAAGTTGATCAATTCTGATTTAATGCAGGGCTAGTTTAGTCAATTTCATTCACCATCAAAATTGGTAGCTTTCTTCATTTTTACAGTTTGTTAGTTCACTTATTCATGAAACTAATGTGATATATGTCTACTTTGTGCTAGGCATCATTCTAATAACTCAGGATACAAAGACAAATAGAAGTCATCGCTTTCATAAAGCTCTGCCTTATGAAGGGAAAATGGGTATCCCAATATTCAAATATAGTCTAGCCTGATAAGGCTTTATAGATTTAATGAACGTTAATTGAACACCTACTCTGCTCTGGTCATAGTCAGTAAGCACAGGGGATTCAGTAGCAATTAAGGCAGGTGTACTTTCTGTCCACACAGAGATTATATTCTATTGACGTATAGAGTCAACAAATACATATAATAATTAAAGATAGTGATTAGTTCTTTGAAGGAAATGGATAAGTTACTGTAATATGAACACTGATTTTAGGTAGAGGGTTCAGGAAAGACCTGAGGGTGAAATTTAAGCTAAGACATGAAAAAAAAAAAAGAACCAACAATTTCCAAGTAAAGAGAAAGACAAATGCAAAGATTCTGTAGTAGCAAAGAGCTTCATATGTCCTAGGAATTGACAGGAGTCCAGTGAGACTAGACTGGAGTAAGTAAGTAGGAAAGTTGTATAAAATGAGGATAGAGGGGTAGAAAGTGGAGAAAATCAAGCAGGCCATGGCAAAGGCTTTAGATTTTATTCTAAGTACAATGAGAGGATACAGAAAGATTTTTTTTTAAACTGAAGTACAGTTGATTTACAGTATTTTGTTAGTTTCAGATTTACAGCATAGTGATTCAGTTTTTTTTTTCTGATTATATTCCATTACAGGTTATTACAAGGATTGAATATAGTTCCTGTGTTATACAGTAAATCCTTGTTGCTTATCTATTTTAGGTTATAGTAGTTTGTATCTGTTAATGCCATACTCCTAATTTGCCCCTCCCTCCATAACTTTGGTAGCCATAACTTTGTTTTCTATGTCTGTGAGTCTGTTTATATTTTGTATATATATTCATTTGTATTATTTTTTAGATTCTACATATAAGTGATGTAGTATTTGTTTTTCTCTGTTTGATTTACTTCACTAAGTATAATATTTTCTGGGTCCATCCATGTTGCTGCAAAAGGCAATATTTCATTCTTTTTCATGGCTGAGTAATATTCCATTGTATATATATATATATATGCCACATCTTCTTAAGCCAATCATCTGTTGATGGGCACTTGGGTGGATTCCATGTCTTGGCTATTGTAAATAGTGCTGCTATGAACATTGGGGTGCATGTATCTTTTTGAATTAGAGTTTTCTTTTTTCTGGATATATACCCAGGAGTGGGATTGCTAGATCATATGGTAGTGCTATTTTTAGCTTTTTAAGGAACCTCCATACTATTTTCCATAATGGCTGCACCAATTTAAATACATTCCCGCCAACAGTATATGAGGGTTCCCTTTTCTCCACACCCTCTACAGCATTTATTATTTGTAGACTTTTTGATGATAGCTATTCTGACTGCAATGAAATTGGAACACTCACTCACACCATATACAAAAATAAAGTCAAAATGGTTTAAAGACCTAAATTTAAAACGTGACACCATAAAAATCCTAGAAGAGGACATAGGCATTCTTTGACATAAATAGTAGCAATATATTTTCTTAGATCACTCTCTCAAGGCAAAAGAAATAAAAGCAAAAATAAACAAATGGGACCTAATCAAACTTAAAAGCCTTTGCATAGCAAAGGAAACCATCAACAAAATGAAAAGACAACCTACAGAATGGGAGAAAATATTTGCAAACGTTGTGACCAATAAGGGATTAGTCTCCAAAATATGCAAACAGCTCATACAACTAAATATCAAAAAAACAAACAACCCAATCCAAAAATGGGCAGAAGACCTAAATAGACATTTTTCTAAAGAAGACATACAGATTGCCAACAGAAGGGTTTTTTTTTTTTTTTTTTTTTTAATTTATTTATTTATTTATTTTTGGCTGTGTTGGGTCTTCGTTTCTGTGCGAGGGCCCTCTCCAGCTGCGGCGAGCGGGGGCCACTCTTCATCGCGGTGCGCGGGCCTCTCACTATCGCGGCCTCTCTTGTTGCGGAGCACAGGCTCCAGACGCGCAGGCTCAGTAATTGTGGCTCACGGGCCCAGTTGCTCCGCAGCATGTGGGATCCTCCCAGACCAGGGCTCGAACCCATGTCCACTGCATTAGCAGGCAGATTCTCAACCACTGCGCCACCAGGGAAGCCCCCAACAGAAGGGTTTTAATCAGGGAAGAAAAGTAATCTTATTTGCTTTAAAAGAAATCAGTCAGGAGTTCCACTTCTTTTTTTTTTTTTTTTTTGGAGACTTTTGATTAAATGTTTATTCATTTTATTTTTGCCTTTTTAAAAATTCTGAAGCCAGTATATTGTTTTTTCCACATCTGAAATATATTTTTTTAAATTTTATTTTATTATTATTATTTTTATACAGCACGTTCTTATTAGTTATCTATTTTATACATATTAGTGTATACATGTCAATCCCAATCTCCCAATTCATCCCACCACCACCACCCCTCTGCCCAGTTCCACTCCTTAAAATGGCTAAATAGTTCTTATCATATGAATTCTTTCCCAGATAACAATTATAAATGCTGATCAAAATATATCAAACAATTCTCTGAAGATACTGGAAAGTGACCAAAGCCAGGTAGAAACTGAGAAGGAATAGACACATTGAAGGAAAAAACAGTTTTATATGTGTTTCTTGATTTTACAGATTTTTGCCTGAGAGCAGGCCCTAATCAGTGCCATGCAGGACAGCTAATACTCAGATAGATAGAAATATGCAGTCTTCATAGCTAAGAAATGAGAGGTCAGAGTTCAAGGCCACGATAGCAACTAGAAAATAAAAGGTAAGGAGATCTCAGAAAGGAGAGAGACATAGAAAGGGAGCTCAACACTATGCATAAAGGTTACCTTAATCTCTGGATAATCTCTGAATTACATAATAAGTACCCCAACTGAGGCTTAAAGAACTCAACAAAGGAGAGACAAAACTTGGAGTTTGAGTTGTCATTAAATTACCTGCTTAAAAAAAATACTCTTCAGAGAAATAAGAATAATCCACTGTCTCTACAATACATCAATTAACAATGTTCAAGATACTAGACATATGAAGAAACAGGAAAATGTAATTCTTACTTAAGAGAACGGCCATTTAATGAACAATAACCCAGAGATAACACAGATGTTAAAATTAGAAGACAAGAATTTTAAAGCCAGTAATTTAACAATGCTTAAGGATGTAAAGGATAACACTCTCATAACTAACAAACAGATAGGAAATGGCAAAGAAATGGAAACGATTAAAAAGTAGAAATTCTCATATTGATAAATATAATATCTGAAATGTATGGGTCCATGAGCTGGTTGGAGATTGCAGACAGAAGAGTCAATGAACTTGAAAAAAGACCAACAGAGAGTGTCTAATTGAGAGAGAGAGGGAGAGAGACAGAGAGAGAAAGACAGAGAAATACTGGGGGGAATAAAAAAACCCAGAAGCCCTCAGGGGCTATGGAACAATATGGAACAAAGGTCTTAAAACTGTGTAATTGGAGTCACAGTAGGAGGAGTAAGAGCAAATAGGGCAGAAAAGACATTTAAATATATACATGCTAAAGATTTCCCAAACTTGGTGAAAGACAGGAATTTACAAATTCAAGAAGTATAGCAAACCTGGGGGAGGAAGGATAAATTCCCAAAACACCATATCTGGGCACACCATAATAAAAACTAAGATTAAGAGAAAATCTTAAAAGTAGCCAGAGAAAAAGAATACACTGTACATTGGGGAAGAACAAAATAAATGATGTTTGACTTCTCATAAGAAACAATGGTGCCAGAATACAATACATTGACATCTTTAAGTGTTGAAGGAAAAAAAAAGAAAACTAAGAAGGCGTGTTTTTGTTTGTTTGTTTGTTTGTTTGCCAGTAGGCCTGCAACAACAAAAGAAATGCTAAAGGAAGTTCTTCAAGCTGAAGGGAAATACGAGGTGGAAGCTTAAATTTTCATAAAGAAATAAAAAACAATGGAAATGGTAAATATGTAGGTAAACACAAAAGATTATGCTTTGTTTCTCAGAACTTTTTTGAAATATGTATGACTGTTATGGACTGAATTGTATCCTTTCAAAATTCAGATGTTGAAGCCCAACCCCCAATACAACTGCATTTGGAGATGGAGACATTATGGAGGTAATTAAGGTTAAATGAGATCATAAGGGTGGGGCCCTAATCTGATGGAATTGGTGTCCTTATAAGAAGAGTAAGGTAATTAGGAAGCTGTGCAGGAATCCAGGTGGGTGTACAAAAAATACAGTGAAAGCCTGGGCAGGAGGAGAGAACACGGAGGCATCTGTTTATGCAGAGCTGGTCTTTGTATCCATGAAGTCATTCCAATTAGCTAATGTGAGATGCTGGGGATACACCTACGTCTATATACCTAGATCCTGTCAAGGCTGATACACATAAGTTTCTCTCTCATGGCCTTACAAAGCCTGCCAACTCTATGTGCTTTCATATACTTGAAAAGAAAGGCACACTAACTGATACAATAATTGCTTCTCAAGGAAGTCTACAAGAGAACTGTTAAGAAAAATTCGGAAAGGCAGCTCTATAAAAGTTAGGTTCAATTCTGGAAAGATCTGGGGCTTCCGGTAGCTGACTTGGGTTTGAATCAAGGCTCTCCCCATTTACAACTGTTAAGACACTGATCAAGTTACCTCACTGTTCTGAGCCTTAGTCACTAGTAAAACTGACATAATAAAACTGACCACATAGACATGCTGTGAAGATCAGATGAAATCCTGAATCTTCATGAGGGCGCCTCAATGTGCTGAGCATAGAACAGATTCTCCCAGTCGGCTGTAGGGGTAGTGCAATCTACTTTTATGTGCTACAATAAATTATAATTGTCAGTTCCATATCCAACTTTCCCACTAGATGATAAGCCACTGGAGGACAGGAATCATGTGTGACCATATTCTTGCCTGGCCCAGAGTAATCCCTCAGGAAATCTCTGTAACATGCTGGAAAGAGTGACTGAATGAAGGGATGACATCACTACCTCTAACCGGGACAGCACTGAGGACATGGCAAGCTCTTCATATGGAAGAGCTGGCTGACCCCCCCTGAGGCTAGCCCCTGGCTGAGGGGCTTTGGTGATAAGGAAGGAGGCAGACAGGCACTCGCAATGCTCCAATTCTAAAACTCCAAGAGCTAGAACCCTGCAAACATTATAACCCTGTGGCCCAAATTTATAAATTTAAATTCTGGCTTCAAACAATTCAAAAGTAACTCCCCACCAAGCCCAGTTGTCCCAGAAAGCCAATTCCACCACAAGGGCAGCTTAGGAAACTATCTTAGGCTCTCTTACGCGATGCCTCCCCCAATAAAAATGACTTCAAGTAAGACAGAGAAGAGTGCTTGGAGAGAGGGATGGCTGAGGTCCAGTTGGAAATAAGCTTCAGCATCTGGACACAGTGACTGTACCAGTTGGTGCTCTGTGGAAAAAGCCTGGGCAAAAAGTGATGGTTTTTGCAAAACTATTCTGGAGAGTGTATCAACAAGCACGAGACAATCTTTGATGGGTGTTTGGTGAACTGAAGTAAATCATCCATGGGAATGGGGTATGTGCCCTTCTAAGAGGAAATAAATAGCAGCAGCACAAGCTTGAAATGAGTGAAAAACAAGCCCAAATCTCAGACAGATGAAATTGCAAAGGCTCCAGAGCCAGAAAAGATCCTATCCTATTTTTTTCTTCATCCTGAAGTTAACCAGATGGAGATTTTTTTTTTAAAGTACCAATCTATTCATATACTTGGAATGAAGGATTTTGCTTTGTGATGGAAGATCTGTATTTAATTGTAAAAATGAAACAAAATATCTTTTTTCCAAATCTAGAGTTTAGATAAATTTTGTTTCTTTTTTCTTTTTTCCCTCTCTTCTTTCCCCTCCTTTACTTCCCTTTTCTTCTTCTATCTCTTCCCTTCTGCTTTAGATGATATATTTACAACTGCATGTTTATAATATATTCTGGACAATGTAATAACAGAGCAGCCACTTTCAGACATAGCATATGAGAGAATATGTACATATGAAACACGGAATAAAAGCAATGTAACTTCCTCTTATGGTGTTCTGTATGATGACAACAGGCTGTAAAACCAGTGATAAACCAGAATAAGTAAATGGAAAGGAAAGGTGAGTACCAACGGAAACAGGTAAAAAGGCCATTGACAGTGCATCAGGAATCTCTCCAGGCTGTGCTTGCTGCCCTGAGTTTCAGTTCCTCATCTGTAAAATATGGATAATAACTGTACCTAACTTATAGGGGTATCAGAGGATTCAATAAAATAGGACATGAAAAGCTCTTGGAGTTGAGACTGGGATATAAGTCTTCAAAATAAATATTAGGCATTGTGATTATTATGAGTATCATTCAAGGATTAACACGATTATATATATATATAAATCTTTCCCACAGGAAAATGTACTCAATAAGGTACAATTATTGTTGTTATTATTATTACCATCATCATTGTTATTATTTTTATATCTCTTTATTTCATAGGTGGTTTCTGTCTCTTTGCTTGGCCTCTCTGGACTGATGATTTATTGGACAGTCTGTTTTGTTCTTGATTCAGATTTTGCCCCATTATGCTAACTTCTCGACTTCCTTAGATTTTGCTTTCTGTAACACAAGGGTAGGTCAGTCATACCCCGTTCCTATGTCCAATGAAACTCTATACATAGAACTGCCCTAAGTGTAACTCTACATGCAACTTCATTGGTTGATGATGCAAAATCAACTAGCTAGATAAAGACCAGCAAGTCCCATGATTCTTGTCAAAAACCATAGTGGACTATTATGAAGATTTTATTAATGGCCAGAAAAGGGTCATTTTTAAAAATTTAAATTCAGGCTTAGGAAACAGGCATAACCAATTCTTGCCCACGAAGATACGTCATAATGTTTGGGCAAAGATGGCTTATATACATAGCAACAGAGCCAACTCTGAGTCAAATACTGGGAAAAGCATTTCTAGACTGACACAGATGGTCAATTAGTAAACTAACTCTCTGAAAACCTGTTGATGGACAGCTTCATGGACAATGCATCCTGCACAAAGAGTTAGTTTACTGGATTGTTATCCTTGTAAAAAAGACTCTGGGTTGTGTCTGTTATGAGTTCTGGTTCTCCTAAGGGTAATTATACCATGATGTGGGCTTGAAAAGGGCTATGTTTCAGTAACGGGTTTTCTATGTGTCATAGAAAGGGAGTGGATATTTAAGTTGAAAGTTGTGTAAATACATGACACTAGTTTAAATAGGAGACTGTAAAGTTTCAATCCCACTGTACCTTAGGCATAGAGTGATGTCTTTTTCTTGACTTTTCTAGAAAAGTCTAAGTGGTTATTAAGACCTATCAGATGTTATTTAATTTATACTCACTGTGCTTCCCTACTAGACAATGAGCTCCTTAAAAACCAGGGACTAATGGGGGACTAGTTCATGTATCTCTACAGCCTGGCACAAGAGTGAAGGCACAAAACACGCTCTTTGAATCCAGCCACCACCTATGTGTGCATCAACTTTGAGAGAGAACTTGAGGCAGCTAAGAAGAAAAGAGAAACACACTAAGAAATGGAAATCAATGGTTATTTGTATCCACATCCAGCTTGAGATCAGATCACTTTTGATTTGGCTGGACATTTAGAAGAGCTGGTAGGGGAGCAGACCATAAGCAGGTGACTTCAATACAACATAGTGAATGTGAGGCTGAGTAATTGAACCTGGGTCTTATTTTCCCTTGCTTTCCACATTTAATCCCTCCAAGGTCCGCTGATTTCTTGACCTCAATTCTCAGTCATTATTGCCACTGTCCATTATTGCCAAAGTCCTCATGGCTTTTTGTCTGTGGACTAACCTATTAAAGCTGGTCTCTCTTCATCCAGCGGTGCACCCTCAGGCCTTCTTCCTGACGGCTGCTAGCCAGTTTTTATAACAGAGATCTGACAACACCCGTCACTATTCCAATCTTTCACCTATTCCCCGTGGTCTACTACCTGAAGTTCAACTCCTTAGCATGTTTTACAGGGACTTCTTCTATTTGGTCCCTGCCCAGCTCTCTAACTTTTATTGTAAGTCATTCTTCTAAGAACAGTTTATGCCACAACTGAAATTCTGCAATTACCCTCAAATAGGCCTTGCTATTTTTCACTCCCATGTCTTTGTTCCTATGCAAGTTCTCTTACCTAGAAGAATATCCCTACCTTTCTTTGTCTGGTTGGTCCCTATTTATCATTAAGGTGCAGTACAAATGCTTTCTCCCCTGCAAAGAATTCCTTAATCTAGTTTTGTGCGAACTCTGTGCCTTGTACCTCTGATATAGTACTCATCTCACTTTTATAGATCTTCTGTCTTCCCTATGAGATGACCCCATGAATTCAACACATTTTCTCCAAGCACCTTCTACAAACCAGGCGCTGAGCTAAATACAAAGAGAAGTATGATATAACCCATGCCTTTAAAGAGTGCGTAGATTTCTGGAAAAGACAGATTATCTCAGAATATGCTAAGAACTGGAGTTACATCTTAAAGATCAAGTAGAACTAGCAAGTGATAAAGAACTCTCCGAGTAGGGAAAGAAGCATATACAAAGGCACAGAGGAGTAGAATAACAGGAGCCATGGGGAAGCTGTGAGTAGGGCAATCTGGCCTTAGTGACAAGTACATGGGTGAGACTGGAGGGGACAGACCACAAAGGGAATGATGTGCCCAGAAAACTATCTGAGCTATGTCCCAAGGGCTACAGGGAACCATTGAAGGATTCTGGCTGGAGATTAACATAGTCCTTTTTACAAAGTAGAATATTACTCCTGTTGCCGTGAGAAAAATGGGTTGTTATGAGAAAGAAAGATAGGTGAGAAGATGGGTTAGTCATCAGTGCGTGGATCAACATTTATTCCTTTGGCAAACACAGGCTGCATATGCTCCATATGTGAGACTTTAGGCTAAGAGAAAGTTAATTCTTCTGATGTAGGAGTCTGCAAATCTTCCAGATCCTGGGTATACGGGGAATGTAACAAAATGGACTAGTCAAGGGTGTAAAAACATTAAAGACCATACGAAGAAAGTGTCAACTTACCAATTTTCCAGTAACGCTCTGGCCACCTTCATTCAGCCAGAACCCAGGGACCATGGCTGAGAAATAAGGGCCCCAGACTCCTGGTACAAAGATTGGGTTTTTGCTGATCTGGAAAGAAAGGGGCAAAGTATGTGAAAATATTGTCCCTCAAGGCTAGAAGGAGCCTTACCCTCCTCCCATGTGATGTTTCTATGACCACGAAATTCAGCTTCTTATTAAATACCTTTGATGGTGGGGAAGTTAGTCCTGACAAAGAACAGGCCTGGCTTCACCTCTGGAAACCTTTCTGATAAACTCATTCAGGTGTCAAGGTAGCAAAAGAGATCATTTTGGAAAGAAACTGTTCCTGGCCAGCTCCCTCTCTGTGGTAGGCTGATTGTAATAATGGTCCCCATTTTCTAGCCCTCCCTGCTTCCACCCACTGTGCAATATGACTTCGCAGCATCTCTTGTTGAGAGGTGGGGTCCCCACCCCTTGAGTCTGGGTCAACCTTGTGACTTGGTTTGGCCAACAGAATGAGGCGGAAGTGACACTGTGCACCGGTTTTCCAGGCCTAGGCCTCGACAACTGTGTGCTTCTGCTCTTCCTTCTCTCCCTCTGCCACAAGAACATGCCTCAGCGAGCCTGCTGGATGGATATGCAGCAAGCTGAGTCAGCTCAGTTGTCACACGTGATGTTTCAGATACATGAGAGGGCCCAAATAGGATCAGCAAATCCTTGTAGTCAACCAGCAACTGGCGAGCCCGAATCACCAGAATCAACCAGCCAATCGATAGACTTGTGAACAAAAATACATGTCCTTTTGTATACCGCTAGGATTTTATGTTTGTTTCTAACCTAGCATTTTAATGGCATGAAATAACTGATATATCCCCCTCCTTCTACAAACACTTATTAGACACCTTATAGCATACCATTTCTCTCAACTGGGTGCTGAGGACACAGAGATGAATCAGAAAGAGTTCTTGTCTTCAAGAAGCTCCTCATCTCAGGGTAGTTAGATAAGTAAATAGTCAAATAGAAAACAGTGTGGTCCATGGGATGGTAAAGACAAAACATAGAATACTGTGGAGGGGCACGGCGGGTGAGGAATGAAATGGTCCAGAGATGGCTTCTTAGAGAATGGGACATAAGCTTAGACTAGTAAGATTTAGCCAGATGAATTAGAACAGGCATTCCATGTCAAGGGAATAGCTTGAACAAAGACATGCAGGTGAGAGAGATGCTCTCATTATTCAAGATACGGCAACATCTTTTTTTGGTAGCAGACCGTGGAAGCCCATTAGGTGTTAGGAAAGGACATCAAGAGATGAACCAGGACAGGCAGGGATGGACCACGTGTTCACTCATCTGGAATGGCATGAGCTTCTCATCCACCAAGCAGGGATGAATGCTGAACTGATATTATGGTTGTGGAAGGGTGTATTAAAAGGTAGGGAGGAAAAAGGAGTTAGGCACACTGGGTCTCCTCCTGCGTGTCTTGAGGCTGGGCAGAGAATCTGTTCATTCATTTATTCTACAAATATTTATTCAGCCCTTACTACGCCAGGCCCTGGGGATATAAAAGTGAACGGAATATAACCATAATTTCTGCCCTCATAAAGTTTATAGTACAGCACTTCAGCATATGGATAAACCTTCCTTAAATGTCTGAGCTCTAACTATTCTGGTTCTCTTTTCACTAAATGAGTGAGTCTTCAAATCAGCAAGAATTCCACCCTCCAAAGAGGAAGGGGGTGAGGGAAGGCAGGAGACTATACAATATTAGCAACTTTAAACTTTGTCAAATAAAGGTAATTTATAAAAGGGTAAATTTAACACCTAAAGGAAAAAGAATAATCTCAGGGGGAAAAAAAAAGGTTTTTTGTTTTCTTTTTTTTTTTTTCCTGCAAGAAAAGACAGCTTAGCTTTCATTGACATATTCACTCATTCCTTTATGGGTTCAACAGATGTTTCCTGAGCTCCTACTGTGATCCAGGCACTGAAAGTAAATGTAAACAAAAGAGCATAGTCTCCACCTTCATGGAGCTGCTCTCTCCAGAGGGTGGCAGACTAGGGTGACCAATGATTCACGTTTGGCCAGGATTCTCCCAGTTTTAGCACTAAAAGTCCTATGTCCTGGAAAGCTCTCAGCACTAGGCAAAAGGGACAACTGGTCACCCTAAGATGGACATCACACAAACGTATAAATACAAACTGTGATAAATAAATGAAAGAATATCAAAAGGTATTATAAGAGCTCATAAGTGAGGGACCTAATATAGTCTAGGGGTCAGGTAAGGCTTTTCTGAAGAAGTGATATTTGAATTAAGATGAAAACATACATAGAAATTATTCAGGTGTGAGTATATGTATATCTGTCTGTATTTGTATATGTGTGTGTGTGTGTTTGTGTTGGTATATGATACAGAGAGTGTTCCAGACAGAAGAAGCACACACTAAATGGTCTTCATTTTTGTCACTCTGTCTTTGCCAGTGGAAATTTTATCACATGCCAACTCTAGAAACTACTGCCCTACACTGCATGCCCCAGCTGCTTTGGGGTGAATAAGACAGCCCATGCCAAGCACTTGGGATCCAGGGCTTGGACAGGTGGATGGATACCCACCAAAGTCAAGCCATCTCTTTTCATGCCCTGCACCCCTTCCCTTCCAGAACTCTTCCAGCACCATTAGCCAGATTAGTTTCAGAGAGGTTGCATGTTGTCCACAGTCACACAGGTAGTAAATGGCCGAGGTGGGACTTGAAGTCAGGTAGATACTGGCCTCAAACCCCAGGATATGCTTTTTAAAAAACAAACAAACAAACAAAACTTGTATACATAAATTGCTTAGGAGAGCTTTGCATCACCTCCCCCCACCGAAACCCCAAACCCCACGATTTAAAGATGTTCTTGCATCAGCTTTTGAAGAACTCCATTGGCAGACTGGGGCTCTGCTGATCAAAAATGGCAGGTGAAGGCTCTGCCTGGCTCTGTCCAGAAATTTCTGAGTTGGCTCCTGCTTGTGCTCACTCATTTGGAATGGCACACGCTTCTCATCAGACGTCATGACTAAAGCAAGGAAACAAGGACACAGAAATATGTTCCCCAGAGCACCTCTAATCACTCCCAAACTCTGGGAGAAAACAAGTAATAGTTTGTTTTGACAGAGAGAGAGAGTGAGCACATTCATGTATTTATGTGTGCTTTAATCCTTTGCAATAAACCTAAATACTTAAAAATATTTTTGTGAAAGCTCTTTCCATGCTGATGGCTATCTTGGCCTGAAGGCTGCTCTGTGATCCAAAAGGAAGGAGCACATTTTACTCCACTAATGACAGGCGTCCGTACAGGACACTGACTTTCCAGCAATAATGTGCTGTTGGCAACAACAACAGCTACGATTGACTGGGTACTTACTAAAGGCCATATTCTAAGCACATTGCAGGAATTAAATCACTTAATCTTCACAACGACCCTAAAGGGAAGAGTCTATCATTATTCCTATTGTACAGATGTATAAACTGAGGCAGAGGCTTAAATAGCATGCCCTAGGTTATAAAAATACAAAGCAGCCAGGCTCTATAGGTTCTGTATTTGTCTCTGCCAAAGTATGCCCTTGATTTTAGGCTACCATTGATTCTTTGAGTCCTTCATTTACTTTTCAAGGGCAGAAAGCAAGGGTCATTAGAGCCAACATAGACTCACTCAGATTGAACCAACCTCTTAGCCTTGATGACAAGTGGGTTAGGGAATCTTCATGAGCAAAAGACTTTTGATAAGTTTTCCCCCATACACTTGTGTAGAGCAGAGGAGAAAGCAAGGGCTGAGTCAAAGATCTATTTGATTCTATCCTGACTACCATGTTCCAGCCAGGTGACCTTATAAAAGGTAATCTTTCTGAGCCTCAGTTTCCTCAGTTCCAAAATGGGAAGAATGATATAAATATGGGAGGACTTTTGTGAAAATGAAATAAGCTGTCACATATAAACAGCTTATTATATGTTAAATACCAAGTAAACATTAGTTCTCCTTGAAATGAGGCTTGCATGGTGGGATAGTCAGGTGACTGGGATGAATGGTCACAGCCAAAAGTAACTGCAACCATTAAGGAGGTCTCTAGATTCATTCTTCGTTTTATTTAGTCAATGGTCTTAATAATGAAGTAGAAGATGACAATACAGAAGCAAAGTTTATATTTTCAGATGGTATAAACTTGGAAGGACTACTTATCGTGAGCCAGGTCCAAATCAAGATTCAAACTTACTTTAAGAACTAGAACATTAAGCAAAATACAGCAAGAAAGTAGTTAACATTTCTTTGATCACACAGTTAAAATTCTGCACTTAAAAGGTACTGGTAATATTCTCTTCCATAATATTCTTTTTCATGGGTGGTGGTACATAAGTATTCAATTTAGTATTGTTTAAAGTGTATGTAGATCTTTGACACATTCTTTAATTATGTGTGATGTGAATAAAGTTATAAAAACCTGCAATAAAACAAAACATTTGGGACTTCCCTGGTGGTCCAGTGATAAATAATCCGCCTTCCAATGCAGGGGATGCAGGCTCGATCCCTGGTTGGGGAACTAAGATCCCACATGCCGCGGGGCAACTAAGCCTGTGCGCCACAACTACTGAGCTTGCACGCCTCAACTAGAGAGCCCACGCACCCTGGAGCCCGCGTGCCACAACTAGAGAAGAGAAAACCCGCACACCACAACTAGAGAGAAGTCCACAGGCTGCAAGGAAGAGCCCACGTGTCACAACGAAAGATCCCGCATGCCGCAATGAAAGATCCTGCATGTGGCAAGGAAGATCTCGCGTGCCTCAACTAAGACACGATGCAGCCAAAAATATATAAATAAATAAAATATTTAAAAAACAAAACATTTGTTTGCACACTATATGCTAGGCACTGAGATCAACAACAAGGTTATAAAAATAATAAGGCAAAATAACAACAACAACAATAATAATAATAGAAGAAGAAGAGAGACGAGGAAGGAGGGAGGAGGAGGGAGGGGGAAGAGGGAGGAGGAGCTGTAGGAGAAGAATTAACAATAAAGCATGGCCCTTTTCCTCAAGGAGCTCCTAGTCAGACTGGGCAGACAGAAGTGGAAATAAAAAAATTACAACGAAACATGCCAAGTGCTACAGTGAGGTGGGTGACAAGTGTGGTAGAAGCCCAGACTGCCTGGGAGAAGAGTGAGCACTTCACAGAGGTGGCCACATGGGAGCCAGGCCTTGAAGGACGAATAAGTGCTTCTTTAGGTAGAGAGGGAGGGCATCCCAGGCAGCAACGCTCAGAGTCATGAAGCTGTGCAAGCATCTTGATTCTCATGAGGGCTTAAAGTTCCACATTTTACTTTATATAAAAGTTCACATGATTTGAAGGATGGGTATATTTTTGCATCAACATATCCTACTGCTTGTCAAAGATTCAATTTTTAAAATACGGTGGCTGAAAAAAAGTCTCAGTGAAACCACCCTCAAAGTCAGGCAGTAAGAAGAAGAAATTATAATATAGAAATAAGAAGAAGAAGAAGAAATAGAAATCAAATAGTAATTGCTAACAGTTATTGTGGGCTTATTATGTGCCAGACTCTTCTAGGCTCTTTATAGACATTATCACATTTAAGACTCATGACAACCCAATGAGACCCAGTGAGGACCCAATGAGGTCCTGTTATTATACAAACTCCACAAATGAGGACATCTAAGCTGAAGGAGGTCAAATAGCTAGTAAATACGAGAGGAGTAATTACAAGATACAAGCAGGATCCAAGGTATGATCTACCAACTTATTTTTGTCTCTAGATCTGACTCTCCTTATCTATAAAATAAATGGATTGGACTAGAGATGTTTAAGATCTCTCTTGTCTTTGAGACGAAGATTCTGGGAAGTTGAGTCATTCTCCCCTAGCTGGCCAATCAGAACTCTGCAGCAAGCTATTTCAACACAGACTCTGCCCTCACATGCCCTGGGGCTCGTGGGGTTGCATGGGGCTACCTCTTGGGGCTTCTGTAAGTATCCACTTTGTTCTACTACCTCTCTGACCTGTGGCCAAGATTACTGGGGGCTCTTCTTGAGTGCCAACTTCATGGGTTATATTCAATGGCTACTATCTATAACATCTTACATTAGCTGAGTAAATATTCAGCACATACTTATTGGATACAGACTGAGTTCAAACTACTATTTAAATAGAAAAAGACAGAAAGATGGGTGTCGAGAGCCATGTAAATGACATAATCCCTGCCCTGTCGAAGTTTACAATCTAGTAGGTATGGGAGGGCAGGATGGGCTGGGTAGTAACTCAGGTATCAAGGGACTTCTGAGTGTACATTTGCATTCAGACTTAGAATAACCCTACTAGTACATGGGGTCAAGCACGCACAGCCCGTTTTACAGGTGAAGACCCAGGGACGGGGGCAGTAAGCAAACTACCGAGGATCGCAAGGATCAGAAATGGTGGGGTTGGGATTAGAAGTCTCTCTCTATGTGCTCCTGCCTCTTTTCACGTCTGTCCCCAAGCTGGATCCATGAGTGGATGCCATTGGCTGACTTTGATCTAAGGCTATGCTACTGTCAGCTGAGTTTCCCTGCGCTGATAAAACCCAGGCGCCTGCTCACACCTCTTTCTGGGAGTGACGACTGGGCTCAGGGCAGGGAGCCGCTCCAGAGACGTCCGCTCTGCCTTCCCCCACCCCATCATCCCGAGCTTGGCCTAAGCCTCTGGCAGGGGCAGGAGGCAGGCTCCCGGCGCCAGTGGTCCTGGGAGGGAACAGGAGGTTTTGTTTTGAGTGTCTCCAGCCAGGTTGGGAATGTTCGAGGGTAGCCGCAGGCATGTGTGGGGCTGGGTATTTCCGTGGTGGCTCATCTCTCCCTCCAAATGGACTGTGCTATCGTCTTACTAGAAAAAAACCATTTATACACATTCCAGCCAACTCCCAGCTCACTACACAGTACAAAAAAGAGCACAGAGAATTCTGTTTATGAATGGGGGCTCTTAGCATTCACCTCTATTTTTGTACTTCTCAGATTGAACTGAAGTGAGCTGTTTGCCTCTCCTACGAAATGGTGAAGAACCACATCTTATCTTAAAGGCAGTAAATAAACACGGTTTAGTACAATAATATAGAGCATAGACCTTGGAGTCAGGAAAACCTGGTTTTCCATTCTGGTTTGGTCGCATCCTAGCCATGAACCTTTGAATCTCTTTGAGTCTCAGTTTCCTTATCTATAAATGGAGATAATCTCACCTACTAGAGTTTTGTGCCAGTCTTAAATGGTATAAAGTATATAATGATCCTAGGACATAACATGCTCTCAATGAACGTGAAACACAGATGGTTTCATTCTATTCCTTTTTGGGATAGTGGAAAGATGTGAGTCCAAAGACCCAGGGTCAGGTCCAGACCCTACCCCATATCAGCTCTGTCTCTCTGGTGGGCTCTTCTTTCTCTTCCCTCCTGGATTTTTCTTACTTACCACAACTCTCGGGGTCAGCTCACACACTCCCATGTGTATTATGATAATTTTTATGCTGTTGAGTTTCAAATTTTTATCCCAAACTCCGAACTTGCTCCTGAGTTCCATACAAGACATTTGACCTGAACGTCTAATTGACATGTCCAAAATAGACCTTGTCATCCTTCCTCCCGGGGCTCCTCTTGTTCGGGGGGTCCCTGTCTCAGTGAATGGTACCCTATTTACCCATCCAGCAGGATATCATTCTTCACTTCTTGATCTCACTCATCTGCTCTACTGTAGGTTGCATGTACTATCAACTCTATTTTTCAAACACAAGCCTTTGCATTTCTCCCCACTGTCATTACATTAGTCAGTCCCATACCTTTTCTTGCTTGGGTTATTGCGACAGCAGTTAAACTGGTTTCCCTGCCCCAAATATTGTCCTTCTCCCTGCTCCTCCACAAGCCCCACTCAGAGACTCTAACTTCCATACCTGCACCCCAATGATCCTTCTAATACACAAACCTAATTATATCACTTCCCTTACTTACATCCTTTAGATGCTCCCCATGGCATGAGACCTTTCTGACCTGGCTTTGATCTGTTTGGCCTAATCATACATGTGACCATTTCCCCCGCCCTTTGCCCCATCATTTTTTACTGCAGCAAGCCCATCAAGGCCCAGAAATTCCCCAAGAGAGAAACTGCCCTAGAAATTCCCCCAATTCCCCTTTTCTTTCTCATCTCTGAGTCTTCATCAATTCTCCTCTCTCTGACTGAAAGGCAGCCCCTCTCACTTTCCCCTGACTAACTCTTACACGTCCTTTTATAAGACTCCACTCCATATTACCTGCCCTGGGAAGCCTTCTCTAAACGCTGACTTCTCCGCCATTGCCGGGTTGAGTGTGCCTCCCTGCATCTTCCCTTAGCTTCCATATTGCAGGCTGTCCTAACACATGTTACATGTGTGAACGTATATACCTAGATCTATAAATACATACATAATAGGTACTTGATGATGCAATATGTACACAGTATGCTCTGTAAATGAAATCATCACACAAATGTAGAGCATGGCTAAAATTATTATTAACATAACAATCTCACTGGCATTAAGAGCAACAATAGAATATAACATATGTCCAGTCACCTGTAAGTGACCCACGGTTAATAAAGCTCAGGCCTGCCAAATTTTCCTCTCCTCTATTTGGAGGTTTTGGAAAGGTTCAGAGTCCTCCAGTAAAGAGTTTGCCTTTCCTAGAAACCCAATTCCTTTATTTCAGTCTGAGCAAAACAAGAACACATGAAACCTGTTCACAGATGTCCCCTGGGGCTTAGCAGCCTAAGCGGGCAGGGAGGGCACTGAGCAGGTGTATCACCCAACCAAATGGTTCCCAAATCTGGGATGGAGGGAGGCTGCCAGATACTGCCTGCAATGTCCTGAATTATTTGCTAAGGATTTTGGACTCCTTAAGCCTCGTTCTTCATCATGCTGAAAGCCACATGTGATCACAACAGAAATGTCATTCATATGCTTCTCATCCACTTAACGCAACTGAAGTTGATTGCAAGAGAGACTAAATAGCCAAGGAAACTTTGGGGTCTTCCTAAAGTTCCCCTCAGTTTCCTTTCCCCTGCAGACCAGAAGCCACACTTGGCCTTCCCTGTACAGATGCCTGACTGGCTCCAGGGAGCTTGGACTACCTTCAGCTTTGGCAGCTCTGAGAGCTGTATGACCCCAAAGGTGTAAATTCATATCTTGCATCTTTTTCACAGCCCAAACAACCTGTGGTGGGTAAACAATGACTGGTTTCTTCTGTAACAGGGGAGGGGGCCGTGGGGTGTAGGGGAGGGAGCTAAAGAGGAGGGGTGCTCTGCACAGTATTTATTCATCAGACGGATTCTTAGCTCTTGTTGCTCTGATGGCACATAGCAAATTGGACCCTCAAAATCAGAACCATATTTTCTATTTCTGTCACACCCTCCACGAGTGAGCACAGTACTATTAAGCGGTTCTCAAACATGGCTCAACCAAGGCTCTTTTGATTCTAAATGAGCTGTTAGGAAAAGCAGCTCCCTCTTACAGAATTTAGGGTTCCTTTAAAAAGATGCCTGGGAGTCGTTTCTCAGCCGAGGCTGATCAGCTGGTACGGAGGAGGATGACACAGCCTTTTCCGTTGTAACAGGCCCTTGGCACCTATGACACAGCGCTTCTGTCAGACATGCTCTGATTTTAACTGCTAAGTTGTGGCCACTTCTCTCCCAGCCCTGCTCCTGATCAGTTTCTGCATTTCCCTTATTAAGACTGTTTGCTTTAATACCCGTGTCTGGCCTCAGATATCATCTCATAAATCTGACCAGGGACTTTGATTTTCTGGTTTAACTCTCAACGTTCTGTCTTAACTTGCCGTGTCACCTTGGCCCTTGGGGTGTTCATCTGAAAAATGGGGCACATAGGACCTCTTTTTACAGATTTGTAAAGATTAAATGTGCCACAGTCTATTATAGGCATTGGTGCAGTGCCTGGTACATTCAGTGACCCAGGGAAATGAAGCCCGTATTAATATCATCACCTCCATACTGGCCAAAGTGTACTTCTTATTTATGGATTGGCATACATGTGGGTGTTTAATTTTAAAAAGTACGATCTGACACCCTCTTGACTAGAATTCTAAAGTAGGGTACAGAGGTTGTACTGGCTCTAGAGAAGAGAGAGCAAGATAAGAATCAAACTATCACTCAGATGGGTTCAGTTCTATTGGCAAGATCTATCACTGGGATTAAATACAAGTGAGGTTTTACCCTGTTAACAGCATACTATATAAAGGCAAAGAGAGCCTTGGCTGATTTATACTGGGGCCTCTTTTGATAAAAGACTTCCTGTGCACATGCATCAGTCGTTGCCTTTTGGAAGTGCTCCCTAAAGACCCCACTCCTGCTAATTAGGGAATGCTCAGGGGAATTTGAGCCAAGTCCATACAAGTCTAGACCTGAAGAATCCTTTTTTTTTTTTTTTAATTGATTTATTTGGTTGCACTGGGTCTTAGTTGAGGCAGGTGGGCTCCTTAGTTGTGGCATGTGAACTCTTAGTTGCAGCATGCGCATGGGATCTAGTTCCCCGACCAGGGATCGAACCCTGGTCCCCTGCATTGGGAGTGTGGAGTCTTAACCACCGTGCCACCAGGGAAGTCCCTAGACCTGAAGAATCCTTATCTGCAGAACTCTCTCTCCATTTTTGGCCTCACAGAAGATGAGAAGGCCAGTCTGGCTGGGCGAAGAGAACTAAAAACTATCCATAGTTACATGGATAGCTCCCTCAATGAATGACTGCAAAAGTATTATAAACTGAGAAGTGTTCATGCAATACATAGGGTAAAGGGGTTTACCCCTTACATTTTCTCTGTAACAAAGGAGACTGATGAGAACATTAAAATACAGTGATGGTTGGATGGAGAAGGCCAGGAGAAGGGAGATAGGGAGAGAAGTTGTGAAACCCAACCTTCTCTGGCTACCTACTTTGTTACCAGGGAGAGCACACAGGTGGCACATGCAACAGCGTGTCCACGGCAGATAAGTGATCACGGCCCTCCGTCTTGCCGTTTCTGGATGAGGCATCCAGGGTGCTGGAGAGCCACTGCCATCAAGTCAAATGAAGTGACATGCCCTGAAGCCTCTCTGCCATTCCATGGGGGGCACTTTCACATACATTCCCCCGCCTAAGATGCTGGGCAAGCCTGTGCCACACTTGATTTTGATGAGAAAGGGAGCTGAACTTCCGAGATATTAACTCAAGTTCCCAAACTTCCAAACAAGGCAGAATCAGGATTTAAACTCAAATCAGACCAAAGAGTCCGTATCTTTTCTGAGACACTTTTTATTTTTTTTTAGAGAAGAAAGGTTGTAAAAAGGAGAGGTAAGGACACAGCAGGCAGAGAGCAGCACCCTCTTCACTGTTTGGTCTGGAGCCAGCCCAGCTCCTCCTGGACCTCAGATGGAATATGTCCCTTGCAAATTCAACAGACATGATGAGATTTTCCTATACTGTGGGGGAGGAAAAGAGAGAGAGAGAACTCACACATTCCAGGGTATCTTTTCATACTCTCCCTATTCAATAGCAGTTCTTTAGGAATGTTAAGGGAGACTCATGTTTAAAAAAAACCCAAAAAACCAGAAACTACTTAAAAATTGTTTTTCTATTTAAATGAGTTCTTATAAAAGAGAAATGGCTTGTACCACAGAGGCAAGGGGACTAAAGAAGAAAGGATGCTCGGAGGGGAAGTTGATTGAGAGGGTATGCCCTGTGCCTGTACTCTTATAAAAGACCGGGCTAATACAGGCGATATGTAAACACTGCAGAACAATCAGAAACAAATGAAATGGGGGCTTCAGAGTAACAGTGTTCAGCTGTGGGCAATGGCCAGGAGGCAGCTTTTGTTATGAATAGATCCTCTGCATGTAAGGCAGGCCTGATTTTAACCCCTGGCTAGGCTATAGGCTATTTAGTGTATGAGAACGGACCAGGGCCCATCTGGATTACCTTAGAAAAAAGAATGCGGGTGGAGGTGGGGTTAGAAAAGGGAAAAAAGCAGCTATCTGTAAAATATAAAATATATGATCTGATGTAGGACAGGGTTACGGTTCTGGGAGAGTGGTTTAAATAGAGTTTCTGTGTTATTAATCAGTCATGTATTTGGCTTACAACATAACAAATGACAACTACAATGGTTTTTATTCTTTTTTAAAGGCATTGCAAATAAACAAGGGGGAAAGAGGGAGGGAAGGCCAGCTAACACTTGCCAAGCTGCCACTATGTGCTGATGGTTTCATACATATTCTCAGGTATAGTCTTCATGAGAACGCTGCCATTTCCTTTGGTTTACAGATGAAGAAACCATGGCTCACAAAAATTCAAAGCCCTTGTTCATGGTCACATGGGTGCCAAGTGGTAGAATGGAGATTTGATCCTGGTCTGTCTGACTCCAAAAGCTCTTCCTACTATAGCTAGCTGCTTCTTGGATGTTTGGGAACCAGAAAAGTCAGGTGAATGTAAGGGGTTCAGTGGAACCAGCCCTTCTCCTTCCCGGTTTTAGTTTGGGCTGTGGGTTGACAGAAAGGGACCCGTGGTGCCTGCAAGGGTAAGGGCACTGCCTAAGGGTACCCTTAATGAGCAAACCAAGCCTGGTTTCTGGAGCTCAGTATGCTTCCCTAGGGTCCTGCCTTTCTCCCTCTCTCCACTCATCATGCAGCAATCAGACACAAGATTAAATGAAACTGGCCACCAGGGCCAGCCTGGCTCCCAGGATGTGTGAATTCTGGCAGAACACTCTGTGTGTTGATACCCTCTGTGTGCGGTGTGGGCTTATGTGCCATTGGCCTAGCAATCTGAGAATCTGGCTCTCGCCTGAGGGACAGATGTCAGGGTTAGGAGTAAGAGCTATTTTTCCACTTCACTGGCCTGCTCTTGGAGGGTGGTGACTGAGCACTCAGCTGTGGTAGGGGGAAATACTCCTCCACCCTCTATACCTGCCCCTGGGGGATACACAGAGGGGAGTGCTGGTTAATGAGGCCTGGGGGCCGGTGAGACTGCGTCCTGGAAGCTGAATAGTGCCATGAAGAAGAGGCATTTCGGTTCAGCCAGGTTGGGAATCACAGCCCATGCAGCAAGTTATGAGAGGCTGACGAATCTTGGTTTCTTCCATGTCAGTGACAGACAAGAGTATTCACTTTCCAGAAGGTCTGGGAAGATCAGAGGCAACAGAGAGAAATCCCTGACATACTGCCTGCACACAGTAAATAATCAACAAGTGATAGCTGATTATTTAACTTTCTGAACCAGGAAATGTTAAGCCAGGCAATGTTTAATCTACTTTTTTCTGAGTGAAGAGTGCAGACCAGCCTGGTTAATCCTGCTCATGTGCAAATAACAGAGGTGCCGGCAGAGGATGTGGATGGCTGGAGATTCGGTAGGTTTTAGGTGGAAGAAATCTGTGTCTCATTTTTTATGCCAGACCCAGAGGATGGCTTGGATCTCAAGTTGTGTCCCTAATGGGTTGATGGTAAAAAACACATCTAATGTTTACACTTGAAGCATTTCTGTTAATTGAGGCTCTGCACTCATCTGTGAAGAGTTTCCACAGCTGCCTTCTAGGGCTGTGGGGCTATTAGCTGTGACCATGCATGCAAAGCACTTGGTGTGGTTTCTGACACCGAGCAGGTCCCTAAGACAGGCGAAGAGAGGAGGGCCCAGGAAACATCTGGGGCCTGTGGAGAATCAAGACTCTCTAGAGCAGGGACACTTCACACACTTCTTTGGCAAACATTTAATTGAACACCTACTATGTGTCAAGCCCTGGAGAAACAAAGATGAAAACGATACTGTCCTTGTCCTAGTTTTCAGTGTCATCATGATGTCTGACTGCTAATCTCAAAATGGCAAGAGACTCCGATAAGCACTTCAATAAAGATATAAGTTCTTAGCACAACAATGGCTTGAAGAAGGTGTTATGATTTGGCTGGAATGTAGAATATACAGTAAATCACACAAATGTTGAATTGGCAAATACTGTGAGCAAAAGCCTGGGTTACTGGCTTTATCTGCACTATCTCATGTAATAATTATTACAGGCCTGTAAGATAGGTGTCTATATCCCCATTTTACAGATGTGAGAACTGAGGCTCAGAGGGGTTATATAACTTGCCCAAGGTCAGGCAGCCATGGTGCAGGACATGCAAATATTTAATGTCAGACCTATGAGTGGAGGGCAGGCAGAGGTCAGACGATGAAAATCCTTTCACGACATGCTAAAGAGCAGGGATTTTTTTTTTTTTTTTTCTTGAAGGCAATGGGAGAAATAATCCCAATTTATGTTCTGGTTACTTTGTAGCTAGAAGTCCACAAACCCACTGCTGCCGCCTCTCAAGCACACATATTCTGGATTACCAGAGGCCGAAATTGCACAGTGGTTCATTTTGGTTTGTTTTGATTCACAACTGAATGCATAGTGAATGATAATTATCTGTTATGCTGCCCAAAAGTTCCTGCGGTCACAGGCTACGTAAGTGTTCCACACAGAGCTGGGCCTTCCCTGGCCCTCTGGAGCCTCCAAGCTCTGGATCAGCCTCCTGGTGTGTAAGCATGTGTGGTTTCTTCTACTTTGCTAAGTCAACAGTTCTAGGCAGGGGAAAAGAGGCTTTGCCGCTAATACATTTCTCCAGAAAGCCCTTTACTGCCTCACCTCATTTAATCCATCTACTCTTACCCAAATTGTGCTCTCTACCACCTTCTGCCCCTCCATGCTCTGAATGTTTCAAACTTGCTACTTTGACCTTGGACTTTTAAACCACCTGACCAGCACTGGCAGAAAAGCCGATACATAAATGTGAGCCTTGGACATCTCAAAGGGGCAGGGCAAACTGTCAGCCACTTCAGACCCGCTTCTGCCTTGATTCAGGTAACATCCCACCCAAGACCTTCATCTCCATCTCTCACTCATAACAAGCCTGGTCTCAAGGGCCTGGCCTTTGAATTTAGTCTTCTATATCCTGACTCCTCTTGACAACTTTGGCTTAGATGCCCTCCCCCAGCTCTCCTTGCTCTGAAAGCGCTTCTTCCCTTAGTGGCAGTGAAGAACAGATACTATGAGAGCCTCAAAACCGGGCGAGGAGGCTGCACAGGCCACGCCAGACCTTTCTACAGAAGTTCTTGGTGCAGTTCAACACCACCACCTGGGCATTATGGAATGGTGGGCTTTTTGGATCCTCAAGACTGGGAGAGCCTTCAAGAACACCTTCAAGATACCAAAAAAAGGTGAGCGTTCAACACCACCACATCTTCAATGCTTGTCCCACTTCAGACCTGAATCCTAAGTGAGCGACTGCTTCATTCAAAATTCACTGAAAGCCAACTTTGTGTCAGGGGCTATACCAGTCATTAGTGATACAGAAATGAACAGGCCACAATACCTGACCTTGAGGAATTCACAGCCACTGAGCAAGGATGACATACACCCAACTAACAACAAACAAACCACACAACAAGCACTGTGATAGAGGTATGTACCTTGGGGGCACGCAGAAACCCACCTAATGTAGTCTGAAAGCTTCCAGGAAGAGATGATGCCTAAACTAAAATTTAAAGGCTAAGTGGGAGTTAGCCAGGAGGAGTGAAAAAAAGGGCATTTCAGGGAGAAGGAGAGGAAGCAGAGAGTGTAGTACAGCAGGGCTGGAGGAGAGAGAAGGGGAAGGAGAAGAGTGCAACATGGGGTTAGAGAGGTCAACATGGGCTACGCCATACACAGGGTCATCAAACTTGCTAAGAACTTAAGAGTACTGACTGCAGGGGGGATGGGAAGGGGAAGAATAGTATGATTCAAGCTGGTAGGGGAGATGGTGGCCAAGACCTTTGTCCTCTCTGGGACTCCACTTTGTCACCTATAAATGAGAGAACGCAATTAGATGATCTTTAAAGTTCCCTCTGGGTCTCTTAACTGTTCTCTGAATGGATGATCACAGTTCTAGAAATATTTTTCATGATGTTATAGAGTTGGTAGCTAAGCATTATCAACGGGTGCCTGAAAGATCTTTTAAGCTCTAAGAAGGGAGAAAGAACACAGAATTTGGCTCCCAGTGACTTGAGTTCAGGGCCAGGTGTGCTACTGACTGACTCTGTGGCTGGGTAAATCACTTATACCCTCTTTCATCTGTAACAGGTATAACAAAGCTTTTTAGGGTCACTATAAGGAATAAAGATCACCAGTATTTCAAAATACCTGGCACATAGCAGTTACTCAAGAAATGCCCACCGACTATTAATGGGACTGGGCAGACTGTAGCTCAGTATATTCTTTCAGCTTTCACCGTTTCTTACATGCTAGACCTTGAGTATCAGAGATGAATGCGCCACTGTCCCAGCCCTTGGGAGCTCAAGGTCTAGTGGCAGAGACACCCATTTGCTACATTTTTATAAAATAAAATGAGTGCAACAACATAACATATGAATAAAGTGCTACAGTAACACAAAGGAACTTGTGATGACTTTTGCCTGGAATCATGGGAGGAGGCTCAGTTATTACAGATGAGGTGCTGTTTAAGCTGGTGACCGATAGTTTATAAACAAGCTGTTTAATCTACTGTTCAATGCATCTCACTCCATAGAAGTTGTGAGAGAATTTATCTCCAGGTCCAATTTTGTCCATTATAGTGGTTCTCAACTAGGGATTCTGAAGAAATTCCTCCTCATGCAAATGGTCTCAGGGAATAAAAATAGGGAGGAAGTAAAAAAAAAAAAAGTGAGAAAAAGCATAAGCTCGTCTGTAAAATTTTAACTTCTCCAAGTTTCATCATGAAATATTACCATCTTCTTGGTCAAAACCTTAATGGGATCTTACGAGGGAGGCACAGAGCTAAAATGACTGACCAGCCTCATCTCCCAAACCATTTCAGGGAAGATAGAAAATGATTTCATGTGCTCAACAACCCAATGTCATTTCCCCCATGTATAAATTATGTTAAAATTACTCAATGAATTAAAATTATTAAAAAAGTTAATAAAAACTAAAGTTTCTAAATTTCTATTTTTGTAGGGTATTGTAAATATAAACAAATTGTACACTTGAAAAAAAATTAGATGACCAGTTTACCAAAGTCGTTATTGAGAGGCACCATTTCGCTTTATAATACTAATGGTTGGGGGCATTTCAGCTGTTCTATAGGCCAAGTGAGAGAAGGATTCCTTACGTAGCATGGTCACAGGGAAGGCCAATCAATGGAAGAGATGGGCTATCTCCTTGACCAGTAAATGAAAGAAGCTTGAAGAAAATGACCTACATATATGTGCTTGGGACTTTATGATGAAGAAGAGAAGAGGAAAAATAAGGAGGAGGAGGAGGAGAAAGAGGAGGAGAAAGAGAAGGAGAAAGGAAAATGCTGAGGGATTAGAAAGGCTAGATTTAGGATTTATCCTGTTGTATGGAGTTTAAAGACAGCTAGTCTGCAATTCTACAACATGAGAAGGACCTGCGGTTGCAGAGTGAGTCATCTCTGAAACCTAAACATCAAGAAAGAACATGAGCCTGAAGCAGGACGACCTAGTGGTGAAGATTAAAGTGAAACATAACTGAGAGCTTAGAGTTCTGGGGAGAGCGATAACATCTGAATAGGACAGAGGTAGAGAGGAGGTGGTATGCAAATGGGGTCTCAAAGGATGCACAGGATTTTAGCAGGCTCATTGGGGTGGAGGTGTAAAAAAGGAAGGGAAAGAGAAGCTTTCTTGCCTGAAGAAATAGCATACGGAAAGGCCAAAGCAAGTCAGGAAGCATTCCTTGATTCAAGAAGTATTTGTAAGTGGCTACCATATTCAAGGCACTGTTCAAGGGTCTAGGGATATAGCTGGGAAAAAAAAACAAAGTCCTGCCTTCATGGAATTTATATAGTGTGGTGGAAAGCGGGGTGATAAAAATACAGGAAAATTCAAATATATAATCTGTCAGCTGCGATAAGGCTTTTTAGAAAAATAAAGCAGGAAAGAGAGGTTAAGTAGTGTCATGAGGGCAAGTGTTGTTATTTTAATACAGGGTGATCTGGGTGGACCTTAACGATGAGGTTACATTAAACTGAGACTGCAAGGGAATGAGGGAGGGAAGCATGGAGTTAGGAGTGATACAGGCAGAGAGGTAAGAGCAAGTGCAAAGGCCCTGTGGCAGGGGTGTGCTTGCCATCTTACATGAACAACAAAGAATCAGTGCAGCTGGAGTGGTGTGAACAAAGACAAAAGTGATAGATGAGGGCAGAAAAGTAAAGACAGCAGATGGGGATAAATAAATGGGGATACAGGAGTCCGATATGGGGTTGAGAGAGGTTTTTTTTCCTCCCTCTCTCCAGTTCTTTAGAAGGAAGCTATTACAGCATGTTGTCGTCTTATATGATTAAGTAGAAAAAGATTTGTCAACGTAGGAGAGAGAGGGAAGAACGGCCAGAGCCTGGAGTATGTCCTAGTTTATGGAAGGGCCCGCATAGTTACAGCATACAGGAGGAAAACCGCTTTGTTCACTTCTCTACTCCCTGTAAAATTTGTTCTGTGAACTCTTCTTCCTAGTTCTGGAATGAAATTTCAGGCAGAGCCATACTATTCCTACACCCTGAAATAATAAAAAGTCCTCGGTCCACCTTCAACATTAAATGTGAACACTCCATTTTATCAATAATATTTAAAACTCCCATCCCATCTAATTGAAAATGTCTCTCTCCTTTGGCTACCACTGACTTCGAAGCATACCTGGGGGCAGGGGGGTGTGGGGTTCAGGTTGCTCCTATCTTTCCTCCTCCACCCTCCCCTCTGCTGGCCAGCTGCCTGCCGCTCAGTCTGCTCCACACGGGGCAGGTGCCTCGGGGAGGTCTTACTTGACTGAAAGGGTCGTGATCTGGCTCCGACATGTCCTCAGGGTGGGGTGCAGGTCCAAAATGAACTCTCTCATGATGCGGTTCTGGTGATTCACTACAACCAGCCCACTGGGGACTCCCCATAACCCCACAGTAGTACGCCTGGGGTGTGCTTTCTCTCCCTCTCTCTATCCCTCTCCATCTCTCCATTGCTCTGCTCATGACTCCCTTTCATTCCTGGACCTCAGGGGTAATCCCAACTGCTCCTCACTCATTCCTTTGGGACAGGGTCCCATTTACGACATACCCAGCTGGATCCCTTGTGCTGGACCCACACACACCTATGCCTTGTCTTCAGTGGACATACAGCCCGTTCCCAGAGCAGCCCTCACTTTCTGACTTAGTATCTCAGATACAACAGTCAACCTTGGCTTCTTTCCTCGGACTTCTACTTCTGTTTTATATCCTCAGGGTGGCTTTTAACACTAGTTTTACAGTCTTTTAGGAAGCCCTACGTAGGTGGTCTGGTCTCTAGGGCCTCTTCCAAAAGCTCGAGGAAAGGAAGACCCCCATTATAAGATTTCATTACAGGTAGCTGGAGCGGAGAGTGTACGTGGCAGAGGAGGTGGACAGAGCTAGCTAGGGCTCCATAAATTAACTGTTACTTTCTGGAGTCATCAAAGGCTTTTTGAACAGAGACCCAAGTCAGGAAAAAGTCATCAGTTTCTGGACACTAGACATTCTAATACTGGCTGTTACTTTAACTAACTTATTAAATGAAATCCCCTTTAAAATGAGAAGTATATATACGATTAGAACCACCATAAAGTATTCAAAACTACTAAGATATTCTTACTTAACTGCCTGTTTTATGACAACCAACTTCCCTCAGTTATTCACCAACAAACCTTTATATAACCTTACTAGGGCATTCAAATCTTTTTGGATGTAAGCCTGCCACTCTACCAACCACTTTCCAATTTCATACTGGAATTCTGAACCCTCTGCTAACACACTAAGACAATTCTTCGTGAGTACTTTTGACTTAATTCAGAACGATCACTTTCAATACTTCATGGCAACATACATAAATCGAAAGACACTGGCATGAGATGAATGGCCAACTTTAAGGAGAAAATGAAATAAGCAATTATTCCACTAAAGAGAGTATTTTATGTTTGTCCTGATTAAACCATCTTTTACCACCTGGCTCCAGTTCAAATAAAGGTGAATCATTAGGAGCAAAGTCTAATAGCCAGCAACGGAATGTTCTGTGACTGAATCATTCATTTCTTCCTCCCCACGTCAAATGCCCAGCTGACTGTGCCACGTGCTGAGAGCACGGAAGGACGGCAGCACCACTGACTGTTCGCAGCGTGTGGGGGCCTGTAGAGAGCAGCGAGGTTTTTGGCTCCCCTTAAAAAAATAATTTCTAACTTTAACCCATTCATTCAACAAATACTTATTAAGTATCTTCCATTCATTCATTCAGTAAGTACTGAATGCCTAACTCAGTCCCAGGCACTAGGACAGACACAGAGGATACAATGCAGAGTCGACAGTCCCTGCCTTTGTGACGTTCATAGTGATGTTATTCCCTGGCCCTGGAAGGGAACTGTCAAATAAAATCAACTTTAGTGGTTATTCAAGCATGGGTTACTGATCATCTGTCCTGAATGCTATGGAAGATCATTTTCCCAATTTCACAAAAGGAATATCTATATCTATAATTATTGATATATCTATATATCTCAAAAATCTCCAGCAAATATCATATTCACGAGAGAAATTTCAGACACAGCCCCTCTAGTATCAGGAACAAGATGAGATGGCTTTTTAATCATTATAACTGTTCAATATAATACTGAAGGTCCTGACAAACACAATTATACAAAAATTGACAACAACAACAAAAGGTATAAAGAAGGGAAGAGAGAGAAGAAATTTTGCAGGTGATAATGATCTTACAGATGAAGCTCATACTGTCCCTTCTGCTTGTACCTCTTTCTTTTCTAACCAAAATATGACACTTCTAACATCACTGCTTTACAGAAGCCTTCCTTGACTATCCAAACCACAAAAGATCACCTGGCTCTATAGTTTAAAATTTACTGTGAAAGATATCATGCATGCAGAGAGTGTATAATACATGCATATTTTATAATTTAATAAGTGCATATTTACAATAGTCAAGACATGGAAGCAACCTAAATGTTCATTGACAGATGAATGGATAAAGAAAATGTGATACACACACACACACACACACACACACACATATATATACACAATGGAATACTACTCAGCCATAAAAAAGAATTAAATAATGCCATTTGCAGCAACATGGATGGACCTAGAGATTATCATACTAAGTGAAATAAGTCAGACAGAGGAAGACAAATATCATATGGTATCATATGTGGAATCTAAAATATGATACAAATGAACTTACAAAACAGAAACATACTCACAGACATAGAAAACAAATTTATGGTTACCAAAGGGGCAGGGGGGAAATAAGGAGTTTGGGATTAGCAGACACAAACTACTATATATAAAATAAACAACAAGGTCCTACTGTATAGCACAGGGAACTATATTACTTATCTTGTAATAACCTGTAATGGAAAAGAATATGAAAAAGAATATCTATCTATATCTATCTACCTATCCATCTATCTATCTATCTATCTAATCTATCTATCTATCTATCCATCCATGCATCCACACACATACACACACATACACGTTGTGTGTATGTAAAAAATTTTTTTCTGAACCATTTGAGAGTAAGTTGTAGATATAATGCCCATTTACTCCTAAATACTTAAGTATGCATTTCATAAAAAGAAGGATATTATTTTATATGACCCTAGTACAATGATCATATCAAGAAATAAACATGGACACAATTCTATTATTTAATCTATAGGCCTTATTCAAATTTCATCAGTTGTCCACAAAACATCTTTTACAGAAAAAGGAAAAACAGTTTCTCTAGTCTAGGACCCAATTCAGAATCATACACTGCCTTTAGATGTCATGTTTCTTTTGTCTCCTTAACATCCATTTTAAACAGAAAGGTTTCTCCTGGGAAGCCCCAATTGCATGCACCCTGCAAGCTGGGCATTTTCACTGCCAAAAGTACCATGAATTTCACCTTCTAACCATCTTTCAAATATATCCACTTCTCTCCACCTCCCCCACCATAATCTGAGACAAGCTACTGCGATATCATCTCTCACTCGATCTCCAATCTCCTTCTATCTGGTTTCCTAGCATCCACTCTGGTCTCTCTCCAATCTGTTCTCCAAACTGTAGTTATTTTGATCCTTTGTAAATCTACTTATGTTACCCACTGTGATTAAAACCTTTCAGTTTCTCTTAAGATAAAAGACCAACATCTTTCATAAGGCTTATAAACCCAGCATGTCCTGACCCTTTTTGCTTCTCCAGCCTTAACTTGTGTCACGCCTCCCTCCTGTCCCACACCCAATCTGCCAATTTCCCTCCCATTATCCTGCTGTACTCTTCCTGGACCACTTTCCTCTTATCCCCCGCCACATATAACCCTCCTTGCTCCCTACTAGACTCTGCTTAGTTGCCTAATCAAAGAATCTCAGCTCAAACATCCCTGCCTTACAGAAGCCGACCACCCAAACTTTATCAGTCACTTGGCTTTACGTTCCCACGGTTGTTCCTCCGCTTCACAGCACTTACATATCATACATACAGAAGAGTGTATGAAACAGATGTGCACAATTCAAAGACTGATAATAAAGACTCATCCATCCTTCACCAGTAAATGCCACTTCTCCAAAGCCCCTCTGGGAAGGCACTTTTGTTTTTTTTTTTTTTTAACCTCAACAACCAGCACCCCACCCACCGCCATGTAAGTAACCAGTGTCCTGATACTCATGGCAAAAAAATTATTTCCTTGTTTGTCTTTCTAGGTTCAGCACCTATACATACATTCCTAAAATGTATTGACTCTCTTGTTTCTTTGAATCTTATATGAATAAAATAATTCTGTATTTTCTTTCATGTCCTGTTTCTTTCACTTAAAATTGTTTGACTCCTCTACATTGTTTTATGTAGCTGTAGTTCCTTCAATTTAAGTATGTATACCACTGTAAGAATATAATACAATTAAGTATATTCATTCTATTATTGGTAGAAATTTGGGTTGATTCAAATTTGGAGTTATTATGAAAAATAATGCTATGAATACTCTTGTACTTGTCTCTGGGTACACACTGGTACAAGGGTACAATAGTTTCTCCAGGTTTTTACTTAGGAATGGAATTGGTAGAGTGCAGGGTATGTGCATATTCAAACAACGCTTCACTGTTTTCCAAAGTGATTATAACAATTTGTACTCCCTCCAGCAGGGTATGAATGTAAAGCATCTATCAATGTCTGTAATTACCTATTTTTGTGATTGTTTGCTTAGAATCCATCTTCCCCACTAGACTGTAAGGTCTGTGTCCACTTTTGCTCACCATTTTCACTGCGGTGCCTGGCACACAGTAGAAGCTCAAGAACAACTGGCTGAATAAAAGAAGGCACCCTGGATAAGAAAGTTTAAGTATTTTGGATGTGAATATAGGTCTATCTGACTTCAAAACCCATGTCTTTTCTATCGCTCTCACATTTTCCTTATCTCAAAACGGTGATGATCATTTGTATCCTACTTATTAGTTTCCAATGCAATGGTAGCAATCAAATGCGATTACAGATGTCAACCCGACTGGCACAGAGTACCTATTAAGTGTCCACCAACGTTCCACTACTATGCACCTGGACACAAAGGTCCACAGATGCGGTATATGAAAGGCAACTGTCAATGGCAAATGCTTTATAAACGTATGTGGATTAAGATTACTTTGTAGAGGAAGACGGGAGTTTCAGATATCACTACAGGGAAAACCAGGGAGAGCAATTAATGCTTTCAAGTCCAAACTGCACCTGTGTCCCAAGTTATTCACCAGCACAAACAAAAGAAGCAAGCTCCAAGCCCTGATCAGAACAAACATTTTAAAACACTTTTACCCAGATGGCATCATTTTTCATCTGTGCCTGGGCTCAAGGAAGGCCTGGGCAGAGAGGTGGATTACACACTGCACTTCAACTTGGCACTTGTGTGTTCAAAAGTAAACTCTGACTTCCTATTTACACTGAAAGATCTTAGGCCCCTGTGGTTTCCTGTTGCATCCTGGTGTGTCTGTGCTTTGGTTTCTGAGTCTGTCTGCACAGAGCTGCAAATGGGGTCCCCCATGGTTTCACTTCATTCTGCTTTTCATAAGAAAATAAGAATTCTACAATCTCTAATTTTTGGCAGATTCTACGAGGTACTCTCTCCAAGTCCTGACTTCTCAATCTGTCTAGACCTAAGCCTACCAAGAGAGGCTTTCTTTGAAAGGATGGAAACTCAAGGAATCTCCAAGCGTGACCCAAAACAGCAGGGACTGACTGACCATCCAACTTAATGTACTACATTTTATACTACTTTTACATTCATTTACTCCGTAATTCACTGAAGTAAATTTAGAGTACCTTCTATGTACACAGCGCTCTGTTAGACACTGAGGAAACAGTGACGGAAAGATATAACTGCTACTCGGAAGGAGCTTAAAGCCATTTTTCTGAAAGTTCCTGATTAGAATCACTGGGGCACTTGTTAAAATGACAGATTCATAAATACTCCTTCCCAGCAAGACTCAATGAATCACTCCCCGTGGGAGTGGCACCTGAAGAACTGCATTTGTAAGGAGTTTCCAGGGACATTTTATGCATAGTAATTGAGAACCACTGGCTGGCAGTTCAATGGAGAATTTACAGTCACAATGGGGACTAGTAACGCAGAATCAAGAGCCCTTCCTGTGAGGAACCAGACTTTCCCCAACTGCAGGATCCTTCAATTTGAGTAAACAAAGATGAACCAACTAAGCACGTGGCAGAAGAGGCTTGGGGTTTGCTCACATATGTATCTGAGTCTTGGCCCTAATCCTTACTAGCTGTGGGACTTTGGACAAACCACTCAGTTTCTTTGAGCCTCATTTAAAAAAAGAAAACACCTGCTCTGTCTGCCTCACTTAGTAATTCCGAGCATTACACTCCAAAAGGCATTTTACAAACTCTAAAGCACCAAGAAAGAGTTAGTCATTTTATGATCACAAAAACTTTAATAAACAATAAAAATTAAGCCAACTCATAAGGTTTCTCTTAAGCAGTCAGAACTAGCCCATCTCTTAACCATCCCAAACTTTGCTCGTGGGGCTCACTTTCTCTTAAACATTGTAGCTGTGTATTATGTGCTTCCTTCCAAGTTCCAGCAGCTTTTTCCAGAAGCAGAACTCGAAACCAGACCCAGTTCTGGGTAGGATAGTGGGATATACTTCGGTACCATGTTAACGTTTTCAAGGAGTGAATATAAAAGACAGGAGACCAGCCACACCTGGCTTCCCCTGCCGTGTCCTAGCTCTGTAATCTTTCTGACCTCAATTCTATCATCTCTTAGATGGAGAAATATACCCTATTGGGTCATTTTAGGCTACCGCCCTCTAGTGACATTTGACTTTTGTTAAACCTGAATATATTTGTATTACTCTTTATTCTGACCTAAAACATGGCTACTACACCTTTCTCTTTCATAAATTAATCTCACATATTTATTGTGAGGATTAGATATTCTATATATAGACTGCCTAGCAGAGAAACTAGCACATGGTAATTATTTAATAAATCCTAGCTATTGTTTCCTAAGTATAAACATGTTCCTTGTTCATCCCTAAAATACTGTCCCCAGCAAATTCCTCTTCTTTACATACCACACATAAACTTGAGTAGCCTTCTTTTGGCGAGTATTTCTTTTTCTTTTTTAGATCCAAATTTTTTATCCTTGAAATTGTGATGGTGTTTACTATCTAACCTCACAGGGGATACAAATTATTTGCTATCTGTTAGCACACCTCTTTGGGTGAACTTGATAACATACGATGTGTTGAGTGCCTACTATGTGCCATGGTCAAAGAGCATGAAGTAGGCTTTTCCCTGACTGCTCAATAAGCTCAGCCTTGTGGGGAAGACAGGGAGTGGTAAGTGCTGTCCAAGAGCTGGGCTTAAAGAACTCTGAGGGCCTCTGAGGAGGTACAACTCACCAGACATGCTGGAGAAAGAAACAAGGGTTGCATGGAAGTACCACCTGACCTTTGGGGAACTTTGGGGAAGACACATACTGAGGATACTGTAGTGACTAAGAACACAGATTCTAGGGTCCCTGGGCTTTGGTTCAACCTCAGTTCTACCTCCTCCTTGCCTTGTGACCTCCCCAAGCCTCAGTTTCCTTATCTGAACATTTGGGATCATAATACAATGAGGGCCATCCCAGAGTTTACTGGGAGTATCAAATAACATAGTAAGTGCTCAATAAATGTGAATTATAATAATGATGATGATTCTGGTGGTAATGATACTCACCAGGTAGAAGGGAGATGGGGCCACTCCAGGCAGACAGAAAAATATGTCTTAAGGCCAAGTGAGAAAGCACAGGCTCTTTTCAAGAAGTCTATACTTCAATTCAAAGCATTCCAAATACCAAAGTTTTTTTGATGATTCACTGGATGGCAACATGAATAAATATCTTGCTCTTTAGAACCTATTTAACCTACTTGGTCTGAATATTCGCAAGTCTTACTACAGAAATACAAATGTGATTGATTATGGGTGCTACCCCAGATCCCACTGGCATTGTTATGTAATATACTGGCATTGTTATGTAATATACTGTAGACGTACAGTATTAACTTTCTAAAATCTGGATATTCTCTGTTCTCAAACTTTGGCCCCATGGAATTCATATAAGGATATGAGATGTACCTGCTAGAATACAGGATGAAAAGTGAGGGATAGCAGGGGATGAGGCCAGGGGTGGGCAGGGCTCAGATCACGTGAGATCTCCTACGTGGAGCGAGAATTCAGGAGACTCGCTGAGAGATTTTAATCGGGAGAGTGAAGCCATCAGACTTAGTATTCAAGACCATCCTCACTATGAGTCTGTCAAAGTAGGTCCACGCAAATTAGGGTCTTGCACATCACAGAAGAATGAGTACATATATTAATATAACTGGCCATCCTCTCTGTGGGCTCCCTCTTTTTTTTTCGTGGGTCATCTCCCTAATTCCAGAGAACCCTAGCCCTGTCTTTGAAGATCATAGCTAATCTCTCAGCTGAGAGTTACATAGAAACCTGAGGAACTTGCAGTGGAGTTTAACGTGAAGGCGGATGGCAGGTACGTAAGTCAGGGTGGCCTGTGACTTGTCCACGTCAAGCAGCTCCTGGGCGGCTGATCAATCATTCAAAAGCACCCTCCAGTTAAACATCCCCCCAACCAACAGAATCAGGGCTCAGTCTCTGCCTGGCTCCTCACACGGCTAAAACCAATGGCTGGAGGCCCAAACACAAATTTGGCAATTGGATGATACGAATACTTTTCAATCAGTTTTATGATTTTGCTTATGGCCTGCTTCAAGGTATAATTCAGTGAAAAAAATCAATTCTCAAGTGGACGGAATTTTGTGACTGAATGGACCAACGCTGCTGTGTCAAGTGGGAAGGGTCAGTTCATCAAGAAAGAACCTGAAGCCTTCCTGAAGACCAGAGAGTTGACATGCTGGATGTCCCTTCATTCACCACACAGCCTGTCAACCCATCGAAAAACGAAAAAAGAAAAAAGAAAAAAAAAAAAGGACACCAAACTGGTATGGCACGATTTATTCTTCAACAAACCTTGATGGTTGCCCAGTATATTTCTGTCCATCCTTCTGCCCATCTATCAATCCAATATTTACTAGACCCATACCATGTGTCAGGTGCTACCCTAAGTGCAAGCAAGTGGAAATTTACTGCTTTGTGGTATCTTTCTGTTACCTCTGTAAGTAATAAAGATCCCGTGCTGGTATCATTCCACAGTATAACCTAAAATCTGGGCACTGAGAATTTCTCTTTCTCAAACATCACTATACTCAGTTCTCTAGAGGTTTGAAAAATACATGGCAGGGGTGAATTTTATGGTATGCGAATTATCTTTCAGTAAAAAAAAGTTTAAAAAAATGCATCACAGCACTGCAGTAACTTTCACCTCCTTGGGATTTAAGACTTCCATTCTTTTTCAACTGAATATATCTCAAATCTATGACATGCCCAAAATGTCCACTCAGTTTTCACACTGAACCTTTTTATTTCTATCAGCAGTAGGGAGCCACTGACTGTTCATTAGAAAGAGACTTTCAACTTCAATCCTTCATCACTGATTGCTCAAAAAATTTCTCATGGGTTCTTCTGGGATCTTTGGTCTCTTAGATGTTATTCCTCCTGGTGTTCTAACACTGGTTAAGTGGAAGAACAGAATATTATGCCAAACTTCTGATGGCTCTGGGGGACAAAAAAATATGAAAATTTAATTAAGGTGAAAAAAGAGGCCCTTGGTGGAGCGCACAAGGAGAGTGGGAGATGGGGATGAAAAAACAAGGGGGAAGCAACAAGGCGAAAATCCTGAAACCCCTGGACTAAATGGATGCATTGGGCTGGCCAAAAAGTTCGTTCGGTTAGTGACTACGTAGTTTAATAAACTAGATGCGCTGATGTGTGCTGAGGCCCGTGGCACAGTAGCTGACACTTAGCGAGGGCTCTGCCCTGGCTGTCTCAGCCTCCTTTTCATCCTCACTCATTCGCTGGAAGAGCACAAATACTTCCATCACTGCTAGGTCGTCCTCAGCAGCCACAGTACCACAGTCACCCATACAGCAGATGAGTGGTAAATAGAAAAAGGGAAAAAAAAATAATCAATGTGGTTTTCATTTCATGCTCTTCCAAACGAATACAAAACATCTCTGTGATTTGGGAAGTTAGCCACATGTCTTCAAATTGCCTAATTCAGTACTTGACCACAAAGCAGCACAGAAACAGGGAAGATGACAAATAAAAAGTCTCATAAATACTCCCTGCCCAGGGGATGATGGTGACAAGTGATGCTATTTATTTTTATTGTTATCGTTAGACTGGGGGTCCCATGAAAGGCAGAGATTTGAAAGACTGGGAAGGAGGGAAAATGAGAACACTGTGGTCAAGCTGCATCCAGCCCTCACTTTGCAGTTCTCACCAGCCTTTGGAAAAGATCTGCCTTGTAATCACTTCACCCCATTTCTGCAAAACACCCGTGTGCATGACTAACCCATGCTATGGCCCCAGCCTCATGGTTCTGCAAAGAATTGAGAATGTGAGCTCTGGAATCAAACAGCCTGAGTTAGAAACTATCTCTAGGACTTACTAGCTATATGACTTGGGTAAGTATTTTGCCTCTCTGAGACCCAGTTTCAGTCCCTGTAAAATGGGAGGATAATGCTGATAACTGCATAAGGTTATTATGAGGGTTAGATACAGTAATAGATGCACATTTCTTAGCCCATGATAATCATGAAGTAAACATTAGCTGCTATTGTTACTGCTGCTAATTTTGTTTTTTCCCTCTGCTTCTACCATTCTTCCAGGCAAGCTGCCTGCCGTCTTTTGTGGAAAGCTGAGCTCAAGCCAGTTGACAGACTCTCATCAGAGGCTTTTGTTTCTGACCTTATGAAAGGCCTTGTGTTACACCTGGCTTTGCTGCGTTCCTGGTGGGCTTCCAGAAACATGGGACCAGACAGTCCTGCCCAGCTTTTATGGGAGTGGAACGGCTGGATCACACAGTAGGTATGAGAGTTTCTTTGTAAGAAACTGCTCAACTATTTTCCAAAGGGGCTGTGCCATTTCACGTTCCCAGCAGGAGCGTGTGAGGGTTCCAGTTCCCCATCCTTGCCGGACTTCAGCCACTCTGAAAAGCGTGTAGTGGGTCTCACTGGGGTTTGCATTTGCCTTTGCATCTCCCTTGTGAGGAATGATGCACAGCATCCTTTGTTGCTCTAGCTCTGGCCTGGGTGAAACACAGAGCTGCTACAGTCATCACCCAAAGAATGCAGCTCCAACAACGTGGCATGGTCTGAGGGTGGCTTTTCTCTGGTTAGAGCCCAAGACTCTAGGGCTCCTGAACCCTCTTTTCCCAACAGAATAGAGATCAGGCTGCAGATCCACTCTGAGCCAAAGTGCATCCTGAAGAGCTGCTGGGAATGGATCCTGTTCTTCCCCCAAGGGCACAGGGGGCTGATAGATGGGAATGGAGAGTTCCGGAAGACTGCGTGGTGGAGGAAAGAAGAGAGGGCAAGTGTGGCTGGTTTGTATCTCCCAGGCCCCACTGAGGTAAATCTGTTCAGTGAGACTCTCACTTCCCAGAGAGGCCGAGTGAACTCGCAGGTGTCCCCGGTAAGGTGGGGTGGGAAACAAGACTGACAGCACCTCAGACACGGGGGGCTTCTCCCAGTTAGTTGGTCCCCACTCAGCAGAGATGGATGCTGAAAGACAGCCCCACTGGACTGGGAAGGAGTGAAAGGAGACTTAGGAAAATCCAAGCGCTTGCACACTTGTCAGCGAGGGGCGTGGGTGGGGAGCAATCCAGACATACGGTCGCTAAGCATCTATTATGCCCCAGCTCTCAACTGGACAGCATGGGTCAAGGGGGGCAACGGAGACATGGACCCACTAACGTGGACACACTAGGCAAGTCAGCTCCATCTGAGTTACAAACTGCTACCGTTAAAACACAAATAACCATACCTATTGGTCTGTGCTAGGGCTCGAAAGAGCAGAACAGTAAAATATGTCAGAGTAGCTAGAGAATTAACTTGGGTTAGAAGGAAAGAAGTGACAACTAGTATTTTTATTGAGCACCTACTATGTACTATTTTTTAAATGAGGACCAAACAATTTTTAGAGATAGATTTAAATCAGTGCCTGGAATATAGTAAGCACTATATAAGTGATTGCAGACACTACTATTATTGTTGTTATTTTTTCTGGTATTCTTTTTTTTTTTTTTTTTTAAAGCTTTATTGGAACTTCCCTGGTGGCGCAGTGGTTAAGACTCCGTGCTCCCAATGCAGAGGGTCTGGGTTTGACCCCTGGTCAGAGAACTAGATCCCATATGCGTGCTGCAACTCAGAGTTCGCACGCGAGCCCCAGCTAAGGAGCCCATGTGCCGCAACTAAGACCTGGTGCAACCAAATAAATAAATTGATTAATTAATAATAAAAAAGCTTTACTGAGCTATAATTAGCATTCAATAAGCTGCGCATTTTTAAAACATTTGCTTTGATAAGTTTTGACATAGAGGACACCCACCAGTGAAGACATTACTATAATCAAGGTAAGTATATCCATTACCCCCAGAAGTTTCCTTGTGCCCATTTGTAATCCTACCCTGCCCACTGCCCCACTGCAGGCCACCACTCATTGTGCTTTCTGTCATTATATATTTGTTTGCATTTCCTAGAATTTTTAATAAATGGAATTACATAGTTTGTACTCTTTCTCTTTGGCTTCTCCCACTCAGCATAATTATTTTGAGATTAATCCATGTTGTATCTTATATTAATAGCTCATTCCCTTTTACTGCTTAGTAGTATTCCATTCTAACAATGGACCAACACTTTATCTATTCACTGTTGATAGACATTTGGGCTGTTTCCAGTTTGGGGCTATGACAAAACTGCTATGTGTTTCTGTACAGACATATGCCTTTATGAGTGGAACAGCTGGATCACACGGTAGGTGTACATTGACTTTGTAAGAAACTGATCAACTATTTTCCATGGTGGTTGTACCATTTCACATTCCCACCAGCAGCACATAAGTTCCACTTTCCCACATCTTCACCACAATGTCAGCCATTCTAACAAGCATGTAGTGGATCTCACTGTGGTTTGAATTGGCATTTCTCTAGTGACTAATGATGTTGAGTATCTTCTCAGGTGTTTGTCATTCAAACCTTTTCTTTGGTGAGATGTATGCACCAACATCTGCCCATATTCCAATACAGTCTGCTCTCCCTCTCCTCTAGGCGTTTGGGAGAAGCTGTGTACCTGAAAGGGAAGAGCAAGGACTCTAGGGTCAGTCCCCTAGAGGGCTCAGACGAGCGTCCCCCCTTCCTGTGTGTCACACTGTGTGACCCACTTAACTGCTCTTTGCCTCCGTTTCCTCACTTGTGAAATGGGGAGAGTAATGGTGTCCAGTTCACAGGATTGCTGAACTGATGACATGACATAAAGGATTTAGCACAGTGCCTGGCACACTGTAGGTGCTCAATAGATGGTAGCAGCTAACGTCTCCTTATAATGACTGAGGCTGGACCAGGGATGCTGAACATCCTCTGTCCAGCACACTGTAGAACTGTCCTGCGCCAAATGCCAGGAGAAACACTACGCTGAGCTTCCTGAATGCACAAGCTGTCTTACTGCTCATGGAACCACATCAAACCTCTCCTCGCCAATCGATGCCTAGCATACAGCCTGTTTTCCATACATGTAGTTGCAGGGCCCAGGGCGAGCCTCAGTATGGAGAGACTGACTCCTGAGAACACTGATCCCAGAGGCTGACAACAGCGAGTCCTGGCGAATCATGCACAGTAGCTCAGCTCTTTCACTGGGAGGTGTAACGGTGGTCCTCTCTGTGCCTTATGGACTCCCTTCCCTCTCCACCTCTCTCAGTGACCTCTGCCAATGCCACTTGCTAAAGAGTCCAAGACAGAGAAAGCTGCCCACACTCTTCTTAGCTGTGACATTCTCCCTTCCTGCGGTGCTCTCCCAATGGGCCTGCAATACCCACATCCCACCCAGGAGCAAACTGGTATTGCTGTGGGTGATGTGGACACAGAAGAGAAAGAGGAGAAGGGTGAGGCCAGGGTCTAGTGCCTGAAACTGGGCAGGAATAGCATCTCAGTGTGGGGGGGGGAAACTACAGTCCTACAAATAGCACATCCTACAGGAAAGCCTCCCTGTCTACTGGAAGCTTGAGTCGTCCCCTTCTCCACATTCAGCCCTAAACTTACCATCGGAATTACCACTCTGAACTGTAGTCATCTCCTTCTTGTCTGTCTTTCTCGATGAAGGCAGGCATGACACGCTATCTTATTTATCTTAATACCCTTAGTATTTAGCCGTGCACACACAAGAAAATGTTTTGGTAATGCGTGAATGATTTAATGAACAATTTTTTTAAATGAACTTTTAATTTTACAACAGTTTTAGATTACAGGAGAGTTGGGAAGGTAGTACAGAGTTCCATAGACCCTACACCTAGTTCTGTCTATCATTAACATCTTACATTAAGTTCATATGTCACAATTAAAGAAAGATAATGATATCATTAACTAAACACCTTACTTGATTCAGATTTCCTTAGTTTTCACCTAACAGCTTTCTTCTGTTCCAGGATCCCATCCAGGATGCTACATTACATATCTCTTTAGGCGCCTCTTGGCTGTAATAATTTCTCAGACTTCCCTTGTTTTTTGATGACCTTGACAGTTTCAAAGAGTGCTAGTCAGGTATTTTGTAGAATGTCCCTCAAATGGAATTTGTCTGATGTTTTTCTTATGATTAATTAGACCGTGGTTATGGGTTTTTACGAGGAAGATAACAGAGATAAAGCGCCATTCTCTTCACACCATGTCAGCAGTACATACTATCAATATGACTTATCACTGTTGGTGTTGACCTTGATAACCTGGCTGAAGTTAGTGTGGCAGATTTCTCCACTATAAAATTATTCTTTTTCTCCCTTTTTGTACTGTCCTCTTTGAAAGGAAGTCACCATGTGCAGCTCATGCTTAAGGAATAGGAAGTTATTGTTTGTGGATTTTTTTGATGATAGCCATTTTGACTGGTGTGAGGTGATATCTCATTGTAGTTTTGATTTGCATTTCTCTAATAATCAGCGATGTTGAGCATCTTTTCATGTGCCTCTTGGCCAGCTGTATGTCTTCTTTGGAGAAATGTCTATTTAGGTCTTCTGCCGATTTTCTGATTGGTTTGTTTTGATGATATTAAGCTGCATGAGCTGTTTGTAAATTTCGGAGACTAATCCCTTGTCGATCATGTCATTTGCAAATATTTTCTCCCATTCTGTGGGTTGTCTTTTCATTTTGTTTATGGTTTCCTTTGCTGTGAAGGAACAGGAAGTTATGCTCCACTTCCTTAAGGGGGGAATATCTATATAAATTCTCCTGCATGATAGATTAGTCTCTTCTGTTCATTTATTTATATCAGTATGGGCTCATAATATTTATGTTATACTTTGGGTTATACTCCAACACACTTTATTATTCTGCTCAAATTGTTACAGTTTTGGCCACTGGAAGCTCCCTTGGTTGGCTCCTGATAATCCCTACAGTTTGTGGGGTTGGGGGGAGGCGGGGTTTGTTGTTACTTTGTTTTGTTTTGAGCACTATCTTACTTTCTGGTGCTACAAGATACTCTAGGCTCATCTTGTCTATTTCCAGCCCTGGTCCTAGGATCAACCATTTCTCCAAGAAGCCCTGATCCTTTTATTGGAGAATGGTATTAGAAACCAAGATCTGGGCACCAGGAGTGCTTGTAGCAACTATCTGCTAGGGTGTCCTTGTTTCTAGGCCCCCTCCGCTGTCACAGCTAGGAAATACATGTATGTTTACTAACCTGTATACCTGCACGTCTGTAAACATTTCTATATGTATCCATCTGTAATCTACATGAAGCTCAACCTGAGTTCCATCCTGATGTCTTTAATTCAAATCCATTGTCACATGGATCATTCTAGCTTCAATGAATCATTTTTAACAATAATACCATATTTGGTATATGGTGCTAGGTACAGGGCCAAGCTGCTTACAAAGATTACCTCATTTAATCCTCAAAACAACGTTCTGGGTAAATACTACTGCCCACATATAATAGATGAAGACACTGAGGTACTGAAAGATAAAGTGTCTTACCTAAACTCACACAGTAAGTGGTGAAGCCAGCGTAAGAGCCTATTTTAGAAATTCCACACCCACTGCATGATAGAGAACCACCATGCCTACAGTCACCTAAGACTTTGAGAAAACTTCAGTTCTGAGTGATTTAAGATGCAGATGTAATTCCCAGCTCTTACCAACTATCGTTCTGCTCAAACCTTACCTCTTCAGTCTTCCCCACCCCCTCCCCACGGTCCCCTCTCCATCTGTCATGCTGACTAAAGACAAGTTGCCAAGTTACAACCTGACTTGACAGCTTGAGAAAAGGGGTGCTGGAGCGATGGCAGGGATCAGCTCCATCTGACCCTGTGACTTTTCAACCTCTGGCTCACCCCTGCTGCGTATGATCTTGGGTTTTGGTGAGTTGGTAGTAATTAACTCTGAACAAGCAGCTCTGCTTTCATGCAGTTAAAAAAAGAACAGTATTTTTTTTTCCTTGTTAATTAAATCATCTACGAGGAAGATAAATGTGCAGCCCACACTCGTATCTTCTAAAATATCAAAGGCCTGATTAGTAAAGCTTATGTTCAACCTCAGGCTTTTTCTCCAGATTCCTAGAAGTAACAGGGATGTGAAGGAAGGCAACTCCTAAGTACCAATACTTGTTACATTCCTTCATTCATTCATTCTGGGTGAGCTAGAAAGAAGCCACCAGGATCAGACACAAAATATTCCTGGGAATTTTGACCCAATCAACCTACAGAATTAGAAACATCAGCAGTGAGCAGACAGGAAGAAAGAGAATCCTTCAGACCAAGTTGGAAGTCACTTTTTTGAAAAGCCCACAGACCCCTCTGGTCTCTGTGTTCTGTTCGGTGAATTTTTCCCTGACAGTTGGTGGTTTTATTTGCCAGAACCACAACAAAGAGGGTCCTTGAGTTTCCCTGGGAGCGTTTCCTCAGACCTGCACCTCTCCTAGACCTCACAGAGGTGTCACTGCTGTTGGCTTGCTGGGTGTCCAGCACCTGAGCCAGATCAAAGGCATTTTCCGACGCCAGCATGACCACAGTCTCACCCTCACCACATAACATTAAAGCTGATGATTAATCCCCTTGGCCCAGAAGGTCCCTTCCCACTCCCAAGTACAAAGCGGGGTGGGAGTGGGGACTTTATTTCCAGCACAACACGACCATAATAAACTGGCATTTTATGGCCTTCATTCATTGCAACCAACTGCAGCTGCCCATCAAACTCGTTAAAGCCCAACAGTTGCTTCATGGGAGCCTTTTATATCACTAGGAAAGTGTAATAAGAATCCCCACAATTTCTGAGTGTCTACTATGTACTACGGATGTATGTACATAATTCATGTTACCCAGAAGCCCTGTAAGACTGGCATCCTCACCCTCAGTGTGACGGATGAAGAATCTGAGGCTCAGAGAACTTAAGTAGCACACCTTAGGTCACAGGGCCAAAAAGCACATAAGCAGATGTCCAAACCTACACCCGTCTGACTCTGAAGCCCACGCTCTCTCCACCTCTGTATGGACACATCATAATCATGCACAACACAGTAAGGCACTGAGGGGGATGCACTTGGGACTCAGACAGAACTGGACCTGAGTTTTCAGCTCCAGCTGAGTAGCTTGGTGACCTTGGGAAAATTGCTGGCTTTTTCTAGGCCTTAGTTGCTTAATTTGTAAAATGGATGCTGTATAACAAGCGAACATCATTTTCATTAAGAGACCAGGAAACTGAGACATGCGGATGTCATAGACTCACAGTCATATGGATTTGCTTTTGCTCATAAATCCCAACTGAGTGGGGTAAAAATGCCTGAAATTTAGGCTTTACAGGAGAAACCACATCAGATGTGTCCCTGTGAAAATGGGAGATGATTTAAAAAGGTTTAAAACAGTGTTCAGTGAAGACAAGCTAGCAAGTGTAGACTCATGTCGGGGGAGATAAGGTCTGACTGCCCTGGTGGGCACCTCCTGTTCAAGGCGGCCTTAGGCCTCCGTAGAGCTCTCCCTTCAGTTGACAGCCAAGCCTTACAATAGGGCTGCTGAGGGGAAGAAAGAGGCCAGGGCTTTTAAACTTAAAGAAGTTCCATTTAAGAGTTCGTCCACAGATACAAACAGAAGGAAATTTTTTTGGAGGGGGTGCAAGAAGTCCAGCACTACTGTCCCTTTAGGAAGTTGTCCCTAATCCTGGACCCTCCCCAGGCAGCCACTGTGTCCTTTCTGCCCAGCAACACCAGTGCAAGTGATGGAGAGCTAACCCTGGCAATGTCACCTCAATCCATCCTCACAATATTATGAGACATGTACTACAACTCTCCACATCTCACAGATGAGGAATCTGGGGCCCAGAGGGGTTAAGTGCCTTGCTTGAGGGACCATCCTTAGGAAGTGGAGGAACTGGGACTGGAAACCAGTTGGGTGGCCCCATCATCTTTATGAAACGTGTGAGAACCCCTGCCATCATGTCTAGCACATACTAGATGCTCAGTATCTCGAGTTCAGTCTGAATCTATCCTGTGAGGCCTTGTACCGTAATACCTGTCATCATCTATCTCACCAATGGGAGGCCCTATGTCATCCCTACGTCCCCAGGATTTAGCACAGCCCCGGACACAAAAGCAGAGGATCACTGGATAAGTAAAGGTATCAATATTTACTCAACCAAAATATTTCATGGTACAAAAGGCTCATTGGTCCCCACGGTAACTAAACACAGCTTCTCATGGCACATAAGTCCCTCCATCGTCGTAGAGATTCTGCCCTGGGCTGTATCCCAGATCCCACTCTAATCCTTACGCATGTCCCCGCTACTCTCCCGTTTGCCTTCCTCCTCCTCCCCCACCCTCCCCTCTATTTTACTCATCTGGGAAAAATCCAAGGAGTCGTCCATCGTCCATCTTAGTTTAACAGAGTAACGACTTTTAAATAAAAATATGGTAGAAATGGGTACTTATCGAAATGGAATGCTTTCAGACTCATGCATTTAAAGAAGATATAAATTTTAGGGCAGGCACTAAATTTTAACTGCAATCTTGGAGAAAGCCTTTCCACTAATTCATGAAGAAAAATTAACAAAGTGAAAATTGCTTATCAGTGTTCTTTTGAAGTCATGATATGCAGCCTAATTCTATACATCATCAGACTGCTCCCAGGGAGATGGATTTATATTGATTGAGAGAGAGCTCAGCGGCCAAGGAAAATAGACACCCCTGTGCAGAGAAGACTCAGCTACCCATTAGGGACAGATCGTCTGGGAGCGAGGCTTGGCCATCTCTGGATCCGATTTCACCCCTTCCACCTCGGCTCTCTAGCCAGGGTGGTGTCAAAGGCAGACTCAACCCTTTTCACACTTTTTAAGAATTTGGCCCCTGGAAAAAGATCTGGCAAATCTAAGCAAGGCTATTGGAAGGAGGGCTGAGCTTTCGACTAGACACAGCACGGGGGGCGGGGGGGACGGGCAGGAAGGGAAGGAACTGAGGCGGGGAGGGGCCAGCAGCTCAGATCTCCTCCCGGGCTGGGCTGTCCTCCCTGGAGTGTGGTAGCCCCGCCCTCGCTCGCTTGCTGGGCAGACTCACCCCCATGTGACAAGAAGATGTTCCACAGATGATAGCCAGCCGTGACGTCACCGGCTGTCCCTCACAGGCGAGGCCATGCCCCCTCACATCTGCTCCAATCACTCCTGTGAGAAACCAAAACAAAACAAAATCCTCTTAAAAAAAAATAAGAAGGAAAGAAAACTAAAACAAACATAAAATACTCTTTTTTTATACCAAACAACATTGAGAAAGCATTCCATGTGTAGGCCAGTCTCAAACAGAAACCAAAAGAACGTAACTGGCCTGCCAGGGGAACAGGGAAACACGTTCTGTTTTTGCTTTACTCTCGTCAGTGTACAGCCTCGAACACTGGAATAATAATACTAACTGTAATTAGAATAATAAAAGCAACAGCCATCAGTGATTTTTGCTCTCGAACTACCAGGCACCATGCTGAATGTTTATATGTATAGTCTCATTTTATATTAAGCCTGTCAAGTTGATATTATTAACCCCACACATCAGTGGAGGAAGGAAGGCCCACCTATGGATGCAGTGACCCATCCAAGGTCACACTGCTAGTAAGTAGCAGGGCTGAAGGGAATCTGGTTTAACACATCACATTTCAATCTCAACGAAGGCAAAAGAATCGTTTGATGACTGGATCTTCTCGGCATCTCTGGCTCACCATTCTTAGTACTACTCATCCCAGAACTCTCGGTATAAAGGATAGAGTGACTGACAGTGAGTTTCTGTTGAAAGAATGCCAGGTGGCAGAGAGTTTCCCATAAATGGTATAAGCTCAGGCTGCTTCTCCACACAGATTGTGTTCCTTGATATTTGCTGGGCAAGTGAAGTTATAAATGCGAGGGGAGAGTTAGAGAGACCATTTAGAGCCTTGAGTCGCCTGTCATTTACTCAAATATCCAACGAGCACTTTGTACACATAAAACGATATACTGGGTGTGATGTGGGAGCCAAAAACATGCAAACATTCCCAGCTAGGACACAGGCAGGAGGTGGAAAGCATCAGGGCAGAGCACAGAGGCCGGATGCGGGAGAGAACAGCTCCCTCCGGCTCCATGGGCTTCGGGCTGTGCCTCCCCGCTCTCCATCTCTAATCCTCAGTGCTCCTTCCCACCTCCAGACCTTTGCATTCGCTCTGCCCTCTGCCTGAAATGCCATTCCCCAGCCTCTTTGCCAGGTGAACTCCAATTCCTTCCTAACTCAAATGTTACTTCCTCGGGAGGCTTCCCTGTTCCTCCAGGAAAGATGCAGCTCCCAGTCCCCCCTGGGCTTCGCTAGCAGACAAGACACTGGTAACTTACAGAACTACCACAGCCCGTCTGCCTCTCCTTTAATCATAAAAGCTGCAGGAAGCTGGCACTGTCTCGCCCACGTGCTTAGTCCCCCAGCACCGACCACAGTGGCCAGCAGAGAGTAGAAAGTGAAAGTACCAGTGCCTGAGAATGTGAGGATAAGACGACAGTCCCTGTCCTCGGGATGCTCATGGTCCTGTGGGAGGGAGGCAGAAGCCTAGATGGAGCATTTCAATGCAGGGATCAGGATGGGACAAGAAAAACTGCAGGGCCTACAACCACTATGGAGAACAGTATGGAGGCTCTTTAAAAAACTAAACATAGAACTACCATATGACCCAGCAATCCCACTCCTGGGCATGTATCTGGAGAAAACCATAATCTGAAAGGATACATGGACCCCAGTGTTCACTGTAGCACTACTTACAAGAGCCAAGACATGGAAGCAACCTGAAGTTTTCACCAAGTCCCCTGCTCTGCTCGGCATCGTGGGGCTGCCCCTGCAGCCCGTGGTTCCCAGACACCAGGCCAGCCCTGCCAGGAGGTGTGAGGGCTGAAGGCACTGGAGAGCCAGAGTGCGTCTCCCCCGCTTCCCCCGTGTCAGGTGGCTGCGTCTCCTCCATGATTTCGGCTCTGCTGACAGGGCCACCGATGCTCCCACTTGGCCTGTGTTCACCGCCCCTCGCCTCTGGTTACACAACCTCCCCCTATGTTCCTCCAGCTAGGGGGTGGCAACAGCGTCCATTCTGTTGACCCCTGGCTTGCTTCACAGGGAATATAGCCCTTCACGGCTCCTCCATAACTGGGTCACCATTTTTGTGTATTAAATTCCCTCTTTTCTATGTACTTAAGAGTGCTTGACATTTTTCTGGGAAATCCTGGGTGATAAATTTCCCCATCCAGGGCACAAAGGCTTTCGAACAGGAAGAAACCCTAGATATAATTTTAATTGAGCTCTATTTGCATGCTCTCTCTCTGCATCTGTCTCATTTAATTCTTACAACCACTGAATGTGATTGGTGTTATTATTATCCTCATTTTACAGAGGAGGAAACTGAAGCTTAGAAATGAGAAGTGACTGAACCAAGGTCACACAGCTCACCAGAAGCAGGGCTGGGAATCACATCCACGTAGTCTGATTCCGAACTGCTAGGTCTTAGGTTTTTCTCTAAGATAAAAACCCAATAACCAGGTGGATGATGTTTACTCATCTGCATATCTCAAAATATTGTGGCCTTAAATATATTGATCCTAAGATCCCTGACAGAAAAGGGGTTGGCCATTGCGGGTCCACGGTGTTATAAGTAAGTTCAAGGAATTCCTGATGGTGACCGCCTTTACTGGTCCCACATATGTAAACCATGGACAAAGTTTATCTTACAGGGTACTTCAATCCTGAAAGGGGGTTAAACATGGGAAAAAAGAAATTTGTGGAAAATATTTCTCTGTTTCTTCTCTCGTTAGCAGATTCATTGTTGATATTACTAGGCTTAAAATCTGGGAACAATTGTGCTACAATGAAAAAAGCATGGAATTTGAAGACAGAAAGACCTGCTATAAAATGAAGAAGATAACAATATCACATGGTAACTCTGATACAGAGGGAATGTTTAAAATTAAATGATTAATTAATGGTTGCTATGTCACTACTACCGCCATCACTACCGCCATCAATATTATCAATATCATCTGAACTGTTTCTCAAGAGACAGTTGTATTCTTCCCACATTTTTAGAAAAAATGTTAGATAGCTAGGATAGGCTGGATACTGCATTAAAATCTTTAAATATCGTCTCATTTAATCTTTGCAACATCTACAAAATATAAATATTCTTTCTTCCCTTTGACATACACAGAAGAAGCAAAGTAACTTGCCCAAGGTCACAGAGATGTAAGACCAGTGCCAGGATATGGCACCTTGACCTTGTTCTGTCTGACCCTAAAACCCATGTTCTTTCTAGAATCCCTCACTTTATGAAGTGATACTTGTCTTATATAAAGGAAATATAGTTGGAAGTGTCAGTTCAGCAGGGAAATTTAGCAAGAGCCATGGGTTTAGAGTTTGAAGATCTGGGTTTGAGCCCTGATTCTGCCACAAACCACCTGAAAGTCTAAACTGCTCCCTCACACCCACAAGGAGAGAAATGGATCACAGATAGAGGTTCTTTTCCAGCCATTTTCAGTACATAATATACACAGTGATTCTTTTTAAATACCAAGTCCACTGTCTCCTTGCCTGGAAACAGGAGGGCAGGAAAAAAAAAATCCCTCCCAAGATCCTATATTCTCAAGTCCTGAGGAGACTTAGAAAACCTCAGGCCAGGCTGGTACAACACTGGTGAGAGGCAGGTCTTGCCCAATTTCCCCTCCAGAGAGGTTCTCTACACTCTGCCTAACTGATCTGATCCAAGAGCTGTGCAGGGCTCTGTGAGACCACATGAATCCCAGCCCTGACATATCTCGTTTTTCCTTGGGCCACATAGAGTGCGGAGGGGCCGACCCGGGGAAAAGAGGCCCAAAGTGGGGAAAGCAACAAAGGGGAGGAGGAGCTTTCTCCTTTCTGCATAAACACATTTCACAATCCATAGAGGGATCATGGGCCTCACGTGTACATCAGGAAACAATTCCTATGACGGGGTTTTGATAAGCACAGCCCTCAGCACTGCTGGGGCCCTTCACATGACTGTTCATGTGTCAGTGAATTCAGCATTCCTCAGAAAGTTTAAAGGGCAAAATTAGCAGCTGAAGAAATAGGCACCAAAAAAAATAAAATTGTGAGATGTTCAACTGGGTCTTCCCTGAAACTTGCACAATGATCAGCTAATGGTAGTTGCTTAGTAAATTTTCTGTTGAATGGAAAACAAATAGCAGAAAAACAAGCATACTGAGTCAATGAATCAATTCAGGGCCTTTTATTTAATGACTCCTCCCCTTCCACATATACAAGAACACAGTTCATATCAAGGAATATGTTTTAAAAGCACAAAATTAAAAAGGAAAAATTAGAAGAAAAAATTAAAACTTCTTTTCCTTTATGTGCTATCTCCCTCCCTCTGCCCCATCTACCAACCATCCATCCTTCCATCCAAACATTTATTGAATATCTATTTATGTCAAAGAAAAAAGAGATTTTGCAAATGTTATGATTAAGAGTGGGTTATCCTGTAATTTATCAAGCCACAACTGCTTTGAAAACTTTAAAAGGTTATATAGAAGAAAAACATCCCAAGCTCTAGCATTTGTGCTATAATTATCTCATACTTTATAGCTATATAAAGTACTTTATGCTTGCAAAGCATCCTTAAACACTGTACCCTTCATGTAGCTTTTAAAAAATCCTATGTGTTATTTTATTTTGAGATCACAGTTGAAGAAACTGAATTTCAGAGAGGTAAAGTAACTTACTCAAGTTTATTTAGCTACTTGGAGGCAGAAGCAGGGCTCAAACTAGGATTTTTAGTCTCCTAGTCTGAAGTTTTTTCCCTATGTTTGAAAAATAAAAAAGGTCTGCTTTGGATGGATTGGTATCTTGAAAAAGGTGCTCTTAAAATAACAGCCCCAGATACCCTCTCTGAAGGAAAAAAGGACACGAAGGATTTCGAACATTACCTAAGACTGTTATCAACTTGAGACTCTTGAATCGGCCATTTGGAGGAATGAACTGACTGATAAATTCCATCAAATGAGTTGTTTGACTAAGCTGGCCAAGAGCTTTATAGGGTCCCTGGGGAGAAGGCTCTCTGGAGCCTCATGTATGCAAAGCCTGCTTCAATAACTGTAAGCTCCCGGAATGGTAAGAATCATATCAAAGGCATTTTCTCTGAAGAGGACCAAACACCAGCCTCTACACAAGAAGATACTGAATTTATTCTTTTGACTAATATTCATTCATTTTATATAGAAAATAATATATGGGTTTGGCATTAGACTGCTGTGCTTAAAAACCTGGACTCATTCATCATGGGCCCTTGGTTAAGTTTCTTATCTCCTTTATGCCTCAGTTTTCACATCTGTACAATTTGAATAGTACCCTCCTCATAGGACTGTTATAAGGATTAAATGTGTTAACATATGTAAAGTGCTTAGACCAATGCTGTCCAGAGAACATTCTGAGATGATGGAAATGTTCTCTATCTGCGTGCTCCAATAGAGCAGTCACCAGACACAGGTGGCAACTGAGCCCTTGAAATGTGGCTAGTGCAATAGAGGAACTGAATTTTCCACTTTAATTTCAGTAGCCACATGTGGCTAGTGGGTGCTGCATAGGACAGTGCTGGTTAGAGTGTGCCTAGCACTACAGGAATCCTTGCTGTTTTTATTACTGTTGCTATTATTATTGTCTTCAGACTTAGGCTTGAATCCCACTGACATGTTCTTGGGCAAATGCCTTGATCTCTAGAACCTCAACTTCCATATCTGAAGATTCTGGATAACAACTCTTACTTTATAAAATTGCTGTAGGGATTAAGTGAGATGTATGTGGGACCTACCAGTACTCAATAAATGGGACTATGAAATCCGGGACCTACAGGAGTGCTTGGCATAAGTGTAGAGACTTCCTACTTATTCCTGAATGGGCCTTGCTCGGCCAGGCCACTGAACATTTCCTCATGTTCTTCCTTCTTCTTAGAATGTTCTTTCCACAGTACACTCCATCCCCAAACAATCTCCCTGGGGAACAGAGACTCCATGGTGAAGACCCAGCTCTTTCATCAGAAGCCTTTCCTGACCGTGTCTTCCCCCAACCCCCTGGGCACCCCAGCCAGAGAAAACTGGCCAGGCCTCTTTCCTTATGCCCCACCCTCTGACACGGTACAGACTCTATCATTGAATCTGTAACGTATTTGTTTGCACAGCTGTCTCCTTCTACTATACTGTGAGCCGATGGAGGCCAGGGCAGACTCACCAATTTTTGTTGTTGTTGTTTAACAAAGGAATGAATGTGTGTGGCACAAGGCATGTACTGGTAAAACACAAGACATTTTCTAGATAAGGTAGGAGATTTAATCATGGGCAAATACTCCATGCCTTAAATATACCTAACAGTGAAAGATACTGAAGAGTTTTGAGGGACAACTTATGGGTGACGGTAAAACTTTTACTGGAGCCTCACAACACACCTTGTTTAGAATTGTCAGAATCACTGGTAAAGAGTAAAGGTCCTGGGCTTCCCTGGTGGCGCAGTGGTTGAGAGTCTGCCTGCCAATGCAGGGGACACGGGTTCGGGCCCTGGTCTGGGGGGATCCCACATGCCACGGAGCAGCTAGGCCCGTGGGCCACGATTGCTGAGCCTGCGCGTCTGGAGCCTGTGCTCCGCAACAAGAGAGGCCGCGATGGTGAGAGGCCTGCGCACCACGATGAGGAGTGGCCCCCACTTGCCACAACTAGAGGAAGCCCTCACACAGAAACGAAGACGCAACACAGCCATAAATAAATAAAAATTAAGCTTTAAAAAGAATATCACCAAAACATTCTGGGAAGCAACTGACCCTGAATCTGATCAGGGACCACTTCTAAAAAAAAAAAAAAAAAAAAAGAGTAACGGTCCTATGGTCCCTATGGTCCTTCTGATTATTGAAAGATTGCTTTGTGCCTCACACTTTACAAATATTGTTGTATTAAATTCTTATAACAAGCTTGAGAGGTAGTTATTATCACACTGTTTTACTAATTCAGAAAATGAGACCAAAAGTTGTTCAAGGAACTTGTCCAAGCTCTCCCAGAGTTACAGTGGGGAGGACGGTGTCACACGCAGATCCACCCAACTTTAAATCTCATGGAGCTACAGAAACTAGTTCCTTTCTTTGCAACCACTTATAAGAATTCTAAGTACTCACAAACAGCAGAGCTGAACTCAGATCTCTTTCAGGATTTATTGTTATAATCCACTAAAGCAAGCCCAAAGGGTTCATCGCAATCCTAACACATGAAAGGGAGTGAAAGAGCTGAAAAGATTTCTGTGATCCCAGCATTTAATGAAGCATCACCTTGGCTTTGAAAGAAATGCCATTTAGAATGCATCCAATCTAAATCCTAAAGTAGGTTCACCTTTTTAAAAAATCCCATGTAAAAAGTCTACAAAGAAATTTTACACACCTTGACACTGCCACCATCCCTGTCCCCTACACTCCACCCCACCACAGAGCTGGAAACATAATAGGGAAGGTCTTTGTTTAAATGAGATGCGAACAGACTTTACTAGATATTTGCACTATTTAGGGCATAATGGTGAACAATGAGGGCTCTAGAATTAGACTGCCTGACTTCAAGTCTACAAGCTGCAAGTCTTAAGCCACTTAATCTTCTTGGGCCTCAGTTCCTTCGTCTATAAAATCGGAATGATGACAGAATGTAGCTCATAGGGCTACTGTGAAGATGAGGTGAGGAGAACGGTACCTGGATCATAGTTTACTCCACATAGTTGTGCCATTGTTGTCATCACTTGACCACTCTGTCTTTGGTGTTAAGAGCAGGGCTTGGCCTGACAGTTCAGGCATTTCCCTCTTAGCATGGTGCGTGCTTTGCCAGAGGGATCTGGGCTTACTTAGATTGACTGGAACATTTGTTTTCTGTCCTTGAGTATACAACTGATGACAGTATAATGGGGGGCTCAGGGGAATAAAGAAAATGGGGTACCAGGTAGTAGGAATGATCCAGGCTAACATTTTCAACATTGTTGATAATAAACCAAAAGCTGTTTATATCCCTAAAGCCACGATAACATGTAGCACCATTCGTCCTGCAATTCAACTTGGTGATGGCAAATGTCATTTCTGTCTAAGTGCTACACTCATCCATGACCTGCACCCATCAGACGTCAATACAAGAGCTTTGGGAGGGTCAGAGAACAAAGCATAAAACCTCAGATAACTGGGTCTCACTACTCTGTTCCTCCCTTCTACCCAGGAAGATTGAATCTCAAAGGTAGGCTAATAGGTAATAACTTGGAAATCTGAGACTCAGAGAACACTAGCAAAATCCATAGTAAAGACAAAGCAAAAACTTGATTTCAGAAATTCCTTTCTTCCTAACCTCAACACAGCCTCTAGATTACTTGGACATTCTCACCTGTGACCTCATAAAAGACAATTTTTCACTCGCAGGCATTAGACATGGTAAAGGGTCAAGTTGAAATCCAATCTAAACTGCCAAGTTAACTCACAAAAAATTACTTACTTTCTAAAATTAAAAATCAAAAAAAGACACGTGCACCCCAATGTTCATTGCAGCACTATAAAAAAAAAAAAAATTAAAATAAGAGAACTGGTCCAAGTACCACAAATGTATCTTAAGGAATAAATCCTTAAATAGATCTCAAACTGTGACTCTAAATCACACAGTTGTCTTCTGATGTTTTATAAATTAATTAATTCACCAGCTATTTATTGACCCCCAATTATAAGCCAGGCACTGTGTGAGGAGCTAGAACTCTAAAGATGAAAGTTGTTTCCTTTTATTCTACAAGACCCCAATCTAGGAGGGCTGGAAAGGCATACAGGCAGACACTTATAAGACAGTATGGGACAACCAGTGACTCAGACCTGAACACGACTAATGAAAGCGTGGAGCCAGGACCCCGACCTAGTTTGGACGGTCAGGAAGGGCTTCCTGGAGGAGGTGAGCCAGGAGCTTCCTCAGTCAGCAGGGGAAGGGGACAGCAAAGGAAAGGCATTTCAGGTAGCCCTGGAGACAAAAGAGACAGTTAAACAAAGACACAGGAGAGAGAAACAGATGATGCAAGCTGCTGGGCTGCACAGTCTGATGGAGATGCAACCTTGTATTCTGAAGAACGTGGTTGGACAAAGCTCAGGGTCTGAAGTCAGACAATTTATAGTCCTGGATTCCCAGGTCCACCCCAAGTGTGCTGTGCAGCCTGCCATAAGCTAACTCACCTCTTTGCGCCTCAGTTTTCTCAGGTGTGAGGTGAGAGTAATGGTATCTACTTTACAGGGTCATTACTCCTGCTTTTAGTACTGTACTCCCAGTGTCCCAGGAAGTACCAAACCAAGTCCTGAGCAAGTTGTAATACGTGGGCACCCTACACATAAGGCAAGACAGAAGAACTGCCAAATAAATATCAGTATCCAACTTCTCCCAGCAGACAGCAGGACTAGGTTTCCTTCAGCAATCTTTTCTTGCCCCTAGACAAATGGTCTCATTCATAAAATTATCTGAAGGCTCCTTGCAGGTGAGAAAGGCACTAGGCACCCTGACAATCCCCTTAAAGACACAGAGCAGGCCAGTGAGAGGCTTCAGGAAAATGCTAAGGGGAGATGGGACTTGCTCAGACAGACTCTTTAGGACACCTGAACCTGGGGAAGAGGCCTGAATTTCAGAGGAAAAGATCTTAGTTGGCTCCCTGGCTCTCTCTCTCTCCCCAGCCTCTGATGCCACGCTCAGGGCCTCCTCCCTTGGTGGGAGTTTCGGTTCCATCAAAAACTTCCAGAGGTTTTGTGGGGTTAGTTGAACATTGACAGATTCTTCAAAGCCTGGAATTCACTCCCAGAGCCAAAACCAGCCAAGTTTCTATGGGGCTAGGATTTCCCCTGGGGAGGGTCACGGGGCTTCACCACACCTAGACTGATTGATCTAACCTTGCCTCATGCTTTAGACAACAAGGAGACAGAAAAGAAAAATAGAGTCTGAAGCTGGATCCTCCTTTCCTGGCCCCCATTCCCGGGAGAATGGGGGTGGGAGTGTAAGGCGACCTACTGCCGGATAAGAGTCAGGCCAGAGAGTCAGAGAATTAAGTGCTATGCAGAGCAGCTGGAGAGAGGAAAAAAAAAAACCTGAGCAGGATAAAGGGCCCAGGGTTTTAACACAATGAATGACATGTGGCTCAAATAGTTTCAAAGAGAACAAAGGCTTAGGTAAATAAATAGTGTGGAAGACGAGAGCAAAAATGAATTACAGCAAATCCCACAGGAATACGCTGGCATTTTTCAAAAACTGTAGTTGAAACGACATCGCTGCTTCAACAGAGATCAAGATTCAGCCCTCCCTTTCCACCTACGCACCTGCTTCTGACACCCACGTTCTCAGGACAGCAGCCCTGGGCTCTGCTCTCCAGCCAGGCTCTGCTCTCTTTTCTCTGTGCCTGTCTCCCAGGCCCTGGGGCACAGGGCAATGGCCTGAAAAGGGCACTGGATTTCAGAGAGTCATTTCCAGCCACATGACCTCAGGCAAATGAGTGGAGTTCCTTGAGCCTCTAGTACCTCCTCTGTAAAAGGGAAGTGATGATTTCAAAGTAAAATGTAAAAATACAATCTTGTTTTGAAAGAAAAGTGCTGGCACATGTTAGGCCCCGAATAATATTCTCTCCCTCCTCCGTTCAGTAGGATCCAATTCGATAAACCTTTACTGAGCACAACTCTCCATGAGACACCGCGCTCAGCACTGCAGGGGAAATAATACTTGAAAAAGCATAATCACTGTCCTCAAAGGGCTTACAGTCTCCTGGGAGCCAAGGACACTGGTACCCAGCAGCCTAACTGCGGCTGCCACAGGGGCACAGCAAGTCTCTAGCAGAAGGAATGGACTCACCCCGTGTGGGTCCAAACAGGCTTCTCCACTGAGGACCTTTTTCACCTTTGAGGTGATGGTCAGAGATCTCTTCCACCTTGGCTGTGGCCACTCACCCTGGGTCCCGCTGCAGCCTACCTCAAAAGCCTTAGGTCTTCTCTACATCACTATCATCGTAACAGTTCATACCTATGTAGGGAGCTCTTCTAAGTGCTTTATGGAAATTACCGTGGTATTGGATCCTCACAATTACTGTTATGAGGCCCATCTTGGAGATGAGAACCTGAGAGCCAGCAGGTAAGTCAATGACCCTTGATCACAGAGAGCAGGTGATGGTGTGGAACAGGAATTCGGGCAGTCTGGCTCTGGAGATCATGTTTTCCAACCATGAGACTGTAGAAATGGAGTTGTGGGTATTCTTGGGCGGTTTTTTGGTATCCAACATTTCTGTTGGATATATGCTGTATATTCATATTATTTCTCACTCTTCCTTTGCTCTCTTTCTAAGTTCTGTATTCTAAAGGGAAGAATTCTTGAGTGATTTAAAAAATAACACTCAGTCCATCTTCTCGAAGCACCTCTGGGCAGACCTCTGGAGTGTGTCCATGTCAGCGCATCTCCTTGTGGGCTCTTTGGAGAGACGACTCCCAAGGCCACCTGCAGCGCAGACCAGAGGCAGCAACCGAACAGACAACATGAAGCAGCTTCCGCCTGCCGGGCCTTCCAACCTTGCGTCGCCCCGGCACACCTGTTATGCTGTCACTGGGCGCAGTGCCCCAAAGCTTGCTGGTCCTCATCATCATCCACATCCTCCCCACATCCTGCCATCTACGTGCCAACCTACAGACTAAATTCTGGCAGGTCCACAGGTGTTCTTTCCGTCTTCATACCATCCTCTTTCTATGGCGCTGTGTGGCCTGAGTCCATTTGGGCTATTATCAATCAAGTAATGCAACCAAATTTCATTAAAAAAGAAAAAGAATTTGACTAGTGTCCTGGAATTTGTCAGGATAAAACTTAAACTATAATAGTGGGAAGAAAAGAAAACCTCTAGTGGGAAAAAAAACACAACAGGAAACGAGTAAATTTTTGCTTTTACTCTTACCCTGGCAGAGGGAGGAACATGTAAAAAATACAAACGATTAAAGGGTTCAAAGTCATTTTCACAGTTCACTGAAGTACTGAACCACTGTCAATTATCAGAACTTAGCTGGGAAGGTTTGGTATCCACCCCTAATTTCTTAGTTTTCATTTGTACCTTCTGACCCCCTCCCCCATTTCTCCAGCAACCACCAACCTGTCCCCTGTATTTATGAGCTTGGGATTTGTTTGTTTGCTTGTTTGCTTGTTTTTAGATTCCACATGTAAGAGAGCTCATACAGTCATCCAGTATTTGCCTTTTGCTGTCTCACTTATTTCACTTAACACAATGTTCTTGAGGTCCATCCATGTGTCACAAATGGCAAGATGTCCTTCTTTTTAATGCCTGAATAATATTCCATTATCTATAAATTGTATATAAACTCTACTGTATGGTATAAGGCAAGGGGCAACATTCAGTCTTTCCCATATTGATATCCACTTAACATACCTCACAGCTCTGCAGTACTACCTTTGTCATAAATTAACTGTGAATCTGTTTCTAGACTCCTTAATCTCTTTTCCTCTAGTTTGTCTACCCTTGCCCTAATACCAGCCTTAATTACTTTATAACAAGTTTTTTTTATACCCTTGCCCTAATACCAGCCTTAATTACTTTATAACAAGTTTTTTTATATCTGTTAGTATTAAGTCCTCCCAACTTTGCTGTTCTCCAAGGTTGTCTTATGATTGGCTCTTTCCATAAAAGTTTCAGAATCTGATCATCAATTTCTAGCCCCTCACACAGAAATCTGCTAGAATTTTGAACTGGACTCATTGAGTCTACACTACAAACTAGGGAGAACTGTCACATTTATGTAATATTGCATCTTCCAATCAATGAACATCATATATCCCTCCATTTATTTGTGTCTTCTTCATTTTCTCTCAATAATGTTTTACAGCTTTCTGCATAGATGTCTCTCACACGTGCAGTTAGATTTCTTATATTATTGTTAATTACGCTACTTAAAATTTTATTGTTTTAAATGTTTCTTCTTTACAAAAATGAAACTTATTTTTGTCTTGACTTTTTGAATAGCACCCCTGCTGAATTATCTATAAATTTTAATATTTTATCTATAAAATGTTTAAATTTCTATATGTGTGTTATTGTGTCATCTATGATGTTAGTTTTATTTGTTTCTTCTAATCTTTATATTTTTCTTGACTTACTGCACTGGCTAGGACCTACAATAAAATGTGGAATAGAAGTGGTGAGAATGGGAAAGTGTTATTTCACCATTAAGTCTAATGTTTGAATCAGGTTTTTTGTTTTGTTTTCTATATATCCTTAATCAGAATAAGAAAGTTCCTTTCTATTCTTCGTTTGCCAAGATTCTTTTTTCTTTTTAATAAATTTATTTATTTATTTATTTATTTTTGGCTGTGCTGGGTCTCCGCTGCTGAGCGCGGGCTTTCTCTAGTTGCGGCAAGCGGGGGCTACTCTTTGTTGCGGTGAGCGGGCTTCTCATTGCAGTGGCTTCTCTTGTTGCAGAGCACAGGCTCTAGGTGCACGGGCTTCAGTAGTTGTGGTACGCATGCTCAGTAGTTCTGGCTCGCGGGCTCTAGAGCGCAGGCTCAGTAATTGTGGTGCATGTGCTTAGTTGCTCCACGGCATGTGGGATCTTCCCAGACCAGGGCTTGAACCTGTGTCCTGTGCACTGGCAGGTGGATTCTTAACCACTGCGCCCACCAGGGAAGCCCACCGAGATTTTTTTAAAGTCATGACTCTGTCTTAAATTTTTTTATGAAAGACCTTTTTTTTAAACAACTATTAAAATTATCATATCATTTTCCTCTTTTTTTAAAATATGAAATTGTATTAATAGTTTTTTTCCAATGTTAAAATAATTCACTTGAGTTTTTTTACCAGTTTTGGAAAACTTTTGGAAATTATCTTTTCAAATATAGCTTCTGCTTTATTATATATCTCCTCTCATTCTAAGATTCCAATTATATCTCTGCTAGACCCCTTTACCATGCACATCTCTCATACTCTTTTGTGTATTTTGTGTATTTTCTATCCTTTGTATACTGTGCTGCAGCATGGATATACATGGATATTTTTCCACAGATATTTTTTAGTGTGCATGGATATTTTTCCCACCTATTGTCCAGTTCACTAATTCTCCCTTTGGCTATATTGAGTCTGCTGTTAACTGTATACCATCTTTTCAGTTCTTAATTTCAATTACTGCATTTTCAGTTCTACAATTTCTATTTGGTTCTTTTTATAACTCCCAGTTCTCTGAATTCTCCATCTTCTCCTATAATTTCTTGAACAAATTACTCAAAGATACTTTAATGTCCATGTATAATACTTCCAACATCTGGATCTTCTGTGGGTTTGGTTTTTCTCTTGTTTTATGAAAATTCTTATATTTTGTATAACTAGATTGTTCTATAGAGAAATTGTATATGAAAAATTTTATTTATAAGTTGAACCTCTGATTATGTTATCTTCCTCCAGAAAAAATATAATTTTCCTTCTTGCAGCTAGCTGAAGTAGGGACAGATTAACAGAATTTAATCAAGCGCTGAGTTTATTCAAAGCCAGGCTTCAGCCTTTGTAAAGTTTGTCTTTTTCAGTTTACTCTTATGGTCCCAACTAAAAGCCTAGGGTGTTTATCAGTACTCTTCATCCTTAATGATCCCTGAACTCAAGTTGTTGTCTTTCCAGCCTGGAGAGATTACCAAATTGGTGTTTCACTTACCCTTACCAGAGTCTCAGCTGCAGATTTCAAATCAGCAAATGTCCAGCATGTAAAGCAGTAGAAGTATCAAGCCCAATTCTTTGGGTTTCTCTTTTGATTATGGCCCCTCAAGTCAAGTGGATATCTCCATGAAAGACAATAGGTTTTAATGAAAGCCCCGCTTAGAAACTGGATGAATTCCTCTGCTACTTTAAGGTTAAAAAGTTATTTACTATTTACTGCCAAATATGAGAGAAATTTTATTTCAAATTTAAAAAGATACTTTCATACATTTAATTTAGTAATAGATAGGAGAAATATAAAGAGCATCCAAAATTGTAAACAACTCTTGCCTAATCAATGGATTTAGAAAGAAGAAGAAGGAGGGGGAAGGGGAGGGGGAGAAGGAAGAAGAAGATGTCAAATTCCCTGTCTTCCTTTCAAGGCCCTCTGCCACAACCCTATTTCAGGCTACCCCTTCTCCTTCACATCTTCCTCTTCCCAAACTATTGTGAATAGAAATACATAAGTCCTGCGTGGAATAAGTCTCTTGCTTAAAACCACCTTCAGTGGCTTGACAATGCCTGGGTAGAAGAGCGGGGGAGCACAGACTTTTCAACATGGTGCTCAAGTACTGCCATTCTCTCCCCACCTATTTGACCCTGACAGCTTCGTCTTCCAGGAATCTCTCATAGATATCACAGGCTTTGGCCAAATTGAAACGCTTGCCATTTCTCAACACGTTTCAGTGCCTTCACATATGCTATTGCTATTCTCTCCATCCAGACTCTTCTACATTTCATTGCTTCCAGTGGAGAAGATACCCATTACTTTGGGTACGGTTCACAGGTTACCCCTCCCACTTCCCCAAAGGACCATGGCGGCTGACGTTCTGGGGTTCTCATTACTAGTTGCGTGACCTTGAACAAGCGGCTGGGGATGATGTGATGATCATACAAGGAGCCTACCCAGCACATTCCTGCCATGCTGAAGTCACTCAAGGAATATTAGTATCTTTGTTCTTCCCTTGCCTTAAGGTCTCTACTGAAAGAGACTTCTCCCTTTCTCAAATTCCTATAGAACTTAGTCCTCATGTTATATCTCTATTTCTTTACGTCATTGACTTTGCCACAGCATGTTGTTTATAGACAAAAACATTAACTGATGCATATGCTTCCTGGGTTAAGTGCTGGGGTCTGAAGTTACAGAGATGAATATGACCAGATACAATGCCCACAAGAAGCTCACAGTCTAAGTGGGGGAGACAGTAATATAATCATCTACTTAAGTGTCTAAATGTTATTGTCTATGTGTTACATTTAGAGATAGGCACCTGGGGAAAGAATTATTAGCCCACATGCATTAGGCTGGGCAATAAGGTTACACCACAGTAAAGCAGACAATGTGTGAATAAGAGCCAAATTATTCCAGAATATTTAATGCATTTCGCAGAATTGAGCTATGTGGGCTTTTCTTTACAACTTTCAGTGGTGAGAGGCCTGAATATAAAAGGTGTATAGAGTCTTCACTCATGTTACTGATACTGGTGGCGGAGTCCACACCCCCCTCCGTTTTCACAGTGGTGAGTCACAAGGCTGGCATACTTTTAACTCTCTAGGCTAAATTCAGCCCAGGAAACTGTAACAATACAGCTTAACAGCCTAACACAATCTCTTTAAAACAAACAGCTTTCCCTAGACCTAAGCATTTGATCCAAAGATGCTCCATGTTTTCTGTTTATTGAACATTAAAAAAAAATTGTCCATGGCTAACTCAGTTAACAGAGGCTTGGCTGAAGCTATCTGATGGTAAGAACAGGAGACCTAGAGTCAGACAGACCTTCGAGGTTCTCCTCCCATCCCACCCACATGCCTGAGCCAAGGTAAGTCTCACTGTGGCCCTTACATGGGGGTGGGAAGAATGTACGCAGCCATAGTTGTTGTGCATATCAAGTGTTGTCTAGGTAAACGCTTAGGTGATGCCCAGATCATGGTAAGTGTACCAGATTGGAAGAGCTGTTTATTGCTCTGCTTTTGAAATAAAAATTTTAAAATGCAGTCTTTCAATTAGCCTGGACTCAGTTTTGTTCTTTCTGGATTACATACAGATGACTTTTGACTGTAACCAACTTGAGTTTAGACCAGCCCTCCCACAAAAGCCCTCTTTTAAGGTGTTAGTGGTGAAGTCCATTAGGATCATGTGGGGACCAGATACAAGGCAGATGTTCAGGCCCCCGTCAAACCTACTGGTGTGAATCTGTCATAGTGGTGGTTGCAGGGACCCAATAATCTGCATTTTAACTAATTCCCTAGTTGACTACGCATACTCAAATTTGAAAACCACTACAATACGTAAATAAGGACAGAAATCAGATGTACCAACAAGCGAAACAAAAACCTAACTATGTTCAAATTAAAATACTCATTTTTTTGGATTATCTGTGTTATGATTTCGATTTACTATGGGTAATTGGAAATAGTGTAAATAACCTATTTTCTCACGTTGCCCCTCTATGAATTTTCCATTCTCAGTGTTCAGTAAACAGTCATTTCTAACCAAAATGGGAACAGAGGGAAGTTATGTGGGAAAATTTGTCATTGCCACCAACAAAATGAAGATGGAACATTCAGAAGTATGGGCACAGAAATCCTAAAGGGCTCTGGAAGAACACTCAGCAGCTCAGACTACAGTGAGCATGGGCAGACTTTGTACATTCTCCGTTTGGATTTGAAGAGAGATGACAGGACCAGAGATAAATCTCCTCTCACAGAGACAGTGGCCAAGATCAGAGTGGGTAGGAGACAGTGAAAAGTAGCACTGCCCACCCTCAGGCCTGATGGATGAGTAACAACGACGCTGAGATACAGAAGTCAGAGGTGGGGAAATGCACTTTCCCTTCCAGCTATGCTTCTGCAGGTTGGGTAAGTGACGTTGCAAAGGTAGACGGCAAAGCCCTGGCAGCAAGGGGGTTATTTCCGAATTCCCAGGAACTGGGAAAATAAACATCTGCTTCATTCCATTGAAGTGAACACTTTTGTTCTAAGCTTAAAATGAGCTGGCATTTTTTTTTTTTTTTTTTTACTGCTCTAACTGTTCCTTTGCACTATCACCCATTGGTATTACAAATCAGAGCTGCACTCCAAAAGGCAAATGCTTCATGTAGAACACTTGACATAGTTTTCACATGACAATCAGTGCTGAGGAAGCTATGTGAATAGATAGGGTTGATCCAACTTAATTTTAGCATCCAACCTCCTTGACTTGGAATTCTAGGCTTTTTACATTTGAGCTTCTGACCTGGAAGAGCTAACACTTAAGGGCTCACCATGTGTCAGGAGAAGGCGTCTATAAAATGCAACCGCCGGACGAGGCGCTACTGTCATTGCCATTTACAGAGGAGAACTCTGAGGCGCTGAGCAGCTGAGCAACTTGTTAATAACCAGTGGCAAAGCTGGGAGCGCAGAGCCCACACCATGGTACACGGCTCTGACTTCCCAGCCATCTCTCACTGTTCCCCTCACACTTGAACAGCAAGCTTCCCATACTGAAATGCTCCTTGATGAAGTCAGGCCGTTCCACACTCTGAAGTTTTTCACATTCTGTTCCTGCCTCTTGAAATGCTTATCCCGTTTCCACCTCCTAGGTGATGCTTCTCTCACTTGTCCTGGCAGAGCTAGTTGATCCATTCCCTGCCCTCTTGTGACACTTCCTTCTCATCTGGGAAAAGCAGCATGCAGGTTACAATGAGATTTTTCTGATGACAGGTCTGCCTTCTCCACCAGCTGCTAAGCTCCTCTAGAGAGAGGACTGGCTCATCTCTGGCAGCCCCAGTGCCCTGTATGGCATCTGAGGCCCATACAAGTATGGGCCTAACACATATTTGCTGATTAAATTAATTGCTACCTTGCTTCTTAAACCATAAAATGTTCCCTCACTTCACTGAGGTCTGTTTCCTCAAATGTCACCACTCTGGATTAAACTTTCCAGAACTCTCTGTACTGGCAGCAACTCCTGGAACTCTCCATTGCTTTACACAGACCTGTTCTTCATAACACGTAGCAGTACCTGATAAACACACATGCATGCCTATACACATACATATATACACACATATACCCACACGTGCATAAATACATATATCCAAGCGTGTGTGTGTGTGTGTGTGTGTGTGTGTGTATACTGGCACACACACATATACACAAACATACACACAAGCATTCAGACATACATACACATTTATGAGCATGCAGATATAGGCACATCTGTGCACACACATGTATACATGGATGCGCATACAGATATGTATAACAAATGCACACACGTGGACACACATAAGCACATGCATGAACATGCCCATACATGTGCATGTGTGTGCATACACATGCATGCATGCATACAGTGCATATAAAAATATACACATATATGTTTATATGTAAGGTTATGAACACCCTCAGCAAGATAGAAGCTCTACAGAGTAGGAACTTGTCTCTATTTACTACTATACCCAACACCCCTACAACAATGCCTGGCACATAAAAGGAAGATATCACATATTTGGTAAATAAAGGAATGAATCTTTGAATTTCTCTTGCTCACTGCTATCATTCATGATGTAAATCCGCTGAGATCCCATTAGTCATACCTAAATACACATAGCACTACCAGACACTGTTCTAAGTGCTTTACAGATATTAGCTTATTTATTCTTCAAACAACTCTATGAGGTGGGTGCGATTATTATTCCCATTTCACAGATGGAAAAACTGAGGCATGAAGTGTCAAGTGACTTCCCAAGGTCACACAGACAGGAAGTGGATCAGGATTTGAATCAATTATGTGTTCTTAATTACTGTTGTGTTACCTCAAGACTTTTTCATTTTCACTGTCCTTAGAAGTCACATTCCTATATCATAGCACACAACATGATAAAATTAGAGTTATCAAGCTGGGGTGGGGGAGATGATACTAAAAGATCTAACTAGAGACTAGTACAATGTTTCTATATCCCAAAAAATTTTCTTTCTTAGTTTCTCTAGACATCTATACTGGCTGCAGGATGCCAGGAGGCAATCCTCAAGATCCTCAGTGCAGGGAAAAAACAATCTTTTTTTCTCTTCACCCTTTATAATGACTCATATGAATGCTTAGTTAAGAGAAAATTGAAAACAAGGAAATTACCCAGGCCCGTGGGGAGATGATAAGGAAGCAGACAGCAGTTCAGATGTGAGGCTGCCGCGGAGGGGCGATGACTGGAGATGTGCATTTTCCCACCAACAGCTGCGGATGTGCAAGCCCCAGAGTAAACATTAGCGCTCAGGGTTATTACATGGATGTGAAGCACCATGTGCTGAGTTTCTGTGCCATGAAAAACAGTGGACCTTGGGGTAAGCCTACTCTCACAGCCAGTGACGCAAGTGCAATCTTAGACTTTGGGTCCCCAAACAAACACTTTTCCAGCAGTCTTCTACCTTTTGAACTTGGGGTGGGAAGTCCTCCTAACAGGTGGTTGGCAGCATCAGAACCTGGGGCTGGGTTATTCTGTGTGTTTTTGTTTTTGTTCCCAAGCTCAGCGAAGGAAAACAGCAGCTCATCTTTTCAGTCACATATTAATACATGAGTGAATAAGTAGAACCTTCTGGTGAAAAATTCCCTCTGGATACCAGATAAGGTTCTGAAGCTGATGAGTTGGTCAGAGATTTGCTTGAAATCAGGGACTCTGGGCACAGGAACTCACACTGAGTCAACACACTCTGCTCTGTTTAGAAGGAAGCACTTGCTCCATTGTTTGATGAAAAGTCTTCACCAAAGTAAATGTGAAATGACGGGGAGAGACAGATCAGCATTACAGTCTTGGATCCAATCCTTCCTCATCCTGTATCCTTAAGCAAATCCCTTCCCCTACTGGAGTGTTCATTTGCTCAACCATTAATGGAAGCAAAAATACCAGGATGATGGTTTGAAAGTGGCAAGTCACTACACAGATAAGTTTAATATCAACATTCATTTCAACATTAATCAACAAAAATCATCAACAAAATTATTATCAACTTTAGTATTACTGACCTCTCCACTACACAGTCAAAAAATAGCCAGGCTGGTCTAATAAGCCTGGTCTTATTCCCCGTGACTGGGAGAGCCCCAAACATGTGTGCTGTTTGAAGTATATTTTATTAAGTCCCTTCCCCAATCTGGGCCTCAACTCTCTCATCCATAAAATGGATCTAGAAACAAACCTACCTGGAAGAATGTTTAATAGAAGCTCTATCTTCCGTTTTAGATATAGACATATGTTTGTGTAATTATAGGCTAAGGTAAGTAAATGCACAGACATATCTAGACATACATAAATATACTAGAAGGGCAAGCAGGAAAAAGCTCATGGGCTCTGGAGTAAAAAAAAACTTGGACCTAGGATCCAACTTTATCATTTACTGAACTGTCACACTGAAACAAGTTATTAAACCTTGATATCCTTGTATATTAAATGCAGAAAACAATGGCAGCCCACAGTGTGGTTGTGAGCTGATGACACTGACTATTTAAGTGCCCAGCACAAAGCTGGGCACAGACTGAAACAAAAACAATTGTTTTGAACTTTTCAGAAGGAACTTGAAATGCCAGGTATTTTTATTATTACCAGCTTTTCAGGGAGACCCTTAATGCAGACTGTGACCACGAAATGGAAGAGACTTACTCATGAGTGGCTTAGAACAACTAGTTTACCTATTTGATAGCCAGCCAGGATCCTGACTGCAGCCATTAAATGGGATATCATGTGTAGAACGGAATAACATATACGCACATACAGGGATGTATACACACATACACGTGTATGTACATGCAATGCATATACAGCTGCACATATACATAAGCACAGGTGTGAATACACCCACTTCTTGCCTGTTCTTATTTTCCACGACGGATAGAGTTCCAGATACCCAAAACCATTCCCTTTTCCTAATTTGGAGATGGTGTGGCATAACAGGGGCAGGGCCCCTGACCAATGAATTAGGAGGCTCAGTTTCTAAATTCAACTCTGACGGTAATTTGCTGGGGTAACCTTGGATGACTCACTGTTTTTCTGGGCTTCAGTTTTCTCATCTGCATATTGAAGAATTTGATACAGAAAGTCTTTGAGCAACCTTTTAGTTCTTAAGCCTATGATCACTCATTATCCAAACAGGACTCTGTATATAAAATAAAGAAGTTAACCGTTTCAGGGTAGGCTCATAGCTGCATATCCTGGGTTGCGTGGCACAGATTTAGAGAGGGGTAGGACAGCAGGAGGGGGCTGTAGCCCCGCAGGCCTGCATTTCTCCCTGATTTCTGACCACAGAAAAGAGTGGTCTCCCAGCTAAGGCTCATCCCTCACAGTCCAGAGAAGCGCAGTGTTCTGGGAAAGGCCTGGGGTCTGGGGACAGCAAACCGAAAGCCGTCCTTCCCCCCATCCCCTCTGCCCCTCACCAAGGCTCATGCGGCTGCTCTGGTCTCAGGCGGCAGTGGTTCTCATTAAACCAAACCTCAGCCTAACACAATAACCTTAAAATCGCACCAACAAACTCCTCCTCCCCCTTTCTGATTCACATCCAGGAACTCCCGGAGTCATCCTCGCCCTATCTGCTTGGGCACTGACACCGCTTTTCTCCTTCCAGATTGCCCGGCAAGACTTTATCTGCTCTTCTAATCCCCCTCCTTACAGACCGTCTGCCTCTTTGGATCCAAGCTTCTCTTTCTTGTTGGACACACTCCCTCCTGCCCCCAGTTTCCGGTCCGAGCCTGGGCCTGGCTCCTTCTCAGCACAGCTGTGGTTTGGTCTGATTTGTCTACCTGAGAGTTGCACACCACTTCTGCTTCTGACCTGTGTGCCCAGTGCCAACCTGTCCCGCAAACCGTCTCCTCTGGGCACCAGGTGACGACTTCTATCCTATAATCGGTTTCCCGGCCCCGCCCCAGACACTCAGACTCAGGATCCTTCGCGGGTAGGCTGTAGGTATCTATATATTTTTTAAAGGCTCCCCTACCTGGATTTAGCAATCCTTGTTTTGTATATTTCAAAATCCTCTCACTTTTATTATCTTAATTAACTCACTGATTCACGGGGGACTGACTCTGTGGGTCCTATGCTGAATGATGGGCAGAGTGAACATGATTTGGTGGGAAAAATGAAATAGGTGAAAGTGTGGCAGAAACACAGAGGAGGGAGTGAATCCTGGTTTCTAAGAGCAGGGTTCAGTTTGGAGACATCTCCACTGTGTAAGTAACGTGTCGCCTGACTGCTGACACATGAGTAGGACTGTCTAGGTGGGGAGCGGGGTCACCCCAAACAGAGCGAACAGCATGACCAAAGGCAAGGAGGCGAGTGTATATGACGTGTTGAAAGCTGGACAAGTGGTCTCATGTCAGACTCTGGGTAAGACGGAAGGGGCAGGAATCATCTTATACTCCCTAGTCTGAAGTCTTCACTCTACTGTCTTATCTCAACTATTTTCACTGAAGAGTTAATTTCACAAAGTCTATTTTGACAAAGTACTAATATATCAGTAAGACCCTTATTTGGGGCTGTGTTTTGGCTTCTACGGAAATAAACTGAATTGATGAAGGGAAATACTATCATTGGAAGGGTTTCGGTTTAGAGTAGGACTTCTCATTCCCAGAACTTCGAGGCGGGATAACTCTCTGCTTCGGGGCTGCCCTGCGCTCTGTAGGACGTTTAGCAACATTCCTAGCCTCCACCCACCACATGCCATACCAGATCTCTTTCCAAATGACAATCACAGAAATGTCTCCAGATAGCGCCAAATGTACTGTGGGGGCGGCTGGGGAGTTAAAATCCCCCCTGGTTGAGAACCACTGGTACAAAGAAAAAGAACAAGGGCTCTGAAGTCAGACTCAGGTTCAAATCTTGCCACAATACTAGCTATGTGATGGTGGAAATGTTACTCTTTCTGCCTTCAGCTTCCTCACGTACAGAATGGGAAATAACCAGATAGCCTTGTAGGATCATCATGAGAAGCAAGAGATAAAGTATATGAAGTGTCCAGCAGAGTACTTGGCACATGAAAGGTAGTACCAATAAGGGTAGTGATTCTTGTTTTATTAGTGTATTACTGTTATTATTATTATTAGAAATAAAGCCTAACTGAAGTTGGAAAGTTACAACAAGTAAATGAATTGCATTTTACCAAGAAGCAATAATAGGGCAGGAAATGTTGCAGTTACATTACAGACATCACTTCCTCTAGGAATCCTTTTATAATTCTTCAAGTCTCAATTCTGGGCCCATTCCATATTTTTCCAAAGCCTTATATACTTGGAACATATAATTGCATTGTTTACTTAATGTTTGTTTTCTCTACTAGACTACAAGTTCCCACAAGTCCAGTTCTCTCTCATATTCACCTTATACTCTCATCAACTAGTAAAGGGGGTCATCAATAAATATTTATTGAAAGACTTTCTTTTTTTAATACTTGTTACTCACTCAAACGCTACTTTAAGTGTCAAATTCAAGAGTAGACTGGAGCACACTGTAACAGATATGCATTCCATAAGGCATGGTGACTAGAAGTGGGAGCTCTGGAATCAGATAGTGTGGGTTTAAATCATGCATTTACCACTTACTAACCGTGTGACTTTGAGTAAGTTAGGTAGTCTTTGTGAGCCTCATTATTTCATTTAACGAATGGAACAAAATAATAGTATGTATAAAGTTGCTTTGAGAATCAGTGTTGCTCTAGAGCACTGACAACGGTGAGAAGAAAAGTTGGCAAGCTTTACTGCTCTCTGGAATTAACTATGTGTTGCTCTAAGAGGGCATGGACCAGAAGCTCCTTTTGCAAGACGGGCTAAACCAATTCTTCTGCTATAAGAAAGGAAGGAAGGAAGAGGAGAGAGGAGGGGAAGGGAGGGGAGGGAGAAATTCAAAATCCTCAATTTGGTTTGATTCTGCAACTCAGATGAGCAATTTAAGCCAAATCAACATCTGGCCTAGTGAGCAATTTAAGCCAAATCAACATCTGGCAAAGAACCCAGTATCTGGAATCAGAGTGACGCTAAACCTAGGCACAACGTTTGCTCTTGGCCAACACCTGCTAACATGATGGGAGCACAAAGGACACGAGTTTCCAGACATCCAGGACTGGATCAGGGAGTGCTCAGAACAACTCATTCGCTTCATGGAGAACTGAGCCAGGTACACCTAATGTACAGGGCAGCCGCCTCTGTAACGAGAGGTTACTCTACTTCTCAGTTGAATATCCATCCCTCACGCAGGGGATGCCATTCATTCACTCATTCACTAAATATGCACGTGTTAACGGTCCTCCACACGCAAAACACTGTGCTGGGTGCTGGGATATAAGAATGAAATGGCACGGGGCTCACTCTCCAAGAGTTCACAAACTTGTAAATGAGACAAAGTTGCGCACATAAACCTGGGTGATGTGTACTGTAAAGGAGGCAAGTCCCAGGCATCATGGGAGCGAGAGGAAGGAGGGCTTAAGTCAGCTTGGGGGAGTCAGGGAAGGCTCCCGGAGGAGACAGCCCGGCTTCAGGATGTGATGGAGAATCAGAAGCTGGTCTGATAAAGAAGAACAACTAGGGGAGAGGGCCTGAGACAGAAATCAGCTTGTTACTGCCGTTCAGGACAGCTGGGCTGCCGGAGCCAAGAACAGACCTGGAACAAAGTTACCACTATTTTTACAAGCTAGGAAGAGAGCAGCAGCCGGAGCCCTGGCCAGAACCACCCCCACAAAGAGCAAACACACCTCCTCCCGTCTTCTGGCTATCCGCGGGAGAACTTACGAACCAGCACCTTAAGTACAAAATGTTCTCTTAGCTTCGATTTCTATTCCCAACAAGTCCTTCCTCCTCTTTTTTCCAGAACTGGAAAAATCATGAGTTGAGTTCCACTTGCTTCTTTGATCTTTATCCTCCCGTCCCAGGCTTCCCTGGAGACTGAGAGTCCAAGAGTCCTTCTCCAAAGCAGAATGCCGACCCCTCGTACCAGTCAGAATGTGGGGTCCAAGGTAGGTCACACCAGGTCAGCACTTGAAGGGACCGTGATTGTCAGGGGCTTGTTTGTGCAAGGCCTGGATGGCATCCAACTCCAAAGCCAGATTCTTAACCTGACACTTGACAATCTCTTAGCATGGAGTTCATCTAACCAGATCATGAGGTTGCTTCTGACCACAATCTGTACAGAATCTTAAAGTAGTGAATCCTGTGTTCTGTAAAAGAGTATTGGGGAAGGAAATTTAGGGCAGATTCATGGAAGGCAGATGAAGTCCAGGAGCCTGGGGTTCTTCTCCGACTGCCTATGCAAAGGGAAGACAGTTCTCCTGGATAGTAACTCAGGGAACTTCCATTTATAAAGCTCCTACTTTGTGCCAGGCACTGTCACTCCAGAGTGAGAAAAATTGAAGAAAGATACCTCATTATTGCGTGCCTACTATGTGCCAGATGCTACACCAGCTGCTTTACCTGTTTATGTCATAACACATCTGTGAGGAGGGCATCACTATCTTGTATGGCAGAAGGGGAAATTCGGAAGTGTGAAGAGGTATGATATTTGGCCCAAGGTACACAGGTAGAGAGAGTAAGAATTTAAACCCAGATCTTCAGATTCCACGTTCAGAGCCCTTATTACAGCATCATGATGTGTCTCAGGGGTTAGTTGTCTCAAACCAATACTATTAAGTTACAAACATGCAGGCCAGGAGAGAATGAGAATTTTCTCTCCAAAAGGTGTGGTGCTTTGGCTGCTTGGTTCACTGCTATAATCTCCAGTGCCTAGACCAGTAACCACCATGTTTACACACATTCAGTAGCTATCTTTAGTAACTGCACGGCTGGATGGGTGGACGACCTTTTCAAGATTTTCAGGCCTCTCTTCTCTTCTACATTCTGAAAGGGGCATAGGCGGCGTGGGAAACAAGAGGGAATATTTGCTCCCAGGCCATCTCTTTTTCCCAGACATCCTAACCCTAAACTGGCTGTAAGGTGAAGGGGAGAGATGGAGGTATAAGAAGGATAAAACTTGGTCAAAGTTGCTCAGTAGGTCTTCACTGTCCCACAGCAGCTGAGAATCGCCTGCCTGGTCCCTCCCCAGCCACTGCTGGCCCCTAGGCTCAGCCCTTTAAGAAGCCAAGGTCCTAGGCTATCTTTCCACTTAAAGAACTTACTTTTGGAAAACACAAGGGAAACTCACTAACGTAAGTGCATTTGTGTTTTGTTTTGTTTTTATTTATTTATTTATTTTTGGCTGTGTTGGGTCTTTGTTGCTGCACGCAGGCTTTCTCTAGTTGCAGCGAGTGGGGACTACTCTTCGTTGCGGTGCGCAGGCTTCTCATTGCAGTGGCTTCTCTTGTTCCTGAGCACAGGCTCTAGGTGCACGGGTTTCAGTAGTTGTGGCTCGTGGGCTCAGTAGTTGTGGCTCGCAGGCTCTAGAGCACAGGCTCAGTAGTTGTGGCGCACGGGCTTAGTTGCTCTGAGGCATGTGGGATCTTCCCGGACCAGGGCCTGAACCCGTGTCCCCTGCATTGGCAGGTGGACTCCTAAGCACTACGCCACCAGGGAAGCCCCATGCATTTGTGTTTTAGAGGGCAAAAAAAAAATCTCAGCCAAAGCTTCTAAGGGTAAAAATTTCTGCCACTGACCATCTCTGATTTAGGAAAAGAGGGGGGTCGTTTCATGGCCTGGATTCCTTCCAGTGTGGTTCAACTTACATCTCTGACTGTCTTCAGTACCAGGTGCCTGTAAGGACACAGTCTCCCCTCCTAGAGGGCGCAGCGAGTCCTGGGCAGAAGTGAGAAGGTGTGTTTCAGTCTGTTCCTTAGGGAGGTCTGGGAAACTGACAAGGGAACCAGAGTCCTGCAAGTTCCCAAGGTGCAGCCTGCTGACTTTCAGCATGTGGTGGTCCAAGCCTAGTGCTTGTCCCCTGGGTGCGGGTAGATGACGGAGACTGCTGGCCCAGGGATAAGTGAAAGAGCATGATGGAGGAAGCTTCCCGGGCCTCAAGCAGGTTATGGGAGGTCAGGATTACTAGGAGACAGGAACACTCCATGTCTGTCTAGACCACAAATTCTCTTTGTACCTGTTCTTAAAAACCAAAATCATGACATTCCAATCAAAAGCAGACACTGCCCACACTGAAAAGGGAAAGAAACACCCTTGCCTATAAGCCGTATTTTCCAACCCACATGCATTACTGGCTGGTTACTATTTCTCAGGCACTGTGTTAGATCCTGAACACATAAAGATGAATAAGACAGACATGTTTGTAGATAGATGAGAGCTATCTTGCTCTGAAAATCCAGAGACCATGCAGAAGAACTAGTCACTGCTTAATAATCTGCTGTATAAGGAAACAGATTAACTTTCACTCTACAGGGTAGGGCTATTTTATCTTATTCTTGCCTTAATGTGACTTTATTCATTTAATAAATTTATCAAGCACCTATAAGAACCAGACACAGCTCAGCACAGGTTACACAAGATGAGTAATACAATGCCCCTGTCTTCAAGGAGCTTACAGTCTGGTGGAAAAGACAAGCAGATAAAACAGCAATTACAACACAATCATTTCTTCCATAGGGATAGGTAAAAGTGCTGAAAGAAGGACAGCTTAGAGAATTTCAACATAAATGGAAGTGTCTTCCATGGAAAGCTACACAGAGGAGAAAGCATCTAAGATGGGTTTTCAACTTAGAGTAGAAGTTAGCAAGTGGGCAAAGTGGAGGACCAGTCATCCTAGGCAGAGAAACACATGTGCAAAGACATGGAGGTGAAGATGCATGGACAGAGTTCTGGGAATGCAGCTCGATGAAAGCATTTAAATAGATAACTCTTGTCTGTAATATGAAGTAGGGACTAAAATATCTTTCAAAGTTTTTTTGGACTGTAACCCACAGTAAGAAATTCACTTTCATCATGGCCCAGTATACACATGCACAGACACATAAAATGCAAGTGGAAACGTAAGTTCCACAAAAAAGTGCTTACCCTTACTGTGCTAGACATACTCTGAGATTTTCTACTCTGGTCGGTCCATTCTATTCTGAAAATCCAATGGTCATGGTCTACTAAATTGATCTCATGAAGTTTGAACCATAATTTAAAAAGAAACACTCTTAGAAAGAAAGGCTAGGAAAAATTTGGCTACAGTTGAAGTGAAAAATATTGAGAATCTGAACAATGCCTCCCTCCCTGCCAAAAAACTGCAATAAGGATGAAGAAGAGGATAGAGTTATCACACTTTACTGTAAACCTTGTCTCATTGTCTGCCTTCCATTTGGGGATGAGATCTTGTTTGTTTGTTTGTTTGTTTTTAATTAACTTCACTGTCCCCCAGCACCATGCTTGGGACATACTAAGTGTTCAGTGGGTCTTTGATGAATGAATAAATGAATACAAGAATGCCAGGTTGGAGACTTATTTAGAAGATGAAATCAGGGATATACCCAAGTAATTGGACATAGCATATAAGCCAAATATATTATGAAAATAAAATTAGAATTGTAAGGGTTTTGGAGTATCTGTAGAAAAAAGCAGTACAGGTAAGTACACCATCATCATCCATGCTGGTTGGAAGTTAATGTACCTTTATCAAATTTTCGGTAAAGGAAAGAACCACCCAGATATTTATTCACATCATTTTTTCTATTATTTTATGGAGAAATTAATAAAATTATAAATGAATCCTATAATTGATGAAAAGTTCTACAATTCTACCCACATGACTAACTGTTAAAGGTTTTTCTTTACTGCATCTTGAATCACCAGCTCTCAGTCTTTGCTTTAAAAATAGAAAAGGAGTGTCTTTGATTCTGAGGAGAGTTTGAACACAGTGTTGGTAGTGACATGGAGTAAGAGATTACCTAGTCCTCCCGCATGGGCATCAATTAGTGAAGCTGCCACTGCAATTCCAGCAGGAAGGCCAAGGTCCTTTGCTGCCTCTGGTGTGAGCCCATTTCCAAGAGAAGTTCCAGGAGGCAGCACTTGGTTTCCTGGGTAGACAGGAGAAAAAATAAACACCTGTCAGTTTGAAAAACACAAAAGCAAACAGAGGGTTTTCTTAAGAGGACCTCTCTGCCCCCTCCCCTCTCCTCTGCCTTTTCTCAGCTTCATGAAGATGGAAACCATGCAGCTGCGAAGAGTCCCTACACTCATTTGGTATATGTCCTTGGTTCCCAAAGGTCATGCTCTGGGGTGCTTTACAAAGCCAAGAGCTCTACGGCACCTTTCAAATCAGAGAAAGATTCCATTCATGAGAAATTCCAAAAGATACAAATGCAGTGGCCTCTTGGAGCCTAGGTTGAAATGGTCAAACTGTTCCAAACGAGCTTCCTAACACAGCAGCCCTACCAGCATACCTTACACACACACGCACGCACGCACACACATTCACACATCCATACACACTCCCTGATTAACGTATATTCCTAAAGAAGTTGAGAAAATTTACTTATGTAGTTGCTTCCTATCAGAAGATAAGGGAGGAAATTATTTTGTTTCAACAAAGAATTTCTTAAAAGTTTTTCTCAGCTGGAAAAGAGAGCCCAGTCTAAACTTTGCAAACTTTACAAGGCTGCTACTTGCACAACCACAGAGTACAATTTGAATGGTGTTCTTTGGAGTTGTGCAATGCAGTGACCCTGATATTTCGGGTGACCTTGAATTCCTGCAGTCAGTCAGGCCTTCAGTTAAGAATTTATTGATTGTCTTGCGCTGTGTGGGCGCTGTGTCACTGTAAGAGGCGATCCTTGCCCCCAACCTAGTTAGGGAGATGAGATCAGGACACAGAGAACCATGTAAGTCATTAGAGAATGAAGGGATCCATCTGCTCCCAGGTGTTCAGCAGGGGCTGAGTCACGCCCTCCACCCACCCCAGCCAAGGAATTTATCGTAAGTATTTCTGCACTGCAAGAAGGGTGGGGCTGGACCTCTATATATGCTAAGATCCCTCTGAGCTCCAAGGGTCCAAGATTCTGAATGTGTGCCATTTTCTCAGTGCTAAGATTCCTACCACTTGTTAATTGTTCCATGGAGTTCCAGGGATGCGCAGAGGTGCTGCAGGACTTCTGCGGGTGGAGGTGAGGGGGGGGGCGGTGTTAGAGAGGGAGGCAGAGGGCGAATGGCTCACGACCTCCCCTAACTGAAAACAGAGCTACTCCACAACACCATTTTTATCCATTTATCAAATTCTATCCAATTTGGAAAAAGTTTAGCTAAGAAAAAGAAGCAGAAGAAGACTGAACCTGCTGCATGGCTTCTTAGAGTGCCACTGTCCAATATGTGAGTCACTAGGCACATGCGGATTGAACATTTGAAATGTGGCCCGAGTAACCAAGGTGCTAAATTAATTTCATGTGAATTCATTTCCATTTCAATTTCAAAACTGATAGTTCAGTTACTGAAAAACTTTTAAGTACGTTTGGAACAACTTGGGCGTGCAAATCTACTTTTTCAACGTTAATTTAAGAAATCTAAATCAAGTATTTACAGTGAAAATTGAGAGTCTGAATTGAGAGGTACTAAGTGGAAAATACACATCAGAAGTCAAAGATTTCATATGAGAAAATGAATGTAAAATATCTCATTAATAGTTTTTAGATCAACTATATATTGAAATGATATTTTGGATATATTAGGTTAAATGAGATATATTAAAATTAATTTCACTTATGTCTTTTTACTTTAATGTGGCTACTGGAAAATTTTAAATTACATATTGGCTTCTATTATATTTCTATTGGACAGCACTGGACTGCAGGATAAGGTCCAGATGCTCAAATGATGGGGTGGAGAGCACAGGGAGCCTCTAGTCTGCTTTGCATGCACAACCAGCAGAAACCTGGAGGAGAGCAGCACCCTTAGCTGCGGACAGTCTGGCTCTGGACACTGTCTCAATCATGTCACTATGTCTACTAGCTAGCACATACAAGGCAGCATTCCCATTCACTGAGCACTTCTATGCTGGGGACCGTGCTAAGGACATGTCATGCATTTTCTCACTTTATTGTCACAATAACCCTATGGGAACATACCCTACGTGGGTACTGTTCTAATCTGTCCCCACTGCACAGATGGATGGGGAAAGTCACTGAAAGTGTTGGAGCACAGGGCATGGATTCCACTCTGACGGATACCAAACCCGTGCTCTTATTCTTTACATTTACATTCTGGTGCAGCTTCTAAGTGAATGAAGGAATCAAGAGATGTATTTGTAGAACAAACATTATGTGTGTTTAAAAAGTGGCACCATTTAGAAATCCTGCCCACTACATTCAGATTTTTTTTTTTTTTCAGGGTGAATCTTCACAGGAAGGTCAAAATGGGAACTTCTATTCCACCTTCATCCCCAATCCTCACAAACACAAAGGCTGTCATTTTCACTGAAAAAAAAAAGGTTCAGAAGAGAAAAAGGATTAGCAGGGTGGGGTACACTTCCAAGCCTTTTGGACAGTCATCTAGAAAGAAGCCTTGGCTGGCGAGGTGCAGAGAGAGGCCTGGGCTTGCAGCCATTAGATCTGGGTTCAAATTACATGCTGGATGAGCACAGGTAGATTTCCCAGCAGACGCAGCATCTTGAGCAAAGGCCAAGAAAGAAGGGAGACGGCCAACCAACCGGGCCGACTGAACTGGCACATACGCTGGGGTGGGGCCCAGCAGGGGGTGGAGGAGGCCTATAAGGTTGGAGAGAAAAGTAGGGAAATCCAGACTAAGGTGTTTGAATTTATCACAAAGATCACTGTAAGCTTCTGAAAGAGCATTAAGCCAGGGAGTGAGCTGACTGGATTTGCATCTTTTTTTTTTTTCTTTTTTTGAAGTAGGGTTGATTTACAATATCGTGTTAGTTTCAGGTGTACAGCAAAGCTATTTGGTGATACATATATGTATATATCTAGATTCTTTTTTTCCACTCTTTTCCATTACCGTTTATTACAAGATATTGAATATACTACCCAGACTCACAGACATGGATTTGCATCATTTTAAAGGTCTCTCTGGCAGCACTGTAGCAGAGGACAGAACAGAGTAAGGAAAAGCAGTAGTGAAGCTATCTCAGTAACCAGAGAAAAGACAAGGGCATTCGTTAACGTTATTGGCAAGTGAGATGCAGAAACAGAGGCAGATAGGAGAGATTTTGTGGAGCAAGAAATGGCAGGTCGGATGGACCTAGAGTCTGTCATACAGAGTGAAGTAAGTCAGAAAGAGAAAAACAAATACCGTATGCTAACACATATATATGGAATCTAAAAAAAAAAAAAAAAAAATGGTTCTGAAGAACCTAGGGGCAGGACAGGAATAAAGACGCAGACGTAGAGAATGGACTTGAGGACACGGGGAGGGGGAAGGGTAAGCTGGGACAAAGTGACAGAATGGCATGGACATATATATACTACCAGATGTAAAATAGATAGCTAGTGGGAAGCAGCCGCATAGCACAGGGAGATCAGCTCGGTGCTTTGTGACCACCTAGAGGGGTGGGATAGGGAGGGTGGGAGGGAGACACAAGAGGGAGGGGATATGGAGATGTATGTATATGTATAGCTGATTCACTTTGTTATACAGCAGAAACTAACACAACAATGTAAAGCAATTATACTCCAATAAAGATGTTAAACAAAAAAGAAAAAGAAATGGCAGGTCGTGGTGGTTGCTTGGATATGGGGAGTATGGTAGATAGGGAGCCATCACCACCTGGATCCCCATTAAGGATGGACCTGCTGTCCCGTGGGCAGTCAGGTCAGCTGCCAGCTCCTCGAGTATCATCTTGATGAGGTGATGCCTTTCCCAGGGTGGCCACACCTAGAGACTTAGCAGAGTGGGATCAGAGGGCTCTGATGGGCACCACTCACTCCAGAATACTCTGCCAGGTCGGCCAAGGTCTCGTGGGACTTCATCACATTTGAATTCTCCCTCCACCCAATCCTACTCCAGCCCCCTTCCTTTCACAGGTGGCAACCCCTAATGACCATCTTATAACCCCCAAATCTGTCTCAGCATCTGCTTCCAAAGAACCCGACCTAGGGCAGTAAGCCAGGCTTTCTCCTCCATCCAGTCGTCTAGGAACAAAAATAAATATGCACAAAGATTAACACCCTCTTGTGAACTGGAACCACAGCATTCAGGAACCGTCTATCTGGACCCCAAGCAGGAAGAAGCTTTGTTTAGCTACAGCCCAAAGGGAAACAGCTTGGCATAAGAGAGGATGATAGAAACAGGCGGGAATCTCTGAGAATTCATCCCAGGAAATCACACTTTATCAGCCAGAAGTGCACTGGGGACCAGAAGAGCTGTCAGAAGCAGGCTTTAGTGTGTCTTGACGACTTTTCCGGAAATAATCCTCCTTTCGCTCTTCTTTCACCATAAAATTAAATTAATCACAGCATCGGTTTTCCCAGACTTAATGAGAACTTCACAGCCTCAGCATTTTCAGTCTCTTCCCTTCTTCATTCAACCATTTATTCACGCATTTTAGCAAACATTTCAAGAACAGTGGTAATGAGGATGGCCCCAGATATTTTCGATTACCCTGTGCCCAGATCTAGGTGCTGGCGAATGAGTGAAAGAGGAGCTTCTGACCTCAGAAGGCTCACACAGTGGTCTGTGCAAACCAAGGCTCTCCAGACTGTAGATGAAACGCTCTCAAAGGGGAATGTGCGTGGTGATCCCAGAGCACCGAGGAGGGACGGTGAGGGTGGCCCGGGGGAGAGCAGGAAATCAAGATGAAGGTGACATTTGAGCCTGGTCTGGAAAGACAGGTGGCAGATTGCTGGTTTCAGTGCTCGGGGAGATGGATGCCATTAGAGTGAAAAGCGCGTTCACCATAGGGAGCCCCAAGGGACACAGAGTGTTTGAGGCCTTCATATGTTTGCAAAGAGGGCACCAGGGAGGAGAGAAGACCTGTGGCCTCCTGGACAAGAGAGGCAGCAGGGGACCTCAGGCGGAGCCAACTAAGGCCATGTAGCCTGATGACCAACAGCTTTGAGCTCTTTGTTTATCATTTAAGAAAATAAACCTGCAGCGAGAAAGGCGAGAAAAGGAAATCATTTTTATTTTTAAAACAACAGAGCCAACTGAAAAATGCAGGCTGCGAAACATTATGTAGAGATGACTTCCTTTTTTTAAAGATTTTTGACATGGACCATTTTTTTAAAGTCTTTATTGCATTTGTTACAATACTGCTTCTGTTTTATGTTTTGGTTTTGTGGCCCCTGAGACATGTGGGGTCTTAGCTCTCTGACCAGGGATTGAACCTGCACCCCCTGCATTAGAAGGCGAAGTCTTAACCACTGGACCACCAGGGAAGTCCCGGAGATGACTTCTTTTTAAGAACAACAACAAAGATGTAGATGGACTTATTTGTAAAAACACAGTCCCAGGGAAAAAATACAGAGAACAGGTTTTCTCTGGATAGTGAAATTATGATTTTTTTTTCTTGCTACTAACCTATACTTTCTTTTTTTTTTTTAAATAAATTTATTCATTTATTTATTTATTTATTTTTGACTGTGTTGGGTCTTCATTGCTACGCGCGGGCTTTCTCTAGTTGCGGCGAGCGGAGGCCACTCTTCGTTGCAGTGCGCAGGCTTCTCATTGTTGTGGCCTCTCTTGTTGCAGAGCACGGGCTCTAGGCACGCAGGCTTCAGTAGTTGTGGCACGCGGGCTCAGTAGTTATGGCTCGCAGGCTCTAGAGAGCAGGCTCAGTAGTTGTGGTACACAGGCTTAGTTGCTCTGCGGCATGTGGGATCTTCCCGGACCAGGGCTCGAACCCGTGTCCCCTGCATTGGCAGGTGGATTCCTACCCACTGTGCCACCAGGGAAGTCCCCAACCTATACTTTCTAATTGTTCTACCTTGAACATGTGTTTCTTGTGTAATATTTTTGAAGGTGTTTTCCCCCTTAAATCTGTGCAGGGTGAATAATTAGGGCACATGTATTCAGCAGAATCCTTCATAGCCATTAAAATGAATGAGGAAGAATTAAGATATGGATTTGGAAGGGAGTCCAAGATAAATTAAGTGAAAATGGCAAGATGCAGAGTAGCATTCAGAGTATGATCCCATTTATGAATTTTGTTAGAGGACACAGAAATGTAAGCACATACGCTTTCAGAAAAGTCCTAGAAAAATACATAGAATATTGTTACAGCGGGGACTGGGATCCAGGGCAGGGCGCTCTTCTCTGTCATTTGTGCTTCTCCTGTACCTTGGCCTTGTATTCCTTTTGTGATCAAAAGAAACTAGTTAGGTTAAAATAAAAGCAAAATTAAAGTAAGGAGAATACCGCAAGCCTTTGCCAAATCCTGCTCCTCAGCCTGAAGGCAGGGGAGAGGCCCAAAGCCAGTTCACTTATTTTCTTGATCTGGTTGGCTTCTGTTCCTGTGAACACACTCTCACCTTGGGGTGTAAAACAGCAATTGTTCTGAGGGCTCTTGGGCTTTTGTCCACTGGTTCCCATTCTGATGGGCAGAGTTGGCGTGAGGGTCACGAGCTGGGGCCTACAATTAGCCGGTGGTTACAGTCGCTCTTCACAGGCGGGGGTTCTATTACACCAAATCTTCCCCTACCAGTTTTTCAATTATCTATGACTAATGAGCACTTTGGGAACAGTTTCAGACACACACATAATCCTCTTTCCTGACGTCAGCCGCAGAAATTAATGACTGTGTGGATTGCTGGGAGACAGAAAATGCATTATAATGGTCAACAGAACTGTTATCCCCTCTAGGAAGGGGGAGCTGGGGGCGGGGTGTTGTATTAACTGGAAGGTTCAGTGTTCCTCTGTATTCCTACAAACATGAGATGAAATCCAGGGGGAGAGCTGGCTCAAAGCCCGTGGAAATGTCAGAGAGAGGTTTGGGCGTGGGTGCTATGCAAGCCGGTTCCTCCTTGTTTGGCACTGGACCCCCCGTCCCCGCTTAGTTTTGCCAAGGTCAGCAGGCCAACTGGATCAGCTGGGACAGTTCTAAGTGACATCCTGCCCTGCCTGCAGAGTGGGTCTCTGAGTCCTTTCAGATTGAATCCACTTTCAATCTGGTTTCAAGGTGGGAGAACGAAAACCAAGACCAACTTTCAAACAATAGGCTGGAGTTATTTCAAAAGAATGTTGTGGTTTCTATGAGTTTGTTATTTCACATGGGCATACTATGTGCTGGGGTAGTTTCAAAGATGTGTAAAGACCTGGTCCAATTCTGGTAGAGCTCGAAAGTTACGTGAACCACAAACCCTCAGCTAAACAAAACAAAATACTATTGTGTGCTCATGGCTGGCAGTAGACTGGCTATGGAAACTTATTTTTAAAAGAACTTATAGAATCAGGGGCTTGATGCATACCTAGCACCTAAATTCCTCTACAGAGATCTTACCTGGGCAGGTTGGCTCACGGAGTTTTCTACACCTGGAACCACAACTGATATAAGACTGACTGAAAAACATTCTAGTAATTCTTGCTCCTGAATGGGAGGTACACATACCCAGAACTATTCACTCAGAGAAAGTAATGAAAAACTCAAACTTGACATGTTCTGCCACCTGTTGAAAGACATCTTCCAAAACATTAAGTTGTTCATGTCCCTTCATTTTCCTCCTAAAAATAATCTTGTTTTAACTAGGAATTATGTTCTATTTTAAATTACTGAGTAAATAATTTTCTGATGATATCCTTAGCATTCATCATTCATTAAAGAAATGTTTACTGAATACCTACTATGTGCCAGGCACTGTTATCGTGTTGACAATGAATTAAAGAACAAGATAGATAAGGGTCTCTGCCCTCATAGGGCTTACTTTCAGTAGACACTATTCCCAGCCAATACCTCTTCTGAGTAATACTTTGTAACTATTATAATCTTGTAAGCTCTTCTGTGATTTGCACTCTCTTTTTTATATTTTTATGTCCCTAGCCTTCTCTTCTGACCTGTAGTAGGTGTTCAATCAATAAACATACCATATATTTTAAATCAAATTTTAAATAACCCTTATGCTATGTTTTGTTTTTTCCCTGTGTCTATCTCTTTCCTTCTCTCCTACTAGACAGAGAATAGCTCAAAGACAATTTTATTTATCTCTGCATTCATTTCCCCTCCCCCTAGCACCTAGCAGTGTCCAGAACATAAGTTCTCAGTAATATTCATTCAACTGAATTTATAGATTTCTTTTAGAAAGAAAAGAACATAAAGTACAGATCAACTAACTTAGACAAAAAGATTACACACACACACACACACACACACACACCCCAGGATGCTGAATATCAGCAGTTGGGAGAGTCAAGAGCAGAGACTGGATTCAAGTTTAACTCTTGAATACTGCTGAGACAAGGAACATGTTCCCTAATATAATCCCCACCAGTCGTACACTCTCATCTCTCTAACTCGGGCACAGTATAATGTATTAAGGCTTATGCACGTGCCTAGAAAACGGCTGACCAGCAGGCCCAAGCCTCTCACTAGGTACAGTGATGCTGTGGTGACAAGACATTGTGGATATCATCCTTAGTGAAATAGAGGCTCTCAAATTCTCTTTGCCTGGTCAAGTCTGATTCAAGAAGTGGATGGTGGTCAACTTATAGGTGAAAAGCCCCAGGTCTTATCACTAAGGAGGGACACCAGGCCAAGGGCTTTGGACTTGTTCTAACAAGCAACTGGTAACCACTATAGGTCAGTGAGCAGAGGAGTGGCTTGTATACAATATACAACTTGTATTTTAGGAAGATAAATATCCTAATAGTGCCTATTTATCAAAACCTACGGACTCTCAGTCACTGTTCTTAGCATTGTTTAGTTGCTATCCACTTCAATGCTAGCAACAAATCCATTAGGCTAGTATTAGAATCACCACGTTACAGTTGTAGAAATAAACACAACAGAAAGGTTACATAATTTATTCAAAGTCACCTATCTGATGAGGGGCACGGTCTGGGTTTCAATCCAGGATTCTCAGATTCCAAAGTCTGAGATCTTTCTACTGTACCACGTAGATTCAAGGGGGTAGATATTGGAGCCAGGGAGAATGATCTCAAGTGTGTGTTGACTGTCATGGATACAAAAGGAGGAAGCTTCATTTACAAGAGGCTCCCATGGTGGGTCATGTCCAGGAACATGAAATCCCAGCATGCTGAATCATCTAGCTCCTTCCTTTCCTCTCCTAGGCAGGTTTCAAAAACAGACTTCAAATGGCCCTTAGGGACCATCAACTTCAGTGTATTTCTTTTACAGCAGAGAAAACTGAACCAAGGAGAAAGGTGGGTTCCCTGGGGTCACTCCCTGTGGTAGTAGAGTCTGGACTGAACCCTAGGGCTCCCAACTGGAGGCAGGCATCCTCCACTTCTCCATACTCCCTGCTGTGACAGTGCCATCCTGCCCCCTCCCCCAATGGGAGCAGGAAGCTCACCTAAGTCAGAGTCTAAGTCACGGGGAGAACGGGGAGAGCTGGCAAGGATCCAGTGGATTCCAGCGGTGTAGGTGGCCAATTCTGAACTATACAGAGCACAAAGTGCAGTCTTTTTAGCTTGAAATCATCCACTTTGACACCCACAGTGACCTAATTCTCTAGTTAATTGCTGATGCCCTATTTTGTCCTCACCTAGCCTAAGGCCACCTCCAAAGAGCCTTTCCTGGGTAGATCATAATTAATCAGTCTTTCCTCTACAATCCCACAGCATGTTTCTTGGAATTACATCATTCTGTTCTACATAATGGCTTTTTTCCTTGTGCCTCCTTCTTCTATTTTAGATTCTAACTGCCTTGAGGGTAGAGCTCTTTCAGTTTATCAAAGCACTCAGGAGGTCAGGTCAGGAGGTGGGCAGGCTTGGGTGGGGATCCTGGCTTTACCAATCACAGGGCTTGTGACTTGCGCAAGTGATTCAATTGATTCAGTTTCCCTGCTGCAGTTTCCTCACCTTTAACAAGGGTACAATAATGCTACTTTTCTCCCAAAGAGGTTGTGAGAACCAAACAAGATGATACATATAATGCACTTTAGGATGCTGTCTGCCACATGGCAAATGCTTGATTAAATGTGAGGTATCATGGTTATTATGACTCCATACTGCTGGTGTATGGGATATTGCCTGGCACATTCTGGCTGAGGTTATTATAAAGCTTGAGGAGAGATCCTCAATGTTAGGGCACGTAGAGATATATGCTTTGGGGGTTATGAGAGCAAACTGCAGAAACTGTGAAAATCTGTTAAAATATTCACAGTGATGGAATTCAGTTTTCCAGCACAAAAAGTGTCTCCCCATGGTCGTGTCTCCATGGCATGTCTCCAGAGTGAAATGTTTTAAAAGCGCTGAAGGTGTTCCCTTCAGAGTTATTTTAAGGACCAAATGTTTGCTTCAAAAGGAAAAGTTATGATTTTGTCAGCAAAACCCTTGACTGTTAAGATGACCAATGCTTTTAAGAAACAGACAAACAGTTCTGCCATGGAGAGTTCCCCCACTGCTAGGGGAAGGCAAATTCAGGAAATATATGAAAATATTTTGGCTGTCATTATGCTGAAGATATTACCAGATTTAGAGCAGTGGTCTTGCCAGTTTTATTTTCTTTTTGCACGATCCAGTAAAATATAAAAATCACATAAAAACAACTGGGGACTGACATAAGGTTCTCAATTTTTTATTTGGTCCCCTAGATTCATTAAAAAAAATCCTAGAATCACGATCATTTGACACAATGTTCTATCACTGAAAAAAAGAGAAAGGAGATGATCTCAAAATAAAGGACATTCATTTAAATACATTTCCTTTTATGAATTTATTTTCTCATCCTATCACACACCAGTGAACACTTTGTCGGGGCCAGTGTCGGCCTCTAGTCTAGACTACTGTTTGCAAACTGCTGGTTTACAAAATGATAACAGCCTTCTAACAATGGGGGAATCAAACAGCAAGCTCTCACATGACAAAGTCAGATGGTGGGTCTGGTGTTAACCGCACAATGCCAAACATCTGGTGATTTGAAGACATCTGGGGCTTTTCTATCATGTAGACCAAACATGATTCAGGTAATTGACCAAATTTTTTACTTCCCAACCAGATGTCTTACTTTCATATAAATGAAGCCAATCTTGTACTTTCATGTGCAAATAAGCTAGACATAAATTCACCCCTGGAGGGCAGAATTAATTGCTTATTCTCAATGAACATTAAATTACATATTATTTTTTCTTTTTTCCCCAACGATTTTACCTTTGAGAAAGGTTTTCCACCTCTGTTTTGAAAAGCATATACTTCATCTTAGGAGTGTTCTGCCTTTTTAAAATGTTTCTTCCTTATTGTTATTATTTTTTTACAGTGAGGCAGTGTGCTACAATGAAAAGAGTGTGGTCTTAGAAGCCAGGATGATTTGGGTTCTAGTTCTGTGCATATCCCCACCCTCACACTTTTAAGTGTCTTGGAAAAAGTTACTTAAAGTCTCTGAATTCAGTTTCTTTGCAGATATAAATCATAAATGCATCTATAAGGGACACTGTGAAGACTTGAGATCATTCATTCCTACAATGTGTGTTGGGCATTTACTCTGTGTCTGTTCCTGAGACACAGTGGAGGACCACCTTGCTGTGCTAGGGGCTCTGTCAAGAGCACAGGCAGGTGCTCAGGTCGGGGTGCTATTCAAGTCCCGCTTAACATGCTGGAAGGACAAGCACACTGTCCAACAACGGCACTGCCAAGATTCAGGGCTTTTTAATGAAAGTACGAGCAACTCCAACTGAAGCTAATTCTTAAAGGGAGTATCAAATTTGTAAAAGGAAGAACCTGTCTGAAACCTTTCCTCTTCTTTTGCAGCTTTCAAGCACACACTGGAATTTGCTCTCATCATGTTTGTTTAAAGAATTCATGTGGTTATCAATGACCCTCCACCTTCAATGCCGTTGTCCTGACAACCAACCATTTACTAGACAGAATATGGAAAGCAGACGACAGTGTGTCCCTTTGGTCAGGTTTAATAGCAAAACTCAACAATACAGAGACAATATTAAAAGACCAGGGTCTTTGTGTTTTGAGATCCTTCAAAGGGAAATGAATACACAGATACAGACAGACAAATATACATATAAAGGAGGAGAGGGGAATGTATAGGGAACTCAACTGGGCAAGGAGAGGCTGCTATGAAGAACTCAGTTTAACAGCTGTTTAATAGCTGTTGTGTTTCAATAGCCAAGCTACAAAGAAATATTGCACATAAAGGCAAAAAGGGCTAAGTTTGTTGTTGTTGTTTATCCTAAGACGTTAGATTCTTTCACCACCAAAGCCCAGAAACATCTCAAATATATGAAAAAAAATGGAATGTGGCTATGGTTGTTAAACTTTTTTCTAAGGACCAGAACTTTTTTTTTTCCCCCCCAAATGGCATCAGTATATAAATCCGATCTGGTTCAACTAGAAAAGGAAATGCCCCAAAGTGACGATGCTCTAGCCCTGACACCTAAGAGACATCCAGATTTGGGGGGCTGAGGAACAGAGGTTCTAATCTAGAACTTAAATCTGTGGTGAGAGGCTGCCAATGTGGAGGCATTCTAGAGGGGAGGGGTGGTAATTTGGAGCTGTAAAACTGTAAGTCTCTAAGGCTGTACTGTAGAACAAAAGCTGAAGAGCAGAAAGTGTCCACTATTTAACCACAAAGACAATGACCTCATTCTGAGTGAAGGAGGATGCTGGCACTGCAGGACCCACGGGGAGGAGTGGAATTTGCCAGGCTGGCATTGAGCCAAATGTCAGAGTAAAATCCCTGAAGCCCTCAACCATGTTGCCACGGGAATTCAGCAGAGGTGTCCAAAAATGATGCTCTAACTTAGTGTCTTTTAAGTCTCCATTCTAGGTCATCCAGTATGTATGTGGCGGAGGGAGAAGGCTCATGGAGATTTTGGGAAAAATGCTCAAGTGATAAGAAGATCAAGCTTTGTACATAAAACAAAATCTGATTTCTCCATTTTAAAGTCTCATTCTTTGGACACAGGACCTGGGAGACTGAACAGACCTTGCGCAAAATGAAAAAGGCTGGCCCAAAGCCCAGAAGTGTCACCAGCCCTCTCGTCCTTTCACAATGGCCAGAGGGACGGCTCCCAGAGGGGGAACCGAGGGCAGAGGAAGCCAGCCCAGATCTCCAGCAGACTTCAGTGCCTTCAGCTGGGAGGAGAGACAGACAAACTGTGCAGGACTCTGCCTTTTGGAGAGACTTTGGGGATTGTACAGCCTCTGGAAGGTGATCAAGGGTGGACATCCATGGAGGGGGGTGTCCATGAGGCCAGTCCACCAGGCCCTGGCTTGAATAACCAGAATTGACTATTTTTTTAAACAAAAATCAAGATCACAAAGCTATTATGCACCGTGGTTTTTCTTCAGTTTACAAGGATAATACAACTTCATTACAGACAATCAAACAATACAGAAAGATAGGAGAAAAAAAGAAACCTTTCCCTTATTTTCCTCCTCCTAGAGATAACTACTACTGAAATTAATAGAGAATACCCTTCCAAAATATTAAGATACCCAAGTATTTAATTTTATGTATTGATACAAGGGATATTACAAGTATGCAATTTTATAGTCTGCCTTTTTAACTCAGTGATACATCACAGACTTCTTTACTCATCAGTGAGTACATTCTTTTTGAAAATGTATCATATTCTGTAGTATGGATGTGCCATATTACTTAACTAATCCCTTAGTTTCAGACACTTAATTTGTTTCTGTCAAATTAAAAACAGATCCAGACTTCGTAAGGAGAGACTTAGTAAGGATTATTGTAAGGGGGTAAAGGGGCATTTGCAGTAAGGGATGGAAAATTATTGCAATAAGGAGAATATTGTGACCACAAGATCTGCAAGTGTCCCAAGAGCTAGACAAAAGGGGTCTTTCTTTTACAGAGTAAACAAGGATAGAAAGAACAAAATGTAGAGAAATGGCATGAAAGAGTGGTGTGACTGGACAGTAGATCAGAAAGCATCTTACCCTGAGGCGAGACTATTTTGGGGGAGGGACCTGTGATAGTTAACTTTATATGTCACCCTGACTAGGCCACAGGGTGCCCAGATATTTGATCAAACGTTATTCTGGGTGTTTCTGTGAGGGTGTTTTTGAAAGAGATTAAGATTTAAATCAACAGACTGAGTAAAGCAGATTGCCCCCACTAACGTGGGTGGGCCTCATCTAATCAGTTAAAGGCATGAATAGAACAAAAAGGCTTATGTCTTGCTCTACCTACCTCCAACCCCCACTAACAGAGAATCCTTCCTGCCTGACAACCTTTGAACTGGTACAGGGGCTTTTTTCCTTCCTTTGGACTTGAACTGAAACATCAGCTCTTCCTGAGTCTCCACTTTGCCACCTCACCCTGCAGATCTCGGGACTTGCCAGCTTCTACAACTGTATGAACCAATTCATTATAATGTGCGTGTGCACAAGCACACACACACACACACACACACACACACACACCCTATCAATCTGTTTCTCTGGAGAACCCTAATTCAGGACTCTGAAGGAGGGCTGTATGATGGTTCAGGCTGAGGGTAGGCCAAAGTTCAGGGGCCTGAGGAAGGACGAAGTTTGGTTAACATGCATTTTGTTCCAACTGATCAGTGGGGACAAGCAGTGCAGCTAATCATTCATAAGGCAAAGAATGGGAATCTGGAGGGTCTGTGTCTGGCCTCGTAAGAAGTGAACAAAGGAGGCATCCAGGAGTCTTATCCAAGTCACATGGGGAAGGACACTTCTCTGCAGTAGGCCATTTCCTGGAATGTAAAGCTTGGGGACATTTATAAACCTTCACTGTTTTCCAGGAGCACAGGGCTCAGATAAAATTCAACACTGTCATTTCTAACCATTCTTTTTATAAATAATACTGTCGAGAACATCTCTGAATGCATGGCATCATGGTTTACTTGAGGAGTTTAGGAATGGCACCTCTGTTATCCCTCACTTAGAAGTGGAAGCCATAAATAGGTGTCTAATATCCTCCAGTAGCTCACATCCTTAAGGAACTAGAAAAACAAGGCAAAAGTATGAATACTTTTCTCCAGCCAGAAAAATCAAACCTGAAACCCTGCATCTCCTTCCTTAAATGGATGTTGTCCCAGGTTCCTTGCTCAAATAGTGAGATAGGATGGAAGGAGCCCAAGTATTGAATTTAGACACACTTGGGTCCAAATCCACTCCATCATTTATCAGATGTAAGAATTTGGGTTATGTGTTTAACTGCTGCTTCTCCTTGTGTAAGCTGGGAAGAATAGTACTCAAAAGGAATGCTGTGAAAAAAATGAATGAGATGATGAATATAAAAGAGCTTAGAATACCACAAGGCACTTAACTGATTTTCCATAAGTATTTTATTTTCCTCTTTTTTTCCCCCTTATAGAGGAAGTTACATAGAAGCAAATCATGGTACAAAGGAAGGGGGCCACATTGCACTAAGCACCAGCAGTGATCCAAGCATGGTACAATGCACCTTACAGCTCTCATCTCATTTAAACTCTTATTAAGCCTGTGAGGGAGGGGAGGTCATCCCCATATTGTAGATAAAGAAACTAAGATATAGGATGGACTTGTAACTTGTCTGAGTCCCACTTCAAATAAATAGCAGGATTGAAGTTAGGATCTAGTTGCTCTGGTTGTAAAGCCTTTCTGTCAGCCAGTGAGTAAAAACACCGATATCCCAAAGCTCAGGTGTTGCTTTAGTTTTACTCTTTCCTCCTGGGAAAATGATGGTCTTCCAAACCTACTTGCAAAGTCCCTCAGTGAGGTTCTGCTTAGTAACCTCTAGTCTCCCTCTCCAGTGGAAGGCTGGTACTGCTTTCTCCCCAGAGCCAATGCCACAGGCCATGAACTAGCGTACTATCCAACAGATGCCCCAGGATACTGCCGTTTTTCCACCTCGCATATGCTCTTGGGAACAATGAAGGAGCAGGCAAAAGAGTCAGAAGAGAAACCAACTATATCAGGTCTAAATAATTCAAAAAATGAAATCACACTATAGCTAGCTTCCATAGCCCGAAAAACTTCCTGAACCTAAGACTAAAAGTGAAGCCTTTGGATTTTCGCAATTCTTTCCTGAGGTAAGTGGAAAGGGAAGAGATGGAGACTGAAATGCCATTTATGAAATGGCTGGGAGGCAGCTATTAGCATCGCCATTTTTCAGCAGAGGAAATTGAAGCCTAGAGCCTTTCTAAGTGGTGAAGTTGGGAATTGATACCAGCTGTCTGACTCCAAATCCCACTCCAACATATCTCCCTTCCTATTTCTTAATTAAAATGTTTGGTCAGAACCAAATAATGCCTCAAGGACTTAAAGAAAGAAAAGAAAAATGCATTAGCGTTTGCTTTCCAAATGCTAACCCTCCTGTTCTTATTGCTTGGCTCTGTTCCCTCATTTTTTACCTACTGCATCAGACCAGCGTTATCAAAGTGGGATCCCCAACAGCAGCATGAAAAGCACTTGGGAACCTGTTAGAAATGCACATTCTCGGGCCCCACTACAGACCTCCCGAAGCAGAAACTCTGGGGTGGGGCTCAGCAATGGCCCTCCAAGCGATTTTGATGAGAACCACTGCATTATCCCACAGAGAGCTTTCGAAAACAGCAATTCCCGGGCCCCATCTGACTTCTGCTCAGTGGTTATGAAGTGGGGCCCTAGAATCCGTACTTTTTAAAGCTTCCTGGTGAGTTTGAAACACAAGCAGACGTAACCACAGAATCCCCAGAAAATAAATGTTTACAATTAGAGTATTTAATGACACTGTGTACTGGATGCGTGAAATTTACAACTGCATCCTTGGTTTAAATAATGCCCTCTCTTCTGATCAGCTGAGTGACCTTGGGCAAGTGACTCTCTAGCCCCCTTCTCCTCATTTGTAAAACAGAACTAATAACACATACTTAGGGTTATGAAAATTAAATGGTAATATACAGTGCTTGGCATAGTGTCCGGTACCTAGTAAGTGCTAATAAGTGGAAGCTATTTTTACTAATCACTTAATAACAATGAAGAAAACATAATCCATGTAAAGAGCCTCTATTCTATCAGATGGAAGGGGCTGGGCGCACAGGAGGGAGACCCTCCAGCGGAAATGTGACATCCTCTAATTATGCTGCCTTACACCAATCAGATGCAAAATGAACCTGGAAGAATGTGGAAGGGAAAACTGGGCGGCAGTGTGAAAGAGTGGTGCCAACAGAGCTGTAGGTACTAACAGGAAATCCACACTTCCAGGAAGGCTCCGCCATCTGACACAGGCAAGAAAGGTGCACAGCGAGGGGTTTCTGTCTGGCCTTCCCAAGACAAAGCTGCACAGTGTGCAGGGCAGGGGAAGAGAAGGGTGTGGAAAGGAGACGGTGAAGGTTCAGACAGGCCGAACGTGGCAACAGAGGACAGGGGCCTACTGGAAAGCAGAAATCGGAAGTTCACATTAAAAACCAGATTAGGAAAATTGCATTCTACTGTCTCCATTTTAAAACAACTCTTTCCACTACAGAGCAAAACAAGCAAATGGATCTTTGTCCTGCTTGAAATTAGTACATCTATTTTCCTAGGATGATGAGGTGGCTATTTGGGCCTCCATGTCTGCACTCAGGCTGTTCTTTCTCTATGGAATATCCTTCCCTGCTTCTTCACATGGCTAACCTCTCTACCCCCCTCAGGAAGCAACTCAGGGCTCACCTCCTCCTGGAAGGCCACCCTGAATGCCTGACTCCTCCATGCCCTGAACTGTGCTAGTTCCCTTCTCAGCAGAGCCATCCCACCACCATATAACTTAACTGTCATCTTTCCTAAATTCAGTGTTTCCCGGCGTGTGTTTCACACTCCATGAGTTCAAAGAGCTGTTAGAAGATGTTATTTAGAAGAAGCTCTTGGTGCAAGTAAATTTGGGAAATGCCGAGCTGCACTAAGTTAGACAGGTTTCTATACTGATCATGGAACACTTTTTCCTAAAACTCATCTCTAGTCCCAGAGCGCACACTGTGGGCTACGCTGATGTCTGTTACTGGCATTGTCTGCTCTTTCTTCCTTACCAGACTATAATTTCCTTGTGGGAAAAAGTGTCTGCTCGTTGTTGTGTTTCTGGTGTCTACCTAAGCACCTGCTACACGGTAGATACTTGGTGAAAGCCAACCGCATGTTAAAAAGCAAAATCATCACATCATTTCCCTTCTGAAAAACCTCCAGTGGCTTTCTGTTATAACCCCGAGGAAAACTCTGGCTGCCTTACTTCAAGGCTCATGAGGCTCCACATTTAACACATCTTTTACCCCATTTCTTGCCAATCCCCTCTCTGACTACATCCTGCTAAATTGGTCTTTTTAAACTCATCAAAGGAGCCAGGCTTATTCCCCTCCGTAGGCCTATGCACATGCTGTTTCTTATGCCAGGAACACTCCTGCCCACATGTTCACATCGCTGAAACCATCTCCATGTTGAGGTCTTAACTCAAAAGTCTTTCCCACCACACTGCAGTCAGCACTTTGTTTCCATCGTAACACGTATCAATATTTGCCACTGTCTTGTTCATGTATGTTCTTGCTATTGTATGGAATCCCTTCTTCACACTGTAATGTAATATAAGCTAAACATTCCTGCTCACTGTTACTGTCAAGAGTGATGGGACAAAGAAAATGCTTAATGAATATTTGCTGGTTACTGAAAGAATGAATTGGTCTATGTAACACAGCAGGTAAGAGCCCCAGCCCTCCTCCCAGAATGGGATCAAATCCTCGCCTGCCTATGACTAGCTCTGTGACCAGGGCAAGTCATTTAACTTCCAAAAGTCTTCCTATAAAACAGGAAACAATGGACTTCTATTTAAGTAATAGAGTGAACATATGAATCAGTTTTCTCTCTAACGATGGGCGTGAAATAAAAGTAAAGGGGTATTCCTTTTTTTAAAAAACTGCAGTAAACTAAACATAATATAAAATTTACCATCTTAACCATTTTTAGTTCAGTGTGCAATTAAGTACATTCACATTGTTGTGTAACTATCACTATCATCCATCTCCAGAACTCTCTTCATCTTACAAAACTGAAACTCTGTACCCATTAAACAATAATTCCCCATTCTCCCCTCCCCCCAGACCCTGGCAAACACCATTCTAATTTCTGTCTCTAAATTTGACTACTCTAGGTACCTTATATAAGTGGAATCATATAGTGTTTGTCCTTTTGTGATTGTCTTATTTCACTTAACATAATCTTTTCATGGTTCATCCTTGAAAGGGTCAGAATTTCCTTCCTTTTTCAGGCTGAATAATATTCCATTGTATGTATATACCACATTTTGTTTATCCTTTCATCTGTCATTGGACACTTGACCATTGTGAATAGTGCTGCTTTGAACATGGGTGTACATATATATCTCTTCAAGTTCTGCCTTCAATTCTCTTGGGTATATACCCAGGAATGGAATGCTGGATCATATGATAATTCTATTTTTAGTTTTTTAAGGAACCACCACACTGTTTTCCATAGTGGATACACCATTTTACATTCCCACCAACAATATACAAAACTTTCAATTTCTCTACATTCTTGCCAACACTTGCTGTTTTCTGTTTTTGTGATAGTCGTCATCCTGAGGAGTATGAGATAGAAGAGGTATGTCTTTTAAAAGAAATAAGGCCAAAAGCATGTAAAAGGTGATAACAGCAACAAACTTCTGGAGGCTAGAAAGAAGAAACATGAATGGTAATAGATTTACCAATCCTAAGCTACCTGAATCCTAAATTGGTTGTAAGGAAAGCTAAGAAGCAACACAATTTGCCCTGCAGAACCCCAAAAGGCTTAGGAATTTAGTGGCACATGTTATCTCTGGAAATGAGGTTAAAGAGTGGCTGAAAATAGGAGGTCTGCTTGAAAGCCTACTTAATAAAAAGGTAAACTCAACAGTGACTTGACACCGGCATGACCATCCCTTTCCCCAACATGGCCAAAGACTGGATGCTTATTCCCTGGAAAAAGCAAAACTGAGGCATCTGGATACAGGATACCAGGCAATTAAGAGTGGGGAAGTTAAAGTGAAAAAGGGGAAGAAACAGTAAAAGATTTCATCATGAATATGGAGGTATCCAACCTCTTCCCTACCCTGCTTTCTTGAACTCAAGAAGCCAGGCCTATATCCCTGCTATAGAATATTAAAATATTGGAAGATACTCTTTCTGGGGACTCCAATGAGAGCAAGAGAAGAGACCCAAAGATTCTCTTACTAAGCAAACCATCCAGCTTGCCCTACAGTAAGGACCGTGCTGATAAGCCCTGTACAGAATTTTCAATCAGCTATTTAGTACACCATTCTCGAACGTAAACAGATAGCCAAGGATCACCTGATACTCTGAAGGCAGGCTCTAACATGAAAGACAGAAACCCAAATAGGCAAGCAGATTCAAAAGATAACAGAAATTTGGAGGAAACAGCAGAATTAGACTCTGCAGAGAGATTACATCTCTCTTGATGCATATACTACAGTGTGGGACCAGACAGCACACACAAAATAAATGAACAATAATTATCAAAAGGATAGGTGGAGAGGTAGAACTAACCTAGCCACTGGCCTTTAAACAACTGAGAGTTGAGATATTATATTTTACCTTTATTATCCTAAGTGTACTCAGCCTTTTCTTATAGAATTCCAGAGCTGGGAAGATGAAATCTGAGAAAATGACACAGCCTGATTGCTTTCCTCCGATAGGGACTACATGTAAGTGTCTATTATTACTTTACAAGAGCAAAATTAGATACATAAAATTTTCAAGTTTTTGGAAAATTTTAGTTTATGCTGTAATTAAAATTATGCTTATAAAGAGCATAATGGAAAAATGGAAATAAGAATATGTAATAGCGTTACTTTAAAAACTGCAGGTCACAAACTATTGACAGTATATAGTATATAAATTGATAGTATATAGTATACTATAAACTATTGATAGTATATAGTATACTATAAACTATTGATAGTATATAGTATACTATAAACTATTGATAGTATATAGTATATAAATTGATAGTATATAGTATACTATAAACTATTGATAGTATATAGTACATGATAAACTAATGATAGTATACAGTATATAAATTGATAGTATATAGTATATTATAAACTATTGATAGTATATAGTTTCAGTTGTGTTACACTGGCCAGAAAAAAGGCAAAGTTAATTAAAATTGTATTGGGGTATTAGAGTGGTAAGATTATTTTCTGCTTTCATTTACTTTCTGACTTTTCTTTAGTTGCCTTTACTTTTACTCTTTTCAAAGTAAAAGGAAAAATTAAAATGGAGAAGATAATGCTGGTGTTACTGGATAGTCTTTTCAGAAACCAACACGGACATATGCTCAAGGTCATGTTTCAGTGACGTTCACTTGTGAAAGGGCCTCAAAGTCAGGCTGGGGAGGAGCCTTGGGGCCTGGGGTTGGCAGTGCGAATGGTGAGACGAGCACTCATTGGTGGGGGGCTTAATGAGGTGATGATGATCCGAGGTGGGCCAAAGATCCTAAGGCCCTTCATATATCAAGTGTCTCTGGATAATTATCAGTTTCAGGAGTTTCTGCAGCATTAGAGCAGCACCAGCCCAGGCAGGTTTTATCTCCCCCCACGCTTAATTGAGTGCCTCAGCAGCTCCAGATCTCGGCCCTGAGTAAGTGAGAAAGAAGTTCAGTGGATCGTCTTGAAGGCCAGGGAGTGGAAAGCCACATCAATGTTCGGCAAGGAACTGCCTAGAAAAACTGCGCCAGGTACTGTGTTTGTGCTGGGGCCACAGCAGGTGGACATGCCCCTACCCTCATGGAATGTACAATCGAGTAGGAACATTAATCCCATAATTACAAACAATCCATGAAAAATTCAAACATAATGAGCGTTATAAAAGGAAGTGCAGCAGATTTGTGGTTTGCATAGATACGACACACAAATTCAACTGTACACAGGATTCAGGAACCAAATGAGAGATGCAGAGAGAAATTAAACAATATAAATAATGCAAGTGATTTATTTCACCATCCCACTCAGGGAACCCAGCTGGGTTGGCTTCAGATCTGATTTTCCCATAGTGCACGAGTCTCCTATTGCTACATATGACTCTAACAAGCCCACTGTGTACAGTTCTGCAGGCACTGAACAATTTCAGAGGGCGCCATTTATATCATGGTCTACTACGTAACCCCCTAGGGGTGCTCGGCTGAATGTGATCTAATTTTTTCATAAACCTAGACCCTAAATAGGCCAGTGTCTCAAAGGAAGAAGAAATAAATACTGTAATTACTGCCTGTGCTGGTTTGTCAGTTTCCACCGTGGAGCTCACTTTCTATGGGGTTTTCAAGGATAATTCTGGCTGACAAAATTCTCACAATATGTACTGCCTATAGAACCAAGTCTTCCATTTTGATGGGTTCTACCACATCTGGAGGGTATGTTAGAGAGATCTGGTCTACTCAAGAGAGCCTCCCTGTAGGTCATTGAGACCAGAAGGACGAGCAGAACTTCTCTAGGAAGAGAGGCTGGGAAAGCGTGGCCAGAAGAGAGAAAAGTATTAGGTACCAAAGCAGGCAAGCGTGGAATGTGTTCAAGGAACTAAACATGACATACGGGAAGAGCAGGAAGGAGAGAGCAGCCTAATTTACCTACCACCGACCCAAATCTTACCAAATCTGCAAGACTCCTTCACTTAGTGACCCCACCAACATTAACCGAGAACTTACCCTTAGTAAGACATTTACTGCCTGAGCACTTTGGACTCCAAAGGTCTCCATTCCTTTTGATTCACAACATTTATTTCCTCCTGCTCATACGGCACTTAATCATGTGCTGTCACTTCAGTTCCAGAAACATTCATGGGTTGCCTACTATATGCCAAGCAGCAAAAACTTCCCTGGACGTGGTAATGTTGTTCTGCATTTCCCTTGTTCCTCAGTTTTACTCAAGGTTCAGGTCTCAACTCTTTGAGCAATCTGTGGACTCCTTTTGGGCAGAACCGTCACTAACGTATTCTCGTACCTGGCAGAGTGCCAGGCTCAGAGTGGATGCCCAGTACACATGGTGAGGTACTGTTACATGCCTCTTATTGGTGGAAACTCCGAGGCACAGGGGGAGTTAAACGAAGTGACAGAGGACACTCAACATAATTAGTGACAAAGTCAGGTGTAGGGGATAAATCTCCTATATGGGGAAAAGCTGGAGTCTGAGTCTAGCTTTTGCTTGTTTTGAAAATGTTGTCAAGTCACCTTCCCACAGTGGTTTAGAGAAAGTTCTGGAGCTAGACTGGTTTCAACTCCTGGCTTGGTTGTATGACACTAGGCAAGTTATTTAACCTCTCTATGCCTCTGTTTCATCACCTGTAAAATGGGGATAACAGTGTCTTAGAAGACTGTTGAATGAGTTATGTGAGCTACTACAAATAAAGCTCTCAGAACAGTTCCTGGCATATAGAAGGTGCTCAATAATGACAGCTAAACTTATTATGTTATTGTTCCTGCTGTTTCCCCAAACTTGATGAGTCACTATTTTTATTAGTTATGATTAAATGTAGCTATAAACCCACAAAATAGTGACATTAAAAAAACCCAGAAATAAATTTCTCTTGTAGAGAAGTCCAGAGATAGCAAATCCAAGGCAGGTATGGTAGCACCACAAAGCTCCCTACTCTGCCAACCCTGGGGTACGGCCCTTGTCTTCCTTACCTAAAATGGCTGCAAGAACTCCAGCCAACCTACCTGATTCAGGTATGCAGGAGGGTGCCTTTCCAAACAGCCCCCTCACCTCGCTTTAAAGGAGGCCTCTCAGGAATTCCACAGAACACTTCTGCTTATATCTCATTGGCCGAAACTTAGATGAACATATGTAGCTGCAAAGGAAGCCAGGAAATGTAGTCTTTAAAGAGCCCTATATGCAGCTGAAAGCCTGACTTTTGTTAAGAAAAGGGATAAGAGTATACAGATGAGGTGGGCAGGTAGCATCCTCTGTACCTCTAGGTCATGTGCCATGAGCTAGTGATGAAGGTGGGAAGTTGATCCCAGGTCTGTCCAGTTTTATCAAAGCTTCGGGGTTCATAGCAAATCAAAGGACATTTTCTGAGCACATTTTCTCAAGATCTATAAAGCTGCCTCTACTTTAATTATTTTGAAAGCATATCTCCCTTAAGGGAAATGTAACTATATGGGTCTGCTTCACTCTAAATTATTGAAAAATTGATTTTTTAAAAAGGTGTTTGCTAGCCAAGACTTTTGGAACCATCTTAATGAGCTTAAAAAGTAAAACTCCTAACTCTTTCTTTTGAAGAGTAGAATCATGTTTTGCCAATAAAAAGAGAAAAACTGAACCCCCAGATTAATGGGCTTACCTATTCCTTAGTGACGGATAACCCATCTTTCATAAGTCTTCGACTTACAAAAAATAAAAGCCCATATTCTCATCACTATCGTGGTAAATTTCATTTTAAAACACACATTATTTACTTCATATGTATTATGTATTATCAATAATTCGAGTGCTTTTTATTGCCAAATCTTTAAAAATAAATGCATGTGATAGTGAAATTTCATGGAGGCATTACTGACTGAAACATTTTTCCAATCACAAGGATATAGATGAGGCTCATAAAAAAGTCAGATCTGTGATTGAACATCCCTTTCAAATAAACATTACAGTTCTGAACAAATGTACTTTTACCCCCTGGCAAGCTTACCAGACTTCTACAGTATCACAGAGACAGTCCATAAGAAGCTTTTGCTTTATGGCCAATGGAAAGAAAGAAGGTGATGGAGTAGGTGCACTGTGCTAGAAAAATGGGCAAGAAGAAAGAGGATACAAGGCAAAGTGCAGAAGACACATCGGATATGGCCCTGCTCAGTGAGATGAGTCAGAAAACCAGTAAGCCGAATGATTCAGCACCATCCCCATGAAAAATGCATGGATTGAAATGACTGGGGTTGTAATTTACTGGTAAAAAGCATGAGCTTTTGGAGTCAGAAAGGCCTGGTTTTGAATCCCTGCTCCTCCAGCAAATAACTATGAGACTTCGGGCCAGTTATGTAACCTCTGTGAGCCTTGATTTCCATATCTATAAAGGCAGATAATAATAGAACTTGTACCTCACTGGTTTGTCAGAAAGTTTACTTGATAATTCATGTAAAATGTTTGGCAACAGTTACTGGCACATAATACACACTCAACAAACGATAACTGCTATCAAGACGCTATTCCCTTTCCTTCTCTTTTTATACTAGACATCCTCCCTTCAAGAACTCTGAATCCTTCAACTTTTATTCTTTATAAAAGCCAAACTGCTGGAGGTAGGGGTGGGGATGGAGATGACTATTTGAATTCATCTCCCTAGGACTTCTAACTTCATTGAAGTTGGAATAATAGTGCGGAAATTGCTTTAGACAAGGGTTTCTGCTCTTGCTGTTTATTTACACTGTCACTATCTGCTAAAAATGAAAATGCAAATTTTGAACAAAGCCAAGGTTTCATCTAGGACAGGAAGGCGACGTTTAGGTTGGCAAAAATTCATTGAAAATGCCACTTACTGAACTGGCACGACAGAAATACCTCAAAAAGCAAAGAACAAAATTCATACTAGATATAGAAAACAGACAATTTATGACTTAAGACCACAGCAGAAAGTAAACCTGTTTAGGTAAAGTTTGAAGCTATCATCGCAAATTCTGGAGAAGAATATTTTATCCTCATAGGGCCCTGCACATCCTTTTCAATAACAACAGTAAATGAATAATCTGTTTTCTCCATAGTCTATGTGCACATCCTAGGCAGGGGCCAGGTGTGTCTTCATCATACTCTATCTCCAGTATTCTGCACAATGCCTGGCACATGGAATACTCAATAAATACTGGTTGAACAAATCAGTAAATGAATACTGAGACTTTTCCTGGATCATCATTAAACTTGGCCAAAGCCATTGGGAAGTCACTGCATGAAGTAGTAATGTTTCTGATCACCCACCAATACAGGAGATGAAGGTCACTGGCCCTCCAGTAGGAAACAGCTGAAAGAAATCTGAGAGATCATCTACTCTAATGGGTCTCAAAGTATGGCTGGAGGCTCGTTGGAAAAGCCCCACTCCACATCTTCTGAACCAGAAACTCTACAGGGGGCCTGGCGATCAGTGTTTTAAGAAGGCCTGCAGTTTGAGAAGAGCTGATATAGTCCAATCCCCTCAGCTTATAGGAGAGGAAATGGAGGCGCAGAAAGGGAAAATCAGCTGTTTTTCCAGAATCAAATTTTGTAATAACTAGAAAATTAAAAGGTGCCAAACTTACCACTTGGCTTTGTGACATTATTTCACCTCTCTGAGCTTCAGTTTCCTTACCTGTAAACTGGGAAGAACAATACCTACTCATGGTGGTTATAATAATTAAACGATACCGTAAATAAAGGACATAGAGTAGAGTAGATGTTCAACTAAGTTTAGTTCTCATGCCACCCTGTTCCCTCACGCTTTAGGGTAGACTGAGGAACAGTCTCATAGGAGTTGACATCCATTTCTATTGAAGATAGAAAAAAAGATGTTGGAAAACATACATCAACTTAATTAGTATGGCAAAGACTAACAGTTGTTCCCCAATATGCATTCTCTGTCCCTTCTATAGTACAGCTGGGCACATGGCCGGCAGCTAAAGAATGTATTTCCCAGCCCCTCCTGCAGCGAGTTCTGGCCTTGTGACGAGGTTCTGGTCAAGGGGATGAGAGTAAGAGTGATCTGTATAAGTACTTGTTCATGACCTTGAAGGAGAGGACTGTATGTTCCCCCTCCTCTTTGTTCCTTCCTGAGGGCTGGAATGGGCTTCCTTCAGTCATATGGTCAAAACCCTGTGAATGGCAGAACACCAGTTGAAAAGCCTGTATCCTTGAATCCATTCAGGTGCAGTACAGCCCTGGACCAAGAGAAAGAAAACCCTTTCTTGTTTGAGCCATGGTAATTTGAGATTTTATTGTAGCAACAGCCTACATTCTAAGTAATAAAAATCAGAAACTCTAGTCATATATATGTTCCTTCAGAAACGACCATAAAATTATATGGTATATACTGGATTCTTTCTTGTTGTGCCCAAAGTGGTTAGAATGTTCCATAAAAGGCAATTATTTCAATATACAAACTAAATCTCAGACTATGCAGGACTGTCAAATAAAAACTGTTATCTGGTCCTAAAACTACAGATAAGTGTATTTAGTGTATGTGTGTATATATATACACACACAATTTCATATGTGTATATATATATATATATATATATATATATATGAAATAGGATTCTATATAGAATCTCAAATAAATTATATATATTTAAGAGTGAGCCTGCTTAAAGACATTAAAACATATATATATATATATATATATATATATATATATATATATATAAAATTTCCCCTTTAGGAAAGGTAGTCAAGATTCCTATATCCCAAAACTTTTTCATGTTTTTAAGCAGGGTCTCTCTTTTAAATAAACGGTCAGGGGCGAGAACTTGCTCAAACATGAAAACATTTGCCCATGATTCATATAATTGAGCTTGAGGTTGGAGTTTGCTACCATGAAGACTACAGACTTCATTTCAGATTTGTGTCTGGCAAAGCCCACAGGAGGTTCTAACATCAGGCTGGTTTTTGAAATAATTCCAGGGTGACCTAAGCCATTAAAAGAGGACTCAGCTGGTGATAAAAGGATCTTGGTAAACACGATCATCAACTTGACAAACACATTCGTCTAGAGACACCTAACCCTTGGTCTGTACCCCTATAAACTGAAGTTTCTGAATAGTTTAGAATACTCGAGAGAGTACAGATCGTGTTCACCATCTGGTTATCAGCTCTGTGCTTCCCCTACTTGCATAGCTCGGCTGATGATGGCATGAGGAAATAAATCAATTACACTGGCCAAGAAGTAGTTAACATAGACCTGAACCAGTATTCACAGCATCAGGAAATAGGATTCTATAAATCAGATTTTTTCCCTATCAGTTTTTACAAGATACTCTCTGTGAAATATATCCAAACACAGACACATTCCCATGGGAACACATGTTTCTTCATATGCACAGAGCCGAGATAAAGCGGAGCAGCGCACCCCTCAGAAAGACTATCTTTCCAAGTCAGAAAGCTGTTCAGTTCAATCTTGTCGCCCCTTAGCTTTGCAAATACAATGTCAAAGGTCTTTCCAGTGAGCTGAACTGTAGATGGTTTCAGCATCATGGAAACAGAAACTGTAGGAATCTGTGCCTTGAGACTTCTAGGTTGAGAGCAAAACAGTCAATAGAATTGAAGGCTAAACTGGTTAATTTACTTTCACAAAAACTCTATTTTGTTGGTTGTTCATGCTTAATAGATATGTACACCTTTGCTCCCTTCTTGGCTCCCACATGTCTATGGTTCTGATGAGGAGAGTAATTGTTGAAGAAAGAGGATGAGAATCAGGAAGAGAAGAATTGTGTAGGGAAAACACACAAAGGACCATTAGGAAACAGGATGTGGGTTTGGGCCCAGGATCTGCCTCAAACTAAATCAGAGACCGTCTCTAATTATTTCACCTTCCTGGGCTTCAGTTGTTTTCCTTGTAAAACCAGGTAGATGCTCTCTATGTTCCTTTCCAAGTACTAACATTCTAAAAACATATCTTTTTAACTTAAAGAACTTTATATTGTTAAGGAAAGAGATGGCAAAATGAACCTCATTATTTCCTTGTTTAAAATCCTTCAACAGGTCCCTGTTGCCTAATGCAATGGTTTCTAACATTTTGATTGTGCATACCACTAAGTCTTTAGCACCAGTTCCCAATATATATATATATATATATTACTTATAAATTACATACATATGCTCTTGAATTTATGCGTTATATGTATGCATTATGAAACATACATAAAAATGGAATTTTAAAAGAAATAAAAATAAATAGAAATTCTAAGTTTCTTTCCATACTCAATGGACCATCTTGCTTGACGTCATTTGGGGTACAAGATACCATTTTGAGAACATGAAGATATAGGATAAAGCTTAAGTAACTCATTGTGCATAGAAAGGCCATTATACTTTGGTCCCTGCTTACTTTTCCAGTTTCATCCCTCCCCTTTTCTGGCCTCTAACTCAACGTTCCAGCAATTTCTTCCCTGTACACACCCTATTACTCAGCTCTGAACCTTTATGTATGCTCTCACTTCTATCAGCAATACCCTTCATTAAACCCTTCACCTGGAAAACACTTTCTCATCTATGGCAGAGACTAAGAGTTGCCTACCTAGCCACACATCCTTCCCTTCTTTCTCAATAACACAACTCTGATTTTATTGGAGGCTGCCATGCAACCAAGCGAAAAACTTATCTTTTTTCAGCTTCCCTTGCAGATAGTCGTATTTGTGTAATAATGAGATGTAAGCAGAAGTGGCTGGTGAGCTGTCAAAGAGAACATTCTAAAATGGAATCAGACTCATTGAACATGCACAATTTTGCCCTTGGTCCTGCTCCTCGTCTGCCTAGAACATGGACTTGACACTAGAGGCAAGACAGTAAGACCATAAGAGGAGGCTCGGTGGTGAGGAAAAGGGTGTGATGCGCAGAGGACTGCAAGAAGGGCAGTGGACCAGAAGACAGACATCAGAGGGGAGAATGGTGCCAGAAGGGAAGGCCATGGTGGAACTTCTGTTTTGTGCTCCAAAAGCACTGGGAAGACTTGGGAAGGTTTACGCTGGGAAGTCACAGGATTACATTTTCATTATAAAATGTTCATGCTGGCTGCAGTATGCAGAATGGGTTGAAGAAAGCAAGTTTCCACTCAGTGAGAAGTGCTAGAAGCCTGTTGAATAGCCCAGATGGGAGATTACAGGAATATAAACTTGGTGGAGAGGGCATGAATTAGAGATATTTGGAGGATGAAACTGACAGCACTTAGTAACTGAGTAGATACGGGGAATCCAGGAAAAAGCGGTGTCAAGGGCTTGCAGAACTGGATGGGTGGTGTTACTCTTCACTAAGATTAACAAAACAACAAATGAACAATCCTGCCCTCTGTGCTTGCAACCACAATGCTGAGTGCTGCTGGAGAAAATTACACAACAGGGCAGATTAATAATAAATTCATGACCACCCCTCACCCAGGCTCTCAGTACCATTCATCAATCCTCCAGGTTTTCTCTAATCATCTTGCTCCCACATTCTCTATTTAAACCTGTTCCACTCTTCTCAAACTTCTGACTCCCCCACTTCTCTACCACACTCACAGATGATCATCTCATCTCCAGCTTCACAGAGAAAACAGAAGTCACCTGAAGGGAGCTCCGTCAACTTCCCATTCTGAGTCTACACTCCCCCGGGTCTCCCCATCTTCTTCCTGTCTATTACAGTAAAAGGGCTATATCCCTGCTCCTGTCTAGAAGCCATTGCCTCCTGCCTTCCCTGGGACCTTACAGTGCCCATTCTCCCTTCTCTCTCTGGTATCCTCAACCTATCACTCACTACCGGAACCTTCCCATCAGCAAGTAGACCTGCTCAAGCAAACCTCTGCCATCTTCAACCAACCAAGCAACAGAAAACTCCATCCACTTTCAGCTATTCCTCCTCTAGCAACTGCCCCCATTTCTCTTTCTTTCCCTTCCAACCAAATTTCTTAAGAATTGTCTAGGGGACTTCCCTGGTGGCACAGTGGTTAAGAATCTGCCTGCCAATGCAGGGGACATGGGTTCGAGCTCTGGTCCAGGAAGATCCCACATGCCGCGGAGCAACTAAGCCCGTGTGCCACAGCTACTGAGCCTGTGCCCTAGAGCCCGCGAGCCACAATTACTAGAGACCGCGCTCCGCAACAAGAGAAGCCACTGCAATAAGAAGTCCGCGTGCGGCAATGAAGAGTAGCCCCCGCTCGCCGGAACTAGAGAAAGCCCGCACACAGCAACGAAGACCCAACACAGCCAACAATAAATAAATAAATAAATTAAAATAAATTTTAAAAAAAGAATTGTCTACACTTGCTGGCTCTGTCTTCTCAGCTATTATTCTGAGTCTGCCATCTCAGACTACATATCTGACTACATGTCTGACATGTGGCTTGAATCCACACCAGCCAGCTGTGTGACTCTGGGTGATTAATTTCTTTGGACTCAATTTACCTCTTCTGTAAAAAGTGGGGGGAGGTATAAGATGACTACAGGCTGCAGTATAATAATCCATATTAAGCACGTGGCACAGTGTCTGGCATCCGGTCAATGTTAGTTGTAGCTGTTGTACTAATCATCATTTCTCAACCCTTATCACCTGCCCCCACTAGTATAATAAAGTCACTTTATCAAATGGATAGTTTTGAGTCCTAATCTCATTTCCTCTCTCAACCTCCCCGGAGACTGTTCCCTCCCATTCTCATGTCTCCCGGTCTGATTAGCTCCCTGTTCATTACTCTTTAGCCTCCTCTGCAGGCACATCCTCCTCTACCTGGCCTTTAAGTGTTGCACTTCCTTTCCCCCAGATCCATTTGTCTTCTTCTGCTAGAGTCTCTGACACATATCAGGAGCTTCAAATATCACCTAGGCTGATGACTTCCAAATCTCTATTTCTAACCATATCTCTCGTCTCAGCATAGACCCAACTGCCTACTCCTTGTCTTCATTTAGATATCTCAGAGGCAGGACTCATGACCTCAACTTTCTTTCCTTTGTTTTAACTCTCCTCAGAAGCCTTTCTTCATGCATTTTCTAACACTTCTATATCCATTCATTTACCAGATATCTACTGAGTACCTACTATGTTCCAGAGTTTTTTCTATATACTATTTTGTCTTAGAAAATAGTTGAGAGAGCTTATAACTAGTAGGCAAAGACAGAACAGGGGAGTGGGATTAAAGATTAAATAAAGATTAATTAAAGATTAAATAAAGCCAAAGATAGGAACAAAATGAATTGAGATGGGCCTAAACATATATAACAATGGCTTTAAAATCCACTAAAAAGGAGTCTCAATTTTGCTTTAAATTCTCAAGCAGCTAAAGGGGTGAGGAATATCTTGCCAGTGACTCAATAGGATGCCCATGAGAAAATAAAAATAATTATTCAGAAAAACTAAGAGAAACTAAAAATAATTTGAGTACTCAGATCAGACAAGATTTTTTCTATGAGGCCTGCATTATGAGGTCTCTGTATGAGGTCATTCTAATGACCAGATATTATTCAGGAATTACTTCTTCAATGTGGCAGGTGGGTGAACTCAGGTTCAGTTACTTGCTTCATACTAGTCACACAGCCAGGGAATGGCAGGGCCAAGATTCAAACTCATATACGTATGGCTCCCAAACCCATGTTCTTTCCATTCCCTGATAGTGCATTTTAAAAATAAATGTCCCCCACCCACCCAGCATCTCTGAGACAACAGATATCTACATACAATGTCCATAACAGGACAACATATGATATTGCAAAAGCTCTGTATCTTAAAGATCCCCTGGCAGCTTCTGTGCTTTCAATTTAAAGACAAATGCATAGTCCTTGGTAGAAAAGATTGCGGGAAGGGAAGAACATGAAGTATTAATAAACATCGTAAAATCATTACCTGGTCCCTTAAGTAGCCTCTGAAGTAAGGGCAGCGGGGAAAATAAAATTGCAGGAGGATTTTTTTCCCCTCCTAATAGATTGTACATTTCAACAGCTAAAAGGGTATGAAAATTTAACGGAATTTTTAATGTCTTTCTAGGTTTTACGATACCGCAAAGAGATCATCTTCATTCTCCTCGCCACGAGAACAGATGGGTGACAGGGCTGCCTCCTGCCCGCAGAGGCTGTCTGAGCAGCAGGCAAACTTCTGGGATCAATAGAGTTCACGGCAACGTGGTATCTGCCAGCAAACCTTGGAGAAGGCCATTAGTCAACCGGTGACCTGCCAACCTGACCACAGCAGCCTTCTGATGTGGATTCTCAGAAAGGTTAGGCCGTGCTGGGAAACTGAAAAGGTCATGCATGGGTATCTCACCATCAAAACTCTACAGAACTGGGGTAAAGGGCAAAGCAGAGGCCAAGGTCTCCTTACTTCCTAGAGGTAAGGGCCACCTCAGAGGCCAAGGTGGTCACCCATCCACTGCGTGACCAAGAGAAGCTAAGCAGGAGAGGCAGCAGCTGACGTGCTACACGCGATGGAGAAGGGCAACCACTGGAAATGGCTGCCTTTCAAGAACATTGAACTAAATGTCCTCTAAAGGGATGACAATCATGGCATGAGCTCAGGTGTCCAACCAGGATCTAGAAGCTAATAACTTTCAGAAAAAGGGGGAAAAAATCCAAAACTGAACTGTACATTTTAATGTGATTAAAACACATGCTGCTTTGTAAGCTGTCATATTGTTCACTTGTTCTTCTGGAATTTCAGAGGAGCCGAGATAGTTCTATTCATCTGGGAGCCACATCCTTAGGCCTCCTTCCCCTAGGCTATTTCAGAGAAAGGGAAGAAGGAACCTCTGAGATGGCAGGCCTCTTTTGTGATCTTCTTGAGGCATCTCCTTGAGTCAGCAATGAGAAGGGGCTTTGGTGTCCAGCAGATCTGGATTAGGATCTAGCTCCATGATTTACTAATATTTTGACTTTGGGCAGGTGATTTCATTAAGTCAGACAACCCCAGACTCTTCAACTGTTTCTTGCATTCACTGGGTCTAAATTATCTTTTTCTATCTGGGTCATTTTCCTGCAGATAAACTAATTATTTTGTCAGTGGCCTTTATAAATGTGAGGCCTAGAATGGGACACAGGATTTCAGATCTAATCCGACGAGAAGTGGCTCTTCCTATCCTGATCTGAATAGTGCAGCTGTATTAGTGCAGCTCAGCCCCAGGAGGCTCTGCAGCCTTGTGGTCAGATGTGCAGGCTCTAGAGAAGACCTGTCTCTGGCTCCATTACTTACTGTGTGACTTTGAGCAACTTACTTCTCTGGGCCTTAGTTTACTCATCAGTAAAAAAAGTATAATAGTACCTACCTAGACTGGTTAAGGGGATTAAATAAGTTAATAGTTATGAAGCATCTAGAAGTGACTGGTACATAATAAGTACTCAACAAATATTTACTTGGTTCATTACTCCTTAGCAACCAAGTATTCTCTAAGAAATCTAGGTTACTACTGAGTTTACATATGCACCATTTTTTTCCTTCCTTGTATTTTTTTTATTGCAGCATAATTGACATATAACGTATTAGTTTTAGGTGTACAGCACAATGATTTAATATTTGTAGATATTGTGAAATGGTCATCGCCGTAAGTCTAGTTAACATCCATCACCCCCGGCCTCTGGCAACCATGAATAATATCCCATTGTATATACATTCCACATCATCTTTACCCATTCATCTTTCGATGGGCACTTAGGTTGCTTCAATATCTTGGATACTGTAAATAATGCTGCAATGAACACCGGGGCACATATACCTTTTAAAGTTAGTGTTTTCATTTTCTTCAGATAAATATCCAGAAGTGGAATTGTTGCATCTTGTGGTAGTTCTGTTTTTAATTTTTTGAGGAACCTTCATAATGTTTTCCACTGTGGCTGTACCAATTCACATTCCTATCAACAGTCATAAATGTTCTCTTCTCTCCATATCTTTGCCAACACTTATTTATTGTGCTTTTGATAATAGCCATTCAAGAGTGTGAGGTGATACCTTATTGTGGTTTTGATTTGCATTTCCCTGATGATTAGAGATGTTGAGCATCTATTCATGTACCTGCTGGCCATCTGCATGTCTTTTTGGAGAAACGTCTATTCATATCTTCTGTCATTCCTTCCTTGTATTTTCTAATGAAAAGACATGACTATAAATCCTTGGTAAAAATTCACCTTGTTAAGTTTAGACTACCTTCTAGTCTGCTGATATTCAAAATAATTTTTGGATTATGTTATTCAATGTATTAATTACGGTTCCTTGTTTTGTATCATTTACATATTTATTCATCAAGTCTTCTATATATTCATCTAAGTTGTTGACTGAAAATATTGACAAGGGCAACTTAAAATGCAATGCCGCGTTTCATACCAGGAACTCACAAATAGGTTGAGATTTGGCCCTTTACAGTCTTTGAGATAATTTCTCAGCCATTTTGGGATCAATTCTTGAACATATTCATTTCAAATGTCTCTACTTTCATTATGAGAAAACTTTAAAAATTCTCAAAAATGTGTAGCATGCAGGATACTTCTCTTCTATGCCATTTTATTGATCTATTGTGCTCTCAAAATTCTAATTAAATCATTTATTTATTAAATAATATTTAATGAGCAGCTGTTCTGTCAATAAACAGATAAATAAATATAATAATAAGGTAATTTCAGATAGTGACAAGTGCTAAGAAGAAAACACAACAGAGAAACAGAACATGGCTAGAGCAGGGGGTGGGGATGTTAGGGCAGGTGGGAAGGGAAGGCTCTTCTCTAATGACATTTGAGCTGAGACCTAAAGAGATAGCCATGTGAATATTTTGAGAAGGGCCGAGCCAGACAGAGGGCAGAGATAATGCAAAGGCAACATACACTAGAAATGTTTGAGGACAGAAAGAAGGTCACTGTGGTTGGATGGTGACTACATGGGGGCATGGTAAGCAATAAAAAAGAGACAGAGGGTGAGAAATATCACATAGGACTTTGTATAACATGGCAAGGGATTTAGATTTTTTTTTCCAATTGTAATGAAAAGCCCCTGGAAGAATTTAGGCAGGAGAGTAACATGATCTGATTTACATTTTTAAAATAATATTCTGGCTGCCATGTAGAAAACGGATTATCAGAGGGAAGAACATAACCAAGAAAACCAATGAAGAGGCTGGTGCACTAACCCAGCAAGAGATGAAAGTACCTTGAACTGGGAGGGTAACAGTGGAAAGGGGTAGGAGTAGCCTAATTCCGGGTTCCTTTTGGAGCAAAGCAAAAAGGACTTGTTGATGAACTGAATGTAGGGTGTGAGAGAAAAAGAAGCATCAAGAATGACTTCTAGGTTTGGGCCCTGACCAATTGGGAGAACTGTGGTTCCTTTTACTGAGATGGAGATGCCCGAAGGAGCAGCACATTGTGCGGCTGGGCTGTGTGGGCAAATCAAGAGTTCTGTGTTGGATCTCAATCTCCCTATCCATCTATGCCTCTATCAAACATTCATTTAGTGGTGATGCTGGGACACAAAGAGGAGACAAAGAGTCTTAAAACACAGAGAGTCTACAAGAGGATATAAAAGCAGACAGACAAGATGGAAGCACCAGGTGCTACTGGAGCTTGGTCTATGCACCAACCACCCAGACAGGGAGTGTTACTGAGAAAAGAATTTCAAGAACAGGCAACACCTAAGGTTAGGATAGCAGGACTTATTCATAGTGAACCCAGGCTACCTCCTGATGACATCTTCTTTCACAATTATAGGCTTAATAATCAAAACCAAGATATCTTATATCATTAATATGAAGGACACAGGTCAATAGTTTTGAGGGACCAAACTTCTGGAAAATTGGGATAACATATGACCATTTCCTACCTCTAAGTAGTAATTCAATCTTATTCTCAGGGGCTCCAAGTTCATATCTACAATTTATTTTCTTCACTGTGGATGCCTGATTAGGCATGAATGTACAAAATTGACTGAGATAGTCAAAATACTCTTCTTAGGTTTTGTTTTCTTTCAGCCACGCTTGGTCTGAATGAAGCTAGTTCTCTGGGATAATGATTTCAGCATCCTCTTGCATCCTGCTTGCTTCCAACTTTCTCAGCTCTGGCCACACTAGCCTCATTTCACCGTGCCCCCTCTTGCCAGAGAGTCATTCAAATGCTGTTTCCTCTGCTTCAAGCACTGTTCCCACCCCTCTTCACAGAGTTAATGCATATCAACCTATTTTCAGCATCACTTCCTCAAACATTTCTTAGTTTCTCTGACAAGTTCATACCCCTTCTTATATTTATACCCTTGAAGCCCCCTTTCCCCATTCTTTGTAGCATTTATCTCAGTGGCAATTTTGTTCTGGGTTGATTAATGCTCTCTCCACTAGACTAAACACTCTAGGAAGGCAGGAACCCTGCTGGCTTTGGTTCACCATTATTCTCCAGCATGCAGCACGATGCCTAGTACTGTTAAGTTGATGAACAAGAGCAAAGAAGGAAAATAAGAGTCTTTCCTCTCTTTTTTTTACTCAGTCATTAATATGACCTTGTCTTTGCACCTCATTAGCCCAACCTTCTTTGTTTTCCTTCCTTCGAATAAAATGATCATAAATCCTTTTTAGTTATTCATAGGATTTGGCATTAGGGGAGTCCAATGTTAGCTCCTCTATGATATAGAGTACTGAATCTTCTTTTGTTGGTTAATTTAGTTACTGTTTACTGGGGTCTTACCAGAAGTCAGACACTTCATATTTTATATATATATATATATATAAACACTGCTTCATAAGGACGATGCAAGGTAGGTATTCCTATATCTGTTTCATAGATGAAGAAATCCAGTCTCAGAGAGGTTTAGTGATTCATCCAAGGTTATACAGACAATAGGTAATCTGGTATATAATCCTTGGTCTTTCTGACTTTAAAGCTCATGATTTTTGGTTCCCCTAAATGTAAATCTGTGTTAAAACCTATTTTTCGAATTTGATGGGAAATATAAATGTGATAGTACATGAAAAGAAAAACTCTTCTAAAGTTGTAAAGCATTGTAGGAACATTAGTCACTGAGTTTCCCAGTTAATTATCACCAATGCATCCTGTATTTTTTTTTATTTGCCTGTGGATATGTGCTCTTTTGTTCATGGGAAAAAACTAAAGATTGCCAGTTTGGGGACTGAAGAATTTAGGGAAACCTGTAATTCAGACCAAGGTAACCTCTTAAAGAGTTAAGAATGTGATTATGATTTAGAAACAGATTATGATTTAGAAGCAGACATCTGATTAGTTTTATTATATCCAACTTGGAAAAAAAGTTGTGTGAATACAAAGGTGGAGCTCAGAAAAACACATTCCCCAAAGTCAGAAGAAGTTGGTAATAATTACATGGGATTACTCAAGGGGAACTGGCCTTGGCATACATGACCTATAACTTAGAGAGGAGTTTGTGTTCAGGAAAACAGAAAGTTGTTAAGATACTAAGAAGTAACATTTTCTGAAGATTCTGTATGTGTTAGGAACATTACCTGCAATGTTTTCTTTAATCTTCAAAATATACCAATTAAGGCTCAGAAAAATCAAGTACCACATCCAACAATACATATGACAGAGCCAGAACTGAACTCAGGAATGTCTGACTCTGGTGACCAAACCCTTAACTATTAAAATAGGCAATGGATAATATATTACTTAATTATTTTACTTTATCTACATCAGTCGCTAAAAAGCTTGCTTGATATAGTCCAAGATACAACCATTTCCAGCTGCTTGGGCAAAGTTCAGTTCCTTCATGTTCAAGGTTGAAGACTGGACAACGGGTTGGGTGAATTCACCTAAGTCTTTCCCTCAGTGACATTCTCCTAGTGCTTAGCCCCTTTCAAGTGACAGTATCCAGATTGGCTAAATGACCAAAACTGGTTGAAAAAATAGTAGTAGTGCGACAGGAGTAGTGCAACAGGACTGGGAGTTGGAAGACCTCGTTTCTGATCTCAGTTTTGTTACTAAGATGCTGCAAGACCAAAGAAATTAACCCTGCCTCCCTGAGTCTTGGTTGTTCATCTATAAAATGAGGGTATTAGAGCAAAATCTCCATGATCCCTTTTGGCTCCGGTATTCACTGGCTGTCCAGTGGTAGGAAGAGAAGCTGGAGGTTGACCTCACTTTTGGGAGGCTCCCAATTATCTTCCAGATGCCATACTGAAAGGAGGCGCAGTTCCATGAAACCTTGTATACAGCAAAACCTCTGAAAACCATCACCTTCCAACATGATGTGGTCATCACTGTTCCCTTGCCCTTCTGGCTCTGCAGGACTATTCCTGGAAGGGCCAGCAGCTGAAACAGTACTTCTGGGAATCTAAGGGTGGTGAAGAGTGGGGAGCACAGGTACTTCTTTGAGGCCCACTGGTAGGAAACATAGGGTATACAGGGAGTGAAGACTGTTGTCCTCCAGTGCCAAGGTACACTCAAAAATGATAACAGCTAACATGTCTACAGACTTTGTAGACATTGTCCTCTGATCTGACATGTCATTTCAGCTTCCCAACAAATCTTGATGGAAAGGAAGGTACGTAATGGGTACTGTAAGTGATTAAAGGAAAGAAATGGGCTTGAGAAACACACACACACACACACACACACACACACCCCACACACACACACACTCTTTCTCATCTTCATAGGAGCTACAAAACTCCTAAAACTGCCTTCACTTTTATTTACAGCATTGACAGGATAGTAATTGGAACCATCTCTTGAGAGCAATGAAGCCAATCTTGTGACACTGAGTCTCTTACCAGTGGCCCCAGCTTCAAGGAAGGATAGAAGTCCCACTGGAAATTAAACCCAGGCCCCTCTCCTATCCCATCCTCCACCACTCATCCCCACCCCATCCCAGGTCCACTGCTCTAGCCACACTCAACCATTCACAGACACTCACACTCTTCCATGTCTCCATGCCTCTGCCTATGCTGTTTCTTCTGCCTCACAAATCATTTCCCCTCTTTGCTTGGTAAACTACTACTTATATTTTTTCAGACACGTCTCAAATGCTAGCTCATGCAAAGACTTCTTTGATACAGCCTCTAGTTATTAGTGACTTCATGCTCTGCTTACCCAAGTAATTCGGACATCTCTAGATTATTGAAAAACACAAAAAACACTGAGATTATTAATTCAATTATCTCCACCCTTCACCCCCATAGACATGAGATCCTCAAGGGGATGGACCATGATGAATTCATTTTTGTTTCTCCGGAACTTAGACCAGCACCTAGCACATAGGAGGCACTCAGTAGTATGGTTGGAGGGATGGATGCATGATTGGATAGGTCACTAACTGACAGGAAGAACTCTAGGTCATTCTCCATCAGGCAGAAGTTTAATTTTAAAGGGTAAAGTAAGACAGTACGATACTCAGAGAAATATATATATTATATATATATCCTCTGATATATATATATCAGAGGACATATTCTTGCCTCAAGTACTGGAAAGACTGTGTTCTGCCACTTGGGCAGGAATGAGAAGGATGTTAAGAGTAGACAGGGTAAGATCAAAGGCTCAGGGTCAAGGGCAAAGCCCAGTCCAGAGCACCCACGGGATGGCCTCCTTCAGGACAAGGAAGAGGTCGTACAACTGGCCCCAACAGAGCCTGGAAAATGCTGCAATTACCTGTGGCCAAAGGTTTCTCCAGACCTCCCAGTGTAAATTACTTAAAAGAGCACTGGCATCTTGTGATACCAAGATGGTGCAGAAGTTCAGCAAAACTCTAAATGAAAAACAAGTTTCACATTCTAAGGAATGAATGGATAAATCCTTGTAAACATGTCCAGTTCTATTGGGCAAATTCAGAACAATGAGTATTCATAGCTTAAGAGGATCTTATAATCTCCACAACTATGGATGACATTGTTGGACTCAGGCTCCCAACACTGGTCCTGATAAATACTGCTGGTGAAAACCCCTTGGGCATGTTTCCACAAGGGGATTTCCTCTTCTTTCCCCAAGGATGGAGTAGCCCTAGTATAAACACTCCCATCTCCTGCTTCTATTCTCTTTACTTTTTCCAGCCTGGGAAGGAGGAATCGTTTAGCTGATCCATGAGACTCTGGAAAAAACCAACATCTACGGGGCCATGTGGAAGTGGAGCAACATCCTTGAAATGGGGTCAGTACAGGCTTGGCATGTGTCTATCTTCTTGAACAACCTGTGGGCTCTTTGGATTTAAACCACTTGAGGGCCAGTGAGCTCTTGGAGTTTGAGTTTAAATTCAGCAGATCAAGTGCTGAAGCAAGCCCAGCCAGATGTCTTGTCTCTTTGTCTCAGCTCCTTGGCCTGCCAATGAATGGATCAAGTCAGTGCCATGCAGGTCCCAAGGTTCAGAAAAAAGGGTAGGATCCCGCCCCCTGCTCTTTAATTCAGTCTAACCAAAGTCAATATCATGCTTTGCTTCAGGTGTCTCTGTGAAATGTTCTCAACTGGCTGGACTCTGGAGAGGGACAGTGGTGAGTACTGGCATATCTACGTCCCAAACACATACACGTCATTAGTCAAGATTCTTTAGCTATAATTTTAAGCCTACAGGACAAAAATATCTAAGATTCAGCTTCAGTTAACTGCAGGGTTTATTTTACTCTATGGAAAAGCGATATTCCCAATCTTCCTAAAATAAGTTGTTTCAGTTATTTGGGGTCTTTTTGTGAAGGAGTCTGTAATATTTCCTGTCCGGAAAGTCTCTGAGAGACTTGTTGTAGAAAAGAGCTCTCATTCGGGGGTGGGGGTGGGGGAGGGCGTCTTCCACAGGAGCCCTTCTTAAGTGGTGAACAGGTTAGTGAAAAAAGGACTGTGAACACTGAATTTATGAAACAAAAACACGGTCTATCACCTAGTAGTATCATTTAATTCAAAAGAAGTTATAGGGTCCATTAACTATTAGGAATAATCAAAGCCAAAGGGGGACTTATTTAATCAAATCCTTCATTCAAACATATATTCAACAAATACTTCATCAGTATGTACCATGTGCCAGGTGAAGGGCCCACAGTGTCTGACATCTAAAACGTGGTCTCATAAAGGGAGAGAAACCCAGTGAAAAACTGCAGTCTCCCTCCCCTTAAGGAATGGTCCCCTTTACATCGGCTTCATCATCATTTCTGCCTCTCATTTAACAGTTAGTAACTCCTTCTACTTGAACTTTAAGTTCCTGCATTGCTTGGCTTCCCTGACCCCACAAAACGAATGATCTATAAGCTAACGCACTGTACTTTTTTATGTAACAAGGCTCTTTCTGTAATGCAGATAGTCACTCTATAATTCAGCCATGCTGTACACATGCATAAAGTGGCCTGCCCCAATAATACAATGAAGCACTTTTCCCAGGAAGTGAAAAAGCAATGGAACCTGCTGAAAGAGAGCCTGGATAATCAGAACAGGTGGGATGTTGCTTCTCTTCCTAAGGGTCCTTCCTCCCTGCTGATCTCTTTCTTCTTGTTTGCTTTTGATACATGTTTAGGATTAGACAGGTAACCAGGGAATGATTCACAGAGAACTGAAGGTCAAAATCTATTGACACAGATCATTTAATTGGATATGGGTATATAATTCCCTACAAAATACTGGTTTGGGTTTTCTCCATCAATTCTGAAGAAGAAATCAACTAGTATACTTTTAATTGTCAAGAAATGTCAAGGGTAAGCTGCAACGAAGTGAGAGAGTGGCATGGACATATACACACTACCAAAGGTAAAACAGATAGCTAGTGGGAAGCAGTTGCATAGCACAGGGAGATCAGCTCGGTGCTTTGTGACCACCTAGAGGGGTGGGATAGGGAGGGTGGGAGGGAGACACAAGAGGGAGGAGACATGGGGATATACGTATATGTATAGCTGATTCAGTTTGTTATAAAGCAGAAACTAACACACCACTGTAAAGCAATTATACTCCAATAAAGATGTTAAAAAAAAAAGAAATGTCTACTATATTCTTTTGATTCACAAAACTATTTTTTTCTTTTACTTTGTATAATGTTCCCAAACCAAACCATCCAAATACCTCCTTGAGGAAGGCATTAGGTAGTAACATTTTATCTTTGGAAACTTGCAAGTAGTTACTTAAAACATTGTAAATTTCTTCCCCGTCCTTGAAATGCACCATATAAATATTGCATTTGATCCTTAACTTACACTTCATAAATAATTTATTTCAAAAATGTCCCTCCATAAGACTATCAGTTGCTGAGGTGTTCAGTTTTCAGGGAAAGCATTTATTTACTGCATGAGCCCAGGAAGGCTGGTAAAGACTTGGCTAAAAGCTCCACATGGAGCGAATTATGGTAATTATATTAACGCTCAAATCCATGATGTGCTGTTCAAATCTGTTAAAAGGTTTTGCACTGTAGTGTCCACATTTGATGGACAATGAGTCCACTGGAAATGTTTAACACTTCATAGGGAGGCTTCCGAGATTCATTTCTCATAGTTCCAAGAATTGCTACGACTGCCTGGAGGTAGCTTCCAGAGGAGTTTCTGAAAGTCCCAACTGAGAATTCATATCCTCTTTAACATCCTCCACTTCTGGTTCAGACTGAAACTACAAGTTCAAGCCACCAGAAATGAAAATCAAAGGAAACATCATACAATTAATTTTGATGACTGGGTAAGTTTTAATTCATGTATGGTAATATTCTGGTTAATGATATGGCTCCTTAGGATATCCATTAAAAATCCATTAACTTAACAGGCAAAATCTAATAAAATTATTCTGGAAATTTTCTGCCAGATTAGCATTATGGACTTTTAATGAATATTTCCTGTAGGTATTGCTCTATTAGCAGAGCTAATATACTAATTAAACATGGGTCTTGTGTTGGAGGGGAGGGGAGCACAAAAAGATGAAAATAATCAGAAAATCAGAGTTGAACTTGAACCCAAGTCACCTAAGGTAACTGCTAAAATCAGTAAACATCACTAGAGCTTTTAAAAGCAAAAAGTGTGGACATCCCAGTACCAGCCACCCCAGTCATTCATTTATCCACTTATTAATCAAAGAGTAATTTAGCTGCTAAAATGTGCCATGTCTTGTGCTGGGGCCAGAATACAAATGTAAATAAGTGAAAATCCACAGGTCAAGGAGCTCATAGTCTACAGTAGAATCAAGACATGTAAACAGGTAATCAATGTGTACTATAGTAAATCTGCGTTCAACACACCATGGGAACACTCAGGAACAAACAACTAAATTTGAGGGAAAGGGTGGACATATAAATTTAAAAAATCACTTAAACAATGAAGCAATTGAAGTTGAAATTTGTGTTCCAGTAAAATATTGGCTCCTTCTAGGGCCTCCCACAGGGAGGGTTTCAATCCTGACCTCATTTATTGGTTCTGCATGTGGTTATAGAAAGTTACTTATATCTCTGATTCTCATCTGTAAACAAGATAACAGTACTTTTGTCACTGGTTTTAAGAATTACATGCAACAAGGTATGTGAAAGCACACAGAAATGTGCTTGAAATATAGAAGGGGAAGGAGGATTAGCGTATATTTGTTGCCTACTATAGACACACAACAAACATTATTTGGAAGTCAATACAGCGAAATGATTAGAGCAGGATTTGGAATCCTCCAAACATAGGCTTGAATTCTGCTTCTACCATTTGCAAACTGTGCAACCATAGGTTAGACACCCTTCCCCTTTCTGAACCTTGGTTTCTTCAGCTGTAGAACAGGATAAATAAAAATAACTCTGTTACGCTGTTTTGAAAATTTAAAAGGATACTGGTTGTAATGCAATAGTATCATGTCTCAGAAACAGTAAACTATTAGTTTTCATTCTACATTAACTATATCTTTCATAGGCAAGACTATAAAGATATACAGCATTATGAGACTTGTCTAAGTTCATACCATCGGTGCTAAAACTAAAACTACCCTTGCTCCCAGTTCAGTGTTTTAGACCCAACTTGCCTGCACCCCTCAATTACAGGACAAGAGTCCCTCCCCTAGTACTCAGTCCTGATGCTTCTTCTTCAAGGCAGGGAGCTCATGGGGAGCCTCCAGAACACCAGACTGGGAACTCAGGACTTAGTGGCCCTGCTTTAGCTCTAATGACCAGTGCACTAATACCTTGGGGTTGTGGGCTAAATTGTGTCCCCAAGATTCCTATGTTGAAGCTCTAACCCCCAATGTGACTGTATTTGGAGATAAGAGTCAACAAGGAAGTAATTAAGGTTAAATGAGGCCAAAAGGGTGGGGCCCTGATCTGATAGGTTTAGTGTCCTTATAAGAAGAGACACCAGAGAGCTCTCTCTCTGCACACACACAAAGAAGAGATCACATGAACACACAGCAAGACACAGCTGCCAACAAGCCAAGAGGAGGCCTCAGAATTAAACTACCTTGTTGGCACCTTGACCTTGGACTTCCCAGCCTCCAGAACCGTGAGAAATAAATTTCTGTTGTTTAAGTCTCTCAGTCTATAGTATGCTGTTATGGCAGCCAGAGCAAACAAAGACACCTGGGATATCTCTTTGCCACCGTTTTCTCTTAACTCTTTCCAATCCGTCTCAATTCAAACAATTGTGCTTAAGTCAAACACATTCTGTCAGTAGATATTTACCAACATCTTCTATGCCAAGATACTCAAGGGTACGGCAGATACAGTCCCTGCCCTCCAGAAGCTTTTGGTTGAGTATCACTTTGCTGTCTGGCTGCCCATTTCCCCTGCTGGACCTGAGGCACTGTCCAAAACCCCAGTCTGGCTGGCTGGAGTCCTGACCCGCCATCCTCTGGTTGGCTCCCTCAGCCCCCAGAATAAAAGACTGACCCTATTCCCCAGTTGCTATCTCAGTTGCTGGCTCCAGATGGTCTGAATACCCAGAATTTTAAAACTAACCACCATATGACTTAAAGTATTAATAGTTTTTATACCCTGTGAAGTTACATCCACTCATCAGCCGAGAGCCCATCACACTCTGACTCCTGTCTAGGTGTGGACTATGGATGTTTGTTCCAGGCAAGCTCAAACTGGCTTTGGGTGCTAAATATTGGACTTCTGCTTAATCCTGCTAGAGGCCAGCCATACAGCCACATCAGTTCCCTCAGGTCTCAGATATCCCAAGGAGGAAGTCTGCTTTGGTAGAAAGGTGTAGAGTCAGAGACCCTAGTCCTACTATTGACCCTACAACTAAACAGTAGACAAAAGAACTGAATCTCAGTTTTCCCATCTGTAAAATGGAAATAGCTAGACAAATAGGTTTGTGAGGGCCAAATGAGATAAATAAATTAATCACCTACCAAATCACCGACCAAAGGACTTAGAATGCAGCTGATGACTAATGATTGCTGCTTTGCTTTCTTCCTCCCTTCCCCTGGTCCCAAGCTCCTCCCCTTCTCTACCAGCTCAGATCCTATGACGGTTTCAGTCGAGCCACAGAAAGTCCAGAAGGGTTCTTTCTGCATACTACCCTGGCTCTGTTCTTTACCCCAGATTTAGCTATTAGTAGTTGAACAGACCATGGACAACTGAGCTATGCTGTCCACAGCATAGCAGTATCGATGCTACTTGGATCTTTCATATTTCTACTCTTATATTCTTGCAATCTCAGAGAGTAGTCATGAGGACTCCACCAGAGAAAGGCTGGACTGAAATGACCTACTAAGTGACTCGGTTATCAAGGGGGGTTGAAACTATGGCAGACACTACTAGTTGTTCACCCATATTTTATAGCACAGCTCTCAACTTCTGGCCAGTCACACGAATGGTCACCTGACTGCCTGGCCAATTACCACATTTCCCAGCCACCCCTGCAGCCTAATGAGGCCTCGTTAACAAGTGCCGGTCAAATATATACACTACCAAATGTAAAATAGATAGCTAGTGGGAAGCAGCCACATAGCACAGGGAGATCAGCTCGGTGCTTTGTGCCCACCTAGAGCGGTGGGACAGGGAAGGTGGGAGGGAGACGCAAGAGGGGGGAGATATGGGGATGTATGTATATGTATAGCTGATTCACTTCGTTATACAGCAGAAACTAACACACCATTGTAAAGCAATTATAAAAAAAAAAAAAAAAACAAGTGCTGATCAATAGGATGTGATCAGAAATGATGTGGCCCATTTCCATGTTATGCTTCCTCCAAGGAGTGTGGATGGATTCTTCTGGTCCTTTTTATTCTTCCCACTAACTGGCTGGGAACTGATGAGAAATGAAGTGGCTAATCTGGACCCAAAGTTGGAGGACATGTTATGAGAATGGCAGAGCTGCCTGATAATCACTTACCTCTATTCTACTACATAAAAGGGAAATACTCTGCCATCCTGTTTAATCCGCAGTACTTATAAACTGTCTCGTTACAACCTCCTAGCCAGCAAACTAAACAATACAGAAGTACTTCTCTTTAATCAGGTATAATTGCCTACCTGATGACAGCTTACTAGAATCGTAGGTAGTAACGATAAGAAATAAACATCTTTCTGTGACATGAACATGTAAACCTGAAACTTTAACATATCAGCTACCATTATATGTACCTAGTATCTGAATTCTTTTACCAGGTAAATTCCTACCAATCATCCACACCTTTACTACCCAGTTAGTGTCACATAAAACTGGAAGTCAGGGACGCTACGGCTTTAGTCAGGAACCACTGGCTCACGTTCCAGTTTATGTCTTGCTCCTGATCCTTCCAATTTTGACCTCTTCAATTATTTTTTTCTGTATGGCCTTGCCTGGTTCCTTGAACCTAAATCACAAGACATTTTCCTAGGTCTGACTGGAGACAATCCACACACATCCCTTTGATTATGCTATTCCCAGTTGCTCCATGCAAATATCTTCCTCAGCCTAGCCCCACGTCTAAGAGTCTACATTTCAAGGCAGCTTTTCATAACTCAGTTCCCATAAGCCCCAATACAAGGGCCTACTAGTCATGGCCTACCCATCATAACTTACTCGCTTCTCTTGGAAAAACAGGCTTGTGTTCTTATATTTTAATTCAGACAAAGACAAACAAAAAATAAACACCAATATATTCATGTGTACATACACATAATCAGAAAAAATTATTTTTTTACCTATTTTGCTGTAATTATCTGCAACCAAGTCTTCCAAACCAACCATCTTCCAGAAACTGTCATCCCAGCCTTTCTCTGCAGAGTATGTCCATTTGCACACCAGGGAGCAGAGAGACCTAAGAAAATGGGAGAGAGGTAGAACCAATAATATGAGCCTGGCTTCCTTTATATTTTGCCTAATACTCGTCCAGATATCTGCAATAGTATTGAAAAAGTAGAATAAATTGAAGTAGGTAATTTTTCATCCCTGTTTAAATCAAAAGTCCCCACTGACACCTGTTAATGACTGAGAGCATCTTCTTTCTCTTTCAAAAGGGGCCCAGCCCTTTACTTAGGTCTGGATCAAACAGTGTATGTAAATATTTGTATTTATATCTATATTCATATTTACATGACATTTGTGAGATAAACAGAAATTACAATGACTAGCTACTTGATGATATGGAGCATTATTATTAAGTGTTAGGTATGAAACTGATAATTGTGGTTATGTTTTGAAAAAGGCTTCTTAGGTAAATGATACATACTGAAACACTGATGTATAAAATGATATATTATCTGGGATCTGCTTTAAAAGAGCAAGTGAAGGGGAAGTGAATGGTGTAGTGGATGGAACAGAACCGGCCACGGGTTGACGGCTGTAGGGCTGAGGATGGCTAAATGGGTGTTCGCAATACTTCTCTATTTTGTACATGTTCAAAATTCTCTACGATAAAAAAGTTAAAAAAAAAGTTCTTGGTATAGATGTGATAACTGCAGTCTAAAGCAATATTTAACAGGAGGAAGACTTGCTTCTGGATGGCGTTTTACTCTCCAGCTTAATTTCTCATCAATTTCCTCTTAGTATTCTACACTCCAGCAATAAAGAATCCTTTGCAGCACTCTGAAAAGGTCACATTCTAGAACACTTCTGTGCCTCTGCCCTACTTCTAGGTGCCTGGAAAATTCTTCCCAGCTTCTTCACCCTGATAACTTGAAACACTTCCTTTAGCCTAGACTGAGACCCCAGTTCTAGTTTAGATGCTCCTCCTCTGAGATCACAGAGCAGGAACCAAATCTAACACAGACCTTATCACACTGTATAATTAACTGCTTCTTTATATATTTTCTTCCCAAGAGTCCCATGCCTTCCAATCTGTTCTCCCTTGTGTACAGAGCAAACTTCATAAGGTGAAATCTGATGACACCAACCCTTGATTAAAACCCTTCAATTGCTCCTCACTCCCTTCAGGAAAAAGTCCCGTCCTTAGCTGGGCTTGAGCGACCCTCTGTGACATGACCATGCTGACCTCCAGCTTCCTCACTTGCCATCCCCACCCTTGCTTTCTCCATTCTGCAACACTGAACTACTTGAAGTATCCTATAGTGGCCTTGATTGCTCACTTCCCTGTACCTTGAAGCCTTTACTTCATTCTGCCCAGAATGTTCTTCCCTGTTATGTGTCTAACTGCTGATTAGCCTTCGTGACTCAGTTCAGACTGCCCCTTTTCAAAAAGCCCCCGTGGAGGGCCAGCTGAGTCCAAAGCCTCTTCTCCAAGTTCAATGTGGACATACCTGTATCTTAACACTTAGCACAATGATTGCCTTTGCCCCTTTCCTTCTCTGCCACTAAACCAGCAACTCCTTCAGAGCAAAACCAGCCCTAATGATCTCCACATCACCAGTACCTAGTCCACATTCAGCCATATGTCAAGCCATGATGAATACTGATTGAATGGAAGCTCTAGAGAATGAATATGGTCTGTCTGCCTCACCACAGGTAAGTGATAAACCTGGGGAACTCTAGCAGTTTTACAGATAAACCAAAACCTACCTATCTCATAGAGCCAATAGTCTAGGCCTATCTCATTCAGTCATTCACACTGATTCACTCATTCACTCACTTACTTAACAAATATTTAGTATTCAGTCACTATGACCCTGGCACTATGCTAGGCTCTGGGGAACCAGTTATACGCAACAGACCTGGTCTACTGCTCTCCTAGAAGCTGACAATTTAATTGAGGAGACAGTGATCAAACAATCACACTAAAATCACATCCTAACAAAAATGTTCTGAAGAAAGTAGAGAGAGAAATGAGAACTTTTAGCAGGAGAACCTGGTGGGAGAAAGGGGGAGAAAGTGTCAGGGAGGGCTCCACAGAAGAGCTCACATTTTGTGAAACCTAAATGTCTTTTGAAAGCAAACAAATGTTATTTATCAGTATTTTTTTTCACATGTGGCATATGTGGCAGAACACATTGAGCTAAGTTAAGTGGCACCAATATATTGAAGGAACACTAGTCCCAGTAGAAACAATACATATGTGCTAAACCCTTCACCTTATTTAAGCAAAATAATTTTTTGAGGTATAAAGAAAGCGGCCATCTATGCAGCATGTTCTGAAGAATATACAATAGGATAACTCTTCCTGGCACAATGCCTGAAATTCCAACTTTTTAGAAGCTATGATAGCTCACTGGAAAGAACAATGCAATGAAACAAAAGACTGTGTGGAAGGATTGCTTCTGATGATCGGTCCACATAGGACAACTCTTCACTCCCCAAATGCCCCATTCATTTGCAGACTTCTGTGCCTCTATTCCGCCCCTTCCGTCTTGAGTGATTTTTGCTCCTTTCACTGAACCTTGTCTACTTGGAAAACTCTATGTTGTTCTTATGGTCCAGTTCCAATGTGTCCTCTGCACAAGTTTCCTCACTACCTCCAAGCTAACCTCATGGCTGTCTCCTTTGAAGTAGCATTATAACTTGGAAATGTTTCATTGCAGTTCTTAAATGCTGAGGCAGGTTGAGTTCATGGTCCCAAGTCTTCCGCTCTCTACGTACCCACATACTTTGCCACTTAATTTGTAGTGCTACACCCTCCTCCTCCCAACCCCACACTGTGGGCAGGGCCGCCCTTCTTACCTCTAGACTTTGGATTCTGTCATGTGACTAGATTTGGCCAAAATAATGAGGCAGAAGTGACTGCATTCCAGTTTCAAGTCTAAGCTTCAAGATACATTATGTGTTTCTGCTTGCTCTCTTGCACTTCTGAGAAGATCACTCAGGGTTAGCCCGTTGGTCCCAGGAGGAGGATAAGAGGTATGTGGGGCAGAGCAATGACCACCAAGCCCAGCCTCGTTCACACATCTCCAGGGAGCCAAGACTGGAGGGCGTGAGTCCAGCTGAGAACAGAAGAACCACCCCGCAGAGAACAGCCTAAATGAGCTACCTGTGAGTCAAATAAATGATTATTGTGTTGAACTATGGAGCACTGGTTGTGGTTTATAACAGAGCAATAGTTAAACAGCTCAACACTTTACAGCATGACTAAGTTATTCCAGGTAGACTCCCCCTCCTCACCCCCAATAAGGGCAAGGAGAGGGATGTCCAGTTCTGACAGCAAGTTAGAATAAGTGGCCAGAGAGTAGGCTTGGAGTGAAGGTGACCAAACCCAGGAGGCAGGAAGTTTTACAGCTGCAGATGCCTCTGGTAAGTCCCTCCTGCATTAGGGTTATTCAGACACTATGAGTGTCCCTCCCATTTGGGTCTCTTTAAATCAACTCTTGGGTAATATGGATCTATGAGAGCAGCACAACTGGCAATACTTAGAGAGTACATGTGAGGCCACAGGTTCTCCAGAAACCTCCAGCAGAGAGAGAGCAAGTACAGGACTTTGTCGTGTTAGTAAGTAAAGGCAAGCTAGCAGCAGCAGAACAAAAGGCTTGCCTCCCTCTGAGGCTTCTATTAGGACCACTGTTGTCGTTCCCTCAGGTGTTTAGTGAACAACCTGCACTCTCAGGATAGCTATTCACCCTCAGGCAAGCTGACCTATCAGCCTGTGTGGGTGTGTGTGTGTGCGTTTACGTGCACCTACATTCTCGTGTGTGAGAGCATGGGTGGGAGGAGTGATTTGTAGGATCAGAATTCAAGATAGGAGCCCAAGAAAGACAGGGGTTATACTAGCAGGGTGAATTGTTTCAAAGATCGGCAGCAGGAAAGGAGAGCTGAGTCCACCCAGGGAAAAGGGTCACTCACTATTTGTTCCCTGCCAGCAAGAACACCAGGGCAGAAACTGCTGTATCTTTCACAGCTTTCAGATTTGTTAATGTCAAAGAGACTATAAAAGCCTATAGCCTATATGAGAGTCGAAAGAACATAAACTAAGGAGTAGGCAAAACAAAAATAATACCTAACTTAGGGGACTAGTTTACCTGAGAGAGAAGATCATACAGAACACCTCTAAGAGGAAGGTCTCAGTGAGGTAGAAATGATGAAAACAATTGGAAGAGAACACCAATAATGAAAGCAATGAGAAATCAGAAGGCAGCATGAAAGACTCTGAATTAAAACAATTAACTTTCAATTTTATTAAAAATTTCTGTAGGAGAATTAAAAAAACAAAACAAAACAAAACACTGGCACTGTTAAAAATTGAATTAATGATCTGGAAGACCAAGTGAACGAAATATCTTACTATCTATAACAAAGACACCAAAGAATAATGAGGGAATAAATAAGAGGCTTGGAGGGCAGATCTGGCAGCCTAACATGAGAATAACAAGAATTCCAGAAGGAATTTTTAAAGAAGAGGAAAAGGTAAAAAAGAAAAGATGAAGGAGATGTTCTAATTAAACAAATACAGTACTAGTTTTTATTTATTTATTTATTTATTTAAACTGGCTGAAGCAAGATTTAAGCCTGCAGTGAAAAGTCTCATTAAGTCCAGGAAGTGAATCCAGGAAATACTTGAAGTTCAAGCATAAACAGAAGATTATACAAGCTTCCAGACAGAAAGAATAAGTTACTTACACAGGCAAGAGATTCAGCCTAGCTAAGGAATCCTCATCTACAACTCTGGAATGTAGAAGACAGTGGAAAAATGTACAGACCATTAAGAAAAATGATCCAAAAATCCTATATCCAGAAAAAATATTATTCAGCTGTCGGGAAAGGAAAAGATTTTCAACGTGCAAGGATTCAAAAGTAAACTTCCCATATATGTTCTCCGAGGACAATACTTGAGAAAGAACAACCAAAAAACAACTGCTTCTGAGCAGTTATCTCAACAGAGAGGAAATCAAAGACTACAGGAAGCAGTGGTGGTGAACCCTGATATTAATTCATATTCTCTCTCTCTCTCTCTCCATAGTGTGTGTACATACATATATATACATACCCATGTATATATGGGTACATACATATTTAAATCTAAATAGATGATGATCATGTAAACAGGAATTTGTAATATTAAGCTTTCTTGAAACACAACAGGTATGCTATATTAGAAGGAAAATCTAATGATAGCCTGGAACTGAAAATATTAAGTAAGCAAAACATCAAAGTCAGACATTGGACAAGGGGTACACAGGAAAAGGACTTTGTATCTGTGGGCAGAACATAAGTTTAATGTTGGTTGTAAGAAATGATAGGGTAATCACTAATGGAAAAAAAAAGCTTAGTAGAATGCTCAAATTAACAAGGAATAAAAAGGTAATAAAGAGAAAATTAACAGTGAAACCAAACTAAACCAATTAAAAGAGAGAGCAAGTAATGTAATATAAACAGAAGACAAAAATAAAATATAAAGAATAAAATCAATTATTTCAGTTATTACAACAAATATGAATGAGCTGAATTCTACAACTGGTTGAAAGATAATAATCACACTGGGGTTAAAATTAAGGGATACCTTGCTTACAGTACAGGTTTTAAAAAATGTGATAAAGAGGTTTTGCTTTTTTCTTTTAAAAAAAAAGGGCAGCAAAGAAATGGCAAATACAAATTTTTAAAAATATGACAACATAAATATCCGAGTAGAATACAAGATCAAAAATATTAGCAAAACAAAGAGGATGACTCCAATGACTAAATGCTCAAAGAAGAATATTACTATTCATTTAAGTTTATGAACTGAACAACATAATGTGAAACATATAAAGTAAGAGCTCTTAGAAGTAAAAAAAAGGCACTTGAAAAGAGAGACAATTTATTTAAAGATTTTATTATTCTTTGAGAATTTGAAGAAACAGGTAAACCAGAAGAATACTACTAAAATTACTGAAGAATTCAAAGACACCACTGCAGTCAACAAACTCAATTCTATATATTCATATGGGGGAGAGAAAGGAAGAATGTTTTACAATACAAGCAGAGACCAGATGGGTAAAGTGGTACTTCACAAAGAAATTTAGAGGTTTAAAATATTTTACTGGAAAAGAAAGATGTCTGAAAATTAATAACCTAAGCAGGTAACATAAGAAATTATGAAAAACAGTAATAGATTAAACTGAAAGAAAGATCAAAAAGGAGTAGTAAAGATAAAAGCAGATGAAAGACATAAAACAGCAAGATAAAATTCAGGGAATCAACAGAGCCAAAACATGGTTCTAAGAAAGACAAATGAAACAGAAAAGCCTCTGTTAAAAACTGAGGAAGAAAAAAGAAGAAAAGGTAAAAATAACAAATATCATGAATGAAAATGGGGGCTATAACTACAGATAAAGCAGACATTAACAGGAAAAAAAAAGGAATTACATGAATAACATTATGCTAGTAAACTTGAAAATTTAGATGAAATGGACAGCTTACTAGAAAAACAGAACTTATCACAACTGACTCAAAAACACAGGAAACCTTAATAAATTTATTACCATCAAAGAAATTGAGTCAGCAGTTAAAAATCACTGCTCAAATAAAACTTCAAGTCCAGATGGTTGTACTGGAAAGTTCTAACAAATGTTCAAGGAACAGAGTACTCCAAAATATTTCAGAATCTAGAAAAAAAAGGAATGCTCCCCAAGTTAATTATGAAGGTAGGCTAACTATGTTACAAAAACCAAGCAGAGACAAGAAACAAAAATCAGAGGCCACTCTCACATTATGAATGAGAACATAAAAATTCTAAATAAGACATGAACAAATTTAATATAAAAATGCGGAAAAAAATAAATCAAGAACAACATTCAAGAGTGTTTTAATAATAGAAGATATATGGATGTATTTTACCACAGTATTTTATTTAGAGAGAGAAAAATGATCAACTCATATTGAAGAATAGAAAATATTTGATGAAGTTAAATGCCACATCAAGACAGAAACTCACTAAAGTGGGAATAATAGAAGCTTCTGCTTCTAAACATGATGGAGTAACAGAGACTGGATTTTAGCCCCCTGCCTTAAATTACTAGAAAAGTCCAAGTAAACATAAGAAGCAACTGTTTTCAGACCTTGAACAAGCGGCAGCACAGGTCTGTGATTCCCTGAGAGAAGGAAACAATGGGGTTAGCCCTAAGATGGTGCTGGCTTTCTGCCTGGGAGCACACACCAGACCACAAAGCAGAAAGAGGGATGCCAAGGAAAACACAGCAGTGTCATAAGCTAAGGGGACTGAGATCAGAATCCAGGGAATTTAAGGCAGCTGGAAGCACAGACTTCCTAAGAGGAGGTAGCAATGCAGAAAGAGGGACCTGAAAATTTGCACAGGTGTCCCATGAACTCTTTGCTGACTACTGAGATGTAGATATGCACCCTGACACTCCGTGAGGTCTGATGAAGGAGTGACTAGAAATCTATGAGCGGAACAGTTCTGAGTTCACGAAGAGCGAGGAGTCACCTGAGTTACTACAATTAAGAGTGGAACATCCTCACCGAACACTTGAGACATTCAGTGGAGACCGCAAAAGACACATGCCTTAGCAGTGTGACTACACTACCTGCACTAACAAAGTTTTTAAAAAAGTCTGCAAAGGATAAAACTAAGCCCAAAGTACATTAATAGCCTCCCACGCAAAGTAGCTCAACAATCCTTAAAGGAAGCCAATAAAATCCAGACACTCACAACATAAAATTGACCCTGTTAGCATCTAATAAAAAATATTTGGGGGACTGGTTCAAGATGGCAGAGTAGAAGGACATGCACTCACTTCCTCTTGCAAGAGCACTGGAATCACAACTAACTGATGACCATTCATCGACTGGAAGACACTGGAACTCACCAAAAAAGATACCCCACATCCAAAGACAAAGGAGAAGATGCAGTGAGATGGTAGGAGGGGCGCAATCACAATAAAATCAAATCCCATAACCACTGGGTGGGTGACTCACAAACTGGAGAACACTTATACCACAGAAGTCCACCCACTGGACTGAAGTTTCTGAGCCCCACGTCAGGCTTCCCAACCTGGGGATCTGGCAATGGGAGGAGGAATTCCTACAGAATCAGACTTTGAAGGCTAGCAGGATTTGATCGAAGGACTTTGACAAGACAGGGGGAAATGGAGACTCCACTCTTGGAGGGTACATACAAAACAGTGAGCACACGAGGACCCAGGGGAAGGAGCAGTGACCCAAGAGGATACTGAACCAGACCTACCTGCTAATGTTGGAGGGTCTCCTAAAGAGGTGGGGGGTGGCTGTGGCTCACCACAGGGACAAGGACACTGGCAGCAGAAGTTCTGGGAAGTACTCCTTGGTGTGAGCACCCCGAGAGTCCGCCATTAGCCCCACCAAAGAGAAGGGTAGGTCCCAGTGCTGGGTCACATCAGGCCAAACAACCAACAGGGAGGGAACCCAGCTCCACCCATCAGCAGACAAGCGGATTAAAGTTTTACTGAGCTTTGCCCACCAGAGCAACACCCAGCTCTACCCACCACCAGTCCCTCCTATCAGGAAGCTTCCACAAGCCTCTTAGATAGCCTCATCCACCACAGGGCAGACAGCAGAAGCAAGAAGAACTACAATTCTGCAGCCTGTGGAACAAAAACCACATTCACAGAAAGACAGACAAGATGAAAAGGCAAAGGACTTTGTACCAGATGAAAGAACAAGATAAAACCCCAGAAAAACAACTAAATGAAGTGGAGATAGGCAACCTTCCAGAAAAAGAATTCAGAATAATAATAGTGAAGATGATCCAGAACCTCAGAAAAATAATGAAGGCAAAGATCTAGAAGATGCAAGGAATGTTTAACAAAGATCTAGAAGAATTAAAGAACAAACAAACAGAGATGAACAATACAATAACTGAAATGAAAAATACACTAGAAGGAATCAAAAGGTGAATAACTGAGGCAGAAGAACAGATAAGTGACCTGGAAGACAGAATGGTGGAAATCACTGCCGCAGAACAGAATAAAGAAAAAGAATGAAAAGAAATGAAGACAGCCTAAGAGACTTCTGGGACAACATTAAACGCATCAACATTCACATTATAGGGGTCCCAGAATGAGAAGAGAGAGAGAAACAACCTGAGAAAATATTTAAAGAGAAAACTTCCCTAACATGGGAAAGTTGAAAACCTTCCCTAACATGGGAAAGAAAATAGCCACCCAAGTCCAAGAAGCACAGAGAGTCCCAGACAGGATAAACCCAAGGAGAAACACACTGAGACACACAGTGATCAAACAGAGAAAATGAAAGACAAAGAAAAATTATTGAAAGAAACAAGAGAAAAACGGCAAATAAGATACAAGGGAACTCCTATAAGGTTAACAGCTGATTTCTCAGCAGAAACTCTAAAAGCCAGAAGCGAATGGCATGATATATTTAAAGTGATGAAAGGGAAGAACCTACAACCAAGATTACCCTAGCCAGCAAGGATCTCATTCAGATTCGGCAGAGAAATCAAAAGCTTTACAGACAAGCAAAAGGTAAGACAAGTCAGCACCACCAAACCAGCTCTACAACAAATGCTAAAGGAACTTCTCTAAGCGGGAAACACAAGAAAAGGACATACAAAAACAAACCCAAAACAATTAAGAAAATGGTCATAGGAACATACATATCGATAATTACCTTAAATGGGAATGGATTAAATGCTCCAACCAAAAGACACAGGCTCGCTGAATGGATAAAAAAGCAAGATCCCTATATATGCTGTCTACAAGAGACCCACTTCAGACGCAGGGACACATTCAGACTGAAAGTGAGGGGATGGAAAAAGATATTCCATGCAAATGGAAATCAAAACAAAGCAGGAGTAGCAATACTCATATCAGATAAAATAGACTTTAAAATAAAAAATGTTACAAGAGACAAGGAAGGACACTATATAATGATCAAGGGATCAATCCAAGAAGAAGATATAACAATTATAAATATATATGCACCCAACACAGGAGCACCTCAATACATAAGGCAAATGCTAACAGCTATAAAAGAGGAAATCAACAGTAACACAATAATAGTGGGGGACTTTAACACCTCACTGACACCAATGGACAGATCATCCAGACAAAAAATTAATAAGGAAACACAAGCTTTAAATGACACAATAGACCAGATAGATTTAATTGATATTTATAGGACATTCCATCCGAAAACAGCAGATTACACTTTCTTCTCAAGTGCACATGGAACATTCTCCAGGATAGATCACATCTTGGGTCACAAATCAAACAAGTCACAATCGGTAAATTTAAGAAAATTTAAATCATATCAGGCATCTTTTCCGACCACAATGCTATGAGATTAGAAATCAATTACAGGGAAAAAGACGTAAAAAACACAAAAACATGGAGGCTAAACAACACATTACTAAATAACCAAGAGATCACTGAAGAAATCAAAGACAAAATCAAAAAATACCTAGAGACAAGCTACAACGTAAACACGATGATCCAAAACCTATGGGATGCAGCAAAAGCAGGTCTAAGAGGGAAGTTTATAGCAATACAAGCCTACCTCAAGAAACAAGAAAAATCTCAAATAAACAATCTAACCTTACACTTAAAGAAACTAGAGAAAGAAGAACAAGTAAAACCCAAAGTTAGTACAATGAAAGAAATCATAAAGATCAGAGCAGAAACAAATGAAATAGAAACAAAGAAAACAACAGCAAAGGTCAATAAAACTAAAAGCTGGTTCTTTGAGAAGATAAACAAAATTGATAAACCATTAGCCAGACTCATCAAGAAAAAGAGGGAAAGGACTCAAATCAATAAAATTAGAAATGAAAAAGGAGAAGTTACAACAGACACCGCAGAAATCCAAAGCATCATAGGAGACTACTATAAGCAACTATATGCCAATAAAATGGACAACCTGGAAGAAATGGACAAATTCTTAGAAAGGTATAACCTTCCAAGACTGAAGCAGGAAGAAATAGAAAATATGTACAGACCAATCACAAGTAATAAAATTGAAATTAAAAATCTTCCAACAAACAAAAGCCCAGGACCAGATGGCTTCACAGGCGAATTCTATCAAACATTTAGAGAAGAGCTAACACCTACCCTTCCGAAACTCTTCCATAGTATAGCAGAGGGAGGAACACTCCCAAACTCATTCTACAAGGCCACCATCACCCCGATACCAAAACCAGACAAAGATGTCACAAAGAAAGAAAACTACAGGCAGTATCACAATGAACATAGATGCAAAAATCCTCCAGAAAATACTACCAAACAGAATCCAACAGCACATTAAAAGGAACAAACACCATGATACAGTGAGATTTATCCCACGAATTCAAAGATTCTTCAATATATGCAAATCAATCAATGTGATAAACCATATTAACAAATTGAAGGAGAAAAAGTATATGATAATCTCAAAAGATGCAGAAAAAGCTTTCAACAAAATTCAACACCCATTTATGATAGAAACCCTCCAGAAAGTAGGCACAGAGGGAACTTACCTCAACATAATAAACGCCACATATGACAAACCCATAGCCAACATCGTTCTCAGTGGTGAAAAACTGAAACCATTTCCTCTAAGATAGGAACAAGACAAGGTTGTCCACTCTCACCACTATTATTAAACATAGTTTTGCAAGTCTTAGGCACAGCAATCAGAGAAGAGAAAGAAATAAAATGAATCCAAATCAGAAAAGAAGAAGTAAAGCTGTCACTGTTTGCAGATGACATGATACTATACATAGAGAATTCTAAAGATGCTACCAGAAAACTAGTAGAGCTAATCAATGACTTTGGTAAGGTAGCAGGAAACAAAATTAAGGCACAGAAATCTCTTGCATTCCGATACTCTGATAATGCAAAATCTGAAAGAGAAATTAAGGAAACACTCCCATTTACCACTGCAACAAAAAGAATAAAATACCTGGGAATAAACCTACCTAAGGAGAAAAAAGACCTGTATGTAGAAAACTATAAGACACTGTTAAAAGAAATGAAAGATGATATAGACAGATCGAGAATATACCATGTTCTTGGATTGGAAGAATCAACACTGTGAAAATGACTATACTACCCAAAGCAATCTACAGATTCAGTGCAATCACTATCAAACTAACAATGGCATTTTTCACAGAACTAGAACAAAAAATTTCACAATTTGTATGGAAACACAAAAGACCCCGAATAGCCAAAGCAATCTTGAGAATGAAAAATGGAGCTGGAGGAATCAGGCTCCCTGACTACAGACTATACTACAAAGCCACAGTAACTAAGATGGTACAGTACTGGCACAAATACAGAAATATAGATCAATGGAAAAGGATAGAAAGCTCCGAGATAAACCCACACACATATGGTCACCTTATCTTTGATAAAGGAGGCAAGCATATACGGTGGAGAAAAGACAGCATCTTCAATAAATGGTGCTGGGAAAACTGGACAGGTACATGTAAAAGTATGAAATTAGAACACTCCCTAACACCATACACAAAAATAAACTCAAAATGGATTAAAGACCTACATGTAAGGCCAGACACTATAAAACTCTTAGAGGAAAACATAGGAAGAACACTCTTTGACATAAAACACAGCAAGATCCTTTTTGACCCACCTCCTAGAGAAACGGAAATAAAACAAAAATAACAAATGGGACCTAATGAAACCGAAAAGCTTTTGTACAGCAAAGGAAACCATAAACAGGACAAAAAGACAACCCTCCGAATGGGAGGAAATATTTGCAAATGAAGCAACTGACAAAGGATTAATCTCCAAAATTTACAAGCACCTCATGCAGCTCAATATCAAACAACCCAATCTAAAAATGGGCAGAAGACCTAAATAGACATTTCTCCAAAGAAGATATACAGATTGCCAACAAACACATGAAACGATGCTCAACATCACTAATCATTAGAGGAATGCAAATCAAAACTACAATGACGTATCATCTCACACCGGTCAGAATGGCCATATCAAAAAATCTACAAACAATAAATGCTGGGAAGGGTGTGGAGAGAGGGGAACCCTCTTGCACTGTTGGTGGGGATGTAAACTGATACACCCACTATGGAGAACGGTATGGAGGTTCCTTAAAAAACTAAAAATAGAACTACCAAACGACCCAGCAATCCCACTACTGGGCATATACCCTGAGAAAACTATAACTCAGAAAGAGTCATGTACCACAATGTTCATTGCAGCTCTATTTACAATAGCCAGGACATGGAAGCAACCTAAGTCTCCATCGACAGATGAATGGATAAAGAAGATGTGGCACATATATACAATGGAATATTACTCAGCCATAAAAAGAAACAAAACTGAGTTATTTGTAGTGAGGTGGATGGACCTAGAGTCTGTTATACAGAGTGAAGTAAGTCAGAAAGAGAAAAACAAATACTGTATGCTAACACATATATATGGAATCTAAAAAAAATGGTTATGAAGAACCTAGGGGTAGGAGAGGAATAAAGACGCAGACGTATAGAATGGACTTGAGGACACGGGGAGGGGGAAGGGTAAGCTGGGACGACGTGAGAGAGTGGCATGGACATATATACACTACCAAATGTAAAACAGACAGCTAGTGGGAAGCAGCCGCATAGCACAGGGAGATCAGCTCGGTGCTTTGTGACCACCTGGAGGGGTGGGATAGGGAGAGTGGGAGGGAGACGCAAGAGGGAGGAGATATGGGGTTATATGTATATGTATAGCTGATTCAGTTTATTATAAAGCAGAAACTAACGCACTATTGTAAAGCAATTATACTCCAATAAGGATGTTAAAAAAAAAATCTTCCAACAAACAAAAGTCCAGGACCAGATGGCTTTACAGGTGAATTCTATCAAACATTTAGAGAAGAGGTAACACTCATCCTTCTCAAACTCTTCCAAAAAATTGCAGAGGAAGGAACACTCCCAAACTCATTCTACGAGGCCACCAACACCCTGACACCAAAACCAGACAGAGATACTACAAAAAAAGAAAATTACAGACCAATATCACCGATCAATATAGATGGATAAATCCTCAACAAAACACTAGCACACAGAATCCAACAACACATTAAAAGGATCATACACCATGATCAAGTGGGATTTATCCCAGGGATGCAAGGAATCTTCAATATATGCAAATCAATCAATGTGATACACCATAATAACAAACTGAAGAATAAAAACCATATGAGCACCTCAGTAGATGCAGAAAAAGCTTTTGACAAAATTCAACACCCATTTATGATAAAAACTGTCCAGAAAGTGGGCATAGAGTGAACCTACCTCAACATAATAAAGGCCATATATGACAAACCCACAGCAAACATCATTCTCAATGATGAAAAACTGAAAGCATTTCCTCTAAGATGAGGAACAGGACAAGGATGTCCACTCTCACCACTATTATTCAACATAGTTTTGGAAGTCCTAGCCACGGCAATCAGAGAAGAAAAAGAAATAAAAGGAATACAAATTGGAAAAGAAGAAGTAAGACCGTCACTGTTTGCCGATGACATGATACTATACATAGAGAATCCTAAAGATGCCACCAGAAAACTACTAGAGTTAATCAATGAATTTGGTAATGTAGCAGGATACAAAATTAATGCACAGAAATCTCTTGCATTCCTGTTAGCAAGCAGAAATCTCTTGCTAACAGTGAAAGATCAAAAAATGAAATTAAGGAAACAATCCCATTCACCATGGCAACAAAAAGAATAAAATACCTGGGAATAAACCTACCTAAGGAGGTAAAAGACCTGTACTCAGAAAACTATACAACACTGATGAAAGAAATCAAAGATGACACAAACAGATGGAGAGATATACCATGTTCTTGGATTGAAAGAATCAATATTGTGAAAATAACTATGCTACCCAAAGCAATCTACAGATTCAGTGCAATCCCTATCAAATTACCAGTGGCATTTTTTACAGAACTAGAACAAAAAAATCTTAAAATTTGTATGGAGACACAAAAGACTGTGAAAAGCCAGAGCAATCTTGGGGAAAAAAACGGAGCTAGAGGAATCAGACCCCCTGACTTCACACTATATGACAAAGGTACAGTAATCAAGACAAAATGGTACTGGCACAAAAACAGAAATATAGATCAATAGAACAGGATAGAGAGTACAGAGATAAACCCACGCACCTGTGGTCAACTAATCTATGACAAAGGAGGCAAGGATATACAATGGAGAAAAGACAGTCTCTTCAATAAGTGGTGTTGGGAAAACTGGACAGCTACATGTAAAAGAATGAAATTAGAACACTCCCTAACACCATGCACAAAAATAAACTCAAGATGGATTAAAGACCTAAATGTAAGACCAGACACTATAAAACTCTTAAGAGGAAAACATAGGAAGAACACTCTGACATAAATCACAGCAAGATGTTTTTTGACCCACCTCCTAGAGTAATGGCAAGAAAAACAAAAATAAACAAATGGGACCTAATGAAACTTAAAAGCTTTTGCACAGCAAAGGAAACTACAAACAAGACAAAAAGACAACCCTCAATATGGGACAAAGTATTTGCAAACGAATCAATGGACAAAGGATTAATCTCCAAAATACATAAACAGCTCATGTAGCTCAATATAAAAAAAAAAAAAAACCCAATCAAAAAATGGGCAGAAGACCTAAATAGACATCTCTCCAAAGAAGACATACAGATGGCCAAGAAGCACATGAAAATCTACTCAACATCACTATTAGAGAAATGCAAATCAAAACTACAATGAGGGGGCTTCCCTGGTGGCGCAGTGGTTGAGAATCTGCCTGCCAATGCAGGGGACATGGGCTCGAGCCCTGGTCTGGGAAGATCCCACATGCCGCGGAGCAACTAGGCCCATGAGCCACAACTACTGAGCCTGCGCGTCTGGAGCCTGTGCTCCGCAACAAGAGAGGCCGCAATAGTGAGAGGCCCGCGCACCGCGATGAAGAGTGGCCCCCGCTTGCCGCAACTGGAGAAAGCCCTCGCACAGAAACGAAGACCCAACACAGCCACAAATAAACAAATAAATAAATAAAATTAAAAAAAAAAAAAAAAACTACAATGAGGTATCACCTCACACCAGTTAGAATGGGCATCATTAGAAAATCTACAAACAACAAATGCTGGAGAGGGTGTGGAGAAAAGGGAACCCTCTTGCTCTGTTGATGGGAATGTCAATTGATACAGCTACTCTGGAGAACAGTATGGAGGTTCCTTAGAAAACTAAAAATAGAATTACCATGTGACCCAGCAATCCCACTACTGGGCATATACCCAGAGAAAAACCATAATTCAAAAAGACACATGCAGCCCAATGTGCACTGCAGCACTATTTACAATAACCAGGTCATGGAAGCAACCTAAATGCCCATCAACAGACGAATGGATAAAGAAGATGTGGTACATATATACAGTGGAATATTATTCAGCCTAAAAAAGAATGAAATTGGGTCATTTGTAGAGACGTGGATGGACCTACGGACTGTCATACAGGGTGAAGGAAGTCAGAAAGAGAAAAACAAATATCGTATATTAATGCATATATATGGAATCTAGAAAAATGGTACAGATGAACCAGTTTGCAAGGCAGAAATAGAGACACAGATGTAGAGAACAAACGTATGGATACCAAGGAGCGAAAGTCGGGGTGGGAGGATGAATTGGGAGATTGGGATTGACATATATACACTAATATGTATAAAAGAGATAACTAATAAGGACCTGCTGTATAAAAAATAAATATAACTAAGTTAAAAAAATATTTGATGAAACAATGGCCACATATTTTTCTCAATTTGATAAAAGCTATCAATCCACAGAGCTAAGCTCAATGAAACCAAAGCAAGATAAACACAAAACCACATCAAGACAGATTATAATCAAATTTTTTTTTTTTAACGTGTAAAAAGAAAATCTTAAAAGTAGTCAAAGAAAAAGAAACATTACAGAGGAGCAAGGATAAAAAAGTCTTCAGACTTTTCACCAGAAACAACACAACCCAGAAGAAAATGGAATGACATCTTTAAAGCACTGAGGTAATTTAAAAAGAGAAAAATCAATATAGTATTCTATGTTCAGCAAAAGGAAAGGATCTTTGAACAATTAATGTGGAACATAGGCTTTTTCAGACAAACAAAAGCTGAGAAAATTCATTTCCAAGAAACCTGCATTGTAAGAAATGTTAAAGGAAATTCTTCAGGCAGGAGGAAAATGATAATAAAGGGAAATATGAATTTACACAAAGGAATGAAAAATATCAGAACCAGGAAATATGTGGGAAATACAAAGGACTTTTTATTTTAAAATTTCTTTAAAAGATAATTGACTTTAAATCTTTATCTTTAAAAGATAATTTAGAAAAAAATCAATGCATTGTGGGAGTTATATGTACAAAGAAAAAATATGACAATAGCAGCACAAATAATAGGGAGACATGAAAGTATATTATATGTGACAGGGTATAAAATAATTTTAAGGTAAACTTTGATAAGTTAAAATGCATATTATAAATCCTTGAAGAGCCAGTAAAAAAGAGATAAAATGAATAAACCAATTTGGGAGATAAAATAGAATACTAAAAAATATTTCAGCAATCTAGAAGAAGGCAGGTAAAGGGGAAAATTACATAGACTATATCGAAGAAGTAAAAAGCAAATAGCAAGATGGTGGATTAAAAGTCAACCATTAAATGTAAATGGCCTAAAAACTCTAATGCAAGGACAGAAATCATCAAGCTGGATAAAAATAAAAAATAAAATTCAACTTTATGCTGTCTACAAGAAACTTATTCTAACTATAAAGACACAAATAGGTTAAAGAGTAAAATGATAGAAAGAGATATTCCATAGAAATACTACTACTAATAAAGTGGAAGTAGCTATACAAACATCAAAAAGAAGACTTCAGAACAAGAAATATTACCAGGGAAAATGAAGTCCATTACATAGTGATAAAAGGGTCAATTCACCAAGAAGACTTGTGGGTTAAAGAGGAAATCATACTTTTTTAGAATGGCAACTTGAACTCAACTAAAGTCAGATTTCTTTTTTCTTTGTTTAACTCAGAACTAACAAACAAGCAGTGTAAAAACATGCATGTGAAATCAAGGATTCATGATGGTATAATTGGATGTGGCCACCTAGGGTTGCCCTTGTTTTTTATATAGGTGTGCCTGAAATTCAGTGGTCTCAGTGGCCCACGTTGATTAAAGGACCTGACAGATTGGAGGAGTCTAGAACTGTGGGCTTGCTGCATTTTATACTATCTTAGGCAAGAGGGTGTGTGAGTGGGTAAGGCCAGGAGGTACTGAAGGATCTACCTTCTCATCATAACAGAATGTTATTATTTTATTTTGTTTCATTTCCTGATGTTCTACCTGGCCTTCTGGGAATTTCAGTATATCAGGCCTGTCAATGACCTCCCACAGCAGGGACCATATCTGCCTCATCCATCATGTCATTCCCCAGCAACAAGCAGAGTGCCTCTCTGGCAAATTCTGAGAACTCAATGCGTGCTTATTAGGTAATGAATGAGAAGCCTAGGATGTCAGTTATAGGAGGAAGCTTTCAGGTTCCTAATCACTTTTTATTTGTTTGTATTCTAAGGCCCAGATCTTCAGCTATTTCCCTCCGCACAGGCCCTAAGGCAGACAGAAGTTAGAACCCTGGAGTGTCCAAGGGCAGCAGCAGAGCCCTGGGCTCCCTGAACAGACCATCCCCCTAAACGGAACAAAGACAGCTCTGAAAATGCACTTTGCCTACCTCATGTACCGCCCATCACCTACTTCCCCAGACACAAAAACATGCCAAATCTCAAACACATCTCCTTTCCTTTTCTAAAAACTGAAAAACAAAGACACTTCCAGTTAAAGATGCCAGACTGACTAGACATGTTGACCTCTGCTCCCTTTAAAAATTCTAAAAAAATGGCAGTGGAAGAAAATTTCAAAAAGGCAAAACCCCACAATGTCAAAGAAGACAGGATAGAAGATGACAGCAACAGAAATCTGAAAGCCAGAAAAGACGGATAGATGAGTAGTAACTCTCTTGGTAGACGTAGAAAGATAAAACTTAAGTAGCAGTGGAAAAAACCCAGAAGCACAACGATTACCCTAAAGAGACCCAGAAAAGTTCAGAACATGCAAAGTGGGAATAAAAGTGGGGCTAAAATCAATAGGATGGTTGAAAGCCATGCAGGAAGATACTAGACCCCCCGTGTGCCCTCATGATGAGCAACCTGGACTCTCTCTCCCCCACACCCTGAAGAAGACTCAGGTTTACCCTCAGACAGAGTGGGGTGCAAGGCTCAGATAAGAGCAGAGGCATCTTGACAAGACCAGAGAGATGAAGTAAGGGCCTGCCTTTTCGCAGGTTGGCCTTCAAGGTCCTTTCCCCAACTCAATTCCCAGAGCTCTGGCTGCTAGGTTTATACCCTGAGGATTTGTTTTTAGGGAATCTGGCAAGACAAAAGAAAAAACCTAAGGGTAGTTGGGAAGATAGAGGGTGTAGAGAGAACAGGCCAGCCAGATGACTCTAGTCTTAGGAGGATTAAAATGACAGAATCTAAAACCATTTTTGATGATCAATAGTGGTAACTGCTATAATTATCATCATCATCTTAAAAAAACACATTAATTCAAAAAATATTACCATGGGCCCACTAGGTACATATCGGAGTTTTTCTAGGCTGGTGGGAGCCTCCAAACTCTGGGAGAAACAAAGGGCAAGTGTCACCAAGATTCTAACCATGAAGCAGCCAGAACAAGGAGAACTTTTGACTTTCCTGCTTTTACCCAGAGCAAGGCACACATCAAAAGCGCATGCCTGCTGAGTTCCAGGGGCCTGATCATTATCCCATATTTCTCCAACATGATTTTATAAAAAATGAAGTCAGCACTGCTGCATTACTTATAAGCAGTTCACTGTATTGACACTGCCAGGCCCCCACTTTCAAGGGAAACCTTTTGTTCTCTGCTGGGGAAGGCAGAACCTGGAGAGTCTCAATCGAACAAGTGAGTGGATAACAGAATAATTGGAGCTGAGAGTAGGGATAAATTACCAAGGTATTCCTGCCTATGGCATTCAGTACACCCCAGGCCTATGATGGCTCTGTTTTTCCAAGCCATACAACAGACCGAATTACCAGCACTGATGATACAGCTCGTGGGGAGATACGACTTGGATAGGATTGCTAATTGTATCAACAAAGGGACCGAGAGGGTCTTATTTCTGAAGAAATACCACTGCACCCATCAGAGCTGCTCCTGTTAAAGAGCTGTCAGACTCCAGGCTTGTTACTATTGGCTCTGTACTTCATCAAGACTTGCTGACAGGTCCAAGACGGACCGAAATAACATATGCCATGATGCAACACAGGGCAATATTAAATTGCCTTTTCAGTTAGGCTTGCCGATAACACGGTTCGAAGGTGGCCGTGACAATATGGGGAGCATGAAAGGAATGAATAAGTAATCAAGTCCAGGGAGCTTTCCCATGCCCCCAAGAGAACGAGACCTAAGAGTCAGAAAACAAAGGATTCTAATGTCGCCACCAAAACATTCCAAGATCTTGGTGAAGCCCCTGGACTCAGGGGTTTGGATTTATCTCCTAAGATATAAGGATAATAACAATTAGAGGGACTATGAGAGAAGGGGGAAGAATAAAGGCGAAAGAGAAAGGAACTAGAGAGCTTTCTGAGTCCCTGCTATACGCCAGGCACCGTACCCAGGACTTCTATGGAGGTTATCGCAACTGTTCCCACAACCAACTGGTAAGGATACTATCAGTATCCCCATCTGATAGAGCAGGACACGAAGGCTCAGTAAGGTTGGGTAACTCATTTGAAGTCAAGCATTAGGAAGGAGCAAGGCAGAAATTCAAACCCTGGTCTGAACCATTAAAAGTGCACACTTGTTAACTATGCTCGTATTCAGGACAGTTCATGAAAGGCTATTTATACATCCCTGCAAAGGCCAATCAGAGCATGTGAAGAGTATAAGAAATTTGAGATATTTGATTTCTTTGTGTTGACCTTGTCTGTGATTTCCTTTTCGTAATAAAGAAAAAATATGAGACTAAAAAGGGATGAAGAGCTCAAGAAACACAGAGCTCTAGGGAGCAAATGAGTTGCTGCCTTAGGTTTCCTGTGAGGATGGTCTGATAAAAGTCAAGCTGTTCAGGATGCACACCATAGGTGGGGACACAGGGACAACAATGAGATGCTCATTCAAGATGGGGAAATTAAGACTGCTTTTGAGATTTCAGTTGTAATGTCAATCTGTGATGAATAAGAGTAGAAATCTGCAAAATTATCCTAAAAAGACTAAATGGGTTCCAGGACATTCAGAGCTCCCAGTAACCAGACTGACAGCATCAAGATGGCTAAAGAAAAAATATGTTAGTCAGATGGATGGTTGGTCTACATGAGCAGAGGAAGAGGCGGAGCAGAAGACGGAGAGGCAGAGATGACCGTCAGTGGGGAAAGGGACGAAAGTTCCAGGTGGAAAGAACCACATGTGCCAGGGGCTGGCAGTGGGAAACAGTACAGTGCAAAGCACGTCTCAGAGAGAGCCTGCAAACCTCAAGGGCTGAGCGTTTTCCCCAAATGAGGAAAAAGGAACAAAAGAGCGATTCACTCCCTCCGTCCTACATTCAGTAACAAATATTCAGTAAGCTCTTAATGTATACCAAGAACAGATACTGTCTCTTCCCTCATGGGGCTTAGAATCTAGCAAGAGAGAAAAATCCAAGAAGGGCTCACTCGAATTTCTAATAAATACTATGAAGGGCATTACAGGGTGTTCATAGAGCTTATGGTATCAAAAGACATGGAGAATGACAAGAATTTATATCTTGCCCTAGATTCTTCCACTAAGTGGGCAGGGCTATGGGCCCAAGGGTTTCCAGTGGCAGACCACAGAGCTAAAGGCCATTAAAATGGGGCTGCTGGGGCTGCCTTTTGATGGGAACATCCTCAGATTTCACACCCCCACCCCCCGACCCTGCCTCTGGTTTGCCTCTGCCATTGCCCTAGCTTCTTCTCCATTCTGGTGATGTTGGGTTTCTAACTCAATCATTTCAGGCTTATTCTGACTTCTTGGACATAAGCCTTGATCTCAGCCTTTTGGCTCTGGTCATCCAAAGATTCACCACTGGCCCCCTTCTAGTTCTTCCAAACCTCTTGTCTTTAAGGTCCCACATTCTGGCACTGGCTTCCTCTGCAAGGTCTACCTTAGTATGAATATGAGGTTATTCATACCAAGACCTATTCCCAATCATAGCTGTATCTTAGTATAACTTAGAAGAGATTAGGACATATGCACCTATCCCAGTCTGAATCACAAGGGAGAACTTTCCCAAACACTTTATGAGTTCCAGTATTAAAATATCTCTTCCAAGGTTAGCTCATCTTGGCCTATCCTATTACAGGACAACACACTGTGTATCAACAGAGACAGTGGTGTCTATACAATCCTTATCTTTCAACATTCTTCAGTCCTAATGGCATCCCAAATGTGCCATTTGTCAAGCTGAGCACTGGGCCTGATCCAACGTTATCTAAAGTGTACACATCAGTAAGCCTGGGATCTAATGCTACAGACAAGAAATATGTGAAAAAGAGCAAAGCTATTCTAATGCAACTACTTGTCGTGGGGAGCAAGGAAAAGAGAGTTATATTAATATATGGTCATTTAGGGCTGGTCTGCCTTGAAGAGATAATTTAAGATTCATGGCAGAGGATGAGAAAGGGGCAGATTCAAATAGCTCTTGCCATTTGGCCCCATGCATTCCTTTATTCCATTTGGCCATTTGGCTATTAGGCCTTTGGAGCACCCAACAAACATCATCTTAACTCTAGAATACTCTTCAATATAAATAAATGCATAAACAAGTTATAAAACCAACATTTCCTTGATAAGCTGGGATTACCTTTACAAATTCCCCTAGTTATAATAAGAATTATACTATGCTATAGTTTAGCATAGTACCTAACATACTGTAGGCACTCAACAAATATGTTTTACTTTATCTTTTAAGAGGCACTGACAACTGTTTTTTTGTCTTTCAACTGTTTTGAAAGACATAGTGACTTCCTTTACAATAAACATTCCAAACTGCTACGCTTGATTTTGTCCAGTGATACCACCTGCAGGCATTCAATACTTATAGCTCCTAAGAATATTTAGCAGATCTTATAGTTGTAGTTCTCTTTCTCTATCAATTTTGGTTTGGTCTCTAGAAATGATGCCATTCTTCTCCCATGGTGCAAAATGCACAAGTGCTTGGAGAATTCTTTCCCTCACCTATTCTCCCTTTGTCAGGACTCACTATACTCCAGGTACTGAGGATGCCAATATGAGGATGGCCATAATGATAAGTGGAGGTCACCACGGTGATGCCAGTGCCCTTCTCAGTTACGATGCCAACTGTTCTAGCAACCAAGGAGCTGCCTGCTTACTTAGCTTGCAGAGCTGAGAGTTTTAACACAAAGTAGTATCTCTCTAGCACAAAGGGGAAAGAGCCATATTAAGACTTTTCAAACAAGACAAAGAGGAGAAAACATTAAAAGAAAGAGTTGGTGCCCGGAAACAATAAATGCTCGAGAGAGTGTGGAGAAACGAGAGTCCTCCTAACACTGTTGGTGGGAATGTAAATTGGTACAGCCACTATAGAGAACAGCATGAAGGTGCCTTAAAAAACTAAAAATAAAGCTACCATATGATCCAGCAATCCCACTCCTGGGCATATATCCGGAGAAAACCATAATCCGAAAAGATACATGCACCCCAATGTTCATTGCAGCACTATTTACAATAGCCAAGACATGGAAGCAACCTAAATGTCCACTGACAGAGGAATGGATAAAGAAGATGTGGTACATATATACAATGGAATATTACTCAGCCATGAAATGAATTAAATAATGCCATTTGCAGCAACATGGATGGACCTAGAGATTACCATACTAATTGAAGTCAGACAGAGAAAGACAAATGTCATATGATATCACGCATACGTGAAATTGAATTAAAAAGTGATACAAATGGACTTATTTACAAAACAGAAACAGACTTGCAGATATCGAAAACAAACTTACTGTTACCAAAGGGGAAACGTAGGGGGAGGGATAAATCAGGAGCTTGGGATGAACATACACACACACTACTATATATAAGATAGATAACCAAGGACCTACTGTAGAGCACAGGGAACTCTACTCAGTATTCTGTGATAACCTCTAAGAGAAAAGAATCTAAAAAAGAATGAATATATGTATATGTATAACTGAATCACTTTGCTGTACACATGAAACTAACATAACATTGTAAATCGACTCTTCTCTAATAAAATTAAACTTAAAAAAAAAAAGAGTTGGTGAACTACAAGTATAGACTTGAAGTTTTCATAACTTTCAAGATATCTTGTCTCTAAAAAAAGGAAGGAAAGGAAAGGAACAAAAACAGGAAAATGAAATGGAAATGGAAAAGAAAAAGAAGCAAACAAAAAGATGGCCTTAAACCTAGGTTCTCAAGGGATGAACAGGCAGAACACAGAGGATTTTTAGGGCAGTGCAACTACTCTGTATGGTTCTATAATGGTGGACACATATTTACATTTGTCCAAACCCATAAAATGTGCAACACCAAGAGAGAACAGTAATGTAAGCTATGGATTTCATTATGTAAGCTATGAATTTGGGGTGATTATGATGTGTCAATGTAGGTTCCTCCATTGTAATAAATGCACCTCTCTCGGTGGGGATGTTGATACGCATGTGTAGGGCAGGAGGTATATGGAAATCTTTGTACCTCCTGCTCATTTTTGCTGTAAACCTACAACTGCTCTAAAAAATAGTCCATTAAAAACAATGACAACAACAATTTCAGTTCTCAATATCCTTCAGGGATCAAGATCAAGAAACAGTACATCAGCTCTTCAGAAGGAGGATACAGTCAGCCTTGCTATTAATGTCAAGAAAATGGCAATTTTGTGACTTAGCCGTTTAAGCATTTATAGTAAATATCATCTCTCTAGCCTCAGGGGGTTAACAGTCTCTTGGGGGAGCAGAGCACCCTAGGATCACCCAGCTCACATGGGGAGAGCAAGTGTTTGAACCCAAACAGTTAGCTTCAGAGCCATGTCCTTAACTATAAAACACACTGCCTCTAGGAGCATACCCTCTGTGTGACACTGACAGGGGGATTTCACAGGTGAAATACAATGTATTTAAGAGGAACAATGCAGGAAGAGGCCAACCCTACCTGGGGATATTAAGGAAGCTTCCCTTAGAGGAGTAGTTTGAGCTGTGAGTCCTGAAATGTGAATAGAAGTTCGCCAGGGGAACCGAGGTTGTGGACGAGATGTTTTAGGCATAGTGTGTGTATCAAGGCATTCAGTTCAAGCATGATCCTGCCTCCAGAAGGGAGACAAAATACCCAACCTCCTCAGGGCGCCTCCAGTCTTTTGATTTCACTGCTGCTATGAGGAAAGCATTACTGAGCATGTACAGAGTCTGGATCAGACACGGTGATGCTTCCCTGCATTCATTTTCTTCATCCCTTAAGGAGAGGAATAGTAGTATTTATCTCATAAGTTCATTAAGTGAGTTAATTCACATAAAGCATGTAGCACAGCACCTGGTATACAGCACGTGCCCAACACACAGTAGCCATTTTTCTTCTCATTGTTTTCATCATCGTTGTCATCATCATCATCATCATCACCATATCACAGCTACCTCTGATCAAGGAAAGACTAACGAAAGAAATATTCAAATGAAACCTTGCTTTGAGACAATGTTAAGAACCCTGCAGAGAAATGAGATGGGTTTTCTGCTCTGAGTTGACCATTATGTGAACTAAATGAAATAATAACCTAAGCAACCCAGCTCACTCTTGCTCAACTCAACGTAAAATTGAGTTAAAAACTAAATTCTTTTTTTTTTTAATTTTATTGGAGTATAGTTGCTTTACAATGTCGTGTTAGTTTCTACTGTACAGCAAAGTGAATCAGCTATACGTATACATAGATCCCCTCTTTTTTGGATTTCCTTCCTATTTAGGTCACCACAGAGTACTGAGTAGAGTTCCCTGTGCTATACAGTAGGTTCTCATTAGTTACTTATTTTATACAGAGTATCAATAGTGTATATATGTCTATCCCAATCTCCCAATTCATCCCATCGCCCCCCCTTTCCCTGGTATCCATATGTTTGTTCTCTACGTCTGTGCCTCTATTTCTGCTTTGTAAATAAGATCGTCTATACCAATTTTTTCAGATTCCACATACATGCGTTAATATACAATATTTAAAAACCAAATTCTTGACTCATATCTGGCATACCAATATTGGGCCCAAACTGTGCTCCCTCAGCAAAGTTAGGGTCAAAACCAGTCAGAATACTTCATGCATTCATGGAGTGATTAATTCCCAGACACATTTTTGCCAGCACTGAGCATGGCGTCACAGAGATACAGAGGCGAGTACTGGATCTCCTCCCTTGAGTAGCTCAGAGGGAGGAAGGGAACATAGTCGTACAGGGGGGAATGCAAAAAACAATGTAAGAAGGGTTTTAATACGAGCAAATACAAAGCTCTAGGGGAGCACAGAAGGCTTGAGAAATTAACTTCGTGAACCAGAGAAAAAATGAAAAACGTGCCTGAGATACACATCCTAGGGAAACTAGGGTGAGGAGTACTAAGTTATCGGTGGTTTGCCTATTCTCTGGCTGAAACAAACTGCAGCTTCCTGAATGGGTCCTGCTCCCACTCGCTTCTGGGCTTGGTCATGCAGTTCCCTCTGTCTGAAATACCCTTACCTTACTGACCCTTGATAAATCTTAATCACCTTCAGGTGTCGATTCCTTTGGGAATTTGTCCAAGGGTGTGTTGTTCATCCCCCCTCCATGGTGCTTCCACTGGTCCCTATCCTAGCATGCCCTGCATTATGATTGCCTGCTAAACTGTCTGTCTCCCACCCTCAACTGTAAACTAGATGTACATTCTGCTTTTTCGACTTTCCAGTAAGGCTAACACATAGAAGACATTAAATAAATGTTCGTTGACTCAGTACCTATCACTGATGTCTTCTTTAACCTGCACGCATACCCATTTTATTCTTGTACTGGAAGTCGGCTTTGAGGGCTGAACTGGAGCTCTACCACTGCAACTCAGTCCATATGTTGAGTTTTTAAATGCATTCAAATTAAAAACAAAACAACCAACCAACAAAAGGGCCCAGAGGCCTCTGCTCAAGTGTAAGTCAATATCCTTGCTAAACTAAATAAGGAAGGGAAGTTGCCTGCTTACTATTCTTTTTAATAACTAGCACAAAGGAGCTCATGGGGTTTCTTAATTGAGAAACCATACAAAAAGGTAAAAGTGCACTTACAGTGTACCATGTCTTTTTTTTTTTAATCTCCTTTAAGATGATCATGTGTTTTTCTAATTGAGAAAGGCTTATTTATAAACCAGATCTGAAAAAAAAAAAAATCCATGGCCTATAATTACTGTTTCCCTTGTGCATCATTTCTGTTTCTTTTGAACCTTGCAAAGCAAGGTTTATGACAAACAAATCATGTCTTGTAAATTAGGCAACCGGAGAAACTGAGATGGGAATGACTGATGGCAGGCTTAGAAAGAAACCACCATAGATCACAGAGGGTCACAGTATTTCAGTTACTCACCAAACTGGCTGGATCCACTGATTTTAATGGTGTGAGACATATTTCTAGGTACACCTGAAATCAATGATCACTTACTAACCATACCTAGCCTGAGTATCTTAGGCAAAAGACCAGTAAATTAAGAGTGTAGCATTCAATAGTTTGGAAATAGAGAACAGAAAGGAATGTCAGATGGAAGGGAAAATTACACCAGGGGAAGAGAAGGATATGGAATGATGGAATAACCATCTTTAGGAAGAGAAATATTTTCAGCTGAAAGCAACTGTTTTCCATTTCTATGAAAGCAACGAGCATAAATTTCAGTAAAGGAGGACTCAGATTAACTGAGAGAAAACTGCCTAACTTACAAGACTAGAAGACACGAGTTGGCATGAGATGACATTCTTCTTCAAAGGGATCTTTAAGAAAGGACGGCCATGTCAGTTTAAGGTGGCTGGGGAACTGGCCTGAAGAGAAGAGAATGGATGATGCAGGTGACTTCTAGTTTTTATCATTATTATCGTTGTTATTCTGGTCCTAAGATTCTGCAATTCGTTTGATTTACTGTAAAGCCAACCCCTTCGATCTCAACAAAAGAACAATACTGAAGAGTAACGTTTCTGGGAATTTCGAAGTCATGAAAACAGTTGTGCCCAATTTATGGTCTTATTTAAATAAAAGCACACAAGTTTCCCTTTAGACGGCAGTTTAGTAAAAGACGCCGAGCGGCTACGCAGTGCAGATTCTGTGGGAGGTGCCAGGAGCATGGAGATAAACCGTGAGTCCCAGTCCTCAGTCCAGTGAAGGAGGGAAAATGAGCCCATTCATTACTGTGGTGTAAGTGACACTAATAAGCAGCCTTAACAGAAATTCAAACCATGGAGAAACAAACCATAGAAAGGCAATATGCAGTTGTGCTTTCAAGTGCTGGAAAAAATCTGAGAAAGAAGTAGATGATGAAGTTGGTATTAAAAAGTCATAAGATGGTAAATGCTATACACATTATAAACAAAGACACAGAAGTATGAATACTTGAATCATGCCTGGGAACAAGGAATGGCCTCGTTTAAACTGAACAAAGGTAGCTGCTGGGAAGTAATAAGAAAAAAAAAAGAACTTGAAACTTAGCTTGGGTCATGGAAGTGATCCAGTATGTTAAATCTCTAAAGGTGAGGCGAGAGATATTTATTATCCTTGGGTCAAAATAAAGTCATTTCCTAATTATTTCCCCCTCAACTGGAATAAGACCAAATTTATTATGGTGTTTCTTAACAGAATTCCTAACACTGAAAAGTTACAACTTAGGCAATTAACTGATAACTGCTAAACACATGCAAAGTCTTGGACTTCCCAGCCACTGTAATGCACCCATAAGGCACCGATATGGATTGGATTGCCTAGTGGAAGAACAGCTAATGGGACAGCCTTGGCACTTTCAGTAAGGGTTTAAAAATATTGTCACAATAGATATCTGACTCTGAAAAATCTTCCAAGCCAGAAGCAGAGAAACACCAACGTCAGCCATTTGGAAAAAAAAAAACAAAAAACTATGACATGCCTAAACCTTAGAGCTGGCTGCTGCTGCAGAATTTGTAAAGCATTCTGGGTTTACAATGAATAAAGGAGGAAATGAATACGTTCCCAACTGGTACTTACCTCTCAAGTAAACAAAAGAATGTTTCAGGATGTTGTGTAATAGAAAGGGCAAAGGCTTTGGAAATAGGTAGTCCTGGATTGAAATTCTAGCTCTGCCACTTGCTATGTGATTAGGCATGGGCAACTCTCTGAACCACTCCATTTTCTCACATCTCAGGTGGGGTAATGACATTGAACTTAAAACCTTGCTGTGAGGAACAGATATACTGTAAAGGACCTCCTGGCACAGCAACTGACCTGGGCAAGCCTTCATTAACAATACCTAGTATTAGCAGTACTCCTTTTTCTTCAGCTTCACTTAGCACATTTAAACACACACACACACACACACACACACACACATACTGCATACTTCTCCTGAAATCTGTCCATCAAACCTATGGAAAATCTCCCCATTAAATGGTCTCTTCTGAAACCCCAAGATCTCTCCCCGACTGGTGCAGAGACCACATGGGGAGGGTGGATTTTATATCATCACACAGTTCTCTTGTCAGCCTATAAATTGGCTCAGATTCCCTCCAAACAGAGTCTGTTCCCCTGAGCTTAATAACCACTCTAGATTGAGAAAGGGTCTGAAATATTCATGTTTTCAGTGGCGTTTATGTGAAAACTCCAAACCAGAACATATTAAGTTAAATGTCTACCGTCATCCTGGTCCATTAGACCTATCACTGCCACATGCATATGTGCACACGGACATAATCTCCAGAGCGAGCCGCATGTTGACACATCTGTAACATCAGTGTTAATAGGTACTAAGTATTTCCCTAACACTTCCCCCAAAGCAGTCACTAGACCCATCGTTTAGGAAGTGGGATGCAGGACAAATATGTTCTCAGCCACTACAGGTAATGGGTACCTGTATGAAATTTCTTTTCTGTTGACTGTTGTGTACCTTTGAAGGTTTCCACAATAAAAAGTGAAATCAAGTGAAAGAGGATTTAGTGACATGGAGGTCTAACGCTGACCTTAGGGAAAGTCAATCTGAATGCCAATTCTGTGCCAGTCAAGGAAGGAAATAAGATAGATATGGTATCTACCCTCCTGTACCCTGGAGGGAGCAGAAGAGGTCAGCATTTAACATAAAATTATATAAATACTTACAGCTGTCTTAAGTGGGAAAAGTGCAGGGTACCATGAAATCTTACAATTAAGAGGGGCCCAATTAACCCTGGGGGTCAGGGAAGGACTGCTTGGGGAAGTGGCATCTCAGTGAGACCCGCAGGGGGAACAAGCATTGTCCAGTGAGGCGTGAGGGAGAGGGCAGTGTCCCAACCAGGAGGACAGCCATGCTGATCAAAAGGAAAAATGGTTAGGCACATTTGACACATCTGATTTTTGCCTCCCAACAGTCCTGGTAAAAAGAAGCAGAATTAAACTAAGTAACTGACTCAAAGTTGCAGAGCCAAAATTACTCACTAATATTAGCAACTGCGATTTCTCTTCCAGATCCTCTTCAACAAATATCAGTTGCCTACCATTTTACAAGTCCCTATGAATGTGTATACAGTGAGATGTGTATACACGAGGTAGTTGTGTTGGTGGGATTAGAAACCAATGAAGTTCTAGGTCTCAAATAGTGTTACTAGCTAAAAAAGCAAGAGTTGATGTGCCATCCTTAGGCTTGAATAGGTACAGAAGTCCTGGAGGTGAGCTAGTGAGCCATGTCTGGCTCTTACCATGACTGAGAACGGGCCAGTCCAAGGTGGTGCAGACTGTGTGCTTAGCTAGCGCCTGGCCTGCAGAGAGAGCTCCATGACGGGGTGGGTGGAGGGATAGTTGTTCTGAGGGCAAAAGCGGGTTTATCTGCCCCACACTTTTCCCTTCTGATTGCACCTCTGTACAGACCTGGCTTCCCACCACCAACCCTGAAGAACGCCCAACCTGGAGGTCACGGCAGATACCGTCACACGTAATGCAAATTAAAACACAGGGCTCCTCAGGCGACAGCAGAGCTCTGACCCCCCCCCCACCATGCCCCTGCCCATCCCCCAAGGAAGAGGAGACGCTTCTGAGGAGCTGGCATCACAAGGACCTGGTGAGAGACTGACTGAGCGTGGAGGGGGAGGAGGAGAACAAAGCCTTCAGGATGGTGTCTTGGGCTCTAGATCCTTCTTCAAAGACAAAATCCACGTCTGAAGTTGCCTCTTCAGATCTAATTAATGAGGGGTCAGGGGAATGAGGGTCTGAGGCATGGTATCATGGGCTAGTCAGGACAGAACTTGTAAACACCCACCTCCTGTCCAGTTCTCTTGACCTTTCTCCAAGAACAGTGGCCTTGGGCAGTGGTAAACAAAGATCACCCCCGAAGGGCTAATTTTAGTCCTCATTATAACAGTCAGAGCCAAAGCTCTTCCCTTTCCTGTGCTGGGACAAGACAAACACAAGGCTCCTTATCCCTGTAGCTCGACCTCTCTGGTTACCAGATACAGACAGACATCTGTGAAGGGCAAGCGCCCACCAGGCTGTGGAATGTTATCAGGGAGCTTTCCCAGAGAAGGGAGGTGGGTACAGTAGATTCAGGTGCTCTTCATTCACTTACTGACAGTGATTCATTCACTCAGTCCCTGCACAAATGTTTACATAGCACCTGCCACCTAACAGGCCCAGGAGGCGACCCTGGGTACACAGAGATGAGTGAGATGAACCAGCTGCCCTTCTTGGGGGCCTGGGCAGAAGAGCCAGAATCAGACAGTGAATCACAAAAATGACTATGTAACGACAGTGGTGATCTATGCAATGAAGCGTACTTGAGAGGCATCGAATCTGGTCCGGGGGCTTGGGTACAGACTCCTAGGGAAGGCGTGTTTAAGTTGAAACTTGAAGGATAATGAGAGCTGAGGGAAGAGAACGTGAAGAGGGCTGCACCGGCCAGAACATGGACTGACTAGGCGGCAGCAAAGTCGGCGTGGCTACAGCAGGAAGGGAGGGTGTGCAGAGAACCGGGGGCCGTGGGGCTGGAGGCCATGCAAGGCCAGACATCAAGGTTTACGGCCCGTGCCAAGTGCCAAGTGCCAAGTGCCGGGGACGCTAACTGGAGAAATATGGGGAGGCAATGACGGGTTTCAAGCAAGGCGCTGTCATGATCAGCTCAAATCTCGACTGTGCCATCGTTAATCTATATGACGTCAGGTGGGTCTGAATCTCTCTGATTCTGCACCGTGAAGTTTGCCTCCTCCCACTTGCTGCCTCGTTCAGTCAACAAACATGTCTTATCATGTGTCTACTTTGTGCTGGCCATGTGTCACCAATGGCATGAGACAGGGAACAGGACAGGTCCTGGCATTCTTGGACGTTACATCCCAGTGGGGGAGTCAGCCAGGCAAACACACGTGCCAGGGAGGAAACCAGCAGGATGACAAGGAGGAGAGTGACACAGGAGGCTGCCTTTGGACAGGGTTGGCAGGGTGGGCCTCTGAGGAGAGGACCCTGGAGCTGAGGCCAGAGGAATGACAACAGTCCTTCAGAAGAAGGAGAGACTTGGGCAGAGGGGAGAGTGACCGTAAGGGCCTGGGGCCTGTGCAGCTGAGCAAGTGGAGCTGAGCGCAGACCTGATGGCACGGGGCCTCCTCGGAGAAGGGACGTTACTGCGTGAGCAACTGGGAGACCGCGAGGGACCTGATCTCAGTGACCCTGTGAGATCACTTAGGCTGATGTGTGCAGGATGGACAGGAAGGGGGCAAGAGTGGAAGGATGAGATCTAGAAGGGGGCTGCTGTGCTCTTCCACCACTGGCTACAGCACATTACATTTCATCACCAGCCAGCTACTGGTTTCACAACCTTGGGCAAGTTACTCAACCTCTTTGCATCTTAACTAGCCTCATTTACAGGGGCAATAATACCCCCTACCTCACACTGGGCTGTTGTCATTTGTAAAGGACACAGAACAGAGCTTGGCGGAGCTCTCAATACATCTTAGCTACTCTCATTTTTCCACTATTCATTTCCTGTCCATCTCTGCTACTGGACTCTGAGCGCCTCATCTTTATCTGCCCAGCACCTGCGCCAGGGTTTATCCTAGGTACCCTGTAAATTAGGAGTCACAAATGGCTGCCAGAAGACCTAAATTGGCCCAAAGACATATTTTGTTTGGTTGATGCAGAGACTTCGAAGTACATGAACTGCGTGTCTTCAGGCTGGGGGTGCTCTCCCCAGCTTCCTGGGTCCCTCCTCACCTGTCTTATCTCATGCCTGCCAGTGTCTTATGTGTGTACTGCCTCTGCAGGCACTCAAGTTTGTGACCTCTAGTAAACACTCTGTAAACTCTTAAAAATGTGATTGCTTGGAACGTCTTTCACAAATGTAAGTGACACGTAAACCACGCAATAACTCTCTACCCCTGTCTCCAGCCCACAGTGGAGCAATGGACCACAGGGTCTGACTGTCCAACTTTTCTTCATACAGTCATTCATCACGTATTTACTGAATACTTTCTAGGTCCTAGGAACTGGGAGAAAAAGGCAGACATAGAGTCTACCTTAACTCAACTTACAACCAGCGCCGAAGAACGAGGATGCTGCAGTCTTCTTGGGTGCAAAACGTGCATTAATAGTATATAACACTGGGGAATCTAAGCCTTTTGCACAGATTATCTTATTCTGCTCTTATAATAACTCTGTAGGGATAGCTTGGACAAATAGGTTACTCTATTTTGTAAACAAATGAAGTATCAACGAAGCTAAGTATACTGTCCAAAATGACACAACAAATAAATGGCAGATTTAGAATTCCTGTCCCTTGTCATCAATAAAGGCAATGCAAGCACAGAAGGGCTAACTCCCTTTGTAGAAAAACCTATAAAGCTTTCTCCGTGCAACATGCTACAGGCCCGAGAATAACGTAGGTGACAACGATACCCAGACACTGACCACCACATGGTAACATAACTTAGACTGGCTTAGATGGCGGGAAAATTATGACAACTGGGCTGGCAGAGAATAAGAGACTTGGGTTGCAACAGAGTTCTCCATGGGCTCCACATGTCACCAGTGACACATCTGGAAATAGAAAAGAGAAATCAGGAAACAGAACACGGTCCCTGTTTTGCCAGGAGAGTTACAAAAGCATATTTTTGGGTAAGGCGATGAGATTCTGCCACATGGTGCCAGGCCAGACAGCAGATCTGCAGGGCCCAGCGAGATCTGCCTCCAGAGGGACCCTCTCTGGTATTTCCCAAGAAGGCTTGGCATACTCAGGGAGATCACTGCGGCCGCCTCCGCAGACAACCTCTGAGTGTAGCAAGCCTCCTCTCTGCACACCAGACACACAGAGGCCTGGAAAACACATCATCATCTTTGAGAGACTCAGCAGCCTTACCAATCCTGAAGATGTCCTTTCTGGATGTGAGCACCATTCAAGGCTCCTTGGCTGTCACTTGATTTAAATCAGTGGTTCTTAACCAGGGGAATTTGGCCTCCCAGAGGACAGCTGGCAATGCCTGGGGACATTTTTGGTCTCCCTGACAGGGAGGTAGAGAGGTGTATGACTGGCGTTTAGTGAGTAGATGCCAAGGATGGTGCTAAACATCCTACAACACCCCACAGGACAGCCCTGCAACAGAAAATTATCTGGCCCAAGACGTCAAGAGTGCCAAGGTTAAGAAACCTTGATTTATATGTCTAAACTACTTTCTGATTACTGACTATATGCCAAGCCTTATGCCAAGCTCTACAAAGACAAAGGTGAACTGGAAAAGTCCTTTTTCTCAAGGAGTTCAGATTCTAGAGGGAGAGATAATCACGTAAAGAAACAACTGTCACTCAGTGTGACTGGACTGAAAGCTGGTGGTGGGCTCTGGAGTAAGAGGGCTCTGGGTTCGAATGCTGATGTGGCTGTCGATGCATTAGCTGTGTGACTTTGTGACCAAGGCCACTTAACCTTTCAACTTCTTCTGAAACTGAATGGGAAATGATACTACTTCTACTCCTACTACTATTATTGCTCCTGCTACTATTATTATGACTTCTGCTAGAGATCTATTGCTACTACCACCACCATTACTGTCGCTGCTGCTGCTACTACTTCTACTACCACAGAAGTAGAGTACCAGACAGCCAGGAGGCGGGAAAGATTGGGAAGGAGAGATATGTACAGCTTCTAGGATGTGCCCCTAAAGGGAAAAGTATGTTTCTTCTTCATCCATCTTTTATCCTGCTGCCTGGAAGGAGACTGAGGCTGAAAGCCACCTTGGATCATGCGTACAAGAGCATCACATAAGGATGGTTCAAAGCCACCTGGGTTCCTGGAGGAGCTCATGGAAAGCATTCATCTCCAGACTACCACGTAAGAAAGAAAGATGCCATCTTATACAAGCCACAAATAGGACTATAACCTAATAACACAAAAGTATAGAAGTTGATTAAGCCAGTTAAGGAAACGGCATTACTAGCAGAGGAAACAGCATGTGCAAAAATACAAAGAGTTGAAAGAAAATGAAGGGATCCAGGTTTTTTGATCCCTTCCACCAGGAGAGTGGCAGAGGGTGAGCTGGGAGCATCAGGGAATAGCTAGATCACAGCAGGCCTGAACTCCGCACTAGGGAGGTAAGACTTGAAAACTGCAGGCATGGGATGCTACCGAAGGGTTTCAAATGGAGAAGTAATAGATCCACGTTCAAAGATAAGACTAGAGGTGGACGGACCACCGGTTTCGGGGAGGGAGGTGAGGAGTGAGGAGGCGAGGTGGGGTAGAGGTTGCGAGTGAGAAGGTGAGGTGGGATAGAAGTTGGGGGAAAGGCAGGGAGGATGGTGAGAGCCAAGGAGGCCAGTCAGGAGGATAATGGATCCCAGAGATAGTGAATGGGCAATATAATAGTTTTTGCCCCTCATTTAGTGAACAGTAATGGATATGGGAGGTATGATATCAAGGTTTTTGGTTTGGGTAATACTGATAGCACCTTCCCTATGACAGGAAACACTGAAAGAAAAGCAAAATTATTTCAGGGAAAAGGAGTGGAGCCTGAGGTGCCTGTGAGCCGGCAAGTAGAGGTACCTAACGATGAGTTCGTTGTGCAGTCTGGAGATCAGGAGAGAACGCAGGACAGACATCCAGATTGTGAAGCTGGCAGCGGACAGTGGGTATTTGCATCATGAGACCACGTGACATTCTGCTGTACTCTGACCAGACTGAGGCATCTGACCCGCTGTATTCAGGTCCCCTCCAATAACCAGTGGAAAAGTCCACCATCTCCTTTCCAAACGTATCGTGGGCTAGGATACTTTAAAAAAAATCCACACACTGGGCAACAGAGCAGCTGGGCAAGGTTCGAAATTTCTAGAGGACACTGGACCGTATCAGAAACAATCCTCTTCTCAGACCACAGCCTGTTTCTGAAGGAACCCTGATGGGGCCCCACCACAAGTTTGCATGCAGGGCCCACGAACACATCTGACACCTGCAGAAGCCATACACGTTTGGGACTGACATGTACACGATGCTATGCTTAAAATGGATAACCAACAAGGTCCTGCTGTATAGCACAGGGAACTTGGCCCAATATTATGTAACAACCTAATTGGGAAAAGAATTTGAAAAAGAATAGATACATGTATACCTGAATCACTCTGATGTACACCTGAAACTAACAGAACATTGTTAAATCAACTATACTCCAATACAAAAAAAAAATTAAAAAAAAAAAAAAAGAAAATGTCTCACTGCCCTGGGGCTTTGCACCAAAAAGATATGAAACAAATCCCCTTGTAACGCCAACATTCAGTGTGGCTCACACAAAAATGTGCCACAGAGCACATCCAGATAGTACTTTCAAGGCCCCTAGAGCAATACTTTGTTTTAAATAGAAGTGGGCGTTGACACCACTATGAAGGATCCGCCGGTGGCTCCAGTTACCACAGGGCAGAAAAAGCCCAGTAATTATTTTCTCCCCAAATGGTTAATTCTCTGCAAGTTAACTCTTGGCTTTTCTAAAACAGGACCCGAAAACTAGCTCTTCACGTGCAAGACTGCAGATACCGGACCCACCAGCAGCTTCTGGCTGGCGGTTATTCCTTATTACTACTTCTTAAGAAGTGAGGAGGGGGCAGGAAGTGGGGTTTTTCACTTAGGCACCATTTAGCCAAGTGGAGAGAAAAATCTCCCTTCCGCTCTGAAACAGGATCACACAGCTATAAAATTTATTGGACGCAACTAAGGCAAGGGTGTTGGGTGAAAAGAATCAAAGAAAGAACTGTGGGCTGAGCTCAGAAGGGTGTAACAAAATCTGCACCTGTTGTCACTCACTTATTACCCCAGATCTCCCAGGCAGCTCAGATTTAAACCAGACAGGCCTGCGGCCCAGCCTTGCTGATGCTGGCCTTTTTTACCTATCAGCACAAAGTCAAAAACGTGTGTGAGCATGCAGGCACACGTGGGTGTGCATGGGTGCGTATGCATGTCTGCTGGAAAAGAAGTGGGAGGGGGGACCTGGAAAAGAGTGAGACTTCTTCTTGTGGGGTAGAGGCAGGGGCGAGGCAGCAAACTTACCCACAAACAACTTCAGCCCAGAAAAGGCAAATTCCAGATTCCCTGATATTTGCAATTTGAGGGTTGTCTTTTCAAGTCTATTTTGATTGAATCCCCAGAATTAATCGTTTTCATAAAAGGAAAGCAACAGCAGCAAATGAATTGAGTTGACTGGAAAGACAGAAAGTTCCCCAAGCAAAAAAATCAAGAGGAGAGACTGCTGAAGTAGAAAGTACTATTCCACTTACCCTCTGAAGAGCCCTATTTTCACACACATTTTAAATCTCTCTCTATATACTTAGGTATGTGTATTTATTATTCTTTAACCTTTAAGATTCTAAGATAGTTTTAAAAAAAAAACCAGAATTATTGAAACTAACTTTAGCAGGGCCAACAGGAGATTCACTTTTCTAAAGGTCTACTCCAGGTCACCTGTTCGGCAGGTCACCTCTTTGGAATCTCTTGCATTCAGTGCAGTCATACATCTGATGGTCTAATGTTTTCAGTTTTCACGAAGGGGAAGAAAGTTTCCCGCTGCATGAGGTCAGTCACGTGGTGACCAGCCACTCACTCACACGCTGGCTGAGCACTCCTGGACCAGAGGAGCCCCTTCGGCCCCAGCCAGGGGACAGCGCCCAGGAAGTGCAGCCGGGAACCTTCCCTGCTCACCCTGGGAAGTAAGGGCAGTATTTTCCCCAAGTTCTAGAGGACAGAAGAGACCTAAGTGAGGGGGATACCCACCCCACCTTTCATACTCAAAAGCACCTCTAATGTTGCCAAGTGGTCCACTCAGTACTCGCCAGCACTAACAGGTGCCATCACAGACTCCAGAGGTGGGCAGTCCTCAGCTCTAGTCCCAGCCACGGGGGCAAGCTGCCTAACTCTCTGAGCCTCAGTTATCTCCCCTGAACAAAAGCAGTAATAGCTTTGAAAGTTTAAATGAAATAATCCAGGTAAAAAAAAAAATTCTGTATAGGTCTTTAGCACTCAGTATATGTTCACAGTATTTCGAAAGTGCTTTGTAAGCTCAAAAGAGATGGGCAGATAGCAGTTAACAAATCTCTCGAGCACCCTTCTGATCTCTGTGTCCTTAACATCCAGTGCCATTCCCATGGACGTTTAATGACAATCTCCAACTGGGGAGTGGTGCAGGGTGGTGGTTGAGCACTTGGGTTCTGAAGGCAGGCAGATCTGAGTTTGAATTCCAGTTCTGTCACTTATTAGCTGAATGACTTAGGGCAAGTCATTTAATAGTTTCTCTCTCTAAAAAGAGGAAGGTCAAATGACAGAATCTCAAACTCTCAAGAAAAGTCAGATTGTGTGTATGTTCCTCACCTTCATTAATAAAGTCTCAGGCAATGATTAAGACTGGAAAATGATCCCTGTAGGACACATGGAATCATAAAATAACAGGGGCAGAAATTACCATCAAGTCAGGTAATATCTGGCCTGTGAGCCACTATCCCTGGGTCCATACGCTTGGAGAACATCAAGAGTGGATATTTCTTTCTCGCTTAGCTGAGAATGACTTACCAGTCATCCCCCACCCTGCTCCAGAGAGCAATTTCCAATCGATAAGAACAGGCATGAGAGCTAATCTATCCGATGTTCCCAATCCAGTCCTACCTTCCCATGTGGGAGATGAGACAGCAGGAGGCCATGGAGGTTAAGTGACCTGCCAAGGGTCCCGCCTCTAGTGGGTGACGATCCTGGCCCCAGAAAGTAAACCATCTAACTCCTCATGCAATGTTACTTCCATCTCCCGCTCTGCCTTTCCGAGTTGCTCATACATCCTCAGTGATGTGAGGGAAGCTTCTTTGACGCCCTCTTTTGCTGTCCTCCTCAGAGCTGCACGGGGGGAGAGTGCACTTAACAAATGACTGCTAAGCTAACTCCAACAAGCCCTTTCTGTGGCAGGTGAAGGATGAAGGGGGAAAAAAATAAAGTATCTTTTTCAAACGCTTTGATTGAAGATATACAGGTTTACAAATATTCCCAGCCAAGTCTGCTTCTCATTGGCATGAGCAGACAGAATTCTTGCAGCCCACAGAACCTGACCTGAAACTTCAGCCACGGCAAAGTGAGTCACTTCAGCTGCTGAGGGAATGCAAGGTGACCGGCCCTCACCTCCACCGTCTCCATCTCCGTCTCCCTTGACCATGAGTAAAGCAGCAGCTATGCAGTTGGTGCCACCAGATCGGCGGCGGCCTGAGGCCATCTGTTTCTGTCTGGCAGGCAGGATCCCAGCATGCGCTGGTTCCAACTGGATTTTTGTGGGGAGGGAAGCAGAGAAGGCCCCAGCTGCTGTCACCAGACAAGGAGGCGCCTTCTCCTCACCTCCATCCCGGGCTCCCTCCATGGACCTGAGTTCCCAGCTGTCCTGTGGCTACAGACTCTCCTTGCCTGACTCAGAATACTAAACGTGCCCTCCCTCCAAAGGGAGCATTAAAAACAATTTGGTGTGTGTTTATTCGTATCTGTGATAGGGAACGGAGGGTGGGGTAGAAAATTAGACTTATTCTCTTTTGCAGGTGGTACCATCTGTTGCAAGATTTTTACTTCCCTCAATTCCACAACGTGCCTGGCATCCTCAAAGGTTTTGAAACAAAATAATAATTGTAATGACAATAACCAAGCCTGTATCAGCATTGCCTGACCTGGCTTAGAGAACTGGAGGCAACTACACCCCTTTCCTCAATGTTCATCTCACCCAAAGCAACCTGGATTGCCAAAATTGTTCCCGTCCACTCATTCAACACATATTGATTGGAACTGACTACGTTCTAGACACGGGTCTAGGCACTGGGGAGCAAGCAGGCAGGGGTCCTGCCCTCATGGAGCTTAGATTACATTTGGGGGATTCCAACGACTAAACAATATATTTAGATGACTAAACAATACAAAAGGGGAAACAGTGTATTTCCAGAGAGTAGTAAGTGCGACGGGGACTTCAACGTGGAAGGTAGAAGAGTCCCAGTTGAGGGGGTCTCCCTGAGGAGATAACTTCTAAGGTGAGAATTGTGAATACACCACCACGTTTTGGTATGAAAGCATACTGTGCTGGTTTTTTGAGTCCTGAATTACTGCTGTTTTTGTTGGCATGATACTGTGATTTCAGACGTTCGTCAGCAACTTTGTCCTTCTTGACTCTTCCCATCCAACTGTGCCCTCCTTCCCCTCCCGGATACCCTAATGACAAGCACTCCCGGCCCCTCTTTGCCACTCCGCTCCCGTAACCCCTCTGCCCCCACCCATCTCCCACTGGGGAGGGGGAGGAACTGGGTCCCCAGCAGGGCCACCTACCGGATTCGTAGGGACAGGGACGAAACCACCTGCAACAGACGAAGGCAGAAGAACTGCCCGGAGGCGGTGGTTCTGAAGGCTCAGGTAGGGTGAGGGTGAGGGTGCGGGTGCGGGTGCGGAGCGTGATGTTAACCGCCCTCCCTGAAGAGACAGGAGCTTTACGGGGAGCCCAGGGGAGCGGGGACTGACGCCAAGAGCAGGACCAGCAGTAGCGCCCAGAGGAAGGCTTCCTACCACGTGCCTACATTTGTGTGTTTGAAATGTATTAAATGTCACTGTTTAAAAAAAATTAAGAATTACAAGCACGCTTAAAATATTATTCCTTGGTATGATGTAAAATAAACACTGAAAAACCAATTCCATTATTTTGCTCCAATACTACTGCAGGAGAAGGAGCCTGCTGACCTTCTGAAAAGTGAAAAGAGCCGGAGGAGAAGAACTTCAGTCAAAGGGACTGGCAGACTCAAAGAAGCCAAGGCAGAAAAGAACTCGGCATCTTCTAGGAACCCGAGAGAAGCAGATGTGGGTGAAGAAAGTGAGAAAAGGAGGGATGGCGTAAGACGAGGGGAAGAATTACGTAGAGGCCAGGATCATGACCTCAGTGAAAACTGTCACACCAAGGTCTATAGGGAAGCGCGCACACACACAGCAGAAGGAAAGTCAGGTGTATGTTGTTTCTCATGGGAAGAGTAGCTCCAATTTTTCCACCTCAAAAAAAAAGCTGATTCCCATCCCCCTCTTCTTCTCCTCATGATCCCCCCGCCAGAAGAGCCTTCCCTTCAAGCAGGCCCCCAGGGTTAGGGCAGAGGGAATCGATGCATCAGGTGGGCAGGCTGGAGGCACATACCCCTCCCCCAACTCTTCAAAGTTAAAAAAAAATGTATGGAAATGTGAGAGAAATCTCCAAAGCACATGAAAAAAGCCACAAAACTGTGAAATCTAACTCTGATTCTTCTGTGCCAGTTTAACAATTGCGCCATTTTTATCAAATTTAACTACCTCCTCTAAATAATCCCCGTTTCCCAGGCATTTAGTCACACTGTATCTGTACCACTGATGGAGAGCCTAATACATGACCGACATTATGCTGCATGCTTAATATATGATAACACTTTAATTCCTCAGAATAAAGAAAGTAATATCAATCTCATTTTATGGGTGAAGAAACTGAAACTCAGAGACCTTAAAGTCACAAAACTGGTAAGTGAAAGAGTCCAAATTTGAACCTGGATCTCTTTGGTTCTAAAACCCATCTTCCTTCTAATACATCAAGAGCCCTACAAAAAATTCTGATTCTCTTAAGACTAAAGCCACAACCAGTTCTGCTGATTCCTCAAAGCCGAACTCCTTCACAACGGGTGTATTGTGAAGCCCTCCTTGAACGCTCCAGCCAATAACCCAGCCTTCCTTTGACCTTGAACGGCACTGAATAGTGACTACCATTCATCTATTCCATCCTGTGAGCACCTCCTATGTACTGGGCATTGTTCCCCATGTGATGATACAGCAGGAGACAAGTTAAAGGCCCTGCCCTCAGGGAGCTTCCAGTACAGTGGGAGAGACAGGCAACAATCACATGGAAAAGTCAAATACTGCCAGGCACCATGCAAGTTAGAACTAAATTCTATCCATTTTCTTGGGGTTCTTTTCCCCTCTGCATCTAGAATAGGCTGCACAGCTGTGAAGTGCAAGGACTCTGGCTGTTCCTGATGCAGGGAGGAGTAGAAAATGCAGTTGGAGGGACAGAGCCAGCCCAGGAAGGGTCTTCACTGCTATGCTGAGGGGCTCAAGGAATGGGGAGTCACTGAAGGGATTTCACAAGTGAGGAGCATAGTCAGACCTGCATTTTTAGGAGGATCTCCTCTGAGGAAAGTGACTTGGAAAACAGGCCACAGGAAGGAAGACCAGTGTGCAATACACCAGGTGAGTGACAGTGAGTGCCTGGAATCCACTGGGGGAATTTTTTCTTTCCATCTGACATTCTGACCTTCACATTGTCAGAGAAAGCCAAGACGCTGGATGGTGCTCACAAAACTCCCACAGCTCAGGCCTGTGACAAGGTGCCACACACACACACAAATTCAGATACGGGCAAACCACCTAGAAGAGGCTTCTGTCCCTCAGCTGTCATGTTCCTTTGCCAAACAGTTCCCAGTGATGACACCTGGTGTTCTGAGCAGTGACAAAGCTATCAGTGGGACCTTTACCCAGTACTGGACCAAGAAAAACAAACACTCTGGTACAGCCCAGCAAAGGAAGCTCTGGCAGCCTGCCCCATTGGTAGGGTTTCCTGACCTCTAAACAGATTTCCCCTCCTGTTACACAATCCTCTGGGGCCAAGAAAGGACTGGGAAATGGGCGGCAGAGTTCAGAAAGGCTGTGTGGCACAAAAGACAAAGAAATCTGGGTTCAAATACTCCTTCAGTCACGGGTTCACTGTGTGACTTCGGGTGAAATACTGAACTTCTCCGAACTTTAATCTCATCAAATGCAAAACCGAGTAGTAATAACTGCTCTCCAGGGCTCTGGCAAAAATTAAAGGAGAAAACATAAATGATGAGTCAAGTCGACTACAATACCAGGCACTCGATAAGTATTAGTTATCTTTCCTTTTCCTGACTTTCTGTATTCACCATTTATTTACCTTATGCTTATGGTAATAACTACTAGATGCAAAGCCTTGCTCAGAAACAGGTCACGTTAAATGCAAACAATTAAAAACAATAACACCAATGGAAAACTTGCCACATCCATTGTAATAAAGCAGAACTATATGGAAATACAATCTCGATCTGCTCCTTGAGCAACCGGAATCCCTCCAATCTATCAAAAAAAAAAAACCCTGAATCTAGAAGATCCCCAACAGATCATAAGAATCATGGGAAGCTAACAAAATTACAGATTTGAGCTTCTGTTTCCATTCAGATCTACTGAATCAGAATTCCCAGCAGGTTGCCCAAGTATCTTTACTAAAAGGTTTTTTAAAAAAATTAAAAATCTCTGCAGGTGGTTCTTGCCATCATGACTTACTTTCTGAGGCTAGTTTGGGGGTCAATAATCTAATCTCTCTGTCTGCTTAGACACTGACCAAATCAGACCAATCTCATAGCAAAACCTCAAAGCCAGGAACTCCTTCCAAGTCACAGACAGTGACAACATAAGACTGGGGTCCCAACGTCTCCTTTGAAAATCCACACTAATGATAAGAAGTTAACTTTGACCCCAATCCTTCTCATCACGGCAAATAATTTTACAAACCAGTTGCAATGACTGATGTTGGGGAGGGTGGCCTAGTCAAGTTTTGTCCTCAGCCCAGTAAGACCACTTAGAGGTCAGGCAGGCACTGGCAGCCTGCCTCTTTCATCTGAGTCTCCAGAAAGTGCCTGGCCTCTGTATTGCTATGATAATATGTCCCAAGTATATTTGCAACTTGATACAAAACATGTGTCTTCTTGTCAGCCCCAGTGAAGGTCAGGAAAGGAAAGAAAAGCAAGAAAAGAAGATAGAAAGACAGGAAAACAGAAAAGACAGACAGGAAGGGAAGGAACAGAAAGACAGGCAGACAGGAAATAGGGAGGGAGGGAAGAAGGGAGGGAGGGAGAAAGAGACAGAGGGAAACAGCCACAACTAAAGGGGAAAATATCCCTCCATTGGGGTTTAGGGAGGTGGGAATAGAAGCAAAGGCAACCAAAAGAAGTTCCCTTAGGAACCCAAGACTTTCAGAGATTCCAAACTGTCAATTTTTTAAAACTTTTTAGTATGTTAAATTATAAACATGTTCAAAATTAGAAAGAATAGTTAGTGAACTCTCATGTTCCTATCACCCAGCTTCAGGTAATTTCAATTCACGGCCATCCTGTTTCATCTGTACCTCACTCCAGTTCTTTTTAAGAGAACTCCAGACTTTGTATTATTTTTCTACAAATACTTAAGCATGCATCTATAAAATGTGAGATATCTTTTTAAAAGTAATTGCAATAGTATCATAATTTAAAATAATTCCTTAATATCACCAAATGTCCATTCTGTGTTCCTACTTCTCCTACTATTTTACTTTCTTCTTTTAACAGTTGTTTTTTGAGTGAAGGTTCAAATAAGAACCATATATCAAGAGTGGTCCATATGTTTCCTAAGTCTTTTTCATTATAGTTTCTCCTCCCTCTCTCTTTTTCCCCCCTCTGCACTTTTTTGTTGTTGTTGTTGAAGGAACTAGGTCATCTAACTAGCTAGCGTTTATTTATTCTTTGTCACAAAGAGATTTCCCTGTTCTAAGAAAAGACTTCTTGAGAAGCTTCATTAAAAAAAAAAAAAAAAGAAAGAAAAGAAAAAGTTAATGACTGCTGGACAAATCCCTCAAAAACAGCTTTGCTGAGCAGGTGTATGTAAAGCAATCAGAAACATGCCCTAGAATAGCACTGTTGGCACAAATACCCCAGAAAATACTCATGCCCAAAGCTCCTTGGTGGCCAGGAAGTTGGGAGCAAACTTGGGCCTCTTTGTGATCACTGGAGTCACCCATTTCTGTTGGTCTCATTAAAGAGCAAAAAGGACATTTAAAAATTCAGAAGACCTTTTCTGGACGTCAGAGATCTCCAAGCTACAGTGTTTTGATCATTCCAGGGGAGACGAATCAGACATGTACAGAGTGCACTGCTCTTAATAGACACCAGTGTACAAACACTTGGCAAAATACACTTGGGGAAGTCCCAAACCCTACACGATTGAAAAATAATTCGACAAACTCAGTGAACACTGTACGCTCTGGACTCAGTCTGTCCCTTCTGTTCAAGGGTGCTGGACTCAGAGAAGGGATGAGGTTCCCTCACTCCTCTCATCAGACCTCCGTAGAACATCAAAGACTGACATTCAGGGCGAGCCACAGCCTCTGCCCTTCGAGTGTTACTGGAGAGGCAGCGGACCTCTGCTTCCACAGGGGCCTGCACAGGTACACACCCACCCACCACCCACTCTGGGAAAGATGACTTCATGAACCAGGCCTGGTCAAAGGGGCAGTCTCTTTTCATGTCATCACCTCTGTCCACTCCACCCTTGGAACTACTCATAATTCCCACTGGACATAGGTCTGGCCACTCAAAATCAGGCTCAGGAGACATTTTTTCTGATGCTCACAGTATCTGAAGTCAGGACATCCGGAGAGAAAAATAGCTGTGCAAGTACGATATTCCTTCATTTTCATTCCTAGGGTGAGGTATAATTCTGCTTTGTGAACAGCCCAAAGCTGTTTCTTATATTTTAATTTATATTTCATAATTTTAGGAATCAGTGATGATTTAACTAGTGAACAAGCCAAGATGCTTTCTTGATGAGTATGGTCACATAATAAAGACTCTCAGAAATCACTACACATTATCCCACTCCAAATTAAACTTCAGAGGATTCTGTACTAATATGCTTACAAGTAGGAAAACCAACCTAGCAACAGCTTAGCAACATTTATTGTAGAGTTCTCGTCCCTCAGTCTGCAAAATTGGCTTCGAAAATACGTTGTGTACTCACAGGGAAGGATTACTATGTTGAAAAAAAATATCCATGGACACATAATTTGCATTTGCTATTTTCGAAGTACACGTGGATAATTCATCTTTGCTGATGGCAGACGCTCCCAGGCAAACCTCCATACTGTGCTCAACTCTGGACCCAACTTCATAAATGAGGAGTGCATCAAGGTTTCCTTTTCCCCTCCAAGGGCCTTTCAGAACTGAGCCATGGCGAAGGAGCTCACCTCCCCATTTAGAAATAACTCTTCCAAGGCCACAGTAAGTCTCCCCACTCAACTCCAGTCTCACAGCTTTCCAAAGGTCACCAATGTTCTCAGAGTAATATTCAGCACCAATTCTCTGGCTTTCCAGGTGACTCTCCTGGGACATGAAAAGAGCATGTCCAAGTCCCACTCTTCACACCTCATTTAAATCAACATTGCTTCTTGCCCAGCCCACAGTGAAGAAGTCAGTGGGGACAAGTTATCTGCTTGGTTGTCAATATCTGTACAGATGCAATTAGCATGATATTTAGCAGATCTTTATTTGTACCCAAGACACAAACGCTTAACCTGTGGCACTGTCATGGGTATTCTGTAAACAGCCTGACATGATTAGGGAGGCATGTATGTATACTCATTAACAGAATGACTTGGTTTATACTACTACTTTTGTTCAGGCTCTTCAACAGCTTCTTAATTGGTCTTCTCTGCCTCTAGCTTCCCTTGCTCCAATCTGCTTTTCACAATGGTGCCAGAGGGTTGTCTAAAAAGCCAACATAACTGTATAATTTCCAACTTAAAAACCTCTGATGGTTTCTTGTCACTTAAAATATTTTAAAAAACAAACAAAAATGCCAGAACAAAACAAAACAACTTTGACATGCACTGAGGATACCTACAATCTGGTTGTCTCTCTTCCTACTGATTCTCTATATACCATTATCCCCAAAGCCTATTTTCTAAAGCCAAATATCTTACCATTCCCTTTATTGTAGCATGGTAGGCCTCTATAAACTTCCATACCTTTCTACATAATGTTACTCACAAACCATGGCCTGTGGGCCAGATCCAGCCCACAACCTGTTTTTGTAAACCAAATTTGATTAGAACACAGTCACGCCCATTCACTTACACATTGTCTCTGACTGCTTTTTCACGAAAAAGCTGAGTAGTTGTGACAGATACCATGTAGAAGCAAAGGCAAGAATATTTAATATCTAGCTCTTTACAGAAAAAGGTTGCCAATCCCTGGTCTAGAATTTTGGCCTCCCACTCACTCCCTGCCCCAGCTCCTCCCTTGGGAAAATTCTATGCATCTTCAGGAGGTTTATACTAAATATGTTTATCCCTATCTCTGAGGACCAGGACATCTTACTCTCTCTGAAGAATGTTCTAATGTTTAAGCCATTTCCCTTAGCATAAGAAAATTCTGATTTTGTTTACAGTGGCCATGTCCCCACCTCCAACTGATCAGTCTTGATGGTCTAAGCCAGTGCTGTCCATTACACTGCAGTGATGGAGATGCTCTATACATGCACCGTACAGTAATGCAGCCACTTTCCACACATGGCGACTGAGCACCTGAAATGTGGTCAGTGAGACTGAGAAACTGAATTTTTAATTTTATTTCATTTTAACTGATCTAAATTAAAATAGCCACTATAACTCAACAATTAAAAAGACAACCCATCTGGGAAAAAAGGGCAAGAGATCAGAATAGACATTTCTCCAAAGAAGATACACAAATAGCTAGCAAGCACATGAAAAGATGCTCAACATCAGTAGTTGTTATGTAAATGCAAATCAAAACCACAATGAGATACCACTTCACATTTGCTAGGATGGGTAGAATCAACAAATGGAAAACAACAAGTGTTGGTGAGAATGTGGAGAAACTGATTCATTTCCATCAGGATCTATAAAATGCTGCAGCTGCTTTGGAGACAGTCTAGTATTTCTTCAAAGGGTTAAACACAGAGTTACCATATAATCCAGTAATTGCACTCCTAGGAATATGCCCAAGAGAACTGAAAATACGTTCACACAAAAACTTGTATATGAATGTTCATAGCAGTATTTATAATAACAACTAAAAAGCGGAAACAACCTAAATGTCCATCAACAAATGAATGGATAAACAAATGTGGTATATCCATGTAGTTGACTATTAACAAGTCATAAAAAGGAACTGATTTTTAAAAAGTACTGATACATGTTACAACTTAACTGAACCTTGAAAAACTTATGCTAACTGAAAGACCCCAGACACAAAGTGCCACATACTGTATAATTCCATTTATATGAAATGTCCAGAACAGACAAATCCATACAGACAGAAAGTAGATTAGTGTTGCCAGGGGCTGGGGGTAGGGGTAATGAGGAGTGACTACTAATGGAAATTGGATTTCTTTTGGGGATGATGAAAATGTTCTAGAATTAGATAGTGGTGATGGCTGCATGATCTTGTGAATATATTAGAAACCACCAAAATGTACACTTAATATGATAAATATTATGGAATATGAATTATATTTCCATAAGAAAAAAATTTTAAATAGTCATAGCTGGCTATCAGATTAGATTATGTAGACCTAAGTGAACCATGACAATCTTGTTCTCCCTTTCCCTGTCTCCCTTGTAGCTACAAGTGGCCATGCAACCTAATTCCACCCAATGATACCTAAGCAGTCCAGTGGGAGTGTAAAAGTTCTTACGCTTCTCATTAAAAAAAAAAGAAGAAGAAGAGGAAGAAGAAAAAGAAAAAAGGAGATACAGCTTTCTCCATTTCTTCCCCATTCTTCTAGCATTAAAGGTAGATGTAACGTCTAGAGCTACAGCAATTATCTTGCAACCGTGAGGTAATTAGCATGAAGGAAAAGTCTACAGAACTAAAGATACACTGGCTTTGACAAGGTCAAACCCCCTTTGGACTTTTATTTAGGAGTGCAGGAGTAGGAAATCAAGTCTACTTGTTTAAACCACTGTAAAATGGGTATATTGTTAAACGAATTAATACTATACAATAAGGCATCCAAAAAAGTTCCTAGCACTTGTTAAATACTCCGTAAGTGTTAGGTATTATTATTGTCATTATAACTCAGTGTTTCTCAACCTTTTTTTCACCATCAACCCCACTAAAGAGACTTTTTAGACATTCCTTTCCTTATCCCTGCCCCCATGAAATTTTAATACTTGTATATCTGTTTACAGTGTTAGGTAGGGATGAGATTTAGAAAGCCACAAACCACTGTAATATCTAAGATTCTTTCATCCTCCAGAAAACAATGTTTGCACTCTTGCAAATATATTCCTGATCCATGTTTCTTCCCCACTGCAACCCACTGATCTAAATAAAAGCTTCTTAGTATTGTCATGAAGCTGAATGCATTCCTAACTGATTCATCCTCCTCCACTGCAACCAATGGATTTAAATAAGAGCTGACATGATTGTATAGACCCCACCCCACTGGCCACAACAGATTCCCCTGGGACTAGATCCTTGACTAAAGCTGAGATCTTTATAACATACCACTCCCATGGGTATAGTTGACTCAATAAAGGGGGTGGACCTGACCCATATGAAAATAATCAAAATTCTTCCCAGGATTTTGGAATTTGCTGTTCTCCATTGTAGAAGCTATGGTACATGAGCCTGAGGACTCCCTGTAGAGAGGTAGGGGAACCTGAGAAACAGGAATGAAGGCAGCATTTACAAATAAGAGACAAGGCTGGTGATATGGAGATGAATAAAACATAGCATGGACCTAAAGGAGGTCCCAGTCTAGTACAGGAAGTAATTGCAACACAATGTGCTAAGTGCTGGGAATAGCCTTGGGCTATAGGTGCTCAGAGGAGAAGCACTGGGGTGGGGGTGGGGGGGCGGCAGCAGAGGCTTCCTGGGGATGGAACACTAGAACTGAGCCTATGGCCACATCACAAGAAATGACATACGACGGTCTGTCCACAGTCAAGCCAGCTCTGCTGTGGCTGCTAATTCACACACCTCAGTAAGGCAGAGAGCACAATATTAGCCAACAATCATAATTTGAAGGGCAGTACCAACGTATTTATTAATAGCCCTTATGGATGTCTTTCTTTTTCTGACAGTAGGGAATCTGAAATACAGAAAAATACAGTGAACAAAAAAAGCAACTATAAGCTCAAAACACAGTTGTATCTGTTTTATATAGAAAAACAACTTCACTGAGGTATACTGCTCACATTTTACTATAGCTTCTTCCAGTCTTTTCCAAGTCCCAGTCAACAGCACTGAAATATTTTCTCTTTTGAGGCTCTCCCAAACCTTCTGGTGTAGCATTAACCTCACTCCCATTATATGATGAGGAAACACGGGCTTGGGGAACTTAGAAGAGCTGAGACTCGCTCAGTTAGCAGGTGGAGCAGATAGAATTCTGTGCCAGACTCTCCGACTCCAAAGCACAGCCTCCATCGCCACCTGACTCTTCCACAAATATCTGACCACAAGAAGCAAGCAATCAGAAGGAATGCCCCCATGTCCTAGACATCTTCCATCTGCCTCTCCAGATTCACTCTCCTTCTCCTTCTCCACCCTGCTTTTTGACCCAGGATGCTGATGGTGTGGATCACACCAAAAGGTTCTCTGCCCTCTGGCCTGGGTTTGGTCAATGCGGGGGACACTGAGGGGTATCAGCAGGCAAGAGGGAAGTATGGCCTGTCTGTGGTTCTTTACCAAAGGTCACACTGTTGGAGCCTCTCCGTACACAAGCTCTCCAGGACCTGGTAACACAGCCGCCCCCTGCCCTTGCCACCAGCTCCACTTTTGGTAGCCCAGGGGTCTTGCACACCCTCCCTTGTGGTTACCCCACACTTGCCCACTCTTCTCAAATTACCCCACTGGAGTGTGCCACCTGCTTCTTGCAGGGACTCTGGCTGATACACTGACAAAACAGAATGGACACATGTGTTCCAGTGGGGACTGGACAAATACCAGTGGAACCTTCTCCCACCTTCTCACTCTTCTCATAATGGCAGTTTCCAGAGAGGGAAAACAAAGAACAGCTATGATTATGTGAAGATGGAGGTTAAGTGTACTCACCGTCTCATTCCTCATAATCCTGCCTGATCTATATACCCTGAATGGACATAAGATGTTTCCAGGTAAGCAGACCCTGGATGAAGCACTATTTGTGGTGAAGATCTGGGACTTTAAAAAGCTTTTGTCCAAGACTGAGTAGTATGCCAGGTCACTATTAATCAACCTTTCCTTCCCCCCCACCCTGTCCTCTTCCTGGCCCTTCAAAAGCTGACTCTCCTGCACCAACAGAAGAGATCAAATTAATTTTAGCATAAGGCAGGTTAAGAGCTGTCAATTCCAAGTTCCATTTCCCCTTAACTAGTAAAAACAAGTGCCAAAACAGTCATGTTAGAAGAAAAATTCAAACACGCTTTGATAGAGTTACCTTCATAATTTCCCATTTTCTGATGAATTTCTGTAAGGGATACATACTAAAGCCGGGGTCCCCAACCCCTGGGCCACAGGTCTGTTAGGAACCGGGCTGCACAGCAGGAGGCGAGTGGCGGGCGAGCGAGCAAAGCTTCATCTGTATTTACAGCCGCTCCCCATCCCTCACATTGCCGCCTGAGCTCCACCTCCTGTCAGCATTATGGTGAGTTGTATAATTATTTCATTATATATTACAATGCAATAATAATAGAAATAAGGTGTACAATAAATGTAATGTGCTTGAATCGTCGTCCCGAAACTACCCCCCACCCTCTGGTCCGTGGAATAACTGTCTTCCACAAAACCATTTGCTGGTGCCAAAAAAGGCTGGGGACCACTGTACTAAAGGATCAACGAATTTCTAGAGGGAGAAAAACATCAGAAAAGTGACCTGGGACCACACTTAAACTGACCTTTGCCTCATGACTTTATCTCAAAACCCTAAAGTAAAAATCTTTTGCAAAAAACGCACCAGACTATAAATGGAAACCTTTCTATATTTTTTCCCCTAAGAGGCTGGGTTTGCTAGATCCCAATAAAATTACAAATATCAGTTTGTTCTTAAAGATGAAAAAAGATAAGTGCTTGTTTGTGCTGTTTAATCCATAGGCATGAACGATGGTGTTGATAACATAGCACTTTCAGTTACCTTTCAAGGCTGGCTTCTTCTTTATTTGCTAAATAAATCCTGCTCAGCTTTATCTCCCTACTTGCTCATCCTCCTTTTCTCTCCTCAAACAAACGCAATCAAATAATCAGTCACTTAGGCCCACTGATTTTACGTCCCAGATACACTGACTGTATCCCTTTCACTCTGTAACTAAGGAGCTCATGACCTCTTGATGTCTCAGTTGGACAGAGCAGGGCTTCTCGATCTTGTCACTGCTGACATCTGGGGATGGATAATTCTTTGTTGTGGAGGATGTCTTGTTAGTGTAGGATGATTAGTGGCACCTCTAGCCTCTACTCCCAAGATGCCAACACCATACCCCCTCTTTATGTCTCCAGACTTTGCCAAGTGTCCCCTGAGAAGCAAAATCACACAGGCTGAGAACCACGGAATTAGAGAATAGCCTCCTATCAGGTCCACCTCCATCTACTCTTCGCCCTTTGGAATTTATCCACCTTGCAAGGCACAAACATGTCATTCCTCCCATTTACCCTAGGTTGAAAGCCAAACTCCTTAGCAAAAAATACAAAAAAGACCCTTGATTGGGCCCCCGCAGGCTTCTCTGGCCTTAGCCATCCCTTTAGTCCCCTACCAGCTGTGTGCTTCAGGTGGATGGGAATTATGCCAATATCCCACATAGTTTTCACATCTCCAGGCATTTCTACTCACTGCCACTCCTTCCTTCCATCCACACTAAACTGTCCTTTTTCTCACTTCCCACCTAGAGAGATTCCCAATCTCCCTCTACAGAAGGGGTTGCAAACCCAAGTGCATTCAAGGTCAGGATGGTAACATAAATGAGTAAAGCTGAGGGGACCGCAGAGCACTCACCTACACTTAAAGGCAGCCCCTGCCTGTCAGCTCCTCCAGCTCTAGGACACTGTTCCATACAAAGAATGAATGGCCCAGTGTTGCCAAATCTGAGAAGCTAGAGGTCTGGATTTTTATATTCAGTACCTGAATTACTTTTTTAAATAAATAAACAAACACGGAGTAGCTGAAACAAGACACGTCTACAGGCAGAACCTGTTGACTACTACTTGCTATTTATACTCTAAGGATCTCTAAGCATTTATCACTGCACCCTGAGAGTGTTTACATTCCTGTTTCCTCTATAAGCATGACAATATCTTAAGGTTTTAAGGTCAGGTCCCTGTGTCTTTCATCGGTTCTTTCATTTATTTATTCATTTGTTTTAATTCACATATCATTTTTCTTCTTTCTTCCATCTACTCACCCATTCATCCATCCAACTCACCAATAAATAGAATTACGTTCCTGTAAGCACTTTGTTAAGAAGGCAAAAGTAGAAAGACACGGTCCCTGCCCTCAAAGTGTTCCTAGTCCAGTGAGAAGAGACACAGGCAAACAATTATAACACACACACTCATATTACAAAGGAATAATGTACTCAAAGCACGGCACATGGACAATAGAAAAAGCACTTAAATCTCCCTGGGGGAGTCAAGTTGGCTTCAGATAAGATTTGAACAAAGGGTAGAAATCTGCCAGCTTGATAAGTGAGAGAGAGAGAGAGAGCGCTCCAGGCCAGGGGAACAATCTTCGCAGTGGTGTGGAGGTAGGAGAGAGAGGGCACATTTGAGGAAACACAATAATGCAATTCTGGTCTAAAACAGGGAGTAAAAAGGGGTGAAATTTCACAGCACGTCATTCTTAATCATGTAGTATTTAGTGCAGTTCTTGGCACCTAGAAAATACTCAAAAAGTGTTTGTTTAATTCATTCATGCATTCAAAATTGGGCAGGAAGAAATGCTGACCAAGCACGGCTTAACAATAATTAAGCCGTTCCTTCAATGGGAGAGCTATGCTAAGGGAACACGTTATAGGAGCTGATTGAAGAAATGTTACCTGAGCTAATATAATAATTACTCAATTAATACAATAATAATAGTAATAAGTGACATTTACTGAGTGCTTATTATAGGCCAGTACTTGACTAAGGGTTTCACAGACATTATCTAATTCAGTGGACATAAGGATACTATGCAGTATTATTATTCCCATTTTACAGACTAAAAAATAGGCTCAGAGCAAGGAGGTGGGGCTCAAACCCAGGAATGTCTGAATCCAAAGTTCAAGCTCTCACTCACCACAGTTACATTTTTTTGGTGGAAAAATCCCCGAGGGTTTCTTGCAAAGGCTTTTGGTTGTGTTTGAACTCAGAGCATCAGAGTACCCAAGCTTGCTCTCTTGTGGGTGACTAAAATTTGTCCAAAATAAAATCTACCCTCTAAAGTAAGCAGAGAACTGACCATCAGCTGGGTATTGCCACATGGTCATAATGCAGTTGCCAGCAGCTCTCCATTAAAACAAAACAAAATAAAACTCTCTAGAAAATGCCATGGAAAGGGGAGGCAGGCAGAATCTCCTTCCAGAGCCAGCCCAGGCCAGGCCTGTCTGCTGGGGACAGCTGGGCGAAGGCTGCCAGAAGATGCAGACGACCTACAGAGAACCCATCCAAAAACGGGACTCAGAGACAGCAGGCAACAGGCTCCCTGTCACAGGGGTCAATTTTGTTTACTTTCAGACACCTGGACTCCCTTATATATCATATTTGTAAATGACATTAAAGCATCTTCAGTGTGAACACTGAACTTTCACAATTTGTACTGAACTTCTCTGTGATTCAGCTGATTTCATGGATGAAGAAAATGTATCTAAAACAAGGAGCTAAAAATCTGCAAGGGAAAGATGTGTTTTCAAATACCCCCTGAGTACTTATCAAGCACCATTTTTTTTTTTAAAGATTTATTTATTTTTTTATTGATTGATTGATTGATTGCTATGTTGGGTCTTCGTTTCTGTGTGAGGGCTCTCTCTAGTTGTGGCGAGTAGGGGTCACTCTTCATCGCGGTGCACGGGCCTCTCACTATCGCGGCCTCTCTTGTTGCAGAGCACAGGCTCCAGATGCACAGGCTCAGTAGTTGTGGCTCACGGGCCTAGTTGCTCCGCGGCATGTGGGATCTTCCCAGACCAGGGCTCGAACCCGTGTCCCCTGCATTAGCAGGCAGATTCTCAACCACTGCACCACCAGGGAAGCCCCAAGCACCATTTTACATCAAGAGGATATTGTAACCAAAAATATATAAATTTATCAACTTACTAGAAGAGGTCTGCTATAAGCAAATCTAGGCAATTCTAGTTGATTACTTCCACTTCTAACACACTTTCCATTTTCCACAGAATTGTTCTCTTTTTTTTTTTCCAACTTATTGAGGAATAATTGAAAAATATAATTGTGTATATATTAAAGTATACAACATGATTATTTGACATACATATACACTGTGGAATGAGTACCAAGATCACATACTTGTTACTTACATTTCCTAAAATATAGATGAGCAATTCATTATATTGTACTGATGAAGAATACACATTCTGCAATTAACATTGCCTGGGTTCAAATTGCTACTCTGCCACTTGCTACTGTGTGATCTGGACAAATTACAAGTTTTCTCCAAGTCTCAGTTTTCATCATCTGTAAAATGGGTATAATAATGGAGCCTTAGATAAATTGCTTCTAAAGCTACCTCAATGACCGAATTAAGGTTGTAGAAGAGGGAAAAGAAGAAGGCACATTGAAAACTATTTAGAAAGTAACACAAACAAGACATGGAGATGGACTTCTGAATACGACGTTGGTCGGAAAGGCAGGCGTCAAGACTGAAGCCAGGTTTCAGCCTGGACCTCTGAGAAAAGATGGCAAGTCATTAGGATGAAGCAGGCAGGAAAGGGGCAGGGTGGTGGGGAACGTGAACCTGGGACCTTCTGGTAGGAGACAACTATGGAAAGCTATGTAGTTATGTCCAATACACACTACTATATATAAAATAGATAACTAGCAAGGACATTCTGTACAGCACAGGGAACTCTACTCAATATTCTGTAATAACCTATATGGGAAGAGAATCTGAAAAGGAATGGATATATACATATATATATAACTCCATATATATATATCTCTCTCCATATATATATATATATATATATATAAAACTGATTCACTTTGCTATACACAACTTTGTCAATCAACTGTACTCCAATAAAAATGTTCAAAAAAAGCTATGTAGCTATGTCCAGTGGCTACTTATATTTTGAAGAAAAGTGCTGGAAATACAGATTTGGAAGCCACTGGCTTAGAAATTAAATCAAGAAAACCAAGCCATGTACACTGAGTTACCCCAGAAAGAATATTTCGGCAGAAGTTGCAAACCAGTGGCCCATGGACCACATCTGGAACACAGACTTGTTTTGTTTGGCCCCCACAGAGTTCTAAAAAAAGTTTCAGCCGACGTATAAAACCCTTAAGATTGCAAATTTTTTTTTTAAATCTGGATTTCTGGTTTGTCTTGAAAGACCAAAAGGCTTTGCAATACGGGGCCAGCATCCCCTCTCTTGAGATCATTTCAGGAAGCCCCCTTGAGACCAGGCTCCTGCTACACGGTTCACCATGGCTGTCCCCACTCACATGGTGTCAGCATGTGCAGTTATCTCAGCCTGCACCTCTTATCTGCTACCTCCAGGGATCCTACAGGAATGCTAGTTTGTGTCTTCTGCTGTACAACCCCTGGCAGAATAAAAAGAGCAAAGAACTAAGGTCAGGAGCCTCTGAAAACTAACATAAAGAGACTCTAGAAGAGGAACCTGTGAATGAGACCCGGACAGAAGTGTCAGAAAGGTGTAAGCGCACGTATGTTATCATCAAGTTCAAGGGAATAGAAGGGTCAGGGATTTATCCTTGACTACTCTTTGCCTGAAACCTCCCCTCCCCCACACCAGCAAGTCTTTTCAGCACCAACTTCAAACTAGATCCTCAATCTAAACACTTTCCATCATCTTTATGACTGGTCGAAAGCACAGTCATTTCTCACTTGGATTATTGCAATTGCCTCTTGCCTGTTTCTACTCTTATCTCCCAACAATCCGTTCTCCACACAGCAGCTAGAAAGAGCTCATTAAAATGTAAATCACATCATGTCACTCGTTCGCCAAAACTATGCAGTGGCCTCCCGGTACATCTGGAAAAAATCCAAACTCTGAAGCACACCCTATAAGGTCCTACAAGGAGTGGTCCTTTTCCACCTCTGTTGGCCAGAACTCCAACAACTAGCTCCTTGCTCACGTGTCACACTGGCCTCCTTGCTGTGCTCTTCAAACAGGTCAAGTGTACATCCCGGTTTGGGAGTCCTTGCCCTTCCTCCTCTTTCTGGAGCTCACTTTTTCTCCTTAGTCCCTCTCAGCTCAAGGTCGCCTTCTTAGAGAATACTCACTAACCTTCTCCATGCCATTCCTCGTTTGACCACCCTTCCACCATCTCCCTGTTGCATTTTCTTCTGAGCACTTGTCATTGAGGTGAATTATTTTTATTTGGTTACTTGGTTATGTCTGTCTCCCCCACTATAATAGGCTCCACGTGACCAAGGTCTTTGTCTACCTGTTCATAATGCCTCACACAGAGAAGGTCTCAAGAAGTAAGTTTTAAATGAATGAGTGAATGAATTGGAATAAATGCATGAACATATGATATTATGGAAGTTAAAGGATTATAGAGAATGAGTATTAAACACAGAAAGCAGAGCCTGAGCAAGAGGTTTAAGTACCGATACTACAACAGGAAGTGCAATCTCAGGGAGCAGGAGGGAAGCATAAACAAAGGGAGTGAAACAGATAAGGAGGAGAGGCAAGATGAATTTGCATTAGCAAGCTAGCCCCACTAAAAGAGACTGATTCTCCATCCCATAGTACCATCCCCCAACCTCCACACTCCAATCCCCCGAGCCATATAAACTGTCTCAGAATACCCACCATGGGGAGAGAGGGAGCATCAGTCCCCCTACACATCCAGGTTGTGTATGTGTGGGTACAGAGGGAGAGTCACAGGTGGCGTCAACAGGGAAGCCCCATGGTTCAGGATGGACAGGTGAGGCACTGTCAGTTTATACCTGTGGGATGTCTTTCAGAGCCCACGCACACCTGGGTGCTGCATCGGCAGCTGAAACAAGAAACAATGCAACTTTTCTTTACCATCCTCCTGGGAGGACCTGATACACAGTGACATAAGAACCAAGAATACCCACTGCCTGTAACAACAGCAGCATCAGTGCACTGGGGAGAGTAGAAATCATATTATAGTGGATGAAGGAGCAACTGGGAGGAAAGGAAGCAGCACAGCAAGAGTCGGCTTCTCTTAGAGCTCCTTGGAGAATCGCTGATTCCAGGGCTGGGCAAGGAAAGTACTAAGTGACAGCCTATAGTGCCCAAAAGTAAACAGGCGCTCAACCAAGGATGGGGACAAGTCTAAAGGACACAGAAGCCAACATGAAGGGGGTCCCAATGGTTAAGTCGATGACTGTTGGGGCAACAAAATAATGATAATAATGGATTATAACCAATAGAATAAAATAAGAATTCAAAAGTACATACTGATATTAATAAATAATTGAAAGAATAAATAAATGGGAGACAAGGGGAAAGCGACCTAAGGACAGTTCCAGTTAATAAATACAGAAGGAATAATAAACATAGAAAAACGCCTAGCAAAACCACAGGAATAATTGTCTCAAGCAAGAATTAATAATAGATGCCAAAATTAGAGGCCAAAGGTATGATAGGAAACATGATATTTACACAGCCTCAGAGTTATCTCCCCACAAGGTAATGTTAATTACACCAAGGGGTAAATAGTAACTTTATAGTGGAAAACTTGGAAGACACAACCTTAGCCTAGTGACATCAAAAGTTAACCTCACCAGTGATGGGACAAATTGATATTGCGTGCCTCCTGATACGGTGCACTGTGAAGAGCACATAATTTCTGTGGTTTTCCTGCCAAAAATGCATAACCTGAATGTAATCCTGAGGAAACATCAGATAAATTGCGGGACATGACACAAAACAACTGGCTGGATGCTTCGAAAATGTCATGGTCATAAAAGACAAGACTGAGGAACTGTCCCAAATTAAAGGAGACAAAGAAGATCTGACAACTATACGCATTGTGATCCTAGATTAGGTTCTGGTCCAGAAAAAGAGACATCAGTGGGACAACAGGCAAAACTAGAATAAAGTCTATACATCAGATAACAGTATTGTATGAATGTTAATTACCTGATTTTGACAATTGTACAATGACTATGAAAGATGCTGGTGGGAGAGAGAGGAGGAAAATGTGACGGGGAGAGATACACAGAAGCTTCTAATAGTACCTGAAAATAGTGTGTCATTTTTCAGTACGTAATAGGTACATGGGTGTCCATTATAATATTCTTTATACCTTACATATGCATTATATTATTCTGCATTTATAAACATGCCATAATACTTTTTTAAATAGGGAAAAATTTTAAGTACAATGAAAGCATAACAAATGTCATTGTGTTCTTTTAGGTTCTGTTGCCTAAGGCTCAGAGCCTGAGCCCTGTTCTCTCTTGGTTAAAAAAAACCAAAAAACAAAAGGATGAAGTTTTAGGAAGTTATAAAAGGCATCCTTACACTTAAGACTTTCTCCTTGATGTAATCCAGTGGTTTATAAAACAGCTGAAAAGGGGCGTGTCACTTCTTAACTCTGTGAATCAGTGTTCTTTAACCCCTATCCTTCCACTACTATAAGTCATCTTATGTATCCCTTGAGGTCCCCACATGTGCTCCCAGGGATGTGTGCCCCATATGCTGAGTGGAAGGAGAATAGTGTTGGTGTAAGAAATAGTTTTGGTGTAGGTTCAAATCCCTACTCCTCCACTTAATTACTAGTGTGAGGTGGGACAGGGAAGTGACTCCATTTCCCTGAGTATTTCCAAATCTGTAAATGAGAGAACACTTTGAAGTTGTTATAAGGTTGACCTGGAAGAATAAAAGATAAATAAAAACCAAGTAACTGTGCCTGGTACATACACACAGATACTCACATCCGAGCCATATTCATCATTATTCTTGCTACCTTTGTTTTTAAGGAAACTGAGACTGAGAAAGCAAGCCTACCTCTGCCTCGAATCTCTAGAAATAAAACGAGATTGCAAAAGAGCGTGACACACAACACCTCTGCACTCGTGGCCACATATCTACCACTTCTAATCTGAGTGGCTTCACCCCAATATTGGGACGTCGTCCTAACGTGGGGAGCTGGTGTAGTGGGCAGGGCAAAGGTTATGCAGTCACACCTGGGCTCCCATGTGATCTTGGGCAAATGACATAACCCTCAAAGCTTCAGGGATTTCCTGTCTCAAATGGGGAGACCACCACCCTCTCATAGGATTCTGATTAGAATGTACCCTGCATGGATGTATATTGCATAAAACAGTGCCTGACGCATCATAGATACTGCACAGATCTTAGTCCCTCCCTTTGGCAGGAATATTAAAAGAAAGTAAGCTCCAAAGAGGGGCCATGGAAACCAAGGAGGAAAAAGTACTGGAGGAAGGAGAAAGACAATCCACAAACTGGGCAATCCAGACTCATTGTAATCCTGGTTAGACCCTAAATTTCCTTCACCTTGAAGAGCTTCAGTTTCCTCCACCGTAAAAGAGAAACACTACGGTCTCCTTCGCAGGCTTGTGAGGGTTGATGGAGGTATGGAAGTATGTTCCGTGGGGCCAGGGACCCGCTGGGAGATGAATGCACACAAGCTGGAGCTAAAGGAAGTTGCGTGGAGACTCCCCCATCCTCTTAATGCCTCTTGCTCCCTTTTTTGAGAGCCTGAACCATCGCTGAGAGTTCAAGGCTCAGGGTCTGGAAGCAGTTATCCCTTCAATCCTTCTCTGCCTAAACCATCCACGGTCCTGGCTCCTGGCTCCTCGCAGAGGAAAAAAACGTCCCCCCAAGGCCAAGTGAAGCATCGTGGTACTTTCTAAAACCCACACTCCTACTCCCAAGCCACACCACAACTTCTGCCTGTGTTTTTTTGAATTCTACTTTCTAAAACCTTTATTTAATCTTCCTAAGCAACCCAGAAAAAAAAAAGACCTAACTCTATGTCTGTGTTAGATTTTAGACACTTCCTAAAGGACGGATTTAAATGTCATACTCTTGACTTTGGAGGAAAATCTGAGGATAAAAGAGGGATTAGGAATTGTGGGATGGGGGAGGATGGAGATTTGAAGACAAAATCAGGTTAAGGTTACAAGGATAAAGTTAAAGAAGAAAACAAAAGGCCGGTTAAGGCTGCCGTGGTTAAAGTTACAAATAAAGTCAAACACTTCATAGATCTCTAGTTCGCGAACCTGAGAGAGCTCTGGGGCAGCTCTCCTGTGAGCTTGAACAACAGGCTAATTTTCAAGCAGGAATCAAAGGGGTTGGGCCCCAGGACAAATAGATTGAAAACCCAAGCATAAGCCCAGTTTCAGGGAGTTAAAAGGAATGTAGACTGCCCCAAAACACACAAGCCATTTGTTTTTTCTGCCACCTTTCCAACGGTCATGTCTGGAGTGAGGATAAACAGTTCTGGGGGAAAAAAAATGATGTGAAGTACAGACTTTAAGAAAATAAAACACTAGAAGAACGTTTCTTAAAGAGTTATATGTGTGCCTGCATATACATACATATACATATATATATATAGAGAGAGAGAGAGAGAGAGAGAAAGAATAAGAGAGAGAGAGAAAGAAAGAATAAATATTGATATATACATATATATGCATGCACATGCGGATGCCAAACTTATCCAAACTTCTGTATGTTTCCAGGTGTGAATAACAAAGGCCGAAACCAGCCTTTAAGATGCAGCAGGTATTTTTTTTTTTTAAGCAAAACCAAAATTTTTTTACAAAGGCATTCCATAAATAGTGAAGGGTGTCTGAGCAACATTTCAGGTTTATTTAATAAGATTAAACTGCATGCTTTTGGTTATTATTAATAGCATATTTTATTCTAGGTTGCTTAAAAATGTATTTGGAAAGTCCCAGATAGAGGAGCTAAGAAAATGAGAAGAGAGAGCTTCCTTTTATGGCAGCCCCACCGGGTACGAGGAATGGTGCTACGTGCTGTTCACGTGCTGTCCCATTTTACCTGCCCAACCGACTTAAACTGTAAATATCAGAGTCCCAAACCCACACAGCTTGCAGAGCCCATTCTGCTTGCCCCAGAATCTGAGGCTTTTTCCATCATCATTCCACATTTCCTTCCAATGAAATACTGAAAGGTTGAAGCAATCTTTCCCAGTATTGCTACGAGGATAGAGAAAAGTCCCATATTCCTGGGACAGGAAAACACCAAAGGGATAGGAAAGTAAGGTAGAAGGCAGCTTTTCTGTGATCTCCACTTTAGCAGAAACGAGACAAGAAGCCTTTTGGTCCAAGAGGTAAAGCAAATAGATGAACAATTTACATGTGGCAGGTGATAAATATTTAATGCCGCTTGGTACAGTGGTTCTTCAAAAATGTCTTTCGTCTCTGAGGACACTTATGTGAATCCACACTTCAAGGGGTGTGGCCAAGGCTCAGAGAAAATACATTTTTAATAAGGACTGTGCCAACACAAGAGGCTCAAAATGGAATGTAAGACCCACAAGGGACCTCATACTCTTGGGATAAGGTCCTAAAGTAAAGAAGGGAATAAAAAGAGACCAGAAAAAAATATATATATTCTAGGGAATGAGGCCCTGGTAGAACCCTGTCAGTATAATTATCAGAATGGATTTTTTTTCTCCCTCAGTGGATGAGCTAGTCAGGTTAAGGGGCATCATATTCCAGACAAATACGCTCAGGACCACAGGCACTGGCTGCTTTCCAACCACCAACGGCATCTCAGCTGCTTAACCTGTGCACAACGCAGAGACCAGCACCACACAGCACGTATGGCCCTGGTGCTGATGACTCTCTCCACTCCTTTCTCAGTCTCTCTCATATGGTGTTGGACCCTGGCTACTATTCTCTCATTTTTTTTTTTTGGTCTTGTTTTGGTGTTTGAATCTGATGCTTTACCCAGGGGACAGGGAAGAAACTCAGAGATTAGCAGCAGCAGGAAGCTGCTCCCACCTGCTGGCTGAAAGGACAAAGGGAGGAGGGAGGTATGGTTGCTGGAGCCCAAGAGCCAGGGTCAGTCAGCAGAAGCTGGAGCCATGGGGACCTACCCTGTGGGTGGGAGAGCCATGCAGAGGATGTGGCCACTGCCAGCGATGCTGTCCGAGGCAGAGAGGGAAGGACAAATGCTCTGGCTTCCCTTTCTCCTGTCCTCCCATCTCCCACTGGTGTCAAATTGCCAGAGGGCAGGGGTCAACCATCTGGAATGCAGAATAGAGCAGGATAGGGCAACAAACGGATCTGGGTGCAAACAGGCCAAAGGCCAACACCATTGATGAGTTAAAAGGTATGTCACAGAACAGTGTGTCATGTGACACCATAACTGCTAAACATATGCACATGTGATTTAAGCAAATATATACATACTGCACACAACACAGAGATTGAGCTATTGTGAAATGGAAGAGAGAGCAAGAAGAGTAGAAAAAGACACAGGCAGTTCTCATTATTCACGAGGCGGTTCTCATTATTCGCGCGGCGGTTCTCAAACACAGAGATCGAGGTATTGTGAGATGGAAGAGAGAGCAAGAAGAGTAGAAAGATACACAGGCGGTTCTCAGTATTAGGTTCTACAAAGTCTCCACAAACACAGACTCACCGTTCCTAGGGGAAATACAGGGTTAGGTTCCTGCAAGCCTCTGGTTCCATGTTTACCAGCTGACCAATACATAACCTTGTTTTTGTGTGCTTCTGTTTAAAAGCACGCCATTTAATATATATTGTTGATTCATTAACAGTGAACTCAACAGCCAACAGCACTTAACTCATGTCTGAACAAAGCTTATCTAATATATTTTCTCCATAAGGCACAACACAGCCTTCTTGCACTTAGAAACACAGACAGCCCTTCAGCACTAGGCTTGGGGCTCATTTAAACAGTAAAATCACCAACAAGAAGCACAAAAATGAGAACAATGGGGCACTAATGGACCACGAAAAGGACACATTTATAACACAATAAGGGAAACCTGAGGGCAGGGGGTCACCTTGCTCAAACTCCGCTGGGAATGAGCACATCAGAGCAACTCAGAAATTTTTTTGCTGCTCCGTGCACATCTGAGAATGACCACAAAAGCACCACTCCGTATTAATTTGGGAGTTACAAATAAATTTCAGTGAGTAGGTGAGCTTGAAAATACAGAATTTGCAAACGACGAGAACAGAGTAGACATCAAAATATTTAAAGAAAAAAAGTTGTCCCTAGACGATAGGAGATGAAATGCTTTTTGTTTCATTATGTAATTTTCCTTCCTCTTTATTTTCAACTGTCACCTGGTCTGCATTAAGCTTGTAATTAGTGGGGGGAGGAGAGAGATTCAAAATTTAAGATTTCAAAGAGAAAGATAAACTAGGAGCAAAAGCATTTAAGAAGTGGAATCATTTAGCCGAGCATAAGGTCATGCTAGATATACCCCCGGGAGCAGAATGGGCCATCCTCACTGTGTGATGTGAGGGGCAGTCCCAAGGTGTCCCCACTCCAAATCTCTACCACGCCTCCAGCCAACGACCCAAGGAGTGAGGGGGATGGCTGCAAAGGCCAATCGTGGGGCAGGCTGAGGGCAGGAGGGGCACATGAGCTACCTTCTGAGTAGACAGCCAACGTTCCCATGGAACAACCTACCCTGGCTTCATGGACTCACACCTTCACCATCCACCTCTAGCAAAATCTCTCTTATGCTCCTTTCAAGTTTACTCGTGAGAAGACGTGAGCCTCTTTCAGATCAACTCAGCAAATATGATTTGAACCCAAACTGTGTGAGCTATGTACAAACTGCTGTACAAGGTGCCAGAAGAAATAAAGCACCATCTTGCCATGTCTTTTACCAGTTTTGTGTTTTACCTGTTTGTAAATAATGTTCTATCTGCTTTGAGAATAATCAGAAGGTTTGGACCCCTAACTTCATCACCTTATACTGATAAATGGCTTATATTTGTAAAGCATTTTATATTAATAGCATTCTTATATATACATTATCGCCTGGCTCCAATTGTCTGTGTTAGTGATTTGCATCCTTCTGGCACTGTATGTATACCTCTCCTATGACATATTACATCATCTTGATTTATTTATTGGTCCACTTCCCCTCTAGTCTTTGAGCTAGCTTCTTGAGGACAGGCACTGCCTTAGTAGGCCCTCAGTAAGCACTACAGAATTATTGTGTTTAGATGAAATCTTCACAACAACACTAAAGTGGGAATTATTTGATAATTTTTACAGGTTAGGGAAGAGAATCAGAGGGATGAAGTGATTTGTCCAAGAGCACATTATGAAGGCTCTGACCCTGACCCCACACACAGTGTTCCTTCCCTGTCCCAGAGCTGACACATCCCACAGGGTGCATGTTATAAAAAGGACTTGAGTCCAGCCAAGTTCTAGAAGCACAATTGCATAAACACCTACTGAAACATCTATCCATCTTTATTTTCTTTTTTTTTAACCCATAAAGCAAGAGAGGGAGAAAAGCCTGTACCCTGGTACTGCTTTCTATCTTCGTGTTCAAAAATATTTACCAACAGTAAAGGATCCTTCTGAGTTTAGAATGGAGATTCAAATAAAAAGTGTCCATTGAGTTTACTTTAGACGCACAAACCTACTCCAGTGATTGATAAAATGAAATTAAAAAATCTGTTTTATAAGATTCTTCAGTTTCAAACCAGGAATAAAACTAAGTTGCAGAATTGAAAAAGCATCAGAATAGCAGAAAAGCATAGTAATTTAGCTCTCTGTTCATTCCTTACGCCATTAACGAGCAACTTTTAATCTTTAATCCTCCTTCACTAAGCTGCTTTTACTGTCCCATCTGCTCCTCTTACTCATGCCATCAGGATCTTATAATTAAATTCTAATTAAAGTTTAAGGCATGTAATAAAGAAAACACTTGCGGAATGCCTTTGATTCAAGAGGCCAAAATAACATTTCAGCAGTTTGAAAAATGAATTATATCCTTCTGCTTAACAAGCATCTTTAAAATGGAATTAAAATGGGAAATTCCAATCTTCCATGATTTCACCAGCCACACATTATGTAAATATGGTCATCATCATGGGTTACATTTAAGTCGGCTGAAAACATCATGAAGAGAACTCTGCCCGGCATGCACAGTATGGACGTGAGCTCAGTGGCAACGCAGGAAGCAGAACTTTCATAAAAACCACGGTGGTGCCTTGAAATATGGACATGCTAGCCCTGAACATCAGCATCTATCTAGCACAACTCCTGAATGCTGAGAGAAAAGGGTTCTCACCCTCCTCATCTCATCGCTCACCAGACTCGAGCAAGCCTGCCTTCCCAGCATCTTCCAGACCTGTCTCCTCTTCCACTACATTAGGTCAGCCCTCCAACATCCCTGGGAATACTGCAGTACTTGTCCACTGCCAGCCCCAGTCCTCTGCTCCAATTCACACTCCACTCCACCTTTTTTAAGCATCACTCTTATCAGGTTGTTCCACCCGGACTATAGGTTACAATTTAAGAACAATGATCATTGTTAACTATATGATTCTATAGCTCATATAATCATCATCATAATCGATACGCCAGACACTGTTCGAAGTGCTTTATGTTATTATTCAGATTCTCACAACCACCCTGTGAGGTATGTCCTGTTATTACATCAGGTGAGGAAGAGGAGGGACAGAAAATCGAGGTGCTTGCCCAGGATCACAGGGGCACGAAGCGATGGGGCCAGGGTTTAGAGCCATGCAGTCTGACTCCAGTCTGCGCCCAAAAGCCCAAAGCCTGAGTAAAGCACACGGGGACAGCCTGTTCTTCTCTCCAAATGCTCCTGACATGTGCCCTACGTTCTGGTTATGCCAACAAGCTCCACCTTTGCAGACGCATCATGGTCTTTCACACCTACGGCTTTGCACCTGCTGCCTGTTTGCCAGGTGGCCCTCGTCATCCACCTGGTAAATTCTTGCTCATCCCTTTCCTATCCTGTGAGGCCTGTGCTGGTTGCCTGGACAGAGCTGATCACTCCCCTTTTTGCGGCTGCAGAATCTAGAATCTACAGGGCCTCCATTATGGTGCTCATTGCACTGCAATGTGACTGGGGGAGGCTTGGTTTCATCTCAATGTCCCCTAAAGGCAGGGCACACAACAGAGCTTTGATAAGTGTGTGAGGAGTGAAGAAACCGAGCGTTCTCTAAACCTATACACTGGCCATACACACAGCATGGTCCAGTCTTTGTCAAAGTTAGTATAGAGAAAAAAAATGTTACTCTCTGGTATGATTTATAGAGAGAAAGGAAAGAAAAATCATATTTTACTTTATAAATCCAAAGAACACTTATAAAACTCTTCCAGAAGCATCCAGCTCACTGATAATGCATACCTTGTTTTACTTTTTGACAATCAAAATGCATGAGTTCCTTTCTTCCATGACCCTGCAACCTTTCAGATGAGCCCTTTCCAGCCCATAGCAGGGGGCGAACCGTAGGCTTCGGCTCAGCCACACAAGGCAGTCTGGAGTTGACTGTGCTACTTGTGTCCTAGCCTGGAGTCCAAGGCCTCAGGAGCCCAGGGGCCCCACTCCCAGGCTTCCCTGAACCCTGGCTTCTCTACCAGCCGAGGTCTAAACCACTGAGCATCTCAGCTGTTACTTGATTTGCCATCCAGGGTTCCACTGAGACTGGAGCCTTTTCCTTGACCTGATGAGCCCCGACAAACCTTGCTTCCTTTTGCCCAACTGTCCCTCCCCCTGGGGATTTGACTGCCCCTAGCCTACCCTGCCACTAGCTTGGTTCTGTTCCAGGCAGACCAGCCACTGTGAACCACACCACTGCTACTGTGTCTAAATGCCCAGGGTCCCTCATGCCTAGAAATTCCTAAGCCATGTCTTCCACTAGGTGAATAAACACCAGGCACAGCACTAGGTCTTTTATGTAGCTCTATCTCAAATTCCTCAAAGCTTTCTTTCAAAAAGATATAATTACACTAATTAGTCCATTCAACCAATCTTCACTGAATGCCTGCTCTATAATAAGCAGGACAACAAAGCTAGGTGACATGCCCACTGTCACACAGGTGATGAGTAGCAGAAGTGGGATATGAAAATAGATCTTTGTCACTCCCACGATATACCCCAGCTTTTGGTCCTTTGTCTTTGTCCTTGAAAAGATGAAGAGGTACTGAAGAAAGGCATGCACTCAAGAAATCGAAGGATATCACCCTTGATCATGGCACACTTAAGTACAGATGACAGACCCAACCCTTCACAAGACCCCAATCTACGTTTCCATGCCCCGTCCACTCCACACCACCCACTTTTCTCTGAACATGCAATGACTTTTCATACTTTCATTCACGTTCAAGTCTTTGGCTGTAATGTCCTGTCTCCACCTGTGCACTGTATTCACCCCTGCAGCTCATTCACTCATCATTCTGTATTTATGAAACAGCTGTTAGGTACCAGCTCCTGTATTAAGTGATGAAGATACAAGATTTAGGCCCTGCCTTTAGAGAGCTTACAGTCCAGTGGGAGGTAAAGATGAGTAAACACATGAGAACACTGAAGAGTATGCCCCAGGGCAGGGGGGAAATGCAGGCTGCCCTGGTAGCTCAGAGGAAAGGCCTGGAACCCAGTCTTGGTGCTTCCTCCCTGAGACGCTGGTCTCCCCATTCCTTCCCTCATTCTGCCCCCAATCCCACCATAATTCATTGTGCCTCACATGTTTCTCATTGTACTGTACACTCTGCAGTTACAACATTTTTCACAGTGAAACATAATGTATGACATGATCATTTATCTTCATTTTGAGAACTGAGGGAACTGATTCTTTTTTAATTGACAAATACTTACTGAGCGGCTTGCAGCACTGTAGTGATTATGAATCTGAGTTTTATCGTTTAAATCCTGGCAAGTACTTACAAGCCAAGTGACCTTGGGCAGGGTATTAATATCTCAGTCCCGCGACATTGTCCACATCTCTAAAGTGGGGATCAATCAGGAATACGCCGAAGTTCAGCACAGCGACAGTACCTACCCCAAAGCACTGCGAGTTTTCGTCTTTGGCCTCAGTCTTTGCATTGCTCATTTCAACCCCAGTTCTGGCATCACTTAACCTCTGTGTGATCAGTGACAATGATCACAGTGAGGTCTCCATCCTCTCTATCCATGTCAGTAATACAAGGCAGTTTGGGATTTAATGTTAATATCGTAATATCACTTCTAAATATAGGTAAGCGATTTAGATCCAAAGGTGGGTAGTAAGGGTGAAACTATATTGCTGGGGGTTAAGGAGTGAATGGGTAATTGAATAAATGAAGAAAATGGGCAAGGTTCCTTCATGTGGAGGATCTGACACCAGAAGGAGAGGGAGAAATGGGGCAGTAGTCTGCAGCCCAATTTTACAAAGTGTTTTCACTTACCAAGGCAGGCAACACAAGCTAAAACATCATGGAATATGTTATATCTTTACATACTAGTATAAGGATTGTTGTTGCTTCTGAGTGCCAAATATGTATGTATAATGCTGACTCCACCCTACCCATCCAAACTGATTTGGTTCCCAAATGCTTGGCTTCAGCTGAGCCAGTTTTTTTTAACAACTTTCAGAATAAACAGAAAAGCAAAATGTCGAGCCAAGACATTTTCATGTTCAAGTCCATGATTTTGAACATTTGTGAGTTTCTTTACATAGCACCCAGATTTAATACCCATCCATCTACTTCTAGACTGGATAGAAAGTACATGTACACACAGATACCCAGACACCAAATATAGCACCAAATCATACATGTGATTCTGAAGCTCTCAGAAATGCAAGAACCCATCCTTAAGAACTTTCTTTCAATCCCTACAGATATATACATGACATGAGGAACAGAAAAAAGGAAAATTCTATTGCATGGAAAGCTGTAATAGGAGGTGATAATAATATCACAGTGCATTACGTCAAAAGTGCCCAGTAGTTAACAAATACTTTACGTTCGGTATGTGATCCTGACACAGAGTTATTGTTATTCCTATTAGAAATGATAAAACTATGGCTTGGGGAACCTAAGTAGCTAACTAAGAACAAGAACTTTAGAGAGTCAACTTTGCTACGAATCTAGCTCTGTTACTTTGGGCAAGCTTCTTAGTATCTCTAAACCTTAACTTACTCATCTATGAAGTGGGTATAATCATACATACCTTGGAAAGTTAAAGTAAGTTTTGAGAGAAAAAGAATGTATATAAAGTACCTAATATAATGCTTGGCATTATAAGTTATATTCAGTAAATGGCAGCTATGTTGATCGTTATCAGTATTGCCCAAGACTATATGACCAGTAAGTGACGGAGGAGGCATTTAAATTCATATTTGACTGATTCTAAAACCAACACAAATGACAGCACTTACTGAGAACTTACCATGTGCCAATATTACTATGTAAAAGCTTTACACGTATTAACACAATCAACGGTCTTGATAAGCCTATGAGAAAGATACTATATTATCCCTACAATATAGATAAAGAAACTGAGATACAAAAATGTCTCATAGCTATTAGAAGCTTGACAGGCTTCCTCAGCCCCCATTTTAGGTAATTCCAATAATATATTATTCCCAACACCACAGTCATTTATCTTTCATGATGATGTGCCTGCATACTGAAACCACGTACAACATCTCAGATATATTTTGGGAACAGAGGGCGTAAAGAAAGGGACCCTGCTTGAGTTCTTTAAGAAGACAGGAACTATTTAAACATAAAGTAATATTATTTTTACTATTTTGCAGAGACATGAATAAGATGCATCAGGAATTTTATTATCCTAATTAGCCAATCAGGTTCTAGTTGAATCGAGTCAGACTCCTCTCTGGCTTTTCCTTTTCATTCTGCAGAATTTCAAGACGTCTGGACTGCCTGAAACACACCAAAGAATGGTCCCAGAAGCCACATGTGAACTGACCCTCGTGGCCAAAAGCCCCCAAATGGACATAAGTGGAAAGGTCACCATATTCTATTTTCCCATGGCAAATGGCCTTTGGAAACACTTGTGTTTTTTTTATTTCTTTTTATACTTTCACAGTCAAATGATCATGATCAACAAGAATGAGATAAAATTGACTGCAGCTGGAGAAAAATGCTGACGTGAATGGCTAAAAACATCATGTGTAGCTTGTAATAAAAGGGTACAGGACCATAATGTAAGTCGAGGCCCACTCTAAAGTCACATCTCATTAAGACTAGAAGCAGCAGCTGGTTTCTCCCAAAACAAGTCCTGCAGGAACAAAATTAGAAGGGTTCCCATCCTTTAGATGTGCTCTTGAAAATATTAAGTCCTTGATGGGGATGGATTTTTATAGACAGTTGACAGGTCAGACCTGAGTGCATGTTGTCCTAAAGGTCAAAGAATTGGCAAAAAATGGATGTGACTGCTGTCAAACTAGAATGAGCTCCCTTTGAAGTTGGAGGCTTAGATGAACCGATTCCAAAGTGCTCTCTTTAAACGAAGCAAAGACGAGGGTGAAAAATAAAAACGCTGCCCTGTGTACGCTGAGACGTCTTTTAAGTAACTCAGGGTGTACTACCTTACTCTGCCATGCTGGCATGACCCGCCATTAAAATCTGGGTGAAAAGGAACAATCCCTGAAGTGGGACGGTGTTAGCAAACAGCCACAATGAACACCCCACTCCCTACATGCTGGAAAGCTCCACGAAGAAACCTCCCTCAAAGTCCTCCTGCTTCCAGTTTAATCAGCTCAGTACTCGCCTTGCCCTCTATTTATTTGTGCTCCCCTACTAATCACTCCCCCCAGCTTGTATTTTATTCTATGGATGACTTCAGGCCAAACTTGCTGCTATACCAGCAAATACTTGAGTTGTTGCTGTGGCTGTTATCATTCATGAAGTTTCACTCTGTTGTTATCTGAACCTTCTCTGACTTTCAGTTTAGTAAATCAGACTACTATTCCACCTCATAAATCAGAAACACAAGCCTGTGTCCCTTGTCCCCTCAGCCTCAGTAGCTGTGGAATGGAATACCAGCAGAATTAAGGGACGCGTTCTTGCAGACTCAAATATCACAGAAATGCGGTAATTTGTCTTTATTAATAGAAGGTCAAATACCATGTACCTTTGACAGTTGCATCAATATTTTTACAGTCCTTAGGTCTTGACTTGCACCAATCGCCTCTTTAACACAAAAAAAACCTTAAGACTAAATCTTGACGTAGTTAAATCGCTTTTAGATAACTTTTTGAAAACAAGGAGATTTAAAACATAAAATGTCTCACCTGGTGCCTGGTTTTCTCTGGAATTGGACCTCCCAGAATTCCATTCCTAGGAATACCAGTCACTCTCTGGAGTACTTTGGAGTCCTTGCTGCTTTGCAAAACCTACAATCCATTTCTTAGGACACCCTCTGGCAAGGATGCTAGTGACTAGCTCTAGCTCTTACCGCTTCCCTCAACACAGATACAACCAGTAAGGCTTAAACAGTTGGTGGGAAATGTAAATTGGAAATGGAAATGATCTAAGTGTCAATGGATGGAAGGATGAAGATATGGTATAGGTATACAGTGGAATATTATTCAGCCACGAAAAAGAAGGAAATCCTGTCACTTAACAACAACACAGACGGAATTTGAGGGAATTGCGTTAAATGAAATAACTCAGACAGAGAAAGACAAATACTGTATGATATCACTTACATGTGCGATCTGGAAAAGTGGAATTCATAGAAACAGGGAGGAGAATGGTGGTTGCCAGGGGCTGGGGGTGGGGGAAATGGGGAGACGTTGGTGAAAAGATATAAACTTCCAGTTATAAGATGAATAAGTTCTGGGTGTCTAATGTACAGCATGGTGATTATAGCTAATAACACTTTATTATATACTTGAAAGTTGTTAAGAGAATAGATCTTAAATGCTACCATGGTGATCATTTTGAATACATAAGTGTATCAAATCAACACAATGCATACCTTAAACTTACACAATGTCATATGTCAATTATATCTCAATAAACCTGGGAAAAATTAAAATGTTCTTATTTTCTACCCTGGAAAGGAAAAGAAGGGAAAGGGAAAGGGAAAGAAAAAAAGAAGAAGAAAAAGAAGAAAAGCCAAAAGAAGGAAGTAAAATTCCAGAGAAAATGATTTAGTCTTGGGCCGTGGTTCTCATCAGAAGCTCCTCTAGGATTTGTTAAGACACAGATTAATGGGTCCCACTCCCTGAGTTTCTAATTCAGTAGATGGGGTGAAGCCAGAGAATCTGCATTTCTAATATATTTCCAGGTGATGTTCATGCTGCTGGTCTGGGGATCACGCTTTGAGAACCACTGGTTTACGGTAAATAAACACCTAACAAATGAACTCTGCGCTTTAGAAAAACAGGTCTCTGTGGGATTCCCTTAATAATCGGTTAACAAATAAGTGCCGAGCTAATTAGTACTAATCACAGGCAGTACACCATTGTGGTAAAAAGCCTGCATTCTGGGGCCAGACTGCCTGGGTTCAAATCCCAGCTCTGCTGCCCATCGGCTGTGTGGTCTTGGAGAAGGTCCTTGGCCTCTTTGAGCCTCAGTTTTTTTCTCTGTAAAATATGCATGGTAATTATAGTACATATAAAACAAAGCTGCTGGGAGGACTGAAGGAGCCCGTATGTCTGAAGTGCACACAACAGTGCCAGCATGTGTTAAATACTGTTATTAGCATAAAATACCACTAAAATTATTATTATACTTTTTTCTACTAGAAGAGGTAATAGTTCTTCTAGAACTATTACCCTGTGTCAATCCCAGGGTTAGGTCTTGGGGATAGAGCTGCAGACCAAACATGAAAGGCCCTATACTCACCAAGTTACAGTTTAGAGCAAGGAAGACACAAGTAATTATTTACAGAGCATCATCTGCTTAAATCAGAGGGCTGGAAGCAGGGAAACAAGGAAAACGCTACAAAGTCATTTCAAATTGAAGATCAATCAGACATTAAGAACCTTTCTTAAACTGGAGTAAAAACCAATGGGAAAACATGATTCTGTGTAATCATACCATACAGCTCTTCTGGAACAAATGATTGTGGCTTTTAAAATATAATGATATGAAAAGAAAAATTCTTTCCAGTCAATCCCCCCAAACTTCTCTGCACCTAATATGCGTCCTATACTCTCCAAATAATTTCAACAAAGGCCAGATCTTAGGGCCAGAGGGAGGTGATCAGTTCATTACAGATCGAACAAGAGGTGGAGACGAGTGCAGTGTGAGAGGAACTAGGGTCTTCATCCTTTCTCCCCTGCTAGAAAGATGGGCCACAGAAAGGGGCACCACTTTGGAGCCATGCAAACCTAGGTTCAGATCCAGCCTGTCTGCTCCTTAGTGGCTGTGTGATCTTGAATGTGTTCCTTGATCTCTCTGAGTCGCAGTTTCCTCATCTGTAAAAAGGACATACTGTAATGACACGAAAAGAAACACTTTTTCCAATCCCTCCCAAATTTCTCTGCACCTAATATGCGTCATACACGCTACAAAGGTGAATAAACTGTGGTTTCTTCATCCAAAGGGTTCCGAAGCTAGGACAACAAAAACATGTGCCGAGAAATAATTACAGTACAACCAGAGAAGTGCTAGAAAACTAGAGGAACAATGAAGAGGGAGTGTCTAACTGCCCCGGGGAGTCTGCAGGGCTTCACAAACAACAGGACATTTAAGATGGGTTCTGAAGGATGAGCAACCGCTCAGCAAGGAGAAAAGCAGGCAGATGATGTTCTAGAGAGAGGAACAGCATGTGCAAAGAAGACAGGAAAAGGCCCAGGGACTGGGCAAGACGTCTGACAGGGCTGGAATCTTGGTGTGTGATGAAGAGTGGCTGGAGATGAAGACAGCTCCTGTCTCAGCTCTGTGAACATATCACCAGTTTTCCACATAATGAAATTTATTTGAAGCCATTTGGATGATGGTCAAAGATGATAAGGAAATCAATGCATAAAGGGATAGTCTGTGGGCTTTTTAATGTAAGTCTGAAGTTGTCCTTGCACCAGCCCCCTCAGAAGGTCAATGTTTTAATGGCAGACACGGGTATTCAGCTCCATCTATGTGGGTCTCATATACCAGTAACAAATAACAATCACAGCACCAGGGGCAGCTGACATCTGTTGAGTCCTAAGCACGCTGTCCTACAAGCTTTATACCTGTGAATGCTTACAGGCTCTACAGCAAGCCCACAGGGTACAAAGAGGGAAATGAAGTGCAGAAAAGGTAAGAAGCTTGCTCCAGGTCACACAATGATTCCCAGGGCTGGCGTGTTACCCCAGAGCCCAAACTCAGTGGCTTCCTTGAGTTTACATTCCTTCCTCCGTGAAGGGTGCTCTCATACCACTTCCAGGGCAAATCCACATCTTGAAGGGCCTGAAGCTTTTATATGGGGGAACTCGTAAAGAAGGGAATACAAAATTATGAATACAAGATCACGTACAGTAATGAATATTTACAATAAGAAAAAAACTAAAACAAATACCTGGAGCCTTGGGGATTTAGGTTCACTTTTCCTGAGATCAGAAATGCCTACATAGAAATGCTTCCTGAGGGCTTCCCTGGTGGCGCAGTGGTTGAGAATCTGCCTGCCAATGCAGGGGACGCGGGTTCGAGCCCTGGTCTGGGAAGATCCCACATGCCACGGAGCAACTGGGCCCGTGAGCCACAATTACTGAGCCTGCGCGTCTGGAGCCTGTGCTCCGCAACAAGAGAAGCCGCGATAGTGAGAGGCCCGCGCACCACGATGAAGAGTGGCCCCCGCTTGCCACAACTAGAGAAAGCCCTGGCACAGAAACGAAGACCCAACACAGCCATACATACATACATACATACATACATAAATAAAAAGAATGTAAGCAGACAAGAATAGCATTAAAAAAATAAAAAAAAAAAAATTTAAAGAAATGCTTCCTGATTGCAACCCCCCTCCACCTGGAACATTCTATGACTCCCAACAACTACCTGCACTCACAGGGCCATGCGAGCAAGGGTCCCTGAAGCTGAAGCTTCAGTGCGTTCACTTCCTGGGAAGCCCACCTCCACCAACGCCTGAAAGTCTCTTCAACTTTCCCAAACCCTTTTGACAAAGGTCAGATCTTAGGGCCAGAAGGAGGTGATCAGTTCACTACAGACCAAACAAGAGAAGGAGACAAGTGCAGTGTGAAAGGCACTAGGGTTTCCATCCTTTCTCCCCTGAGAGAAGGACGGGCCATTGCAAGGGGCACTGCTTTGGAGCCATGCAAACCTAGGTTCAGATCCAGCCTCTGCTCCTTAGTAGCTGTGTGATCTTGAACATGTTCGTTGACCTCCCTGAGTCTTGGCTTCCTCATCTATAAAAATGATACACTGTAAGAATCAAATAGGATAACTTGCATATTGCCCAGGAATGTCAGCTCCCTTCCTCCAGGTAAGCCTTTCCTGGACTTTCTCCTCCTTTGTGTCCCTTACCCCACCCCAATTTTTGAGGTGGGTAGGTCAGTCCCTTCTCTGTACTCCCAGCATATTCTGTAGAGACCTCCGCTTGAGCACATGATTCTCTTATTAATTCAGCAAGTACTCCCTGGATACAAAGATGAACATGGACATGCTACCACCTTCAAAAAGCTCACGTCTAGTGGAGAACCACAGGTCAGGGAGCCTTTCCTGGGCTAGGGCCATGCCTCATTCCACTGGAAACCCTTAGACATGGGGCAGGTCGGACCCAACTGAAAATAAGTGAAACCGCCTCCCACCAACCCAACTCTCAGCCAGCGCCTGTGCCAGCCTCACTCGCCTGAGCCCCTCTCTCAGCGCCGCTCTCATCAGGCCCCAGTGACGCTGCTGGTCTGCACATCCATCGCATGGCTAGATCAATGAAGTTTAGTTTGCAGGGCACTGGGCCCACTGTTGGCTCTCACCTCAAGAACAAAGAAGAATACTGGCCCTTCCAAGGCAAAACAAAGGCCAACTTCTCCCCCATGGATCCCTTTTCCTTTATGGGCAACAGTATGCAGACCCCTGGTCCTCCACTGAACTACATTTAAAATAGCTTTTGTGAAGGACAGACACGGCGGCCATTTTCGTGTATGTGCGTGCCCGCAGCAATGAACTGATTGTAATGTGAACAATGCGCACTTCTTCCCACTCCTCACAGAATAGATGACATTGTGTCGTGGGCTGGGGAGGGGGCGGGGGCCCAGTGAAAGCAACCAAGCTGTAAGGTTTATGACACGGAAGTCTGATAAAAAGCATTCTGAAGCCTCTTTCCCATCATCAAAAAACCACACTGGGCAAGATCAGAGCTTAACAGCCAACCAAAAAAACACATTCAATTCCTGAGATCATTTTCCTGAAATAGAAAACTACATATGTTTCTCAAATTTCACATCAAGCCACTGCAGAGGCCAGACTGCAGGGCTGAATTGGGCCAAAGTAAGTAAGAAAGAGAGAGAGAGAGAGACAGAGAGAGACAGAGAGGGAGAGAGACAGAGAGGGAGAGAGAGGGAGGGAGAGGGAGAGGGAGGGAGGGGGAAGGAGGGAGGGAGGGGGAGGGAGGGAGAGGGAGGGAGAGGGAGGGAGGGAAGGAGAGAGGAAGAGAGGAGGAGGGGAGGGGGGAGGGGCTGGGAAAGGGAGTAAACAGAAGAAAATGAACCCATTCTTCCACATCACCACATTTCTCTAGCACAATCTAAACTTAAAAACACCCCCAGTTTCACAGAACTTGTAGTTAGGGTTGCTTATCGGGCAGTCTTTACTTTGTCAAATTAAGACACATTGCCTTGGATTAGCAAGACTCCTTAAATTCAAAATGACTTCATGGTTGGCTCAGAGTTCAGTGTCTCTAGGGCCAGCCGCCAGGAACATATCCACTGCGGGCCTCCCCGCCCCCTCAATACTGACCTGCCTGACTTTTCCATGGAGACCGCAGAGCAAAAGCCCAAGCAGACAGGCTGTCAGTGCTAATTAAAAGTCCAAACACCTCTTTAGAAACTATCTCCAGCTCAATATTTATACAGAATATAAGACTCCTAACAGGCAGAGCTGGAGAACGGAGCAGGAGGTTGAGGGCAGAAATAGGCTTGAATGGCATTTGGAACCCATTAATTTTTAAAAGACAGGCTGCCACTCTATACAGAGCCAGAGAGGTTCAAAATGTAACGAAACCAGTAAGATGAATGAGCCGAAGATTATTTAGAAAGCCTGCGGAGAGCACTCAGCTTTTGAAAAGAATGATATCTGGGCAATAGTGAGAGCTGATGCTTTTTATTGGTGAATGCAGTTTTTGGCACCTTCTCACAATACAGGTTGACAATTTTTCGTATTTAACAAAAGGAAAGGCAATCTTCTAAATGACTTGGGAACAAAGGACTCCCTGCCTGCAATTTCTCAATAACATTTAAGAATTCTCTTCAAAGGCCCTTGACAATAATTTAGAGAGAGGAAGGAAGAAAACAAGAAAAAAAGAAGGTATACTAAAAAATATTAAACCAACTGGAAGAGGTGAAAAAAAGAAGGAAAGAGTATAGCATTTTGACACTAAATTACATCCCCAAAGGTTGAATTTAATGTTAGACTTTTACAGTACTTTTTCCAAAAAATGAGGTTTAAGAAAGAAGCCAAAGCAAGACTTTGGTCAACACCATTACCTCTCAGACTCAGAGTTTTAGTCCTGGGAGGGGCTAAATGGATCACTAGCTCAATCACCAAATCTTGCAGACAGACTGAGTGCCAGGGGCCCAAGGTTACCTGGCTGGACCACACACATCTCCCAAGCTTCAAACCACGCCACCGTGTGTTTCTTAATAATGTGGGTCCTGAGCACCGCCAAGGCCTCACAGCCCTTACAGTATCACGGGTTCCAAGACTGAATACTGATACCTTTAATCAGAGTGAATGAAACTTACAGGTTACCCAGAGTCGCACAGGTACAGCATATTCAAAAGGCCCAATAACTAGGTTCACAAGAGTTCACCTACAGTGACAGCCATCCTGGATAGCAAACTAATTTAAGAGGCCCCCAAGACTGAGATGTCCTGTCCATCCCGAGGGAGGCCTTCTCGGGCCAGAGAAAGGACCCCTAAACAATGTATGATGTGGGGATGTTCCCCTTAAAACCTAACTCATACTTCACTTACTAGTTTCACCTTCAGAGTGAGACCCTTCTGGGAGTCTGTCATATCACCTGGAAAATGAGATCTCTATTTTTTAGCACTTTTACAGTTCCAAAACATTTTTGGCAAAGACTATACCATCATAATACTATTTGTAAATGAGGAACCCCATCCCAAGATTGTTCCACTTTACCATATTAAAGAGCAAACAAAACTAAATTCTAAAAGTGATTCGAGGTCTCAGAGAAAACTGTTAAGTAAAGGAAATGCTACATAGCTGCTCAATTGGAAAATTAGTCATACTGGCCATTATCTTTCACGCACACAGAACTCATGTCTAGAGGTACACACATGAGATCTGAAAAAAAAAGACAGAGGAATGGATAAAGAAGATGTGGTATACACACACACACACACGCACACACACACACACATACTATACTCAGCCATAAAAAAGAATGAAATAATGCCATTTATAGCAACATGGACACAGAGACTGTCATACTAAGTGAAATAAGCCAGACAAAGACAAATATCCTATGATATCACTTATATGTGGAATTTTTTTTAAAAAAGATCCAAATGAACTTATTTACAAAACAGAAATAGACGCACAGACATGGAAGACAAACTTACGGTTACCAAAGGGGAAAGGGGGAGGGATAAATTAGGAGGCTGGGATTAATATATACACACTACTACATATAAAATAGATAACCAACAAGAACCTACTGTATAGCACAGGGAACTATACTCAATATTTCGTAATAACCTATAAGGGAAAAGAATCTGAAAAAGTATATATATATATATATATATATATCTGAATCACTGTGCTGTATACCTGCAACTAACACAACATTGTAAGTCAACTATACTTCAATATATATATACACACATATACACATATATCTTAAAAAAAAGACCTAGAACAGTACCTGATACACAGCAGGTATTCAATAAAAACTGGCTGTTATTATTTTTTAAAGAAGTTATGGGAACTGAGCAAATTCAGACTAGTGGTTCTTATTGAAGGGTGCACATCATAACCACCCAAGGTCACACATTTTTACCACCTTTGTCCCAAAGGACAAATGTGGGGATGCCTAACCTTTTCCATCGAGATTTGCTTTACTGATGAAAAGTGAAAGAAGAAACCTCAACCTTCCCCAGGGTTTGACTCAACGGAGCAGATAAAGAGGGACAGTCATTGATCCCATAGTTAAGCATTAGTGCAGGGCAGCAGCAGGACTCCCAGTCACTGCGGGTCTGTGCCTCAACTGTAGGCATGGGTGAGAAGCCCTGATATGAACACTCCGTTCCCCTCCTGCCCCGACAGCCCTGGCATATTCCATTCTCTCCTGCCCTCCCTGGACTTTCAGCCTCTGAATCCTGACGGCCTGTGGTCTCCTGCCACCTGCTCATTTCTTCACGCCCACAACAGCTCTGAGACCTTTGGAGACACTCTCACACCCCCTGACTCACAGAACCCTTCAGGAAGGCAAGACAAAACCCAATGGGGGAGAGAAGTTGTCCAACAGGTTATTTGGTTTCTAAATGGCCCACTGTCCACACCCCACCCGTAAGCTGTTTAACTGAATTTAGCATCACCTTAAAATGTAAAACTAAAAAATAAAGACTGAAGGCAAAGATAAATGAAAGTAGCACTTCCTGTGCACTACTCTGGACTACAGACTGGTTAGAGGTTTCACCCAGGGTGCTCCATTTTCTCCATAAAAGAAAGGCATGTAATTTTTGTCCCCCTTCAACCATAAAAGGAACCTGGGATTGAGAAGGATTAAATGACTTGCCCATGTTCACCCAGCTGATAAATGGCAGAGCAAAACTTTGAGCTAAGGAGTATTTGGCTCCAGCCCTTACATGAATTTGAATAGTTTAAATAAATGTGTACCTACCTACTGCTAGACTAGAGAGAAGAGACCTCTTAGGTGCTCTATTAACATACATGCAAAGAATAAATGAATGAGTGAGTGACATGAATGAAGGAAGCAAACTGTGAGTTACAGTTGTTTCAAACTATATATCACCACCCCTATGACCTGTCCTGTGCTCACCCGTCTCTCTGTCACTATCATAGAAGGATTATAAATTAGTATCTGGGATATCGGTCAGTGTAACTTACTGGGAAATTACAATTTTGTGATTATCTTTTTATTTGCTCAGTATTAATTCTCGCTTTTTTTCTTTAGTAGTAAGAGAAACTCAATTTTATTCAGGTCACAACGCACCAACTAAAAGCCTATTTTATCCAGGCTCCACTCTAGCTGGGTGTGGCCATAAACCAATGACATGCAAGCAGAAGTATTACGTAGCTCTTCAAAGAAGGTTCTTTAAAGAAGGCTGACTCAGGTGTGTACATCCTTTTTATGCAACTCCCACCTTCCTTCTTCCTGCTATATGAAATGTGGGCTGAAAAACAGAGACTCCATAAGCCATTTTGGACCATGAGGTATCTTTGAGAATGGAAGTCAGGGCTGAAGATAATGAAGTAAAAATGCCAGAACAGTTAGTGTCCTTGATGAGTTTGTGGGACTGTCATAGTAGCCCAAAACTCTATACATCTGTATTTATTTACAGAAGAAAATGAACGCTTGTGTGTTCAAACCACTGTGATTTTTAATTTTCTATTATTTCTATTACTCATCAGTGAAGAGATAAGGATAATTTTTCCTCTGTAGAGAGTGAGAGCACTCTTCTTTCCCCAAAATAAGGGTAAAGGAAATCTAATATTTACAGGCCATTTCTCAGCACTATTAAAGATACCAAAAAATAAACTGATGCGAGAGGATGACTGAATCATTCTTTCTAGAACCTAGAAGAACGGTTTTATACCATTGTTCTGAGAAATCATCCTTCAACACAACCATAAAACAATGCATATAAAAGAGTTTTAGCATCAATCATATCAGAAATAACTGTTATTTTTTTCCCAGAACTCTTTAATTTTATGACACTACCTTCAGAATCCTTGTCAAGTTTCAACCAAGTTCTGGCCAAAAAATGTTACCTCTAGGATGACCTAAATTCAATCAAATTTTACTTTCATTCAATAGATTTCTAACAAAAAATCAAGTCGTTAACCACAGTGAGAATCCACTTTACAGTTATGAGGGTGACTATAATTTAAAAAAAAAACAAAAACAAAAAAACAGGAAAATAAAAACAGGTGAAGCTGTAGAGAAATTAGAATCCTCATACATTGCTGGTGGGAATGTTAAATGATGCAATTGCTATGGAAAAGTTCAGTGGGTGGGTCCTCAGAAAGCTAAACATGGGATTACCATGTGACCCAGCAATTCCACCCCTAGATATATACCCACAAGAATTGAAAGCAGAGACTCAAACAGATACTTATGCATCAATATTCACGGCAGCATTATTCATAATAGCCAAGAGGAAGAAACAACCCAATTATCCATCATGGGTCCACCAACAGATGAATGGAAAAGCAAAATGTAGCATATGCATACAATGGAATATCATTCAGCCATGAAAAAGGAAGGAAATTCTTACACGTTACGACATGGATGAATCTTGAAAGCATTATGCTAAGTGAAATAAGCCAGACATATAAGATCCTACTTATATAAGGTATCTAGAATGGGCAAATTCATAGAGACAGAAAGTAGATTAGAGGTTAACAGGGGCGGGGGAAGGCAGGAACAGGGAGTTGTTACTTAATGGTTACAGAGTTTGTGTTTGGGGTAACAAGTTTTGGAAATAGGTAGTGGTAATAGCTGTTCAACACCATGAATGTAATTGATGCCACTGAATTGTACACTTAAAATGGTAAATTTTATGCTATAGATATTTTACTAAAATTCATAAAAATAATGTAATCTATCAAAAGCACTGAACTATATACTTTAGATGAGTGACTTGTATAGTATGTGAATTCTCTGTCAATAAAGCTGTTTTGTTTTTTTTTTAAATCAAGTCTTATCTTAGATATGCAACTGAGTGAGGTAATCAGGACGTCAAGTACTAAGGAAGGGATGTGGACTGCGGGCACGCCACCAGAGGCAGATACTATCGTGGAAGTCTACCCCTTCTTCCTCCCGTGCTGCTGTCTCAGCCCTGAGGGAGGATGAGCCCGCTCCCTGCCCGCGCTCTCCACTGACAGCAGCACCAGAGGAGGCGCAGCTGAATTTGCACCCCATTCCCTGACTTAACTTTCTCCAAGGGGGTAAGGGAAATCCTTCTGATTGTTGTGACACTGGACTATATTAAGCCATGTTTGAAGGGGTCACTGTGTGAAAGATAAGGTACTAAGTCATTCCTAGAATAACATCGAGCCCACGCCTTCACTCTCCACGCCCAGGTGCAACCAGTGTGCCCTGGCTTTAGGTAAGCACACCTCAGCAGGGTCTGCATTCATGCTGCTGACTCAGTTACTTGACTTGATGACATCTGGTTGGCATATCGGGCCTGCCTTCCTCCATATAAGAACACATACACCTGAACATGTAAGTGCTGGTTTAGTCTCACTTCTGAGCTGCATTACCCACCCAGTATACCAGAAGCTCTATACATTAAAGGTTAATAAGTATTTTCTAAGATAATGAGGTAGGTTTTCATTCTTCATCTAGCTAATATGCTCTGTATGTAGTCTCTATCAGTCAGAACTCCAATGGCAAGGAAAAGTGAGTGGCACTTTGAACAGTTAACAATAGGGCACTTGTTAGGAATTTAAATAATGAGGATTAATGTTAATTGTCCTAAGTGTGATAACAGCACTGTGGTTACACAGGAGAAGGACAGTACTCTTGGGGATCACATTGCAGAATTTATGAGGAAAGAAGGTGGTATCTGCATTTCATTTATAAATGGTTCAGCAAAATAAACACATATATGCATGTCAGAGATAGAACACTTTTGAGCACAACGTAACGAAAACGTTAATTGATGAATTATAGGTCTGGGGTCCCCAACCCCCCGGGCCACGGACCGCTACTGAGCTCCGCCTCCTGTCAGATCAGCAGGGGCATTAGATTCTCATAGGAGCAAGAACCCTACTGTGAATTGCACATGGGAGGGATCTAGGTTGCGCGCTCCTTATGAGAATCTAATGCCTGATGATCTGAGGTGGAGCTGAGGCAGTGATGCCAGCACTGGGGAGCAGCTGCAAATACAGATTAACATTAGCAGAGAGGTCTGACTGCACAGAGACCATAATAAATCAATTGCTTGCAGACTCATATCAAAACCCCATCAGTGAGTGGCAAGTGAAAACAAGCTCAGGGCTCCCACTGATTCTGCGTTATGGTGAGCTGTATAATTATTTCATTATATATTACAATGTAATAATAATAGAAATAAAGTGCACAATAAATGTAATGCACTTGAATCATCCCAAAACCACCCCCTGCCAACCCCGGTCCATGGAAAAATTGTCTTTCACGAAACAGGTCCCTGATGCCAAAAAGGCTGGAGACCACTGATGTAGGTAAAGATATGGTGTTCCATATACCATTCTCTCAACTTCTCTGTAGCTTTAAATTTTTTTCAAAAATAACACCTTGGGGAAAATAGTAAAACAAACAAACAAAAACATGAATTCTCACCAATATTTAAGAAAACACTGAAATCCAATATAAATATTAGTAGTTGACATAAATAGGCAATCAATACATGTAATACTAATAGATACAATTATTGACATTAATTGACATAAATTAATAAAACAAGTGGTTGATAAATATAAGAAAAGGTAACTGCATTTAATAATAAAAATGCACATTAAAATAAGAGATCATTTTAAGCCTAAAAACTTGGCAAAACTAACACAGACATTATATAGACATAAGAAAGAACATTATACAGGTTTACAGTGGAGAAACCTGACAAACAATACCTCAGCCAGATAATTAAGATCAACATCAACAGTGATGACATGCTGCTAGTATGTACCCTTGATATGATATGACATGATGAGAATGGTACTCAACAGAAAATGGCAGTGTAGTCTTCCTCCCAAAAACATACTACCCATGTCTCATCATGAGAAAAACGTCAGACAAATTCCATTAGAGGGACATGTTATAATATACATGACCACGCTTCAAAACCGTCAAGGTCATCAGAAACAAAGTTGAGAAACTGTCACAGCCAAGAAGAGACTAAGGAGATATGACTAAATGTATATGGTATCCTGGATAGGATCTTGGCCATTAGGTAAAAACTAAAGAAATATGATTAAGTATGGAATTTAGTTAATAATAATATATCAACATCGGTTCATCAATTGTTGACAAATGTATCACACAAACATAAGATGTTAATAATAGGGAAAACTATGTGTCAAGTAAATGGGAACTCTCGTACTATCTTCACAACTTTTCTGTAAATCTAAAACTAGGTTTAAAATAAAGTCTATTTGAAACTATAACTGAATTTCAAAGGACATACTTTTAGATAATTTACAGAATATCGCCAACCCTTGATAATCTAGGAGAAATTGCTCTCAGACCCCAATGTTAGAGGGAGTTCTTCTCCTGAACAGCAGCTGGGTTCTTATGTGTTCACTCAGTTAATATTGATTATGTTCTCACCTTTTCTTTGGCCACTAGGAAGCTTGGAAACAAATCAATCGGTAATTATGATGAACCATATAGTTTCTATGAAGCTCTTGGCTTTATCTTATTCTATTAATATTTCACTCCATTGTGACTTTTTAATATTTTTATCACTGTTTTTATCTTCTATTATCAGTCACCTCAAATCCCTTTAGAGGGAGGATTTATATATATGAATATGTTTTTGTCTGATTATACAAAATTTTATTATTCAAATTTCTGACTTCCCACTTCTCATGTTACCAAAATTCTGGACAGTTATCCACTAAAGGCTAGGACATGGCAAATTACTAAAACATTGAGTTTTAGTTCTTGAATTGCAAAATGGTGATACCACCACCTGTTTTAACTGATGGTTGGGAGGACTAATGGGGTTCACATTTGTTAAAAAGTTAGCACAGATATAGAGAATGCACTCAATAAATGATGATGATGATTATATAAATTATTATTTTAAAAAATAGCAATAATTATTTTCATCAATATAATGAAAAGAATGGAGCTGAATTACAAATTAATCATAGGCCAAAGTGGTGATTTTCTCAGTGACCCAGAAAAACAAGAGTAGCTGCCATATTTTAGAAGATAAGAACAATAAATAAAGCGGGGGGGGGGGGGGGAGGGGAAAGCAGGAGAAGAGAGAAAAACAGATAAGAGGAGGAGGAGGAAGACTTCTTACACACTGTCACTGCCAAAAACAAGTCTGAAGGCTTAAGACAAGGTGAAATCTGATCACTTTTTTAGCCATGACTCCACTAGAATAATAAAAAGAAAAAAAGAAAGGGAAAAAAAACACCCTCTAGCCTTTTTGGCACCCATTTCCCCAAAGCCTCCCAAAACAATCACAATAAGAGCCAGATAAACACCAAATCTGAACCTCTCCTTGGCCCAGAGGATGCCAAGTTCATGTTCCACTGTCCAGAGTTTTTTTTGGCATTCGTACATTCAAACTCAGACCCTCATCTTCCTTATTCTAGAAGATGGAAAGACAATGGGGATTTTTCATTAAAAGAACTGTGAATTGTTTAAATACTATGTGCTACACATTTTATCCACAGTACCTCTAACCCTGACAGGACGGCCAGATGAGGACCTGAATTTGGGCGGGCGGTGGGGGAGGGGGAGGGGGGTAATTTACTCCAGCTTCTCACAGACAGTACATAGCAGAGACATTGAACCCAGGTCAGTCTGACTACAAGGATTTCCCTCTTTCCGCTATGCCAGAAACTTAATGCAAAGACTCCCTGCCAAAACTGATAGAGTAAGGAAACTAAATAAAATAGCTAGGGCTTCCCTGGTGGTGCAGTGGTTAAGAATCCACCTGCCGATGCAGGGGACACGGGTTCGAGCCCAGGTCCAGAAAGATCCCACATGCTGCGGAGCAACTAAGCCCGTGTGCCACAACTACTGAGTCTGCGCTCTAGAGCCCGCAAGCCACAACTACTGAGCCTGAGTGCCACAACTACTGAAGCCTGCACGCCTAGAGCCTGTGCTCTGCAACAAGAGGAGCCACCCAATGAGAAGCCCGCGCACCGCAACGAAGAGTAGCCCCCGCTCGCCGCGACAAGAGAAAAGCCCACGTGCAGCAACAAAGACCCAACGCAGCCAAAAATAAATAAATAAATAAATTTATAGAAAAATAAAATAGCTAATTCCTTTAAAAACTTTCTCAGTGCTGTGTTGGAAGTTCTTCTGTCATCTCACTCAGTCAGTCCATACAATAACCCCATGGAGTAAGCATTGTCATTACCCCAATTATATTTATAATTGAGAAAGCTCTGAGATTACTTGTTTCGCCTGATCATGCAGGTTGAAATAGAGAAGAAAGAATGAAGAGATTGAGGAAACAACAGAGAAGAAAGATAGATGTAAGAGAGAGGTGTGCCTGGGAGAGGGCAACCATCTTCACAAGAGGAACTTGGTGCCTGGTGCCCAAGGTCCACAGACTCAGCTCTCCAGGAGAGCGAAGCTGGAAGGGAGGCCTCTGAAGGTGCTGGCGAGTATGGGCAAGGGGCGGGGAGGGGACTGCAAATTCATACTAAGGAAAGTAGAATAAGTCATGAGTGTCTCAGCCAATAAAAAATGGCAGGGATGACTGGACAGTCAATAAATCATTTCTGAGCACTAAACTTTCTGCTTCCTCAGGATTTCAGATTGTCACAGGTGGGCAATGGAAGCCCCCAAGCATGTTCTGATAGGCCAATGAGAAGCTGTCCATCTTTAAATTTACCAAATCCATCCGACCTTTCAAAATACGTCCAATCCTTCACAGGTATGGACCACCTTACATATTACTTTCACGTATACTCTGTAAGGCAATGTTGTCCCAACTTACCTGACCATATAACCACCTGGGGCACTTGTTAATCACACAAATTCCCAGGTATCCCATGGGGATTCTGGTTCAGTGGGCTTGAAACTGGAAGCCCTGAGGATCTGGGCTTTGAATAAATGATTCGGCTGATTCCTATAATCAGGCTAGTTTGGTATCACGATCCCCATTTTATAGATAAGGAAAGTGAGATTCAAAGAAGGTAGGGCCACTCCCAAGGTCACCAAACTCTTGTGTGGCAGAATTGAGGATAAGTCATGTTGTAACTCCACAGTGGATAAGCAAGGCAATGCATTTAAATCTATCTGAGCCAGAGCTAGCTTCAAAAAGCTGGCTTCTTGGTGTCTTAATACGGCATTAGACACTTGGAAATGGGGGTGTAGAATATTTAGCACCATCAGAAAAAACCAGGGAGGACATCAATGAGCTGGATTGATCAACACCCAAGGAAAAAGAGAAGGAAACTCAAGGCCCTCCTCCATCTGTAGTTCTGCTTTTGAGTTCTCAAGGCTTGTGGGCCAATGGATTGTTACCGATATCCACACTATTAGCACTGCTTTGACTCCTAGGTCCATTTGGCTAAAATAATCAAAACATTTCCTTCACTACTGCACAAAGACAGGGAAAAAAACTAGAGAAAGGTCCTTCCAGAAATAACTCTGGACAATTAATATCACACCAAAAGAGGAATGTCCAGATGAGATCTTCACCCAAACAACCCCCTCCCCACTGATGGTAACAATATAATGGTGACTAACTGCACCTTCCGGGTTAAAGTTCAGACCACTCCTCCAGAGCCCTCTCCCCAGAGAGGGATGAGTACCTGAGGTTTACTGAGGCCATTTTAACATGCATGTGAATCCCCTCCACCCTAGCATTTCATTAGTGGGAGGGGAGAATAATCAACAAGATGAATGATGTGCTTGTGAAAGACGTCTTCTACTATCTCCTTTCTGGAAGCCCCTGCTGCCAAATGAACTATCACACTCTCATCAACTCTCTACAAGGAAAGTCCCAATCATACAAAACGAGACAGACAGAAAGAACACAGGGAAAATGGTACTCCTATTCCCAGCTTCTCATGAGTTTAAATAAAAGGGAAAATAGGGAGGATTTAGCCTTCTCTCAAAGAGATGACTTTAAGATATACCTAAATATATACATACTCATGCAGGTTTATCAGTCCTCTGGGAAATGATCCCCTTTTTCTCATATGCAATTCTAAATCATTTTCAAGATAAGAAGACCCCTCCCTGCCCTACGGCCCCCTCCCCTTGTGCATCCCCTGAAATCTGAGGTCAAGATGACAACAGCTTTGCATGCTTTGAGAGTACATGTCCAATCTGTCCATATATATGCACATCTGCACACACATCCATTGTAGCAGCCACAAGCACACTCCATGAGTATTAAAATTGTCTCTGATGTGCAGCACATAACTTATTTATAACATTTGTAATTTCTTGGGAAATACTGTTGACTTCAACATACATACTTCTACACTCTGGGATGATTCAGGTACGTTGATATAAAAAGCAAAATAGCTTCATTAACACACCCATCTAGTTAAAGTTAAAATCACCTTCCCTTGAAAAACATAACTCTTGCCTTAATTTTAGGGGCCAAAAAGTGTTTCTTTTATTCATCATGTAAAAAGTGCCTTTGGAAAAACAGTCACATTTCACAATGGACTATTCACGTCTCCTTTAAATGTGTCCAATTTTAATGAATGGTCTTCACCTTGGATACCCACATTCCAGGCCTCATAGGAACAATGGTGTTTGGGCATGTGCAGTGGAGGTGGAAGATGGATTCAAGATGTTTCAAGTATGCAAAATCGCATGCAGATGTACAAACAGTACATCCAGTCAAAGCGAGTTAAGAAAGCAATATATATATATATATATATATATATATATATATATATATATATATATACACATACACAGACACCCGAGAATGGATGAACACAAATAAAATCCAACTTGTAATTAACATACCGTGCTGTGACACCTGTTGCCTTCCACGATAAGAAGTCTGGGAGATCAAAGAAGTGTCCCGCCTTATCCCAGCAAGTCTCTCTCAAGTTCTGCCAAATGAAATACATATTAGAATCAATTATGGGCTATTTCTTCTCCCCCTCTCCTCTTTCAATAATGTTTCAAAATTTTCAAAACAAAAGCATAGCCAACAATGCCCAATAAAACATCTGTTCAGGGGCTGGGAATGGTGAGTGATATAAAAGCAGTACTATACAGGAAAGAAAAATTGGCAATTATTGATCCTTCCAAAAATGACTATAATTTCCCTTTTATTCCTCTTTGCCAACCTGGAGCAGGAGGAAGTACATTCTGCAAGGGTATGCAATCCATCTTCCCAGTGAAGGGCAAGAGGATACACTTCAAGACATATAAAAAGATTTCAAAGCTGAACAGCTGTGAACTGGGGAGAAAAACCACACTAAGAAATTACCCGATGAAATGCAACGTGTCCTGCCATGAAAAAGTCTCCCCAGGCTAACTGGTTCCAAAGGCAACAGGAATGATAGTCCCTGCCCACAAAGAACTTCCAATCTAAGCCAGAGAGAACGGTACGGAATCAAGCTATTCTTATAACTTTTTAAACATTTGTTGCTTCCAATTTCTTCCACACTGCCAACGTGGTCAGATTTTTTTTCCTGCCACAGGGCTTTTTCCTTCCTCTGCCACCTCTGTCCAGAACACTCCTTCCTCACCCACCACCCTGTTGCTCTGCCCACTTTGGTTAACCCAACCCATCCTTCCCTGGGGAGGTCTTTCAGGATCTCCTCCTCAGGTGAGGTCTGGCTGTCATATAACCCATATCACCCCGAAAGTACCTGTATAATGTCCTTCTCTTCTGCTAGATTGTAAGCTCAGTGAGGTCAAGGACCTTGTCAGTTTTATGCACCATAATATCCCACAACTGTCTTTTCTCCTCCCCAGCACAGGACTGGACCCTTAGTTGTGAGGTAGAAATCACATGACTCCAGTCCCCCTGACACACTTAACTGGACTAGAGGTGGACATGTGACCTAACTGGGCCAATCAGATTCCTTCTCCCAGGAATTTAGAATCAGGATCCAAATGGAGTCATTTAACTTCTGCCTTTGAGCGGAACTGGAGGTGAGATAAACTTGGAAACTGTGAAGTGGCCATTTTTTTGCCAAGGACCTGGAGAAGTAGGACTTCATAAAGAGAAGATCAATACAGACAGAAGCAGCAGCAAGAAAGGTTTCCTACCACCCAGGCAACTCTCCATGTCCTGGTTTCAATTATTCCCTCCCCAAGAGGCTACAACAAAAAGGAATGTATCCTAAGTACATGGGTATCTTTGGGAACCTAAAGGCAACAAGACAGAAGATCCAAAAGAGACATATTCTAGTATCTGCTAGCAGGTGACACACAGCAGACATTCGATAAATATGCGTTGAACAACTAGACAAACTGCTCAGCTTCACCTTCCAATCTCTCTCAGGTGAGAGGCGCTTCAGAGTTTACAAAGGGTTTCCACATGTGTTACCTCCTTAGAACAACACAAAAGTCCTGAGTGCTGTTCTATCTATTTTATAGACATACAACTAGTCTTTATCTATATTTGCCCTCAAATTCTATGAGTTCTTTCTATTTTCTCTTCCCCTATCACCACTCTCTGAACACAGACATCCACGCACAGCAGAGAAACTGAGTATTAACCCAGGAACAGGGTCCCATTAAAACAATAATAACATCAAAAGGGCTCAGATGTAAAAGGCAGTGTTAAGCCCATCTTCTGTTGTTGTTGTTGGTTGTTTGTTTTAAATTCCTAAGCATTTGGGTGAGCGCTTACATCTGGAAAGGGCTAAACTTTCCTTTGAACACCCATACGTCTTAATGTTAAACAAAACAACACTTAAAGTTGACTAAATATGCCAAACGTAGCTCTGAACTAGCAGTATCTTTATATGCTAAGAGATCAGTCAGAAAATGGTAGCCTTTGAAACTATGAGTCAAGCTACTAGTATGTCTTCTGGGTAGTCCCCCAAATCTCTTTCCATGTGCTCCGTGGTTTCGGTGATCAGTTCTCAGGGAGAAAAGGCATCCTCCTTCTAAAGACTTCAGAAATCCAAGGCCAATCAGAAATAAACCACGAAACCACTGCAGCAACAATCAGTGCTACCAGCCAAAGCCAAGCAGTCTTCCTCAACTCAGAAAATAACTGCTTCTGTTAGATCTTGTATACAGTCATTACAGACCTTGCAAAATGAGAGCTTTCAGCCTGTAGCCACGCAGACAGCCTCTGTGGACAATGGAACCCAGGCAGAATGTCTCAGAGACAGCATCAGGCCTCTGGCCAGAAAGAGACACCTCGGGGGCAGGAGGGACAAAGCAGCCTGGCGGCGCCATCTTTTCTTGAGACAACGCCGGCTTCACCGAGCAAAGCCAGAGACCCTGGCTCAAACTCTCCATAGAATGAGTAACCAGAAATGGCATCATATTAGGAGTGTGAGGCATCCTTAAAAACACATGTGGTCTTGGGGGAGAAGACAGCAGTAGTATTCCCTGCCTTCTCCACAAAAGCAAAGTCTGCAGCTTAGCCAGCAAAGGAGAGGGGGAAAGCGTTTGCCTGGATGAGAGCGATGTCTCCAGAAGCCAGATCCCTTTCTTGGAAATGCTGACACTACCTATGAGGTTCCCATGGTGTTCTAAGGTTGGGCTACATGATTCACAAGTGCTTAGTCATCAAATGCCAGATTGGCCAAGGGCCTATTGGCCCCCGTGGATGGATTCTTAATCCAGTTCTATGAGAAAATCTCTCCATCCCTGCCTCTCCCCAACCAGCAGAGTCTCAGCCAAGGGCCTCAATCTTACTGAATTAATTCTACCCTTGGAACCACTGGGCCTGCATCAGGCACAGCGACTGCCCTCTTAGATTCTTCCACAGCTTACAACAGTGCCCCCACGTTCCTCATCTCATTGGATTCTCAGGATGGTTCAGAGGTTGTAGGTGACACACAACAGTCTGCAGGTGAAGGATGTAGAAACTGAGGTTCGGATGACAAGGCCTCAACCCAAAGCCACATGGGGCTTCCCACTCTAAAGTGAGTGTTCCTTCCTTCCCAGGCCACAGTCACCACCCTGAGGCTCCCAGATCTAGCAGAGCTGTGGGTTTTGGCCTTTTGGCAGCATCATGATGGAAGCTATTACCATTCTTCACAGAAGAAAAAAAAAAAAAGAAAAGCGCTCCAAAACACATTTTTTTTAATGTTTTATTAAATTTCAGAGATTTCACTTTCAATTCTGGGCAACTCACTTAACTTCTACATCCCTCACAACAACCTCCATGCACAAATGGTACACGGGCTAGAGCAAACACAGAGCAGGTCCCCAACACAAGCCAACTTTAGGCACATCTCATCGTGTGGGTGTTGAATCCAGTTCAAAACTAGGAGCTCTCTGTGCCGAAGGAGTTAAGCCTCTCCTCCAGTTACCAAGCAACTAACAAAAAGTAGTCTTTTCAAGAAAAAAAAAGAAATCAGCAGTGATTGGGGTGTATGACTTGGCAATAAAGGCTTCTGCATTCCAATAACAATCCTTTGAGCTAAGCAATCCCTCAGGCTTGAAAGCCACCAAACAGAACAAATCTCTTTTTTAATCATCTATTACTTCATAAAACCACACGCAAAGCACACACAGCTGCGGGTCTTGGCAGAGGGCGGAGGTGGAGCAGCGTATCCAAGGTTCAAGGCCGGGCAGCAGCCACCCGGCCAGCCTGGGGCAGAGAGATGGGGCTTTCTCCCTTTCCTTCTCACTGCCATGTCCAGGGAGGCAGTGAGGTCTCTGCTGGCTTCTAGATGCCAAGGACACTTGGGGGAAAAATGAAGCAGACACTGCAATGTATGTTGGGAGATGCGAGGGTCTAGGAGCAGCATGGGAAAGTAGGGATGACCAATTAAAAAAGGATCAACTAAGTATTTTGTTATGACTTGCAGTGGGATTCTATCTGGGCTCCCTGCTGTGTGCAGTGAATGAAAGGGAAGAACAGAGCTCCCTAATTCCCTCCCAGTAAATGGTCCTGCCAGAACATCCCAAATACTCACGATGTTGTTTTCCAGCACAACGGCCCTTAAAAAAGCAAAACCTTATCCTCACTCTATATTCAAGACTGAGAATTAGGGCACAGGCTGATGGCCCAGAAAGGAGAGATGTTTCATGAAGAAACTTAATCCTCAACTTCATTCTTTAAAAAAAAAAAAAAAAAAAAAATGATGCTGAAAACACGGACTGGGTCATAATCCCCAAACAGAAACTTCCCAGAATGAATGAAATAACTGTGTTTCATACTCCCATCCGCAGAGAAAAAGACCAAACACTGGAGATATTTTAAGTCAGACAGATAGGCTGAGAGGTTTGTGCTACCAGTGACATCTTTCTAAAAACTTAAAACTTACCATGACGTTTCTTTGTTTAAAATGGTTCGACAGTTCCTTGCAGCTTAGAATCACATTTTATCTCCTTGGCATGGCTCTCAGGACACATAACTTAGCTCCAACTTGGCCATTATTTGTATGACTCCTTCTTGGCTCACTGTCCATCATCCCTGTCTTCATCACTCCCCACCCTGATCTCACCTCATTTCTTTCTCTTCCCCAAACGCACTGTACTCTTTCATATCTCCCTGACTCTGTTGAGGCAGATGCCTCTACTTGGATTGACTTTCCCGTCTTCTCTCATGACCAAACTTCTACCTTTGATTTTCAAATGCAGCTCAAATATCACCTTTTCAGTGAATCCCTCCATCCCTTGCTGTGTCCTTATTATATATTCACGTGCCTAAGTCCATCTCAAAATTTCAAACTCCTGGAGGGCAAAAAGCCGCTAACTTTTTTAAATGCAAAAAGTTTCAGGAGGTATAAAGAAACTTAAAGTCAAACTCTTTTAAAGTAAAATTACAATGAAGCTGGAGAAAGATGTGTGCAAAGGAAATGGTAATTAACAAGATGATGTATGATGATAATGTAATGAGCCTGATACCAAGGTTTGGTGAGTCAGCCTCATAACTTTCTCATAATATTTTTTTGTGTGGCCGTATATCTGCCTCTAATGAGTAATCACAAACAGGGTTCAGAGAAGGGAAAGGGCTTTGGGGCCTGGGTGGCCAAAAAAGACTTCATGGAGGATAGATTTGAGCTGAAGCCTAAAGGTCAAGTAGAATAAATATTTATGCTACTGCTGAGAATGACACCCAAAAAACAAAACTCTAAAATGACAAGGTAGATCACCCCCTTTAGAGAAGGTTTTGTTTAACTGTACCTTCACAGAATTTATTTATAAAATGAAAGAATTCCATTGTATAATTTAAATTATTTAATTTTCAAGAACTGGATACATATATGCATCTTCCCCCCACACCTCCCCTAAAGCTCTACTGTTGTACAGAAAGGTAAATGTATAATCCACACTAGAGCAGATTTTCCAACCATAAAAATGTTATCATTTGCATGAAAACGGATCGTATTCTGCAAAGCTGACTTTGCCCAGGAATGTGATACCACCACATGCATTAGGAAAACAAGGCTTTGGTATGTGGGCCCTAAGAACTTTGGAGTCAGGCAGACCTGAGTTTGATTACTGTCCTCACCGCTTCCCAGCTGTGTAGCTTTAGGCAAATTAATTTCTCTAAGCCCCAGTTTCCTCAAACGCCACATTACTAGCATCCACCTCAAAGGACGCTGGGAGGGTTAAATGAAATAATGTGGAGTGCCTGATAAGTCAACGGATTTCACTCTAATTACTACTGCAGAGCTTCACGTGTTTCAAAGCGCTTTGACATGCATGATCTCATCTGACCTGTATAATTCTTTAAGGCAAAGAATAAGGGAAAGGTAAGAAATTATAAACCTCACCTTGCAGGTTAAGAAAGTAAAACCCAGAAAGGGATCACAACTGTCCCAAGGTTACACAACACATAAGTGGAAAGACAGACTAAAATGTACATCTCTAATGCCCAGCCCAGTGCTAGGTCAGGGGTCTGCCTCCCTAAAGCACAATAAAATGCAGAAGGAGGAGAGAAGGATGCCATGGTAAACCTAGATAACACAGTTCCCAGTGGGTGGTACTGTCTGTGGAAGGGAGGGTTCTAAGAGAAGAGAGGGCTTTGGACTGGGTAAGGTCTTGGAACAGACGTGAAATAAAGTGGGAGACTTGGACAAACAGAGAAGTGAGGAGGTCTTCCTTACCACCTCACTCTCTTGGATCCCTTCATGCCCTTCTCATCATTGCTATTCTATCTCCTTCCTGAGCTCCTTTTCCTTAGTTTCCCTTTAAATGCAGATAGATGTTCTTGACTCATCCAAATGCTCTTCTCACTGTTCACATGCTTCCTGGACAATTTTAATTATTCCCAAGGTTCCAACCAACTACTAGCTAAGTAACATGCACGATCTCAAACTCTAAACTCTCCTGAGACACGTCTCCTGGATGCGCCACTGCACCTCTAACTCGACACGTCCATAACAGAATCTGTTATTTTCCCGAAATGTTTTCCTCCTCCTTGGTTTTCTATGTCAGGGGATCCAGTTACCCAAGGAGTCATCTTCTCCTTCTCTCTCATTGCTTACATCCAATCATCCTTCTAATTTAAACTCCCAATTAATCCATGAAGAGGTTCCCACCTCTTCACCCCCCCTGTATTAGTCAGGGTTCTCCAAAGAAAGAGAACCAATAGGAGACTACATATATATATCTTATGTAATATATATATACCTTATATATATAATATATATCTTATAATATGTATATCTTATATATCCTATATATATCTCCTTCATACATATGACATCTATGTACATTTGTATATTTCTTCATATATGTATATTTATTATCAGGATTGGCTCACACAATTATAGAAGCTGAGAAGTCCCAAGATCTGCAGTTGGCAAGCTGGAGACCCAGGGGCTCCAATCTGAGTCCAAAGGCCTGAGAACCAGGAGAACTGATGGTGTAATTTCTAGTCCAAAGGCCAACAGGCTCAAGACCCAAGAAGAGCCAAGGTTTCAGTCAAAGACAGGAAAAGACCAATTTCCAGCTCAAGGCAGTCAGGTAGGAGGAGTTCCCTCTTTCTCAGCCTTTTTATTCTATTCAGGTCTTCAATTGATTAAAAGGGGCTCACCCACATTAGGGAGGAGAATCTGCTTTACTCAGCTGACCAATTCAAATATTAATCTCATCCAGATACACCCTCATAGACACACTCAGAATAATGTTTGAACAAGTGTCACCCTGTGGCCCAGTCAAGTTGACACATAAAATTACCCATCACACCACATCTTCACTATCCTATTTTCAGTCCATCACATTCTATCACCTGGATCATTGCTATCCTATCTATGGTATACCACAAAAGTGGCCAGAATTCTCCCTAACCCTGTATTCATGCCCTTTGCAGTATGACTCTGTAGCTCCTTGCATTAAGAGGTGAATCTAGAGAAATGTAAATCAAAACTACAATGAGGTGCCACCTCACACCAGTCAGAATGGCTATCATCAAAAACTCTACAAATAACAAAGGCTGGAGAGGGTGTGGAGAAAAGGGAACCCTCCTACACTGTTGGTGAGAATGTAAGTTGGTGCAGCCACTATGGAAAACAGTATGGAGGTTCCTCAGAAAACTAAAAATAGAATTACCATATGACCCAGCAATCCCACTCCTGGGCATATATCCAGAAAAAACTATAATTCAAAAAGATACGTGCACCCCTATGTTCATAACAGCTCTATTCACAACAGCCAAGACATGGCAAACAACCTAAATATTCATCGACAGATGAATGGATAAAGAAGATGTGGTACACATATACAGTGGAATACTACTCAGACTTAAAAAAAAAAAAGAACTAAATAATGCCATTTGCAGCAACATGGATGCAACTAGAGATTATCATACTAAGTGAAGTAAGTCAGAAAGAGAAAGACAGATACCATATAATATCACTTATATGTGGAAACTAAAATATGACACAAACGAACCTATCTATGAAACAGAAACAGACTCGCAGACATAGAGAACAGACTTGTGGTTGCCAAAGGGGGAGGGGGTTGAAGGAGGGCTGAAGTGGGAGTTTGGGGTTAGCAGATGCAAACTATTATATACAGAATGGATAAACAACAAGGTCCTACTGTATAGCACAGAGAACTATATTCAATATCCTATGATAAACCATAATGGAAAAGAATATAAAAAAAGAATGTGTGTATATATATATATATGTATAACTGAATCACTTTGCTGTACAGCAGAGTTTAACACAACATTGTAAATCAACTACACTTCAATTAAAAAAAAAAAAAAAAAAAAGAGGTGAATCTGTTTCTCCGCCACTTGAACTGGGGCTGGGCTTAGGACCTGGCTTGACCAACGCAATGAAGCAGAAACATCACTGTGTTACTTCTGAACTGAGCTCTTGAAGACCTTGCTCTTGTCTTCTTGGAATGTAGAGCTGCCACATGAGGCAGCTCAGGCTGACCTGCCGGAGGATGAGAGGACACATGGAGCAAAAACCAACCGTCCCGGCCAAGGCTCCACACATTCAAGACAGCCGAACAGAGCTAAGATCAGGAAACCCAGCAGCCCTCCGGAGACTCCTGAACGCATTCAGCAGAGACAAGAAAATCCATTTAGCTTAGCTCATCTCTGATTAGTAACCTGCATAATTACGAGGTAAATAAATGGTTGCTTTTTTACTCCATCAAGTGTTGAGGTGGTTTGTCACCACCCTAACTGATACAGCCTCTTTCAAATTTTAACCCCCTCAATTCCCACCCTCTACACAGCCAGTTAGCATATAATGGCCTATGTAAAATGCATATTTGACTATATAAATCATTCATTCATTATTTATTTGGTATCCTCTACATGTCAGGTACTGTGCTCAGTGCAAGGGAAATGAGAGCAAACAACAGACACAGCCCCACCACCCATAGGGAGCTTTCAATCTAGTACCCTTTGCACCCTTCAAAGTTTTCTACTACCTTTGGAGTTAAAGGTTAAATTTATTAACATGGCATGTACAAACCATGTCTTACTTGCCAGCTTCGTCTCTGACAGATCTGAGATACTGCACTAAAATCACGTACATTGTCCTTTTTCTCACCATTACATCTTTATTCATAGTGTTCCTTATCTGGATACCCTCCCTCTCTCACCTGGCCAACATGTGCTCATCATTTAGGACTCAAGTGTTACGCACTCCATGACATCTTCTCTGATTCCCCTAAGCTGAGTAGGGTGTTCTGTGCTATGCCCCCATAATACTCAGTGAATAGCCCCATCATAGCACTTCCCATCATCTGTTCACATGTCTATCTCTCTCCCTAAACTGAAATCTCTAAGAGTCAGGGACTGTGTTTTTGTTCAGTCTCTCTGTTCCTAGGACCTCGCATTGTATCTGATCTATAGACGATGAATAACATCAGGTGAATGAATGAACAAATAAATGAATGAGCAGAGATGTGCAAGCTAAATAGGAGTTTATGTAAAAGGAAATAAGAAATGAATGGATACGTGAATGAGGTTGTGAATAAGGACTGTCCCAGTTTCTCTTTTCTCATTCAAGTTAATGGCTTTTCACCATCTGTCTTAGGGGCAGAGACATAGCCTAGCCAAGCCAGACTGCCAGGAAGATAAATTTCTCTTCTTGGGGTGAGCAGGTCCTTTGGAGAAGTTTCACTTTAATTGGAAAATGGATTCATTCACTTCCTGGCTGGGACTCCTGCGTCAGTGCAGCACCAGGCTGAACGGCTGCCAAGCGTACTGGAGAGGGGGCTGAGGTGGGAAAAGTGCTCCATCAAATGTCGAGTGCTCTGGGACATCTGAGGACAACCTGGTGTCCAGTCCAGGCTGGCTCCCAGTGGTGGCCCTCCTCTTTCTCTCCCCAATTTTCTTCAACCCAAACTTTGCTTACCCCCAACACATAAAGGATGGGTGTACTTTACAGTCCCATTTGGCACTTCTTGGGGGCTCATCTGGGTATGTATATATGTGTATATATATATCTCCTTCTTTATTTATACCACTGTCACTTCCTGCAGGGCACAGACAAGGTCCACGACTGAGAAATCCCTTCAATACTCAACTAGTAGAAGAGCAGAACTTCATAAACTCTTCCGTATGATGGATGTGTAACAGTCCAATGTCACAGAAAACATCCCTTTCTAAGGAACACTTCTGCACCTTTTGTGAAGGGTCCTCGTATAGGACACTGAACACTGTAAGGTTTTTGTGATCTGGCTCCAGGCTTCCATTTAGCCTCACCTCTCAACACCTTTGCGTTTCAGCACCCCTCCCCTCCCCCGTCTGATTCCTCAATCTGACTGATGCAACGGTAGTTCTAGTAACACAACGTGCTACTCTACACCGAGGTGCCTTTGCACACTCCACTGCCTATTCTCCAGAGTCAGACTGCAAGGGTGCATATCCTGGCTCTAATACATCACAGCTGTGTGGCCTTCAGAAAGCAACTGAACTACTCTTCACTTCTCCTTCCCTGTCCTATGAGAATTGCAGAGGACAATAGTACTGCCTTCACCACAGAGCTGTTGAGAGAACAACGAGCAAGTGTATGTGAAGTGTTCAGAACACCATCTGGCTCAGAGTAAGCACGTCTTAAATGATTGTTCTCATTAGTTAGAATGTCAGTCCCGCCACGTTTCCATCTTCAGGAAGGAGCTGGGGCTTTGGAGACTGACACACTTCAGTTCAAACCTTGGTTCTCCTATGGGAACCCTCCTATACTGTTGGTGGGAATGTAAATTGGTACAGCCACTATGGAAAACAGTATGGAGGTTCCTTAAAAAAACTAAAAATAGAGCTACCATATGACCCAGCAATCCCACTCCTGGTCATACATCCGAATGAAACTATAATTCACGCCATACATTTTATCCATTTAAAGTGTACAATTAAACGGGTTTTAGTATATTCACCGAGTTGTGCAACCACCACCATGACTTTAGTGCCAACTCCTCACCTTACAAGAAACCTGTTACTCATTTCCCCTGACGCCCACAGTCCTTAATCTACTAACCTTTCTGTCTCTATGGATTTGCCTATTCTGGACATTTCATGTAAATGGAAAAAGTGGTATTTTTGGTGACCAGCTTCTTTCACTTAGCATAATGTTTCCAAGGTGTGTGTGTGATGGTTTTACTGCTTTTATCATGCGCATTATACATGCTTGGAGAGAAAAAACAAACAAACAAAAAACAAAAAGATACATGCACCCCTATGTTCCCAGCAGTACTATTCACAATAGCCAAGACATGGAAACAACCTAAATGTCCATCAAAAGATGAATGGATAAAGAAGATGTGTACACATATACAATAGAATATTACTCAGCCATAAAAAAAATGAAATGATGCCATTTGCAGCAACATGGATGGACCTAGAGATTATCATACTAAGTAAAGTAAGTCAGAGAACAACAAATACCATATGATATCACTTATATGTGGATCTAAAATATGACACAAATGAACTTATCTACAAAACAAACAGACTCACAGACACAGAAAACAGACTTGTGGTTGCCAAAGGAGAGGGGGTGGAAGAGGGATAGACTGGGAGTTTGGGATTAGCAGAGGCAAACTATCATATAGAGAATGGATAAACAAGATCCTACTGTATAGCACCGGGAACTATATTCAATATCCTGTGATAAACCATAATGGAAAATAATATGAAAAAGAATGTCTATATGTGTATGTGTATATATATGTGTGTGTGTGTGTGTGTGTGTGTGTGTGTATATATGTATGTATAACTGAATCACTATGCAGTCCAGCAGAAATTAACCCAAAATTGTAAAGCAAATAATTTTTTTAAAATAATAAAATTAAAAAAAAAAACAAAACACTGTGGTTCTCCTACTTGGTAATTACATTACTCCTGGCCAGTCGTCACCTAATATCTCTGAGTTTCCCTTTGTTCACTGACAGCAATGTTTAACTCATTATATTGATAGTAGGATTCAATTCAGTGAGGTTATGCACGTTACAATGCTCATTCTGGCACATCCCCAGTAAATGTTAGTTTCCCCCACAATCCTTACTCTTCTCAAATTATATGGGGCCTATCCATCTTCCCTATTAGACTCTTAGGTCCTTTTAAGGAAGGACCATAATTAACTCACCTGTAGCCCTACAGTTAACATGAAATAACTATTTCTTAAATGCAATACTTATTGACCATGCAATAATTTGTCTATCAGTCTTGGTTTGTGGCCAGGTGTGTGCTACATATGAAGGTAACCATAGATGAAAGGCAGGAATATACTGGTCCTAATCCTCAGGTTGCTTATTGGTGAGGTATAGCAAAGAGTCTGCATAGGAAACACCCAGCCGTGATACAGAAGTAGCACAGAATAATTCAAGTTTGAAAATATCTGATTTATAAACTAAGGATGCTGCATGGTCATGAAAGAAAGGCACTGTTGTGGGCAGGCAGCAGAAGAAACGTATTACTTGGGAGGGAGTGCCTGACCTCGCTGTGGAGGGAAGGCAAAGACTAAGGAAGATGGGATGGAGGGCAGTCCAGCTGAGGCAACGGACCTGAACAAAAGTGCAGGAAGAAGCAGCACCTGCATCCCTGGCCATGGAAAAGGAGCCCTGAGAATGTCAGCCTGAGAGATGTGCACTGAAGTGGAGTAGGAAGCAAATCTGAATTCATTAGACAGGCCACAAGAGAATGGGGGGACCTTGAGGTCTGAGCAGGGGGTGATTTGTGACTCCAGTTTTAGGAAGTTTAGGACAGAAAAAACATGGTGGGAAGTCTGGAGGGGAGAAGAGGTGGAAGGCAGGAGGACCAGTTTCCATACACATTTCTGACACAGAAGAAAGAGACAGAACAGAGGAAAAGGAAGGAAGAAAGGAAAAAGGAGGCAAAAGAGAAGATGAGTGAGAAAGAAAAGGAAACAAAGATTAAGTAGAAGAGAGAAGTGGCGAAGAAATGAGAAGAAAAAGACAAAAGCAAAAGATGAACAGAGAGAGAAAGGGAAGATGGGGTGAAGAGAAAGAATAGTTTAAACATGAGAAGGGAATAAAGTGAGAATGACAGAAAAAGAGCAAAATGAAAAAGACGTGTGGAAAACAAGAGCAGGACCATGACAAGGTCCCGACAATGAGACATAACGTGGAGAAGGACGGGCAGAAGGCAGAGCCCCACTCGCGGTCTGCAGCCAGCCTCTCCTCTGGGTGAATGAAGTCATGGCTGATGTCACCACCTCTGAGTCACACGCCCACCAAAGAGAAGGAGGAGGCCCCGCCCGGGGTTCCGTCCCACCCTCCTGGACAAGAGGGGTTCATTCTCTGCCTTGCGCTCCGGGACATTGTCTAGTCTGGTCCTGAGAGGACTGAAATGAGGAGGGCTTCTCCTTGGGCCCAGGGAGGACAGGACACTGCAGCCACAGAAGCACGCGAAGCCTGTTGTCACTGGGTTCTCAGGTCCAGGCCCTGAGGTGTGATGGTCAGAACAGGGGCGACAGAAGCTTCTGGCTTTTCTAGGACTGGGGCTAAGGCTCCATCCCATGATGTCCAAAAAGGAAATTCCCATAATGAATGGTACTGAATACGCAAGAGGGCCTCCAAGGGTGCTTTTAGACTGAACTAGAACTGCTTTCTCACATTCTAGGCTCGCACCATGCTCTACTTGCAGCCCCACGGAGGCCTCCTTTCCTCGGATTGCCAGACGTCTTCCCACACCAGTCCATCCACCCCACTGAGTGCTTACCTCCATCAGCCCCCAGCCTACATGTCACCTCCTCCTGACTCCTCTCCCCTAACCCGGGCATATTTCCAGAAGGAACTGAATTTCCATCCTACCTACAGAGTACTGTGACTTTATTTCTGTCCCTCTTCTAGAATATGAGCTGCTTGAGGACAGGGACTCTGGTTTACCGCTATACTCCCAGCATTTAACCAAGTACTTGAAATAAAACAAATTTTCAATAAATATTTGCTGAATGAATGAATGTCCTCGGTCAACTCCGGCAGGAACCGATGGGTACCATGCTAGTATTTTTAGACCTCTTCTGAGGTCTAAAGACCTCTCCTCTTACAGCCATCATCCTGAGAATGCTGGTTACTGAAGACAGTACCCTATAAGCTACTAATAACAGTGCAAGTGAAACTGCTCTCTAAACAGTTGCTTGGGGCATCAGAGGATGGATTTACTCTCCCCCTGATTCCTCCACTCTCCACAACCCTGGGTCTGTGAGCTGCTGTGGAAAGGGCACAGGCTTGAGTTAGATTTGAGTTAGATGCCCTGCTGTAGCACTCACTCCTAGCCTGTTCCCACAAGCTCAAACACAAATACTACTACCTACTCCCCAAGTTGTCCATCAAGATTAAGCACGGTTAAAAAAAAAAAAAAAAGGGCCTACCCTCAGACCATGTGGATTTTTCCCTTCACTCTTAGCTCTCTTAACTGCATCTAGAGATAAGTATATGAAAAATAGACCTCACTAACCTTTTGCCCAAAAATCAACTTCTGTCCTAATCATCATCTGAAAATACATCCCTACCACCAGCACCCTACAACTTACCAAATAACTTCTGATACAAAATATTGTTGTCAATACCATTTCATGAACAGGAAACTAAGGCGCATACGTGAAATGAAATGCCCAAGATCATGCAGAGAGTAAGTGAACAACCTGGTGTGAAACCTCGGCCACTTGAACTCCAAACCCAATACTCCTTCACCGCTGCCCGGCTGCTGCTTCCCAGGACATGGGCGGTGTTTGATAAACACCTGCACAGTGGTTCACTCCCTTCCTCAGGTCCATGGTCTGGTCTCTGACCCCCGGCCAAAGCCAGACCACACGGCCTCATGCCAAGACAACTGCAGTAGGTTTCACTCTGGTCCCCATTCTCTCCCCATCTATCTTAGGCTCACAGAATGCCAGCACTGAAAGAGAACTTCAGGGGTTATGGCTGTTCCCAAATGCCAGTCCCTGAACTGGTGCTCGTCCATGACTGGTCATTTTCACTAACCAGTGGTGAATAATACAAATAGTACTAGAGAAGATGAAATCCCTATTATTAATAATATTATGAATAATTAATTGGTAAAAAGATCTCATGTCCTGGTAGCTTGCTTTGCTTTCCTTGGGCAAGCTCCAACACTCTGCACATGCAGCATTACTGGAAGAAAACATTTATCCGTGCCACAGTTCAGACCCTTAAGCAAAGCCCGAATGAGAGACAGAGGCCAGAGAGGGCAGAGCCACTTACCCAGGAAGCTTCTAATTCCCTCCGAACACTCCCTGGTCTTGCATTTTTGAGCCAGAAGACACTGACTCTTGAGATGACACAGCCTGGAAGCCAGACTAAAGCAGCTTTTTGAGAGGGTGTGGGTAGGGGTATTGATGAGGCTGTAGAGCTGAGATCAGACTTCCTTTTACTACTGAGGTCACTCCCAAATTTCACCTAATCCACAGCCTCTCCATACAGGAAGGATTCAGAGAGATGTGGGCTTTGATGGGGATCCCTGAGTCCCTTTGTCATTCAACCAGCAGAGTGGACACAGCTTCATGCACAGAAGACTGGCCTCCAGTGAGGTCTTAGCTGCAGAAGTACTGCCAGGACCCTGGGGTTCAGAAGAACTAAGGAACTAGCTGGATCATTTATTCATTTTTTCCAACTGCAGATGTTTCAGGAGGAGGTAAATGCAAAGAGGAGGAAGAGGCCAGTTCTTTGGGAGGTAACTCTAACATGCTAGAGCAGCGGTCCCCAACCTTTCTGGCACCAGGGACCAGTTTCGTGGAAGACAATTTTTCCACGGACCGAGGGCAGGGAGGAGGATGGTTCAGGCGGTAATGTAAGCGATGGGGAGCGATGGGGAGCGGCAGATGAAACTTCGCTCGCCCGCCCGCCGCTCACCACCTGCCGTGCGGTCCAGTTCCTAACAGGCCGCAGACAGGTACCAGTATGCGGCCTGGGGGTTGGGGACCCCTGTGCTGGAGCACAGACAAAATAGGAATGGGTTGAAGTTTGTGTAGCGAAGGGAATCTTAGACCTCACCCGGTCTCAAGCGTGATTCTTTCACTGTGAGTCTAACTTAGGATAACTTTTTTATTCTAGAGTTCATATTTATCTTAAAAATTTAAGCCGTACAAATGTGGTATCTGGGATCTGAAATTTAAACTAAGAGAACTAGGTATCTCATCTGTAGGGTAGACAGGGGCACCTTGCCTGATAAAGACTGGAGTTAGCCAGCTAACTTTTGTCTCCTTAAGTTCATTTCCTAGAGTTAGAAACCCCAGGTTTTCGCATCCCAACACTGCCAGAAGTAACAGAGTCAGTAGGTAGTAATCCATCTAACTCCCTCCATCCTCATCTTCTTTATCTGCGAAGTAAGTGATAACATCTACCTCACAGGATTTTCAAAAGAATTAAATAAGATAGCAGAGTTAAAAGCACACGGTAGATAGTTAATAAATTCTAGTGCAGGTGTTGATGATGTTTGTAGACAGCAATCAAACAGGGTCAATATCTTAAACAGAATTTAGTAAGTGTCTCAGAAAGGTATTATTTCAAACTGCTTTCACAAGGGTAACAATATCTCAACTTACTCCAAAAACTTAAGGTGGATTGACTGGATGGATAGAAGGACATATATATAGATGGATATACATGTGATAAACCAAGTACAGTAAAATGTTAATGGCAGAATCTAGGTGATGGTTCTAAGTGTTCACTATAAAATTCTTTCAACTTTTCTGTATGTTTGACAATTTTGATAATAAAATGTTGGGAAAAAATGGCTTTCACAGCCTCTTACACTTGGTCCTAGACTTGGGAGCCCCTTGAGATTAAAGGATACTCTTGGCTTCCGCCTTGTCTCCCCATCACCAGGCACAATGCCTTCCTCATAGCAGTTACTAGATGAATGTTTGTTTCACTGATTAAATGAATATATCCTTACAATAGCAGAACAGTTATTCTCATTTTGAAGACAACAGAACCAAAAAAAAAAGAATAAAACCAACCCATATGTTCAGAGAAATGAGATTTACTTACCCCTCCAGAAGAATGCCCTGACTTGCATCTTGTCTGACTTCCGGCCTCCCTCCTCCCTTTCCCCAGTTAACATCCACCTATCCTGGGCCCCCAGATTTCCAAGCTAACAGTTCACCTTAGTGCAGTTGATCACGCTAATGAGTTCCTATATCACAACACACATTAACTGCACTGTCTTTTTTAGTGTCTTTTCTAAAGACAGTATTTTCCTCCAATAGATGTGACCTCCATTTTAACCACTGTGAGGAAAGAATTTTGTTCGGTTTTTGTTTTACATCGAATCATACCACGTGAGCATAAGGCCAGCCAAACTTAGCAATCTTTCTCTCGCTTCTCTGGTTATACTGTAAATGCCTAGATGTAGTTAACACCCCTACACAGTGGTCGGACAAGGCTGGCAGCAAGGAAGCTGGGCACGTGGACTATGCTATTACAGCCATAAGTGTGGAACGGACCAGGAAACAAGAATTCATTTAGCAAATAGTTATTGAATACTTTTTCAATGCCAAGCATTGTGTTTGGGTCGGGGAAGACAATAGTCAGGTATGGAGAGAAAGATTTGGTCCCTCCTCTTATGGAGCCAAGAATCCACCAATCCAAACGAGGAAGGAACATGGTGCAGCAGAAAAAAAACAAACGAAAAAAACAAGACAGGATTTAGATCCAAAAGGACCTTCATAAAGACCCAATCCTGATACCTGTGGACAAGTCATTGCATCTCTTTGAGGCTTACTATATTTATCTATAAAATGTAACAAATAGTAATATTTAACTTGCAAGGCCATGTCACCAATCAAATAAAGAAAACATATGTCCAAGTCATAGAAGTTATAAAGTAAAATACAAAATACTGTATCATAACAATAGCTGACATTTATTAAATGTTATTAGATATCAGGCCAAGTCCTTCTTTTTTTTAAAAAATTTTGGCCTGCTTTTTCAAATTACTTTGTCGGACTATAAAAGTAAAAGAATACAGCACATATTTGGCATAAATCAAATATGCAAATGCAGGGATAAGGAAAGGATTCACTGTCCAGGTAAATGAAGGCAGGCCATCAGCCTCAACACTCCATATATTTTAGTTACGAGCCCAGTTTATGGGAAGACCACCCTGGAGAGAAAATCCACAACAGATGCCCTAACATCAGCTGACAGTACCGTCCGCAGTGCTCAAAGGCTGGGAGGAATCTGGTCCAAACGTAAAACGGCCCTAGTATAAACATTCTAAAGAGAGCTTGTTTGATTCAGTTGATGTGTCTTGGATTTTCTTGGGGGTGAAGGGAGCAACATAAAGGGGTTAGTCCCCTCAGAGCACAAAGACACAGAGGAGAGGCCCAGAGGAGTTACTGCGTCAATCTCACAAAATAAGCAGTGACTCAAGGTAACAGACTGCAGCCAAGGGATGGCTCTGGGGTAGAAAGGAGTAGTAATACTCCAAACTTTCTTTTCCACAACAGGGAAGAGAAAATGAAAGTACACTCAACTTGCAGTGGATCTTTACTTTGGAATGGAACTATCTGGACAGACAAAACCCAGCAATCAAAAATGGCATGATAAATGATTTGATAAGTTCATCCATCCATCCGTTAAAATATTTACTGAGTTATCAGTGTTAGATGCTAAGCAATGCCCTAGACACCAGGGACATGGAGATAAGTGAGGTGCAATATAGTTTAATGAATTCCAGGGTAGAGGTAAGGGGAGGATGCCATAGGGGACAGAGGGCAGGACCCCAATCAACATGGAGAAAGTCAAGGAAGGCTTCCTGGAGTTTTAAGAATTAGTATAAGTTTCCCCAAGTGAAAAGAAATGATTTTAAGTTTGCCAGGCAGAAGGAAGACCTCAGCAAAGACCCAGAGGTGTAAGAGAACATGGGTATGGTATCCTTAGATCCACTGACCAAGAAATTCCCCATGTGGAAAGGCTTTCCATTTCTCTAAGCATTTTGTTATGGGAAAAGTAATGATGGATTCCTTGAACAAATTCCCGCAGTCTGGGTCTCAAATCCAAGTGCCTAGAGGGGTAGTTGCTGGAAAAGGAAGTGGTGAGGCAGGCTGGGTGGGGACCACTGTGAAACGAAGGACACTCGCCCCTTCTCGAGGGGCAGCCCCTGCACAGCTCTGGCCAGTTCCTTCCACATGGGAATGTGAACCCACGACTGCTAAATCCTTTTGTTATTTTTTCTAGAGAAGCAGAAAAATCTGGATTTTTATGTGAAGTTTCTTAGTTTTTAAATGTTGGACACTAATTCAAAAAAAGAATTTTTTTTCAAGCACAGGGTGGGTCCAACAAAACCCATCTGGGGACCAGATTCAGCTTGCGGGCTGCCAGCCTGTAACCCTGCACATGGGCAGAAATGAGCAACAGGGCAGTGAGGGCCAACGGATAGAGCCCAGGGGCTGGAGGCGGGCTGGACTTGGTGAGAATCCTGGCTCTACCACTTACTTATTGCCTAGCTTTGGGGGAGCAAGCTACTTAAGCCCTCTGGGTCTTGTTTTCCTCATCTGTATAATGGGATAATAATACTGTGTCACTGAGGAGCTTAGATGAAATACTGCATGTAAAGTCCCTCATACAGTGCAGATGGTTTAGGAAAATAATCCCAAGAAGAAAAAAAAAAAATCCCATGCTAAATAACAAAGTGTTGTCAACCAGAAAGGTTAGCTGGGACTACAAGATTACTTTTTAATGGAAAAGTACAAAGAAGTAATAAGAGCATGATCATTGTGCTATAACATTAGCAAACTATACCAACCACGGATAGTGTCTCATTATTGTTTTTTGTAATATACAGCCATTTTTTTTTCTATACTGTAAGTTTCTTAAGACAAATGCATTTATAAGACTGCACAGCCTCATAATTTTTTTTCCCTTTCACATTATAGTGTAAACTTTGTTGTTGCTATACAAATATTTATTATCTACCCAGTACGTATGCCAGAAGGATTTTTTTGAAGTCATAAAACAGATCATGTCCCACGCATGTTTAAAATCCATCAACCATTTCTCACTGCTCTTAGAATAAAATCGAAATTCCTGTCCACGGCCTCAAGGCTGTGCAGGATCTGGCCCCTGGTCACTTCTCTTACCCCGCCTCCTGCCACTCCCTGCCTTGCTCATACCTGCCAGCCCCGCTGACCTCCTATGCTGATCTCTCAGGTGCTTTCCTCCCCTCATTGAATCTGCTGCTCCCTCTTCCTGAAAGTCTCATCATTCTTGTCAACCAAAACCTCCCAAGAGAGCACACTAGCTATGCCAAATCTGTTCATCTGCCATTCTCCTTCATAGCGTTTTCCAGAAAACAAAATCACTTTGCATATGTATTTGTCTCCGTGTCTATTTTCTGCTGTTCTATGCTAGAATCTAAGTTCCCAGAAGGCTACCCAGGGCCCTCATCTGTCTTGCTCACCTTGGCAACTCCGGTGCCCATCATATAGGAGACACTCAGCCAAGACTTTTTAAATGAAAAAAATGAACCCACCACCCATTTTTCCCAGCCTCAGATTCTCCTGAAGTCGTTACTTCCAAGTTTTTTCCCTGAACTAGATTATTCAAACCCTGCAAGGCAAACACTTGAAGAGGCAGTAGAGTGAAATGGTGATAAGCCCATTCTATGGGTCTGAAATGCTAAGGTTCAAACCCCAGCCTTGCCATTTATTAGCTGAATAACCTTAGGCAAATTGCTTAACATCTCTGAGGCTGTTTTGTCATCTGTGAAAGGTGAGACCTACCTCATAGGGTGGTTGGGAGGACTCGATGAGTTTAACATGGATGAAATGCTTAGACAAGTATTAGGTATATAATAAGCACTGTATACATTTTAGCTACTGTTTTCATCTAATTCCTTATTCTGTTCTTATTGCTTAGTCCAAAAAGGCTGTAATTTTGGGGACTTCCCTGGTGGGCCAGTGGCTAAGGCTCCGCACTCCCAATTCAGGGGGCCCGGGTTTGACCCTGGTCAGGGAACTAGATCTCACATGCCACAACTAAGAGTTCCATGCCACAACTAAAGATCCCACATGCCAAAACTAAAAGATCCTGCATGCCGCAATGAAGACCCGGCTCAGCCAAATAAATACATACATATACATATACGTGTGTGTGTGTGTGTGTGTGTGTGTGTATATATACATATATATTTTTTTAAAGGCTGTAATTTTGTGAAGGCCGAGACCACTTCTGGGTTCCCACAGTGAACTGCACAGGCCCCCACAGGAGGGGGAGGGGGGATGGAGCTGTTTGTATGGTTCTTGATGTACGTGTGCTTACATGATACGAGACTAGGAGTAAGACATTTAACTTTTTTGAGCCTCAGTTTCCTCATTTATAAAAAGAGATAATATCTACCCCACAAGACTAGTGTAAAGATTAAATAATCATTGTGGAATAAAATAATTCTGGAGCTGGAGGCACTGGTGAATTTTAGGGGAAACAAGTAGAAGGTATTCAGTAAGTCAATCTGCTTTGCAATTCAAAGCTGGCTGCCTTCTGGTATAGGTATTACACATAGGATGTGGATGATTCAAATAAATGAATGACTCTGAAAATATGTTTTATATTCTTCTACTATTTTCTATGATTGTCTCTGACAACTTTGTGGTCATTTTTAGATGGTTTCCGTAGCTATTATTCAAACAGGAAAAACATACCACTCATTACACTCAGCTACTTAAAATAAGATATTCTAGTGTTTAAAATTCTCTCGATTGGTGCTAGAATGTTATTGACATGCCCATCAGTAGAGACAAACATTTTTATGCACAGTGGAAGTGAGAATTAAACTACTCTTTGAATAAGATATTTTACAAATATCTGACTAAATTATAATAATTCCACAAGGCTGATATTATTATCATCATTTGACAGCTAAGCATGCTGAAACTCAGAGATGCTGACTTAGCCTAAGGTTGCAAAATTGGTAAATGATGGAGAAAGATTTAAATGCAAGTGTGTTTGGCTTCAAATCCTGTACTTTTTTTGTTGTTACAGAACTGTGTTCTATCTCCCAAAGTTCCAATCTTGTATGAGCTGTACTGCTAAGATCTGATGAATGTAGGTAAATAATATCAGACCTATGCACGAAATTTAAAGCCAGAGTAACTAACAGAAAAAGACTATAGTTTCCACCAAACTGCCATCAAAAAAGAAATGGTGCATTTCCAAGAAAGAAACTGACACTGTTTATCTTTCATAAAGTTTCAAGATGAGAAACCTAAAGAAAAGAGAGTAATTGTTACTATATCATCAAGAAGAATGAAAGAATAAGGCCAGTCGAGGCCCTTACTGTGCCAGCCTCTTACTGTACAGAAGGGACAAGGACCAGGCTTTCCTGAAGTCTAACAGAGCTTTCTTTTCAAGAGTTCCTACTGCAAAGCATCCAATGCTAGGTGTGCTAGCACCTTCCACAGCTAGCAGGAAGTTATCAAACCACCCCTCTGGGTATCCAAACTCCCAGGTTCCTCCCAAGAATCTACATACACAGGATAAAGCACATTAGAACCAATCAGAGAATCATTTACTCATTTTCCCAATATGTTATCAGGGGAACAGAAGCAGAAGGGCATGGACTGGGGAGATGAAAGGGGCAGATATATTTTCTAAACCCATCAACAAAATCCTCTGACATTCCAGCCAGCTGCTTCCAGACCTTTGGAATGAACAATGAAAATTGCAAACTATAAAATGATTAGTTTTCTGTTCTGCTGACAATAGCGAAAAGAGGAAACGAGTTAAAAGACGGACTGGAATATCTCCATGCATCCGCTACAAGCCAGATAATTATCTTCCATTAACACTGAGCTGTCAGGATCGGCATCAGCCTGTTAACTTGCTTGACCTTCCTCAGCCTGCACCTTGTTACCCTACAATGTTTCATGTTTATAAAGATAGGAGACTCCAGCTGTTCCAGCCTGAGAGAACTTAATTTACATTTGGCCTTCATTAAGATGAGAGTCGGAATCATTGAGACCAAATGGAGAAGCCAGACTGCTGGGGGTTATGAAAAAATCAAATGGCATTTTTCCTTTTATCTGACAATTCTTATTAAGGAGACGTACGTCAACCTAAAACACACAAACCTTATATGTAAAGGACATGATTAAAATTCCATATTGCAGAACTAGGACCCGAGTGGCTTTGCCCAAAAGGTACGGTGGTCCTAGGACATCACTTCTGTCTTCTGAGAAGTCTGAACTCCAAATTCTGCCCAACTCCCTCTGACATCTGATTCCGGGCTAAGGACAAGGAGCACATGAATGACAGCAATACTGAGATAAGTGGTCAGCTCTGACTCCTCCACCTAGCTCACCCCTCATGGCCAATCAACCTCAATGTCCTGCTGACATTAACCCCTAACGATTTCTGGAACCCATCTCCTCTCCATCCCACAGTGCCTAATTCAGGTCTCATCACTTCTCACCTGGAAAACTGCAATAGCTCCTTATTGGCCCACTCAAATCATTCAGAAAATATTTACTGAGTACCTACTATCTGCCAGGCATTTAATTAGGGATAGGGACACAACAAGGAACAAAATGGATATCATCTCCATCCTCCTGTGGATTACTGTGGTTGGAAGGGGTGAGCTTTTATACAAATCATCATACAAATTGACGTGTCATTACAATTTATGAAAGATACAATGAAGTAAAATTAAGAGTACAATGACAAGAGACCTCTGATTTATTTGAGGGTCAGAAAAGGCTTTTTTAAGGACGTGACAATAAAGCTGAGACCTACGTGATGAGTTAGAATCAATGGTGAGAAGACGGAAGACTATTCAAGCAGAAGGCACAGCATCAGAGCATCATGAGAACCAGACGTAAGCAAACTTTTTCTCTAACAGTCCAGAGAGTAAATATTTTCAGCTTTGCAGGCCATGCACTCTCCATCTCAAATACTCAGTTCTACCACTGTAGGGCAAACGCACCATAGACAGTAGATAAACGAACAAGCGTGGCTGTGCTCTAATAAAACTTTATTTATGGCCACTAAAATTTTAATTTCCTATCATTTTCACAAGTCACAAAACATGACTCTTCTTTTGATTCTTTTTCAAACATTTGAAAACGTAAAACTCATTCTTAGCTCCCAGGACATCCAAACACAGGCAACAGGCCAGATTTGGCCCATGGCCCTAGTTTGCCAACCCCTAGTCAAAACTCTGAGGTGGCAAAGAGCTGGTGTGTTTGAGGCACTCTGAGTGGATCCCTGTGGATGGATCAGAGTGAGCAAAGTGAGAGACACACAGGAAGCAGAGGAGGGAGGTGAAAATGACGTCATATACCATCTTCTGGGCCAGGTTACAAATTTTGGAGTTTATCCTAAGGGCAAAGCAAGGCCAACTAAGTGCTATACTGAGGAAAGTAAGAAACCTGGTTCTAGGCGAATTCCCTGGTGGTCCAGTGGTTAGGACTTGGTGCTTTAGCTGCTGGGGCCCAGGTTCCATCCCTGGTAGGGGAACTAAGATCCCACAAGCTGCACGGCGTGGTCAATAAATAAATGCATACATACTAATAAAAACATAAATAAATAAACTGGTTCTTACTCCCCCCCACACACATTTTCTCACTCTTAATCCAATCTCTTCACCCTGCCAAAGGTATCTAAGACACTTCCCCCCTTGCCTAACAACCATCCACTAATCTCTCTCACCAAATAGGCCCTTAACAAACTGAGCCCGGGCTACTTACCTGGTCTCATTTCCTACTACACTCAGGGAAGCATCCCAGGCTCCTGTCCTAGGGCCTACACACCTTACCATAATGAACCTCATTCTCTCTCGAATACTGTATCCTTCCTGTCTTCTCTACTACGCAAAACCTCCACTCATATCTTGAGGCTCATCTCAAGCAGCTCGTGCAGGGAGCAAATTATTTTCCCTGAAAGCACTCTGCATATTCCTGCATCTCGGCGCTCAGTGCATCTTCTGCTGGCTCTGGTTCCATGCCTCTCTTCTCCTTATGCTCCCCCACCACTGTCCCCAGTGGTCACTGTGCCCCTTGAGGGTAAGGCCGAGTCCTCTTTGTGCCCATGTCCCCAGTTCCTACCACAGTGCTGGTTCACAGCAGGACCTCAGGTAAGATTTGGCAAATTAAGGAATGAATGAAGAGTAAACAAATGGCAGCCCAGTAAACTTGGCACAGACTCTCATGTTCTGACGTCGAACGTGCTGTTGAACAGCAACTCAAGCTACTGTACTCCCCGGTGCCTCAGTCTCCCATAAGCCCCATAAAAAGAAGGTACTGTTTCCCGATTCTCCACACATGGATGCTTTCAGGATACAAAGGCAGAGCCTTTAGCATTGAAAGTGGTTTTGTGAGTCTGCAGGCCAGCAACATCAGCATCACCTGGGAGCTTGTTAGAAATGCAAATTCTTAGTTCCCACCACAGGGCTACTAAGTCAGAATCTGCAGTTTAACAAGCTCTCCAGGTGATTCATTTACACATTGAAGTTTGAGAAGAGCCGTAAGCTGTGCAGGTAGGCTTTAAGGAGAAGGTACGAAACATGATTTTAGAAGTTGTTTTGATTTTGAATTTGCAATCACAGTAAAACCAAAGGAACTCTCAGCAAGGATTCCTGGGCATGCTTACCAAAAAGACAAAAAAAATTGAAAAAGTCTGAAAAACAGATTTGAGGCTCAACCTTCAGGTAGTTAAATGCACAGTGAGGCACTGTTTAGAGCCTTACTCAGAAAATTCTGAAATGGAATTGATTAGATGGATGGATGGATGAATGGATGGATGGATGGTCAGTCTTAGGTCATAATCATTGCCACACAAATCTAGAACTTAATTATTTTCTATGGGCTTTATTTAGTGCAGTTAGATCTCAAGTGCACAGGTAAATATCCTGACAGGTTCATACCAAAGGTATATTTAGATCTCCTGGGATATACAGCCCTGAGCTGGCTACAAAGCAGGTGCTCAACAAGGCTCTGGTATTGAACCAATGACCACCTGCTTAATCCTCCTCACTTAATTCAGAACAGCTATTCCTCACCTGTGGTCCAGAAGGGTGACATAGCCAACCCGTTTGTTCTTTTGCACATGTTTAGGCTGGCTTAAAGACCATCACCACCCTCATTCCTGGTCCTTCCCAAAGTGGCATGCTTCACAGAGGATTTTAGTACTGCATGACTAATGGGATGAGCTGGGATTTGGAGACCAGGAGACACAGGTTTAATTTCTGGCTCTATCGTCTGTTTGGGAAAGTCATATAACCCTCTCTCTGAGCCTCAGTTTCCCATGCCATCTACCAGGCAGAGGTTGTTAGGATGAGACCAGTTAAAGCCTATAGCACACATAGCAGAGTGTGGGGGCAGTGCAAATACAAATCAATACACTGATTTGTATTTCAGGATATTTTTGTATCAAGTTTCCAAACTGATCCAGTCCAACTCTCTCACTTTAGAGATGGAAAAAGTGAGGCCTGGGGATGCGAATTGCTTTGCCCAAAGTCACGCAGTGTAATGCAAATACAGTCAGAATTAGGATCCTAGAAACCCCCAACTCCTAAAACACTCTGTTTTCAAACTCTTAGCAAATATAGAAGTCTTTCTGCAAATTAAAACTTACAAAATGGCTCAATATACTAAACAAGTAACAAGCCAAGCCTGCCTTGATTACTGACGTCCTTTTTACTTATCTCCCTTCTGCCCCATGGTGGCAATCCAAGGACACCTCCTCATCACCTTTAAACTCTCCCCAACCCCACATTTGAGTAATTGAAGACTCAATCCACCTGAAACCTCAGGGCCAGTAAATGAATCACGGCAGGTCTTATCATTAGATGGATTCTCTCCTCACCAGACCACCTAGGGGTTTTCAAGTTCCTGCAATTCCCAGAGGACTTGAACTTTCTCACACATCCATCTCTACTGGGAACCATTAAGCTGACATCACCATTCTCCACACTTCATAAATGATTCTAACATCTGGAAATGGGAACCACCTGCAAGTGCCTTAGCCAGAGATCACCTTATCACACAAGGGTATGCAAACTCAAGTTCAGGTGAGATGAGAAAGGCATTCCATAAAATGCCACTAAGGCCAAAGGTTAATCATTGGGGGCTAAAAGTATGTAGAGAAAGAATGTTCCAGTCAGAAAATTTGGACTTGAATCCCAGCTCTGCCACTTTCTAACTGGAATGATAATTAACCTCTCTGAACTTCAGTAGAACAGCAGATATTAAGAAAATCAATTTCAGAGTCATTTATAGGTTCAAATCCTGGTTCTCTTGCATACTTATTGAGTCACTTTGGGTGAGCTGACGAATCTCTATTAGCTTTAGTTTTTACAAATACAGAAAAAGAAAAAAACTACTTTATAGGGTTGCCATTAGGATTCAAAGAGATAATCTGCATCAAATACTTATCACAGTGCCTTGCCTGAGTTAAGCAGAATGACTTAACCACAACCGAATCAATAAAATGGGATCAACCTTCCTGAGAGTTGCTGCAAAAATCAAACACAACAGCCGTGATGAGCAGGGTGCCTGGTACCAATAGATTCAATAAACGGAATCCTCTGCTATTATGAGTAATCGCTCCTCAACCCTATGCACTTACCTCTTTTAGCCACAGAAGCTTCGGGGCCTGCATTTCCACGGACATCACACCCCCAACATACTGCAGGACACTGTGCTTGGTTTCGTTGATCCTGTGGACCTGACTGACCGCCCGGTGGTCCAGCCACATGATGATGTTTCGATGAGAATCCCCTAGCAAAAACAAGGGAGATGAGGACACAGGTGCATCCTTATCCTTCTAATTCAAGGGGGCACTCATGGATTCCCAAGGGCAAAAATCTGCAAAACTGCTTGTATAATTTCACACATCAACAAGAAACAAGTGAAAGGACCACCACCAACACTGACTAGTACATCCTACCCAAATCTCAGACCCTTCAAGAGATGTGCTCTTTGAATACAGTCCCAGGGTTAAACGTCTAAAGGAAAAACCAGTCAAGATCCACCAATTAATTGTATTACCATTCATTCTCTCTCAACTTTTCCCCTTCCTTTCCTATCCCACCTATTCTAGAAAAACTTTTCTGGGTATATACTCAAGAAAAGAGCCAATGAAATAAGCCTAAAACAATACTTCAGCTTTTTAAGGTATGTCTCCTTGAAATATGGACAAATATTTTAGGTATAATATCATATACATTTACATAATGGCTTTTATTGCCTATATTCTCACTTCCTCTAGTCACTCTAATTAAAATTAGTTAATTTAAGTGTTTTTCCTCACTCGGTTGGTTTGTTTGGTGGGGTGGGAATCACTGGAATTTTTTTTCCATTCTGGAACAAGGCAGACCTAATGGGGAACGTTCTTTCAGTAGAGGCAGAAATATTGAGAAAGTTATTTAATTTTTCTTAGCCTAAGTGTCCTTATCTGCAAAATGTAGCACATAAGGCTTAACTGAGATTTTTCAATTGAACAAAAGATAATGTGCATAAAGGATATGGCAAGTACTTGTCACATAGTAGGCCCTCAAGAGGAATAAATCACAGGAAACAGAATTTAAAATCAGCTGGAAAAGGAGAATGGGCAGTGTCCCTCACATCCTACCTCTACCATCCTGCAGCCCACAGAGAAACTAACTGCCCCTTTCCCTCTTCCCCAGACTCTACTAATTCATCCTGCACTGATGGGCAAGCCAATATTCTTTTCACAGTCCTCTGCTTCCTCTGATGGCAAAATGCAGAGAACAGCAAGGAATATACCTGGGAGATTATAAACGGGGAAGATAAAAGGGACCCAAAAGTAATTGAGATAGGCACTTCACACGTTATTTTACTTATTGGCAAAATAACTGCAGCAATTATATAATTTTGCTAATAATGAGTGTTTATAAAGCTGCGCATGCACGTTTGTGTGTGTGTGTCCCAAGCCTTGTGCTGAACCTCTTGCACACATCGTCTCATTTAATCCTTAAAACAACTCTGAGATCTAGGCCGTTTTCAATAACAAACTGACTCCGAGATTGAAGACATGCCTACTACCTCACAGCTGGGAAAAGCACAAAGTGTGCTTTGAAAGTAGATCTGTGCAGGGAATGGATAAATAAATTAGTAAAACAAATTTAAACTCGAGCTACACACATCAACATGAATAATGACACCAGCTGGGGTATTTTTAAACACAGTATATATTGTTTGTTGTTGTGGGTATACACACATGTGGTAAAAGCACAGAAGAAATGTGTTTGTGAACACCAGCTATGGCAGAACCATTACCTGCTGGGCAGAGGGGCAGGGGAGGGGGAGGGCATGGACTGAAGCTTCAAGTGGTTCTTTCTTAAAAAAAAAAAAAAAAGGACTTGTGGCAAATGTGGCAAAACCTCATCTGTTTATCCTCATACATACATAGGAGGCTGTTATCTTATTTTCCTTACTCTTCCATATATTTGAAAAAGAATTTTTAAAACTTACAAAAAAAGTCAGCCTAAGGACACATCTAAATTAGGTCATCATCATAATGAGTCAAGGACTCACTCATTGGTTTGCCTGCCTGGAGAGATTTCAGGTCCCCAAAAAACTCCTCAAACAACAGTAATACATTTAAATTAAGAGAAAGTACATGAACCCTTCCATAGGTACATCTAAGATTTTGTTTAAACAGCTGAGTGATTCTACTGTATGACAAAACTGCTTAAAGTTCTGGTTCTCAACCCTAGTTTCACATTAGAATCTCCTGGGATAGCTTTAAAAATACTGATGTCCAGGTCCTATTCCAGAACCATCACGGAATCAGACTGTGGGTATGTGGGCACACATTCGTAAACACACACACACACACAATGTGGGTGTGTGGGTGTTGGGGGGCACAATATCTGCATTGCATCTTAAATATTGTATAGAATCTGTCTGCAGCTGCTTCAAGACTAAAACACCTGTTGCTAAACTTTCTATTGTAAAGACAGACCGATCAGCCACTACTACCTCTACATGAAGAGGCTCTCAGAACGACACACTGAGCATTGTGTAGAATCAATTACTTTATTATATTTATTATGATTATTAATTAACAATGTTCATTACAGACAACAACCTGGAAGTTAATCTTTTTTTCAGTGACTGTAGAAAATCACAAATAAATGACTCCACTGAAAGTTCATTTCATCTTTTATTAAGCATCTGCTACATGCCAGGCACAGGGCTGGGTGCTGGGATACCAAGAAGAATGTGCCACAGTCTCTGTCCTTACGGAACATGTGGGTAAGTGGAAAAACAGTCTGTATGGAGTGATGACTGCTGGGACAGAAGTCCTGGACATGGTACAGAGAGAAGGAAGAGCATAGAGAAGGCTCCAGTTAGCCAAGCCCGAGGCTGCACAGGGAGCTTCCAAGAGGCAGGAAAGCTTTAGGTTAATTCTGAAAGTGACTGGCCATTGGATAAGCAGGTGAAGAAGGAGTGAGGGAGGAGGGGCTACACAATAGAAACAGCATGTGAAACCAACAGAGCACAGACCCATAAAGGCATCATATTTTAAGAGAACTGGAAATAATCTGGTAGAGCAGAATTTGGGTTACATAGTCAGTTTACCTTAGGGCAGATCATTTATCCCTGTACTCATTCAATTAATACTGTGAACACCTCACAGAAGGTGTTCCAGGGATACTTGAAGGAAATGACTGTGAATCAGAAAACCATCTAAATATTAGGTTTCTGTTACAGAGTAACCTAGGTAGTAACTTCCTCCCTGACCCTAGATTATCTCCCTTGGTTCCTCTCCCTCCCAAGAGCTACTGTGGCTGGAATGATTCACCCAGTCGTGGTCTGAGCTAGGTGGGTTGCAGAGGTAGGAAGCACACAGCAATGGCACCTCTGTCCAACCCAGCACTGGTCTGATCTTGAAAAGGAAGAAAGACCAAATAAGAAAAAGCAAACAATGAGACTATTTTATCCTGTAGGTCAGTGTTCTCAAACTAGTGTACTTAATTTCCTTGGGATTTTTTTTTTCTTTTTCTTTTTCTTTTTGGTTACCATCTAAAGAAGGTAAGTTTTGCTGGTCTTATGGGTTTGGTTTTAACGGTGATGGTTAATTTCCTGACTTCACTCCCTGCTCTTCACAATTACTCCAATTAACCAATCAAGAATGGGTCATTATCAGGTAAGCAGAAGTCTTTAAAGACCCTCTTAATTCATCCTTAAAATTTGAATTTCATTTTCTAGTACAGGCTAATCCATTGCAGTTAAAATCTAACCTTAATAGAACCTGTTGAAAGGCAAGAAACTGGTGAGGGCACATGCAGCTGGATGCATTTGATGAATGGGTACATTTTAACCTTTTAGGTGGAATACAATTTTTTCAACACTTATAATTCAGGTTGCAACCTAGGTAACACTTTTAATAGGAGAACTGTCAACAGGAGGCAATTCTCTCTACAATGAGAAAAAAGATGGCATCTGGGAGGGTGCTGGGATAAGCAGGTTTAACAAGGAACTCTTCCTTTACTTCAGATGTTCTTATTCCTAATGTTTTAGCTGTCCATTCACCTGCACCCAGTAATTCTCCACATATTAGAATTATCGAGAAAACTTTAAAAACACTGATGCCCTAGCCTCACCCCAAGCCAACTGAATACAAACCCTGGGGGTAAGGCTCATGAATTGGTAATCTTAAAAGATCTCCAGTTGATTCTAATATGCTACCAGAGTTAAAAACCATGTGTTTTAGCAGATTAGAAGGTACAGAGTCCTTGGAACTTAGGGCTCTTAACATCTAAAGTCCCATCCAAGATGAGGATTCCTCCCACAGCCTCCCTAACAGACCATCACCTGACCGCTACTTAAAACAAGCCAACCGAGAAGTGCTGGCAGCCTCCCCAGGCAGCCCACTCCATGGCTGGAGAGGGCTTGCTGCTGCTGAGCTGAGGTCTGTAGGTTCAGTCCCATTCCTTGGGTCTCTGCTCTCTGAAGTGGTCTAGACGGGGGCTGCCCTGTCCTCCTGGGCCGGAACAATGCCAGCTGAGCCAGTGGTCAGCCACTGAGAACAAGGACCACTCATATTCATCTCTGAAGCCCCAAGACTTCATCAGACAGGGATTGGCACACAGGGGGTGCTAGTAAATGTGGCATAAATAGAAAAATATGTGTGTGTGTATGTGTGTGTGTAAAAGATGGTCACCATTACTACTGTGCTCTAATCATTCATCCATTTGCATACTTTTGCAGGGCATGTCATTTATAAAAATCACTGTTCCATGCATTCGGTCCATAGGAGTAAGTAAGACACATTCTCCTAACTTAAGGAATTCATAACCGGACTGAAGAAACTTTTCTGAGCATTCAGGCGTCTGGCTCTCACTTAATTCTCACAGCAAAGCTACTATTTCATTATGCCCATTCTTTCAGAGGAGAAACCAAGCCATGGAGATGTTAAGTGACTCACTCAAGGTGTCAAAGCTCAGCAGCAGCAGGGCTAAGATCTGGGATTACCTGACTCCAATGACAGGGTGTCCCAGTGTGCCCCAGTATCCATAGCCGCCAATTAAGAAAGGTGTTGCTACAGCAGTGTCCACTACTAAGGATTCTTTAATACAGCCTAGCCCAAAACATGCTTGTGATACCTACGTTGGCAACAACCGACTGAAAATGCAGAGAGTCACACTCCTTTTAGATGGAGCATGCAATTTCCAGTGCACCATAGTCTCCACTGCTCCCAAATGTCTGCCACTCATCAAAAGGTTAAATGTCAGTTGAAATTTATCTCTGCACATGTGCTGTTGTTTTTCTCAAATCTGGCGCACTATATTCATTTACATTACCTACCTGACTTTTGGGTTTGCAACCTCAGTGCTAGCACTACTGGCTAGAGTATCCCAAAAGGGACACATCCTCACCACCCATGAAAAATTTCTGACAGTGGATAAACGTTGGCACTTACATTTGAAACAGCTCATTACAGTACTCATGAGTGTAATGAGAGAGTGCAATGAGAGTGTAATGAGAGTGTATTAGAACAACATCATTAAATGGGAATGTCTTTGGTCTGGCTATTGAAAATAGAGAGACCATTTGTTTCTAGCTTTTGTGTGATATGTGGTCCCGCCTGTCTTATTCTATTTTCTTTAAGTGAACTTGATTCACCCAGTCAAATGAATGTGGTGGAGGAGCTTCATATGCAAAACAACTGCAGGCACAGACAACACTCCCTTCCTTGAAAAGGCCCAGACCACTTACCTGTTTCAAGGCTACTCACTCTGAGCTAATGATCCCACATCCATCCTACAACAGATTTTCTACTGTGGCTCCTGTGCATTATGGAGCCAAGTGTCTTCCTAATCCACCTAATCCCAATGTCACCCCTCTCCTACTAACTGCTGCCCAAGCTTTAACCTCTAGGGACATGATTTCGGGGCTCCATGCTCCACCTGTAAATCTCACTAACAGTGATAACACTGATATCATGCTCCACCTGGGCCCCAGCCAGTCTCCCACCACCAAGAAAAGAGAGAGAAATGGTCCTACCTTCATGATTCACTGGTAAAGGACGAAACTGCTTATCCAAAACAACCAGAGAACACGTGGCATCAAACCCAAGCCCTCGAATTTGGTTTAAATCAATCCCTTGTACAACTTTCTGTTTTAAAAACAAATAAAAAAAAACATAAATTAAAATACAGGCTTTTAAAAGACTGAAAACAGTTATGACTAGAAGGAAATGAAAGGCAGAATAAAGTATTTACAACAGAAAACAAATAAAAGTTCAATATCACTAAAATATCAGAAGATCCTATAAATTAATTTAAAAGACAACCAATCTAATTGGAAACTAAGCAAAGGACATGACAAGTCACTTCATAAAATAAAAAGAAATAGTCAAAGAGTATATAAAAAGATTCCCAACTCCACTAAAATTAAATAAATGCAAATAAAAATACCCCAATCTTTGTTTTTCTTATTGGCAAAAATGTAAAAAATTAAGAGTATATAGTAGTGGCAAGACAGAGAGAAGTGGACCTTCTTTTACATTATTCTAACAGTGTGATAATTTAGTACAAATTTTAAAGAATATAGTATAGTATTTATTAAAATTAAAAAGTGCATAACTTTTGACCCAGCAATCCTACTCCTAGGAACCTATCTTAGTGAATTATTAGCATGAGTAAGTAAAATTACATATAAACAAAGGTTAACTGTTTAAGAATACACCTAAAAATTGGAAGAACTACTTTTATTAAATAAATTATGGTATACCTGTAAAACAGAATTTTCTACAGCCATTAAAAATGAAGAGGTAGAGAAGCATCTTCTGGGTGTGGTAGTATGAAGAGGTTGGCAAATCTTCTTAGCAAAATAAAAGCATAAAACTGGACAAAATCATCAAAAACAACCATTTTGGGGCTATGGAACTTGGCCGAAGCCACATTAAGAAACTGAGAAACAGTCTTTCTTGAAAAATAAAATTGCACCTAAAACATTCCCACAAAACAACAACTCCAGGACCAGATGGACTCATTGGGAAGTTCTGTGAAACATTCAAGGAATAAACAATACCACTCCTATACAAATTTGTTTAGGATATAGTGAAGGAGAGAACATTTTCCAACATTTCATGGCCAATACTACCCTGATACCAAAGCCAAACAAAGATATCAAATTAAAAGGACACTGTAGACTAATAACTGCCATGAACATAAGTGTAAAAATCCTTAACAAAATATTAACAAACCAATATTGCAACATATAAAACATTATACACCATGACCATGTGGGGTTACCCCAGGAATGCAAGAGTCGTTTAATATCCATAAATCAATTAATGTATAACATATACTAATAGAATAAAGCACAAATACCAAATGATCATCTCAACAGATGCAAAAACAAATAAATAAATAAAAAATTAAAAACACTCAATAAACCAAGAAAGAAGGGACCTTCCACACCTGATAAACAGCATCTACAAAAACCTATAGTCAACATCATACTTTACAATAAAATGAATGATTCTTTCCAATTAAAAACAAAGCAAGGCTGTTCTCTTTCACCACTTCTATTCAACCTTGTACTGGTGGTTCTGGCCAATGCAATGAGGCAAGAAAAAGACAGTTAAAGCATACAGATAGGAAAGGAAGAAGTTAAAGTGTATTATTTTGCAGAAGACATAATCCCATATGCAGAAAATCCTTAGAAATTTATCAAAAAGAAAAATCTACCTGAACTAATAAGCAACCTTAGTAAGATCACAGGATACAAGATTAACATATAAAAATCAATTGCACTTCTATACACTAGCAACTAACATATCAAAATTGACATACAAAAATAATTCTGATCACAGTAGCATCAGAAAAACAAAATACTCAGGAATTAACTTATCAAAAGAAGTTCAAAACCTATACCCCAAAAACTACAAAACATTGCTACAAAAGAAACTACAAATTGGAGAAATATGCCATATTCATGAAATGGAAAATTCAACATTGCTGAGATGGCAATCTCAAATTAATCTACAGATTCTACACAACACCGATTAAAATGCCAGAAGGTTTTTTTTTTAAGAAAATGACAAGCTGTTCCTAATTTATACAGAAATGTAAAGGACATAGAAAACACAGAAAAGTCTAACCACTTTTGAAAAGAAAGAACAAAGTTGTAGAACTTATGCTACCTGATTTCAAATTACAATAAAATTACCATTACTAAGTCAGTGTGGCATTGGCATAAGGATAAATTTATACATCAATGGAACAGAATAGAAACATAAGAAATATACCCAAACTTGTATGATCAATTGATTTTTTATAAGGTGCCAAGACAATTCAACCAGGTAAGGACAGACTGTATGACAGTAGTACTAAAACAACTAAATGCCCATATGCAAAAAAAAAAAAAGAACATATACTTTTTGACTTTTACCTTACACCATACACAAAAATTGACTCAAAAAATGTATCATATCCGCAAATGTAAGAATTAAAACTATAAAACTTACAGGAGAAAATCTTTATGACATGAGCTAGGCAAAGATTTATTAAAAAGCAAGACTCATAAAAGAAAAAATAATAAATTTGACTTCATCAAAATTTTAAAATTTTTCTCTTTAAAAGAAACAGTAAGAAAATGAAAAGATAAGCTAAACATCGGGAGAAAACATTTGTAATTCATACACCTGATAACAGACATATATGGAATATATAAAGAACTCTTATAACTCAATAATAAGAGGATAAACAACCCAGCTACAAAATGGGCAAAAGATTTAAATATACACATCACCAAAGAAGACAAATGGCCAAAGCACACAAAAATACGCTCAACATCATTAGTCATTAAGGAAATGCATATTAAAATCACAAAGAGCTACTACTACACACCTACAATAACAGCTATAATAAAAAAGAGTGACAATACCAAGTGTTAGAAAATTATGGAGAAAGTGGAATCCTCGTACATTGCTGGTGGAAATGTAAACTACAGCCATTTTGGGAAAGAAGTTTGGCACTTTATGAAACATAATTTATCACACAACTCAGCAATTTCACTCCTAGGCATCCACCCAGGAAAAATAAAAATGTAGGTCAACATAAAGACTTGTATGTGAATATTCACAGCAGCATTGTTCATAATACCCTAAAACTGTAAACAAATCAAATGTTCATCATGGTTTAACCAAATGTTGAAACCACGTGTGTTATATCCATACAACAGTATAATACTCAGCAAGAGTACTATCTGTGCAACCACAAGAATGAACCTTAAAAACATTATGCTAAGTGAAAGAAGTCAGACACAAAAGAAGCCATGTTGTATGATTCCATTTACGTGAAATTTCTAGAAAAGAATAACTATAAAGACAGAAAACAGTTATCTATGACTGGGGCTGGGGACTGACTACAAACAGGCATAAGGGAACTTTTAGGGGGTAACAGAACTATTCTAAAATTGAATTATGGTGATGATTGCACAAATGTGTAAATTTAATAAAATCACTTAATTATACATTTACAATGGATGATTTTATAGTATGTAAATTATACCCCAAGCTGTTAAATATTTTTTTTACAAAGTTGAGCTATAAAAGACGAAATGGAAATACATCCATGATATATTAATAAGGTACAAAAAACCCAAAAAGAATATACAACAAACTGCTAATAGTGGTTGCCTCTGAGAACAGAAATGACAGCTGGAGGAGATGGGAGATTTTTCACTTTGTCATGTAATTTTTTAAGCTGGAGAATAACAGACTTATTGATTAATTCTATTTTTAAATTTTTGTTTCTATGGTTTCCTTTTGTGAAAAAGCATGAGTGATCATACTCGTTAACATTTCCTGCCAACTTAAAACATGACAACAACCTTTTAAATACCACAAAAGTCAACTCAAACGTGTCCATCACCATTTAAAATGCACAAGTCTTCTTTTTTCCTGTTTTGGAATGTTGGACTTGTCATTTAGGATTCTGTTTCTTACTATTTAATGGGTTCCTCAAATAAGAACTACAGATAATTATTACAGATTTTTCAACAAAGAAAAGCATTCATTTTTTTCAAATAATAACAACAATAAATTATAAAATGCCACCATATATTGAGCACCTATTGAGTGCCAGGTACTTACAAACATCATCTTATTTAATCCTTACAAAGCCCACTGAGGAAACATTTAGTATTTCCATTTCTTAAAAAAATAAGTGTCAGACTGGGGAGGGAAGGGAACAGCAAGCGGACTCCAAAGATTGAGACTTTGAACTTAATCCTGTCGTACAGCCAGTCGATGGCAGAGCCAGAATTCAAACTCAGAGCCTGTGTTCTTCCTACTCCACCACTGCCTGCCTGCCCAAGAGACTCACCCTGCAGAGAGGGCATGTGCTCTGTGCAAGAACATCGCTAGTGAGCCATCTGGGATGCCTGGCAATACCTTTGCCCCACATCACCAGGTGAATGCCCTGTACACCTTTACTACACTGATCCATCAAGACTTAGAGGAATGTGAGCCGCAAACCCAAGTCCCTGTCAGCATGGCCTCATGACAATGACCCACAAAGACCTGGTTTCAGATCCTAGCTCTGTCACTCTGGCTATGTGACCCAGGGCATGTTACACAATTCCAGCCATTCTAATCACCCCCTTGCCTTGCTGGATCATGTCTCTGTAGCATTTATAAGCATGGCCTCCTCTACCTGGAATGTCCTTCCAACTTGGCTTGGAAATCACTGGGTAGTGGCTAAGATCAATGGTACTGGGTGCAGACTCCCTGAGTTTGAAACCTGGCTCTGCCACCGACTAGTCATGTGACTTTGGGAAGCCAGAAAACCAGTTTCCTTGGTTACACAAAGCTATTACTTAGACCTACATCTCCTAATGATGTTATGAGAATTCAGCAAAATAAGGTGTGATTAGCCCAACATCTGGCATTTGGTGCACAATAAGTAGCAGCCATTATTTGAGGAAATTAGCTGCCTCCAATCTTCTTTGAACTCATGGAGCATCAATCTATCAATCAACAAGCCAGCCCTAACTTCTACCTGTCTTGCGGCCCTATTGGTCTCTGTGCCCAGACAGTGCACGCCTGACTTGGACAAGCCCACCCCACATAGGCCTGCAATTAGTCAAGAGAGGAACTGGGAGGGAACATGTGGAAGATGCAATAAAACTCAATACCACAAGGCAGCTTTGGAGTAGAAACAAGCGTGGGCTACAGTGTCAAAAGAGCCACCTTCTGGTTCCAACTCCACCACTTCCGGATCAGGTAATCTTGCACTAATCTCATCACCTTTCTGAGCCTCAGGTTCCTGAGAGAGAGAGAACTCCTAGGTAAGGATCAAGAGCGTCAATTAGTTTGAAAGTGCTCTGGAACCGATAAACCTTTGTAGGAAATATGAAGGATGGAAAACTCACTTGATGCCTTACTAATTGTGTTCATGGAATCTTTCTGATGTATGAAGCATAGCATGCTCTGTGTGTCATGTAAGCACATATAAAATGACAGGATAAACAACTGAAAAGATTGGATAAGCTCAAATCCTCCTAAGAATTACGGTGGGAGCGACTTTCCAGTAGAAGCAAAGAAAATATTCTCTACAATCTACTTTATGAATCCCCTCGAAGACCTACAGAGTTCTATATTCTAACCATGGCCTTTCAGCCTCAAAAGTGCAGTGTCTCCATCTCTAAAACGGAAACCTATCACAAGGAACTGGAGGAATAATTGTGACATGCATTTAAACCTGATTTGGTTAGGCAGCCACTGTCATTTCCCCAGCCTTATATGGAAATGCCTTAAGACCATGCTCATCATGCTTATCATGAGGACCCCCTCCACTCCCCAACCCCACCCCCTTCTAAACCATCTCAGAGAGATGGCTGTCAGGGTCACACTACCCAGAAGTCCCCTGGGACTTGACCTGCTGACCTGAGGATTCTTTTTTATACGCTCATTAATGGAAGAAGAAAGCAGGCTAGTAAACTCACCCCAACAGCTTGGCATCAAGGGAATTTCCTAGGCTAGAGAGAAAGCACATTGCTCTGCTAAAGAATTTCCAGAGAAGGAGACTTCTGCAACTTCATTCGGTAACCTGGTCCATGTCTCACAACTGTCAACTCGTAGCTATGGGGCAGCAAACAAATGTTTGGGGAAGGGATTGTGCATCGCTTTGTTCTGACTGTGGGAACCAGTTCAATTCTGCATGTGTTTTAAATCAGCAGGCTGTGCCATATTGGGTGGGGAGACAGCGTTCCTCAGAAATCTTCCAAACTGAGAACTGGAGGGTCAGAGGCATACCTGGTTTTATCTTTAGCTGTATTTGGAGCAAGGGTCAAAGCCTGGGGCCTCACGGAATCCAGCTTGCAGTAGAGTTCTGTGTGGCTGGTACTGTATTCTTTTAAATCTTGATTTGAATGCCTTTGTCAGCTTTGGGGGTGTGCATGAGGTTATGAAATCCCCAGTTCCCTCAGGCCCATCACTCCCTGTTGCCTACACAATTCAATTACTCATTCAGTCAATCAGCAAATACAATCAAGCCCCTTCTAAGGTCATGCTGTGCACACTTCTGGGCATTTGGGAAACAATGGAAAGCAAAATATTTTTTTTAATTCCTCACTGTTTTGGAGGTTACGTTGTAAGGATATACAACAGACTATAAACCGAAAAAATTATATAGTGTATGTACAGTATACTAGAAAGTGATGTCAGGGGGATCAGGAATGCCGGAGAAGGGGAAGGTAGTTGCTGAGAAAGTGAGATTTGAGGAAACACCTGAAGGACCCGAGGAGCTGACCCTGTAGAAAACTGCAGAAAAAGTGTTTCAGGCAGGAGAACAGCCAGTGCAAAGGCCCTGAGGTGGGAATAACAACAAGGCTAATACAGCTTGTGTGGGGTGTATGTTACCTGCAAGGCCCCTGGAGGCCTTCAGTTTTACAAAATCTACTCTAGTGACCAGTAAAATGAACAAATCCAGTCCTGGTCCATTACCTACACAGCATCCTAGCTCAGGTGTGGTACTGTCCCTTGAACATAAGGTAGAGAGATAGAGGCCAAACACTGCCATTTATGTCAGTGACACCAACATTCCTCCAAGAACAGAAACTCTGAAACTGCCTCTACCTCCTCCCTTTCCATCGTCACCAGGTCCTGTTAGATCTTCCTTCCAAAGTCTCTCAGTCTTGCGCTGCCTCTTTATTCCTCGGCCAACATCCTAACCCAGCCCTTCATTTATTAAAGAGATAGTATTAACCACCTACATGTGCCACCATAGAGGACACATGCTCAACAAGACAGACATAGCCCCAGGCCTCCCAGACCTTATGGTTCAAACAAATCTCAGCTTCCAGAACTTCATTAGAAGAAGGAAATTGCCTCCTAACTGGCATCCTTGAATTTAGTTTCTGTTCCTCCAAGCCATCCTGAATCTGTTGCTGGTCAGTCTGAAACTCAGGATGATTCTAGAAGAGCTCCCAACTGGCCTCAGAACCAGCCACCCCAGGTATGCCCCCATCACCAATTCCAGCTCCCCTTCCTCCTCCTACTGGAAACCACCTGCTCCAGCCGGGGTTGACTCTAACTTTTCCACCTAAGCGCTTCCGTCCGTAATATTCCTCCTGAACATCCACTCTTAGTGTTCTCAAGTCTCACTTTCAACCCTACATCCTTCCTCAAGCTTTCTTCATTGATTGGGAGTAGGGAGGTCCCAATGTCTTGAGTCATTCATTCTTTTTACATTTCCAGGGTCTACTATACGTTAGGACCTGGGTGAGCAAACTATAGTTCCTACCCTCCTGCGGTACAAAATCTAGTAGAAAAGACAGCTATTAATCCACAAATGGGAATTATTTTATTTTACTTCATTTATTTTGTTATGTTATTACTTGATTATAGAATGATTTTACTATTTGATATTAATCAAAAAATGAATGATTGGGCTTCCCTGGTGGCGCGCTGGTTGAGAGTCTGCCCGCCAATGCAGGGGACGCCGGTTCGAGCCCTGGTCTGGGAAGATCCCACATGCCACGGAGCGGCTGGGCCCGTGAGCCACAGCTGCTGAGCCTGCGCGTCTGGAGCCTGTGCTCTGCAACAAGAGAAGCCAACGCACTGCGATGAAGAGTGGCCCCCGCTCGCCACAACTAGAGAAAGCCCTCGCACAGAAACGAAGACCCAACACAGCCATGAACAGATAAATAAATAATAAATAAAATTAAATTTAAAAAAAAAATGAATGATTCACAAACCATGTGAAGTTCTATGAAGAAAAAGTACGAGAGATGTGAAAACACTGAGTAAAATAGGACTTAGTTGGGAGGTAACATTGGGCGAGAAAAGGCTTCCTCCTTGAACAACTGCCTTTTGAACTAAGATCCAGCGCAGCACTACCCAAGGGACCTTCTGCAGTGATGGACATGTTCTGTATCCGTGCTGTCCAGCACAGCAGCCACCAGCCACACGTGGCTGCCGAGCCCTTGAAGCGTGGCTACTGCAATGGAGGAACCAAATTTTAAACTCTACTTAATTTTAACTAAATTTAAATGGTGACATGTGGCTAGTGACTGCTGTATCGGACAGTATGGATCTAAGGATGAAGAGGAGTGAAATATGTCAGCGGAAGGCAGGAAGAGTGTGCAGAAAGAAGAAAGAATGCGTGCAAAAGTCCGGCCAGAGGACAGGGGGAGCAGTGCATGTGTGGGATTATGACAGAAGGAGAATATGGGTGGAAGGCAGAGCTGAGAGAAGCAACATGAGATGAGCCAAGAGCAGGCTGAAACCAAACCACACAGCGCCTACAGGCCATGTTAAGGATTCTGAGTTATATCCAGGCAGTAGTATGGGGCTACAGAAGAGCTGTAAGCAAAAGAGGGACCTGATCAAGTTAGCATTAACATATATCTATCATTCCAGCTCAAGAAGGAGCACAATTGGAGAGGGGAAGGGCATAGACATAGATGAGGAGGTCAGTGACATTCCAATGTTAATCCAGACAAAAGATGAAGGTATGTGGTGTTGGAGATGGAGGGAATACAGAGATCTGGCCTGAGTTCAGGCTTATCACCCACTTCCTGGGTGACTTAGGGAAAGTCACTTAACTCTCTGGATCTCAGTATTTCTTTTCAATTTAACATGGGAATAACAACCCCTCCCCTACCTACCCTGTATGACAATCAAATGGATAGGAACGTACTTGGTAAACCATAAAGGTTCTATAAATATAGGAGGTTGACATGATTGCTCAGTCCCACATGGGTGACTCCCTCTTCTGCTCCTTCTCTCTCCAACCATTACTCATACAGCTGGTACAATTTAGAACAAAATGGTATTTCGTTGGCTTCATGGGTATTATTTTTTTCCATGCAACTGAACTATTTCATCCTTAGGGGCAGAGAACTTGTTGTAGCCCTCGCTCCCATATATAATCTAGTGCTTAGCAAACAGCATAGCACATAGTAGGTGCTCAATAAATATTTGCAGACTAATGACACTTGACAAATACCTGCTGGCTGAATGATACCTCCAGCTTATCTTCTTCCTAATGGAAGCTGTTACTAGACACTACCTTGCAACGTTCTTGCCTTGTTGAGGTGATTAAGATTTGCGGCTCCAAAAAGGGATATAAGCCCTTAAAATCAAGGACGACATAAGCTCTAGGACTTGTGTGTTTCCATAGAAATCTTTAGATATGTGGGCATCAACCCAATAAAGACTTGACAATTTCAGGGGCAGTGGTGAGTAGAACAGAGAAGAGGATTTGGAGCCATCTCAGTAGGGGTCTAGGTCTGTCTCTAATACTCATTAGTTTCAGAGCCTCAATATCCTCACGTGTCAAATAGGAAGTATGGCAAGCTATGTCATAGAGTTATTGCAATATTTGAACAAGATGAGGAATGTCAGAATGTTTTTTGTTTGCTTGTTTTTAGCTCGAAGTAACATTAATTCAGCAACCATTTACTGAGCATCAAATTTGTGCCAAGCAATGTGTTAGATGCTGTGGACACAGAGGTGACACTCTCCAAGAGTTCAGCTCATGGTTAAAACAAGTCACCAATTAAAACACAATCTGGTAAGGACCAGATAATGATACAGGTGAAGACGTGCACTCTGGGGCAGCAGAGAGGGGTTTCTCACCCTCTTTCTTCTGAGGTTGTCAAGGGCACGCAGGGACTGTCAGAGGTCAGCCAGGAAGGCTCCCAGGGGGAAGTAATGCTTAAGCTTACCTTAAAAGGTACCCAGGAGCTGGGCAGGTTAAAAAAAAAGATGAGAGAAGAGCATGCCAGATAATGAAAACAACAGATACTTCACTCATTCACGTACTCAACAGACATGAATGGGGCACATTACAAGTGAGGAACTCTAAGGAAATACAGATGAACAAGATATGACCCCTGCTCGGGGGGCACACATTTTCCACATAAGCAGACAGCTGGGTAAAGGCACTTGTAATTCAGAATGCTTAATATAACAATCAGGATAAGCTCAAAGTTCTCCATTCAGTGCCAATTTAAAAAAAAATTCAGGTAGCTTAATACGTTTTCCAAGATGCGGGCATGTGGAATAAGATGAGGGTGAAGAGAGGGACAAAAAAAAGAGCAAGAGGGAGACAGCAGCAGCCCAACCCCTGACTTTGGGTGGTTACTTTACCTCTTAACAGCTCATTTCTTCCAGCTCTAAAACAGAGTTCATAATAAATTGGTGAAGCCACTATGGAGAACAGTATGGAGGTTCTTAAAATACCTAAAGATAGAACTACCATATGATCCAGCAATCCCACTCTTGGGGATATATCAGAGAAAAACATGGTTTGAAAGGATACATGCACCCCAATGTTCGCTGCAGCATTATTTACGATAGCCAAGACATGGAAGCAACCTACATGACCATCAACAGAGGAATGGATAAAGAAGATGTGGTACATATATACAATGGAATATTACTCAGCCATAAAAGAGAATGAAATGATGCCATTTGCAGCAACATGGATGGACCTAGAGATTATCACACTAAGTGAACTAAGCCAGACAGAGGACAAATATCATATAATATTGCTTGTATGTGGAATCTAAAAAAAAAAAAAAAAAAAGATACAAATGAACTTAGATACAAAATAGAACTAGACCTACAAACACAGAAAACAAACTTATGGATACCAAAAGGAAAAGGGTAGGGGGATAAATTAGGAGTTTGGGATTAACATGGGCACACTACTATATATAAAACAGATAACCAACAAGGACCTACTGTATAGCACAGGGAACTCTACTCAATATTTTTTAATAACCAATAAAACAAAAGAATCTGAAAAAAATAGTACACCTGAAAATAACACAACATTGTAAATCAACTATATTTCAGTTTTTTTTTTTTAAAAAAAGAGGCTGTTGTGTGGATAAAATGAAGTGATTGGTATGAAGTGTTCAGCATGGTACCTGGAACATAACCAGTGCCCAAGAAATGTGAGCTGCCATCATCATCATCATACTGTTACTGTTGTTCTTATTGTTTTTATTAACTTGACTAAGGGGAAAGCGTCTCAGGCAATGTGAGCAACTTAGGGAAAAGGAAGCAGTAAGTACAACTGCTCTCAAACTCTTGACTTCCTTAAGTCCTTGAGAAAGACAAGACAGGTCGGGATGCATTTTATGTCACCCCTTGCCCCAGACCATTGCTTCTCAAAATCTTACATGGAAAGAACCCTAACGACAAAAGGAGTGAATATTCCCATGAGGTGCCTCCCTTACTGACATTGACTTCTCAGTATTTCATCTTAGAAGTTCACTCTCCTCCAGAATCTACTCATTTCTGTTATTGTCATCATCATCGCCATAGGAATCAGAGCGCTTACTCATTTCCAGGCACTGTTACGACATTTTATATGCATTAACTCATTTAATCCTCACAACGCCCCAATGCAGATAGGTACGGTCATCATTCCATTTTACAGATGATGAAACTCAAGCAAGACACCATAAGTAACTTGTCCAAGATGACAAGCTAATAAATGTTGAAACTGGGATGTCAATCCAGGCAGTCTGGCTCCAGAATCTGTGCTCTCTGGTGTGTTACCACTCTGATATAAACAAGCTTCCCTCCTTCAACCTCACATAGCAATACAGCTGTGAGTAGATGTGTCATGTTTATCATATGGCTTCTGACATGCGGCCACATGGCCATACCCGATGTGGGGGGAACAGCCTAAGACCCAATAGCTTTATCCAGGTTTGCTACAGAGAGACATCCTCACTAAGGACAAATGCCCAGAGCGCTCACGTGGCTAACGGGGCTCAAGCAGATGAAGAGGTGGCTGCCACCGGGAAATGATTAAAAATCCAACATTAAACCAAGCTGTACTTAGAGCAGACCTGTTTTAAAGTAGCTTTTCATCAGGGGATTATATTTTCTTCTTGACAATTTCCTTAATGGCAAGAAAGGCTATATGTTGGAAGAACAAAGGAGACCCAAGGGCAAAGAGTAGAAGATTCTCACCAACGCGGGGGCTGGGATGGGGCAGGCGAGGGGGGGAGGGAGGAGGAAAATTAAACAGGCAGAAGAGAAGATGTGCCCCTCTTTTATTCCTTTATAATGCTCCAGTGCCTCCCACCCCGACCTTCTCTCCCTGCCTTCTTCTCCGGGGGCACTAACATCAGACCAGAGCTCATTAAAGTTTAAACAGACTGATCAATACGGACAGAATGGTGAATTGTCCATCTGCAAATTACCAAGCCCTTCATGAATATTTAAGGAACTAAACTAGGAACAGCGAGAAGAGAGAACCCAGGACTTTATTTTTCCCTCTGGAAAAAACTACAAAAGCATCTCTGTCGTTCCTGATCACCAGGATTTAAAACCAGTCGAGTGAAACTAAAAGGGAACAATTCTCATCCAGCATCACTCCTGTTCCCAAGCCAGCAAGCTGACCGCAAACCAAGGCCACTCAAGATAAACGTCTACCTGGCACAACTCAGAGATGCACTAGGCTTGCCTGACTTCCTTCCTTTCTCAGAACCCACCGTGTTCTCAGGCCACTGTGGCTTTGCACATGCAGTTCCCTCTGAACAAAATGAGGTTCCCCTCATTTGTCCACTTGGAAGGCAGGACAGTCCAGTGACTAAGGGTGCAGCACTGGAGTCAGACTGCCTTTCTTACTTACTAACTGCCTTTGTTTCCTCCTCAGTAAAATGAAGGTACCTTTATAGGGTCGTTGTGAGGATCCGACTACATAATGCATGTTAACATGTTTTACACAGCACTGGGCACACCTGAGGGCACAGTAGAGGTCATCTACGGTTATCAGTGACATCTTCACATTCGGTCACATCTGACTGAATCCTCTGTCTACATGTTCTGCATCCTCCATCCTTTCTACCTGGAGCCCCTCAGTGTTGGCCCCTTCCTCAGCTCTAGCCACAGTCACTTTGCTCCCAGCACCTATCACGTTACATCCCAGCTGTCTCTTGGTCTCTGCCATAGACCATGAGCTCCCTAAAGGCAAAGCCTGTGTCTAAAGTTACCCCGACGTTGTCCCTGGCACCAGACGGACACACTACACACACTCAGCAGGTGGGAGCAGGGGAACACGCGTGAGAACGCGAGAGTTGAGGCCATACCTTTGTGACGATGCAGCATGCAGCCCAGATGTCCTCGGAGGACTGCTCGTGGTGGTTGAACTGAGGCTCCCACTGGTTGATTGGCTGGTCTGCGAAAGCCAAGAGGGTGCCCCTCTGGTCCACCAGAGCTGCACGGACACTGCCTGTCCCCACGTCCACACCCACGTAGTAGCTCCCGAGTTCCTGATCTCCGCCGGGCATTGCCGTCCCTCCACCTGCGGGGATCAAGGGCAAAACCACGTGAAGACCAAGTGGGTCTGCAAAGCCAAGCATGGGACAACTTGAAAGTGGAAATGAAGGGATGCGGCTGATGAACTGGTAGCCATTGATTATTTATTCATCCAACAAAACGTTCATTGCTGCCAGGGTGCTAACAGGCACTGAGCTAGGTAGTGGGTAAACAGACAGGCATGACCTCAGACATGGAGTTTCTGTTCTTGGAAGGGAGTCAGATGGTGAGCATTTACGAACTGCATTAATTATTCAAGCAAAGTCGTGACACGGGGTGAAAAGCGCTATGAGGATAAATAAAGGGTTATAGAGCTGAGAATCTGGAGGCAATAAATATGCATTTTCGTCTCACTGAATTTGAATCGCAACAAGGACAATGCCCATGGCGCTGAAAAGGAACCTCATCTGCCCAGTCGGCCATTCATTCAAAAAACTATCTACTGAGCACCTATTATGTGCCAACAAGCACTGTAAAAAGTACATACAGCCCCTCTACTCACTATGACTCTACAAGGTGAGACTATTTTTTTCTTCCAGTTTTATTGAGATATAATTGACATAGAGCACCGTATAAGTTTAAGGTGTACAGCATAATGATTTGGCTTTCATACATTAAGAAGTGATTATCACAATAAGCTTAGTGAATATTCATCATCTCATAGAGATATAAAAGTAAAGAAACAGAAAAACAAGTTTGTGTGGTGAGGTATCTTAGGATTTACTCTCTTAACTTTCATATATAAATACAGGAGTGTTCATTCTATTTATCACGTTGTACATTATATTCCTAGTATTTAGTTATCTTACAACCGGAAGTTTGTACCTTTTGACTGCCTTCATCCAATTCCCCTCTCCCCCTGAAGGTGAGTATAGTTAAAAATCTATTTTACAGGTGACTAAGATGAGATGCCAAGAGATATGTAACATTTCTCTTAATGCTAGGTCCACACACTTAAGAACAGTAAATGCACATTGATGCATTTTATACTGATGGGCAAATAGGTCTCTGAGAAGTTAAGAGATTTAGCCAGCACCACTCAAGAGCAGCCTGGACCCAAAGTCCCACATCTGTCTCGTGTCCCTTCCTTTCCTTCTTAGCAGCTTGCGATACAGGTTTGGAGAAGAGGTAAATATACTGCAGCCGTGTCAGGAAGTGACTGGGAATTGGGAAGGAGCCTCGAGGGAGACAGGATCAGGAACTTGTTAGACAATCTGTTTTCTTTACAGACCCCTTGTGAGTTACAAGGAAATCTGACCAGAGAACACTCAGGAATTCCTTGGCCTTCACTGCCGCTCTGAGTCCCTCTGGTCAGATTAGCCCCCACGACACAGACATCTCACAGAGGCTTTCATTTTCCAGATTGGCCTTTTAAAGAATAAGAACAAGCCCCCAAGATACCCATGCTGGTGAACATGCTACAACTCCCCAGGTGAGCTCGGGGCGGCCTCAGCGCCCAGAGTCTAATTTCAACCGCAGCAGCGTTCTGCACCCTTCCACTTCAAAAAGGTAATGTTTCCTTGGCAAGGTCACACCTGGGAATTCTAAAATGAAGTCAGCCAGCAGATGTTCCATTAAAGCTTCCTGGATATTTATCCCAGTCAAAAACAGCTTCATTAAGAGTGATAGCTTCTGACTTGATCACGAAGATTTCCCAAAGGTGTGTGGCCCCCTTTGCTTCACAGGCAGGTGTAGAGGCCAATGGGGAATCTGCAGTTAAGAACATGTGCTACCTTCATCTGAGCTCCAGAGAACAACTCTCAGGCTCCAGCCTTAATGCCTTCTCATCTCCTCGCCCGGATGACCAGTGGCACCAGTTTTCAAACCATGCATTCCTTCAAGCATCCAAAAGGGGTATCTTTCCTCCAAGCCATTACTCGGAAAAGCTGAAATAAAACAGATCAAAGCAGAGCTGCTCTGTTTGAAGCAAAGATCACCCTTGCCTGGCCCTCTACCCGCCCCCCAGCAATCGCTCTGCTGGCTCCTTCCTCAGGACTCAGGATGGCTGAAAACCATTGGCTGAGGCCCTCTGCACGGCATCCCAGGCCTTCCAGGAGCTGCCCTCTGTCTGCTGTCCAGCCACATCTACCTCAGTCCTGCCCATTCTCACACCAAGCTCCAGACACCCTGAACCCCTCGCAGGACCGCAGGTGTACCGCACTGCTACAGGACTGTCTCCACTTCATACTTCTCTTCCCTTCCTACTTCCTTCCTCTCTTGTGTGCCTGCTGACTTTCATTTTACGATCCAGCTCAACCACCACCTCTTCAGGAAAGACTTCCTTGCCTCTCTCCATGCCCTGGTGCCACCAGAGTCCTGTGTCCCTACTTTCTTTTCAAACTTTTTAAAAACCACTCTGTGAATTTTTTGTTTCTGTGTCCGTCTCCCTTACTGGCCTGAACCTGAAGAAAGGAACTGATTGATTTCTGGATCTCCAGCTCCTACAGTTTCTATAACCCCAAACCACTACAGTGTCTGGTACATAACTGGTTTTCAATAAATGTTTACGGAATGAACACCTAAATCAGTGAATCCATAGAAAACAAGAATCAACAGGTTCATGCTTTAATGCTTTAATAGTTTGGATTCCTAGGTTTGTACTTATCTGCACTAGTGTTTTTCCTTGATTCTAATCTCTGTATGCTTCATCCATCCAATTAACAAATATTTATTGGATGCTTACAACTACATTTTATTAATTCGAAGACACTCATTTTTTTCACATTTAGCTTCTTCAAAATTAGTGACTCAGCAATCAATGGCATCTTACAACTAATCAGTAGCATGTTCTTTCCTTCTTAGTGGTATATGAAATAATGATGCAATGATGCATCTTGCAATCAATGACTGATATTCAAAGAAATGCAGATTGTGCCAGGCACCAGGCACCCTGCTAAGAGCTGAGGATACAGTGAAGGACAAAATAGGACAGTGCCATGGCTCAGATCTTCCTCGGTTTCTTTATCTGCAAAGAGGAGGAAGACTGACCGGGCTAGCTGTTCCACCTCCCTGAACTGACCACATACACATCCTCTTGCTGTACTCGGGATTCCTTCTCTTAGCTTCCCACTGTCACCACTTGGAAGGGCCCAGGGATGCTGCTCCCCAACCCTGATCCTGACAGGCCAACAACTCTCTGTCCTTGGCTAGAACTTTCCAAGATTATTCTAAACACTGGAGGGAGAAACAAGGGGAAAAATACAGGAAATGAAGAATCTATACAAACATTCTGGATTACACAGACCTGGCCAGCCATCATCCAGGCTTCTCTGTACTCCTGCCAGCGCCAGTGACAAAAGGATCCCCCAGGGGGCTGGCCCAGCTCTTCAGGCCTGGCTCCCTCACTTTTGACTGTCTTCCTCTACAAGGAATTCCTCATCTTACCACCCACTACCCAGACATCCTGATTTACTTCCAATAAAATCCAAAGAGGCAGATTTCCACTCTGCAGCTGACTCAGGGCTTCCCCCAGCTCTGGGTTTTGGACCCATCTCTTGGCTAAACAGGAAAGAGCCCATCCTTTGGGAGAACACGCACACACACACACACACACACACACACACACACACACTTGCATGGAGAGTGGAGCTTTGCCATTAGACATTAACTCCAGTGCTGTCTGGACCACAGCTGTATCCCCAGTGCCAGCCCAGTGCCTGGCACATAGCACGAACTCACTAAGTCTCTGAGACTCAGTGGACACCTTTAAAACCTATCTTTAGGGAAATAATAAAAGGTACAAATTTACTGTGTATCCGATGCTTTGCTAAGCAGCTTCCTTACATTCTTAATCTACTTTTTATCCTGACATCGACCCCTGAAGATAATTACTGTTATCATCCCCATTTTACTGATGAGGAAAACGAGTCCTAGACTAGTTAATAACTTGCTCCAGTGTGTCATATAACTCGCAAGTGATGGAGTTGAGAGCAATCTCATTCCCTCTGGCTCCCAAATCCCTAACCATTCTCAGGATGATATACTGCCTGATACCCTCCATTTAGTAAATGCCCATTTGCCAAGGACTCTGCTAGGTATTCCTGCCTACTCTGTCTACAACTGGCTAACTCAGAACTCAGGCTGCCCACCTTCAGAGACTGACCCTTCCTCAACACCAGGTGGCCTCTCTCTGGCAAACTACCTACTTCTAGACCATTTAACTGAGACATCAGTTGGGAAGAGAGTCAAACCCACGGGAACAAGGGCATCATACCCTCCCTGCACTGTTCGCACAGACCTCCCAGTTCATGTTTTTCTAAGAAATAGATCCTAATTAAATATTTCAAGTTCACCATGTTTCCCATTACTATAGTTTTAAGTGATCTCTTTATGATTGTTTCCACACCTGGACCCTGAAAGAAGGGAAACAAAGAAGTTCAAGCCCTTAGGCAGCTTCCCTGAAACTCAACCCTGTGAGTTATAAAAACTCTGCCAGAGGAGTTTCTGCCACTCAGATTCTTTGTCTCCCCTTTCTGTGCCCTTTGTTCCTGGGTCATAGGTACTCTCTGCTGTGTCCTAGACTCCAAACTGTATTCCAGTTCCTCTTGGCCTCAAAGAAATAAAGTAACTGAAAAATGGAAAACATTATTCCCTTTTCCAATTTGTTTTTTTAAAAAAGGATTAGGATCCTCCCACATGCCTGGCACTTTTATACATTTGTTCATATCTTCTGACTGAAACCCAGTCAAGATGGTAACCCTATCACCATTTTATACCTTGGTGGGATGGGGAAATTTGCCCTGAGTACCACAAACAGTAAACAACAGCAGCACCTGCATTTGAACCCTGGCCTCTTAAGGCAGTAATTAGGGCTCTTTCCACATACCAACCTAAAAGTGAAAACCAAATCCTTCAAAATCTTCTTCAATATCAACAACAAAGGCAGCAACAACTAGCATTTATTAAGCTCTGCTCTGCAAATCGCCCACCCGATTTTGTGATTTCACTTCACCTTTGTAACAACCCCGTGTGGTTGGCACTATGAGCCCATTTTCCAGCTTAGGAGATTGAGGTTCTCAGCAATAAAGCTATTTAACGTCATAGAGCACAAAACCAGTGGAGCTGGGACTCCAGGCCAGGACGGTATGGCTCCAGAGCCCAATGGATGAATGCTGAGAGTCAGAACATTAGTTCCAATTCATTCATTTCAGTCAAAGATAAATTCTCTAAAAAGAAAAACAACTAATAGGGAATATAGGGAGGCTGGTCAGACAGAGAAATAAGGACATAGATTGTGAAGGCCAAGAGAAAAGAAAAGCTACAGGGAGAAATTCAAGCTGGCTGCACACACGTCCCGAGCCTTACCTAACTTTTCAGTCTACAGGAGGCTCCGAAGGGCAGAAACAGCCTCCCAGCCAAGTCCCCAGCGCAGACTGGACTGGCTTTTGGCCCCTGTTCACGATCAAAAGACTGCTCTTATGATAAATATTTATGCGGCTTATTAAATAATAGCCTTTACAAATATTATTAGAAATGTGCCACAGAAAACCACAGGCTTCATGGCTGATTCTTTAACAAACATGCAAGCTGCTCAAAGGCAGCGTGAGAAAAGGAAAGAGGGTCACAGACACGGGAGGCTGTTCTCTGCACAACTATCCCAGAGATTCTAAGGGGTCATGCTCAAATACCGGAGCTGAAAACCAACCTTTGGGAATTGTTCTCTTGTATTTTCCTCCTTGTCTTCCCCTAAGTGACCAAAGACCAGTAACAATGTTTCCTAAGACTACAAGGCTCCAAAGTGGATGAGCTTACCTGCAGTCCTATTTCTTAAAGGGCTACTCCTCCAGGACTGACTTGGAAACAGTGTCTGCAAATACAGCGTCCCAGGGACCTGGGAGGGAGCTCAATATCCTCTCTTGACTTTGATCTTTGGCCTTGGCTGGGAGCTCAAGTACACGAGACCCACACAATTTTTTTTTTATTTAGTTATATTGCAATCAGGGGGTTGGGAGGTTTGGGAAGAAAAAGATAAGCAATGAGTATGCTGGTCAACTTTAGTCTCCTTGACAGAAGGAACTAAATACCACTTTAAACAACTCGCACATGCTCTAAGATGGAGAGAAAGTTCGGGATGGGAAGGAAAGCGCTAATCTGGCAATAATATCTGGTTCTCCACTAGCTTTACCAAAAATACACATGGGAGAAAAAGTACAGCTTCTTGACAGGTACTTCTCTTAAAGTGAAAGGCTGTCTCCTGCAGCTCCAATCTCATTGTATTCTTTGAACAATTAACTAGGATTGTATAACCGAAGTGCCCAGCACAGCGCCTGATGTATGGTACATGCTCAGTAAATGGCAGCAACTATTAGGACTATTAACATGTGCCAACCTTCCCTTTCACCATCAAATCACCTCTGGACATCTGCAATCACTTAATATGCATGATCTATACCTAGGTATTCTCACCGTGTCTAACAGCTCAAATTCCAGTAAACAAATGTTAAGTGCTTTCTCTGTGCCAGGACACTAGGAATAGGAAGCTGAAAAATATATCATTTCTGATTTTAAAGAGCTGACAATTTAATGTAAGAAGCTGATTTTTGAAAGTCAAATAGTGATGCCTCAAGTTATGCCTTGTTGATGTACTTCAAGCTCAACCTAATGCACCTGGTAATATTACACATGGCAGTAAGGTGTCTCCAGATTGCCACCAGAATCTTAGCTATACTCTTGTAGCCAAGCATCTTATTCCAACTCCACCTTTCTCTGCAGAATACAGAGACGTTAGTTGGTAAAAGAAGTACCAGTTTATTGTTTTCATCACCGTTCCAATCATTGGATCAGAAACCCAGTATTTTTCAGGATGTTGAGGATCTTCATGCTTGGGACTGAGCCCATTTTTAAAGACAAATACGAGGTGACTGGAGGAGGGATATGGTATTAAATCAGACAGAAGAACGGCTGGCTGTCCTTTTAAATTCAAAGATGGAGTCCAACAGGCAGAAAAGGCAAAACTCACCAAATCCCCATGCCTGCCTCACAATGTGGCAGCCACAGGGATCAATTCTGAGGCAGTCCTGGATGGTGGCCAAAACCCACCACCCTCCAAGAGCCACACAGGCAACAGCATGACAGCTGACGCAAAGAAAACACAAACCCCAACCATGCTGAGGCCAAATGCACAGTATAGGCCCTAACGAAGTCATGGATGGAAAATCTGACACATCAAATGACATCCCCAAACTCCAAAAACAAACATCACCTCAAAGCAAATTAAACTTTGAGTCTCCCATGTCCTCTTCCATAAAACCTTGCTTATGCTCTCTTCTCTTCAATACTTGTGAGCCAATAAAGCAGCTCCTGACTTGTTAAAATGCCTTCCAAGCCCTTTAATAGCCCTACCAGGCTATTCTCTTTGCAGAGAAAGGGAGAGGGAGGCCCACATTTATGACACCCACCCTTCCCCCATTTACAGGGGAGGACACTCAAATCCTAAGAGGACCGATACCCAGTGGATGGTCACGACGCCTGGAGAGGAAGAAGGCTGTACTCAAATTCAGGTTTGCCTAAGCCAGAGCAGGACTCTTATCTATCCCTGAAATGACTTGGCTTTCCTTCCCTAACCAAGCTGCTTTCATCCTGGACACACTCAGAACACAATTACAAGTCTGTTCATCCTGTGAAAACTTCTCAGACACTCAACCATCAGAAACGCCCCCTCCATGTTCTGAATAATAACAACCACCTATGTCACTATAAATGCTACTATGAGAAACATTAGATATTAACTGAGAATGTTCTGCCCCCTACTTCCTTCTACCTGGAGACAAGCACAGCGTGTGTCATACAGTAATAGGGGAATTCCTGGGCTGTGAGGGAGGGAGAAATTATTAATGTATAAAATAGTCAAATACCTTTTGAAATAAAAAGCCTCTAAAAACTCTCCGTCCCTGGAGAGTTCTAGAAGCACCATCAGCAAGCCTCTCTTGTGTGTGAAGCACTGCACCCCTTCCCAGGTCAATCGTCCTCCTTGACCCAGAGCCCCATTCCCACAGATACATGCACGGAGGGGAGAAGAAAGATGCGGTCTATCTTTCCCAAACCCAGTTCACAGCCTGAGTTCACTAAAAGCCAAAGCCTGAATCTGATGGCCTCTTACCAGGACCCTGGAAGCAGAAAAGTGGCAGAACAGACACAGAGAGAGCCAGGGCTGGTGTCCTGATTCTAAATGCAAAGTTATCATAATTTAACCCCATAAGCTAATTACAAAGCTACGCACATAACAGGGAAAATTACAGGCAAACTTAGTGACTTTTTTTTTTTTTTTTTTTTTTTTTTTTTTATTTATGGCTGTGTTGGGTCTTCGTTTCTGTGCGAGGGCTTTCTCTAGTTGTGGCAAGTGGGGGCCACTCTTCATCGCGGTGCGCGGGCCTCTCATTATCACAGCCTCTCTTGTTGCGGAGCACAGGCTCCAGACGTGCAGGCTCAGCAGTTGTGGCTCACGGGCCTAGTTGCTCCGCGGCATGTGGGATCTTCCCAGACCGGGGCTCGAACCCGTGTCCCCTGCATTGGCAGGCAGATTCTCAACCACTGTGCCACCAGGGAAGCCCCTTTAGTGACTTTTTATTGTTAAGTGGACTCTTCTTTGTAATACATGAATTCCTACCTCTCTTGGAGTTCTGAACAATTTGTTAAATATATATGTAGTTTCTCTCCCTCTGTCACTTTCTTCTCCAAGAGGCTGCTGTTGATTTGTTGACATAATTAACTATAAAATGATATTCTACAGAACTAATCAGACCTTCAAAGCAATGTCATTATCATTAGCATATTGGCCCAAATCCACAGCTTTTCACAGAAAGTCACTCAAATAAAAACAACAGAAGAACCCACCAACCTTGATGACTGCTGTCAGACGTCGGTAAATTCAGGAAGGGCTCAGGGCAGTACAGTATTAGGTAGAGCAACAAAATCCAGTGCCTGCACCATCTTGCAAAACTCCTCCCTTGAAGACAGTGCCCAGCCTGAGGCCGGCTGAGGTCTCTGGTCTAGTCTTGTGTTTACCTATTTATCAAGAATGGCCAGGTGGCTTCAAGGCCCAGGGTGAAAGGCCTAAAGAATGAGTTACTGGAAGATTATTGGACAGCTTGCCCCTACAGAAACACGCCCTGTTAAAATTGCCAAGAGCTACACCGTAAGCTTAAACACCATCAGTACTGCCTCTGCCCAAAGTAAGGCCCAAGTTCTTTCTTTGGCCCACAAGGCCCTCAAAGCTATGGCTCTGCCTGAGCCTCTCACCTTACCTCCCTGCCTCCTCCCTGACTGCAACCCCTGAGGCTCCAACTCTACAAAGCTACTAGCAATCCCTCAAATGAAGGTTTGGTGCCTCTGTTCATACTGTTCTCTCCTCCTGTGACGCAGGAAATACAAACCTGCAGTTCATAGAAAAAGACATACAATGCATACATGTGAACCTTTAGCCTCACAAATAATGGAGGAAAATGCAAATCAAAACAATACTGAGATATAATCGTACACCTTAAAAAATGGGCAGAAAATGAAAATGCTAGTACCTATCTTTGGCAAGAGTCTGGGGAAAAAGGCAGTTTCAGACACTTTTAGCGGGAGAATAATTGGTTCAACCTCCTTTCTGTTTTCAAAATCTACCCTTTTACCCAAGAGTTGAACTTCTAAGAATTTATGTTCTAAGAATTTAAGATTGGCTCATCTAAAAGACGTATACAAAAATGTCCATTTCAACTTTTTTTTTTAAAGGCAAGGGCACACTCACAAAAACCCTGGAAACAAATTCAATGTCTATTTATAGGGGAATTGCTAAAACTGATACAGAAGCAGCTGTTAAAAACAAGGAGGAGCTAAAGAAAATTGCTAATTATATGTTATAAGTAAAAAAGCAAGTTCTGAGACACCACAGTATGAACGCATTTGTATTAACTCTGTAAAGAGGAAAAGCAATAGTGGTTCTCAAACTGTGATCTCCAGAGGCGCAGCAACAGCATGACCAGGTGACATGTTAGAAATGCAAATTCTCAGGCTCCAGCCCAGATCTACTGATTCAGAAACTCTGGGGAGGGCGGCTCACATCTGTCAGGCTACCCTGACAGACGCTAAAATTTGAGAACCACTGTATTGTATAAGGACCTAACATACAAAACTTCAGGAAGAATATGCAAAAGCCTGCTTACTGCAATGACATATAGGGAAAAGAAATGCAGTGGAAGCTTGAAGGGCAATTTTTAACTTCCCCTCTCTGTGCTGTTTGAATTTTCACAATACGCAGCTAGTACTATAATAATAAGAAAGATCCTCGTACTGAGTTGAGTTCTGCTTTATATGGCTTCCACCCTCTAGTCCTCATTTTTATCCCACGGGATCAGTCAAACCACCTAACCTCTTTTAGGTGAGCTATCCCTTCAAACGTTTTAAGAGGACTCTCATGACCTCCTGAGTTTTCCTTCCTCTTTGCTATATACTTTTAGTTCCTATAACTGCCCCTCCATGCCGTGGCTTTTCCTAAAATAAAGAGGGAGGAAGAAGGGATACGGGGCACTTGGTACGTTTAACAAGAATGATCTTCAGACACCCATGTTCCCACATGATGCTGTGTGGAGATGAGGGAAGCTGGGCTAGTAGCCCACCGTGAGCACACAGCAGGTCTTCTCTACCTTCCTGGAGGCCCCCCAGATGCAACACATGTTGGGACAAATCAGTAGCCCATCCAGACCAATACCCAACCTCGGACACTAACATCAGAACAACTTGTTCAGGAGAAAAGGGAAGGGGAGCTGGGTGTCTTCACAAAGTGCCTTTGAAGGTGGGCTTTGAGGTAGCCCTCTTCAAATACCCTACTCTTCCTTTAATAGGTCCCTAGAAATTAGTGTTATCTATTAATATGTCCTGTCAATATGTATCTTCACATGAATCACAATGTTTCTCAAACTCACATTTTGTGCCAACCCTCGTCTTGGATCAACAGATTTTGCGTGAGCATTTACTCTCTTCCAGGACTGGTACTAGTGACTTAGTAGACAGCTTTGCTGATCCTCCCAACAACTTCGGAGGGTCCACAACCCAGAGGTGGGGTTAACTAAGGTTCTGTGCATTTAGGTCACTTGCCCAATGTCACAGAGTCAGTAAAAAACAGAGAGGATCTTCAACCCCGTGCTCTGTCCACTATGTCACATGATGATTTAAAACAGCCGAACAATAGCCACACTCTAATATCAAAGTTGGCCACATAATTCTACAATCCCAGAATTTGGTAAACTACATTGAGTTTGGTGTATATAAATCATGCTTGATTTTATAATTTGCCTTCTCAACTTTCATCCCCCATAGCTGATCAGTAACTGAGTCCTTTCTTAATCTCTTCATCCCATGGCCAGTGTAGCAGAATTCAAGATACTCAGATCTCAGCCTGGTCTGCAACAGATTTCAGTATAACTCAGCCCAAAATCCAGATTGCCCAAGGGATTGGCAACACATACATTTAGCCTGAATGATTTCTACTTTACTTTTCCACTCTGCCTAAACCCAGCCCATACACGCAGCACTGCATATGTACCTGCTGTATGAACTCTGCTTCATTTTGTCATCCATGTTGTTAAGAACTTTCTAAATAATTTAAGTTGATGAAGGGGTTATAGGACCTCCAGAGTCCTATATAAATCCCTTCCTCACAACCTCAAATAGTCCCTTTTAAAATTTTCTTCAAATATTCCAGTTGAGGACCTCCACTTCTAGCCAAGATGGAGTAACAGGCACCATATTTACCTTCCCACCTAAAACAACTAAAATAATGAATACAGGAAACAAATGTTCTCGGGACACTGGACATCAGGCAACAAACTACAGTGATCTCAAAGAGATGGGGAAAAAATGAGGTGTCCTAAAACTGCTCAAGCTGAATGCCTGGGACAGAGGACACAGAAGAGGAAATCCATACCAAGCCCTGCAGTTTCCCGAATTGAGAAGCCAGAGCTAGAGGTCTAAGTAGAACAAGGAGGCTAGAATTCTTGGGGCAAAGTACAAGACAGGAAAGAGCTGCACAGGAGGATGTGCTCCTTAAGTATTCAAGAGAGTACCAATCACTGTATGTATGTGAGGAAACTATCTGAGCCAGAAGCACTCAAAAGGATCACAGAGAACAATCAGTGGACTTCACACAGGGCCATGAATAGTGCCTATTCACACCAGCCAGTGTGGAAAACCTCATAATTAACAGGGCATGGGGTAGAGTACACAGAAGGGTTTTACCTCAGTAGTGAAGAAGAATTAGCCCTACTTAACAAAGCTTAAAGCAAGACTCAAAAGGATCGAACTGTTTCCAAATAACTTACACATGCCCCAAAACAAAGCTCAAGTGTATTTATAGAAATTCAAAAAATATCTAGCACTGAAAAAGGTAAAATATATAATGTCTGATATTCAACCAAAAATTACCAGGCATGCAAAGAAGCAGTAAAATACTACTAAAATGAGAAAAATCAATGGACACTGACCTAGAATTGACACATTTGATAGAACTAGTAGACATAGATATTAAAACAGCTATCATACCTGAATTTCATATGTTCAAAAAGCTAAAGGAAAGAGTGAACTTAAAAGTTCACACATGCAAGATTTCAAAAAAGACTCAAGTTGAAATACTAGAAATGAAAACTAAAATGTTTGAGATGAAAAGTTAACTATATGAGATTAGATAACACAGAAGAAAAGATTAGTAACCTTCAAGACACAGTAATAGAAACTATCTAAAACATAACAAAGAGAAAAAAAGATTTTTAAAAAATAAACAGAGCATTAGTGAGCTGTGGAAAAATTTCAAGTGGCCTAATATATGTGAAATGGGAATACCTGAAAGAGAGAACAAAGAAGGGACCAGGAGAAATATATGAGACATAATGGACACAAATTTTCCAAATCTGATGAAAACTATAAACACATATAATCAAGAATATCAATGAACCCCAAGCACAAGAAATATAAAGAAAACTAAACCAAGAAACATCATAATTAAATTGTTCAAAACCAATGATAAAGAGAAAAACTTAAAAGCAGTCAGGGTGGGGCGTGGCAGATTATGCAAAAAAGAAAAAAAACCCATGAGAATGACAATGGATTTCTTATCAGAAATAATGCAAGCTATGAGACAGTAGAGCAAGATCTTTGAAGGACTAAAAGAAAAAACTTTATATCTAGAATTCTTTACGCTGTGAAAAAATCTTTCAAAACTAAAGCTGAAATAAAGACTTTATCAGACATATCAAAGATGACATACCAAAATTCACCACCAGCAGAACTGCACCACAAGAAGTGGGGAAAAGTAATATCACATGGAAATCTGGATCCATAAAATGGAAGGAAGAGCATAAAGGTAACTATGTGGTACATATAAAGACTTCTAAAAATTTTTTGAATGTCTTAAAAAGACAATTGCTTAAAACTAAAATAATAACCATGTATTGTGGGGTTTAAAACATATGTGGAAGTAAAATATACAACATAAAATAGCAGTAGCACAAAGGCTATGAGGCAAGAATTAGAAATACATTGTTATATGGCTTTATATTACATATGAAGTGGTATAATACCACTTGAAAGTTGACTCTGATAAATTAAAGCTGTACACTATAAACCTTAAAGCAACCACTAAAATAATATCTGAAAAAAGGATATGCCTAATCAGCCAATAAAGGGGGAAAAATGGAATTTAAAAAAATTAATCTAAAAGAAGACAAAAAAAAGAGAGAGAAGAGACCAAAAAACGGAACAAATAGAAAAAAAAAAGCAAGATGATATGTTTAAAACATACCATATGAATTACATTATATATAGTCTAAACACCCTAATTAAAAAGCAGAGATTGTCAGGCCTTGCTTTGTTACCCAGTCTAACTATATGTTGCCTATAAGAAGCCCACTTTAAATATAAGGAGACAAACAGGTTAAAAAGCAGAAGAAGGAAAAAGATATACCATAAAAGAGCAATCAAAAGAAAGCTGAGGGGCTTCCCTGGTGGCGCAGTGGTTGAGAATGTGCCTGCCAATGCAGGGCACGCGGGTTCGAGCCCTGGTCTGGGAAGATCCCACATGCCGCGGAGCAACTAAGCCCGTGAGCCACAATTACTGAGCCTGCGCGTCTGGAGCCTGTGCTCCGCAACAAGAGAGGCCGTGAGAGTGAGAGGCCCGCGCACCGCGATGAAGAGTGGCCCCCGCTTGCCGCGACTGGAGAAAGCCCTCGCACAGAAACGAAGACCCAACACAGCCATAAATAAATAAATAAAATTAAAAAAAAACAAAAAAACAAAAAAAAAAGAAAGCTGAAGTTCGCTATATTAATATAACACTAAGTAGATTTTAAAGCAAAAATATTATCAGGAATAATGATTAAGTAGCTATCGGAGCAAAACATATCATCAGAAATTATGAAATAATAAAGGGGATGATTCACCAAGATGACCTAAAAATCCTAAATATTAATGCACATAATAACAGAGCATCAGAATACACAAAGCAAAATCTGATAGAACTGCAAGGAGAAATGCATATGTCTACAATTATCATGAGAGAATTAAATATCACTCAATAATTGGTAGAACAGATAGACAGAAAATCAGCAAGTACATAAAACTTAAGAGTAGTCAATGAAGCTGCCTAATTGACATGTAAAAAGCACTCTATCCAACAAGAGCAGACTACACATTCTTTTCAAGTGTACGTGGAACATTTACCAGGACAGACCACATTCTGAGCCATGACCAAGTCTCAAAACGTTAAAAGGATTCAAGTCATACAAAGTACTCTCTGTGACTACAGTGGAATTAAAAGTCAGTAATAGTTAGATATGTGGAACATCCTCAAATATTTGGAAACTGAATACCACACTTCTATATAACCATAGGTCAAAAAGACATTAAAAACAACTAGAAAGTATATTCACTGAATGAAAATAAAAACAGCAAAAGCTGTGGGATGCAGTTGAAGCAATACTTAGAAATCTACAGCATCAAATGCCTATCTTAGAAAAGTCTCAAGTAAATGACCTTAATTTCCACCTTAATAAATTAGAAAGAAATGAGTAAGAGGAACCCAAAGTTAACAGAAGAAAGGAAATAATAAATTTTAGAGCAGAAATCAATAAGTTAAAAAAGAAAAGGAAAACAATAAAGAAAATAAATGAAACCAAAAGCTGGCTCTTTGAGAAGATCAATAATATTAATAAATTTCTGGCCAGAATGATCAAGAAAATAAAGAGAAAAGAGACAAATAACCAGTCTTAGGAATGAGGGAGATGAAATTACAACAGATTCTATAAATATTAAAATGATAATAAGGGGATATTATGAGGAACTTAGATGATATGTACAAATTCCTTGAAATACACAAACTATCAAACCTCATTCAAGGAGAAACAGATAATCTGAATAGTCCTATATTATTAAATCAATTGACTTCTCCTTCTCCCCCATAAAAAAACTCCAAGCCCAAATGGCTTCACTGATGAATTCTACTAGATATTTAAGAAAAGAAATAATGGCAATTCTACACAAACGCTTACAGAAAACTGAAAAGAAGGAAATACTTGCCTGTTCATTCTATGAGGCCAGAATTATCTTGATAACAAAACTTAAAATACAAGGAAAGAAACTATATCAGTACCCATCATTAACACAGATTCAAATATTCTTAAAATTTTAGCAAACAGAACGGAATCCAACAAAATATAAAAAGGATAACATAGGTCCTGGCCACGTGGGATTTATCTCAGGAATACAAAGTTAATTTAACATTCCAAAAAAAAAATGAATGTAATTAATCATATTAAGAGTCTTTGAAAAATGATCTCAATAGTTACAGAAAAAAGCAACTGACAAAATACAATACCCATTCTTCATTTAAAAAAAAAAAAGAAAAAAAGAAAAAACCCTTTCAGCAAAGATGGAATAGAATGGAACTTCCTAAACCTGATAAAGAGCTTCTACAAAAAATATACAACTAATATCATAAATCATAATGCTGAAGAAATGAATGCTTCTCCCTAAGCTCAGGAACAAGGCAAGACATTTGCTCTCATCACTTCTACACAACACCGAGTGGAGATTCTAGCCAGCGCACTGTAGCAAGAAAAATAAAAGACATCCTCATTGAAAGGAAGAAGTAAAACTGTCTTTATTCACAGATAACATGATCACATAAAGAATCTGATGGTACCCACAAAGAAGCTATTAGGACTAATAAGTCAGTTAGCAAGATGGCAGGATACATGATCAATATACAAGTGGGAACAAACAATTGAAAGTTGAAATCTAAGAAGACAATACTGTTTACAGTAGCGTCAAAAAATGTGAAATACCTACAGATAACCTGACAAAGACCCATCTACTGAAAGCTAAAAAACACTGCTGAGAGAAATTAAGGAAGACTTAAATAAATGAACAGATATACTGTGTCCATGGGTCAGAACACTCAATATTTAAGAAGTCAATTCTCTCCCCAAATTAATGTATAGATTAAATGAAGTTCCAATTCAAATCTAAACAGCCCTTTATTTTGAATCTGACAAAATGACTGTAAAACTGATATGGAAATGTAACAGATGCAGAATAACCAATATAACTTTTAAAAAGAACAAAGTTGAAGGACTTATACTACCTGACTTTAATACTTATTGCAAAGCTACAGTCATCAAAACTAAGTGGTACTAGCATTAAAACAGACAAAGAACTCAATGGAACAAAATAAAACATCCAAAAATGAGCCCACATATACACATGGTAAATTGATTCTGATCAAAGGTACAAAGACAATTCAATGGAGAAAGGATAGATTTTTTAGCAAATGGTGCTGGAACAACTGATACCATATGAAAAAAATAAACTTTGTCCACATCTGGTCCTACAGGTTAATATGAAATGGATCCTAGATTTAGTGTAAAATAAAAAACAATAAAGCTTCTTAAAAAAAAATAGAAAATATTTGAGATCTCAGGCTAGGCATGATTTCTAAGATACCAAAACCATGATCCATAAAGGAATAAATTGATAAAATAGACTTTATCAAAATTACAAATTGATAAATTAGACTTCAGCAAAATTAAGAACTCTGCTTTTCAAAAGACACTGCTAAGAAAGTGAAAATATAAGCCACGAAATGGGATAAAATATTTGCAAATCACAGCTGTGATAAAGAACTTATTAATGAGAATATATATAAAAACCTCTTGAAAGTCAATAAGGAAACAAACAGCCCATTTTTAAAAAGTGGACAAAAGATTTAATAAACACTTCAGCCAAGAAGATATATGAAATATATACAGGGAAATAAGCAACAAGATAAGAAGTCTGAAATTATTAAGTCATTAGGGAAGTGCACAATAGAACCCCATGAAAGGATTCCACAGTATTAGAATAGCTAAAATTTAAAAGAGTGATCACACCAGTTGGAGCAACTGGAATCACTTTGAAATACGGTTTGGCTGTTTCTTAACAAGTTAAATATACACCTACCATGTGAACTAGCCGTTCCACTTTTAAGTATTTAACTAATAGAAATGAAGGCTGTACAAAGGCATTTATAGAAATATTCATACCAGCTTTAATTGTAGTAGCCAAAAAGCAGCAAATAATCCAAATGTCCATCGAAGGGTTAGTGGATAAACTAAATATGGTATAGTTGTACTCAGAAAAAAAAAAAAAAAAAACTATGTATGCACACATAACCTGGATAAACTCAAGAGGATTATGCTAAGGAAAAGCCACCGCACACAAAAGATACATATTGTATGACCCCACAGATAAAATCCTAAAAAAGCTTAAATAGTGACAGAAACAACTCACTGGTTCTTGGAGGGATTAGAAAGGGGCATGAGCAATCTTTGGGGGTATTAAAAATGTTCTTTATCTTGATTGTAATGATGGTTTCACGGATAAATACATATGTTGAAACTTCTCAAATTAGACTTTTTATAAGTTTAAACTTATAAAAAGTTATGAACTTTTTATAAGTTTACTGTATGTCAAGTGTACCTCAACAAAGCTGTTGATATAAATAAAGCCTCAATAAAGCTGTTTCCTAGTAGGGAATGCCTTTTCTTTCCTGTGGTACCTTGACTGCTACATCCTTTCTTCATCCCCTACATTCAATCAGTAATTAATTCCTAACCATTCTATTCTAATCTCTCTCCTCTAGTCACATAGCTACTACGCTAACCCATCTCTCACCTGCATAATAATAGCCTCTCTCCAGTCTTCACCACTCCAATTCATTCTCCACCCTGCAGCCAGAATTAACTTTCTAAACCACAAATCTGAGAGTGTCACTTCAATAGCTGCTGCTTGCTCTGGAGATGCATTTCAAACTCCCTTAACCTGATTCACCTGACCTTCCCTGATCTGGGCTTTTCACTCTTCCCAACCTCCTTTCTGGTGATTTCCCCTTACCCTTTCCGGTCCGCCCATACTAATCAACAACACACCAGACTTGCATAGCTTTGCCCATGCTGTTCCAAGTCAGATAATCTCCTTTCCTCTGTCTTTCTCCAACCCAATCACACCGATGCTTTGCAACTCAACTTGGGTATTATCTCCTCTGAGAAGTTTTCAATAAAAGCCTATATTGGGCCATTTGGACTTCTCTCAACTCCTGAGAATCTTTTTTTTTTTTTTTGATTTTTATTGGAGTATAGTTGATTTACAACGTTATGTTAGTTTCAAGTGTACAGCAAAGTGAATCAGTTCTACATATACATCTATCCACTCTTTTTTTAGATTATTTTCCCATACAGGCCATTAGAGAGGAGAATCTTATTCTACCTTGCTACAGCACTAAGCTCACTATCATATAATCTCCCTTGCCAGACTAGACAGAAGCAGACTGGATGAAAGCTTGAAAGCAAACACCAAGTCTTGTTCATCCTTGCTTTCCCAGAGCCTACCACAATGCCAGGCCAAGAACACATTCCCAAATTAGTGAACAAACGAATGAACACAAGAGCTGGTTTGGATGACCGCCTCTTACATCAGCTGGGTTGACTCTAAATTCCACCTTATAAAAATATGGGCAGGTAAGAGGTTGAATAATCTCTGTAGTACATTCTGGTAAAATAATTATTTCAAATACTTTGGGTGGGGGGGGGGTGGTGGTCCCGCTCTGGCTGTGAGCTTAAGGGCAAGATTCACTACCTCAAACTGTTTTCAGAACCAGCTGGTAATTGACTGTGATTTGAACCAAGTGAAAGGTTAGGGAAAGAGAACCAGATTCCAGGAAAAGACAAGGCCCACAGTAAAAATTAACACAGCCTGGAAGAAGGCTCAGTCTCCTCCCAGTAAACTTCTTAATTTCACCCAGAAAGACACAGATCTCCACCCTCTGGGTTATTCCTTTCTCCCAATACACATGTTTTGACTTCCAAATCCAGCAGGGAGGCTCCCAACCTCCCTCCCCCTCAAAATCAATCTCCAGGCCCTTCTCACCCTCTCTGTTCCCTCAGTCATCCTTAATAAGAGTTATCTGAGCCTCCCACCAGGAGGCCCTCCTCAGCTGGCTCCCTCCAAGAGCCAGGCCAGTGGCCACCAAGTCAAAAGCCAACCACAGGACCTCATTAACAGGAGATTCCCAGAAGACCAGGAGGCAGTCAAAAGGCTGGAAGACCCAGCTGGCAACTTAAAAAGTACAACTTCAGGATATACACTTGGTGGATCATAGGAAAGAGGGGAAAAGCAAGCAAAACAAAACAAAGCAGAATTCTACCACCTATATACCAAGCTACAAACTAAGAGAAGGCTTGCCTTATTTCTACTGATTTGTAGTTCAAAAGCATAATCCCTTTCTCCCTCCTGATATCCTACTTTAAAAAGTAACCTAATAATGACTGCTCTTCCCTATCTTGGAAATGACTTGACTCTTTAATTTAGAGACGAAATTAGTTAAGACATGAGGAGCGCTTTAGTGGAAAATAGCCAATGATTAGGGAAATTCACCATTTTGCATCTTGTTCATCTTAAAAAGAAAGGACATTAATAAAAATAGAAAGATACTCCTAGGCCTTTCCTACCCAGGATAACTGTAGCCAAAGAGCATTATACCATCTAAACTAAATTGCACTTTAAACATTACCACAAGCTGCTGAAAGCTACAAGCAGCACTGGCCTTAAAATGCCTTAGGTAGCCAGACTGGAATTAAAAGGTTCAAAAACGCCTGGGGAAACGTCCTAAAATACGGTGGGAAGGGGGGAGAAAATTAACATAGTTAACTGGATAGTGATGGCAGGGGACCCCGAGTTCCAGACATCTCCTAGGCAGCGCTGGGGATGCAGTAAGGGCCCACCCTTCTCTTGAGTGGCCGTACGCCTCACCCAGGAGTGGACACAGGGGACTCAACAAGGTCTCGGGGGCCAACGCACGGCTGGCGTTAAGACTCAGGCGGCCAGAGGAGGAAGAGGAGGCAGCGACTGCGGGAAAGGGGAGGGAGGCTTGGGCCCGGCTGCGCTCTCGAGTTGGCGAACGTGCGCGCTGCGAGCCTGCGCTTTTGCTAAAGCCCCTGATACACACGTGGGACTGAGAGGAGGGTCACTTACTTGTCCAATCTGAAATTACATTTTAGCTAGCGGGGCCCTGCCGATAACCGCGCGGAGCCGCACCAAGCCTCGGTTGGGCGGTCCGACCCGCCCTCCGCGCGGCCCCGCCCCCGCCGGCTGCGACCCCTGTAAAACTCGCCCCGATTGGCCCTTTGAACGGGGCTCGGGATTGGCCCGCGCCTGCGCCCTGCCGTGGCCTCCTGCGGCGCTGGCCTGGCGGGTGGCGTGGGCTGCGGCCTCTTCCCGTTTCTTCCCGCCTCCCCGAGCTTTTAAAGGCCTGAAGTGGGTTCTGTCCTCTCAGGCCGGGAGTTTCCTACTCTGGGGGCGCTTCTCGCAGAACTCACCCACGCAAACTCCCCTCAGCCGCTGGTGGGTACGTGTCCAACGTGTATCCTGTAACTTCGCTTCTCAACCGTGCACTGAACACCAAGTCTCTTGCAGACAGGTGTTAAAATAAAGAAATTAATAATATTTATTGAATGCTTACTTTGCGTGAGGTCTTGTTCCCGATACTTTACGAAAATGTCCTCATCTAATTTTGTGAACAACCCTCTGAAAAGGTGTCACAGTTTGTAAATGTACAAAACAAATGAACCCCAGCCTTTAAGGAAGTTACAGTCTGGTGGGTCCTGGACACGCCTGTGTCATTTAATCTTCATGATCCTTAGCTTTCCAGTTAACTAGGTACTATTTGTCCATAGTTTACAGATGCGAAGAGCCCGAAACGTTTTTTAGCTTGTTTTGAGACTCACAGTAAGTAACAGGAGGGAAGATTCCAACCTGAGCTCAAACATAAGCCATATCTATTAAAAAGGCAGGCTCCCAAGCTGATGGCACTGAGATTTGGAAGACAGTTTAAGAAGTCTTAACTCTTTATTTTCCTAGAAAAGGAGACTGAGGTGCAGTAAAAGGAAGTGATTTTCGAAGAACACACTGGTGATAAGAGGTAAGCCTCGGTAATAACTGTGATTTCACAGAACTGGAGTATGGGCCATGTGCGTGATAGTCACTCTGCTATCCTCACAGCAACCCCAAATACATGCTCTCATCTTGGTCTTACAGGCGAGGATAGTGGCTCAGTGGGGCTGAGGCCACGTGATTAGCTGCATCTGCTAGAGGGCCTGGTTTGGGGATGCCAGAGGAAGAAATCTTCCTCTATCCTAGATTCTTCTGGCTGGTCTAAGAATTAAATTGGCATTATGAACGGGAGAAAGTCAGATGAAAGTTTAATAACGTGTACATGGGAGAGACCCAGCAAAACTAAGTAACTCTGAAAAGACATCTTCCACTAAAGACAAAAAAAGGATGTTGGGGGTAATGGTTTACGTCTTCAAAAGGCAGGAGGGCAGTTTACATTGAAGATGGAAAAGCAAATGTTTGGTAAACAAATGTTTGCTGGGTGTGCTAAGACAGTGGGACACAGGGAGGAATTTTCAAAAACAAAACAAACAAAAAAACCTTCCTAGATTCCTCTCAGTCTACCATACCTAGTTCATACTATAGTACAATGATAGCTCTCTTCCTGGAAGAGGTCGTCTGTCTACATTCTTTAGGCAGCTAAGGAGGACATCCGAGTTTCTTCCTGAGTCTTTTTGGGCCTTGATTGTTTTCAGCTGTAAATAATTCACGTGCCAAAGAGACATTTTGGGGTGGCAAGTTTTGCTCCCGTACAGGGTCGTTTTCTTTCTTCTACACCATGACTGTTCACCTTCATTTCCAACAAATATCCGGAGATCTAACCATGGACTCTTTGGGAATGTAGGAGGTACTAGGATCTGGTTACTTGGCACCTGTGTGAATCATCATGTACAGCAGGAATGATAATATTAAGACCTATTCATCTTACCTTTCCAGAGTATTGTGATGAGTAAATGAGGTAATAAATATGGAAATACTTTGTAAAGTGTTAGATGCTGAATACATGTAAGACAGCTTCCAGACCCTCCTCATTGTACCTCGGGAATAGAATAAATGAAATATACTGGTTGCCTTAGGAACTGTGGCAGGAGGTCTCATCTTGGCTAAACTTGAATTAATATGGATTTGCTTCCTGGTCTTTATAGATATCTCTGTTACTAGGCATTTTGTATTTGATCTGAGGTTTGTTTCTTCTTATCATCATGCTATCATTAGTGGTAATAGCAGCAACAGCACAGTGGCTGGAGCACCAGCAGCCATCTTGGACCATGAGAGGATTTCAGGAATGAAAGCTACACACAGCAAAGCCCCAGGGTTCAAGGGCTTAAGTTTCTGACACCATGCAGCACCAGACGAACACCCACTGCCCACTTCCACTTGTAAGAAAGAAGCTGCTCTCTTGTGCAAGACACTTTACTTTTGTATTTTCTGTCCATGGGGCCAAACCTAATCATAACTGATACATATACCTTATCTCACGGAAATCCTACAGCAACTCTATAAGGTGATAGGTGCAGAAACAGACCCAGAGAGTATAAATGACTTGTTCGGTGTCATCCAGCCAAGTGACAAGAGGTGTAATTTTGTGGCCCATTCTCATTTTCTTTTAAATGGAAAGAAAATGCCTATTGTGAATGAATGAATCTATTTTTTTTCCATTTACTTCCATTCTATTCATTTATTCTAGGAGGTGGTAAACTTTTTCTATAAAGGGCCAAATAGTAAATATTTTAGACTTTGTGAGTCATACAGTTTCTGTTGCAACTACTCAACTCTGCCTTTGTAGGGCAAAGCAATCATAGATAAAAGTAAACGAGAGGTTATGACTGTGTTTCGATACAACTTTACAAAAGCATACAATGGCCAGTGTGCCCCAGTGGGCCTTAGCTTGCCAACCTCTGATTTATTAGATTCTGATGTCCCATCACAAAAGTGCATTGGAAATACATTACAGAGGGTAGGGGGATTGTGACATTGCAGGCACCCTCACACTGTTGACCAATATAAAGTCCAGTGTGTGACGGTGACGTCCAGTAGAAAGAAAGATCCCTAAACTGATAATCGCGAGATCTGGGCACTCAGTTCATATCTGCCCTGAAACAGGATCTGTATCCTGAACCAAGCCCAGGTGCCTCAGTTCCCTATATGTTAGGAGCAAATAATGCACATACCATCCCTACTTTCCATAGTTTCCATGGCTACAGGGAGACTGAGATGAGATGATATACAGACCATATTTTGAAAGCTATAAATGTTATTCAACTGTGTGTACACTGCTTCGCCTTAGGCAGGGCCATATAGCCTCCTCTGTATCCTTCAGTCCCCTGTCCTTACCTCTGTCATGGAACTCCTAGAACGTATCAAATGCCTGGTAGTTATTAGTGAATCCGTTTATCCCCGCTCCTCCTCCTTCACTTGACATAAAGGGTTATTGTGTTGCATTGGATTAAAAGACTCAATTATTGGAAAGTCTAGACGCCCACTCAGGGTCGCTGCCAGGCAGCGTGGGGATCACGCAGAGTCAGTGTCCAGTAGACAGGTCACAAGTCACACCCGTGAAGCAGCACATCAGGCTTAAGTCAGACAGAAAGAGCTAGGTTGTGAAAGCCTGGAACCAGCTGAACTGGAAGTTTGTGTCACTTCCTTCCTGCTCAGAGACTGTTTCATGCAACACCAGGAGGCAGACAGGAGGCCTGGCCTTCTCCCTGGTGACCTGTGGAGGCCTTCTGCTACTCTAACTGCATTCTCTGAATGCTTTTCCTACATTAACAACTTGCCCCTCACCAGAGAAAAGACTTATTTTCCCCGAGACTCTTAGAGTCATGGCACAGAAATAGGTGTGGTTATTCATTTACTCATGAATTCATTTATTCATTCAGACATTTATGTATTCACTCACTTAACAAAGATTTATTGAGTGCCTACTGTTCTATAAAGAGATGGTGTTGAGAAAAACAGACATTGTCCGTGTCGTTGTGGAACTGACAGTCACAAAACCGACATTCAGTAAATAAGCATGCAGGTATATGTGTGTGTGTGTGTGTGTGTGTGTGTGTGTGTGTGTGTATAAAGTACAGAGAGGTTAAGCATATATCAATATATCTATCTATATCTATATCTATGTCTATATGGATTCAGTTGCGAGTAGGAAGAGACATAGGATCCTATGAGAGAGGGGACGTGATTTAGACTGAGGTCTAACTGAGATGGGTGATTCTGAGGAGCCAGGTGCATTACATGCATTGAAGACCTAAGGGTCTTCAGTAACCTTGTAAAGTGACTACTATCATGACCATTGTACAGATAGGGAAACTGAGGCTTAGGGAGATTAGGTGACTGGCCTAAGGCTGCGCTGTTAGTAAGTTTGGAACAGGCTGGGCTCTTTCCAGTATTCCACCATGCACAACACAAACCCAGAGGGTGTGAATTTTCCCAGCTCCCACCTTTGCGCACACTATGCCTCCTTCCACCTGGAAAGCCTCCCCCGCCATCCTTCTCTTGTTGGATTCATAGTCTGCCTTCAGCGTCTAGTTGAGGGCCTACTTTCTCGGCAAAGTTCCCTCTTCTATCTGAGGCCTCAACACATCTCGTAGTCTAAGCTTCTGCAAGAATCATCATGGATTACTCATGTGGCACTGGCCCTGGGACACCTTGTAAAGTTCATTCTCCTTTTTACATGCCTGCACTGATGGCCTTGCTCACAGTCCTGTGAGCAGCACAAAGTCATTAGAGCACACAGACCTGGGTTCTTCTCCTAGTTCCTGCTTGTGTGTTGAGTGACCTGGAGAACGTTGCTTAACCTCTCTGCAGTTTCCTTGGAGAAAAGTAATATTTATTTCTTGAGATAGATCTTAAAACATGTGTCCCAGGGCTGAACAGATAGTCAGTGTTCCACACTTCTTAGTCTTCTACTCAATTCCATTCCCTAGATCAGAAAGCCTCTGCAGGGTAAGAACCATGCCTTCTACTTTATAATCTCGGCAACTAGCACAGTGCTCTGTAATAGTGGGTATATCATTGGTACATAATTATGGCGGTGACAGCCTTTACCTGCCTCCTGGGTCCCTCGCTCCTAATCCAACTTGTTTTCTCCTGTCTTTCTTCCTTTCTTTCTTTCTCAACTTAGACTCCTTTAAGCCTCCCTTAAACTTGATCCTCTGTCAGAAACAGGTGCCACTGCATACACTCTCTCTTCCAAATCCACACTGTCTTCTCAGGAGGAAAATAACTGAAATAGTTCACTGGAGACCCAACAGATGGTCAGTAAGGGGAAACCACTGACCAGAAAGGCTGCCAAGCTCCCCATCCTGACCACCACCTAGAGCCATATTTTGTATACAAAATCATTAGTTTATTCAACTCTCTTCTCTAAAGGATGCCAGTAGCTCATTTCCAAAGATGGGGGAATGTTCCAACTTACTTTATTACTTGCCCTCTGTCTGCCTGCCTGCCTGCCTGCCTTCCTTCCTTCATCTCTTCAGTCAACAAGCATGTACTGAGTACTTGCTAAGTGCTGGGCCATAGCTGGCTGCTATACTAAAAGCACAGAGAAAGTGCTAGGGGCAACCCATGGTGAGAAGAAGAGGGGGTATTGGGTACAAAGAGAAAGGAAAGACTGTGCTAACATTTACTGGGCACTGGCTCTGCACTTCCACATGCAGTGTCACAGTGATTCCTCCCAGCCATGCACCTGAGGGAGTAGAGATTCCTGCTGCAGGAATGAAGGCTCGCAAAGGCAGAGCAACTTGCCGGAAGTCATCTATCAAAAGACGCCACAGGCCAAAACGAAGAGGCAGCTTCTGCTGAGAAGCTAAAGTGGGCAGAGATGCTCACGTTGGATATAAGGCTTCAGATGAATACAAGTCCTAATAATCTCACTGGTTTCATTCTGCAACACCAGCTTTGTCTTCCATATGTGAGCTGCTCACCCACTCCCCAGTTCCCAAACCTCACCATCCTAACCAGTTCCACACCACGTACATCCTTCTCCCCTAACGCTGCCTAGTTTCAACCCCACAGCCTCCTGGCCATGAGTCATTTCAACAAAAGTGCAAACTATGTGATGAGCCATGACAACAATGTGCAACCCTAAACTCCAATGAGTGTTTTTCTACAACGAGGGAACAGGTGGAAGAAGAGAGTCCAGGGCCATGAGATGATGACAAGGCCAAAGGAGGTGTGGGAGTCGGCCTGTTAGGACATACATGCTCCAGGCCTCAGGTGCTGAATCAAAGGAGGCCCCTGGAGCCTGTGCAGTATCCACTGCCATTCACTTCTCGAGAATCATGGCATTTGGAAACCATTAGAGAACATCAGTTTGGGTACTTTTCAGACTGGATCCTATCGGAAGGTGCCTGCACGGCAAAGAAGAGGCTGAATGGACTCCCAGGCCTTCCACAATGCCCCCCTCCCCTGCCAGGTTGTTCTCTTCTTCAAGACACCAGATGAGGGGGCTGGTGGGGGCTGAAACCCCGTCCCCACTCTGCCAGCCAAACTCTGGGCCTGTGAGGCTGCTCTGCCCCAGCAGAGAGGGCAAATTTTCCTAATTTGCACAAAGTACAGAATAGGATGGTGGTAACTTTGCCCTCTTGCTGCCCCCAACCACACAACGCACACACATACACCCATATAGCCACACAAACATTCCCACAGACTTACACATAAGCACATATACATATTTATACAAACACACATGGAGACATATATACATTATACAAAGAGCACACAGACATACATAGACACACGAATATATCATACAGTACGCATACATAGACACACACAAATGCAAATTAGACCACACTATAATGCACAGAAATATAGACACAAATATACAGACACAGAGTCAAACAGATATAGATACACAGATACACAAGCCACACAAATACACATACGTACACACACAGTCTCATAGCCACTTATACACTGCACACACATAAACAGACAAACACATCCATACATAGACGCGTCAACACAACACACAGGCACAGAAACCACACAGATATACACACACATACACAGATATGCACACATACATACGTCTTGAACCAGAACAACTCTATCAATTTTACATGATAAATTCTATTTTCAAAGTTTTTATGCGACAAACATTTCACTACTAAAAGAGAATTTTCTCTTTTTGAGGATTATTTTTTTTATTCATTTATTGATCAAATATTTGATGACAATATGTTGAAATAAAATGATAGTAGGAAGTGGGGTACACTCAGACATATTAGTGGCAGGTCTTTCCATGATATGTCTTGTAATTCATTTTGTTTTTATCATGATGAAAAATTTGTGACTTTCAACACTGCTACATAATATATAGAACCAGAACTCCTGTTTTATCATTTATACACTTTCAGATACTTAAAAATATCAGTCTCCGCTCCATCTCCTTCACCTCCCAAAGGACCTCTGGAGCTATGGAAATCATACGGGGACTTGAAGGCAAGGGTGTAACATTAAGGAGTATACTAAACAGGACTTCTGGTTGTAAGAAATAAAAATACAAATCAAGCTTGATTAAACAACAAATAAACCAAAAGGCAATTTATTGTCTCATGTACTTGCGCAGTTCAGAAGGGAGATGAACTTTAGGAAAGCGTAGGTCCAGGGATTCAAATGATGTCTTTAAGGGTCTTTTGTTCTCCATTTTTCATTTCTTAATTCCCGTGTTTACTTCATATTCAAGTTAAGAGCAATGCATGTGGTAGCAAAGATGGCTAGCAATTGCTTTAGCCTTACAATGTCCTCCTAAATCTTGGAAGATGAGGGTGAGGGTATCTCCATGTTCCTATTTCTTGCAAGAATGCTGAACAAAGTTTGATTGGCCCAGTTTTAGTCAAGTGCGCATTCCTAGGGATGGATTCAGAAAAGCTGAGCTTCTGAACCTGTACCAGCAGGACTGAATAGTGAGAGTCGGGGATGATTCCCCAAAGAGATATCAGACAGGAAGGAGAATATATATGTCTTCCTCCCTACCTCCAGAAGCCTTAGTGCAGTACTCATGGGTCAGGCTCTGTGCTGGAGGCTGGGGCACAAGATAAAAATATTTATATTCTTTCTCTCTAGGAACCCACAGCCTAGTGATGGAGGTGGCATGTAAGCCAATAGTACAGGACACAGAATGCAATAACCACAAAATAAAAAAGTGTGATAAAATAAAACTTCATCAAAAGACACAAGACAATCAATAGGCAAGCCACAGAGTGGGAAGAAATATACATATCTGAGAAAAGATTTTAATCCAGATTATATAAAGAATGACTACAATGCAATAATTTTTAAAAATCCCAATTTTTAAAACGAGCATAAAGCTTAAACAGACACTTCATAAGGGAAGACACGTGAATGGCTAATAAACCCATGAAAAGGTGCTCAGCATCTTTAGCTATCGGGGAAATGCAAATTCAAACTGCAATGAGATAGCACTTCATAACATCTAGAATGGCTGGAATTAAAAAGAGACTGACATGAATACTGGAGATAATGTGGAGCACCAGGACCTCCCCTGTTTTCCTGGTGGGAATGTAAAATGGTAGAACTATTTTCCAAAAGCATATATCTACACTGTGACCCAGCAATTCATTCCCAGGTATTAACCCAAGAGAAAAAGAAATACATATTTATAAAAAAGATTTGTACATGAATGTTCACAGAAGCTTTATTATTAATACCCCAAACTGGAAACAACCCAAATGTCCATTAACATGAGAATGGATAAACAGTCATACATCCATACAACGGAATACTAGTCATAAAAGAGAATCAAGTACTGATTCATACAATGACATAAATGGATCTCATAGAAATTATGTTGAGAGAAAGAAGCTAGACATACAAGAACATACACTGTATGATTGCATTTATGTGAAATTCATCATAATTTATGATGGAAAAAAAACTTACCTGTGTTTGCCTGATGGGTGGAAGGTTGAAGGTTAGGGGGAAGCCTAGCTGTGAAAAGATATGAGAAAACTCTCTGGGGTGATGGAAATGCTCAAAACCTTGCTAGGGGTGTGGGTTACATGAGCATATCTATTTGTAATTGTGCATTTCATTACATGTGAACTTTACATCAAATGAAAAAATTTTTAGAGTGTAGAGAGTGCTAGGGAGGTGTAGAAAAATCAGGAATGACAGGACGTTGATAATTGTGGAAGCCGGATGATGGGTACATCGAGGTTCATTAAACTATTCTGTTTACTTTGTGTATGTTTGTAATATTCCATGTGAAAAAAAATTTTTAATCAAATAAATTCATATCTAACAATATGATGACTTCTATGAGAGGAACAGGAAGTAAGTGTTGTAAAACCAGAAAACCTGGAGCAATTAACTGCCTAGGGAGTTGGAGGTGGGGACAGGGGCCTGAGAATGACTCTTGGAAAAGACGTTGCAGAAGAGAGAACATTTGATTTGGGACTTAAAGGCCAAGAAGACTAAAGCAGTTGGAAATGCCCAGAATAGATGCCCATTAGAGAACCTTGTGGCGCTCCTAGTGACAGAACAACATTGGATCACCAATGATATGTACCCTTCTGAAATAACCCTTTTCTCATAGGAGTCAGCAGAGTGGAGTGCTCAGGGCAGAGGAACCGAAGTTAGGATTTCCCACTCAGAGTGTCCTTGGATGATCTAAGTCACAACCCGTCTCTGCTCTTCAGTTTTCTTACCTGTGAAGTGAGAGGATTCAACAAAATTATACCTAAGTTCTCTTCAAATGCTTCACAGTTGTGAAGCACAACTGTGCTTCACAAGCTAGTTGTGAAGTCACAAGCTAGTTGTGACAAATCGAGGAATAAAACAAAGGTCTGAGGACATCTCATTCCCAGAACTTTCTTAATGCTCTATTTCATGTATTCTAAGACACACATTCTTATTTAACATTTAACATCACAGAAATCAGGGCACGCCTTACAATCGATGATGTCAGATAACAAGGCTCCAGCAATGCATAGTTATATTGCTTGCCTGGAGGTACTTGGTTATTATTCCTGGACAGAATGACTGGACAACCACAGTCATTGACGTTTTAATCAACAAACCACCTACGGTCCTTTGGAGGATCAAATATGAGTTCCAGTTGTTGTCTGGAAACCTTCTATTTGTACCTTCTAGTAGAATATAAAAATAGCACCAGCATCAAAATTGGCAAATTGGTACTGGTGGCTTGACAGAAACTTCCAAGACAGCAGAGTAGCACTCTTTTAAGAAATGCTGCATTCCCCAACGCTCTTGGTGACTTAGTTGACAATATTGTGTGGAAAAACATATCAACAGCTGAGAGGAAAGTGCTTCAGAAGAGACGAACCATTCTGAATGTGAAGTCTTACGAATACCTTAACCACTGTATTTTGCTTAAATTTTCCTTTTTACATGTACACAAGAGCAATATGTGATTGACATTGAAGCAGCCTAAATGTCCATCAACAGATGAGGGGATAAAGAAGATGTGGTATGTATATACAATGGAATACTACTTAGCCATAAAAACGAGTGACATAACGCCATTTACAGCAACGTGGAAGGACCTAGAGATTATCTAAGTGAAGTAAGTCAGAAAGAGAAAGACAAATATCGTATGACATCACTCATAAGTGGAATCTAAAGCATGACACAAGTGAACTTATCTACAAAACAGAAACAGACTCACAGACCTAGAGAACAGACTTGTGGTTGCTGAGGGGGAGCGGAGGAGGGACGGATTGGGAGTTTAGGATTAGCAGATGCAAACTATTATATATAGAATGGATAAACAGCAAGATTCAACTGTATAGCACAGGGAACTATCTTCAATATCCTGTGATAAACCATAATGGAAAAGAATATGAAAAAGAATATATATATATATATATATATATATACACGTGTGTGTGCATGTATATATGTATGTATAACTGAATCACTATGCTGTACAGCAGAAATTAACACAACATTGTAAATCAACTATACTTCAATAAATTTTTTTTTTTTTTTTTTTTTTGGCTGTGTTGGGTGATCGTTTCTGTTCGAGGGCTTTCTCTAGTTGCGGCAAGTGGGGGCCACTCTTCATCGCGGTGCGCGGGCCTCTCACTATCGCGGCCTCTCTTGTTGTGGAGCACAGGCTCCAGACACGCAGGCTCAGTAGTTGTGGCTTATGGGCCTAGTTGCTCCGCGGCATGTGGGATCTTCCCAGACCAGGGCTCGAACCCGTGTCCCCTGCATTGACAGGCAGATTCTCAACCACTGCTCCACCAGGGCAGCCCAATAAATTTTTTAAAAAGAGCAATATGTGATTAAAAAATATGTCAAAGAAGTCTAAAAGAGATTTTCTTTAAAAATTATCTAAATCATGTTTAATTATGTCTACAAGAGATTTTTTCAGTATTAATAAAACTTTTTAAAACTTGAAATCATAAGAAGGCATGTCACAACTTAATTGGCAATGCTTTTTTTTCTAAGAGATATGTAAATTAAGAGTTCAGCTGGTAGAGACTTAACTTTGATGAAATATGATACTGAAACCTGATGCCTTCCCCAGCACTTTCTTCCTGTTTCTCTATACTTCTTGGAGCCTATAGATAAGGTGTCATTTCTGAGGGCTTTCTGTTGTAGGAACTGTGCTAAAGGCTTTACAAACATCCTGTCAGTTATCACACAATAACCTTGTAGGAGACACCATTATCATACCCTTTTAATGTTGAAGAGACTGAAAGATCCTGCCCCAGGTTAAAGAGTTTGCGCCACTTCCTTTCTGAAATTAGTGGAGAATCACAAAGTGAACTTTTCGCAGCCCAGATAAACTTTTTAGAACCCATCAATGACGATAATGCATCAAGCTCCTGTGTTTTGGGGCAGCACTGCAGGAGGTCCTGAGGTTTAGAACAGTCGCTCACATACACCCCAAGAAAGGCAGGCAGCATGAAGTGGCACAAAAATAAGCTTTGGAATCAAACAGAATCAGGTTTTAATCCCAACTCTGCCACTTGTAGATTGTGTGATTTTGAGCAAACTCTGTTCTCGGAGCCTCAGTTTCTTCTTCTGTAAAATGGAACTATTGTTACCTACCTCCAAGAGTTGTATGAGAGGTAAATAAGTTCACTCAGTTATTCACTTACTCAACAAATATCTGCAGAGTGCTTACCTCATGCTAGTAAATGTAATGTCAAATGAATACTATGCAAAAGACCCTAGCAGCGTGACGGGTACATAGCAGACACTCTGGGGAAATTTTGTTGTTCTGTTTTTATTTTTCCAAACCAATGTCCCCCTTCTACTAGCACCTCATTTTTTTTTTTTTTATAAACTAAGCAAGACTATTCCTAAGTCAAATTAAGTTAGCAGCTTATTCTTTTTTTTTTTTTTTAATAAATTTATTTATTTTTGGCTGTGTTGGGTCTTCGTTTCTGTGCGAGGGCTTTCTCTAGTTGCGGCAAGCGGGGGCCACTCTTCATCGCGGTGCGCGGGCCTCTCACTATCGCGGCCTCTCTTGTTGCGGAGCACAGGCTCCAGACGCACAGGCTCAGTAATTGTGGCTCACGGGCCCAGTTGCTCCGCGGCATGTGGGATCCTCCCAGACCAGGGCTCGAACCCGTGTCCCCTACATTAACAGGCAGATTCTCAACCACTGCGCCACCAGGGAAACCCTAGCACCTCATTTTTATTTTGCAGAGTCCCCTCCACCTCCAATCTATGATACATACTGTAATCAGATGCCCTGCCATTCCCTGGCCTGGGGGTAAGCATGTGAACCAAGGTAGGTCATGGCCATGCTCTCTCTGGAATTTGAAACTTCAGCAGAGTGACACAGACTGAAAATGGTAGGAGCTCATGCATTCCACCCTTTTCAGAACTGTTCTGCCTGGGAGTGAAGCTGCCTTAGTTCCTACTCATTTCCAAGCCTGATTCTCCAGTCTTACTATCATTTTTGTTTGTTTTGAGGTCATGTTATCATTCCAAAAATTCCCTTTTGCATAAGCTACGCAGAAGTGGTATTTGCAAATGAAAAAATCAGATGCCCAGTAAACAAACAAACAAACAAAAAAAACACGTTAACTCCCCTTTCCCAAGCAGGTATTATTAAGTTAGAAGAATAGAAGAGGTACAAATAGGATAATTAAGGGCACATAGAAGTTAGAAGTGCTCACTTTAGCAGCATAGATAATAAATTCAGAAGAGATAGTCTAAATAACAATGCCATTGACTTACGCTGGTTGGGGGTAGCCCTTACTATGGAATATGCATGGTACACACACTGTCTCATGTAAAGATCGCAGATACCTGTGGAGTAGATATCATCATCATCCCTGTCTTAGGCGAGGACGTGAAAGCTGAGAGGTTAAATAACTTGCTTACAGCTACATAATTAGTGGGGCCTGGTGTAAAGTAAAAATGCAGGGCCCCATGTTGAGAAATTATTAAGAATTTCAAGATGGTGACAGCAGAGCATTGAACCAAGTTCAGACTCCTTCTGAGCATGGTTCCCCCCTTCCCTTACCCTCATGACTGCATGGGTCACATGCCCATAAAGTTGGCCCAGCTTGCTTAAGTTAGTAAGTGACAAAGTTGAGACTTACACCCAGATCTCTTTGATCCAGAAGTCCATGGTCTCAATTCAAAGTAACCCCTACAGTGGGAGTGCCCCAAGATCAGAATGAAACCGACAGCTATTCCAGGTCATTCAGATTGTCTAGGCATTGCCCCCATCCCCTAGCCCGTAGGGCAGCTGGGGGGACTCAGACGGAAGGTTGATTATCATGAGAACTTCAGAGACTCACCAGGAAAAGCAATTAATCCAGGATAGTCATGATAGGCCAAGCTCTCCCCTGCCTTCCTCCTGGAGTTCTGTTTAGCCCCACCTTTGAGAGGGTCCTATACCAATTAGACCAAATTTAGAGGAGGCTGAGCAGGATGGTGAAGGAACTGTATACAAGTGTTTATGAAATTATGAGTGTTGAGCCTGAAGATCCGAAAAATCACAGTTGTCATCAAGTCTCTTTCCTGCTGAGATATAAGCTCTATAAGAGCCGGGGTCTATCTTGCTCACCACAGTACCCCAAGTGTCTGGCACAGTGCCTAGGATATAGTTACTGCTCAATAAATAGTAAGTGGAGCAATCAATTAAACAGTTCACTGAACGTTTGTCAAGTGGAAGAGGGACTAGATGTGGTTTTTTTCCCCAAGAAGGAAGTCAGTTCCAACGGGGTAGACCGGTTTTGACTCTTGGATATAAGAAAGTTCTATGGCCTCACCATGGAAAAGGCTATTAGGAGGTCCCCTTCCAAAGAGGGACTCAAGTGTGGAGATGATGACAAGGATATTCCCCAAAGGCATTCCCTAGAATACCAGAAATGGCAAAGAGGTCTCTGGTCCTAAGGTACTTCCAACTAATTGATAGTAGCTACCCGGGCCTCTGTTGAGAAGCTTTTCACAGGGAAGCTCCATAAGAAATGGTGCTGTCCCTTAGACAGCCTTCTAAACTTTAATGTTTGTGAATCTATGCATCTGCACATTTTCTCCAACCCAGAAATGTTGGTAAGGCTAACTCCAGTGCTCTGAAGTGAGGCAAATTAATTGAAACTAAGTTCACTCAAGTTGTGGGGATTTTGAGGGTTCTTTGCTTCTTAGCTTTGGGCTTAGATACTATAAATATAATATCCAACCCCAGTGGGCGATTCTGGATGTCGGATTCACCGTGCTTACAGACAGCTGTGGGGAGAGAGCTCTGAATAAATCTGTCTAACTAGTAAAGATGGATTACATTACTTCATAGTGATGTTAACCTTCGGAGGCAAAAGTCCAGACAGGTTGAGGAATGGAAAATGAGGACATAAGGGGGGAACAATTCCATTAGCTCTAATCAAAAGAAGAGGCCAAAAGGGGATTAAAATCTATAACATGCTCAAAAAGGGCAGAGATTAAACCACTCCAACTTCGAAGAGAAAAGATTAAATATTTGCCACTGGTTCCTCTTTCTTTCACCAAGAGAGTTTATTAATTTATACTTAACAGTCTGCCTGCCTCAGTTAACAAGAGTTTTTAAAATGAATAATAGACCCACTCATTTAAAACCAAGGAAAAGAAAATCTACAGTGTAGTTCCCATTTCCTCTGACCTATATTTTATAACTTTATTTAGACCAGGGATTTTAAACCTGGGGATCCAAGCACTCTGTTTTTTAAGTAGAATTCAGAGGGTCACTACAATTTTATTAGAATTTTAAAGTATATACATACATTAGATTTTTTTTTTTTTCCTGGTGAAATTGCTCATAGCTATTTAAGATTGTTAAAGAGGGTCTCTGATTACACCTCTGGAAAAAAATACTAAAAAAACTTAGATCAACTTCCTCATTTTAAGCTTTCTTCTCTTCTTAATTCAGATATTCACTGAATGCTGGGCCATGTGCTAAACACTATTCTAGATATTTGTACTGAATGCTTCGTCATTTACCTACCTCCTGGGAGTTAGGTAACATTGCCTGCCCCTCACCTTTTTTCTTTCTCGAAGCAAACAGACTCAGAGAGTTTAAATAATAGTAATTGCTACCATTTATTGAACACTTCTGATATGCTCCTTGTTTTTACTCATTTGATCTTACAACAATCTTGTGAGATAAATTAATTTTCTTACTGTATCATCAGTGACAAACTAAATGATCAAAAAAGTTGAGTATCTTGTCCAAGGATATTTGACTGGGTAGATGAAACTTGAACTTGAGCCCAATTCTAGTTCCAAATCCTCTTCTTTAGTCACTACACCGTACTATTTTTTCTTGGTAGCCTGTAGTACTTGCTAATGTGCACACATATCACTTACCAGGGACTGCTATAGTGTTCACTGTCTAACTGACCTCCTTTGTAGTCTGAGTTCAGTTACACCAACTTCCCTTCCATCGATGGACACTTTCAGAAGATGGAACATATTTCACCAAATAGGAGTAATACAAAAATATCTTACAACTTTCCCCCTCTGGAAATTGTTTCCAGGCCACCCAAAGTTGTATCCACAAGTGTTGTATCCACAAGTGTTTGTGTGTTTCCTGTGGAACTCTCTCACAGGAGAGTAATCTCCCTTATTGGGACTCACGGGAGCTCTGTTACCAGGAAGGGGATGGGTCTTCCAGGTGCAGACCAAGAAAGACAGCAACTCGGGACTGATGGAGTCCTCAGAGAAGATACCCCCTTTTCCATATTTCTGATCCTTCCTGATCCTTCAAGGCTCCAGATAAATCCCTTCTCCAAGAAGCCTCCCTGGCTGGATATTTGATCTTGTTAGCACTCCCAAGTCAGTTGAGGAATTGCCTGTGAGCAGGGGAGGTATGAAATATTTGATATAACAATCTCTCACTCACTCTTACACATTTTTCTTTTCTTGTCCGTAATGCGCCAGACACATCTGAGGTGAACGAGGTATAGTCCCTCCTCTCGAGTGGTAGGGGAACTACGTGTGAAGAAATAATTACAATCACTGTGTTAAGGGCTAACGTAGCGGTATTTTTCAAGCAATGTAGGAGTGTAGAAGAGATAGCAACAACCTCCCTGGGGGTGCTCAGGAAGCCTTCATGGGGAAAGTGACATTTAAGTGTGGTTCTGAAAGAAGAGCAGGAATTTTCCAAGGGAAAAAAAAATGATGCTAAAGGCATTCGAGAAGGGTACAGCATAGAGGTGTAAACAGTCACAATGTGTTGGGGAACAACAAGTCTTTCGGTTTGACTGGAAAGGATGTGTATTGAGGGTTAAGTCTGCGTTTGGTGCAAGACTGTGAAAGGCCTTATGTGTCGGCTCTGAGGTCTTGGCTTTAGCTTGTCTGCACTATAGCATTTTCTTTTCAATTATTTGAATATCTTATTGCATGTCCCCCTTATTATATTGCAAACATGAGTGAGAAATAGAAGTTAGAAAAGACATTATAGAGAAGAGAAGCAGACAACTGTATAATTAAAACAGTTACCAAAGATGGAAGCAATTAAGCATAGCTATACCAATAATTTCTAGCTTTAATTAAAGACGTGTGGGACAAAGGACTGTGTACGCAGTGTGAAGAAAACAAATACATCAAAGAAAATGCTTTGCTCTTAAGATAAAAATTTCAATAAGAAGGAGGTTAGGAAGGAGACCAGGAGACAGGAAGGTGTATGTATTGAGTGCCCGTTCTGTGTTGTTGTTGCCAAAACTGAATTAATTGTAATCCTTAGTTCATGATATACTCTTATCATGTTAGCAGTGAGTAAACTCCCATCGTCATTGTTAATAGTAAAATAAAATATTATTGAACCTGCCACCAAACATTAGAACTAGAATGTTGGTGTTTACCCACGTGTTCCTCTTCTTTCCTTCTCCCTCTACCCCCAGCCAAATTAACCACTTTCCAAACTCTCTTGACTCTTGCAATGTTTATTCCCTACTTTTAATATACAGGCACACACACATATACATACACACATTTGCATTTATTATATTACAGAGATTCTCCCCCTCTGGTGCATATGGCTCTAGTTTATTCCTTTCACTGCTGAGTATCTTCTATTGTGTAGCTATATCACCATGTATTTAGCCTTTCTGCTGTCAGTGGGGATTGGGGGTTTTCTTTGATTACCTGCTCTATGAAGAACTCTCTGATTTTTTTTTCCCTCTCCAATTTCAAATTTCCCACCAACTCTTTGAGCTGGGTATTATTATCTTCCCTTTATGGGTGAGGACACTAAAACTCAAAGAGGAAAAGAAACTTTCCTGCTGTCACGTGGCCACATAGTGGCAGAGCCAGGGTTTAATCCAATTCTCTGCGAATCAAAAGCCTGCAGTAGCACTTCCTCCCTTCCTTGGAGGACCAGTTCTTCTCTCGATCCAGTGTGTTCAAGGCTCAGGAGACTCCCCCAGCTCACTTTTGGTTTTTCTGAGTCCCGGTGAGTCACTGCTGGGGTGAAGAGGGGATTTCCTGAGCTGCCCCTGTCAATATATATCAAAACATCCTGTTCACTCAGACAATTCCATGGGTAGTAGTCAGCTGCACTAAGAACTTCTGCCAGCTACTTAGACAGGCCCAGCATCCTACTAGAATGGATTTCCTCCTTTCCCCCATTTGTGTGCTCAACTGGGTAGTAACAATAATAGTAGTAATAGTAATAATAATAATAATCCTTTTCTTGTAAAAAGAGCTGTACCATTTCCAAAACTCTCTCTGAGTTAGGAAAATAAGTACTATTAGCCCAGTTTTGCAGACCAGGAAACCAGGTTTTGTGATTCAGCTAGTAAATGGTGGCTTGTAAAAAGGACTCCTAGTCCAGGGCCTGTTCTGTTTTTCTGTACAAATATCTCCTACTTAGATTAAATATATCACACTATGCTAAAGACTTTAGGATTAGAGTGTGAAAACCCGATATTCAGGCCATTACCCCAACATCATCCTCACTACTAGGTGTTCCATTATTTCCAAAGTCAAAATACTCAGTCAGCTTTTTAACCCATATAATATCTGCAAACCTCAGATTTAGCTAAATGACAGCCGCAATACAAGAAAGAGGCAGGTGATTTTATGATGTGGTTTGAAGGTGCTAGAACATCATCACCCATTAATGTCTCTTTCCCACTGTCTGCCACAGAGACGGAAGCTCCACTACTCCTCCATTTGTGCCTTCGTTGTTTTCAACCTTCAAAAAGCTTTTAGGAAAAGGTGAGATCTAGTGTAGGTCCTAGTAAGAAAAATTATCTAAAACTTAGACAAAACTTTAGCTGTGTGTTCTTTCAGTATCATGTTGGAGCACTATCTAATAGGCCTACTGTAGGATTATTAATTTTCTAATGTTTGGCACATGATTTACTATTGTTTAAGGCCCAGAATCTGTGAAGAAAGATAATAACTTATAGATTTGTTTTCTAGGACAGATGTAAATGATTTTTGTTTGGAAGAAAAATAACCCCAAAGATTATGGTTTTATTTCCTTGTAGAACATTAACCAGTTTTGTGTTTAACCAAGCAGTCTTATTCCAACGTACTTTCTTCAGCACATAAAACATGTCTCACATGTGAATGATTTTTAGTAATCTGCTGGTTCCCTCATTAATAACTTAGATTACTCTTGTGCTTGTGCTTACTTTATAATTGTTGATACTCTTTTTAAAAAAATTTTTTATTGGGATATAGTTGATTTACAATGTTGTGTTAGTTTCAGGTGTACAGCAAAGTGAATCAATTATACACATACATATATCCACTCTTTTTTAGATTCTTTTCCCATATAGGTCATTACATAGTATTGAGTAGAGTTGCTTGTGCTATACAGTAGGTCTCTACTGGTTATCTATTTTATATATAGTAGTGTGTTATATAAATCCCAATCTCCCAGTTTATCCCTCCCTCCCCCTTAACCCCTGGTAACCATAAGTTTGTTTTCTACATCTGGAACTCTATTTCTGTTTTGTGGATGAGTTCATTTGTACCCTTTTTTTAGATTCCACATATATAATTGTTGATATTCTTAAAAAATTATACTTTGACAGTCCAAATTTTTAATTCCAAAAATGAGAGTTTTCTAGTCATTATTACCGCATGACAAACTACCCTAAAGTTAGTGACGTAAAACAGCAACCATTTAATTTACTCACAGTGTCGTGGGCCGGAACTTTGGGAAGGGCTTACTGAGAAGTTTTTGTTTGGGGTCTGTCATACCATTTGAGTCGGATGTCTTCTGAGGCTGTAGGCGATAGTCTTGGTTGGTCTGGGTGTCCAAGATGGCTCATTCTCAGGCTGCAGTTGAGCTGGGTGCTGGCTGGGAGCTCAGCTGGAGCTATCAACAGGAGCCCCTGTATATAACCTCCCAAACAAATACATCAAAGCCCCTGTATTTAGCCTCTATAGCATGGTGGTCTCAGGGAGCCAGACTTCATAGATGGTGGCTGGCTTTCCCAAGGCAAGCATTCCAAGAAAACCAGGTAGAGCTGCATGGCCTTTACTGACCTAGTCTTGGAAGTTGATAGCATCACTTCTGCTGTACCTCATTAGTCAAGGGAAGGGGACATAGACCCCACCTCTTTTTAGGCAAAGTGTCAAGGAATTTTCTGACTATGTCTTAAAAAGTTACATGGGGAACCACTTAAGGAAACTCACATTTGAGATATTACATTAGCAAAAAGGTGGCTGGGACAAAGATGGCAAGAGGAGGTCAAAGAAACAGAGGTAGGGAAGCAGAAAGGAGGTTTTGTGCTACTTGAATTGAAAAAGTTATTGGAGCCTTCATTCATTCAGGATCATAAGAGGGGAGAGAAGAGGCACATATTAGAGAGAATTCAAATTAAAAGTTGAGAAGATTTGGTAGCTGACTGGCTGAGGTCTGCCCTATTAGCTTTATTTTTTTTTTATTAATTAACTCATTTATTTTTGGCTGCGTTGGGTCTTCATTGCCATGCGCGGGCTTTCTCTAGTTGCGTCGAGCTGGGGCCACTCTTTGTTGCGGTGCGTGGGCTTCTCATTGCGGTGGCTTCTCTTGTTGCGGAGCGGGGGCTCTAGGTGCACGGGCTTCAGTAGTTGTGGCTCGTGGGCTCCAGAGCCCAGGCTCAGTAGTTGTGGTGCACGGGCTTAGTTGTGCTCCATGGCATGTGGGATCTTCCCGGACTAGGGATCGAACCTGTGTTCCCTGCACCAGCAGGTGGATTCTCAACAACTGCGCCACCAGGGACGTCCCCAGCTTTATAGTAAAGTCTGACTCCATTTTTTGGATGCTTTTAAGCCTCATCCTCCCTCTCTTTCGTCTTCTTCCCCACATCTGGGCAAGCTGATAAGAAAGCCCAGTACTCCCTCCTTTGGCACCAGTGGGAAGTTTAAATCATGCATGGGAACCCTCACCCCCCAACCACCATAAAAACCCAACCAAGTTTCCTGCCCCTGCCCTCTCTCAAGCCATTTTTGGATGTACTTGCCAGCCGCTCTGATCTCCCCCGAAAGCCTCATTATGTGAGTAATACACCTTTTATAATAACCCTCTTAGTGTGTGTACAGTGTCATCACACTAAGAACCACAATGTAAGTGGGGATCCATCCTCAGAGGATCATGACAAGTTCCTGGTCATACCAAATATAGTAATTCTGGTTCCTGAATATAAACAATAATAATGGCTAGCATTTATTGCCTTCTTATGCTGGGTGCTATGAGGGAGGCACTATTATTAGCCCATTTTACAAGTGTGGAAATGGGCCAAAATAGAGCAGCAAGTGGAGGGGAGAAATTGACCAAGATAATCCCACCGACTTGAAATTTGGTTGAGAAGCCGGTGGCACCACTAAGAGAAGGGGACTTGGAGAAGGTCGATTTCTATGGGAAGAAAAACTCAATTGTAGACAGGTTTAGTTTCTGATGAAAGGGGCTATATAAATGAAGATGTCCTTTGGCATTTAGAGATAAGGAATTTATTGGGCACCATGTAAGTGCCAGACTCTAGGTAGGTACCCAACAGAGCTCTGGTAAGGAAATGAGAATCTTAGAGTCACCAACATGGTGGATGCTGAAGCTGGAACTTAGATGTCAAGAGAAAGAGAAAAGCAGAGGGTTATGAACTCACATTTAGAGCATAGGAGAAACAGAAAGAGCCAGCAAACCAGACAGAGAAAGGACAGTGGCCTAAATGTAGTGGGGTACCTGAGTGGGGTCTAAAACATTTTTTTTTAAGTAAGTTGCCATTTCGAAATTGCCTCTCTGTCTAGGAGAAAGCCTGGGCACCAGTGGAGTCAACTTTCTTTGATCTGAAAGGAGTCTCTCACACGGTGGCCCTTTTTAGTTGCACAAACATAAGGCAAGTGGACACACAGTGCCAGAGGGAATTCTGTAACAAAGCCTTTTATTTGTGGCTTTGGGAGGCTTCCCTCCCTTCATATTTGAAGTGGATCTCTTGGGTGGATGTAGGAATATTTGCACAGAGACTCAAGACATTGAGATCTGAACTCTCCTTTGGATATTCAACTGTGTTATGCTCTTTCCAATGACTAGAGATGGCCCAACTAAAGTCTACTGGCAAAAATGACACTGAGGGATGCTTAAAAAAAAACAGCCCATGAAAAAATTTTTGAACTGATTATCCAGGTTCAGTATTAGCCCTCAGAAGGTGCAAAGGAAGGGTCATTTCAGTCAAGTGTGTGGCCTGTGATTCTGCTGGTGGGAATGCTTTGAGGATAGTTGGAAGCACAGATGTGGAGCAACCTTGGCCAAGAATAACACTGGGAAGATAGTATTGTCCTTCCTTAAAAAAATACTCTGCAGCTTTGAAAGGGTCTAAAATAGTAAGAATGGCACTAAGGCAGGAGGTGAGTGTGAAGGTAGCTAGGTGGGACCAGACTGTGGTGATGACCCCATGCAGTAGTGTCAGAAGCTAGAAAGTAGAGCCACTCATACACGGACCAAAGCCTCCTTTTCTCCCTTTGCGAGTTATTAGAAATAGCACTGAGTTTTTGGATGAGGAAAGCAATTCAAAGAGAGGAAGCAAAAAGAGAGAGGGGAGCTAGAGCCATGCTCATCTTAATTTTTAATCATGAAAATGTGACCTTAATTGCAACCCAAGTTGGTGAAGCAGCTCATGCAGTTACAAGGACAAAAAAAGGCATATTTATAATAATCCTGCTACCATTCTTTGAACACTCATTATGCACATTGTTTTGCACTGTTCCTGATACATAAAGGATGCTGAGTGTATAGTAACTCTGATCAATAACATTATTATTAATATTAGTATATTGTTGGTTCAAGTGGTTAAAGTACAGTCCTGGTAGAATAATTAAGTAATGATGCCACAGCCATCTGCCTTTTGACTCTCATTCCTTAAGTGAACTCTGACCAGAGCATGAAGAGCTATTGTTTGAGATACGGAAGGAAAGGCTGCAGCAAAAGGCATCATCACAACCCAACAGCAAGCAATTAGCATCCTTCTTGCAGCTGGGACCTTGACAAAAAAAGGAGGGGCACACTCCTCACCGTCTAGGGATGGTTATTAACCGGGTCCCTGAGTAGCAGCAGGAAGTGGCTTTGCTTGCTTATTTTTTATGCCCCACACAGCCCAACCCTGGAGGACTCAGCCAAGGGGGAAATAATCACTTGTAGGCAGGGACGATCTGGCACATCTCTGGGGTTTGAAGGGGAGCCTTCATTCTGGTAGAGATGTCTCCTCCCCTTCCTCCTTTGTCTCCTCTGCCTTCTCTGTCTCACCCTTTTCCTCCTCCTTTACTTCTCTCCATCCTAAACCCAAACCCCATATTTCTTCATATTCCCATCTCTGTGACCTTGGGAACATTTCCTCATCCCATCTGTGGGATGAGGAAATGTAAGTCCCGCCTACAATGGCTGTTTGGTTAATGAGTTTTGGGAAACCCAGGATCCCAAATAACTACCCTTCCTAGAAATTCACAGTGCAACTCACCATGCGGAGAGCTCTGAGAAATCCTGTGGTGAAGTCACCCTTTAACTCTGGTCAGCCAGGGCTTCCTCATCTTCTTTGCTCCCAAATGCAATCATGTTTTTTTTTTTTTTTTTTGCAATACTTATTAATATCCCTCAGCACTAGGGCTCCAAAGGATTTGGATCAAGGCAGTCCAGGAAGATGGAAGAAGTGCAAAGGCACAGGGGTGTGAAACAATTTTGTTTGACGGGGCTGTGGTAGGAGGAGGGCTGGGGGAAAATATTAAAGAAATTTCTATGCCTCATATGCATAGCAAAGGAAAGAGTGCAGAGAAAAGCCTAATCCTCAGGAATCAGTTTCATGAAGGCATCTATAAATGCTACTCTGAAAGCAAGTAGGGAGGGAAAGTGGAAGGAAATTACATTGTCCCAGTTCCCCATTAAGCCTCATATGTGTTTCTTATATCTTAGAGGTGAAAATTGGAAGATTGTGATGGATGTGCCTGGCAGTGAAATTAGAGAGGAGAACTAAGTTGTAAGCTAGATATTTGAACTTTATTCTCTTTGGTGCTTTTCAGCTTTTGTCTCATCATGGTACATAGAAAATTAGAGTATATTTTATTCCCTATGGCACAGTGGAGTAAATGGAGGAGGACGCTTGGTCCAGGGATGGAGGGGTCAGTATCTCAAGCACACTGTAAGCCATTTGGAAAGTGATGGAAAGTAGTAGAAGAGCTTTAGGCAGGTAAATGACCTGGTTAGGTTTGCATAAGGGAATCCCTCAGTGGGCTTTAACGGAGACCCAGAAAGAGATCCGAAGCAGCTGGTCCTTCTAGTTCCACAAACTTGCCTTGGTTTCCCCACCACAGGATCTTTTACATACGTTTCCTTCTGCCTAGAGGTGTTCCCTCCAGCATCCCTGGTCTTCACTTTGTTTTTGTCTACTCATCCTTCTCATCACAGCTCACATATCACTTTTCCAAGGAAGCTGTCCCTCATTCCTCAAACAAAGTCAGGTCTCTTTTATCACATCTTTTTATATATTTTCCTCAAAGCCAGTAAATTAAATTTACAGCTATGTCTTTGTGTTACTATATGACCTGCTCCTAACTAGACTACGCTTTTGTCACACTGCTTCCCTACCTGAAAAGCCCTCCCTTCACATCTCCACACACTCAAGTCATAGCCATCCTTCCAGGTCCATCTGGAGTTCTATTTCCCACCAATCACCTCGACTGGAAATATTTTTGCCCTTCTTCTCTGATCATCTGCAAATATGGTTTCCGGACATCTCTGGTGGCTTTGTAGAACAGATATCAGAGGATTTTCTTGCCTACCACTGTTGTTTTCTGGGACTTGCCCTGCTTGTCCTCCAACTTCAGCCACATAGTTACCATGGGACCTGCCACATGAGTCCAGTTTGACAACACCCAAGACTCCAGCTCCAGGGGTGAGCAGGGCAGATACTTGAACTCTGGGCCAATGAGCCCATGCTTTGTGATTTTTAGGTTTGGGTTAGAAAGAGTTCTTTCAACCTGTCTCATTAGCTGAAGCTCTAAGATGTATGACTCTGGAGCTGTCAAGGGCCATTGTTTTGCTTAGTGTAAATCATGGATTTCCAGTAAAGGAGAAGAATGAAGCTGTACACAGAGAGAAGCAGAGACAAGATACTGTCCTGTCAGCCCTGGAGTCTCTGGTTATAGTAGTTCCTGAGTCCCACCTATATCCAACCTTCACCTAGCCTTGGAGCTATGAGATATCCATGTATACTTGGATCCATGGATACTTCCAATATTCCTTTCACTCTTATCACCAAGAATACAAACTAATTAATCCATCTTGATCTCTTTTAAGAGTTCTTTGAGATGGCATTCATTGCTTGAATTAAGGATAACCAGGGTAGAGAAAGTTAAAGCTGCAATGAAGCATCCAAGATTTTAACATATATAGTTTCTAAAATACGTTTATCTGAAGTCTCCACTGGGAGACAGCACAATATAATGGGAAGATTATGGGCTTTGGAAATCATGCTCAGGTTTGAGGCCAACTCTATCAGAAATTGTGACTCTAGACAATTGACTGCACTACTCTGAGCCTTGTCTGTCAAATGGAGATATTAGTGCCTACATTTAAGAGTTATTATCACAAGGTATAATGAAAAATGCATTAAAGGACTTGACATAGAATCTGGCTCAGCATAGGCACTTGGCATTCCACATTTCACTGAGTCTAAGATACCATCAGCTGTAACAGGTATCATGATTTTAGGTATCACTGAAAAAGGAAAAGCCAATTAATCTATGACATGCCATTGATGATATAAGGCATTCTGATTTCAGAGCTGTTAAACTATGAAAAGAAGTATGTCTTAGAATCGATGAAATGCAGTATATTTATTGGGCACAGATGACATAGGCAATAATGTTAGGCACCGGTGACATGGGAGTGAACAAGACTGACATTGCCCCTCAAGGAGATAGGATCTAATAATTAATACATTTCAGATTTTCAAAAGGACACAGAATAACTTTAGACGGTGAATTCCTGGCTTGCAAAAATGCCCAGGACCAAGAAGTAAAGCAGTGGAGAAATACTAGACTTTAATCCTCTTATATGTTGTTAGATCCTATAGCAGTTATATTTTCATGCTCTGCATACAATCCAAAACAAATTGTCTGCTTACAATTAAAATCATGCTGAGTTTCCAAGCGTCCAGCCCCCAGGGAGCTATTTGGACACCATATCTTATCCACAATGACGCAATTCTACTTTTAAGGGACAATTAAGGGGTTTCCTTGTAAGTCAGGCCAAACTTTCTCCAAAATACATGAAGGAAGTGCCTAGAAAAGAAAACGTTTGAGGCTTGTTTTCATACTGTCACTTAAGAAAAACAATTTCCAAAAAGGACTGAATTTTTAAAAAAAAATTAAATTTGGAAGGCCTGTACTTTTATAGCCCTTTGCAGCCTTTTAGTAGAACAGAACAAAGTCCCTTAGGAAACTTAATGTAACAGTAACCAAATGTCCTTGTTAAGCAGCCATTTATTGGTCTATTAAATCTGATCTGAACTGTGATATTTTGCGGTAAATCTCTTCTCCAACATAAATTGCTTAAGATGGGCTTCTTTAGGCATCTACCCCACTGGAGACAGCTTCAACATCATCCCAAAAAAGACAAATGTGTTTGCATCTTCCTGGGCAGCTCTTCCAGGAGGCGAGGTCTAAAAAGAACTTTTTCTTTGCCTCTTTTGCTTGGGAAGACTTAAAAATGGTTTTAGACATAGTTCAGTCCAATTTTACAGATGAGATGGGGACCAACAATCAATTATTATTAAGTATTTAGTATAGGCCAGGTGCTGTGTTAAACCCTGGGGATGCAGAGATAAATAAGATGTTTTCTCTGCCCTCAAGGCACTCACCATCCAATGGAGACCAGAGATCAGTAAGTAGAATGGTAAGTGCCAGGCAACTGAGCGAGTCCTCCAAATGAGGGCTGGCAGTTGGGAGAGGAGAGGAAAATAAGGAACCAGGATTCATTCAGATAGTTTAAGTGAAGAGACTGTAATGAAGGGACTACTTAGAGAGTGATGGGAGCAAACAAGGGATTTGGAAGCACCTTGAGAGTATAACAGTGAGAAGCCAGTGTCTCTTCTAGACCCAAAGGGGCAAGAGGAAGAAACAGTGTATTAGAGTCTGGTAAGAACTGCAGCCTTGGAGAGCAGCCTCTCAGCAGGGGCTACAGCCATAGATGGTCACAGCTGCTGCCAGAGAAAAGGCACCAAAGCAAGAAGGAAGCCGGGAGGAACTGTCCCAGCCTCTCTTTGCTCAGCTTCCTAATTTTCCATTGGTGCTTCCCATTGACTGAATCCAACTGGAAGCCAGATTGCAAATGTGATATAACTTAACAGAGTCAGCCTCCCAAAGCATAGAGCAGGGCAAAGTAGGGCAGCAAATGGATCTGGAGAGAGGGTAAATGGAGATTAACCAACACATCTGGCATTTATAACTGTTCAAAGTTTCTTACGTGTGTGTGTACACATGCATACACATGCACACACCTCCACACCATTCATTTATTTAGCCAATAAACTGAAGTACCTACTATGTAAATAATAGAGATAAAAGCTGCTGGAGACAGTGTTCTTGGCTTTGGAGGTGAAAGGGTAAAATAAATAAATACCATTTTCACCCTATGGGCTTTCTAGTCTAGTGAGAAAAAGACAAAGTAAATAATCCATAAAGCATAATGAGTATTATCTTAAGGAGAGAGGAAACTTTGGATTGGGTGGGGAAATAGCTAATCAAATCTAGGGCCCACAGAATATTCCCCTGAGAAAGTGACCGTTAAGTTGAGACTTGGGGGTGAATAGAAGTCAGCCACCTAGAGGAGTGAGTGGCAGAGAGAGGAGTGTTCCTGGTGGGGAGAGAACACGTGCAAAGGCCCAGGGGCAATAGTGGGTGTCAAGTTCAAGGGTCTGAAAGACTTCCAGTATACTTGGACCTTGGAGCATGAAGGGGAAGTGCTGAGAGATGAGACTGAAGTGGCAATCAGAACCAGATTGTTTTGGGCCACATGTTTCCAGATTTTGATCCTAAAAGCAATGAGGAATCATCTGAAAGCTTTAATTAGGTTTCTGCCAAGTTTGAAGGGTTACTCAGGATGTACATTTCTCTCAGCCATCCTGACTTACAGGTATATAGGCATGGTTATGCTCAAGAGATGAGCCCTAAGGACAGTAGGAGCCAGTCAACAGATAACAATTAAGAATGGTGTTCCAGGGTTTCCCTGGTGGCTCAGTGGTTAAGAATCCGCCTGCCAATGCCGGGGACACGGGTTTGAGCCCTGGTCCAGGAAGATCCCACATGCTGCGGAGGAACTAAGCCCGTGCGCCACAACTACTGAGCCTGCGCTCTAGAGCCCGTGAGCCACAACTACTGAGCCCACGTGCCACAGCAACTGATGCCCACGCACCTAGAGCCCGTGCTCCACAACAAGAGAAGCCACTACAATGAGAAGCCTGTGCACTGCAACAAAGAGTAGCCTCCACTCGCCACAACTAGAGAAAGCCCGCGCGCAGCAACGAAGACCCAACGCAGCCAAAAATAAATAAATAAATACATTTATTAAAAAAAAAAAAAAGAATGGTGTTCCAGGGACTTCCCTGGCAGGTCCAGTGGTTAAGACCCTGCGCTTGCAATGCAGGGGGCGCAAGTTCGATCCCTGGTTGGGGAACTAAGATCCCGCATGCTTTGCCACATGGCCAAAAAAAAGAATGGTGTTCCAAGCTGAGGGAAGAGCACATGCAAAGGTTCAGAGACAAAAGAAAGCAGAGCAGGATTCAGGAACATTAAGAAATTTTTACTGAATGGGACTGGAGAGTGAGTGGAGGAGGTGATGAAGTGGTGGGACAGGTGAGAGATGACTCTGAGTTATTACACCCTTCCTTCCATGCATCGTGAATTTCAAGGCCATAAACTCTCTTACCACCACTAGAACATATGCTTTCATTTCTTATATGGTAAATACCTAGTACTGAAATTGCTGAGCCCAAGGGTAGACATATGTTTCACCTTTAATAAAAGTTCTCCTCTCTGTCTTTGCTTGTGCTAATTCCTTTATCTAGAATCCCCTTTTCCACCATCTGTTTAAGAAAGCTGCTTGATAGCAGTTGCTGAAACTGTGTATTAAGAGTGCCAGGGCAAGACAAGAGGATGACAAGTAGGCAGTAGCCAAGTTGGAGACGGATTGGGGAGGCAAGTCAACAGGAGTGGGGCTCAAAATGCAGAACAAGTACCAAAAGTGGTGACAGTAATTTCAAGATGGAATCTGTGAAACAAGGAGCTTTTAAGAGCAAGTTAGTTTTAAATCACCGTATCCAGCCTTCTTCAGGGTTTTGTGCTCCCCTTAAAGCTGCAAGTCTCGGTGCTTATTGCCTAACCAAAGTGCTTTGTTCTTTCCTTTTAATATTCTGTAACATCTGTACATAGTTTTCTTCATTAAATGGTGTGCCAGGCCCTCTTGTAGTCTGGTGATTGAAATGTAAACTGGTACAAACCATTTGAAAGATATTGTGTGACATGTGTATGGAGAACCTTTAATATGTCAATATTCCTTAATCCAGGAATTTCACTAATAATAATAGCTAATTATTAGTAGTTAATTTTATGTGTCAACTTGACTGGGCCCAGTTATTTGGGCCAGGGTGCCCAGATATTTGGACAAACATTATTCTGGGTGTTTCAGTGAGGGTGTTTTGGGGAGATTAACATTTAAATTGACAGACTGAGTAAAGCAGATTTCCCTTGCTAGTGTGGTGGGCCTCGTTCAAACAGTTGAAGGCCTGAATAGAAAAAAAAGGCTGACCCTCCCCTGAATAACAGGGAGCTCATCCTGCCTGACTATTGTTGAGCTGGGGCATTGTTTTTCTCCTGCCTTTGGACTCAAACTGAAACATCTGCTCTTCCTGGGTCTCAAGCCTATTGTTGTTCAGGCTGGAACTACACCACTGGCTCTCCTAGGGCTTCAGCTTTCTGACTGCAGATCTTGGACTTGGCAGCTACCATACTGCATGAGCCAATTCCTTAAAAAAAAAAAGGAAAAAGAAAAGAAAAGAAAACAATTTAAAAGTCAATCAATCAATCAATCTTCTATTCGTTCTGTTTCTCTGGAGAATCTGAATACAATAGCCAAATACTTAGTATGTACAGGCAATATTTTAAGTGAGTTACGTGTATTAGGACAATTAAATCTCATTAAACCCTTTGAGGTAAGTACTATTATTATTTCCATTTTATTGATGAGGAAAAAAGTAAGAAAAGTAGAGTTGACATGCCACACCCACACTTGCACATGTGGTAGTTTGCAGAGCTAGAATGTAAACCGAGGCAGTCTGACTTCAGAGTTGGCATGCTTAACACCATACTTCGTGGCCTCTTCTATTTATGTAGACAGATATGTGAGTTATGATCTATACACAAAGATGTACATTACCATATTACTTATCCTAGGGAATATTTTGGTACTTTTAAAATGTGTAATTTACTTACAGTAATGTGCACAAATCTTAAGTGTTTAGTTCAATGAATTTTTTCATATATGTATAGACCCATGTAACTGCCACTCAGATCAAGCTATAGAACATTTCCTTTATCTCAGTGGTCTCCTGCTTTCCTCTTCCTTGTCAATAACCCATACCCAGAAGTAATCCCTATCCAACTTCCATGTACATAGATTAATTTTATCTGTTCAAGAACTTCATGTAGATAGAGCCACATAGTGTCTTTTGTGATTGATTCTTTCATTATGCTTCATGTTTATAAAGTTCATCCATTTTTGTGAATATAAATAGTTTGTTCTTTCTTATTACTGTGTCCTATTCCATTGTACACATTTTTCATAATTTGCTAATCCATTCCTCCTGCTGATGGACAATTGTGTTGTTTCCAGTTTGGGTCTATTATGAATAAAGTTGCTATAAATTTTTTTGTACATGTCTTTAGTGGATATGTATTTTCATTTCTCTTAAGTAAATACCAGTATTGGAATTCCTGCATCTTGGTTTTAATTGATACTGAAAAACAGTTTTTCAAAGTGCTTGAAGTAGTTTACAATGGTACCATTAATGTATGAGAGTTCCAGTTGCTCCACATCTTTGATAACACTTGATATAGCTAGTCATTAATTTTAGCCATTCTGATGGGTTTTATGATGGCATCTCATTGTGGTTTTATCTTGAATTTCCCTTATGACTAATGAAATCAAATACTTTTTCATGTGCTTGGCTATTTGGATAGCTGCCTTAGTGCAGTACTTTGCTTGCTCAGGCAGCATTTCCAGAGTGGCTGTGATTCTGCAATGGTTTCATCTCCCCCTGGCAACCCCTCCCTCTATGTGGCTTTGCTTCTCAGTTCTGATACCATTTCTTTTCTTTGTCCTGCCATCCTCAAGGGTGACAGTGGGTTCCTGCTAATTGCTGGGTTACTACTCTATCCCATTTGCACCCTTAGTTCTCCCAAGACACATGAAATGAGTTTCTCCTATTAAATTTCCTCTATTGAATTACTGGGTCTAGCTTCTGTTTTTCTAACTGGACCTTGGCTGGCCTGGTAATTATTATTTTCTTGATTGTATTCTTTTACATTTTTAGAAATTTGCTCAGCTGTACATAGATGGCTGTTTTAATTTTTTTTCTTCCAGTTTTTACCCAAGATGCTAGAGAGGAAATCAAGCATTGGGGCAACTTAACTAAAAATTATTGAGGGTCTACTGTAGGCCAGGTACAAACTCTCAATGAATTGGCCACAAATGATTGTGCTAGATGCTATAGATACAAAAGCTACAAAAGATGCTTCAGTTGGACCGAGTTGCTACTAAAACTCTTCTGATCTGGGATTCTTTGTTTCTCATTTCTATAACCACAAAAAGCAGAAAGTATATCACAGAGGAAATGAAACATAGAATCAATGCATTTTTTGAGCAGAAAGGATAAATAAAATTTGTTTGGATCCTAGAATCATGTAGAAAGGGCAGGCTTGACATGCTGATTCTTGGGAAGGAGTCTGGAGACAAAATAATCTGAGAGACAAAGAGAGACAGGGAGGGAGGGAGAGGGAGAGTATGACTGTGGAGTGTTTTTGTGCATTGGCTGAGCTCTTCTTTTGAGGGCAGAGCTGGAGAGAGCAGTGCCTTCTTCCTCTTACATCTTACTGCCTGTCGTGTCAACACAAACCCTTAAGGGTCTTAAGCAGAGAAAACTGTGGTTGTTTCATTCACTTGTTTTTCAGAAGCTGGGGAAAGATAAACTAAACTCTACAGACCAATAGTAAAGCAGGCTCTGGGAAGTAAGCAGTGGTCAGGTGGGTGTTTCATCAGGGAAGGAGTCATATGGGGCCTCTGTACTCTCCATGCTGTACATCTTTGGAAGGACCTCAGGACTCCGTCTCTCCCTTTAAAAAGCACTTACTCTCAGAGGCAGCATGGTGATGTCTAAAGAACTTGGGATTTGGATTCAGAGTACCCGAGTCTTGGTTGAGGCTGTTTAACACACACACAGACACACACAGACACACACAGACACACACACACACACACACACACACACACATTGGATGATGAGAGTGTGTTATTTATTCTGTGAACCCGTTTCTCCATCTCTAAAATTGGGAATAATAATACCTAACAAAGTCAGTCTGTGAATCAAATCTGCTGCCTTCCATGCTTTAAAGTTCCTCATCTCCTTGTGGAGAGAGTCCTCATTCCTTGCTATGACATATGAAGCCTTCATCTGACTCTGTTCTTTCCACTCTCTTTTCCTGTCACTCTGAGTCTCCTGTGACTTACCCATACCTAAGGACTGGCATGTTTTTCTCAGTGATTTCTCACAGCCTTAATTCCTTTACACAAAAAATTTCTCTCTTCATGCAAAACCCTTTCTCCATGATCTGGATAGTAAACTTCTCCTCTTACTTGAAAATTCAACTGTTACTTCTTGGTTAAGTCTTCCCCTGTTGCATAGGCCTAATTAATTACGCCTTCTTTGCTAATCCATTTCATCTGTGTAAACCTCCAATAGTAACTATAACTGTTTATGTATCTATCTTCCCTAAAGGACTAAGAGTTTCTGTAGTATAAATCTTTGTGTTCTCAGTAACTAAACCATTTTAATTGTCCTATAGCAAGTGATGAGTAAATGTAGATTGAATAAATAAATACAATTTCAAGAGTTTGGAGGTGAAACATTTCTGATGAAGTGTCAGGGAGTAGCAGAAAGGCTGAAGATGAGGAAAGATGGATTCTGACCCTGGTCTCGTCTCAGTAAGTAACCCCATCTCTCTGGGTCTTGCTTTTCTCATCTTAAAGCAAAAATATGGAACTAGATGGTCTCTAAGGTCCCTCTCAGCTCAGCTATCTTCTGACTGTCCTTCCCTTGTGCAACACAGCAGAGATTCTAGCTCTTTGGCTAAGGGATCCACATCTGAAGGCAGTTAAAAATAACCACAAAGTAAAGTACAACCGACAATCTTTGGTATGGGGGAAGGGTGTTATATTAGACAAGAAAATCTAGGTTTAAGTCTTATCTATAATACTTCCTAACAACTGTGTGATTTTGCACAGATAAGTCACTTCTTTTCTGGGAACTTTATTTTTCTCATTTTTAATTTGGGGGGAGAATAAAGCCTTAGCAAAATCCGTATTAGGACTAAATTGTTAATACATTTTAAAACTCGAACCCTCTCTACCAAAAAACAGAGTATTGTTATTTTGATTATTATCTCTCTCACCAATTTGGGGCTTTAAGAGATCTACCTTGAAAACCAGAGGAGCTTTTCAAGATGATTTCTTAAAAGGGATCATTGATGTTAAATTACTGGCCAGAAATTTGCACTCTAAATCTTGTAGACAAAAGCTTTACAATGTTCACCCTGTCAACTGTTTCACTGCTCAGCTGCAGCCCTCAATTGCTTCAGCTTTGAAGTTAGACATGAATTAAACTGTCTCTAGCTTCCACATTTGGCGGGAAATTATTCGGTGGTAAATTGTCTCATAAACCGTGGTCACATGTACCGTATAACAGACACAATGGGCAATGTAAGCTGTATAATAATTTCTCAGTGACGCTGGATGGAGCATGAGGGCTTCCAGAACTCAAGAGAAGTTGATACGTATCTCCTCAAATAAAGCAGTATTTTCTTCTTGACTGTTACTTTGGTGAGAATAAAGCTGTCAATGGTGTATATCTGTGTATTTGCATGTGTATATATGTTAGTTCATGACCCATATGATCCAGGCACCAAAAATATAAAATAGTTCATAATGTTTTCATGATAATGAGGGTTGAGAAGCAAATGGTTGTCTTGCTCCCCTCCACCCCAGGTTTTTCTCAGAATCCATTGAGTGACCTATAGCTGAACTTTCTCGATAACATAGAGAAAAAAGCAGCTGCCCAATTGTCTACATGGGCCCTTAGTACCACTCGTCTCTCCTGTCCCTATTAAGGACACGGAGAAGCATCAAGCCAGATGGATTTGAGAGTCACAGGGCACCACTCTGCATTTCCTGCCAAGACTGTAGAATTGTAGGGTAGCCAGGAGGGTTCTGGAATGACCTCAGAGAGGAGCTGGACTCGAAGGAAAGGGACCACGTGACTTCTTCCCTTATCTCCCACGCAAGACATCCTTCCAGAGAAGTGGGAGAGAGAAGTGCTTTCCTGAGAAGAGGGAAAGGGAAAGATGTGGGAGTCACTTTACAGTTTGTCAAGATATGAATTTGTGCAACTAATCTTTTCAGCAAGATAGCATTGAATTTATTGACTATTTACTTCAATGGTTGCTTGGCCAGTACCCATTTCTATTAGTGACTGTGTTTTCATATATAAAATATGAGTAGCATAATATGATGGTGAAGGGCTCAGACTCCGAAATCAGAGAATTTGGAACCAAATTCTGGTTCTGCCATTTATTAGCTGTGTGACTTTGGACAAGTTATCAACACAAAAGCTCACTAGTCTCAATTTTCTCATCTGTAAAGGGAGATAATCTGAACACTTAACCTTGTAGGGATGCTGTCATGCCTAATGGGATACTACCTGTAAGGCACTTAGAAGAGTGCTCAACACCTAGACTTTTCCAATGCATGTTAGCCGCTTATTATTCTACCTGGTGAGCTCTCAAAGGCAGAAACTATGGATTCATTAATTCAACAGGCAATTACCAACCATGTATTATGTGCTAGGAATTGGAGTTGCAGAGGTGGACAACACACCAGTGCCAACAAGGGACTCAGAGTCTAGTGGAAACAAATAGGTACCTTTCTACAAATACTAAGATAAGTGCTATAGAAGATATGTGGACGATATTAAGGGAACCCAGAGTTGTTATGACTAATTCTTCCCAAGAGACCCAAGTAAGATTCAGTCTTGAAGTTTGAAAAGCTTATGCCAGATTAACAAGGCAGAGAGAACTTTCAAGGGGAATGTATATATTCTCTATGTTATAAACTTACATGTATCTGTGTGTGTGAGTATAAATGTATATATACTCAAGATTGTTAAATCATCTCTGAGAGAGATGATCTGAAATTTCCAGTCATGATTACACATCTGCTATGTCAGTGTTTGTTCTATATATTTTTATTAGGTTTTAGATAAATACAAATTACGGTTTTTACATCTTCTTGGCAGAATTTCTTTTCATTATTATCTAGTATTCTTTATTTCACTAATTTTTTTTTCCTTAAATTGTTTTGGCTTAATTCTAATATTGCTGTACCAGCTTTATTTGATTCATATGCGGCTGTTATATCTTGTTTCATCCACTTAGTTTCAATCTTTGGGTCGTTGTGTTTTGGATATGTCTCTTTTATGACTCATGTAACAGGATGTCTTAAAAAACCAATGTGATAATCTCTAGCTTTCAACAGATGAATTTAATTCATTTATAATCAACTTAATTACCACTTTTTGGATGTATTTCTAGTATTTTTTGTATTTTCTTCTCTCCTTAGTGATAAACAGCATTTAATGGTTCTTGAAGCAAGTGTCTATAGGTAATAAATGCTCTAAAGTTTTGTGGACCTGAATGTGTCTTTATTTCTCTTACTCTTTGCTATGGATTGAATTGTGCCCCCCCCCCCCGCATTCATATGATAAAGCCCTAACACCTGCTACGTCAGAATGTGACTGTATTTGGCAATAGGGCCTTTAAAAGGTTGATTAAGTTAAAATGAGGCCATTAGTGTGAGCTCTTATACAATCTGACTGGTGTCCTTATATGAGGAGGAAATTTGGACACACAAAAGAGACACCAGGAATTTACGTACACAGAGGAAAGGCCACGTGAGGACACAGCATGAAGGCAGCCATCTGCAAGCCAATGAGAGAGGCCTCAGGAGAAACCAAACCTGCCAATACCCGGATCTCGGACTTCCAACATCCAGAACTGTGAAAAAATAAATTTCTGTTTAAGTCGCACAGTGTGTGGTATTTTGTTATGGCAACCCTAGCAAACTGATATATTAATACTTTTGATTGATAGTAAGACAGACTATAGAAGTCTAGGTGAGATCTTTTTCCCCATCAGCACTTTGTAGGTATCTGTTGAGTTCTGGCAGAGATTGCTGCTTTTGAGCTACCTGCCATCCACCTCACTATTATTCTGTGGTAGACAATCTGTCCTTTTTCTCTAGTAGCTTTGGAGATTTTCTTGGTATCCATGATGTTCTGCCCTTTTTATGAAAGTACAATTCAATTTTTATTTATCTTTAGCCTTCCTTGTGTTTCAGTCTGAGTCCAATGGTCTATGTTTCATGCTGAAAACCTCTCATCCACTATCTTTTCAAATACTGCTTTTCCACCCTTGTCTAGAAGAGGGCCAATAACAAATAGCTTGGCCCAAGTCCTAGTTGCACAGCTGTTTGTCTCCTTCCCATAGCACTACACAAGCCATAGCCCTGGACAACAGGTAGTATGACTTTAAGCCTCCCTTTGTGGATTGGAGAGTCCTGCCCAGATTCTCAATTTTAGCTTGTGAGATTCACTCTGGGTCGCTGCCACATGTGGTTCTCCTTGACCCAGAAATTCAACTACCCACAGTCTTGGCGGGCTAGGTGAAGAGCCTAGTGGGCCACACCTTTAGCCCCTGATTATTGCTGTGTTTTGGTTCTATTTCTAGGCCACAGAGATGCTAATATTTCTTTTTCTTCAACCACAGTTATTTTTTTTTAACTTTTATTTTAAAATAACTTTTGGACTCTCAGAAGAGTTTCAGAGATAGTACAGAAAGTTCCCAAATACCTTCCACCAGCTTCTTCTCCTAATTTTAACCTCTCATATAGCACAGTTAGGTTTTTAATGTTTTTTCCTTTTTGTAGTTGATCTCTTATTTCTGGGTATTTGGCACTCAAGGACAGTGGAAGCATGAACTTACCAAGCCATACTGACCAAAAGTTCTGGCCCTGGAATCTTCCCATTGACTAACAATTTAATCATCCATCCATTCATTCAGTAAGTATTTATTAAGCACTTATTTTGTTTCAAGTACTATTCTAGGCACAGAGGTTATAGCAGTGATCAAAACAGGCAAAAATCCCCACTCTTCTGTTGTTAAAATGTTACTGTTGGAGATAGAAAATAAAGAAGATAAAAATGGTAAAATATATAGTGTATTATATTAAGTACTGAGGAGAAAATTAAAGCATGGGAAGAGGATAAGAAGTGTTGGGGTCAGGTAGGGAGGTGCTTTCAGCATAAAATATAGAGCTTGGGGAAGTCTCCACTGAGAAGGACAATTTAGTGAAGACCCAAAGAGATGTTGTTATGAGTCATATAGATATCTTGGGGAAGAGAACAGCCCTCAAAATAACCTTGAGAACTAGGCATTATAGCCCCAAGAAAACCGAGGTTCAGAGGAATTAAGTAACTTGCCTCTGCACACAGCTAGTAAATGAAAGACCTGTGATTTGGACCCAGGTCTTCCTGACCCCAAAACTTGTGTTCTTATCTGGGTGGCTAGGCACAGATTTACAAAGCGACACACATCCCTTCAGAGGTGCATTCCGGTCCTTTCACTCACATAACTTTGTGCTAAGCCATGGTGTTCTCATAAACCTTTCAAGAAAACCCTAGAAATCTGTTTACAGAGTACTTGAGGTTTTTCAACATGATGTTTCATTGAACTAGCTGAGCTTCATAAAATATGACTTTGACCTTTCTAGCCAGTGGTCTGGGAGCTTGAGTGGTCATGGCCAGCCTGGAAACTAACCAGCGCCTCTGTATAGGGGAGCTTGTTTGTCAGCTCCTGCACTAACAGGGAAGCTAGTAATTCTTCCCAAGAGTGTTTGTTCTTATTTTCCTAACTTTGGGCACTCATATCATCCACTTCCATCAAAATATATCATGGAAAGTGAGCCCTTATGAGTAAACTCTACTGGTTCTTATAAAGCAGAGAGACAGCCAGTTTATATTATAAAAGTTTGGATTACAGAGAACCTTGAAGGACAACAGCACATATAATCCTTTCTTTGAAAAGAATGTAATAATAACAACCTGTGCCCAGGTGGAGGTCTCATAGAGGCATTTTAGTGTTTGTGAGACTCTCTCAAGAGTGTAAATGCAGATTCCTGAGCCTAACTTTCACGAATTAGATTCAGGTCTTGGATGATGACAAGGAATCTGCTTATTCATCACTTACCCCTCCTACAAGTAACCGTTCTTTGGTCCAGAAGGCCAAATGCAGAGCCCTCCTGAGGGAACTAATGGCTTCTTCAGGATCAGCCACATCCTCCCTCGGCAGTCCCACCACTCCTACCCCTTGCTCTTTCCTCCTTCCCCTTATCATCTCATGTACACATGCTCTGACCACTCACGCTAGTTCTTATGTCCTTGAACTTCCCCCACCAATATTGTTTTGCTCCAATGAGTCCCTTGCCTGAAAAGCTTTTTCTCTCATCCCTGCATATTAAAGTCTTGCCTCCTGTTCAAGACCCTGCTCAGGGCTCTACACTCCATAAGTCTTCCTAAATCTTCCAGTTAAAATGAATTCCTCCCTTTTCTGTGCTTCCATAGTTTGAAGGAAAAAGGAGGAGAGGGAGAGGGAGAGGAGGAGAAAGACAAGGGGAAAGGGGGGAGGAGAAGAGGAAAAAGGAGGAGGAGGAGGAGGAGGCAAAGGAGTAGAAGAAGGAAGAAGAAGAAGGGTGGGAGGGGGATGGCGGGAGGGAGAAGGAGAGGAAGGACTATTGCTATGATGGATCTTAACATGGCTTGCCCTCAGTAGGTCCAAATAGGTAACTTCTGTTTTTCTATCCCTTCGAGGCCCAGCAGTATATTTTGCACAAGAAGATGTTCACTAAATTCTTGTTGACTCAAAAGAACAGATGAAGATCATTAGCAATTAGCACATTAATGATTACTGTGAAACAAGTGAACTTCTACCTAAGTGCTGGATATCATAGGTGTCCTAAGTAGATTAAATGACCCTGCAGCACTCTTGCCTATATATTTGTATACTTGGCTAAGAAATTCCTTGGTTTGGGTTTTTTTTTTTTTTTTTTCTTTTCACATTTTAATTTTCACCCTAAACTATGGATCAAATCTAGTTAAATTTTTAAAAACTCATTGGTAAGTGGGTTCTGCACTCTTGCTGAGGCTGTGGAGTATACCAGGGTTAAGAATAATAAGCATAGACTATGGAGTTATCACTTCCATCCATTGCCAAATTGATAAATCTCTCTTTTATTTATTTCTTTTATTTTTATTGAAACATAATTGATTTCTAATGTAGTGTTAGTTTCAGGTGTGCAGCAAAGTGATTCAGATATATATATTTTTTTCTTTTTTAGATTCTTTTCCATTATCGGTTATTACAAGATAGTGAGTATAGTTCCCTATGCTATACAGTAGGTCCTTGTTGGTTATCTATTTTATATATCGTATTGTGTATATTTTAATCCCAAACTCCTAATTTATCCCTTCCCCCCTTTTCCCTTTGGTAACCATAAGTTTGTTTTCTATGTCTGTGAGCCTATTTCTGTTTTGTAAATAAGTTCATTTGTATCATTTGTTGAATCGTATATACCACATCTTTATCCATTCATCTTTTGATGGACACTTAGGTTGCTTCCATGTCTTGGCCATTGTAAATAGTGCTGCTATGTACATTGGGGTGCATGTATCTTTTTTGTTTTTTTTGTTTTTTGGTTTTTTTTTTTGTTTTTTAAATAGATCTTTATTGGAGTATATCTGCTCCACAATACTGCACTAGCCTCTGTCACACAACAAAGTGAATCAGCCACATGTACACATATATCCCCATATCCCTTCCCCCTTGAGCCTCCCTCCCACCCTCCCTATCCCACCCCTCTAGGTCATCGCAAAGCACCAAGCTGATCTCCCTGTGCTATGCTGCTGCTTCCCACTAGCTAACTATTTTACATTTGGTAGTGTATATATGTCGATGCTACTCTCACTTTGCCCCAGCTTCCCCCTCCCCCCATGTCCTCAAGTCCATTCTCTATGTCTGTGTCTTTATTCCTGCCCTGCCACTAGGTTCATCAGTACCATTTTTTTTTTTAATTCCATATATATATATTAGCATACAGTATTTGTTTTTCCCTTTCTGACTTACTTCACTCTGTATGACAGACTCTAGGTCCATCCACCTCACTACAAATACTCAATTTTGTTTCTTTTTATGGCTGAGTAATATACCATTGTATATAATAGTAGGGGACTTTAACACCCCACTTACACCAATGGACAGATCATCCAAACAGAAAGTAAATAAGGAAACACAAGCTTTGGATGACACAATAGACCAGATAGATTTAATTGATATTTATAGAACATTCCACCTGAAAGTGGCAGAATACACTTTCTTCTCAAGTGCACATGGAACATTCTCCAGGATAGATCACATCTTGGGTCACAAATCAAGCCTTGGAAAATTTAAGAAAATTGAAATCATATCAAGCATCTTTTCTGACCACAGCTCTATGAGATTGGAAATCAATTACAGGAAAAAAAAAAAAAAAACTGTAAAAAACACAAATACATGGAGGCTAAACAGTGCACTACTAAATAACCAAGAGATCACTGAAGAAATCAAAGAAGAAATAAAAAAATACATAGAAACAAATGACAACAAAAACACAATGACTCAAAACCTATGGAACACAGCAAAAGCAGTTCTAAGAGGGAAGTTTATAGCAATTCAATCTCACCTCAAGAAGCATGTATCTTTTCAAATTATAGTTTTCTCTGGATATATGCCCAGGAATGGGATTGCTGGATCATATGGTAACTCTATTTTTAGTTTTTAAGGAACCTCCATACTGTTCTCCATAGTGGCTGCACCAATTTACATTCCCACCAGCAGTGTAGGAGGACACCTTTTTTCCATACTCTCTCCAGCACTTACTATTTGTAGACTTTTTCTTTTCTCTTAAACTTTTTAAAAATTAATTTACACTGGAGTATAGTTGCTTTACCATGTTGTGTTAGTTTCTACTGTACAGCAAAATGAATCAGCTATATGTATACATATATCCCCTCTTTTTTGGATCTCCTTCCCACTTAGGTCACCAGAGAACACTGAGTAGAGTTCCCTGAACCTATTTGTAGAATTTTTGATGATAGCCATTCTGACTGGTGTGAGGTGATACCTCATTGTAGTTTTGATTTGCATTTCTTTAATAATTAGCTATGTTGAGCACATTTTCATGTGCCTGTTGGCCATCTGTATGTCTTCTTTGGAGAAATGTCTATTTAGAACTTCTGCCCATTTTTTAAATTGGGTTGTTTGTTTTTTTGATATTGAGCTGTATGAGCTGTTTGTATATTTTGGAAATTAGTCCCTTGTCAGTTGCATCATTTGCAAATATTTTCTCCCATTCCATAGGTTATCTTTTTGTTTGCTTTATGGTTCCTTTGCTGTGCAAAAGTTTTTAAGTTTAACTAGGTCCCATTTGTTTATTTTTGCTTTTATTTCCATTACCCTAGGAGACGGATCCAAAAAAATATTGCTGCAATTTATGTCAAAGAGTCTTCTGCCTATGTTTTCCTCTAGGAGTTTTATAGTATCTGGTCTTACAGTTAGGTCTTTAATCCATTTTGAGTTTATTTTTGTGTATAGTGTTAGAGAATGTTCTAATTTCATTTCTTTTACATGTAGCTATCCAGTTTTCCCAACAACACTTGTTGAAGAGACTGTCTTTTCTCCATTGTATATTCTTGCCTCCTTTGTCATAGTTTAATTGACCATAAGTGTGTGGGTTTATTTCTGGGCTTTCTACCCTATTCCATTGATCTATGTTTCTGTTTTTGTCCCAGTACCATACTATTTTGATGACTGTAGCTTTGTAGTATAGTCTGAAGTCAGGGAGCCTGATTCCTCCAGCTCCATTCTTCTTTCTCAGGATTGCTTTGGCTATTTGGACTCTTGTGTTTCCATACAAATTTAAAAATTATTTGTTCTAGTTCTGTGAAAAATGTCATTGGTAATTTGATGGGGATTACATTGAATCTATAGATTGCCTTGGGTAGTATGGTCATTTTAACAATACTGCTAAATCTCTCTTTTAGTGAAACAAGTCTGTTTTAGAAAACAAATATGTCTTCTCCCATTTCTTAAAATATGGACAGTACCTCTCTCATGGGCTTTTATACATCTTAGATTAGATAATATATTAAGGACATTAGCACAAAGACTAACTCAGTAAGTGCGAATTAAATGGTGTAATTATTATCACAGTTGTTAACAATGATTCCCTCTCCTAAGCCACAGTCAGTAGAGAGCTGTTCTCAGTGTACCCGTTTGCAACCCCTGCACCTAAAGGGTCAGATACCATCCTGGGCATGAGCAAGCCAGGCAAAACGGTTCTGTGGTTGCTCATGCCTTGTAGGTGTCTAACCCTCTCTGATGAACTTGACCAAAATGATCACCTCTTTCTGCTCTTGGTTCTTTCCTTTCCCAATTGAGCAAGGACATACAGGTTTTTGTGGTAGCTCTCCCCACCTCTGAGGAGAACAGCTTGTTCTAGGTATAGCTCCTCAGAGAAAGTGCAATGATGGCATTCTATGTATTAATTTTTTTTAACTTTTCATTTTGAAATAATTTCAGACTTACAAAAGAGTTTCAAAATTAGAACAAAGAAAGTCTGTATTTTACTCTAATTCCCCAAATGTTAACCTTTTTTCCAAATAACCATTGTATAACTATCAAATTTATGAGAGGAACATTGATACAATGTTGGTATCTAATCCACAGACCTAATGCAAACGTCTCCAGTTGCCCCACAGATGTCTGTTTTTCTGGTCCGGCGTCCAACCCAGCCTCACAGGTTGTGTTTCACTGCCATATCTCCTTGATCTCCTTTAACATGGAATACTTCCTGAGTCATTCTTTGACTTGATACTGGATACACAACCTTGATACCTTTGAGGAGAACTGACTAGTCAATTTCTGGTCAGAATGTTCTTCAGTTTGTCTGATATTTCCTCATGATTAAGTTCTGGTTATGCATTTCTATCAAGAATACCACTGTGGTGTTCTCAGTGCATTTTAACAGGAGGCACATGATGTCCACCTGCACCATTACTGGTGATAACTGTGGTCCCTTGGTCCAGCTGTCTTCAAAGTGGAGATACTGTGGAAACATATAAATATTCTGTTTCTCACATTTTTTTGCTCACTAATTTTAGAATCTATTGCAGGTTTTTGCCTGAAACAGTTATTATCTTGCTGATTGTGAAATGATGCTTTTCTATTTCCCTCATGTCTTACACACTTACTAGTTGGATCTACTCTAACAAGATTTCCCTTTTCTTCATTCATTCATTCATCTATTCATTCTTTCATTCATATATTCATTTATTAATATCAGTATGAGCTCATTGACTCTTATTTTAGTCTTTGGTTACAATTTATTACATTCATTCTTTTGTGGTTAACATTATCCTAGACTTGGCCATCTGGAGCCATTTCAAGTTGGCGCTTGAATCCTTTTGACGTATTCTTACATCTTGCATTGTTTTGTTTTCTGAGGGTTATGTTGAGGTTGTGTTGTAACCAATCAAGAAAATAAAGCCTCTCTGATCCACCTCAGTGAATTTAAGCAACTCTGTTGGTAACCCTGCCCTTCCAATGACTGTGATTTAGCTGTGCCCACAGGCTACTCTGTATAACTTTTATGTAGGTGTTATCTAGATGGTGTTTGTGTGTACATCTGATTTTTTTTGATTACTCCTATGTGGTCTGCCATTACTGCCTCTCCACTGGTAGTTTCTTTGAAACTCGACAACACAATTCCCTATGGCCTCTTGGGCTCTAAACCATGCTCCTTCTGCACCGTTCCTGCACTGGATTCTATTTAATTAACATTTGATTTTGCATTGCAAGACCCTGATATACATTAGGAGGTCACCACCGAGCCATTTATCTTTTAAAGTAACTGGGCTGGTTATTTTTTTAAAGTTCCATCAGGTTAAAACAGTTAGCAATTTTTCTCCTCCCAGTGTCCCTTCATCCTGAACCAGACGGATAATAGATCAGTGTAGGTTCAGATGCATTACAACATTAGTCATCAATTAGGTTTAAACCAGCACTGTAATATATCATTTATCTTGCCTGCCATGGTTCTTTTGAACATTTAATTTTTTAAGGCCTCTTAGGGTTTTTTTTTTTTTCTTTCTAACTGGCCTCTTGCCTCTCTCCTTTGTCTCTGACACAGTCATCTCCTTAAGGAACAATAAAAATTAGATTTGTTTGACCTGCTCTCAGGGTTCGTTTCAGCAAGATGGATTTTAATAGCTTTGACTGGTTGGGCAGACAGCTTTTATGTAACATTCCAGACATTTACGCACTGTCTTCACTGAGCCCTGAGCAGGTGTGTATGTGAGAGGATGTGTCTGGGTGCCACTAAAGAGCTGCTTACTATTCCTTCCACATCAAATAATCCCCTGGGAAACTGCTTCGTCCTAGATGCGGTGGGCATCTCATTAAGAACTCAAGTTATTGGCATGTCTTTCTCCTCTGAATAACTTTTTTCTAATCTCCTGCATTCAATATTTATTGCACTGTTAATGTTAAAAGGATGCTCTTTGTTCAATGGGGTCTTTCTAAATTGACTTGGGTTGTAATGGGGTCTCTCGATTTTTCCTAGGTGTGCAACACCTTCCTGTGAATATTCTAATTCAGGGATGGGTTGCCTTCTCATTGCAAGGTGGATTGAGGTCATGGCAAGAGCAAGAGTTTTGAGGCCACACGAACTAGGGTTTGAACTGTGACCCAGCCCTTTATTAGGTGAACCGTTCTCTGATTCGAGCCGGGGATCCTATCTTCCTGAGTCTCAGTGTCCACCCTGCTAGAATAATGATATTACCTACATCATAATGTGTGACCAGTTTTTAGTGAAAGCGTGCAAGACTTGGAATGTCTGACACAAGATCAGGGATTTTTTTCTTAGCATCACTAAATTTAGCTTTTTCTATGCAAGGTAAGGATAGTAATATTTATTCAATATTCATACCATGAATATTTACTGAATATAAACATGGTACCAGCACTCTTCTAAGCAGGGGAAGCAGCAGTGAACAAAATAGACAAAGATTTAGGGCCTTGTGGAGGTTAAATTCTTGAGGAGGAGACTGATAGTAGACAAGGTAAATAAGTTAAAATATATGGTATGTTAGATAGTGCTAAGCACTACAGAGAAAATGATTGAAAGGATTAAATAAGATAGCATACAAAATGTTCCTAGCCAGTGCCTGGCACATAATCAATAGTCCATTAATAGTAGTCATTCATATCAATCATTTATTCATTATTTCACACATTTATTTAACATTTCTCAAAACCACACTTCAAGCTAGGCACAGATGTTGTAATTTGGGGTACTACTGGAACTTTTAGGCATTAAATTCATTTATTCATTCTTATGCCTCTTGAGCTCCTATGCTACAAGGCACTTTGCTAAGTGCTGGAATCTAGAGATGAATAAAGTAGGTCCTTGTCCTCAAGTTACTCAGAGTCTAATGGAGTCTTAACTATGACAGAAGCCAAAGAGACAAGAGGAGAAGTTTGACGGGGGCCTAGAAGGAGATTGGATTTGGAAAAGCAACGTAGAAGAAAGGATGGAAGCAGGTTGAGATTTCTAGCTTGCTTTGGTCAGGCTTCTGGTACAACTTGCAATTTCTTGATGCTGATGCTAATGTCTTTCGATGACCTGGGCTCCTGGATAACCCCCTCCAGCTTCTCAGGTCTTTCTCTGAAGCCATCTCTGAAGCTTATCAATATCTGGGTATAAGAGCAGAGAGTAGATGTGAGGTGGGATTCAAACCCAAGTGCTCTGCTGTTAGACAAGCCCTCAGGCTTCTGTTGAAAGAAGAGCTGTAAACTACAGGTTGAATTAAAGTTTCTGGTGCTGGGGAAAAAATATATCATTGGGGAAAATGAGTACAGTTAATTGAGTTTTTTTTTTTTTTTTTACCATATTTTAGTATATTGAAATGACCCAGTTTTAATCTTAACCCTATCAAGAATTTGTTGTTTGTATGTGGGCTCTGAAAAATGCAGGGGTTGGATTAAACTTCTGTCTCTGAAAATAATCCTATGAAATGAGTTAATTTAATCCCTTTATGTTCATTCATGTAGTTATTCATCTAACTATCCACTTACTCGTTCTTTTGTTCATCTGACTAGGTTTTTGAGCATCTTTTCTGCCAGGCACTGTACTGCATGCCATAATACAGGAAGACATTGTTCCGGTCTCAAAAAGCTGACACTCTGGATAGCATTTTTCAGAGATTATTTAAATTCTCTTTTACTTTACTAGATGTAATAAGTTAAAAAAATAACAGTAACAGTCCTTCCTCAACATTACTATATAGAACAATAACACTGCGAATGAGACGGGACAAGTATTAGCCCCCTTTGTTCCCATTCTACAGGGAAAGAAATCAAGGCACTGAGAACTCTAGTGGGAGTAGCAGAGGGTCATTACACATCAGGTACTAGCATGGTTGCTAGTATTGATAATACAGTAGTGAACAAGTAGGGTGGTCAACCATCCAGATTTGCCTGACACTGTGTTCAGTTTTAAAACTGAAAGGTCTGGTGATCCCCTGAACCAGGGCAGGTGATCCCCTAAGTTGTCCTATAAAATTGCTTCTTCATCACAGGACACTAAGGTGTCATGCCAGGAACGTGAAATAAGGTTCAGTATGATTTTATTGATTTGGATTTAAAAAAATGGAAATCATAATAGAAACATTTAATTTCTTTCCCCAGAGACCTGAAATGTGTTTAGTTCTTTTCCGCATGAACCCCCAGTTTAGATAGCTGTTGAACAAGTAGGAGAAATCTGCTTCGTGGAGAAACCAGTGATAACAGAAGACATTAATATTAATATGTTGCAAGTGACCAGCTTAGGCTCCTTCCCTTCACTGAGTGTTGAATAACGAGTGCAGGGACCATGGGCTGTTCTTTGAAAGATGTATTAATTCGGGTATCTTTGATGGATAGTTTTACTTTGGGGGATGGGGGTTGGTGGGGAGACAAAATTCCCTGAATACTATCAGCCCTGAATGAATCACTTTACATTCCATACAACTCTACCCTTCTTGGAGTAGAGAGCTCCCTGCTTCTAGTTACTTTTTTTTTTTCCTTATTAGTTATCTGTTTTATTTTATTTTATTATTATTTTTTTAACATCTTTATTGGAGTATAATTGCTTTACAATGGTGTGTGAGTTTCTGCTGTATAACAAAGTGAATCAGCTATACATATACATATATCCCTGTGTCTCCTCCCTCTTGCGTCTCCCTCCCTCCCACCCTCCCTATCCCACCCCTCTAGAGATAGCATTATAATGCAGGTCATTTCATTGGGTAAAGAAAATGGTGGATTGGGGATCAGGGAAAGCTCAAACCCTTCATACAATGTGAAGCTTTAGGCTAGTGCATTTCTCTCCTGAGGTCTCAACATTTCCACCTGAAAAGTGGCACAGCCACACCTGCCTTTCTGGAGAGGCCAAGAAATAAAGAGGTACCTCCGCCCCTTGCAAAATGTCCTGAAATCTAGGAAGGGAGGTCCAGGTGACCATTATTCCATGAGACTATTCTGTTTTAATCGACAAATAATCCTGGCCCTGGTACTAAATCATGGGCTACCCTGGGCAAATTGCTTACCTTTTCTGGTTTGTTTCCTTATCTGAAAACCGGGGGATTGCTATCCTATAACAAAGGGTTGTCGTAAGGATAAGAGATAACATTAAGTAAGGCCCCCAGCGCAGCACCAGACCCTGGGTAAGATGAATAAGATATTCAGAGACCTTGCATTTGACCCAAAAGTTGTTTAAGCTGTTACTATATGAAACAACTATTTTCATCAAAATTGTACTCATGTTGATCCAAAAATTTGTTTTCTGGAGAATATTGAGCCAGTTTATAATTTTGATTGAATTTCTGTACAGCACAATTCACTATTTCTGACTGTCCCACTGAAACTTTTTTATTTTATTTATTTATTTTTGGCTGCATTGGGTCTTCGTTGCTGTGCACGGGCTTTCTCTAGTTGTGGTGAGTGGGGGCTACTCTTTGTTGTGGTGCGCGGGCTTCTCATTGCGGTGGCTTCTCTTGTTGTGGAGCACGGGCTGTAGGCGCGCAGGCCTCAGTAGTTGTGGCATGAGGGCTCAGTAGTTGTAGCTCACGGGCTCTAGAGCACAGGCTCAGTAGTTGTGGTGCACAGGCTTAGTTGCTCCGCAGCATGTGGGATCTTCCCAGACCAGGGCTCGAACCCGTGTCCCCAGCATTGGCAGGCGGATTCTTAACCACTGTGTCACCAGGGAAGCCCCCAGTGAAATTTTATTAGAATCAAATATTTCTTTGTGAATTGTAAAATGAGTATTATATTAATCAATCATTATTTTTTCCATGTTCAGTTGAACTGATTATAGCTTCTGCCACTGCCAATTTACTTTTGTGAACATTAATTCTATAAAATTCAGTTTGAAAATCTATTCTTATTTAAGAAGGGTTGATATTTCTGTTAACTGGTAGTCAGTAACACATTATACTATGTGTGGTTTTATCATTATCAACTTTGTTTTGTGCCAAGTACTTCTACCAGTAGTGTTCATTAAGAATCAACCAGCAATTGAACATAAAAGATGAAGAAGACCAATGGTACCTGTATTTTCTTTTTTAAAAGCATAAGAGAAAGAGCATTAGTATAGCAAACAGGTAGTGCCGTATGAGTCAGAGTCAAAATGATGGGGTCAAAGCATCTGACTTATCTCCTGATCCCTCCCTCACCCCACCTTGCCAGGACTGAGCTCCTGAACTTGGCCTTTGCCTGAGCCCCAACTGAGCTGGCCTTATTCTTTGAACGTGAAGTATTGGAGCAAAGCTACACTGAAGCGCTTTGTAGCCTTGTCAGTTTTCCCCAGTCACTTCATGCTCAGTGCCAGCCTCCTCTTCCCCCCACACCAGCTCAGCCCAGCAGGGATTGCATCTGGGTCTGCAAAAAAAACTTGTCTTAGAAAACAATCTTGTTTTGAACATTAATTTGTCTTGAGGAGTAAAAGAGATAGCGTCGATAATGAATTTCAGTATGATGCCTGCCATGGTGGCATTTAATATGTAGAAATTTGTTCCTCTACCCTTGAACACTGGCTTCTTCCTTCCTTTGGGGGAGAGTATGGCCCAATAGAGGGGCATGGGCTTTGGAATAGATTGAGCTGGGTTCTCCTATTTTTAGCTGTGGGTTCTTCTATGAGTTATTTGGTTTCTTTGAGCCTCAGTTTCATTAGCAATAAAATGGGAGAAAAATATTGCTTACATCTTAACATTATTGTGGAAATTAAATGACAGTGTGTATGAAATATTCATCAAGGCACTGGGAATACATGGTAAATACAAGCACCTGTCTGCATACAGTTTAGGGAGGGACCCAGACTGTAGCAAATAATGATCAAATTGATAAATTATTACAATCATGGTGACTGTAGTGAAAGAGGTGCTATAAGGACAAATAGCAAGAAAATCTCATCTCATTGAAGGTTGGTTGGTAGTATCACTGAAACTGTGGTACACATGATGATTATGCCATGTTTTCTTATGTATGAATGTGTGCGTGTGTGTGTGTGTTTGTGTAAGCAGTGACTGTAAGTAGTCTTTGGAATTAGGCAGACATGAGCTTGAATCCTGGCTCTTCCACTTAATAAGTAAATTTTGGCAAAGTACTAAATTTTCTAAATCTCAGTTCCTCATCTATAAAGTGAGGATCATAACATATTTACCACGTAGAGCTGTCCTTAGGATTGTCCTCCCCTTTCTCCTCATCTCTAACCTTTATTGAGTGCTTTCTATGTGTCAGGTACTGTATGCTTAGTAATCCCATGAAATTGGGACTATTAATGTCCTGAGGAAACTGAGGCAACCAGAAGTTAGGCAATTTGTCCAGGGTTATACGCTCATAAGTGAGAGAGTAAGGTGGAATTTCAACCTAGAAATCTAGTTCATAAGGCCATGTGCTTTGCACACTCTGGTCATATGGAGAGTTAGCCCAATATCTGGGTGTTCTTCTTGCTGTGATTCTTCATCATCGGACTTGTCTTCTCCAACAAGGACATAGGAATGTGTGTTCCTCCCATCCATCTTCTCAAGACCTCTAGCTGACAGTAGCTGTTCTATAAGTGCACGCTGAATAGATGTAGGTAGGTAGTTAGAAGTGAGAAGGGATTAAAGACCCACACCTCTCCCTAGTACCTTCAGAAAGGCTTTCAACACCCTTGACTGCTATGTGCTCTGACAAATGCATCAAATGTGGTTCCTTTCCAGCTGCTCACTCCACGCATTTCTGGAGAGATGCCAGCCACCTATTTGATCAGCTTTGAGCAGCAGTGAGGTAGTTAAGACTGAGCAGGGTGCAGTCGGCTGAGAAAAAGGTAAATATTTTATAGACTCTATGGTAAATAATGTACACATTCAGAGAAACAAGACGAATCTTTCATAGACCTCAGACCCTGTTAAGTCTGCAATTAAATGCTGGTGCTGGAAGAAATAAAAGCTAGTCTTAAATCTCCCTACCTTATGGAGAGTCAAAGGCCTGCCCTTAAGCTCTGGATAAGGAGTTCAGTCTCTGTTCCATGCTGCTGAATTGCTCAAATTGCAGTATCTTTCCTCAAAGAAGAAAGGTCCTTTCCTTATCCCAAGGCCATATATAAAGGCATATATTCACAAACGTTTCTTTACTTACATTTATATTTTTTTATATTATTTATTTGTATTAAGTGTATACTGTGAGCTAGATTCCTACACATTAGAGATTTTAGTCCTCACATCAGTTCCAGTGAGATGCACGGAGTAGGTTTATATAAATATTTGGTATTTCATTTCTATTTGTTGGGGGTCTGTCTTGTGCCAGATCCTCTTCTTGGTAGTGGGTACCCTAAGTCTCGAGTATACAATCTGACGGTAGGAGATAAATAATAAACCAGAGTTTCAGATGGAGATAAGTGCTGTGGAGAAAAAGGAAACAGAGTGAGAGGAACAGAGTGCCAGGGAGAGGCCTTACTGGTAAGATGGCGTTTGACATTCACTTGCAGTGTGAATGATGGTGGTAAGACTGTTCCTATAACTTCAAGTTATTGTAGAGAATGTTGTATTGAGTGGCCCATATCAGGATGAAGGTTTTCAGTCCCCTGGCTTCTGGAAGCAGCTGGCGGCTCACATTTGCACCTCTCCCCTGGAACTGCCCCTCAACTAAAGGAGCTACCTTGATCACATTTTGCACCCACTCTCTAGGGGCAGTTCACATCCAATGGCTTGTTGATGCAGGGTCACAAAGACCTGACGCCTTGTCTCAGTGGGGGCTAACTGAATGGGCATCCTGAAAGGCAATGAGTACCCTATCGCTGTTGATATGTAGAGCCCTGATAGCCCTGACAATACAATTGTTAACACTTCAATTAGTGGTGAATGGGATACCAGTGGAAACGAATGCACTAGCCATGCAATATCTCAACCATTTAAGAGGTTTATGGGAAAGAGTAATTATAAGGACAAAGGAATCAGATGGTTAAGTATAATTAACACATTGGAAAAAGATATGAAAGACTGGGGTGATTAATCACCAATTTATGACAAAATGTGAGTCAGAGGTCCTCCTCGGCAGCATACAGACAGACTTTAATTTAATACAGGCAGAGGGCAGAAAAAACATTGAGTCTCAGTCCCAGAACTTAATTATAAAGGTAGCAGAGCTTTAGAGAAGATTGAATTCTCAACCACGGTGAGCGAGCTAAAGCAGGGGTAAGCCCTTGTTTGGGAAGGAAAAGAATCCTGAGACTTGGGGTGGGGACACCTAGGTTGATTGCATGTGAAAACCTTAGGACCCAACATATCTCTGAGCCCTCTTGGTTTATAGAAATAGTGCAGTTTTGACTTTCAAGACAAAATCCCCCCAACAAGGATCCATCTCCACCTCTCCTCATGGCCTCCAGACCAGAAAATACATCAAGTCCTAATATAACCAGTCTGATGGACTGCTAGGCCTGCTGAAGAAGGAGAGGGCCTATACCCTGAAGGAGCTGAAAGACCTACACAACACAAACCAGCAAGAACTGGGAGAGTGCATTTGGACCTGCATCCAGAGAGTGATGGATCAAGGAAAGCAGGACATAAAGTAGGATAAATGATAGTTCATTTGTATAATACTACCCTGTGAAATAAGATTTAATAACCTGGGGAAAACCTCAGGAGATGATACAGTGGATCCCAGAAGCTTCAAAAAAAGTGTTAACCAACACTGGGTAAAGTAGAATCAACAGAATGGCCATGGCAGATGATGGAAGAAGGGATCAAAAGAAGTGGGCATATTAGAGTGAACATACAGGAAAGGCTAGAAAACTCACCAATTAATCATGTTTTGTGGGAGGACACTCAGTTTACCAACACAAAAGGGAATGATTTGGACAGAGGAGAACAAGCATTATTGAGAAGGTTAGTTGCCTGTCCTACTGGGGTCTGAGCTAATTGTAGAAGATAATATCACAGAACTAGGCTCCCTGATAGCAGTGCGGATGATAGATTCCTCAAATAGTAGGGGTCACTTGGTGGCACATATTCTGGGTATAGGTTTGCCTTTTCTACTTGCAAGTCTTTGGCCAGGACCACCATCCAAAGATTACAGAGTGTTCAATCCATTAATAAGAGAGTCTACTGTGCTTAATATCGCATTACACCAAGGAATCCACTTTACGGCAAAGGACATAAGGCGTGACATATGATGAGGTCCATTGGTCCTATCATATATTGTATAATCCACAAGCTGCCCCCTGATAGAGTGATGGAATGGCCTTTTGAAGAAGCATCTAAAGTGCTAGCCTTGAAATGGCACCTTGCAAAGATGAGCACTATCTTCCAGGATGCAGTAAACATGCTAAATCAATGACCACTATATGGTGCTGTGTCCCCAATAGGTAGAATTCAGGGGTCCAGGAACAAAGGAGTAGAAGTAAGAGTGTCTTGTCTACCATGGCTCCTAGTGATCCACTTGGAGAATCTGTGTTTTAATCCCCACAGCTCTGGACTTTGTGGATTTAGAGGCACTGGCTCCCAAAAGAAGAATACTTCCACCAGGATGCACTCTAAGAATCCCAATAGACTTTAAGCTATCTCTACCTCCTGGTCACCTTGGGCTTTTTATGTCAAAAGACCAGCAGGCAAGGAAAGGAATCACCACTTAGAGTTCATTGATTCTGATCATCAGCAGGAGGTGGGGCTGCTATTATACAATGGGGGCATGGAGGGATTGGTTTGACACTCAGGGGGATCACGGGGGCATCTTCTGGTACTCCAGTGACCAATTTTAATAGTAAATGGACAGGAAGGACATGATGACCAGGGCAAATCTGTTGCCTCCAGGAGACCAACTGCAGTGGCAGGGACTAGTTCATCCCACTAACTTTCCTCTCATAAGTTTCACTGGGAAAAAAAAACAGGCTCCGAGAGGAGCTATTCAGTTAAGTTGAACTTATTATTCAAAGCAAGTAGAGCTGAGTGGTACAAGTGTAGTGCTGTACCCCCAGATCAGGCACTCATTCTCCCAGCTGTCAGGTGTCTGATGAGCTCCTAAGCTGGTGAATTTTTGGAGAGGCATGGGACAATGGGCTGGATGTAAGAAGGAAGACACCTAATCAATCTCCTGTCTCGTCCCCATGATGCAAGAATGTGGGGGAGGAAACAGCCACCACTTGAAGGATTCATTGAATGTGGATTAATCAATTACCTCTGTTTAACAAAGAAACCCAGGATGTGGGATGGGGTGGGTATAAGAGGTTGAATCACCAAAATTCACAGAGTAGACTAGCAGTAGAGGTGGGATTTGAGCTCAACGATTTTATTTTATTTTATTTATTTTTTATTGAAGTATGGTTGCTGTACATTATATATGTTACAGGTATACAATATAGTGATTCACAATTTTTAAAGGTTATACTTCATTTATAGTTTTTATAAAATATTGACTGTATTCCCTGTGTTGTACAATATATCCTTGTAACTTATTTTATACATAAAGTTTGTACCTCTTAATCCCCTATACCTGTATAGCCCCTCCCCTTTTCCCTCACCCTACTAGTAGCTGCTAGTTTGTTCTCTATATCTGTGGGTCTGTTTCTTTTTTGTTATGTTCACTAGTTTGTTGTATGTTTTAGATTCCACATATAAGTGATATCATACAGAATTTGTCTTTCTCTGTCTGACTTATACTTAGCCTAATACTCTCCAAGTCCATCCATGTTGTTGCAAATGGCAAAATTTCATTCTTTGTTATGGCTGAGTAGTATTCTGTTGTATATATATCCATTGTATATACAGCTTCTTTATCCATTCATCTGCTGATGGACACTTAGGTTGCTTCCATATCTTGGCAATTGTAAATAATGCTGCTATGGACATTGGGATTCATGTATTTTTTTGAATTAGTGTTTTTATTTTTTTCAGGTATATACCCAGGAGTGGAATTGCTGGGTCATATGGTAGTTCTGTTTTTAGTTTTTTGAGAAACCTTCATACTGTTTTCCATAGTGGCTGCACTAATTTACATTCCCATCAACAGTGTTCAAGGATTCCCTTTTCTTCAAAACGTTTGTTATTTGTGTTTTTTTGATGATAGCCATTCTGACAGATGTGAGGTGATATTTCATTGTGGTTTTGATTTGCATTTCCCTGATGATTAGTGATGTTGGCCATCTTTTTCATGTGCCCATTGGCCATCTGCATGTCCTTTTTGGAAAAAAAGTCTTTTCAGGTCTTCTGCCCATTTTTTAATCAGGTTGTTTGTTTTTTTGATGTTGAGTTGTATTAGCTGTTTATATATTTTGGATATTAACCCCTTATTGGTCATATCATTTGCAAATATTTTCTGCCATTCAGTAGATTGTCTTTTCATTTTGTCTACGGTTTTCTTTGCTCTGCAAAATTTAAGCTTCATTAGGTCCCATTTGTTTATTTTTGCTTTTATTTCCTTTGCTTTAAAGGACAGATCCAAAAAAAATTTGCTACGGTTTCTGTCAGTGTTCTGCCTATGTTTCCCTCTAGGAATTGTATGATTTCCAGTCTTACAGTTAGGTCTTTAATCCATTTTGAGTTTATTTTTGTATATGGTGTTAGAGAATGTTCTAATTTCATTCCTTTACATGTAGCTGTCCAGTTTTCCCAACACCACTTGAAAAGACCATCTTTTCTCCATTGTATATTCTTGCCTCCTTTGTCATAGATTAATTGACCATAAGTGTGTGGGTTTATTTCTGGACTTCCTATTCTGTTCTATTGATCTATGTATCTGTTCTTGTGCCAATATCATACTGTTTTGATCACTGTAGCTTTATAGTATAGTCTGAAGTCCAGAAGCATAATTCCTCCAGCTCTGTTCTTATTTCTCAAGGCTGTTTTGGCTATTCAGGGTCTTTTGTTTCCATTCAAATTTTAAAATTATTTGTTCTAGTTCTGTTAAAAATACCCTTGGTGTTTTGATAGGTATTGCATTGAATCTGTAGATTGCCTTGAATCTGTAGTATGGTCATTTTAACAATAACAATTCTTCCAATCCAAGAACATGGTACATCTTTCCATCTGTTTGTACTGTAGGTCTTTTACCTCCTTAGGTAGGTTTATTCCTAGGTATTTTATTCTTTTTGGTGTGATGGTAAATGGGATTGTTTCCTTAATTTCTCTTTCCAATAATTTGTTGTTAGTGTATAGCAATGCAACAGATTTCTGTATATTAATTTTGTATCCAACAATTTTACATAGTTCATTAATGACCTCTACTAGTTTTCTGGTAGTGTACTTAGGATTTTCTATGTATAGTATCATGTCATCTGCAAACAGTGACAGTTTTACTTCTTCCTTTCCAATTTGGATTCCTTTTAATTTCTTTTTCTTATCTGATTGTTGTGGCTAGAACTTCCAATACTATGTTGAATAAAAGTGGTGAGAGTGGGCATCCTTGTCTTGTGCCTGATCTTAGAGGAAGTGCTTTCAGCTTTTCACCATTGAGTATGATGTTAGCTGTGGGTTTGTCATATATGGCCTTTATTATGTTGAGGTATGTTCCCTCTATACCCGATTTCTGGAGAGTTTTATCATAAATGGATGTTGAATTTTGTCAAAAGCTTTTTCTGTATCTGTTGAGATGATCATATGGTTTTTATTTTTCAATTTGTTAATGTGGTGTTTCACACTGAATGATTTGTGGATATTGAAAAATCCTGTATCCCTGGGATAAATCCCACTTGATCGTGGTGTATGATCCTTTTAATGTGTTGTTGGATTCTGTTTGCTGGTATTTTGTTGAGGATTTTTGCATCTATGTTGATCAGTGATATTGGTCTGTACTTTTCTTTTTTTGTAGTATCTCTGTCTGGTTTTGGTATCAGGGTGTTTGTGGCCTTGTAGAATGAGTTTGGGAGTGTTCCTTCTTCTGCAATTTTTTGGAAGAGTTTGAGAAGGATGGGTGTTAACACTTCTCTAAATGTTTGGTAGAATTCATCTGTGAAGCCATCTGGTTCTGGGTGTTTGTTTGTTGTGAGTCTTTTTTATTACTGATTCAATTTCATTACTGATAATTGGTCTGTTCATATTTTAGATTGTACATTTCTAAGAATTTGTCCATGTCTTCTAGGCTGTTCATTTTATTGGCATATAGTTGTTCATAGTAGTCTCATTGTCTTTTGCATTTCTGTAGTGTGGGTTGTAACTTTTCCTTTTACATTTCTGATTTTATTGATTTGGGCCCTCTCCCTTTTTCTCTTGAGTCTGGCTAAAGGCTTATCACTTTTGTTTATCTTTTCAAAGAACCACCTTTTAGTTTCATTGATATTTTCTATTTTTTTTTTTATTCTCTATTTCACTTATTTCTGCTCTGATTTTTATGATTTCTTTTCTCTTACTAACTTTGAATTTTGTTTGTTCTTCTTTCTCTAGTTCTTTAGGTGTAAGGTTAGGTTGTTATTTGAGATTTTTGTTTTCTGAGGTAAGCTTGTATCTCTATAAACTTCTGTCTTAGAACTGCTTTTGATGCATACCATGGATTTTGGATTATTGTGTTTTCGTTTTCCTTTGTCTCCAAGTGTTTTTTGATTTCCCTTTAGTTTCTTCATTGATCCATTGATTATTTAGTAGCACACTGTTTAGCCTCCACATGTTTGTGTTTGTTGCATTTTTTTTTTCTTGTAGTTGATTTCTAGTCTCATAGCATTGTGGTCAGAAAAGATGTTTGATTTTATTTCAATTTTTTAAAATTTACCAAGGCTTGTTTTTTGGCTTAGCGTGTGATCTATTCTGGAGAATGTTCCCTGTGCACTTGAAAAGAATGTGTATTCTGCTGATTTCAGATGGAATATCTGGATTCCTTTTTCTTTTTTTGTGTGTATATCTATATATATTCATTAAGTCAATCTCAATCTGATCTAATGTGTCATTTAAGATCAGTGTTTTCCTATTGACTTTCTATCTGTATGATCTGTCCATTGATGTAAGTGGAGTGTTAAAGTCTCCTACTGTTATTGTGTTACTGTCGATTTTTCCCTTTATGTCTGCTAATATTTGCCTTATATATTGAGCTGCTCCTGTGTTGGGTGCTTATATATTTACAATTATATATCTTCTTCCTGGATTGATCCCTTGATCATTATGTAGTGTCCTTCTTTGTCTCTTGTAGCTGTCTCTATTTTAAAGTCTATTTTGTCTGATATAAGTATTGCAACTCGGGCTTTCTTTTGACTTCCATTTGCATGGAATACCTTTTTCCATCTCCTCACTTTCAGTCTGTGTATGTCTGTAGATCTGAAATGACTCTCCTGTAGGCAGCATATACACATGTCTTATTTTTGTATCCATTCAGCCACTCTATGTCTTTTGATTGGAGCATTTAGTCCATTTACATTTGATGTAATTATTGATATGTATGTTTTTATCACCATTTTGTTAATTGTTTTGAGGTTGTTTTTGTAGAACATTTTTTTCCCTTCTTATTTTGTTCTCTTCTCTCATGATTTGATGACTATCTTTAGTGTTATATCTGGATTCCTTTTTCTTTTTTGTGCGTATGTCTATTATAGGTTTCTGGTTTGTGGTTAGCATAAGGTTTTTATATAGCCATCTATATAGATGCATGATTGTTTTAAGTCGCTGATCTCTTAATTTCAAATGCATTTTAAAAACCCTGCATTTGTACTCTCCTCCCTTCATGATTACTTCTTTTGATATCATATTTTACATGTAACTTGTGTATCCCTTAACTAATTATTGTGGATATAGATTATTTTTCTACTTTTGTTTTTTAACCTTCCTATTAGCTTTGTATGTAGACAATTTGCTAACTTTACTGTATGTTTGCCTTTACTGATGAGCTTTTTCATTTTGTAAATTTCATGTTTCTAGTTGTGGCCTTTTCTTTTTCACTTAGAGAAGTTCCTTTAATATTTCTTGTAAAGCTGGTTTGGTGGTACTGAACTCTTTTAGCTTTTGCTTGTCTGTAAAGCTTTTGATCTCTCTATCAAATCTGAATGAGAGCCTTGCTCTCTCAATGAGAGTATTCTAGATTGTAGGTTTTTCCCTTTCATCACTTTGAATATATCATGCCACTCCCTTCTGGCCTGCACAGTTTCTGCTGAAAAGTCAGCTGATTGTCTTCTGGGAGTTCCCTTGTATGTTATTTGTTGCTTTTCCCTTGCTGCTTTTAAGATTCTCTTTTTACCTTTAAGTTTTGACATTTTGATTACATTATGTCTTTGTGTGTTCCTCTTTGGGTTAATCCTGTAGGGGACTCTCTGCACTTCCTAGACTTGGATGACTGTTTCCTTTCCCAGGTTAGGGAAGTTTGCAGCTATTTGTTTTGTTTTTTTGTTTTGTTTTTTTGCCATGTCACACAGCTTGCGAGATCTTAGTTCCCCAACCAGAGATTGAACCCAGGGCCCTGGCAGTGAGAGTGTTGAGTCCTAACCACTGAACTGCCAGGGAATTCCCAGGAAGTTTTTAGCTATTATCTATTAAAATATGTTCTCAACCTGTCTCTCTTCTCCTTCTGCAACCCCATATAATACGAATATTAGTGTGCTTAATGTTGTCCCAGAGGTCGCTTAAGCTGTCCTCATTTCTTTTCATTCTTTTTTCTTTTTTTCTGTAGAGCAGCAGTGGTTTCCAATACTCTGTCTTCCAGCTCCCTGATCCATTCCTCTGTATCATTTAGTCTACTGTTGATTCCTTCTAGTGTATTTTTCCTTTCAGTTATTTTATTCTTCATCTCTGTTTGGTTGTTCTTTATCTTTTCTAACTCTTTGCTAAAAAAATTCTAACTTCTCACTCTGTGTATCTGTTCTTCTCCTGAGTTCTTTGATCATCTTTATGATCACTACCCTGAACTCTTTCTTGGGTAGATTGTCGGTCTCCACTTCACTTACTTTTTCTTCTGGCATTTTGTCTTGTTCCTTCATCTGGAACATGTTACTCTGTCACCTCATTTTGCCTAAGTTGCTGTTTGTATTTTTAGGTATCTGGTAGGTTAATTACATTTCCCAGGCTTGGAGAGGTGGTCTTCCGTAGGAGATATCCTATGCGTCCCAGCAGTGCACTCCCCTCTTGTTACCCAAGCTATGTGCTCCAGGGGTTCCCCTGTGAGGGCTTCATGGGTCCTTCTGTTGTGTTCGGCTGACTATGTAAACAGCCTGGTAGGCTTGGTTGGCCTCCAGTCTGGTTGGTTGCCAGGCCTTGCTTTATACAGAGGCTGCCAGCTGCTTGTTGGCAGGGCCAGGTCTCAAGGTGACTGACTGCAGAACCCCAGGAGGCCCCGGGGCTAGTGCTGGCTCACTGGTGGGTGGAGTCAGGGTTCAGAAGACTCAGGAGCTGCTGCCCGCCCACTGGTGGGTGAAACCAGGTCCTAGGGTTAATGCCGGACAGATCTGCTGTCAGGCAGAGCCAGGTCTATGAGTCTGGTTGCAGGGCCCAGGAATCCCTGGTGTCAGATCTGGTGGGGGTGTGGGGCTGGCTCCTGACGCAGTTGGATATGGGGTTTGGGGTGTCTCAAAGCTTGTGTTGGCCTGCTAGTGGGCAGGGCCGTGGCCCAGCTGGTTCCAGGGTAGGGTCTGCTCTGCTGTCAGCAGGCTGGGTCCACAGGCTGCCAGATTGTGGTTTTCTTGCATTTGGTGTCTGCCCTCTGGTGAGTGAGGCTGGTCCAGAGGCTGGAGCAGGCTTCCTGGAGGGCAGAGCCAGGGCTCAGGAGATTCTGGAGCTGGTGGCTGCCCAGTGGTGGGTGGAGCTGGGTCCTGGGACCTCTGGTGGGCAGGGCCATGTCCAGAGGCAGGTGTGGGCTCAGAAGATCTTTAGGCAGCCTGTCTGCTGATGGATGAGGCTGTGTCCCTGCCCAGTTAGTTGCTTAGCCTGAGGAGTCCCAGCACTGGCACTTATAGGCTGTTGGGTTGGAGCTAGGTCTTGGCATGAATGATCTAAGGGAGGATTCCACAATGGTGCCCACCAACACCATCATCCACATGATAGAAAGAGCTCCCAGGAATGGCTGCCACCAGTGTTTATGTCCCGAGGGTGAGCCATAGCTGACCCCCACCTCTCCAAGAGACTGTCCAAGACCAGCAGGTAGGTCTGGCCCAGGCTTCTATCAAATTACTGCTTTTGCCCTGGGTCCCAGAGTGTGTGAGATTTTGTATGTCCCCTTAAGAGTGAAGTCTCTATTTCCCCCAGTCCTGTGGGACTCCTGAAACTAAGGCCCACTAGACTTCAAAGCCAAATGCCCTGGAGACTCATCTTCCCAGTACAGGAGCCCTGGGCTGGGGAGCCTGACGTGGGGCTCAGAACTCACTCCTGTGGGAGAACATCTGTGATATAAGTATTCTCCAGTTTGTGGGTCACCCACCTGGGGGTATGGGACTTGACTGTATCATGAGTCTGCCCCTCCTACCCATCTTGTTGTGGTTCCTTCTTTATGTCTTTAGCTGTAGAAGATCTTTTCTAGTAAGTTCCAGTCTTTTTCATCAATGGCTGTTCTGCAAATAGTTGTGATTTTGGTGTGTTCATGAGAAGGGGTAAGCTCAGTGTCTTTCTGTTCCACCATTTGGCTGCTCTCCCTTGAAGCTCAAAGATTTTAATTCAAGGCCAAAAGTCCTTCTGTCATCCCAGAAGGGTCTTTTTAGGCTTCTAGTCTTAAATTCTGGTTTTGCAGTGGAGGACACTGAGGCTCTGGTAGGCTAAATGACATGTCCAAGACCTGCAACAGGTCTTCTGACTCAGAGACCCAGATTCATTCTGCAACACCATTTTCAGTGCAATACAACATGCCAGAACATGAGCTAGGTGGCCTTTGAGGTATCTTTTGAGGAATCGAGCTGTCAGAAACTGTCCCTTTACTAGTCACAAAGATCTGTCCATTTTCCAAGCAGGACTCCTTCAATTGCACGTCCTTCTTTGCATACTACTAAGAGTTATTGAGGACTTTAGCTCAGGTCAGTCCATGGCATATGGCTAGCACAATGTGGACGCCTAATAAATGTTTGTCAGTTGAATGAAGGTAACCATCCTGATTAAAGCAGGCCAAGTGGGTTTGGGAAAAACAGAATGGCCTTATGTCTGAGAACATGGGCTTTGGCATTAGATACCTCTGGATTCAAATCCAGGTTTAAGAACATTTGCTGGCTGGTTGACTTTTGGTAAGTTACAATCTCTTTGAGTCTTAGTTTCCTCATCTGTAAAATAAAGGATAATAATACCTACCACAGAGAACTGCTGAATTATTAAACGGTATAGCAAACACACAGGGCTTGGCACATGGAAGTGTTCAGTCAAGATGAGATATGACTAGCTACTCTTTGGCTTGAATCCCGACTGTCTCTTTGTACCTCTGGTTGTCTGAAAATTCTTCTTTATTTTTGCTCTGCTGCCAAATGTGCCTAGGTTCCATATTTGGCATTGACCACTGGAGTCCCACTTTCTTTCCCCCTTCATGTTCACCCCAAGTGCCCTCTGCTTTCTCCCACTCATTGCTAGATCCAGGACAGAGCTCCTGCCCTAGTCATGGGGTTCCTTGCGCATGCACCCCATTGCTGTTTCTTGTAGGAATCCATTTCAGATGAACCCATACATTCTGGTCATGCTAATTAATAGGATAATAACAGTCTAATTAATGGTTCACCTTTATTGAGCATTTACTCTGAGCTAGGTGCTTGCTAAGCCCTTGTATGTATCATCTCATTTAAAACTCATAGCAACCCCAAAGGTAATTGTGTTTTCACCTCTTTTACATAGCAGGAGACTAAAGCCCCCAGAGGTTAAGTAATGCGCCCAAGGCCCAGAGTTTGAAATTGGTGGAGTGAGGTGTCATCCTTGGCTGTCTGACTTCCGAACCGGTGCTTTCAACCCCAGTAATGGTGAATCGCTCCTGCTGCCAACTGTGGACGCTGCCCACCTGGGGACAGAGACTGCTGCCAACCTGTGGGCCCCTGCCAGCCCTTCTGCCTCCCTTCAGAAACCTGAGATTAATTTGTCTGAATCAGGGAAATACATACTACCTGAAAGATATCAGTTAATTATTTTTGTTTAACTTCTGTTCCTCCATTAACATGTCAGCTTTAAGAAGGCAGAGGCAATGACTTGTTCTCTTCTGTGTCTCTAGTTTCCAGAACCAGGGACTAACACATAGTAGGTGCCCAGCAGAGAGTTGTTGAATGATTACTGAATGAATCCCATCGGGCTTACCACACCCCTCAGAGCCCCACCCTCCCAGTATCGGCCCAGCTGCAGGTCCACGTTCAGACGGATAGCCAGGCCTGCTCCTCTGGCCACTCGGCTTCTTGGAAGCTCTCTTTCTCCCTTTACGTTGCTGGAAGAAGTCTCTGCTTCCCCTCCCCATACTTTAGAGACCTCTAGATCTATGCTTGGAAACCAAACCAACCTCATAATTTGTATTCATCCATCGAGACGCAAGGTGATTCAGAGAGGGCCTGAGCCATGCACGCAGCACGTGGCCACTCCACCCAGCTGCCTTTTCTTAAGATATTAACTGCCATTGATGGACTCTCTCCTAGGATACTAGGCTAAAGGCTTTATTATGTTATTTCATTCAGTCCTTTAAAAGATCTTGGGGCATAGATATGTGTATTTCTTTTGGACAGGTAAAGAAATTGAAGCTCAGAGACGAATTCACTTGGCCAAAATCACACAGTACGTGGCAGAATTGGGTTTTGAATCCAGATGTCTGATTCCAAAGATAGCGTCAATGGGTTTGCCCTGGAAAGGACTTCTGTATCCAGAGGACAGGGATAGAGACAGGTGGAGAGAAGTCCCATCCTGGCATTGCATCATGTTAATCTCTTTAAAATCAGACTGCAGAAAGCACCAGACTCAGAGTGTGGCAACTTCAGTCGCTCACCTCTCTCACTCCCCCTGGGGGTCCCCTGGGGTAGGTCATATTTCTCTCTGACATTCTTGGAATATTTTATGATTCATCCTTGGAGTGTGAACTTCTTAACTCTTTTCCCATGGAAGAATTTCTTCTTAGCTGCAGGCCTGCGTGCAAATGCACAGAACTTACATAAACAAAGAAAGAGGGACACCCTTTGGTGCTTCATCTCCTGTTTCCCCCATAAGCATGACTCGTTGGAGTCTCATCATTTATTAGCTTGTTCTGGAGACCATCAAGACTGGAAGGGACCAGAAAGGACCTCATTTTCCAGAGGGGGGACTTGGCCAAGGACATAGACAGAAATAGGAGCTCAGGACTTGTACCTTGAGTCCGAAGCTCTTCGCACTCCCACTTCATAAATTCGTGGTGCCTGACTTAGTGTAATTTACTAACGAAGTCAAGATGAGCCACATTTTTTCAGTTTGGCCAATGGCATCCGTGTTTTCAAATAATACTTCCCTAATTCTTTTACTAGGGCAGAACAGCTGAACTGAGTGAGCCCTGGATGACCAATAAAAGAACAAAACTCCACAAGAAGAAAATTCTCTGGGGGCAGAACTAATATAATACTGCCAAAGATAATTACAAATATTTTCTTCTGTGATAGTCCTAATAACCCTGTGAGAGAGGCATTGTTATCTCCACCTTATAGATAAAGAACTAAGACTCAGAGAAAGTAATTAACTTGCTTAAGGTCTCACAGCTTGTAACAGAGCCAGGATCCAAATCTAGATCAACTTCACTACAAAGCTTGAGGTCTTTTCACAATCCTACAGTTTCCAGAAGTAATTTGGGTTTTACAAAAGGTTGAATTTCTCCAGAAGTGCAAGGACTCTTTGATCAGCATCCTGGGGAGGGATTTGTAATTTCTCAGGAGGAAAGAGGGAGGACAGTGATAGCAGCGGTTACGCCCCACTCCATTCCCCATGTGCCACCCCTCTGACATCATGGGTGTACAGCTCATTTCTGGAAGGCCCCACCTAGTGAGGCTCCACCCAGTGGCCCAACGTCATGGAAATGAGCCCATCCTCTGGGCCAGGGGTGTGAGTCCTTGCTCCCAAGGCACAGGATGAAGCCAAAGGCTGCATGAGTTTCAGGCCAGACATGAGAGCCTAGGACCCAGAGGTAAACGGTTGGAGGCATCCAAGAAATTCCAGTAGTTCCATCTTGGTGACTTAAGATCACAGTTCTGCGGAATATTCCTCAAATGGCTCTCGGTAGCAGTCAGAATAAAGTTTAAACTCTTATCCTGTCATACAAGATCCTTCCTGACCTAGTTCTTGCCCTACCACCTCTCTCCTTCCTGCTCATACCTCTTCTCTAACCACCACCACCAGCGTTTCATGCCCTGGCTCTTTTCCTACTGCCTACAACTCTTGTTACTTCTTTGTCTGAATAACTCCAGCCTTTCTTTCAAAATTCAGCCCCTCAGCCACCACACCTCCTCTGTTAAGTCTTCTTGAAAGTCCAAGTCTGGATGCAATGCCCACCTTATCAACACGACTATCCTCCATCACGTTGCTCTGTCTGCTTGTCTGCCGTCTCCCTTAGAATGTGAGGGACTCCCAGAGCAGGGACTGTATCTTAATCAATGTTGGTGTCCCCAGGGCCTAGGAAAGGTTGGTCCTAGTTTGAACAAAATACCAGGATAACTTGTGGGTATTTCTTATCATCAAAATGAAAATCCTTTTTATTTCTGAGCACACATAAAGATGATCTGAAACGTTTATTTTCTCACGTTGCCATCCCCCGTGCCAGAGTCCAACGGATACAGATATTTGGGATCCAGGGCCTTTCTTCCTCCCTTGTCTATCCCCTTCTCTTTTTTACACCCACTTCCTGCCTATACATCCTCCTCCTCTGCTCAGAATCTCAGCTTCAACCTGAAGGGGCAGCAGTAAATCTATAAAGCTTGAGGGTCTTCCAATTCTTCAGAGTGGAACATCAACATTCAAAGCCAAATCAGCATTTTGATTCCTAATATTGACCAACTTTCTTAGTAAATCTTCGATGTATTTTTGTGCTGACACACCTTTCTGTCTTTATTCTGTCTTACTAACAATCACTTCTCTGCAAAGGATTTATGGCTGGAAAAGAAGGAAGTGAGAGGGAAGTCAAATGCTATCTTTTATGGAAAGATTTCATGTAGAAGAGAATGGATGGATAGTTGGATGAATGAACAAATGAAGGACAGGATGTGTTGATGAATAAAAAAGTGAAATGCCCTGGTTTGGCCATGGTCCCTGGTACTGCAGTGCTGACCATGTTTCTGCTTGCTCCCCTACGTGGTCGCTGTCTTGAATCCCAGGGCCCTGAGCTGAAATACTGATTAGGATTCAATTGTTTGCAGAATCCTACCTGATGCTGATCACTGTTCCAGACTTCCTGGTATCTCCTAACTCAGGGTTCCATATCCCTAGACTCACGCACTTGTCAGTGTACCCCCCTTCTTGTCCAGGACGTCACAGAGCAGGACAACTCATCAACAGATATTTATGGAGAATCTACTAAATGCCAGGCCCTGTTATTCGCTTTTCTAGACTATAACCTGCTGCTGTCACCACAGCCTCTCATGGTCTAATTGTTCCACTCACCGGATTGAACCTCCCCCTAGAATTTGCAGGTACACCTGTGTACCCAGAAAAGGTCTACCCTAAAACCAGCCTCCTCCCCGCCTGCCCAACTTACTGCATTGTTCAAGACACAACACCCATGAAGCCTGAGTTGTACGGACAAAAATCCCTGAGGGAGCACTTAGGAGGCCCTGATGGTTGTAAGTTTAATGAGGAGGGGGTGTGATGTGAAAGGTGAGCCTTTTATCCTGCCAGAATCATGACAACGAGAGAAGGTCCATGAAGGTGGAGAAGTGCTGGTGTAGCCATTCCTCTCATTTACTTCTTGTCTTTTTTCCTTCCTACTCCTTTCCTGTCTCTCCTGATTTTAGCTCTCAACTTCGAATGCCCTTTGCTCTCCCTTTAGGCAAAATCCTTCAGAATTCGGTGTCACCTCCTCCTAGAAGTCCTCCCTATGCCCCTTCTACCTGAGTGATGTGCCCACTCATTGTGACAGACATAGAGACATGCCTCCCAGCTGTCAGGAGTGTGGTCAGATCCCCCAGGGTCAGCCTGAGCTGCAGAAAAATGCTTCACCTGGAATCACACACCTGCAGTCACTGGTAGTAAGCACGGCAGGGGCATAAAGGCCCACACTCAGGGGGAGGGGATTACATGAGGACCTAACTACTGGGGAAGGCTGTGGGTTGAATTGTGTCGCTCCCACCCCAAAATTTATGTGTTTAAGTCCTAACCCTTAGTACACCAGAGTGTGACCTTATTTGGAGAGAGAGTCTTTACAAAAGTAATCAAGTTAAGATGAAACTACTAGGGTGGGCCCTAATCCAATATGACTAGTGTCCTTATAAAAAGGGGAAATTTGGAGACAGAGATGCTTACAGGGAGACCACCATGTGAACTTTAAGACAGCTATCTACAAGGGGAGCGGCCTGGAACAGACTCTGCTCACAGACCCCAGAAGGAACCAACCCTGCCAACACCTTGATCTCAGACTTCTAGCCTACAGAACTGTGAGACAATAAATTCCCCATTTGTGTGTTACTTTGTTAGGTCAGCACTACCGGCTAATACAGGGGAGCACTGGGACCCACTTCAGAAGCTGCCTATCCCAGAGGCCTAAAGTCTGGCAGGTTTAGCCTGATGCTGAGGAAAGGGCTGATCTGGGAGATAAAGTGAGATGGAAATCACAGGTCTTGGTGGTTGATGGACCAAGTGGGGGAGGGAGAGAAAGGGTGTCTGCTGTGCCCACCCTGACGTGTACACAGTGTAGGTAATAGTAGAGAGACCTGGGGGTGGGTGTGAATTAAGCACCATAGTGAATGGAGTTCAAGTTGTTAAAGCCAGGACTGTGGTAGTTCTGATCCCACCAGGAGAAGGCGGCTGCTCCTCCCCGTGGCAGAAAGGCCTGGCCTTTCAGATCCTGGAGTGTCTGAGGACGGGCGAGGATGTTCTGATTCAGCATCAAATGTTTCTTAAGATTCTATTCTTCATGGCGCTGGGAAAACAGTGGTGAACAATCTTCCTGACTCACCAATCTGACTAGGACCCGCCAAGCCTCCAACAGCCCTCGATCCCTTACTGAATAAAGTACAGGCTCCCTAACACGGTACACACAGCCCTCGACATCCTGGCTCAGGCCTACCCCTCACTTTATGGCCTCTCTGCACTCTCTTCCCACCTCACCCGGCCCCCTCTGTCCCATCCTCGCTGCACTTACTCTCCCAACCATACTGAATTACCTGTAAGTTCCTACATAAAATGGACCATTTCAGGCTTCTGGGTCTTGGCTGCTATTTACTCTCCCTTGATCTTTCTTTCTTTTAAAACTTTTTGCCATCTGCTTGGCTAAATTCTACCTTCCCTTCACCACCAAGCTCAACTTTACTCTGTGGAAGAGAAATATTAATTCTTTTCTATTAGACAATAAGCCATTGGAAGCCGGAATCTTTGTCTTTTCCTTTTTGTAACCCCTGTGCCCAGTACTTGGCCTGTCGTAGAGCGTAGTCAGTGTTCTGGTTGAAGGAAATGAATAGTTAAAGAAGCCAGGGAGTGAACAGAATGCAGATCTGACGCTGAGAGACAGGTAAGTAAACAGGCAGTTCCAATGCAAAGTGCCAGGTACTTTCACAGCTAAATTCTAAACGCGCGTAGAGAGTAGAACCCGTCCCGTTTGCCTAGGGAAAATAGAGACAAAACAGGGAAGATGTCCTGGGGAAGGGGACACTGAACATCGTGTCTTCATCATGTGCCTTGGGGGAAAGGTATTTCCAGCCGAGGGTACGGGGTGTGCACACCTGCACAGGGACGTGACAGAGCTCACTCCCCGGGGAAAGACGTGTCATACAGCATGTGGGTCCTGGCAAGTGATGAGCACAGACAGGTCACAGGCTCCTGCCTCAGGAGGAGAGGGACTCCATCCCTGCACACTGAACACAAAGTTCCTTAAGAAGTTAAAAGACAATGAGCACAGGCCGGGCCTGCTCTGACAGCCACTTGGTACTGCTCCATCCAGGATCCTCAACGTCTTTTTCAGGATTTACAAGTTCCTCTTATATTTTTGTCAAATTTGAAAGGCCATTTCATTACACTTACCTGTTTCCCCCCTTAAGATGAAAAATAGCACATACTGATTTTTTTAAGAAGAAACTACCTTAAAAAAATAAGAAAACCTTGTATCACCACACGTAAATATAACCATGGTTCATATATCGCCGTATTTTATCTTATTTTTCTAAGTACAATACGAAAAAAAAATTTTGTGTCCCATAGTTGTGTCTAATAATATACCCTGAACCAATTTGCATGTTATTTGTTTTGGAAGGAAACTATCGTGAACACTTCCCTTTTAAGAGAGACTCAGGACACAAGAGGCAGATGGAGAGCAAAGTTACTGAAAGCTTTATTACCCAGAGAACGTGGCTTCAGCTGTGCAGCCAAAGGCCTTGTTGCTGCCCTCTGAGTAAGATATACCCACACAGCAACGGGTACCAGTGGGCTGGCCCAGCTGCAAAAACCGTGCCCATCCTTACCATACACTCTTGCAGAGAATCTGGGGAAAGGATGGTGGGGGGTGTCTGTGGCAGACTGTTTCTAAAATAGAGAAGGCCCAGAAAGGCCGAGCTGGCCCTGCTCCATTACTGTCCCCAGCTTGACAACAGGGAGAAAAGCTCAAATTCTTCCTCTCACACTTTTCCCTTCTGGGAGAAGGCAGGGTTTTCTCTCCTCTCATTGACCGCCTTCCTTTCCTGGGCCTCACACGTACAAAGCCAGAATAATAGGTTAGATAGAGCACCTTTTAGCATATCTGCTGTTGGAAGGCTTCTCTGACAGGCCCCCTAATCAGCCCCTGGGTTACCTGTCCCTGCCGTTTGCTTCCAAAGGCATCCTGAACTACCCTGCATCCCTGGTACTCGTCCTTCGGTATTGAAATGACTTTGGTTTATCTATCCTGTAATAAACCATAATGGAAAAGAATATAAAAAAGAATGTATATATAGGTATAGCTGAGTCTCTTTGCTGTACAGCAGAAATTAACACAACATTGTAAATCAACTATACCTCAATTAAAAAACAACTTACCTATCGTCTCCTGTTCCTCCCACGCTGTAGTGTGAGTTCCCTGGGAGCAGAGACTCATGACTTTGCTCACTCTAGGGCTCCCAGACCTTTGTGGAGAGCCTGGTACAGATTCTGAATCACTGCTTGAGGCGTGCACAAAGGAACACACCTAACTTCCTCTAAGTTCCTATTTCCTGCTCAGTCTGTCCCTCGGTGTCACCTGTCTGGTGAAGTCGCACACTCAGGACAGGTAAGTCAAGTGACTGCAGAGGGGTGGGAGCCTGTGCAGCTGGGTCAAGCCCAACGGCAGAGCCCCCAGAGGGCCAGCTGGAGCACGCGTGATGTAACCACATCTCCAGGCCTGGTATTAGACCCCTCTAATTTGGTTTTGAAAACATGTGGTTTTGTCCTTGTTCAAATATTGATTTTAGGTAACTTGAGCCTGGCAGAAAAGACCTCTGCCAAAGCCAGTGGGGCTCTTGGTTGCCTTAATGACATTTCTGTGTATTTGTATAACAGGGGCCGGCGGTCGAGTTGTCACTCCCCGGGAAGATTTACGGGACTTTACACTTTGGAAGATATTGAGGCAAACTGTTGACGAAGGCCCAGGGCATAAATCAGACCCACTCGGGCCAACAAAGGACACTTTGGAAACTTTGCCAACTGCCTCTCTCCTGTTGTGAGTGAGGGGTTTGGATTAGGTCAGCTGGTTCCGGAGTGGGCTCCCTACAACCTTCACATTTCAAGGAGCGGTTGGAGGCAGGCAGAGAAGAGGAGTGGGTAGGATGCAGAGCCGGCAGGGTTCTGTGACCTTCCAGAACTTCATCAGTTTTATAATTATGGTTCTGACTAGATCTCTGCAGGTAACAATAGAAAAATTGAAAACCACCAGAGTAGTACTCTTTTTTTTTTTTTTTTGGTTTTATTTTATTTTATTTTTTTGAATTTTATTTTATTTTTTTATACAGCAGGTTAGTAGTAGACACTTGACATGGCTTCCAGACCTAAAACTCTCGTACTGAATTACCCTGGGTCCTAATGGGAAACATATGACTCATGGGAATGGGGTTATTGAGGACAGTTTAACAAAGGAACTATTAACAAAGGTATGAATGGAATTAAGGGAAACAAACAAGGGTAACAGGGCCCTTAGAGAGAGTAGGACCTGTGTGGTAGCTTCAGCAGTGAATTGAGGCCTTTGGTAGAGGAGCACAACCGCTGCCAACCTGTGGCCTTGCAGGAGGGAGCAGGGAATAAATACTCTGACCTTTCTCGCTTGCTCTCGAGTCTCTTGGGGTTGCCTCCCATTGGCCAAACCCAAGTGGAAGCCAGAGGGTTGATGGGGACCATGGAGGCCAGGCTTCTGAGGCCCAGAGAAACTGAGGTGGAAAGGGGATTTGCAAGGGTGAATGGAAACTACCCAGTTTATATCAGGAGTTTTGCAGATTAGTGCAAGATGGCAGGAAGTAGAGGGCCCTGCTTCTCTTCCACCCTCTGTCCATCGCCAGCCTTCAGCCAGGCATCTCACATCTTCAGCTACCTTGTTTCTGCTTTGAATCCAAGAGGAGCTTGGTGATTTCTTCACATCTTTTCCTGTGTTGTGAAACACCATATCTGCCTGAATAGGGAAATGCTGGTTAGTAGAGTTTAAAGAGAAACAGTGAAGGATATTAACTAAGATCCTGGACCTTGAGATCATACACTATTTCTTAATAGCTGGGTGACTTTGGGCAAGTTATGTCACCTCTTAGAGCCTCAGCTTCTCACCTGTGAAATGGAGATAATCATATCACCTTACAGCATTGGAGCAATGACAAAATGAATTTAAATGTGTGATGAATGCACTTAGAATGAAGCACGTGGTTAGGAATCAACAGGCAGCAGTTATTCCTGGCTAAGAGTTCATTCATATACACAGCAGTAGTCAACTTCTCATTCCCTATTAATCTTTGCATTCTTGTCTCCTCTCTGTCCCCAACTTTCCTGGTCAAAAATCTAGCAATTTGGAGGGAGTTTTCTTGGGTTAACACCAAAAGACATTTAATGAGATAACCTGTAACCCTTGAGCTGACCAGGTTAACTCTTCAAATTCTGCCCTTGGGAACATCCTGTCACCCATCCAGGACTCAGGTCCTCCAGCTCTGCCATTCTTGTCATCACAACAAACCGTGGCATCTTTAGGGCACACCAAATTGTCCTGGAGCCCTAGCTGAGCACAGCAGTTTCCTGCTTTCTCTCTTCAGGTGTGAGAGGTTCAGCCAGGGCAGGTTGGCCCCAGCTGTGCCCCTTGGCACATACAATCCCAGCTCCATTCAAAGCCAAAACAGAGAGACGTGGACACTGGTGACCTAAGGCAAGGGCTTCCTCCTCCTCGTTCTACCAAAGGCCTCTCCCCTGGGACCTGCAGAGACAAATAACCAGTTCACATCTCAGCAGCTGGCCCTGGCTGTAAGTCCGCACAATTTACCTTGGCTCTCACTGGCACTGAGAATGAGGTCATGGAAGGAGGGAGACAATGGAGAGGACCTCTAGAAGGACAGCAGTAAAACATGCCTTCAGGAGGCGGGAGAGAACCCTTGAGTCATGGGGTCCTTGGCAGCTGTCTTTGAGAGGTAAATAACTTCAAAAAGTCCTTGACTGGAAGATAAAATGTGTGCTTTTATGCACACCAAAGGCCATCTCTAGACTCTTCTCTCATTTATTTTTATGGAATCAATTTCCTTAAGGCTCTGGAGTATGGTATGGTAAAATGAACCAGAACTGTGGTGGCAAGAGGAAAGATAGCAGATTTCCAGAGCCAGACGGCCTATGGTGGGCTAGGAAATCCAGTCCATGCTCCAAGATTCTTCTCCTCACTCCCCATGTGCCAGCTGTGCTGGACTTCTCCCACCAAACTTTCCTGAGACTTGTACCCTCTGAGTCCTTCTTCTGGAAAGCTCTTCCTCATCACTCTTCCTCTGGCTGATTCCTGTACATTCTTCAAATCTCAATGTATATGTCATTCTTCAGGGTCCTTCCCTATTTCACTTCTTTTTTCTTTTCTCCTTCCTGATAGCTGAAATGCAGTTGTGATTACTGGAGTTTGAGCAGCTATTTTGGACCATGAGGTAAAAGTTAAAGCTGTAGATGGCAGAACTGTAAGATAGAAAGAGTGTAGATCCCTCAAGTTGTCGTAAAGTTGCCTACCAGTTCTGAATTTCCCACCTCTGGATTTTTTTTTTTTTCAATTGAGATAAAATTTATGTAACATAAAATTGTCCATTAACCATTTTAAAGTGTACAATTCAGTGGCACTTAGTATATTCATTAGGTTATGAAATGATCACATCTATCTAGTTCCAAGATATATGAATCACCCCAAAAGGAAACACCATACCCGTTAAGCAGTCACGCTCCATTCCCTCCTTCCCTCAGTCACTGGAAACCATGAGTCTGCTTTCAGTCTCTATGGATTTGCCTATTATGGACATTTCATATACATAGAATCGTAGTATATGTGACCATTTGTGTCTGGTTTCTTTCATTTAGCGTAATGTTTTTGAGATTCATGCACATCGGATGGATTATGTATCAGTATTCTGTTCCTTTTAATGGATGAATAATAGTTCCTTGTATGTACATACCACGTTTGTTTATCTGTTCATCTGTTAATGGACATTTGGGTTGTTTCCACTTTTTGACTACTGTGAATAGTGTTGCTGTAGACGTTTGTGTACAAGTATCTCTAGATTTCTTTTACACAAGACAGGAGTACATTTCTGTCTATTTAACCCATTGTTGTTTGGAGTTTTGTCATTCTCAACTGTTCATACTTTTAGCTGATACAAGGGATCTAGCAATTACAATTTTAAAAAACTGTATTTCCTCCTTATCTATCCTGTCTAGAAGTAGAGAATATTAAGAAGCAGAAAGATCTATGTTATCATTTTCTCTCCACCAACATTTCCTGTGTTTCTTTGGGTCTCAGCACCTTTATCTATAAAAGAGGGATAAACAGCCCCTTGAAAGCAGAGGTCTAAACCAGATAATCTCTCCTGGTCTCTTGTGTTTGATTCTTCAAAGTATGTTTTGAAAGGGCTAGGGGTTACAGGAAACAGCATGAAACCCATTGAAATGTCATGTCACTTTCTTTGGAACACTTTCCCAGTTTCATCCCCTTCCATTGTCCTTGAGCTGGATTTTTTGCTTTCATCTCCCTGCCCTGTCACACTTCTAAAGCTGCATTTTTCACAGTCCATCTTAAATTTGTTGTATACATATCTGTTTTCTTGGTAGAGCCTACAGTCCTTGAAAATAAGTCCTTTAAATGCAGTCTGCTCTTCCACACAAAGCAACACATAAAAGCCAAGCACAGCAACAACATATATTCTGGGCGTTTCTTCTCACCCAACTCCTTATCAGTCCCCAGGCCTTCTGATCTCTTGGGCCTTGGTATCTATGTTTTGGTGTCTCTTCCAGTTCTCCCTGATGAAGATATTATTCTTTCAATTGCCAGTCTTGTCCCTACCCAATTCCATCTGATCATGTGAGCCACAGCTATGGCTTAGAGCCGTACCATACTCTAGGCTGTTGCCTTGGACCATGAAACTCTCAACTGCTGGTTCAGTCCCTGACCCCAGTGGAAAGGAGTTCAGGAAGGTTCTAAGTCATAGGTGCTCAGAAAATACTTGTTGAAGGAATTCTTAAAAGAAAGAAAGACCTCAGTTGATCTAAGTTTTGTTTTGTGTTGTTTTACCAAGGAATAAAACCTAGAGGCAAAGCCCAATCCCGGTCCTTGTGGTAATCTGGGTTGAAGATGAGTAAAACAATTAGAATTCTTTTTTTTTTTTTTTTAGAATTCTTTAGCGTAAGTCTGAAGATGTATTTCTAGTTCCTCTATTTCTCTCTAAACTAACCATCTCTCCCTTCCCCCGAAACGAGTCAATTCTTGGCATATACAAAGGATATATTAAATGAATTAAACTTGGAAACTTTTAAAAGTTAGTAATAGGGTATATGCAAAGTAGTGGGATCGCTGGGTCATATGGTAGATCTATTTTTAGTTTTTTTTTTTTTTTTTTTTTAGTTTTTTAAGGAACCTCCATACTGTTCTCCATAGTGACTGTATCAATTACATTCCCACCAACAGTGCAAGAGGGTTCCCTTTTCTCCGCACCCTCTCCAGCATTTATTGTTTGTAGATTTTTTTGATGATGGCCATTCTGACCAGTGTGAGGTGATACCTTATATGGAATCTAAAAAAAATGTTTCTGATGAACCCAGGGGCAGGACACGAATAAAGACACAGACGTAGAGAATGGACTTGAGGACCCGGGGAGGGGAAAGGGTAAACTGGGACGAAGTGAGAGAGTAGCATTGACATATATACACTACCAAATGTAAAACAGATAGCTAGTGGGAAGCAGCCGCATAGCACAGGGAGATCAGCTCCGTGCTCTGTGACCACCTAGAGGGGTGAGATAGGGAGGGTGGGAGGGAGACGCAAGAGGGAGGGGATATGGGGATATATGTGTGTGTATAGCTGATTCACTTTGTTATACAGCAGAAAGCAACACAACATTGTAAAGCAATTATACTCCAATAAAGATGTTAAAAAAAAGTTAATAATAGCTAATGTGTATATTATACAAGTGCTTATCACATGCCAGGCACGATGAAAATTCCTTTATATGGATCTCATTTATTCCTTGCAAAACCCTATGTGGTAGATACTTTAATTATGTTTATTTTATATCTGAGAACACTGAAGCTTCTTGGACAGGCTAAGTAACTTGCCCAAAATCTCATAGCTGATAAGTGAGGAGACCATGGTTTCATTCAGGTCATCTGATTTTAGTCTACACACACAACTACTCTTCTATACCCAAATGAAATTCGAATTTATGCAAGTATTTCCATGCATTCATTCATCCATTCATCAAGCTTGTACTGAGTGTCTCTGCTCAGTCACTTGCTTGGGATAAAGACATAACTAAGATGGACTTCTATGCAGAGCGTAGAAATATGAAGAATTTCAACATTATTTCTGGTACACCTCAGTAGTCCCTAATCCTCAGCTTCAATCACAAGATATTTTTTAACGGTGAAATCCTTTTGACACCCTCCATCTCTTTAATAATGAAGTTAATAAGCGTAGTAGGAATACTACTACCTAAATATCCCTACGTGTAGCTGAATAATAGAGCTCAAAGGTATCAGGTCCTAATCCCTAGTATCTGTAAATGTTACTTCATGTAGCAAAGACATTGTAGATGTGATCAAATTAAAATTTTTGCGATGAGGAGATTATTTTGGATTATCCAGGGGGGCCCTAAATGCAATCACAAGTGTTCTTATAAGAGGACTATAGAGGGGGATTTGACGACACACGGAAGAGGGGAAGGCAGTATGACCACAGGGGTAGAGACTGAGGTGATGCAGCCGTGGGCCAAGGAGTTGTGGCAGCCATCAGAAGCTGGAAGAGGCCAGGAATAGATTTTCCCCTGGAACTTCTAGAGGGACACCCTAACTTCGGATTAGTGAAACTGATATCAGATCTCTGGACCTTTTGAGCAACAAGAAACTACACCAACTTAGCATACTTTGCTGCCTTGATGACCTCTGGGATCACTAGACCAGGACAAGTCTGAAACACACAAAGGAGAAAATTGAGTTTCAGACAAACACATTAACTTGCCCAGGGTCACATGGCTAGCAGACAATGGAGCTGAGATTAAAACCTACTTCTGATAAACTTCGGAGTTTTGCAAATCACTTTAAAGTTTGTAACCACCTTTATTTAGCTATCTTTTTTTAAAGTTTTCATGGGAACCCAGAGCAGATTTTATTCCTTTTTAAAAGTATATATAGATAAGGCAGCTGAGGTTCAGCGAGGTGAAAGGACAGGCCATAAGTCACAATAGAGGAGCTGAGACTGGATTCCAGTTGGGTCTTTGGATTCCCCACCCCTGTACCCACACCCTCTGGCCTGTGATGGGTTCAGATGATGAATGAGGAGGTCCTGTCATGAGCTTCCTGCAAGCCACGTTGCAGGCACCCCCAGCTTATCAGTCTGACCTTTGGTTTTTCACGACAAACCCCTCTGTGGAGGAAGCTGCCAACAGGAGGCCAAGGCTCTGTATTGTCCTTATTTAGAATTGCTTTCACTTAAAGTGACTGTGCTCTTGCAAAACATGTTTATTCTGGTTTCCTCTCACTCCTGGCTGCTTGACTAGTGAGAGCCCAGAGCACAGCAGCTCCAGCTATCAGACCTGGGCCAGGCAGGGCAGGGCCAGAAAGAAAATATAAGACTCCAGAAAGAGGGCACAGGAGGGCCTAATTTCCCTTCCCAAGTTGTGTGCCAGACAGGATGGACACCGTCTCTTTGGGGTATTGCTGTGGGCCCTGGGGAGAATGGGCCATTCAAAATATACCCCTGCTGAGACTGACCTCAACTTAGAGAGTGCAGAGAACTGAGGGATAGAGCTTTACTTACTTGAAATCCAAACAGTTTTACAGTAACAATAACACTAATAATAATAATGATAGTTCTAATAATATAGCAACTTCCTTTTCTTCAGTACTTACTATCAACCAAGCAAGCTACTAAATCTCTTATGTAGTTTACTTCGTTTAATCCTCAGGATAACCATATTAGATAGGTACTTTTAATAACCTTGCTTAGTAGACAAGGAAACTGAGACTTAGAGTGGTCAAGGTCATATGGCTGGTAAGCCACAGGATCTGAGATTTGAAGCCAGGCCTGTCTGTGTCTAGAGTGTATTCTCTTATGCAACACTCCTCTTTAGGGACCCCCTTTGTAGAAGAGTGAGGTTCACAGAGCAGAGTGACTTGCCCAAGGTCATGCGGTAAATTCCAGCAGAGCTCATTTTCCAGGATTCCAGAACAATGTTCTTTCCAACAGGTTTACCCTTATGTAAACTGTAATTTTAAAAAGAAGAAAAAGCAGTTCAAGACTTCCCACTTGCTGTCATTTGAAAGGCTTGTTCTCCCCTCCCCTTATCCCTTCGAATCCCATTTTCAAGATGTTATTGTCTTTGGGACAGTACATTTCTTCCATGGGCATATCTGGGTATAAGTTGGCAGTGAGAGGAGAAAGAAAGCTCTGGAGTTGAAGGAGAGGGGACCTGCCAAGTTCACTGTAACAGCTTTACATGGAGAACATTTTATGAAACATGTTTCCTGGAGTCATCTTACAGAAGAGTCTCCTCAGTCTTCTGGGGAGTATGCCCATTTTACAGTTGAGTAAAGTGAAGTTCAGAGGCAGTATGTCATTTGTCCCCAGCCAACAGCTGGTAAAGGGGTAGAGCTGGTCCTCCAACCAGAGTCTTCTGACTGCCTGGTGACAGGGAACAGAAACACTGTACACAAGCTGGGTTTCTGCCAGGCCAGAGAGCCCCCTCCCCAGACATCATTCCACTTTGTTATTGTTTGGAGATGAGAGTATGTTGCCAATTCTGATCTTGCTCTGGAGAGGGAAGGAGAGGGGAAAGGGAAGCTTCTCAAGTGAGTTTTCTTCATAGTAGGGGAAAGGGTGATAGTTGGGGAGGAAAGCAACCCAGAAAACAAAATAATTCTTCTCCTCTCAAGTCACTCTCTCATGGGATCTAGAACACATATTTTCAAATAACCTTTTTAAAACGTGTGCCATGCACAGCGGGGTGTAGCCTTCATCCCGGGGACTGGCCCTGTGTTGGGCTGACACAAATGTCAATATCTGCATGGAGAGTGGAGTCAACAATTAAAGGGGGTGGGTGAGTGGATGGGGGCTGGTGGGGGGAGGGGCTGGACAGGGCTATAATCCTTCCCTGTCCAGTGGATCAGGAAGTAAAGATTTCTTTAGGGGCCAGCCCAAGTCTGTCCATTGGGTATCTGGTTCCCTTTCCCTTCCCCCATGGTTTCTGTCTTACTCTAGTTCTAAGTTGCTTCTGCTTATGATGCCCTTCCAGGAATGTCACAGTTTTTGACAAGGTTCATCTTTGGCCCTTCAAAAGGCGATATGACACCAGCTGAATGAGGATGAAAAAGCTGTATTCACAATCTTCTGATTCCCTCTAAGTTTTCTTTTTATCTTCTTTATTCCCTCTAATTTATCTGCCTTGTGGCAAACAGTGTGATCAGCCTCCTCTCCCTAGAGTATGAGGGGAAGCCGTGGGCATCTGAAAGTAAGCTTTGATTTTATCATCTATGTAATAGACATGATAATCTTGGCCTTTCCTATCTCATGTGCTATTGAAGATCAAAGAAACATGGAAAATATAAAAACTCTAGGACTTCCCTGGTGGCGCAGTGGTTAAGAATCCGCCTGCCAATGCAGGGGACATGGGTTCGAGCCCTGGTCCGGGAAGATCCCGCATGCCACAGAGCAGCTAAGCCCGTGTGCCACAACTACTGAGCCTGCGCTCTAGAGCCCGTGAGCCACACTACTGAACCCGCATGCCACAACTACTGAAGCCCATGCACCTAGAGCCCGGGCTCCGCAACAAGAGAAGCCACCGCAGTGAAAAGCCTGCGCACCGCAACGAAGAGTAGCCCCCGCTCGCTGGAACTAGAGAAAGCCCACACGCGGCAACGAAGACCCAATGCAACCAAAAATAAATTACTAAATAAATTTACAAAATAAAATAAACTCTCTAGAGTTTATTTTAGAGTTTATTTAGAGTTTAAAGTGCTAGAAAAAGTGCTAAAATATGGGCAGACTATGATCTGCAGATTTCCCTCCCCTAATGGAAAAAAGTCCTAAGTAGTCATTAATTTCGTAAATTGTTGGTACCCAGGATCTCCTCTCTGCTTCTTCGAGTAGACTACAAAGGATAGATGTGTGGGCAGTGAGGGTGGGGGTAACGGGTAGGAAGGTGCTTCCGAGGTTGACCTGATTTTCAGGTCCCAGAGCTGCCATTTGCTAGCTGTTTGTGCTAAGCAAAGCACTAACTCTTTTCAAGGTCCAGTTTCCCAAACTGTAAAGTGGGACTACAATGCCCACCTCACAGGGTTTTTGTGAAACTTAATAAGAAACAAACATGGCTGCCAAATACTGAGCACTTGGTTTGTATCAGCTACTTGAATTAATGACCTCAGCACTCACAGTGTCTTGGAAACCTATGCTTCATTAGACTATCTTTAGATTAAGGGGATCTGAAGCTCAGAGATGTTCAGCAATTCACCGAGAATCATAAAGGGAGTAGAAGAGCTAGAATTCTAACACAGATCTGTTTATTCCAAAATCTGGTAACGTCTCACTACCTCACTTTGCCTTTGAGGGTCTATGTGGAAATACTTTATAAACAGTAATACGGTGTGGAGAGCCACTTGCTTCATGAGCAAACACTTACTAAGAATCTATTTTGTTGAGAACCTGGGACACAGCGTAAGGACAGAAGAGACCATGGATTGAGTATTGCCTTTCTTTGGGCTTCAGTTTTCCTGTCTGTAGAATAAGAGAAGAATCTCTTAGATCATCTTTAAAGTGCCATTTTGCCTAGCTCTGACTTTCTAAAAGTATATATCAAAAGGATTTTGAAAAAGTAATGAGTCAAATTGAAGATGGGGAGGAGAGAACAGATGTTCGTCCATGACTAAGATACGCCATGTACCGTGCGCCTGATAGTCTCCAAAGGCGGCTGCCCCCAATTCCTTCCCTCTCTGTACATGCATTCTGCTCCTCACATCAAGAGGTGAAGTCCACTTCTATCTTCTCCTTGAATCTAGCCTGGCTTCAGTGACTTACTTGGCCAACAGAAGACAGCAGAAATGATGATCTGGGACTGCCAGGAAAAGGTCACGAGATGCTTTGGTAGTGCTGGTTCTAGGGATGCTCCCTCTTGGAACCCAGCCCTGTTGCTGTGCTGTTGTTTGTGTTCCTGTTCCATGTCACATGGAAAGCACATGTTTAGGTGTTTTAATCAACAGGCCTTAGCTGAGCTCCCAGGTGACAGCAACTGGCAGCCTTGTGAGTGCGCCATCTTGGACGTCCAGTCCAGTTGAACCTTCAGATGACTCTAGCCCCAGCCAACATCTGACTACAACTCATGAGAGGCTCTAAGCAAAGACTACCTGGCCAAGCTCAGGCAACTCAGAGAACTGTAAGATATCATCACAAGTTTTTGTTTTAAGCTATTAAATTCGGGGTGGTTTGATAGGCAGCAGTAGATAATTGAAACACATTATTTAATTGCCACAATAAGACTTGCAATTTTAGCCCTGTTTTATGGGAAGGACATCTGAAGTTCAGAGAGATTAAGTTAATTGTCTAAGGTCATGTAGAATGTGGCAAAGCTTTGGTCAGAAAGGAAATCCATTTGATTTCAAATCCTGCATTTTAAACTTCATTACCAAAGGATCTCTTTTTCCTTTAGTCATTTATTAGCAAAACCATTAAGTTGAAGTAGACAACTGAACCTAGATACTGCTTATATATAATAAGATTTGGGGGAAATTATGAAATAATAACTCTAATTTTCCTTTATTGGGTATTAATTATCTACCATATTTTAATGACATTTGGTTATGGCTTATAAAACTAGAATTATTCTTCCCACATTTCAATGCTAGTTTGGCCAAATTGCTGGCCAAAACCTTTGTGAAATACCTACACATCAACCAAAGTGCAGGCTCCCTTTCTCTCTCCCCAGTTTGCTCAGCCCTGTCTGCAACTTTGCAAATATGTCTGCCACCTGCCACCTCGATTGCCCTGGAAACCTGGCCATTTATTCAAAGCTCATTCAGAAAATGATAAGTGAGTATTGATTTTGGGAAGGCACCATGCTTGGTACTGGGGACCACCAAGTACCGCCATGCTTGGAATCTGGGATTCAGATTACAGACAGATACACAGACAGACAAATAATCACACAGCCCTAACCCAGAGTCAGGATGGGGTGGAGCAGCGCTAGAGTTATTTATGGGTCCTTCACTCCCCTTTGCTCACATTCAGCCTTCACTGAGCTACTTGTAAGTCCCTGAACATGTTGTCCTGTTTCTTAGCCCTGGCTTTACTCATGCTGGTTTTTTCTGCCCTTCTTCACCTCACAAGCCTCCATGCAGTTTTATTACCTCGATTGGCAAACTTAGCAAATGGCTGCGCAATTGTCTGCTACTCTATCTCTCCGTTTAACTGAGTTCCTTCAAAGCAGGGATTGTCTTTTGTCTTTTTCCATTTGTGTTTTCCCTGCCTTTTTAAAAACAGATCAAATTTATAACATCTAATGACCATCAATAAAAACAATAAAACTAAGTTAATGAATACAAACATTTTTCAATCAGGTGTCACCCTCAGCACTCAATTTACTTCTGCACTTTGTTTTGGTTGCTTGGTTTGAAAAACCCAAATTGCCCTGATGAGCAGTTGTCAGAGTTTTTAAAGAGCGAGCTTCCTAATCTCGGGGGAGTGGAGTTCACAGAGGGGACAGCAAATTCTCATTCAGAATGTTGCACAAAGACAGCTCAACCTGGCAGCATGTGACATCATTGGGTAACAAACATGCAATCAAAGAAATAAACAAGGTAAGTATAGATTGTGTTCCATGCCAAAGAGGATGAAAAGAGGGTGATGTTTCAGAGAGTAACTGGAGCACAGAAAGGAAAGGGGGACTTTAGGTAGGAGCTGGGGAAAGCCTCTTTGAAGAGGGGAAGTTTGAGGAGATAACTGAAGAGTGAGACTAATCCAGGTATCCAAACAGCAGAAGGAAGAACATTCTGGGCAGGTAAGAGTAAGTGCAAAGGCCCTAGAACGGGAAGAAGCCTGGGATTGACTCTGCACCTTCCTTTTAGGAAACCACATCAGAGATTTCAGATACACCTAGATATTCCCAGTGGTCCCTTATAGATGCCTGACCTCTTTTCTCAAACACAGTGTCACGAACAAACTTGGGAGGCACTGGACCCATTTGATAGCTGAGAAGTAGAGCAGGAATGTGACAGCTGGTTATTGACAGGCCATAATGATGTCCCAGCAACACTCTGGCTTCAAGTCCAAGAGTCCTAACCACAGTATCATGCCACTGCACAGCCAGAAGGTAGAGTCGTTCCTAAAACCCAACCTTCTTCCACCAGAAACCAGGGACTTGGTGCCAGGGCAGGATTTATGACCTAGTAACTGAGGACAGAAATAATTGGTCACATTAATGACTGGCAGTCCCGGGCCGGGCTCCACTCTGGAGGGGCAGCGTGGATTGAAATAGCTGAGGAAAGTTTACTTTTCTCAGCCCAGGTGCTCTACTGTGGCCAGTGCAGCCCTAATGAGCTCTGCATATTCAGGACACAAATAATTGATGGTCCAATTTAAAGTGCGCAGAGGCCACATTTCTTTCCAGGCTCTGAAGGGAAAACACCAGCTGAGGAAGAATGAAGAATCGCCTGTTCTAAGTTATTTTCCTTCTGTGGTCATTCGATCCCCACGAAGACTGCCTACCCAGTCAAGGGCCTGGAGGAAGGAGGCAATTACCCAGAGAAGTCAAGCAAAAAGGAAAGGACAAAGGAAAATCGTGCACCAGGGAAGAGGTCCTGGGCTCCATGCTGGAATGGATACAGCCTTTAACATACCCTGCTTCGCACAGAAGCTTGAGTTAAGGCCTTGGACTTTGGGGTCAGACAGATCTAGATATGAAAATGAATTCAGCTACCTTTTATATGGGGGATCTAGGCAAGATTTAACTGTTCTGTGACTCAGTTTACTCATTTGCTAAATGGGGATTAAGAGCACAGACTTTGGGGCAATCAGACTTGGATTTCCAATCCAGCTCTGCCACTGACTGTGTCATAAAGGGCCAAACTCCCATGTTATACAAACTCCCATGTTAGTTTCTTTATTTCTACAAAGGAAGTGAGTAAGTAGTTACTTCGGAGTTCTGTTGGGAGGACTGCTTGAGACAAGACATAAAATGAATGTGCTCAGTGCTGGGGAAGATCATTGTTAAATTACTGCTTACCACTCGTTAAGCTCTAGGACAGTGGTTCTCAAAGAGCGGTCCCTGGACCAGCAGCATTAGCCTCACCTGGGGACTTGTTAGAAATGCAAATTCTGAGGTCCTACCCCAGACCCACTAAATCAGAAACTTCGGGGGTGAGCCCAGCCTGCTGTGTTTTATCAAGTCTTCCAGAAGATTCTGGTGCATGCTCATGTCTAAGAATCTCTGCTCTCCATGGTAATCCAGAATGCACCTGAGACATTTCAGTTCTGTAGCTATCTCTGACTCCTAAATGCTGTAATCCTTCCAAATGAGCTCTCTGCTCATTCCTTTCTGCCCCCAAACAGGGAAGAAATACTTTATTACTCAGGATAAAGTAATTATTCTCTCATATGAGATAACGTATTTTACATGCTTACTATATTCCAGGTATGCTGATAACAGTTTCACACAGATTATTGTAATTTATCTCTTTAATCACCCTCTATGTTAGCTATTATCTTTGTTTTGCAGATAAAGGAACTGAAGGTCTGTGAGGTGAAGAAAACTGCCCAAAGATTTACAATTGGTGAGTGGTGAGGCCAGGATTCAAACCTCAGTAGTCTATGTCTAGAGCAGTCATACTGTCCCTTTATACCAGAATGAAGAACATTTGTGCACAGAGGCTGATAGACCTGTGGGATCATGAGCAATCATCTTAACTTCTCAGGTTCCTCATTATGTAGAGGGGTCAATAGGGGATTCCTTACTGAGGCTTGATGGATTCAAGGAGCTTAAATATGGTTCATCATACCCCGTACCCGTCTCCAATCCCCATGCAAATTGTAAAATGTCTTTGGGGAGAACATATTTTTTTCTTTTTTTTATTGAAGTATAATTGATTTACAATGTTGCGTTAGTTTCTGGTGTACAGCACAGTGATTCATATATATATATATATATATATATGTATATATATATATATATATAAATTCCTTTTTGTATTCTTTTCCATTATGGTTTAGTACAGGATATTGAATATAGTCCCCTGTGCTATACAGTAGGACCTTGTTGTTTATCCATTCTGTATATAATAGTGTACATCTGCTAGTCCCAAACTCCCAGTCCAACCCTCCCCAGTCCCCCTCCCCTTTGGCAACCAAAAGCCTGTTCTCTTTGTCTGTGAGTCTGTTATTGTTGCATAAATAGGTTCATTTGTGTCATATTTTAGATTCCACATATAAGTGATATCATATGGTATTTGTCTTTCTCTTTCTGACTTAACTTCGCTTAGTATGATAATCTCTAGGTCCATCCATTGTAGCTGCAGATGGCATTATTTCATTCTTTTTTATGGCTGAGTAGTATGCCATTGTGTATATGTGTATATATATATATACACACACACACACACACCACATCTTCTTTATCCATTCATCTGTCGATGGACATTTAGGTCCTTTCCACGTCTTGGCTACTGTGAATAGTGCTGCTAGAGTTTTGTCTGGATATATGCCCAGGAGTGGGATTGCTGTATCATATGGCAACTCTATTTTTAGTTTTTTGAGGAATCTCCGTACTGGGGGAGAACATATTTCTGATTCATTGAGATATTCTTTCTACTGCTCTCCACTCATCTCTAACCTCTGCCTTCCCACCTGAAATATAGGTATTCAATACCTATAAATATAACTGCCTACCTTTTATGTGCCACACATTGAATTTGAGAACAATTTAACAAATAAGTGCCCTTCCTCATTCGCTGCCAATCATCTGATAGGCACTCCATCTGGGTGCACATTTTCTTTGACACACCATGGATCCTATGTGTGTGTGTGTGTGTTTGTATGCACTTAACAGAATAATCCACAGTACCCCATAATATGAAGAGACCTATAGGAGGAGAGAGGGAACAGGAAAGAAAAACCTGAGCTAATCTCTCTATAGGCAACTAACTGCAGTTTTGTGGTTATTTGGGGCACTTGATTACTGTGCAAAGAACCTGGCCTCTGGGGAAACAAGCCTCACACATACTGATCTCCATCTTGAACCCCTTTGACAGGAGCAGAATGTTTCAGGTGCAGATTCTAGAAGACTTAAAAGCAGGTCTGTTTTTAAACACACTGCATATTGAACTTTCTCCTCTGTGGCAGGCAGGCCAAGTAGTGGCTTTTGAAGCTTTTAAAGGCTCACTGGCCCTTCAGAAATGGCTGTTGTGGACCTATGGTTTTAGAAGCTTTTTAAAAGCCTTGTGGGCTTATTTTTAGAGCAAACCTTAACCTTGTAAAACTTCTTAAAGGAACCACGGAGGGTCCCATTGCTAGAGCCTCCAGGGAGCTGCTCCCAAGGTTTCCAGCATAACCTTTCCTTGTGCTTGTTGTGAGTACCAGGCTGCCAGATGAGCCTGGAGTTAGCTGCCCCTTGAGAGGGTGTGTCCTAGGAGCCAGGAGACCTGAGACCTGGGCCATAGGTGAGTCATCCAGGGAGGCAGAGTTTTCTCCCAGTCAGTGGAAACCCTAGAATCACAGACTCACAGAATCTCAAAGACTCCTCTGAAGGAAAAGAACCTTAAAAGTCATCCAGTCAGCTCTGATCTGATGCTTGAACCTCCCCTCAAACACGCGTATAAAGAGGTGGTTCCACCTCTGTTTGCACACCTTCTGCTACGAGAAGATCATTGTCTGGGCACTTATTATTCAACACATTTGTAATTGAGTACACCTTACGTTCCTGACACTGTGAAAAGTGCTGGGGATACAACAGTGAATAAAAAATTAATCTCAATACAGACTGAACATTAGTGGAAAAGAGAGATATGGATGAAATGATCACATCCATACATAACTGCAAATGAAAAGTATCATTAAAAAAAAACTCAGAGATCCATAAAAGCTTCTGACCAGACCTGATGTGGTCTGAGGGATCAGGGAAAGTTTGATGAAGAAGCAACCTTTGAACCAGGACCTGAAGGATGAGTGAATGTTAGCAAGGCAAGAGGAGGTTGGGGGAGGGCACAGAGGACTGAGGGAACATCTCTGAGAGGCTTTCAGGAAGGTGGGAGTGCAGTATTTAAGAAGAAATGAAAACACTCCAGGTGTGTAACATAAAGGGGAAAGACCTGGTTTGAGGCTGGGGGCACGCAGTGTGTAGGGCATGCATGGCCTTGCTGTCTTGTTGAGGATTTTTATCTTTAACCTGAGAGAAGTTGGAAGCCTCTACTTCATTTTAAACAAAGGCTAGGCAACTCACACCAGAGCTGCAAATTCTTTCTCATTTGCTAAGTGTAGTGGTCTAAAATATGTCCATCATTCTCCTGTCTTCAAAAGGTGAAGCCTAATTTCCCTCCCTTGAACGTAGGGCAGTCTTATTCTAATTAATGAAATGTGGCGGAAGTGATTCGATGTGACTTCTGAGGCTAGGATAGCTTCCGTGGCATGCTCTGTCTCTCAAATTGCTTGCTTTAGGGGAAGTCAGTCACCGTGCTGTAAGGACACTCAAGCAACCTATGGAGAGGTCTACATGGAGAGGATCTGCAACCAGCACCAAATTGCCAGCCATGGCAATTGGAAACATATCCTCCAGCCCCAGTCAAACCTGTAGATAAGCTGTAGCCCCAGCTGACATCTTGACTGTCACCTCATGACAGAGCCTGAACCACCTAGATAAGCTGGTCCTTAATTCCTGGCCCGCAGAAACTGTGAGATAATAAGTTTCAAATTATTGACTTTTGGTCATTTGTTAAGCAGTAATAGCTATCTAATTCTGTAAGGCATTTCAAGGTATGAGGAGGAAAGCAGGGACTTCGGGGTTAGAGAGACTTGTATTTGAAGTACAACCCTCTAACTCTCCAAATTCCAGGTTGTTGGAGTGAAGACGTGTTACATTACCTCCTGGAGCTCCCATGTTCTATCTGTAACATGACATGAGGTCCCATGATATAGGACCATACAGTCATTCTCAGTTTCCTTGCCCTCTCCCGTTTCATATCCGATTGAGATATGCCACCCTCAAAGCTGAGAAGATTAAAAACAAAAGATTGTATTGTCAATAGGCACTGCAGAGTGTGGGTTATCATGATTCCCCTGGAATGAGAGGGCTTGAGAATTGTCTGAAGTTGCCTTAGGCCAGGTTTCATTAAAGCACTACAGATTTTCAAGTCTATTCCCCAGTTGGGTCAATGAGTTTAATGAGTCCATCTCCTGCCGTGGTAAAAGAATTGCCTTTTATTTATTTGAAATTTACCTCCTCATCATTGCATGTCTTATTTTCTTTGTTTGCAATGCAATAAGGAAATAGATTACTAACATCAGATGTGGGCATATGACTTGCTTTAGCTGATGGAACAAAAGTGGGAGTGATTTAGGCCAAGACCAAGCAGAAATATTAAGAGCCATTGCAAATTTCAGCCATGTCTTTTTTCCCCTCTGCCATAAGAATGGCATGTCCCTTCGGCTTGGATCATGGAATGAAGAAGACATGCAGAGCAGAGCACAGCCACCCTGCAGTGTCCTCCAACAGTAACCTAAGAGAGAAATGAACCTTTGAGAAATTACTCATCTGAGACCCTCTCCCTTGAGTAGGCCTTTAAGGAGTGAGGGTAGGAAGGAGAGGGGGGTAGTCATTGGGTGATTGCCAGATTTTTTTTTTTTTTTTGCAACCAGGGAGATGGCTTTTAGACCTTTCAATAAGAGTAGGAACCTTGGAGGAGATGGTTGGTGGGGAATGGTGGCTTGTTTGGCTTTGAACATGCCAAGTTGAGGTGCGTAGGGGAGAAGTCCAGTAGACAATAGGATAAACTAGTTTGAATTAGGAAGGAGATCTGGACAGGAGTTATAGATTGGTGTTCATCTACCCATGGAGCTACTTGAAGCCTTGAAAGTCAGTGAAATCCCAGAGAGATCAGAAGCATAAGAGAAGGAAGGAAATGAATGCTAAGGCACACCATGAGAGGAAGTGGTGGAGGAAGAGGAGCAGGGTTAGGGGAGGGGTGGAGCCTTGGAAGGACAGGAGAAGGAAATGAGAGATATATAGGCTACAAAGGAAAGTGAACTAAACCACTGGCACCAGAATTCCTCTTGGGAAAAGAATTGTCTTTTTTTTTCTTTCAAAGTCATCAATTTACATGAGCTTCAAAAGTCCTGTGAGGTGTATTTAGAGGAGAGCACATATATTCATCCTCAATATCCAGTGAGGAAACTAAGATTCAGAAGGATACATTCTTTGCCCAGAGGTCTTTTGTTTGTTTGTTTGTTTGTTTTAATTTTTAATTGTGGAAAAAAATAACAAAATTTACCATCTTAACCATTTCTAAGTGTACAGTTCAGTAATGTTAAATATATTCACATTGCTGTGCAGCCCATCTCCAGAAAGTTTTCATCTTGTGAGACTGAAACTTGGTACTCATTAATCAACTCCTCCCAATTTCCCCCTTCCCTCCAGCTTCTGGCAACCACCATTCTACTTTCTGTTTCTATGAATTTGACTACTCTAGATATTTCATGTAAGTGGAATCATACAGTATTTGTCTTCTTGTGACTGGCTTATTTTATTAGCATAATGTTCCCAAGTCTCGTCCCTGTTGTAGCATGTGTTGGAATTGCCTTCCCTTTTAAGGTTGAATAATATTGCATTGTGTGCATATACCAGATGTTGTTTATCCACTCATCTGTCGATGGCCACTTGGGTCGCTTCCACCTCTTGGCATTGTGAATAGTGCTGCTATAAAGATGGGTTTTGAGACATGTAGGAGAGATGGGGAATCTTAGGAGCATAGTATGAAGACGACAGAAGGGATGTCATTACTGCTCTGTATGAGAAAATGAGGGAAGCTTAGCTCCTGAAAGGGATGGGCAGAGAAGAGAAGATTGGGACCAGGGAGGAGGGATAGAAAGAGATGATCCGGGGAGATGAGGTGAAGTAGGGAACACCTGGGGTGAGGGGCCAGTGAAGAATTCCCAGTGTTGTGTAGTCAAAGATCAGAGATGTCTAGCGTTCAGTATAAAGTGGTTACAGTTGTTGTTTTACCCCATCCCCACTACTCAACACATTTGGGGAAAATCTCCTACACATTCACACAAATGCTCTGTGTGAGTTGCTTTTTAGTGGAAACTGAGAAAGGGACTCAGTTTCCAATCTGGTTTGATATAGGTCAGACAGAGAGAGTGAGCAAAGGAGGGCAAAAGAAGCTATAAACTGTCTTATGCAGGGAAATAACAATTATTCCAGAGTTACCAAAGTTGACTCTCAGAGAGTGAGCTCCCTGGGAATTCACAGACAGTTTGGGGAGGAATTTGGACTTCCATAGAATGTGCACTAGGTATTTGGACTTCCATGGAACATAGCTAGGAGCTTGGAGGCAATCTTATGTCGGACAGTGCTTCTTAAACGTTAATGTGTCTCCAAACCACCGGAGGGTCTTGATGAAATGTAGGTTTTGATTTGGTCAATCTGGAGTGGGGTCTGGGATTCTGCATTTCAGACAAGCTCAAGTTCATGGGTGATGGTGATGCTGCTGGTCTGTGAACCACACCTTGAGTCATAGGGCTTTGGATCTCAAAGGGATGGAAAATTCCTTTTGGCGTTGTAGTGCCTCTTTCTCTCTCTCTCCTTCTTTCTGTCTCTCTTTGTCTCTCTGTCTTTGTCTCTCTCTCTCCTATCATCATCTTCTTCTTCTTCATCATCCGCATCATCATCTTCTTCTTCACCATCAGCATCAGCATCATCATCATCATCTTCATCCTCCTCTCCCAGAGCTCCTGAGAAAACAGGGCTCTCCTGTCCTCTGGTGACAGGGAAAGCTGTCAAGGAGCCACTGCTGCCTTGTTAGCCCTTCACCTCAGTCCCTGCTCTGTCCCCACTCAGGCGGTGTGGAGGTCACACCAGGGTACACTCAGAGGTCCCTTCTGCCTGCTTTGGCCCAGGCTATTAGAACAACAATTTGCAGGGGAGAAACCAAAGACTCTTTCTCCGTCATTGGCCTCAGAACTCCCTCTCTCAGAAAGAGGGAAAGAGGTGGAGAAAAAGTTTTAAATGGTATTTTTCTTGAGAAAGGTCGCTCTGGGGAGCCAAGCATGAAATGAGTGTGTGATTGGGAGAGGGCTGTGTGGTAAACTCCCTTGTTTTCCACAGATGTTGCAGGAGTCCGAGCCAGAGTTCAGGCAAAATGTTTTCCCGCAGATCCACCCCTGCCCCAGAGGCTGTGAGGAAGTTGGCAAACGACATTCAGATCTAGTTGGGCTCAGGCAACCTCACAGAAACAGGAGAACTCACAGAATCTGAGGGGAAATGGTGGCTGGAGAACATCTAACAAGAAAAGAGGAGAGGAAGAGGAGGGAAACCCCACTGAATGGTGCATCTCCCGTGGGCAGAGCCCTGTGCTAGAAGCTTCCAGTACCTACCTTAGGTGTGTAAGGAACCCCCATGCTTTCTCATCAGGTGCTTCTTTTGCTGGGAAGGCTTCCTGCCTCAGAGGCAACCCAACTCACTCAGGAGCATGATCTTGGGTAGCCTCGGCCTGCAGTGGCTTGAAGCAGGATTCCGGTTCCCTGGCCAGAGATTGAAGTCAGGCTGCGGCAGTGAGAGCGCTGGATCCTAGCCATGAGACCACCGGGGACCAGTGGGCAGTGACAAGGCGCCTGGCCCGTCAGCTTTGTAGAAATGAGTTTCCACAAAGAGGTGGAAAGTAGTGAAACAAAGTGTCTATTAGGAGGAAAAAGAGTACATGTAGATAGGCATACATGGGCTGACTCAGAGAGAGATTTGTGCCTTCGAGGTAGTTTGAATCACTTATATGGGGCATTTCTTCTAGCTAATCATCTTGCTTTGCCTGGCTCTGAGTCCATATTTGGCTTATCTCAGTGTCCTGCCATGTGCGTGCACACATCTCTTAGCCAAGACGGATTCTAGCGAAGAGGGCTATGGGTAGGTTGACATCACCTACTATCGGGTGGTGCCCCCTCCCTTTTGACCTCTGAGGAGCCTTTCTACACATGTGTAGTCGGGAAGGTCTCCTTGACCTTGAGAATGAGGAATATGTGGTCTCTTTATCTTTTATCTGGGCAGGGCTCGGTTTCTCCTCCCTCTTGCTATTGTCTTCATCTTGAAGTACCTGTCCACAGGGGACAAACTCCAGCTTCTCAGCCTGGGGCCCATCTATCTCCTGCCTCAGAAAGACTGCCCCTTACCTGGAGCTAAAATCTGCTTTTCTCATCCATGCTGAGGACTTCTTTTGTGCTGACGCTGCCCTCCAAAGCCACAGTGAGCAAGGACACCCCCAAATCTCTGCCATGCATCCTGCAGTCAACAGAGCACGTCCCAGTCACATCCGTCAGCCCGTCTGATCCTCAGAGCTTCCTGGAAGAAAGCAGGGGGGCAGTTCTTCTTCCAGGGTTTCAGATAAGAAAGAGGAAAACTTGAGATGCTTTTTGTGCTCATGGGAGAGGTTGAGAGCACAGGCGCTAGAGTCTGGCCGCCTGGGTCCATCACAGCCCAGCCGCTATTGGCTGTGTGTCTTTAAGATGGGCTCCTTGACCGCTCTAAGCCTGAGTTTCCTCTTCTGTAAAATAGGCATAACGATATTACATACTGGAGGTCGTTGTGGTGAAGACTAAAAAGCAGAAGTCAAGTACTTAACCTTGGGTTTATAGGAACTGCCCTTCAGTTCTTGAGGAGGGAGAGGAGAAGAAGATGGAGGTTAAGTGACTCTCCCAAGCCCAGAAAATGGTGGCACCAGATCTAGAACTCAGTATTTCTGAGGCTAAATTCAATACTTTTCCACTATATTCAATATCTTGCATTCCCAGGCCCACCAAAGACTGAAACCCACCCCTGACCCTCACCTTGGCAGGCTGGCCCTGCACTGAGCTGTTCACGATAGGTGGTCACTCGCTGAATGGGGGTTGGGATGCCCTCCTTCCCCCGACCCCAAAAGCCCGAAAGGGCTGTGTCAGCCCTTCCGACCTTGAAGTTAGACACTGCCCTTTCACCTTCAGCCTCTTTTCAAATACAAACACCCTCGCAGGGTGGGGGAATGGAGGGAACCTCCCTCTGCCAAAAGCCTGTCCTGGTCCAGTCACTCCACAGATGCTGACCCGCTGCCTGTTCACAACCATTGTGCAAGTGGTGTTATTTCCCGTGTCACATGTGAAGAGAGAAAAGCCCAGAGAGGTTAAGCAACTTGCCTGAGGCCACACACTAGCACTGATGGCACAAGGAACCGTGAGGCCCAGTGACAGTGTCTGTGCTCATAACCTCTAGGGTATAGACCCCAACCTGGTGCTCCTTCTATCTCCTAAGAGGAGGGAAAGACGAATAGTTCTAGAAGGCTCCCCCACACAGGATGCTTTCTAGCTTGTGTCGCCCTCCCTTGCTCACTCTCTCTAGTCTGTTCCATATCAACCCAGACAGAAAACGTAATCCCTTCCTCAGTTTCCACCAAAAGAAGAATACTTTATCTCATCTGATCCTCCAGCAGCACTTGGAGGGGGGTCATTAGTGCCCTTAGTTTGACAGCAGATGAACCTCAGAGAGGTGAAGTAACTTGCCCAGAGGACATAGATCTGTTAAATAGGGGCTCAGCTAGTGCTTCCTATACAACCCCACCTCCAAGCTGGCAGGCAGCGTCGAACACCCTAGGGGGCCTTCATCAGATTCTTTCAGGATGTCACAACAGGCACTTGGGGTTGGGCAGGCCCTAAGTCTAGCCCCTCCAGAAACAAGCCTCATTCGCCAGGGCGGGGAGGACATCGGGGAGCCATAGGAGGTGATGAGGGGGCTGTCCAGCAAAGCAGGCGGAGCAGGTTTCCAGAGAGTTTGGGGTGGGAATGAGCAACAGGTCCAGGCAGGCTCTCAGGTCAGGAGTTTCAGCTGTTTTCCAGAGAGTGAGTCTGGGCCACCGAGGATCTGTGGAATCCAGCCATGGGATTGGGGGGAATCCACAGCATAGGGTCGGGGAGTCAGCAGGAGTGTCCCATTAGGGTCAAACGCTGAGGGTTTACGGATGGAATTAGGCCCCAGGGAGGGAACTGGAGAGGTGGAATATTACACCCACCAGTCAGGAGGGAAGATTTCTGAGGCCACACTGCCTGGGTTCTCACCCTAGTGCTTCCATTTGTTACCTGTGGGACCTTGGCAAGTTACTCACATCCTTTGTATCTCATGTTCCGCATCTAGGATACTAATAGGATCTAAGTCATAAATAGAATTCTTGTGAAGATGAAATAGATGAGAAGAAGCTGCCGGACATCTGTGAACTGGCCCAGCACTAAAAACAAGGTTGTTAGGTGCTGGCCTCACCCTTGTAGCCAGGCTGCAGTGTTCTCTTGTTGAACATAAATCATCTCACAAATGAGACCAAAAAAGGGCTATTTTATATTTTTTCTAAACATTTACAGAAACGGGGTCACCATGCAAACCACAAAAATACCAGACGTCCCCCTTTCCCAGCTAATATGCGTGAGTGACTGCTGCCTCTTTATTAATTACTTCTTTAGCCTCTTTCTGTTCTTCCCTCTTTCTAGATAAGATCCACTAAGGTATCAAATCAGAATTATCCTTGCTTCTTTTTTTTTAATTTTATTGAAGTATAATTGATTTACAACGTTGTGTTAATTTCTTCTGTACAACAAAATGACTCAGTTATACATATACATATGTGTGTGTGTGTGTATATATATATATATATATATATATATATATATATATATATATATATATATACACACATTCTTTTACATATTCTTTTCCATTATGGTTTATCACAGGATATTGAATATAGTTCCCTGTGCTATACAGTAGGACCTTGTTGTTTATCCATCCTATGTATAATATTTTGCCTTATCCTTGCTTCTTGATAGCACCCAATACCGAGCAAACCCCTACTTCCTTGAACTCTCTCCAAGATCACCTGACTTCAGTTCCTTTAAGTACACATCCTATAAGTCCTTTCTGTCACCCTCTGCTGAAACACCCAATGGTTCCCTGTGATGTGCACGCTCCCTCATTACAATGAGTCCATCAACCCAACGTTCAACTACAGATTGTTCCTCGTGGTCTTTGTCTGGAGGGCATGGACACAGTTAATAAATGAAGCAAGTAGAACAGTTCCTGGCACACAGTAAACACCATGCTGGTGATGCCATCATAATTACTGGGTAGGTTACCAAGGCAGCCTCAGGGACAGGAAAAAAGCATCAGGACAGAGGCCAAGTGGAACAGTGGATTTAAGTCCAGGAGACTTCAATTTAATCCCTACCTGCCATTCCAAATAGTAACTCACATTTTATTGTACACTTCAAAAGAGCCAGACACTGAGCCAGAGCTCAGGCAGAGCTGAGAGTTTGATGTGAAGAATCTCACTTATTCACTGGGGCGCCATGGGCAAGTTGCTTAAGCTCTCTGAGCCTCAGGTTTTCCATCTATAAAAAATGGGAAAAATAAAAATGCAGGTTTGTTGCGAGGCTCCAATGAGAATGAGTGTGCCGTAGTCTAGGTTATGATCATAAGGCTTCCAATTATTCCAGCTTGTACCCAAGGCTGGCAAAGGACAGAGAGCGAGGCTGATTTAGAGTCAGATTCCTGAAATTCCTGCATTTTTTTTACCTTCTTGCAGAGGAGGCCTGGATTGCCATTCTGAATTGTGTGGCTCTGTGGGAATGGTGAAAAGCCATCTGTCAGGAACCCCTTCCTTGGCCTCAAGTTTCCGTGTAGCTCCTTTTCCAGGGAGACCAGGAATGATGAAAAGCTTTTGGCTCCATGTCACTTATTAATGTGACCAAGGCACTTATTTGAGACCCGGTTTTCCAACAAAGTGGAATAAAGTTAATTTCTACCCCACATGTTTGTGGTGGGGATCAAATAAAAAGGTGCATATGGGACTGTGTTGTCAGCCACGGGGGAAAGAGGACATTATCCATTCCTCTGAGGCTGCTTCCCACAGAGTGGTCTCCAACTTGGGGACCCAAGTGTCTGCTCTCCGAGGGCTGAGCTATTGGCCATTGGCCAAGGTGCTTGTTCATGTGTCTCTGTGCATTAACACCCTCCTATAAAGCTACACTTGTTAGGGAGGCTGAACGGAGCCCTCACATTGGGCTGATGTGAACAGGTTTCTTCCTCTCTTACTTACCAGACAAAGGAAAGCAGTGGGGTTAGTGGGGTGGCTCTACTCCACCAGCCACACAGGTTTCTTCCAGCTGATTTCTGCACCATCTTTAGAGTGTCATCCTTCTCTCTGGTTGAGGCTGGGTTGCTGTCTTGTCAGCTTTCCAGCATGCAGGGAGGATAAAAAGCAAGTCCTGCATAAAGGACATTATCCTTAAGGAGGTAACCTGGAGGTTCCATGCATCATTTACCCTCTTTCATGTCCCACTTCAAGGAAGGATGACGAATGTAGTCTCTAGTTTAGTGACGATGTGCCCAGCTTCAATTGGGGAGTTTTATTATTCTAAGTTCAAGATCAGGAATAGCAGAAGCAAGAAAAACATCAGGGAAATGAATACAGTCAGCCTTCAGTACCTGCAGGTTCCACATCTGTGGATTCAACCAACCAAGGATGGAAAATATCTGGAAAAAATTCCAGGGAGCTCCAAACAGCAAAACTTAAATTTGCTGTGCAGGCAACTACTCACATAGCATTTATATTTTATTAGGTATTATAGGTAATCTAGAGATGATTTAAAGTATTCAAGAGGATGTGCATGGTTATATGCAAATGCTATACCATTTTATATGAGGAACTTGAGCATCCATGGGTTTTAGTGCTGGGGTTGGCGGTCCTGGAACCAATCCCCTGCAGATACCAAAGGACGGTTGTACAGATCAATTCACCCATGAGGTCACTGAACCTGAGTCAGTGTCTGTACTGAGTAAATATCTGGATGAACAGCAGAGGGAGGGTCTAGTCAGTTGCTTGAATTATTCAATGCTAAAAATTAAATGTTTGGAATCATCCCTGTGAATCTTCACATTTTTCAATTTCCGTCTAGATCTTGGCACTGGGCAGACAGAGCCTTGACCACATAACTCAGTACATGAACAATCACATACACCCCCCCACACACATAGGGGTGTGTGTTTGTGTGTGTGTACAAACCTACATACACATGCAATATAGATTTACACTTGCATAGATCCTAATCTTGTACTGGAGGAAGAGAAGTCACACCTAGTTACCTCCCTCTTTTCAGTAGGCACGTGGCATTGGTGAAAAAAGCAGTCTCAGGAGCCAGAGATCTAGGTTCAAATGCAACCCATGTCATTGATACACAGTGTAATTCTGGGCAAGTTTCTCAATTTCTCTTGACTTCTGTTTCCATATTTATAAAATGAGTATAATATCATCTGTCCTGAAATATTGTTTTATAATTAATTACAATGTCATACTTATTTGCTTTTTGACATAATACTTTAGGTATAGTTGGTACAAAATGAATATTTTTAGTTATTTTATTATGGTTAGGCAACTGAGGCCCAGTGCAAGTTAATGGCAGACCAGGAATTTCCCATCTCCCTCCTTAATATAAAGCAAGATCTTTTTAAACTTGTACTGCTCTCAGATACACTTATTTGTTTTTCAAAATTAAGTCCTTTTTTAAAAGTACATTGTTTATTGAAGTAAACATACATACAGAAAAGTACATAAATCATAAGTGTATAGCTCACTGATTTTTCCAAATAGGGAATCTGCCCCACGTTATTAGCACTGAGGTCAAGAACCAGAACATCACGAGCACCCCGGCAGCCCCCTTATTACCCTCTCTGAAAGTAACTACTACCTTAGATTACAGATTAATTTTGCCTTTTTATACTTTATACAAATCGAATCACAGATAGATGTTATTATGTCTGGCTTTTTTTACTCTACACGATGTTTGAGACATGTATCCATACTGTGTGTAATTGTGGCTTGCTTGGTCACTCTTGTTGCTGCACGGTGTTCCAGTGAATATACTACATTTCACTGATCCATTCTACTGTTGACAGGCATCTGGGTGGTTCCTGAGTTTGGGCTATTATCAATAACGCTGCTGTAAAAATTCTTGCATGTGTCTTTAGTGAATGCATTTCTGTTGAGTATATATCTGTGAATGGAATTTCTGAATGTTAGGATTTGTACATATTCACCTTTTGTAGATACCCTCATGAAGTTTTACAAAGTAACTGAAGTGTTCCCTGCTTTTAATTTGTAGGAACTCAAGATAGTTCCATCTGCTCCCAATCTCTCTCTCACTGGACTTGTACCTCCTGGAATGCAGGAATTGTACTCTTAGTCTTTGGGTATAAGGAATCAATTGCTCTTGGGTAACCCAATGTCTTAGTTATCTATTGCTACACAAAAAAATCCCCTCCAAATATAGTGGCCTAAATCAAAAATACATATTTATTATCCCTCATGGTTTTCGTGGGTCAGGAATTGGGGAGTGACTTGGCTGGTGGTTCAAACCTTAAGACTCTAATGAGATTGAATCAGATGTTGGTCTAGGCTAAAGTCATCTGAAGTGTTGACTGGGTCTAGAAGATCCACTTTCAACGTGGGTCTCTCATATAACTGAGAAGTTGGTGCTGACTGTTGGCAGGAAGCCTCAGTTTTTTTCCACATGAGTCTATTCTTAGGGTTGCTTGAGTGTCCTCACAACATGGTGGCTGGCTTCCCCCAGTGTGAGCAATCCCAGAGCCCAAGGCAGAAGCAGCAATGTGTTTTATGACCTCGCCTTGGACATCACACACAGTCACTTTCTCAATATTCTAAGGATCACCCAAGTCATCCTTATTCAACATGAGAGTGTACTACACTAGGGCATGGCTATCATAAAGTGAGGCTCATTCAGGGCCATTTTGGAGGATGATACCATATCATTAAGCCCTTCCTGCTACTAATTAAAGACTTTTTTTGGTGACAACTGGAGCCCTAAGTGATTAGCACAGGGAGCATGTAAATTTTGATGGACAAATAGAGAGAAACAAGAAAGAATACATAGAACAAGTCGAGTCCAGGGAGAAAGGCAGGCTTGAATATAGCAGCCAAGAGGCAGCTTTAGCATTTTGAGTGTCTGAATAGGAGTGAATAAATAAATAATGTGTGAGTTTGGGGTTGGGGCGTGGGGTGAGGGCCTGTATGTAGGGGACCAGAAATATTTTTCTTTGTTTACCAATTAGATCATGGTTTTGGACCATGAAGACTCAACTCCAGCATTGCTGATATAAAAGTAGTAGCCCAAATTGAGTATTCTCAACTTTTCTCACAGGTTCTTCAATTTACCATCCATCCATCAATCCATGTATCCATCTTTTATTAAGCATCCAGCAAATACCAGGTTCTGTTCTAGAAGGTGATGGGGGGGGTACAGAAATGAACAAATGCACCAACCTGACACGGGAGATGGCAAAGAGGGAACTAACATTTATTGTGCACCTACTACTGTGTTCTAGTACTTTTGCATTTATTGTATTAAATAATTCTCATAACTACCTAGATGTTGGGCATAATGATTCCCACTTGGCAGATGGATAAACTGAGACTTGAAAATTCAATTGATTTACTCAGAGTTGGAGCTGAAAAGTGGTGAGGCGGAATCCTCTGCAGATACAAAGTAGAAAGTGATTAAATGTGAAAGAAAATACACATATAGTACAATGACAGCTCAGAGAATGGAGCGAGTTCTTTGGCCTAGGGAGGTAAAAGAAGGCTTCATGGAAGAGGTGGCATTTCAGCAGGATCTTGACTGATGAGTAGGAGATGGTGGGAAAAGGCAATATGTGAGGAGTAAAGAATGTCTAAAACAAAGGCATAAAGGTAGGAATGGATATTAATAATGATGATACATACAGAGATGCACAGAGACATACACATATAATGTGGCTAGAGAAATGTGCATAAAGGAAAGAACTGGCTGATAGAGGTGAACAATAGGTGTCTGGGTCGCAAGGTAGATACCAGACCTAGTTGTTCATTAATGCAACAGGCATTCAGAGAAGGCTAGATCATCATTTGGACAACTGAGTGTGAACTACTTTTGGACTGTGTGGATAACATCTTCTTTAAGGTTATTAAAAATTACATTGTGAGTCTACCTTCACACCCAGCAAAAAATGTTGATTAACAAACTATAGAAGATTATGGAAATTATTGAATAAAAAATGAGAAGTGCCATTGATCAGTAACAGTCACATGCTGATGGTGAGGTCTGCTGCTAGTTAATGATGAGGGAAGAATTCCTAGAAAAGACAGCAGGCCCTGAGGCTAGTGAGTACCAGAGAAATCCAAGAATCTCAGAGCTGGGAGTCACCTGAAGGATTATTTACTCTAATTTTGCAGTTTACATATGAGAAAGCCAAGGCCAGGAAGTAGGAGTGACTTGTTCTTCTAGAGAGAGCTCCTTCTACTACACCTCAGCCTTGCGAGAAGAACAGGACATAATCCCTGACCTGGAAAAAGCTATGAGAGTGGAGAGTGCTGTGAAAATTGCTAGGTTTAAAACATGTTAGGAGTTGAATTGTGTCTTCCTCAAATTCATAATTTGAAATTCTAACCTCCAGAACTTCAGAATATGGCCTTACTTGGAAACAGGGTCAGTGCAGATGAAATTAATTAAGATGAGGTTCATATTAGAGTAGAGTAGGCCCTGGATCTAATATGACTGGGGTCCTTATTAAAGGGGAAGTTTAGATGTGCACACAGGGAGAATGCTATGTGAACATGACAACAGAGATTGGGGCAATGTATCTACAAAGCAAGAACACCTCAAATTTCCAGCAAACCACTAGGAGCAAAGAGGGAAGCACAGAACAGAATCTCCCTTACAGCCCTCAGAAGGAACTGATCCTGTGACACCTTGATATTGGACTTCTAGCCTCCAGAACAGTGAGACAATACATTTCTGTTGTTTGGGCCACCCACTTTGTAGTGCTTTGTTATGGCAGCTCTAGGAAACTAATACAATCGCTAAAAGAAATAAAAGTTATGTGGGAGCCACAGGAAGTAGGCACTGTGAGGGAAGGAACAATGCCTTAATGAAACAATAAAACCATACATTAATTCATTCAAACACAATGTGTATGAGGCACCTCTCATTTGGCCCTGGAGCAGATACATGAAGAATTAGAATACGATTCTCTTTGCCTTTGAGAAGCCCAAAGTATGGTCTAGTTAGGCTCAAAGCAGAAGTAAATGTTATGGGGCCCCAAAGGAATGATATAGGCAAAAGTTTGGATGCAGAAGGTGACATCTGATCTAGGATTTTAAAGGTGAATGTATTTGCTTGCTAGTTGCTTAATGGAGCTAATTATTCCTATCACTGGAAAGAGCTTCCTAAAATCTCCTCCCTGGTCTGCATCAAAGAGGCAAAAATCACAGACATGCTAAGTTTGTTTAATCTAGCATTTCAAAAATCAGCCTCAACAATGTAGGCCAATTATCTCAATCTCCTGCCCTAGTTGGCCTGCCATTCATAGGGAAAACAGGAACAGAGATGCTGACCTCTGGTTGCTCAGGCCCAAATCCCCTTGGAGCTTCAGGCTCATGTAAGAACTGGCTCCAGAAAGTCACCCCGGTGGGGGGTCTTCCATCCTGGCTGCCCAGACCTATCTGTAGTGCTGAAAAGTCAGATTGTGTTATTTATGTATAAAAACAACAACAAAAATAACCTTTTCTTTCCACATATCCCATGCACTGGAAGCCAAGCCTTCAGCAGGTCATTAATACGTTGACGTTTTGAAGAACTGTGCTTCCAGACCCTGAAACAGGAGGCAGGTCTGCTGGCCTCAGCCTTGAGATCTCTTGGCTTTCTCATATTAAAGACCCCCAGGCCCTCAAATTTGAGCTCCCGGCAGCCACTGCTCTGAGTAATGCTGCTAAAAACAGAGCCAATTGCAGCTGGAGCCACATCTGTCTCTGTGGAATGATGTCAAGGGGGAAGGCGAGGGGTGTCTCCTGACTCTAATTACCTCCCCATTGGTTGGTCACGCTCCCTGAAATTCCATTAAGATGATGGAACCTATTCTGTTAGGTCTATGAGGGAGAACAATGGGGTGGGAGAAGACCTGCATGCAAGCCAGCAGTCTCTGCTTGGCTGATTACATTGGAAAGTCTTTGGGCAGGACATGCGTGGTCATTTGCCCCAGGCCCTGTTACCCCTTAGAGTATAGCATCAGGTCCATTCACTATGGTTGTTCCCCGCCTGGCCTCTCCAAGAATTTGTTTGTGTAAACCTTGTTCAACTCATCCATACACATGGTTTTGACTACCACCTGGATGGAAATACATCAGAACTTCTCCAGTTTGTGCCTTTCTTGTCAAGCTTCTGACCCTTCCGTCTAACTTCTTGTCCCTGAGTGCCTCATCTTCAACTAGTTCATCATCTTTCCTCACAAAATTATTCCTCAAAGGGTTCTTCTTTATCCAGTTTCCCAAGTCAGAAAACTGGAAAGCATCCTTGACCCTTCCCTTTCTAGCACATCAAATCAATCACTAAGATCTACTAACATTATTTCCTAAAAGTCTCTTATAACCATTCTCTCCTCTTCATTCTTTCTGATAATTTCTGAATTCAGGATGACATTACCTATTGCTTAAACTAGTATAACAGGAAATTCCCTAGTGGTCCAGTAGTTGGGCCTCGGCACTTTCACTGCCATGGCCCGGGTTCAATCCCTGGTCTGGGAACTAAGATCCCTCAAACCACGCAGTGTGGCCAAAACCAAAACAAAACCCTAGTGTGACAGCTTCCAAAAGGGTCTCCTTGCTATCAGCTTATCCCCAACCAGTCCATTCTCCACTGAGTAGCAAAAGTGTCTTTAAAAAATGTAAATCTGTACTCAAAAAACTAGGAATAGAAGGGAACTACCTTAACATAATAAAGACCATATCTGAAAAAACGTATAGTTAACATCATACTCAATGGTGGAAGACTAAATGCTTTTCCCCTAAGAGCAGGACAGGCAAGAATACCTGGTTTTGCCACTTTTATTCAACATAATAGTGGAGGTCCTCGCCAGAGTAATTAGGCAAGAAAAAGAAATAAAAAGCAACCAGATTGGAAAGGAAAATGTAAAATTGTCTCTGTTCAAAGATGACATGATCTTATATGTACAAAATCTAAAGATTCCACAAAAACTGTTAGAACTAGGAAATAAATCAGCAAAGTTGAAAAATTTAAAATCAACATACACTGGGGTAGAATGGATATATGTATATGTATGGCTGAGTCGCTTTGCTGTGCACCTGAAACTATCACAACATTGTTAATCGGCTACACTCCAATATAAAATAAAAAGTTAAAACAAAATCAACTTGCTAAGTATTAGTTGCATTTCTATATAGTAACAATGAACAATCTGAAAAAGAAATTAAGAAAACAATAGCATCAAAAAGAATAAAATACTTAGGAATAAACTTAATCAAGGCAGCAAATGACCTGTACACTGAAAATTACAAAATGTTGCTGAAAGAAATTAAAGACACAAATAATGAAAAGACATCCTGTGTTCACAGACAGGAAGACTTAATATTGTTAAGATGTTAATATGACCCAAAGCTGTCTATAGATTCAATGTAATTCCTGTTAAAATCCCAATGATTTTTTTTTCAGAAATAGAAAAGCACATTCTAAAATTTATATGAAATCTCAAGGGACCCAGAATAGCCAAAATAATCTTGAAAAAGAAGAACAAAGTTAGAGGTTTCATACTCCCTCATTTCAAAACTTATTGAAAAGCTTTGGTAATCAAAACAGTGAGGTATTGGCATAAAGATAGATACATAGACCAATGGAACAAAATTAGAACCCAGAAATAAACCCTCACACATGTAGTAAAATGATTTTCAACCAGCATACCAAACCATTCAATGGGGGAAAGGATAGTTTTCCAACAAAATGGTATTTGAAAAAACTGGATATTCATGTGGAAAAAAAAAAAAGTTGGACCCTTATCTTAAACAATATACAAAAATTAACTCAAAAAGAAAATTAACCCAAAATGGATCAAAGCTAAACATAAGAGTGAACACTGTAACACTTTTATAAGTTTATGTATATATGTATGTATATGTATGTATTCATATATATGTGTATATATACATATATATAAAATCTGCCTTTATTGATGTCTTTTGCTATAGGCACAGTAGCCAGCACGTTACACATGTTACCTCCAAACTTAACAGAAATTCCATTTTACAAAAGAGGAAACAGACACCAGAGAAGATAAGCAATTTGCTTGAGATCAGTCTGATCTTAAGCTGACTGTGGACAGATTCTGACTCTTCTCAAGATCAGATCTCTGGCCAACTCAAGGTAAAGACTTATAAAGAGTGCAGGCTTTAAAATCAGAAAGAACACTGACTAAAGCCATGTGGTTGTATTGGTAGAAAATGTTTTTAACATTTCTGTTGACTCAATTTCCTCATCTCTAATATCGAGATAGTAATGTCTGACCTTTTGCAAGTTGTAGGTGGTGAGGACTAATTAAAAGGAAATAGGGACAAAAAAGAAGAAAGATCTCTGACATAGTCACTCCGGCTCTCTAGGGTTCGCACATACATGAAAATTCATAGCAAAGTCAGAAGGTGAGTTGTTTGGAGAGGTGGTACCTCCTCTGGCAATGGGGGGAAATGGAAACAAGAAGGAACGAAAATTAGAATGAAGGTGAACACTGTTTCTAAGAAACTAGTGTGAGAAGAGATTTTGGAAACTTTTGTCTCATTTATCAATGGGAAAGGAATTATAAATATGTATGTCATACAAATTACCTCTAAAAAACAACTGAGTGATTTCCATGGGCAGTGTAATACAGTAGAGAGAGTGCTCTGAGTTCCAACTCTGATTTCACAGCTTCATATGCATGATGGCATTTGGGCACATCATGTAAATCCTCTACATCTCCAGGTCCCTATCTAAAAAACAGGAATATTAACACCTACTTGACATTCTGGGGAGAACAGTGAGAAATAGAGGTACATATTTTTTGAAAAGTTAAAATACCATTTGGGTCCAGGTTAAAGACGCTTCTACGAGACACATGACCCAAGCCACTCACTTTTCTGAACCTGTTTACTCATCTCTAAAAGACATCAATAGAGCTTACATCCTAGAATTGTTAAAGGGATTAAATGAAATAATGCAGGTAAATGTTAGCATCATGTTGGCACATATTAAGGACTCAGTAAGTGCTGTGTTTATGCCACATACCAACAACAACAGCGATAGAAACCTTTCTTACTGCTGGGAAGTAAAAAAAAGTAAGATCTATTGGAAATTTTAGGAAAAGAATTCATGGAAAATTTTTTTTAATCCAGATTTCTCAGTCTTCTTAATTTTTCCTTACCCTGGGAAACTGCAGGAGAATGGCATGCCTGAGGTAGTGTGTGTCTCTGTGAATTTTCTTTGACTCTACAAGGTTAGAAGCTTCTCGTCTTCTGAGATTGAACACTCCCAAGACATTGGATCATTTCCTGAACTTCATTTATTTAATAACTAATCTTTTATTGCCTTCCTCTCTTTGAAAGCCAGCGGCCAGTCTGGTTCCTTCCCCCACCCCTCTTCAAGGTCTCACCTCTTTAATCATTTGGATAAAGCTGGGACACACTACAAACCATTTTAATGGGAGTCTGATAAGTGAAGGCCATTCTTCCTCCCGGCTCCTTCTCAACCTAGCCATATTTCGGATGATTTCTAATCATCCCAGCAAATCACTCATGTCATTCTCCCACAGCCACCTAGTTAATATCCCCAGTCAACAGGTTTCTTTTGGCTCTTTTGTCTGGGAAAGCTTGCTATGCAAGGTCCCAGAACTCCAGAGAAATGATTCTGAACCTGGAATTTGCACAAACTGAGCCCTCAGCTGCAGGATTAATATTTTCCCAAGTTAACATTAATAGCTATCATCTCTGAGCTCTACTTCTGTGCCAGACACTGGGCCAAGCACTGTATCTGTATTATCATGTTTAATCCTCATAAAACCTACTAGGGAATGCTCTCATGTCTGTTTTGTGGACAAAGAAACTTAGGCCTAGGACACTCTTACTCAAAGTGTGGTCCTCTGAGCCACAGCATTACCCGGGAACTTGTTAGAAATGTAAATTCTCCAGCTCCTTCACAAACCTCTTGAAAATAAATCCCTGAGGGTCGTGTTCAGGAATCTGTGTTTTAACAAGCCTCCCTGGTGATTCTGATGCAAGCTAACATATGAGAAGCACTGGACTAGAAAAAGTGAGTAACTTGACAAATTCAAGGAGCTAATAAGTCACAGGAAGAGGCTTGGAAATCAGAGTCTGGCTGTCTCCTAAACCAGAGTCAGGGAGACTCTATATAGAGATGGTTCACGAAGATTTAGGATTTGAAGTAAAACTGCGTTGCACCATAAGGACATCTATTATTTCATGTAATAAGATGTGCAGAAGTAGCTCAGTTCCAGGTTTGGTTTAATTCAGCAGCTCAGTGGATTTACGTCTCCAGCTCAACAGCATCTCTCATTCTCTTGGCCTTCTCTTCATGGTCACAAGAGGGCTGCAGCAATTCCAGGCATCACATTTTGTTCCTCAGTGCCTAGATGTCCTGGGCTGGAGGCAGATGGAAAGGGCCTGTCTCTTCCTCCATGTCTTTTTATGCGTAATACTTTTTTTCCCCCAAGATGTACTTTCCCCAAAAGACCTCCTCTCCTGGATTACTGCTCAGAATTTCATCACATGCTCATTCCGAAACCAGTCACTGGGAAGAAAAATGGAATAACATGATTGGATAAGACTATTTCAGATTTACCTCCCTTGAAGCACATGGATGCCTGAAAGCACACAGTGGATGGAAGTGCTAAATCAAAGCAATAGGGACAAATTTTGAAGTAGAGATAAGTTTGGATTCACAGGACGGCATCAGATATTAGGAATCCAGATAGAAAAATTAAGAGTTTATGCCATAAGCAATGCAGAGCCTGTTAATCTTTGAGCAGGGGAAAGGAATAAGTAAGGACATTCATGGGAAGAGTCTGCTGGTGGTGTGTAGGAGAGATGGGCACTAGATTCGGGAGAGGGAATGATGAACGTCTGTGAGAGAAGCTGAGCTCTTGCTGTAGCCTAGGTAGAATTTGCCAAGGGCTTGGTCTAGGTAGGTGGCATGGGTAATGAGGGTGGCTGAAGATAAGAGTCATTTGGAAGGAAAATTGGCAAGAGCAGGTGACTGATTAGCCATGGGGAGATAAAGAAGGGGGCAAATCAGGGGTTACATGCTGTCTTCATGTCTGTGACCAGTTCTCCCGCTCCTCTGGGGCCATGGTGAAAAGAGCTAACTCCTGCAAAAGGAATTTAAGCAAGTTAAAGGAAAACTGTCAGATGTATAATGGGTTATTTAGGGGTATATGCTTAAATTCTTAAATTCAGTGCTTGGCTCTAGGATATAATAATAATAGTAATAGTTGCATTTAGTGCCAGCCTATTATGTCTTGCTGTTTTATTTTTATTATAGAAAATTTTATACATATAGCGAAGTAGGGAAAATAATATAGTGAACCTGCATGTACCTATTAACCAGCCTCAACATGATCAAATCCTAGCCAATCAACCTTTTTTCCCCTATTCCCTCACTTACTCTTCACCAACAACTCCAACCTAGGTTATTACTTTTTTGAGTAACAACTTTACCGAGATATAATTAACATGCCATACAATTCACGTATTTAAAGTGTGTAATGCAATAGTTTGTAGTACATTCATAGAGTTGTGCAACCATCACCACAATCAATTTTAGAACATTTCATCACCCCAAAAAGAAATTCCATACTCTTTAGCTATCACCCCCTGTTCCTGCATCCCACTTCCCCCAGCCCTAAGCAACCACTAATCTACTTTCTGTCACTATAGATTTTCCTATTATGGATATTTTATATATCCATATATTTTATATAAATGGAATCATACGATATGTAGTCTTTTGTGACTGGCTTCTTTCATTTAGCATCATGTTTTCTAGGTTCAGCCATCTTGTAGAATCTATCAGCATCTTGTAGAATCTTCATTTCTTTATATTGCCAGATAATACCCCATTGTATGGATATACTACATTTTATATATCCCATCAGCAATTGATGGACATTGAGTTCCACTTTTTGGCTATTATGAAAAATGCTACTATGAACATTTGTGTACAAGAACATTCATATACAAATGGACATATATTTTCATTTCTCTTGGGTATACACCTAGGAGAGGCATTTCTGGGTCATATGGTAACTCTACATTTAATCTTTCAAGAAGCTGCCAGACTGGTTTCCAAAGTGGCTGCACCGTTTTACATTCCCACCAGCAGCGTATAAGGATTCTAATTTCTCCACATCTTCCCCAACACTTTTTATTATTTTTATTTATTTATTTTAATTTTTTAAGGACTTTATTTTTAGAGCAGTTTTATGTTCTCAAAATTGAGAGGAAGGTATAATTTCCCATGTAATCCCTGCCCCCATGCATGTATAACATCCCCTATTATTAGCCTCCTCCACCACAATGGTACATTTGTTACAATTGATGAACCTATATTGACACATAATAATCACCCAAAGTCCAGTTTACATTACAATTCATTCTTGGTGTTGTATAGTCTATGAGTTTAGACAAATGTATAGTGATATATATCCATCCTTATAGTATTATACAGAGTATTTTGACTGCCCTAATAATAATTCTGTGTCCTTGTTGTTTTTATTAGCATTTCCTTGATTGCCAAGGATGTTGAGCATTTTTTCATGTGCTCATTGGCCATTTGTATGGTAGTCTCCTCTTATCCTCATTTTCACTTTCTGCGGTTTCTATTACCCACAGTCAACCATGATCTGAAAGTATTAAATGGAAAATTTCAGAAATAAGCAATTCATAAATTTTAAATTGTGCATTGTTCTGAGTAACACGATGAAATCTCATGCAGTCCCATTCCGTCCCACCCAGGACCCCGCAAGCTTCCATGTCGTCTGCTCCTGACATCCAAGCATCAACATCATCATGGCTCAATGATCCAGGACCACCTGAAGCCAATGATTCTCCTTCTGATGTATCATCAGAAGGTCAACAGGAGCCTAACACTACGTCAGGATGCCTATATCATTCACCTCACTTCATCTCATCATGTAGACATTTTATCATCTCACATCATCACAAGAAGAAGAAGGGTGAGTACAGTATAATAATTTTGAGGGGGAGCCAGAGAGAGAGAGAGAGAGAGAGAGAGACCACATTCACATAAATTTTATTACAGTATATTCTTATAATTGTTCTATTTTATTATTAATTAATGTTGTTAAATTCTTACTGTGCCTAATTTATAAATTAAACTTTATCATAGCTATACATGTGTAGGAAAAAACATAGTATATATAGGGTTCAGTACCACTTGCGATTTCAGGCATCCATTGTGGGTCTTGGAACTTATTCCCAATGGATAAGGGGGGACTACTTAGAGAAATATGTATTCAGATCATTTGTCCATTTTTAATTGGGTTGTTTGTCTTTTTTTATTGAGATGTAAAAGTTCTTTATATTTTAAAGATATGTGTCTTATCAGATACATAATTTGTAAATATTTTCTCCCATTCTGTGGGTTGTCTTTTTCCTTTCCGGATAGTGTCCTTTGAAGCACCAAAGATTCTGATTCTGATGAAGTCCAAGTTATCTATTTTTTTTCTTTTGTTGCTTGTATTTTTGGTGTCATATCTAAGAAACAGTTGCTTCATTCAAGATCACAAAGATTTACACCTATGCTTTCGTATAAGAGTTTTATCATTTTAGCCCTTATATTTAGGTGTTTGATTCATTTCAAGTTAATTTTTATAGATGGTGTGAGTGACAGAACCAGATCCACAGGCTGTGCCCTTTCTATTACACCATCATCCACTGTGGCCAAAGCACAGTGAAATATGGTAATAGTGAGGACAGCCTGACCCAGGCAACCCTTGCCTTCAGTTCTTTGAAGGTATCATTTAACTTGTTTACTTTCTTCGCTGGCACCACCACCATCTCTATTTGCCCTTCATTCAGTGTTCTACCCATTAGGAGAGAGAAGGACAGCTCTCTTAAAAACTCATAGATTACCTCCTCAGAACTCAGAGAGAATGTGAAGTAGAAAAATCCAAAGCTCAAGGTGAGGAGATTGAATTTGCATCCATCTTAAAGGTAACCCTGTCCATTCTAAAGTGAGGAGCAGGTTGAACAATCTTAACTTTCAAATGGGAATTGAAATTTTGTTTACTAGAAGGCTGACTTGAATTGCCACATCTTAGCATTGAAAGACACCTTCAGGTGGAGTTTGTCTCATTTGGCACATGGAAAAATGTCCACTGACTTCTTCAAAGTTACAGGCTAGTTGGTGGCAGAAAGGGGACTCAAAGGCAGGTCCTCTGATTCCACTTTTCAGGAATATCAGAATTTTCATCTGTTCCTCGAGCCTACCAGGCATGAGTGCCAGATAACCTGCCCTCACCAAGCAAAGGGTATATAATAATATCATGAGACTCTAAAAAAATTAGAGGAAGCTGGAAAAAGGAAGAAAAATCACTGAAGAGTGGGATTTTTCTGAACCTGGCAAGGGGAACAGGAATTTTCAAAGATCTATAAGGTAACAAGCAATCCAACTTCTGAGTCAGAGGGGTGATCCATGATTCAGGAATTGGAGAGCATCTTGCACATTCTGTCATTTTTTTTTTCAATAAAGCAAAGAAAGAGAGAGAGTTGGGCTCAGACTCAACTGTAGTATACTGCCTAGGGCACAACAGAAATACTGTAGAGAGAACATGGATTTAAAATAATTGGGGTGAGAAGATGTTCAGCCTATGCTAAAATGGTTTAGGTCTACGCCAGAGGGCAGAATCCCACCAAGTTGGGCAACATAGGGGAGAGAATATCAACAAGTGACATGGCCTTCAGAACTGATGCCATCTTAACCTTCCACTCAGCCCCTGTTCCACTTCTAGCAGAAGCGATCTTAGGAAAGGTTCTGATCACTGATAAGCATAGGTGTTGTAGCAAAGCTTTAGGATCAGCTAGACCAGGGTTCAAATTCTGATTCCTTTACTATCTAGCTGTGTGATCTTAGGCAAGTCATGTCACCTCTCTAAGCCTCAGTTCCTTCCTCTGTCCAAAGGATATCATGAGGATGAGCTGAGGTGATGGTACAACACATATAGCACAGTTCCTGGGACATAGTGGATGCTTCATAGACGCATTTTTGCACCGCTCCTTAGTCTTTCTCAGCTTCGTATGAATTTTGAACCACCTGTCCAGGTGCTCTTTGGATCTCAGGACCTATCTCTTTCCATATGGAATTAAATATTTCATTCTCCTATTGAGAGACTTTTAGAACTGAAGTTCCAGACGCCCTGCTGAGGAACCTGAGGCCAGAGCATTCATAGCAGAGTGGACATCTGGACCCTCCGTTCAGTGCTCTCTCCTTGGCGTCACTGTGGTGTTCCTGGGATGCTGGTTGCCATGACTACCTAATTATTTCCTCTAGGTCTGACCACCACAACAAACTGAAACACTTGCCAAACTCCCAGCCAAATAAGCAGCAGATGTCCAATTTGAAAAACATCATCCCTGAACAATAATGTTTGGTTTCCCAGCCATCACATGGACCCATCCACAGAGATGGAGGTAGGGAGAGGCAGCTGTAGGGGAAGGCAGGAATAGGATCGGGGATGCAGAAGGGGCCCAGACTTATATCTGTGTCTTCTCATGGATGAACCACGCAGGAGGCACTCGTTCCCGACATGACATCCTGATTCATTTATAGAGTCACTAACTCTGTTCAATTGGTCTTATAACACGTTCTCAGTGGCCACACGGTAGCAGTAAAGGACAAAGCTAATGGCTTTTAGAGTCAGACAGGTGTGGGTATCAATGGCACTTTTGCCTCTGACTCGCTGAGTGACTTTGACCAAATTTTCTTCTCTGAGGCTCCATTTCCTCATATAAACTGAAGATTGTAATACCTGCCTTATACAGTTGTCATGGGATTAAAGCAGAAAACAGGGATACAGCACAATGCTTGGACCTAGTGAGTCCTTGATGAATGTTAGTTATAAATTTGTCTTTAAATCATCACATAGTCTAATATACCCATTCTGCCACAATATATCAAGGTGAATGATTGCTTTTGAGAAATACAGAATCTCATTCAAACAAAAGGAGTCTTAAAAATTATTTCAAACAACCCTCTTATTTTATAGAGGAGGAATTGAGACCCAGAAAGGTTAAAGTCTTTGCCTAAGATCACACAACTAACTAGTCAACTGCACAGCTAGGATTAGAATGCCAGCATTCTAACATCCAAGCCAATACTTTTTCCAGCATCCAATAGAGCCTAAGAAAGGGAAGGAGGGACGAGAATTCACATTTAGAGAGCATCTGCTATTCACATGTATTCTGCATGAATTGTTTTTAATACTTACAGCAATAATAGAATGTAATGTATTATTAGTCTTAATAAATGAGCAAACTAGAATATAAGCTTTAAAGAGCAGGGAGTATGTCTTTCTAATTCATTCCTGTATCCTCAGCAGGCAGAACAGTGCTTGGCACATAGTAGGTGCCCAGTAAATATTTGCCAGTGAGCAAGATGAAGTAATTTATCAAAGCCAGATAGCTAATAAATGGCAGAGCCAGGATTTGAAATAAAATCTGTCTGACTCCAAAGCCCATGCTTTTCCTGAGCTGGCTCTTGTACTTTCTCCCCTAGGAGAAGTAGGAGGCTGGAAGGAAGAAGGAAGGAAAGTCTCATTCTTTGAGAAATGTGTCAATTCCAAGATATTAAACTAGGCACAGTTACATATATTATGTCATTTACTTTTCACAACCATCGAGGATAACGATTTTCCTTTTTTTAAAAACATATGAGGAAATTGAGACAGAAAGCTTCAGTGACTCTTCCAACATAAAATAGTGAGAAGAAAAAACAAGGGCTTAGATTCCAGTGCCAGACTTTCACCTCCATCATGGACTCTTCTCTTAATATCACAGCTGCTTATAGGATGGGCCCTGAAGGAGGCTGATGGTGGGCCAGGAACATGATATCAGACCTGTCACACAATGGGGGCAAGCATAGTCCCTCTGGGTTTGCCACTGGATTTTGCTCAAGATGCCCAGCTATGTGGTAGCCTTTTATGACCAAAAACATAAAGATAGAAAAACAGTAAGTTGAGGATGGCTAGGTGCTTGGTGACATTATTGGGGCTTGCAAAAAACCCGTCAATGGCCTGCCTCCCCTCTCCTAGTTTAGTTCAATAACAAAATACCTTTGTTTCTTAAGCTTTTATTAGTTCTATTCTGTTATCTGCAGCCAAAATAATTTCTTTTCAGGAGTGAGGGAGTAGTAAAGGCCATGGTGCTTATTGTCTGTTCTCTCACTAACAGGCAAATCTGTATACTTCTGAATTCTCAGTGTCCATATTTTTATTGGTGGGAGGTATCTGTTGGTTGAAGTGTCAGAAAAGGACTTGAGCTAGCTTCTGTGAATGAGGGGAAATTGTTATAGGAAAAAAAGATATCTCTTGGAACCCAAGTACAGGGATTCAGCCGAGCCTGGCAGTGGAATTGGACCAGGACCTCAAAAGCATTTGGCACTCTGTTTCTCTCTAATGCTATCTGCTCTTCTCTCTTCTCTTTCTCCTTTTCTTGTTCTTCCCTCCCCCTCCCCTCTTTTCCTCCCCCTCCCTTCCCCCCTCCTTCTTCTCCTTCTCTTCTTCCTTCCTCTTCTCCTTCTCCTCCTTCTTCTCCTTCTCCTTCTTCTTCTTCCTTTCTTCTCCCCTCCCCCTCCTCCTCCTTCTTCTTCTCCTTCTTCTTCCTCCTCTTCCTGTCTGCCCCAACCTCCTCTCTCTCACTTTGAATAACAGCCTCCATCAGTATCTACATTTATATGTAACCAATTCAACCACCCAAAAAGAGACTGAATCTCAGGCCCAATTAAAGTTTCTTGCAGAGCAGATGTGATTGGCCACACTCCAATCCTGTGGCCAATGCTGCCACAGTCAACACTGACCAGGAGGAAGGATCACAGAGTATGAGTTTGGCTTCCTGGGGATGATCCCTGGACACCATGTAGATGATGGAAGCAGGGAAGTTCTGACAATAGATGGACTGGGGAGACAACCCAAAGCTGGTTATTATAAAGACCCATCTCCTCTCTCTTCCTGGGGCATGAAGTGCTGTTTTAGTTATTATCAAGGCCAAGTGGCAACCTTGCCCTTACTGTAGTTTGGTCTTTTATTCATTTAACATTCAACAGACTCCATTCCAGGTATTGGGCCTACAACAGTGACCAAAGCTGGCTAAGTCACTACCCTCAGAAGTCTTAGCCGTTTCCCCTTCAATTGTGTGGAATCTCCCACATCCTTCCAATAAGTTATCCCTTTGCCCAAGCTCATTTGAGACAGGTTTTTGTCACTTCTAACCAAAAGAATCCTGACTAATGCAGGAATGTTACCACTGACAGATCCCCTAATATAAAACTGGCTGAGTCAGGATAGAGTAGGGAGTTGTGAGGACTCTGCCATACGGGGCTGAGATACCAGCAATCCTTGTTAGGTGGTAGAAAATCAGTTGGTTAAAAGATTATCAATTTTCTGCTAGAACTCAGAGTGTTGCCCACAATATAGGAACTTTAGGAACCTGGTAGAAAAATGTCAAAATATTGCCACCTCTGGCTACTTCTTCAAGTAAGTTATTGATTTTGGCCCGTCTGATAGCTGACAGAGAATAGCTGGGTGGATTTGCAGCCCTGTTCAAAGAATTAATTTCTTTCTACCTGTAGTTAGGAATTTGAATCTGTTGAATCAGATAAACAAGTGCCTTAAGAATATTGTCTTACTGTTGGTGCATCAATTAGGATACTGTATATCTGGGAGGATCCAGCAGAATCTGGGAAGCCTGATGACCCCAGATTGCTTCTGAGCAACTCTCCTGTGTATCCCTGCCTGGGAAAGTTGGAAATGCACATTTGGATGGGTAGTGAAGTTGAGACAGGAGCTACATGGCAGGAAAAATGAGCCTTTCCTCACTACTCCAGCCTATGATTCTTAAAACTTGGAGGCAGAGGCCAATAATCTAAGATTTAGGGAGACGTGCAGAGTCCCCAGGATTGATGTTAAGAAACTGATGCTACAAATGTGTGGTCCAAATTCAAAAGTAAAATTTGGGCAAGATTTCTGGTATTGGGTACCAGCAAACTGAGTCTCCCTTGCCTCCTCCCTCCTCTAACCCAGTGCAGTCAATAGGCTTGGCTAAGAAAGGGCTTAAAAGAGTTGTGCTGTAAGAAAGACTCGAGCCTAGGAAACAGAGACCTGTGCTTGTTCAACCCTGAAAGCAACCCTTGATCCACATTCATGACTCAAACAGAAATGAACTACCAAGGTGGTACAGTCCCTTATGATGGAATGCTCCTCACTTCTCCTCTCAGTTCTGGTACTGATTAACACTGGCCAAAGGAAGTCCTTCTGGTTGTAGAACCCAAGGCAGCAAGAATAATTGGTCAAGGAACAAATATATATCCATGAGAGTGAGCAGTGCAACAGAATCCAGGTGATGCTCTACCCCAGTGACTCAGTATCTTGTTGCTTCCCCTCACCCTCACTAAGGGAGTCTTGTTATCCTTTATTTCCCTGATGCTTGGATAGTGAGTGTATTGGGCAGTTAAATACATTATTTAGCACTTGACTTGCAGAATCTCAAGGAGCCACAGTGAGCCATGTTCAAGAGGAGGAATCGACCTTCAACAGAAAACTTGAATTTGGAAATCACTGGCCTCTGGTTTCATTTCTGGATTTATCAGCTGGATGGGACTTTAAGATTTTTCCAATGGAAAAGGGTTGACTTTAGATGAAAAACAATGATTTCTGCAATAATAATAGCTAGTGCTTATTGAATCATTATTAAGTGCCAGGCACTGGTCTAGGGCTTTATGTGTATGACTCATTTCATTGTCCCAACTACCCTGTGAGGTAGATACTATTATCATCTGCATTTTACAGAAGCAGTTAAGTGCCTTGCTTAAGGTTAAGCTGAGAACTGAGTCTATGGCTTGGGTTCTTAACTATTATATTGCATTTATTTTTAGGTTACTTCCCTTGCTTGATTTTGCTTTTATTTTCTCCTATTTCTTACTGCTGTATCTTCTTGGCAGCCTATCTCTACTGATTTTTTTCCAGGTACAGTTGACATACAACAACCAGTACAAATTGATGTGTTTTGATATATGTTTACACCCATGAAAAATCACTACAATTCAAATAAGGAGTATGTCCATTACTCCCTCCCTCAATTTTCCTCATGTCTCTGTGTAATCTGTCTCTTCTCCTGCTCTCCCCATCCCTAGGTAACCACTGATCTGCTTCCCGTCACTATAGATCAGTTTGCATTTTCTAGAATTGTAATTGGAATCATATAGTATGTATTCTTTTTCTGTCTTCCTTCATTCACTCAGCATAATTATTTTGAGATCCATGACTTAGAGTATATCAATACCTTGTTCTTTGTATGGATGCTGCTATGTATAACAGTATGCACATCAGTGCAAATATAACTACTACGAATATTCATGTAGTCACAGGTCTTTGTGCGGACATACACTTTTATGTAAATAAATATCTAGGAGTGTAATGGCTGGGTTGTATGGGAGGTGTACGTTGAACTTTTTAAGACACTATCTAACAGTTTTCCAAAGTGGTTGTACTATTTTACATTCTTACCAGCCATGTTTGAGAGTTCCAGTTGCTCTTTATCCTCACCAACACTTGATATGATCAGTCTTTTTAATCTTAGTTATTCTAGCTCTCAAGTAGAGGTGTTTTATTGTGGGTTTTACTCGTGTTTCCCTAATGACTAATGATGTTAAGCATGTGCTTATTTGCCATGTATATCTCCTTTGTCAAAAGGCTTATTTTGACAAATATTTTGTTCCTTTTATTTTTATTGGATTGTTTAATTAAAAAAAAATTATTTGTCCTAGTTCTTCCCCCTGGAGTTGGCTTCCTTCTTCTCTAAGAGGACATGCCACAGATTAGAACACAGATGGGGGTGACGAGGGCATGGTTTAGTAAATAGAGCACAGGTTTGTAAATAATCAGGTATATTTGGACTTGCACTTTAGCTCTATTACTTGATAAATTATGTTGCTTTGGCAACTCAGTTAACACCCCTGCACCTTAGTTCATTTGTCTATGAAATGGATATAGGGAACTATTTCCCAGTGTTTCTATGAGGAATAACTGAAACACTCTTTTTTAACAAGTGGCATAAAATAATGAGAATAACCCTTGTTAATGTCAAGTCCTAAAAAGAAAGCTTCTTAGGAGAATTTTAATTGTAAGAATTATTAGAATACCCTCAATGCCAGATATTCATGTAGAATAATATCTGGAATGGCATCTTGCTTATTATTTCATTATTTAATCTTTTCTTCCCTTCTGTATGTATAATACACACACTTGGCAAAACAGGTTTCTCACACACATATACCTAACACACCCCAATACTATCACACCCCAATACATCCTATGGTATTAGTCTCTCACCAGGGATCTGGGAGCCCTCTGATCTAGAGGCTCTTCTTAGTCATCCTGTTTTTACATTGTTCTCATCCCTTTCTGAGTTCCTCCTTGTCTATATCCTGCTCAGGTAGACAAAACAATGGTCACTTCCACTTGGTAATTTTTTAAAGCGATGGTAGAGGATTCCCAGTCTCTCGGTCTGCAGGGGCTTAAAGATACAGGTGGTCATCAACAGCTAAGAAGGAGGTCTGTTTTCTTCCACTGTGCACAAAGTACAGTAGGAGCTCTGGGGATCTCTACCTGGAGCTTTGTGTGTTTCTCTGTTGGCACTGAGTTGCCTGCACCACTTTCTTGGCTGGGGAGGGGCAGGAGCAGGAGAACAGGATGATAGCTATTGCCCCTGGCTCTTTGACAAGAAAAGAGCAGCTTCCAGACAGGGTTCAACCTGCAAAAAGGCTCCCCTCCTATGGAGGAATTATTCAGTCTAGGATAAGCTTCCTGTGCAGTAACATCAAATATTCCCACTGGCTGCTGAAGCTTAGAATTTGACAGCGTAACTGTTTCATGCCCAGTCTGTGAGAGCTACAGAATCCCCTGCCACAATGCTGTGAACATAATGGGTGCCCAGTAATGATAGTTTTCTTCCTAATTCTGATTTCTACTTCCACAGAGGTATCGGGGCCATCTCTCCAAGTTCCCCTATGGTTGATGTTACTGAGGTTCTGTATATGTGTCTTCACTGCTAGGAGGTACTTCAATTTCTATGAGGCTAATTCCCTGAGTCCTACCTGTCCTGGATGAACCTGTCCATTAAAATATGTTGCCTGCCGTTTCAAGCAAAGGATGTTGCAGCCATCAGGCCATTACAGCCACCCCGATGGTGAGCCCTGAGGGAACTCAGGATGGAGACAAATGGGCTGCCCACTGCCAAGCCCTCAGTCACTGCAGTCACCCCCCATGATGCACCCTGAGGAGACTCAGGATGGGAAAGCACAGGATACTGGCTGCACATAGCTAAGGTGCACATCAAAGGAATGATTTCAGTGAGCCCAAACTCTTGCATCTTCCCATACATAGAAAAGCGCTAAATTCCTTAACTTGAGATATCTGGCTTTCTTTAATTAACAGTTATCTTTTGATGTTCCGACTCCCTGGTCTTTGTTGCAGAAACTCCTATATATCCCAGCTCCTCCCTCGCCTCTTCCGAGCAGTTTCTCAGAGCTATCTTAGAGGCTGTGTCCTGGGCTTAAGTCCTCAGTTTAGCCCTCCAAATAAAACATAATTCTCAACTTTTAGGTTGTGCATTTTTTTTTTCAGTCCACAAACCCAACAACAGGCTTCATAGAAGATGCCAAGGGGCCCCTGGAACATCACAGACTCATTAAAAGGATAAACAGCCCTCCCAGTGTTTTAGGGCTTAGACCTGTCCTGAAGAACTTCAGATATTCTCTACCCGAAGGAAATACGACATATCTTGGTGAAAAGACGGGTGAGATATCTGAGATAGCCGTCTCTCTCACTAAGTGGAAACATTCTGGTCTTTCTGGCGGAGAAATTCATCACAATAAACCTACAGTAGATTACAAAGCGTACATGGAAGGAGGCAGACATCCTCCGGGATGCCACAGGAAGACTGGCTTAGACTCAAATGCTAATAGCCCCACTGATGAGCGTGGACAACGTGATTACACAGGGGCAGCAAAGCCAAGTCCTGCACTCTCTCCCCAGCTGGCAGGAGCAATCTTCTTGGAACAGCTCCCTCCTACCTTCCATCCTTTCTGCACTTAAAAACTTCCGGGAATCTTACTTCCTGCCTTAAGCATTTTCAGACAAAATGAGTGGATTGAGAAATTGCCCTTCAATCAAACCTCAGTGACTTACCTTCAGGCACCATCATTAGAAAACAAAACACTAAATCAGTTATTTTATAGGGCAAAGTGTTAACACTAGAAAGAATACCAGACTGGGGTTGAGGGACGTGCAGAGTTTGAGGATCTGAAGGGGTCTTGGGGAGGGCTGTGTGCCAGGTGCTGCCTCTGCTGGGGTGCTAATCCCCTGGGATAAGGATTATAATCTTCAGTTTAGGAGTGAGGGGCAGAGGCTCATGCAGCTGGAAGAATTTGTCTCAGGTCACACAGAGATTAGAAACGGACCTGGGATTGGATCATGAGTCAGTCTGATTTCCAAAGTGCATGGATTTCCCACTGTATGCGTCTTAGGTTTTTGCACTATATGTCCCTCATTCCATGCACCTGTACCCCACACAGGCAACCCCTGTGGTCTCCAGCCATGTTGGGCCTCAGACCTTGGGGTTGTGCCCAGCACTACTTATTCTTTTCTCGATTCTTTGCAGTTTTCCTGATGCATATTCATAAGCCAGGCTGTTGGAGCTACTCACAGTCTCTTCCCCTTTATTATCTCCTGACATCTCCACTGGGCTCCTGAGGGGCCAGGGGCATCTGCAGAGGAGAGAACTGCCCCACAGTGAGGAGCAAGGAAGGTCTGCACCTTCCTGTTTCAAAGCTGGCACTGCTGTTTCAGCTATTCATTCAACCCCTACCTTTTGTTATTTTGGTGATGGTAGTGTGTTGTTCATTGGTTGGTCTGATAGCAGCTCTGCCCTCAAAGGTCATTTGGTGAATACAAATAAATGACCTGCCTCAGTCCGCTGGCAGTCAAGCCCCTTTTTAACTTAGGTTAGTGGCTCCACCCACTTCTTTAAGGGGTTCATTTTCCAGAACCCTCTCTTGACAATTGTGGACATGAAGGATACAAAGATGAATGAGACATGGTCTTAGCCTAATAACTCTCAACAGGGCGAGGGAAATAGACTCTATTATTCAGTGTTCAATTCAAGAAATGGAAGTCATTCTCGGTATTTTGAGCAGAAAGTCTTTCAATGTGGGGATTAGAGGCTCATAGGATCATTGCAAGGGCTGGAGGAGTGTAGGCTCCAGGATAATTTCCAGAGAGACCTGCTACCTCTGCCCCATCAGAAAGGTGAACATCAGGAGGACCCAAATTGAATCATGAGTTCTAGCTTCTAGAACTAGAACAAGTCCCATATTTTTATCTAGGGAATCAGAAAGGCAGCTGCAGGAAGCTGTTATTGATACTGTTAAAACTGACTCTTGAAAGTCGTAAAACTGTTGATGAGTTACTGTAATACAATGCAGAAAAACTTCATGTCTCCACAACTGGGCTTGCTAGCAGAAAAGATCTAAAACAGCAGGATTTCCTTTGTTTCATTTTTACTTTTCAAATCTCATTCAAGTGCTTCTATTGGTAGAACTTAATTTTCATTCAGAACCCTATCTACAGGGAAGTCTGGAAAATGGACATGTACTATACTATAGAAGATGAGAGTTGATATTGGGAGAATAACCAGCAGTGTCTTCCACAGATTCATGAATGTATATGTGCACTAAAGTGTTAGAGGAAGCATATTATATAGTCACAATGGATGTTGGGCTAGGGAAGAGGAACTTGGAATATGTCAGGAGGTAGGGAATCAGTAGGACTCAACTGAGCTGAAATAATTGGGAACAATTATTGCATGTATACTATGTGCCAGGCTCTATTCTACCCATTTGGAATGTATGAACTCATTCAGTCCCTACAAAACCCTGTGAAATAGGTTCAGTTATCAACTCACATCTGCAGATGAGGAAACTGAAGCACAGCCGGCAAATGTCAGAGCCAGATTTGAAACCAGGTTGTCTAGTTTTAGACAACGAATACTCAACCAATTTGCTAAGAAACGCCTCTCCTTTTAGTCATGAAAGCTGCTTTCCTGTACTGTATTAATCTGCATTTTACTTGTTAATTCTGGTTTGGACCCTGAAGCAGGAGGTCTTTTAACCTAGACATTCATGGATGAATTTCTGCAAATCTAATGAATGCTGAAGTTGTAATCAAAGTTTTTCAGCATTTGTGTATTGTTTTTCTGGGAAGTGGTGGCAAGGCTTATCAAATGGGTTATCAAGGATTCTCAAATAGGTTTTTGACCTAAAAATACATTTCAGAACTCTGCCTTAGGACAGTGGTTCTCAAAGTGTGATCCAAACAGCAGCCTCAGCATTTCTGGGGAGCTTGTTAAGAATGCCTATTCCCAGGCCCACCCAAGACCTAGTGAACCAGAAACTCTGAGGGTGGGGTCCAGAACTCTGTGTTAATGAGTCTTCCAGGTGCTTCTGATGTATGCTCAAGTCTGAGAACCACTGCCCTAGCACAAGCATAAGCATGAGTGATACAGCATTAGGGGCAGTTTGCTGGCCTAAGTGGGACTTTCACAGTAGATATGGTATCAAAGAAGGTAGAGAAAAATGTTGGAAGCCTGAGATCTTCTTTGGATGCTCTCAGGAAGGAAACACTGAGACACAGCTTTGAACTCGGCCAATATTTTGGATGAGGCCTTCCCCGAGAGCTTCTGTGACACTCAGAACAGGCGTTTCTGGGAGCTGCTGGTCTTGGGACCTGCAGCTGAGAAGATACACCCTGTGGACCTGTGCACCAGTCCCACAATGCCTGGGGTGCCGACCTCTCCCCTCCCCCATACACTTCTTCTAGGGCTGCAGATAGATATCTTGTTTCATCCAAGGTACACAGACCTCTAATGACATTTCAGCAGAGGATAACCTATCTGGGCTCCTGAGGCATTTAGTATCCACTGACACCCTAATTGCTTACTGAGAGGTGCCAGGGCCTCTGGTCCACACCTTACCCAGTTGACACGACAGCTGTGTGGACTGTGCAGGACTTGTGCCTGCAATGCCAACCTCCTTCTACACCTTTTTGGAAACACAAAAAGGCCCAGAAACAACCTGCAGTGCCGGCTGATGGGAATGGCAAAGATGCTTGTAACCCCACTCCCCTGCTGCCCTTCCCCTCCAGAACCCCAGGCCTGGCTCCTCCTTTCTGCTAAGTCACAAAGCTGAAAAGCTCTTAGGGTAGGGAGAGAGCAAGTGCCTGCTGGTTGGCCTGGAAAGCTTCTGGGAATTCATTATGATCTAAACAACAACTATTCCAGTTATTCATGTGACTCAGCCCCCGAAAGTGGGATCTTCCTCTGTCCACAGGGCTGGGTGTTGCTGACTCAGTGCTGAAGAGGGCACCTTATCAGCCCTCCTGAGCTCCCCACCCCCTCCCTCCTCCCCTTCGTCCCCAAGAGGACACCAAAGGAAAGCAGACGGTGGAGCTGAGCTTTGCGGCGTGTTCCATTTCATTTCTAAACAAGCAGCCAACCTCCTCCTGTTACAGCTCTCACTGCACACAACTGTCAGTCTTCTGGGCATTTCCGAGGGGAGGTAATGAGAAACAGTCACTCAGATATCATGCGTGCACGTATGCGTTTAGCACGTGTTCATCCAGCACCTACTACGTGTCTGGCTGATTGCTAAGGGCGGGGATCCAGAGAGACGTGGCTGTATCTGCCCTTACCGTTCAGGGGTCCGGTGGGGAGAATGCATTCAACAGACATTAGGAAGTAATGGAAAAAGCACTGTAGCAGAGCTAGAGAGAGCTTCGAGGACCCTGAGGAATGAGTAGCAACCATCTCTAGGTGCCTGGAATTCCTCTTCAACACGCAGCAAAATTCAGTGTGGGTGGGAATTACTTTTGTCTCTGGGAGCCAGAGAGAGGAGAAAATGCCAGGAATCAAAATGGTACAAAAGAAGGACTTTCTGGAAGTAGGGAGGCTGAAGAAAGAGACAAAAGGGCAGGGAGACTAAAGTGGCGTGTTTTACAGTTTTGACAAGGGACCTTTTCTTAACTTGAACCTGTTTCACACTACCTACTAGGCAGGATGGTGAAATTTCCCCAAAATAGTAAATAAACTGCTTGAACTTTTCTCCTTTGATGAAGAAAAGGAGAAGGAGAATAGAAAGATCCCATGCCGCTGGTTGGAAATGAAAGAAAAACTAAAGACACTAACGTGGGCATCTAATGTGTATCAAACCTTTGTATGTATAGTATCATATCTCATTAAATACTAACAGAATACACACACACACTCACACCCAGGTATTGCTGCACAGAGGGGTAAATAACATGCCAAAGTGTAGCTGGGCTGAGATTGGGACCTGTGTTCTTGCCACTTACAAACTAACTATGCAGGTAGGTACATAATGTAAAGAAGTGCTCACATCCCCATTTTACAGATGGGGAAACTGAGGCACAGGGAAATTAACTAACCTCTCCAAAGTCATACAAGTAGTGAGTGAGGTAACAGAACTTCAGACCCAGGTCTGTCTGAATTCAGAGTCTGAGCCCTTTCACCACACCACCCTGCTTTTTTTTTTTTTTTCATTTTTGAAACCAGACTTCATTTCTCCTTAGTACCTACTGTCTGAACTTCTGTAAAAATGGAACCTGATATCATGTCATCCAGGATTATGATTATCTACTGTAATGTTAGAATTAAAATACTTAATCATAACTCCAAGCATATTTTCTTATTCATTTATTCATTCATTCAATACATTTATATTGACTGTTCATCTACTTGTGCCAGACACAAGGTCCTGAGGGTGGAGCGGTGAAAAAGGCAGCCATTTTCCTTTCATGGAGCTTTCAGTGTAGCCAGGAGAGGAAAACAGGAAATAAGAGTTATACAACAATCAGTGTATTACAATTGCAGTAAGTGGTATAATAATGATAGCTAAAAGCTCAATTGAATTTACTTTGTGCCAGGAATTACTCTAAGTGCTCTATATTCATAGAGTTTAACTCATTTAATTCTCACAGACCAATGAGGGAAGTGAAGAAATCAGTGAAGGCTTCCTGAAGGAAGTGTCAGCTTATTCTGGAAACAGGAGGAGTTATGTTGAGGAGGGGAAGGCCAGGGAAGATCAGGAGTATAGTCTAGGGTGGTGATGTCCAAGTAGCCACTAGCCACATGAAGCTTTAGACTACCTGAAATGAGGCTAGGCTGAATTGAGGTGTGATATAAGTATAAAAACCATTCTGGATTTCAAAGACTGAGCATAGGAAAAAATAAAGTAAAACATCTCATTAATTTTTGTACTGATTACATGTTGACATGATGCTATTTTGGTTATATTGGGTTAAATCAAATCTATTATTAAAATTAATTTTGTCTATTTCTTTTAATTTTTTTTAATGTGGCCACTAGAAAATTTTAAATTACATGTGCAGCTCATGTTATATTTTGATTGGACAGTGCTGATGTAGAAGGCTGGGGACAGTCAGGGAGCAGGGGCATCAGGGAAACTAGAGCCTGGAGGAGGCGTGGAGAATGATGGGAGAAGAGAATGCTGAGGATGCTGAGGCAAACGTGAACTGCTAACCTTCTATCCTGCTATCTAATTACTCTTTCTAACCTTCTATTATTACAAACTTTGTAAGCCCCCAATCTGAGAAGGAGGGGCTGACTGACTTACTGAAAGTTGTCTCTTTCTCAGAACCAGCTCCAGCTGTGAGCCAGATTAACACTATTCTTAAACTCGGTATTGTAGATGGAAGAGGCAAGAACAGTCAGGGCAAAAAAGTAAAGAAAAATGGAGGAACATCTTGGGGTAAAAAGTCAAGCCCCTATGAATGGCCCACCCAGCCCTATAATATCTTCCTGCCTGCCCCTTATCTCTCTGCCCTCATCTCCAACTCAGCTCTTCCTGCACCGCATCTCCACCCCAGTTACACTGACCTCTTCATGGGGCCTCAAACACACAGGCATGCTCCTACCTCAGGACCTTTGCACCGGCTGTTCCCCCTTACCCAAAAGTTCTCCTCTCAGCTATCACATGGCTAACTACCTTAACTCTTGGTTCAACTGTCACCTTCCCCACAAGGCCTACCTTGATCATCTTGTTTAAAACTGCACCCACTGGCACTCCCTTACCTTACTCTTGTTTTGTTTTTCTTTTTTCCATCGCATTTATTACCTTCTAACATACTCAATAATTTACTCTTTACTATGTTTATTGTTAATCTCCCTACCAGAAAGCATTCTCCCTAAAGACATTGACCTCAGTCTTATTTCCTCCATTATCCCCAATACCCAGACAGTGCCTGGCATAGAGTAGCTGCTCAACTAACATTTTCTGGAATAAGTGAGTGTCAGTGGCACTGCTTGGGGCACGATTGGCTGATGGATAGGCATCCTCCATGCATTCTCTCCTCTCCTGAAGAAAAGGACTTTCTTGCTCCCTTTCCTGGGGCGGGACTTGATTAACCTTGCTTTCCACTCAGCTTTTACTACTCAGGGCTCTGCCCTGTTCTGGATCCCACGCATAGGTCTCCCTAGAGACTAGAGGAAGCAGCTGATGCTGTGGGCCGGCCTCTTGGGCTGGGAGTTGGGATTCCCCGGTTCCCTCCTGTCTTTGCCCAAATGCAGATCCCCTCTCCCCTGCCTGTTTCTTTAGCTGTCAAGGGTTGCAGGCTCAGCGGGAGGCCGAACGAGGTACTCTGTGGACTAAGGAGGAAAATGAGGGAGACAGTTGTCCCATACAGGGCAGTGGTTCTCAAGCTTTGGTGCCTGGAACAGAGGCATCAGCATCACCTGGGACCTTATTAGAAATGCATAGTCTTAGGCCCCACCCGAAACCCACTGAATCAGAAACAGGAGGGTGGGGTGAGCGGGCAACAATGGGTTTAACAACAATTAAACCACGGACTTAATTAAATCGTTCGATTAAATTAATGAACAAAGCCTCACGGTGACTGCGATGCGCTCAAGTGGGAGAACCCCTGGGCTGGGGGAAAGGAGGGACTTTGAGCCTTAAAGGCGGGGAGGGACTTAAAAGGTCAGGCCAGAGAACACGTCCCCGCGGGCGGGCTAACACCGGGTGGGTTTCCTGCGTCAGAGGCCGCGCGGGGTGGTCTGACCTGGGAAGTTAAAGGTCAGCGCTCCCAGGTCCTCCACCCCCACGCCAGGAAAGCGCCCCGGCCCAGCCATGACCTTCCGCCGGCCACGTTCCACTGCAGGCTGCCGGGGGCCCGCGGCCGGAAGCGCTGCGCTCGGGAGCACGGCCGCCGCCGCCGCCCGGTCCGGCCGCGCTGGTGGGATCCCGGCGCTGGGCTCCGGTCCGCCGCGGCGCTCCGCCTGCCCGCCCGCCGCCGGTCACCCTCTCTCTGCCTCTGGCTGTAGTCTGCGGGTCTTTGTTGGAGCTCCATCTCTGATTTTTCTCTCTTCATCTCTGTCTCCCCCTACCCGATTTGTTCTCCCCGCCCCCTGTTCCTTTTTCATTCTCATCCCGTTTTTTTTTTTTTTTTTAAACAAAAAGTGATGAGGCGCCCACGATGTGCCCAGGATGGTCCTATGCTTTGGGGGGTGAGCGGTGGAAACAAGGGAACCTGCGGGCAGGGGGCTTACAAGGTCTTTAATCCGTTTCTCCCCACCTTCCGCTGCTCCCTCCGCACCCCAGCTCTCCCCTGCCCTCCCAGAATTTGCTGTTCTTCCCTCTACCTCTCCTTGTTGTATCTCAAGGAATTTTTCTTCCGGAAGGTCCCATGGTAGGACTAAAAAGCCTACTTTTGTCCGATTACTAGAAAGTTGCAGTTAAAATGTCAATCTGATCTTGAAGAATGACACTAGTTTCAACTGTTAGGAGCTATGGACACCTCAACCAAAATTAGTTTATTAGCCTAACGCAGACAGCCGGATCCTCTGAGGTCACCTAGAGAAACTATTATTTACCTACGTTGGCCTTTGTGCTGGACACTCATTTATTCAAGAATGTGTATGCATGCATTCAGTGATTTATTGAGGACCTAGTCTGTGCTGGACGTCGTTCAGGATGAGCGCTGTCCAATAGATAGTGTTCTTCACAGCGCTCTGAAGAAATAAAAACAGTGATGCAGAAGGACCCAACAGTACTTCATTTAACGCTTTCAGTCCCCCTTCTAGGTGAATAAGACTATATAACAATTTGATAGATATGAAAACTGAGGCTGAGAGACCATGCAGCGTGTCCAAGTACCTACAACTGGTAAGTTGTACAGCCAAGGTTTAACCCCCAGTTTGACTGACTCCTGAGCTGGTTCCCATTAACCTACAAGGCCAGCTTGGAGGCAAGGCTACCACAAAGAAGAGGGAGGTGAGGAAGGAGAAGTGGAATGGCTCTGGAGTGGAAACTTTTGAGTACTGGACTGAGAGTTGGGTGATGCTGTGTGTTACTGATGAAGTTTTATGACCTCTCTGGGCCCTCCTTACAGGTTAAATGGAGAGCTCCGCTTGCTGGCTACAAAAGCCTCCTCCAGGTGTAACATGTAGGTTAGCACATAGGCTCTGGGGCCAGAAGAGCTGGGCTGGAAATCTGCTTCCACTACTGACTTGCTGTATGATCTTAGACAAGTCACTTAAGCTCTCTGGGCCTCAATTTTCTCATCTGAAAGATTGCTGTAATGGTTACTGCCTCACTGGTCAGATGACAGGGTGAATAATTTCTGTTAAAGGTTAGGAAGGGTATCTAGCACAAAGTAACTACCCAGTGAATGTTAGCTGGTTCTTCTGTTATCCCAGCTCTAGCCTGCCGACTTCAACACCCAGGCTAGGGACACGGTGCCCTGCAGCCCAGGCCTATCTCGTGCCTGGCTCCTGCCCAGTCTAAGCCCTTTCTTTCCCAGAGCAATGAAAGTCATGGTCTCTAGTCCTGATTGTGAAGGAACCAGGGATATCCCAGGAGTCTTGGAACCCAGTGGATTTTCAGTCAAAGCCTTTTTAACTGGCTCACCCACAAAGGGGATAGTTTTGTATAGAATAGTTAGAAACTTTTCATCATCAAATGTACCTGCTTTCACAGAGGTTTTGTGCAAAGCTCAAAGCATTTTTTTCCTTAGTTCAGGTGGGCTAGACAAGAGTCCAAAGTCAGTGAGGACAGTATTGCATGGTGCCAAAGAGCAGGGGCTTTGTGTGGTGGTTGGTTGATCATCCTAGTGGTGGGAGGACCTTAGCTGTTTTGAGTTTCAATTTTCTTTATTTTAAAATGAGCTTAACAGCAGCATCTGTCTCATGGTATATTTGCAGAAATGAAATGACAAGCATTGAACACAGTGGCTAGCACATAGTAATCATAGGATGGATACTGGCTATTATCATATTAACAGATCTCATGGGTTTTGTACTTTGGTGTTAGAAAGAACTATGTTTGAGTCTTTAGCTTTATCACCTACAAGCTGTGTGACCTTAGGCAAATCGATTACTATCTCTGAACCTTAGTTTTTTCAACTAAAAAATGGGAACAAAAATATTATATGTACAATCTGCCACAGACAGTCTTCCTAGATATCAAGTAAGTTTCTGTTTGTTCATGTGCTTTGCAACTGTGAAGCGCTATGCCCATGCTGATCATTCTTGGTAGTTATTTTTCTCTCAAGGCTTTATATCCAGTCCTTTGGTGATCTGAGTTGCCTTATCTTTCCCTTTGTAGCAGAAAACACAGAGAACTCAATCGTATTCATCTTTTTTATCAATGCCCAGCAAAATGCTTTGTGTGCCAGAAGTGTCCAGATTATTCAAGTTAGGCGTCAGAGGGTCTAGTTTGGTCTCTGTTACATGCTGATACAACCTTAGACCAGTCATGTAATTTCTCTGACCTGTTTCCTTATCTCCAAAATAGGGATAGACTTACTATTTGACTTGCTTACTTGTTGGGGTTGTTCAGAGTGATCAAAAGAGACAGAAAAATGTGTTGAACATCATAAATCTTCACACAAGTATGAGGGAACATCCCTAAGCATTATTTCCAACATTCAGCTTGTCTCCCCTTTTCCCAACTCCCAGTCCTGCAAAGCAGTCCCATAGAACTACTTATGATTACCTGCACAGGTCTCTCCTGTTTCATGCCTCAGTGCCTGTAGCCTGTACACAGCTTGATTTCTCTGCCTGGAATGCCCTTCCCCTCATTCTTCACCTGTACCCCTTACTCGCAGGATGCCTAAAAAACCTTACTCATTCTTCAAGGCCCAGCTCCAAAGGGTCTCCTCTCTCAAATCCTCTTGGACTCACCCAACCAGAGTCAATCACCCCGCCCCCGCTTCTATAACCCACTGTAACAGTTCAGACTGCCAACATGTCTTTCATCACCTTGCATTACGACTATTGCTTCATCATTCATTTAAGGCAGCAATATAGTGCAGTGATGAAGCACATAAGCTCTGGAACCTGGATTCCAATCCTGACCCTCACACTTAACTGATTGTGTTAACTTTGGGAAGTAACTTACCCTCTCTGTGCCTCAGTTTCCCTACCCGTTCAGTAGGGATGATAATAATACCTCCCTCGTACGGTTGTTGTTGAGGAGAGTTACTTTAAACCTTCAGAACAGTGGCTGGTGCATAGTAGGTGCTCTGTAAATTTCAACTTTTACTAGTGTTTCTGTCTTTCTTATCTGACGGCAAGGACTGGGACTTCTCCTCAGTGCCTACAACAACCTGGCACACAGGAGGGGCTCAACAAACGATCGTTGAATGACTGGCTCAGAGAATTTCACAGACGATGAATTCTTGTGTATCCATTCAGCCCTCTCCCTTCCCTCCTGGGTCCTGCCTTCTCTCCAGTTTGCCTTAGAAATGGGTCCTGCAGCTTCTGCTTTCTATTCAGTACTTCCATCAGAGGTTCCTCCACCTCTTGTCCATCTTCCTACTTGGCTTTCTGACTCAGAGTCTTCTCCCACCCCAGCCCAAAGCCCTGCTTCAGACCCAGCCTGCTATCACATTGTTCCCTCCATGCCTCCTCTGCTTCTGTTTCCTCGAGAATTTATATTTACATTCTCTACTGAGTTAATTCAGAGGTCTTTAGCCAGGGCTTTCAATGCCCTCCAGTATTCGGGTCCCCACCACCATGAATTTATCTTTCAAGAAGAGCTTGGTTGGGCTCTTCTCTGAGCATGACAACACGTTCATCATCTTATCCATCCACCCATCTATCCACCCAACCATCCCTCTACTTATCTACCCACCCAAAGCACCCACATATCTGTCCACCCACCTGCCAGCCATCCACCTATTTATCTATTATCTATCCATCTTACCTATCTACACACCCAGCCACACGCCCACCGACCACCTTTCCATCCATCTATCCATCCATCCATCCATCCATCCATTTATACACCAAAGCATTCAATTAATATTCACTATATACCTACCTCTCTCTAGTCATTATATGGCATGCAGACTTGAACAATAATAGCTGGCCCCCTATTTCTTGTAGTTTATAATCCACCTGGGGAAATTAGAAAACTGAACCACAATTTGTGGCAAAAGGTACTTTATGTCATATGGGCGCTATGGCAGGTTTTAAATTAGAGTCCATGAATGAGCTTCAGGGATCTGTGACCTCTGCAAAATTGTAAGCAAAATTGGGTAGGTAAGAAGGTGTGCATGGTACCTATTTATATACATGTGCATTTTCAGGAGAGAGGCTCCATGGCTCTCATTACATTCTCACAGGGGGTTGCCAGGAAGCGCAAGAGGACGCATAAAAGGAAGGCTGGAGAAGAGGTAGCCCTAGTTCAGGGCCTTGAAGTGGAGAAAAAGGAAAACTAAGGTTTATTTCAGACCCACTGTGTTATGGACGAAATGTTTGTGTTCCCTTACATTCATATGTTGAAGCCCTACCCCTCAAGGTGATAGCATTAGGAAGTAGGGTCTTTGGGAAGTAATTAGGTATAGATGAAGTCATGAGGATGGAGCTCCTTGTGATGGGATTAGTGATCTTATAAGAAGAGGAGGAGACATCAGAGCTTATTCCCTATGTCATGTGAGGATACAACAAGAAGGCAGCCATTTACAAGCAAGGAAGAAGGTCCTCACCAGACCTGACCATGTAGGCACCCAGACTTCCAAGCCTCCAGAACCATGAGAAATAGATGTCTGTTATTTAAGCCATCCAGTCTATGGTATTTTATTACAGTAGCTTGAGCTGACTAAGACACTATATGCCAGGCATCACTTCTTCTAGTTTTTCAACCTTGGATATGCCCTTGTTTGGAATATAGGAATGGGAGAGAAATAAGGCAGAGGAAATTAACCTTTCCCAAGCACTGGGCTGGACAGTATCTTCTCATTTAATGCTTCCAGCAACCTTTCAAAATACGTGTGTTATCCCTATTTTACAGAAGAGGAAGCTCAGAGAGGTAAAGCAAGGACCACAGTCACACTGTCGTATGGGGTAGAGTGAGGATTTGAATCCAGGTCACTGGGCTCTAGGGCCCAGGATCTCTGCCTCTCCCTGGCTTGTCTGCGGATAAAGCACGACACTGAATGAGTGAGTGCTTTAGAGCTGTAGAACCTGACTCAGGGTAAGAGAAGATGTTGTCATCTGTGCTTAGAGAAACTTAAAAGAGTTTTACGAGCCTCAGGAATTGCTGTCATTAAATTTTCAACAACTTTTCCCTGCGGATTCTGCCCATGTAAAAGGTCAGCCAGTGTTGGTTCTCACCCAGGGAGTGTTATCACAGCAGTTTCCAGGAACAAGGCTGGGCACGGGGCAGTCACTCAGCAAGCGCTTGTGGGCGGGTCTATTGGCAGAAAAGTGGCCTCAGCCCCCAACCAACCTCCGTGGCCCCCCTCTCCTGGGGGAGGGCAGCAGCCTACTCCATCATAGCTGACAGAATAGATGTCGCCTCAAAACTGCCCCATTGCCTGGAGCCAGGGGCTTTGCCAGGAGGATATACAGTCTCTCAGGTCCAAGGGTTTCTGAAACTTCAAGAACGCTCGTGTCCAGGCCAGCTGCCCACCCAGACTCTTCCCAAGCTGCCTAATATTCCACCACTCCCTCCCCGCACTGAAGGAGTTCAAACCCAGATTGAAAACCACTGGACTTCTTGCCAAAGGAGATTGAACTCAGTGACCCCTAAGCTCCCTTCCGGCCGCATAAGGCTGGGATGAATTAAGGGAGAAAATGTTTTTTCAGCTAAACCTGTTTTCTCCTTGAAGGCAAGGACCATATCATTTGTTGATTTGGCCTCATAACTAGATGTACCCTTCCCCTCCTCTCCACCCGAGTCTGGGACATCACTGGCATTGCCCTGGATCACCCCCACTGCTTCCTCACTGGTCCCCCTGCACGCAGCTTGTCCCATCCCGGCCAGACTGACCTTTCTAAACAGACCTCCTTATATCTCTGGCCTTCTTATAATTCTTCAATTGTTCCCCTTGCTGGATTACAAGACTGAAAGTTTTTACCAACCGCTCCTCATTCCTAACTTAACTCCTTACACTCTGGGCCTTTGCACCTACGCTCTGGCCTGCCCTACACCTCCCCCACCCCATGTTCTTCTCATGGGCTGTCTTCCCTGCTCCTGGAACCCCCAGATTCCCTGATGCACTCCTCTTCAGTCCACGGCCTCAGCCACTAACACAGGGAACCAACCCTTCCCCTGAACCCCTAAATCTGGGTAGGTGGCCTTCTCTTTGCTCCTACAGTGCCTGCAGCCTTCCTCACTCTGTCTTGCAATTTTCTGGTCCATTCTCTGTCTCTCCCACCAGCTGTAAGCTCCGGGCGGGCTGCATCTGTGTGTGCTTATTTACCATATTCCCAGATTCCAGCCCACAAGGCCTAAGACCCTCACTCCTAAGAGGTGCTTAATGAACACGTTTGTGTTCCAGAGAGCAGGGCTTTACTTGGAGGCGAGGTCAGATTCCTCGCCCCTGAGCTTGAGAGGCCTCGCTGCTGAGGGCCCCCAATGTGGAAACCATTAGCGCACCCTCCCCCTGCCCTTCACTGAATTTGCTCGGAAGAGGCAGGAGCTTTTGGAAGCACCTGAATCCGATTATAGAGCTTGGAACCAAAGCCAGGCATAATTGGGCCGCCTCCCCCCCGCCCCCCTCTTTTGTAGCCAGACGACCAGCATCCTGCCCCCTCAGGCACCCTGCCTGCCTCTCTGCCAACATGTTCTGGCTGTGACAGCACTGCCACCACTGAATGGGCAGCTGCGGTCACATTTAGAGAGGGTGAGGCAGAGACACTCACTTCAACTCTGACATTCAGTCCGTCTCTTGTGACTCAGGTTGCCACTTGCCCGTGGGGCTGCAGGGCGCAAGCAGGGCTGACCCTTTCATTAGATATCTGTGACATGGGAAAAGGTCAGACGAGTGGGCTGGGCTGCTGAGTCACTGGGTGTGAATGTCCCTCCCCACCATTCTGCCATGGTGGCCTGCCCATCGCAAGGGGCACCCGTCTGCTCTTTGAAGCTGCTGTGATTTCTGGAATGGATTCAATGCAGGGCCTGTGGGGGAAGATGGACCTTGTCCGTCTCTGTAAAGGGAGATGCTGTAACATGGTTGGGAGGAGAGCAGGCTTTGGAGTCAGGCGCGCCTGGATTGGAATCCCATCTCTACAGCACTGGCAGATCTTCATTTATAGGGAGGCCACAATATTACCTAAGGCATAGGGCTGTTGTGAGAATTAATGAAATAAAGGATGTAAGAAACTTAGCAGAGAGCTTGGCGAACAGTAAACAGTCCATAAATGGTAGGTATTATTATTTGGACGCGCCGATCTCTCCGTGGATACTTGATTCCTGGAGAACACGGCATCTCCGCGCAGTCACCACGCTCTTGGCCTCCACCTTCCCACATCCACAGTCACGCAGTCCTGGCTTGGGGCAATTTAGTTAAAATGGGAGCGAGCCAGGAAGAAATGAAAAGGAAGTAAAAGGCTAGTGACATTTAAAAAATTTTACTATCTCAAATGGACCAATCGTTTCCTCATGGTTGTGTTGGTCCCAGTGGAAACCAGATGCATAGGTAGACCCGGGGCCACGCAGGCAGCCCAGCAAGCAGGGTCTTACCATGTCAGGCTTTTTGTCCCAGACAGCTAGAGAAAGCAGAGTTTGTTAACTAGACCTCTGAAACACACACTCCTTTACCATTCACTGAATTCACACCAGGGTTGTGCTCTTCGGCTTCTGGCTCAATATCCTCTTCCCCCTTCATCCAGTACTCTACTCCTGCAAACAGGGAAAACATCAAAGTACTCTTTGGACGACACGGAGAAGACCGAATTTGCTCAGCGTCATTTGGCAAGCTGTTTAACCTCCCTTGTAACCTAGCTATCTTTAGCCTCCTCGATGCTATTTTGAAATGTCAAACTAGCAAATACTGCTTCCAGGATGGTTCTGATCTGGGATGTGACAGGATGCTTGGGGGTGGGGAGATGAGCAGGAGGTGGGGATGGAAAAGGAGCCCAATGGTAGAGGGTGAGATAATGCACCAGCTTTACACCTGCCAAGAGTCTCTCCCTTCTACTGGCTCAGCCACCTCCTCCAGGAAGCCAGCCCATTTAAGGGACAGTGGGGGCATTGAGTCCCACCTGGGCCTAACCTTGAGGGATGTCTGCTTATCTGACTCTGGAGCCAGACCTGGACGTCATGTTAGCCAAAAGAGCAAACTGACTCTTGTGTACCTAGTCGAGTCTAAAAATATGTATTCATTCACTCACTTATTCATTCATTCATTCAGCAGGTATTTATTGAGTGGCAACCACGTGCCAGGCATGGTACTAGGCATTGGGGATACAATAGCTTGCAAAGGTTGATACCCATTGGAATCATGCGAGGAGTTGAATAAATGTAGCTTCTATAGCCCCACCCCCAAGAGTCAGTGCAGCAGGTTTGATGCAGATCTGGGAGTCTGCATTTTGATTAAGCACCCAGGCATTCTGCTGCAGGTAATCCAGGGTATGAGAACCCCCGTCTAGCTTGTAGCAACATCTATTTCCTAAGCACCTCCCCAGGACCGAAAGGTAGGAGCATTGAAATACATGTTACAGCTCCAGAACTTGAAGAACTCACCATTCACAGTCTCCAGAAAGAGACAGACCACACCATTTCAGGGTGCTAAGTTCTCTGAAAGCAGATGTACCAGGTGCAATTAAGCCCCATTGAGAAGGAGGTAACTAGCCCTTGGGGAGATGGCGGCAGGGGGGCGGGGGCGGAGCTCTATAAAGGAGGTGATATTTGAGCTGGGTCTTGAAGCATGAGTTTTTCAGACAGAAAAAGAGTGGATACAGATTATACTTTTCAGAGATACATTCACCATGATATATCTCCTGTCCCACGTGCTCCTCTCACAATGGGACTGGCATGCCTCACATGGGGAAGTAGGGGGTTCTGTGTTCCCTGCTCTTGAATCTGGGTGGCAGCCTGTGACTGCTTCCACCCAGAGAGGGCAGAGAAGCGATGCTTGTGACTTCTGAGGCCAGGTCACCCAAATGCAATACGACTTCTCCTTGGTTCTTTCTCTCTTGGGACACATGCCTCGGGAGCCCTGAGCTGACTGGTAAGAAGTCTGGCTACCCTGAAGCTGCCATGCTGTAGACACCACGTGGAAAAGCCACACACATTAGAGGGAGATGTGCAGGAGCCTAATTCCAGCCCCCAGCCTTCATGGCACCCAGCTGACACTGAGTGAATCGGAGGTGAGCTCTTTCCTCTCAGCCAGCCTAAATTGCAGATTCGGGGGCAAAATAAAGATTTTTGTGGTTTTAAAGCATTATGTTTGGGGCACTTTGTTATGCAGCATTATATACCTGAAACAGGCTGTAAGGGTTTCAGGAAAAGGACACAATAATAGGTGCAGGGGTTTCAAGAGGTGAAAGAGTGTCTAAAATATTTTTGCAATTTGAAGAGATTCGATATCCTCATGTAGAATTGCGAGGTCTTGATCCGCTACAGACCGACGGGTGCAATGTAGCCACCTCTGTGTTTGCCCGAGGGGTGAGGTCGAAGCTTTTGCCCCAGGCCACGTGATCCACAAATCTGGCGTTCCCCCCACTAATTGACGTACATGGTTTTAACTGTCCTGTCTTTGTTGTGATGTAATTTTAAGGGTGTCAGTGGCACCTTCTCAATTCCTAGGAAGAGATTTATTGGATGTTAAAACTGAAGTGATGCAGGTGTCATTTCATCTAAGTGCCTCTCAGATCTTAACTGTGCCTGGCGCAGAGCAGGCCAGCAACAAATGTTGACTGAGTATTTGAATGAGGCTGATGTGTGAGGGGCAACGTCAGAAGCTGGGCCTGCATCTCTGACTCATGGGATCACAAAATCGTGGGCATGGGAACGGTCTTCACAGGTCACCCTCCCAATAAGCCTGCCCATAGCAAGGACTCAGAAACCCATTCCCACCTGTTAGGAAGTTCTTTCTTCAATTGGGTCCAAATCTTCTTCCCTGAGAGGCAGATGAAGCAGGTAATATAACATCCAGTCCATGAGGGAGGAAACTGAAGCTCAGGGAAACCACACAGCCTCTGTGTGATATCAGCTAGACGCAGCCCCCAGGGTTAAGTCTGGTGCCTTCCCATTCCCACAGTCTGTACGCCCCTCGAACATACCAGGAGCCCACCGCCTCTGCACCTTTGCCACGCTATTTCCTCCACCTGAAATGCCCTCCCCATCCTCTCTGTTTGTCTGAATCTTTCTCTTCTCTGAAGTCCCTGCTCTAACCCTAACTCCCCAGGAAGTCTCTCCTGGTCCACACAGCCGGCAGGGGTCTGCAATGACTTCACTTCCCTGTGGGTCCTCCCTTCCTGACTGCTTACCTGGAGATGTTTGCTTAGCCAGCTCCCCAGATTACACAGGATAATTAACAATTGTAATAACAATAAGAATTGTAAATTACTAAATTTCCTTTTAAAAGATATCCCTCTTTTTTTAATCTGTTGTACAGATAATATAAAATTGATTATTAATACATTGCTTAGAAAAATGTGAATACTTAGTACATTTCTTGCTAAATTTTATTTCGGGGGTTGGTCTACAAACGAGTCCCTATGTAATAGGTTTTCGTCAGAGTTTAGAATATTTTAAGCCTGTTCTTCAATTTGTTTGCATATGCTTCCTATATGTAAATCAAAAGCCCTTAGTTTATTGAATATATGAAACATGACTGGATTTTTTAAATCTATAAATAAACTGAGCTGCTTTCTCCTTGATTTGCTGTTCTTGCTTAAGACAAAAATTGATGGGATTTGCAGTTATAGAAGATTTTACCCTCACATAGTTGGTATTCTATTAAAAAGCAAACATGTGCTAGTCCTGTAACAATGTGGATTGTAAATTTTCTCACTTTTTTTCTTCTTCTTTTTTGGAGTGGTATTGTTTAATAAAATCAAACAAGAAAGAGACAAAAATCAGACACATGAAATTCTTGGTATTGACACAACAGATCCTAACTTTCCCAAGTGTCATTGAAACAGCTCCCTTACTTTTATTTATTTATTTGACATTTTTAAAAATTGAGATACAATTGGCATATAACATTGTATTGGTTTTAGGTGTACAACATGATGATTTGAGATATATATATATATATATATATATATATATATATATATAACATTAATTTTCCTTTAATGAATCTATTATCTATCTATCATCTGTCATCTATTACCTATCTATTTCAGTTATCTGTCTGTCCTACTGGTTGAACTCTGACTGATTCAATCACCTTTCACAAGACCTCTGTCTCCCCAGCCTTCCTTCTCCAGTTTTGCAGCCTTAGTTCCACAAATGTTCCTTACACAGTGGCTTTGAGTCCCTTCACCATGCCAGCCTCCTTCCAAACGTGCTACATTTCTATGCCTGTCCTTACAGTTTATCCTTCCAGCAAGTATTCTTTGCATTCTTGTTGCATGCCAGGGAGCATCTGGGACCACAACGAGGAGATAGACTCACCAGTGCCTGCCTTCATGGAGCTTGGGCCACTAATTCTAAGGCTGCATTCCCAGGAGGGTGTAGACCAGATCTTCAAACACTGGAGGAGGAAAGCTGTTTAGCTGTTTGACTAGCAGAACCGTAACCCCGCAGCAACCACCACTCAGTGCTGAGAAGAAGCAAGCCCTTCTTTTTTTTTTTTTTTAACATCTTTATTGGAGTATAATTGCTTTACAGTGGTGTGCGAGTTTCTGCTGTACAGCAAAGTGAATCAGCTATACGTATACATACGTCCCCACATCTCCTCCCTCTTGCGTCTCCCTCCCACCCTTCCTATCCCACCCCTCTAGGTGGACACAAAGCACCGAGCTGACCTCCCTGAAGCAAGCTCTTCTTGCTCTGAGAATTTAATGAACATCATTTGATGACAAGGCTGGACAACTGCCAGGCATTTGAAAATTAGTCATTCCATATAATCCTCATGGTGATCCTAAGATGTAGACATGACCCAGGAGATTGCACAGCTTGTATCTGCAGAGCCAAGCATTGTTCACAAGTGTGTGAGACCCAAAGGCCCCTTATGGCTGAACATCAACACGTGGCCTTTTCTCCCATGAGGCTCCCAGGGAAGGAGCCAGTTGTCATCCATTTGGGGCCCAAGTTCTTTTCCAGGCGCTCTCATCCCTGTAGCTCTAATTTTACCATGACCTTTTGTTCTCAGTTCAGCCAAGTACAGGAAAGAACTCTGTGCTCTTCAAAGGCTCAACAAGGCAAATTGCTTGGACAGGAATAAATTATAAATTACACTGAGAACAATCCTTTCTGTAGTTACCAGTCTGAGTCTTTGATATATGATGGAACATGAGCATGGACTCCTGTTCTCTGCCAGGGCCGTGGACTTTCAGAAGAGCACTGGAGTAGAGGAAGGGAACTTGCGATTGTGAGCACCCACATGGGCCAGCGTGTGCAAACAGCAACGGCAAAAACAATAATTAATATATATCTACTGTGTATTTAGTGTGTGCCAGGCACTGTTCTAAACTCTTTACATATATTAACTTATTTAATCTTCTTAACAACCCCATGAGTTGAGTACTGTCATTATCCCCATTTTATAGATGAGGAAAATGGTTTAGTAACTTCCTTAAGTGATATAGTTAATAAGTGGCCACGTTGGGATTTGAACCCAGGCAGTCTTGTTCCAGTCCTGTCCTGTGCTCTTATCAAAGGCGTGGTGGGCTCTCAAATACTTCATCTCATTTAATCCTAATAGTCCTGTATGTCAAGTGTTATCTCAGCCCTGCTAATCGTCCCACAGCAAATAGCTTACTCTAATAACTTGTCAGTCTCTTCCCTTACTCAGTAAGCTTCTGGGAGGGCAGGGACCATATCTGTCTTGTTCACTCTTGGGTGTCCAGTGCCTAGCATAGTGTCTGAATGACATAGTAGGCTATTGATAAACATGAAAGGACAAAAGGACACACACATTTTACAAATGAGGCGACCAAAATAAACCATCCAAGATCAAACTGGTAATGAGTGATAGAACTGAAATTGAAATCCAGGTTTCCATGATGTTGAATTCTAAACTTTCTTTCCATCACACGTTTTTCTCTGAAAACACCCAGGTCCCAGAACAGGGCTTGGCACATAGTAGGTACTCAATAAAATGTGTACCTATTGCTCAAATTTCCCAGCACCCCATCCCTCCACCCTTTTATTTTAGGGTTCTGTCTTTTCCATGAGGCTAACAACATAGTCAAGACATATTCTTCATGCTCACCCACCCCTCCCGCCCTGTGATCTCTACCTGCCCCTCAGCAGCCTATCACATTTATATCATGTCTTGTACATCTCCAATCCCTTTTGGAAATGCCTGCTTTTTACGAATGCTTTTTCTTTTTTTTTTTCACTCTGAACTTCTCAAATTTTTATTTGATTTCTTGGAATCCATGTGCTTATAGATGGGGGGATTTTCCTAGTAAGGCATCAAATGGAGAGAATTTCTTGAATTTTTAAGAGGGAAGACTTGTACCACAGGAAGTATGGCAGCTTCCTGAATTAAGTGGGTCATTTCAGACCCAAAGGTTACAATTGGAGACTCTCAGGCAAATGATAAAGTCATGCTAGAGAAGTTAAAATTCTTGGGGGTTAGAGGTAATTTGAACTGATTGAATGAGCACTCACCTAATGAGGTAGTGACTTCTAATGAAATGAGCTATAAACCCAGGTCCTAGGTTGTTTGTTCATTCTTTCATATATCCATCCATCCACCCATCCATCCATCCATCCAGGGAGAAATGTTCCAGTTAGATGGACAGCATATTCATCGACCCAGCAGTAAGAAGGATATTCTATATGGGAAAAGATAAAGATGTTCCATATAAATGGATGCGTTCAAAGGAGGAAAGACAGAGATGAAACTTGTCTGTTAAGCAGAGGCCAGCTCTTAAAGGATCTTGTAAGCCTCACCCTGAAGTTTGTCCTTTAGGAAAACGAAAGAGATGTAGACAAGGGAGTGCATATGTTAATTCATCAATTTGTTTTGAAAATACTTTGAACGTTTTGGGAACATATTTGGAGCTCTACACGTATTCCTTGTGTTTCAGTGATCCCGAGGTTGCCAGGCAGGGCTAGGACTTAACTTCATTTCTAACCCGTATTATGACTCGGACAAGTTACTTCCTATTTGGGATCCTTAGTTTTCTCATCCATAAAAAAGAAAAAGAAAAGCAAGGGGATTGGCAAGCTGAGCCTGCCAAATAGTTTTCCTTTGCTGAACTGGTTCCCAGAGGGTCAACCAGCCTTCACTAGGTGTGATTAATAAATTATAAAAGATAAATAGAGTGCCTTGAAAGATTTTATGTTTCTTATTTAAATTTTACCTGTCTTTACAGCCTGCTGGGAAGCCTGTCATTCAACCCTTAGCAATAAAACAGCCCTGCACGAATAAAGCAAAAATAAATCAGAAGCCGTATGCTTTTAAACTCACTAAATGAAAGCCCAGCATGCATGCTGCCTCCTTCCAAATTAATCACTGGGTTAAATGCGAGATGCACACCCCAAATCAATAGCTGGTGAGATCTCCCGCCTGTGCCTCAGGAAAATTCCACTTCCTTTCTGATGTTGTCACTTGAAATGTCAGGAAGTTTCCACTCATCACCCACCCTTGAAAAGGCCACCATCACCATACCTCACATTTCCTGGCTGCCTTTCTTCAAAGGAATCAAGGCATCTTGCAGAGGGAGCCCACTCATTGTCACAGACTCTCCTGGAGCTTGAAAGAAGGGCTGTGTGCAGAGAGGAGAGGTGTGGAGATGCCTGCTTTAGACAGAAGAAAACCGAAGCATAAAGAAGCCCATGTTTTGTTCAAAAGTCCCAATGAGACCAAGACTCATATACTCCCTTGGATGGCAACATAGCATAGTGGGAAGAACACGGGTTTAGGAGTTTGAGAGACATGGATTTAAATCTTGCCCCTAAAACCACTTCACGCTTCACCTTTCTTAGCTATAAAACAGAAGAAATAAAAATACTATATATTACTAGCTGTGTTAACCTTGGGCAAGTTACATAACCTCTCTGTGTCTGAGTGTTTTCATTTGTACGTGAGGTCATAAAGGTTAAATGTCCAGCCCATTGTCACTGCTCAGCACATGATAATAATGGGATATTTTCATCTCTAGATCAAGGCTACATCTACTTTCTCTACTCTTGAAGATTCGACCCTGCCATTACCTTCTCCAGTAGCCTCCAGATGGGGTTAGGTCCCTTTGCTGTGCTATTAAAATAATACTGATAGTAATTTGAAAAACCACCATTTATTGATCACTTACTACATGACAGGTTCTAAGCCCTTTTATTTGAATTAACTCATGGTCCTCATAATAATCCTATTAAGTAAGGGAAGCTATGTTCTGCATTTTACAGATGAAGACACTGAGGCACACAGAGTTGACATCACCTGCCTGAGATGTCATCAGTGGGAAGCAGTAGAGCTGACCTGTCTCCCAGAGCACCTGGGTTCCACTCTTTGGTGATTTAACCATATGACCATGACAATCCCCTTTACGTGGCTTTCATCTCCACTGGATGTCAGGCTCCCCCGAAACAGGGACTGAGTCTTATCCATTTTTGTATTCCCAAAGTCTAGCACAGAGTAGGTGCCCCTTGACTTTGAAATGAAATGCAATTGACTCATCATACAAAGGCAGTTGGCTACGACTATTTAATACCAAGGTCTCTAAATTGAGAAGGTGACTTCCCAGGTCAGAATACTGCAGAGCTAGACATCATCTCACACAGAAGGGATGCAGCCAGACTGGGACAAAGCAAAGACAAAAGCCGTGCAGATGAGTCAACTGAAAAAAAATTAAAAAAAACCAACCCCATATACAAACCTCCACATAAAACTCTTCCTTTAGCCACACAAGTGAAGGACCCTCAATATGTGCTCAATGAGGATGGTCTGGAAGTTGCCCTCAGAACCTCAGTGAATGGTGTGCGTGGTTGACAAACACAATGATGTCAAATAAACTCCAAAGGGGAAAACTTTTTGGAGTTCTAATTCCAGAGTGTTGTCTCAGTCACTGTTAACAAATTCTCGCCTCACTGTCATATGGTCTTGAGTTGAAAAACTTAATGGGGTGTTGTTAGAAATGGATCTCAGGACTGAGTGGAACCCATTGCAGTCAAGATTCTGATGCTAACAGTGATGGCACAAAAGAAGAAAAAGATATACCCTGTAAACATATAGAAAGATGCTCAATTGCACTAAATCATCAAAGAAATTCAAACTAAGTAGTGAGATTTTTTTTCAAGGTTTGCAAAAGTTAAAAAGATCAACAATATCCAGGATCCATGAGATTCTGAGGAAATGGGTAGATGATATCCAGTTAGTGGGAGTCTAAATTTGGAGTCTCCACCAAAATTCCATTTCCAGGACTCTACCACACAGATTTACCAGCGCATATGCTCACAAATATATTTTCAAGCAAATTCACTCCAGCATCATTTGTAACAGTGAAAAACCAGAAGCTTCCAAAGTAGGGAAATGGTTTTAAAAATGATGGTATATTCATAGAATGGAATGGAAAGATGTGTTGAAATGGAAAGATGACCAGATTCTAAAAAATGAACGCTTGTCTCTGCAGGAGCCCTCTGGCAGTCTAGCTATGATTCTTTGTTCCGATTTGTCCATGATGGTGCCACACCAGATACATAGCTAAGTGATTATAAGGAATAGGGGCAGGAAGGGAAGGAGCAGATGGGACTTTTTCCCCCCATTTATATCTGTGGCTTCCTCCCTCCCTCCCTCCCTTCCTTCCTTCCTTCCTTCCTTCCTTCCTTCCTTCCTTCCTTCCTTCCTTCCTTCCTTCTATCCTTTCTTCTTTCAGTATAATGAACATGCATTTGGGTATCAGTATTACTTTGTTTGTTTTTGGTAAGGTTCTGGTGCCAGTAAGGCAAAGCCAGACTTGTGATGAGGTTTAGTTCAATCTGGTGAACTATGTGTTACACTGTAATAAAAGTATGGACAAAGCCCCGTGCTAATACAGAAGAGAATGTAAAACAAAACAAACGTCTTCCTGGAAGCACAGGGGAAGATGTACAGAACAGGAGGCTCTGGTGGTTGGCCTGAACCTTTGCTGGGGAGGAGGAGCTGTCCAGGGGAAAACAGTGAGGGCAAAGCTTTCCAGGCACAGGTGCACAAGAACCCAGGCCTAGAGCAAGAAACAGGGTGGGCTGTGGCGGGTCTGTGGCTGGACTGACACCCTCGGTGCTCAGATGGTTTTCCATCCTGAAACAGGGCACCAGAAGAAGCACAGTCAGAGGAGGGGCCTGAGTTTAGTTCTAGCTGGGGAACAGCCACAGAGGAAGAAGGCAAGAGAGATGGACGAGTGGTTTGCACGTTGTTTTCATCTGACCTGCTGTGGAATGTGGCTCATAACTTATCTGCATGGGCAGCTATTGGAATGGACAAAGGAAACCCAGCCAGTGGAAATTCCTGGGAAACTGTCATGGGGCCCAAATAGGAAATGCCAGTCAAGAGATTTTACTGGTGCCAAGCTCAAATACCAGTGTTGGGAGCTGTGCTTCTCCAAGAACCATTCCTGCTCGTCAACCTTGGGAGAGACACTTTGGCAGATGTATATGGATAATAATCAGGGTCCCATCGATACTATCCTTTCCAACCCTTTGGCATCCACCATCTAACTTGATGCTTTAAGAAACTTTGAGTCAGGGGTGATTATCCTCTTTTACAGATCTTGGAATGGAGGCTAAGGGAAATTTAGTGACTTGCTCAAGGTCACAAGGCTAAGGGAGATAAGCTGGTATCATTAAAAATCTTTTGCTTTTGGAATGATACAGGCTTGTTTTAAAATCTTTATTCCATGAAGTAGTGATTGCATACGCACTACTTGGTGTGACTTTGGGTAATTTACTTTCCTCTCTGAGTCCATTTTCCTATATGTAGAATGGGGATAACTTTATCTACCATATAGAACTGTTGGAAACATGGAATGAGACTATATATGCTGCCCATGTGCTACCAATTTCCTCCTTCTTTAGGACTCAAAACTAACTTGATGTGGAGGGGGCAGCAAAGACACACTGTTAAAACATTACATTTTCCAGCCTCCCTTGCACTCGGGTGTGGCCATATGATGTAGTTCTGGCCAATGAAATGTAAGCAGGAGTCTCTAGAAAGGGTACCTGGTCCTGAATAAGAAAGTTAAACCTTTTTGGCAAAAGCCTTTCTTCTCCCCTTCTTGCTTCTTGGCATGGAAGTGCATTCCAAGGAATAGAGAACAAAAATGGAGATTCAGCAGCCATCTTGGAAAGATGGAAGAGCTTGCACCTCTCCTGGTATTGTTGGGCTGCTTTTCCCTGGACTTCTCATTGCTTGAGACAAATCGACCCTGGTTAGCCTAATCAGTTTGCAGCTGTCTGTATTCCTAACTGATGGAATAATCTAGGCTTTGACACACCATACATACCCAAATAAATGGTAACCATTTTGATTAGAGCAGGGACCTTTCTCAGAAATGCAGGCGGAATTTAAACTCCTGTACCTTACTCACAAAATAGCATTAACCTGCTCAACCATCCTCCTCCCCTCACACTACACAGTGTTCCTTTCTCTGTTCTCTGCTTTGCTCACCTCCAAAGTTGGGCATGTAGGACTCTCCATCTGCTGACCAGTCTCAGCTCAAATGAACATATATAAAATCCCTAGCGCAGTGCTTGGCACACAAGCATGAAACAAATGGGATTTATCTGTCTTGAGTCAGGGGTTTTAAACAGCCTCAGCAAATAAGAATCGTCTTACTTTAACAAACGCATGTGAGTTTAACTTTAGACGGTCCCATGACCTACAAGATAAAGAAACTCAAGCAGCTATAGCATGAGTTTCAAGGTCCTAACTCCTGCCTACAGCTCTAGGCTCCTCCTAAGTCCCTAGGTAACGTCCTTTCCCCTGTTTCCATTTCAAGTAGTTTTCTCCCCTCTGCTTAACATTCATCTGATTGTAGCCACTGTGTTTGCCTCTCGCTCTGAAGGTGAGGCTTGCATCTCTTTTATCTTTGACTCCTTGGTAACTCTGCACAGCGCAGTACTCAATGAATTACTGGTGAATGAATAAAGGAGTTTCCAGTCAGTACCTAGAAGTCTATTCACCTGGAGGTCTTAGCTTTTCTCTGAATGTGGATGAGCATTTAAATGGCTCAGTAGTTTTGCACCTGCTATTCATTTTACTTGGAATTCTCTTCCTCCATTTTATGCCTGTAGGACTCCTACTCATCCACATATACCCGCCTCAAACATCACCTCTTCCAACTCTCTCAGTTGTTCTCTCTTAAGGAATCTGACACTTAATTTTACTATGGCATATGACTTGCTGTTTTTTATTATGATCATTTGTCTACATGCTTCTCTTCTCTGCCAGTCTTATGAATTCTTGAAAACATTTAGTCATTTTTTTCCCTGTCAGTTGTATTCAACATAGGTCCTGGCTTAGAGTAGGTATTGAGAATTTTGGTGAATCTAGTTACAATTTTGAATTTACAAAAAATTGTGGCTTTGAGTTGTTGCCCATCCTTACCCCTGTAATGAGCTTATAACATCAAGTAATGTCTTTATTTGGTAGCTACTGTGGACCAGGCATTATTATTGTCCATGCTGTTAGTATTTAAATGATAGGTTTAAACCGAGGTGATGGTCCCTTTGTCACAGTCACTGGAGTGACTGTCTGACACACAATGCATTCTTGGTTCTAAGAATCTTGGAGGACCCCAGTGACCCTGTCTGTATTGTGACCCCCCTCACCCTACCCCCCCCAGTAAAGACATGAGAGCTTGACCCAAGCTGACCCAATCAGATTCTCCCTAACAGAAATATGAAATTTGGAATGGATTGCTGAAGAGCCTGGGAGTTGTTGGAGCTGAGTCACATTTGTGGCAGTCCTCCAGGGTGAAAAGCCATGAAGAATTTCGAGATACCAGAACTGCCTTGGGTTCTCCTATCTTGGTAGTTCAGCATTTCCTTTGATTCTCTGAGACACCCCCAGCATCCTTCCAATAAATTTCCCCTTTGCTTAAGCTAGACGAAGTCTATTTCAGAAATTTATAAGTTAAAAAAAAAGTCATAACCAATACAGTACAAATCCCCCCAAAATTTCCTGCTTGGTCTCTGAATTAAGATTTGTTTCAGTTGCAAGTGACAGAAAACCCAACATAAGGTTACAAGTTTATTTCTCTCTCAGGTGAATGTAGACAACCAGAACTAATTGCCTGATCCTCAGGCACCCAAGTTCCCTCTATCATGTTGTTCTGCCAATCTCAGGACAGAACTTCCATCTCATGGGCCAAGATGGCTTCACAAATTCTAGTCACCAATCCAGCGTATGGGAAGGAGGAAGACATGCCCTTCTTTTTAAAGGTGTGCCCCCCCTCAAAGTGGAACACACTATTTCTGTTTCTATTACATTGGCCAAAATGTAGTTATATAACTCCCATATGCCAGCTATTTGATTCTCCAGACCCACTGCCTACTCTTCTTCATCTGCTCTCTGCCATGGGAGGCTGGCCTGTGGGACCTCATCAATGGGAGATGGTAACCTCTGGTTTTTATGGTTCTAGTTCAGACAATAGGGGCTCTAGCAGGAGATAATAAAAAGAAAAGAAAAAAAAAAAAAAAAAGAAGAGTGAGATCAGGTATTTATTTCTCTGGATCCCTCCCTTCAAGGTTGCATTGGGTAGGCTCTGTCCCTCAACTGAGGGTTATGATCCTTGAAAAATAATTGATTTTGCCTGCCTCTCTCTTTTTCTAGGCTCTGGTAACTGTTCCCTCCCTTCATCCCATTAGGCAACGAGGGAGGTAACAGCCTAGCTACTATGAGCACTAGATTACTGCATTATACTTACAGTTCCTCCATACCCAAACTTAGTAAATAGCCCCTTTATAAATAAATCCTCTTTGGCTTATCCCATTTTGAGTATGTCATCTATTTTCTGTTGGGACTTTGACACATTTACCTAACTACAAGGTTTTTATTATGGGCCAGGCACTCACTTAAAAATTGAAGGTTCTATTACCAAAAAAGGAGAAGAGAACCCATATTATGGAACAGCTAGTAGTCTTGACCATGGTCCCATCAGTCTTTCTTGATCAGTTCTTAGGTTCACTTTTTGTAGGTTGAACCTCTATCCTTCAGTCTTGATATCCATAATGCAAGGAAATCACCATCTTTCTTACCCAATACAAGACTGTAAGAATATACAGATATGCCTCTATACATGGGAGAGTTATAATTACTAATAAGTTATATTTGATCCAGGAAGGGTAGTAAAATAAACACAGGTTTAGGGAATGTATCAATGGAATGATGAATCTATGTTTTTTATTTTTTCAGCTGCAAAATTGATATGTTGTTCCACATAGTGCCTAACTCCTTTCTAGTGCTGATCTCCAAGTATTATTTTGTCAGCTCTATGTCACAGTTTTCCATGAATCATAGAAAGAAATATGGCAGAACTCTTGAGCTGGACATATAGGGTCTAGAGCAGATAGAGGAATAAGACAAACCCAGTAAGGTACCCAACCTGGTAATCCAGGCAGAACCAGGAGAGCAGCCAGGAGTATTGGCTCATACACATTCTGACTGTTAGAAGAGGCAAGAGATAGAAGGCACCTTAGCAGACAGGAAACAATCTCAAACACCCAGAGGAAGTGCCTAGGCCCAGGTAACCAGAAGGTTAGAATCACACACATAGCAAAACAATAGTCAATACAGACAGAAACAAAGAAATCTGCTATCCCTTAATAGAATGCTTGAGTCATCCTAGTCAAACTCCAGGTGCTGTCTATGGTTCCTCCCTTTCCTTACTCCCCATATCTGGCCACTCTTTAGGCTCAGTTGATTATACCTGCTAAATAGCTCTCATTCATCTACTTATCTTGGTTCCCATTTCCAATAACAGATTAGGTCCAAAGAGTTTTTTGCCTAAATTAATGCTAAATCTTCCTGATAGATCATTATTTCCCCCATACAGCCCTGTTTTCCAAACTGCAGCCCATGATATTTTTCTAAAATACAAATTAGGCTATTATTCACCTGGATAAACTATTCAATAGTTCCTCAGTTCTCCTAGAATAGAATTAAAAATTTTAATAAGACCTTGTATTACCCAGCTCCTACATCTCGTTTTAGCTTCATCTCACCTCACTCCTCTTCTTCCCACTTGACACTTCAGCCACTCTGAAATACATGTAATTCCCTGAAGAAATTAAATAGGCTTTTTCATGTGTGTGCTTTACCCTCAACTCCTCCCACTTTCTTCATCTGATGCATTCTTACTCATGCATCAGGACTCCACTCATAAATCATTATCTCCTATAGACAGTCCACCTTGACACTCCCACCCACACTCAGTTTGGAATAGCTATCCCTCCTTTGTGTTCTCATAACCCCTGGGATTATCTTTACTGTATTACTTATCATGATGTATGATTATTTCCATGTTGTCTATTTCTCCCCGGTCTATGAGTTTTTTAAGGACAAAGGCTATATCTCATTCATCATGGTATCCTCAGTGCCTAGCACAGACAATGACAAAGATGGTGCTCAAAACATGCTTATGGAATAAATGAATGTGGGAACAAGGCCAATCGTGTGTAGAGTGGGATTAAGTGGGATTATTTCTTTCCTAGTCTTAGACACCATACTTCCTTTAATGCAGGCTAGGATGGTTTTCACATTTTAGACATCACTCTTTGTAAATGTTGTTTCATTTTGCTATTGTAACATGAATATCCCTGTTTCCAGTCTTGAGGTTTACCTTTTTCTCTAATGTACAAATAAAAGTGTAATAGCTGAACTTCTGTGTCAGGCCATGATGGAGTGATAGGGTCCAGATATATTCTCCCATCATAAACAATAAGAAAACTGGAAAAAATTATACAAAACAACTGTTTTCAGACATTGAACAACAAACAGTATGGTATTGTGATTCCCAAGAAAAGGGAAATAAGTGAGGTAAGCCCTTGGCCTTCTGCCTAGAATCACATTCTGGATCTCATTTCAGGCAAGGGAATCCTAAGCCGAACACAGTGGTCTCACGAAGTTGAGAAAACAGAGATCAGAGATCTGGGGGGCTGAGGTGACCCAAAGTTGTAGAGCAGAGTTTCAGAGAAAAGAGAACAACATAGAAAAAGTACTTCAGAATCTTTGCTGAATATTAATTCATCTATGCCTAGGACATAACTCCATGAGACCAAGTGATAGATGACTGGGGAGCTGTAGGCTGAACAATTCACAGAGGTCACAGAATTGGGAGACTTCAACCACTAAGAGTAGAAGGTCCTCATAGATCATCTGGGACATTCAGTAGGGACCAGAGAGGTGTGATGCCTTAATAGAGGGTTAAACTGTCTCTAGAGTAAAGGCTTTCTCTAGACTTGCCCTAAAAAGTCTTAAAAAGAAGTCTGGAAAGGATCAGGCTGATCAGCAAGTAACTTTCCCTGCTAGAACAAAGCTCAACACTCTTTAAAGGATAACCACAAAATCCAGACCCTCAGCATAAAACACAATAGTCAGTATCCACTAAAAAACAAGTAGATATGCCAAGAAGTAGGCAAATATCATCTACAATCAGGAATATAAAAACAGTCCATAGAAACAGACCAAGAAGTAATAGAGATGATAGAATTGCAGAGAAGGACTTTAAACAGCTCTTAAGTTATACAGAATTATTATAAACATGTATGTAGTGAGGAGAGAGATGGAGGATTTTAAAATAGACAAAATGAAACTTCTAGAGATTAAAAAATATATATGCTAATGAAAACGTCTTTGGAAAGATTAAGAGTATATTATATATTGCAAAAGAAAATATTAGTAAACTTGAAGACATGGTAATAGAAGCAATCCAAATGAATCACATAGAAGAAAATAATTGAAAAACATAACTAACAGTGTCTTAGTGACACTTGAGACCATTTTGAAGTGGTTTAACAGAATTACAGGAGAGGTAAGGGCAATGGGAAGCAGAAAAATATTTGAAAACATAATAGTTAAAAATTCCAAAATTTGATGAAAAATATAAGCTCAATGAGCCTCAATCAAGATAACAAAGATAACTCCACCAGGGCACATTATAACCAAATTTTCAAAAACAAGTGATAACGAGAAAATCTTAAAAGTACCCAAAGAAAAATAAACACATTATGTGTAGAGGAACAAAGATAAAAAAAATGATTATAGACTTTTTATCTGAAACTATGTAAGAAGACAATGGGACACTATAGTTAAAGTGCTGAATAATAGAAGAAGAAAAAAACAAATGTTGACCTAAAATTTTATACCCAATGAAAATAGTCTTCAGAAATGAAGATGACATAAAGACTTTCAGACAAATATGAGCTGAGATCATCTCTTGCCAGAAGACCTGACTATAAGAAATATTGAAGGATGTCCTTTAGACAGAAGGAAAATTTCAACAGATGGAAACTTGGATGTACAAAAGAAGTGAAGAATGCAAAGTATGGTAAATGTATGAGTGAATATAAAATACCTTTTATTTCTTATTTTTTATTTTTATTTTTTACTTTTTGGCCACACCGCTGAGCATGTGGGATCTTAGTGCCTTGACCAGGGATCGAACCCGTGCCCCCTGCGGTGGAAGCACAAAGTTTTAACTGCTAGACCACTAGGGAAATCCCTATTTCTTAATATCTTTAAAAATAATGGACTCTTCAAAGTAAAATAATAACAATATATTTGGAGATTATAATATATGTAGAAGTAAAATATAGAACAAAGGACAGGAGAGGAAAAATGAAAATATAAGATATTACAGTTTTTATATGTGAAGTGGTATATTATTTGAAGGTAGATTGTGGTAAGTTATAGAAACATATAGTAAATACTACAGCAGGAGTTGGCAAACTTCTTCTGTAAAGGTCAGATAGTATATAGTTTAGGCTTGTGGGTGAGATGATCACTGTCACAACTACTCAACTCTGCCTTTATAGCATGAAACTCCTTAGCTAGATAGACAGCTATAGACAATACACAAATGAGTAAGTGAGGATGTGTTCCAATCAAACTTTATTTGTAAAAATAAATAGTGGGTCAGATTTGACTACAGGTTGTATTTTGCTAACCCCTGCCTAGAGCAATCACTGAAAATAAAATAAAATGGGGGACTTCCCTGGTGGTCCAGTGGTTAAGACTTCGCCTTCCAATACAGGGGGAGTGAGTTCGATTCCTGGTCAGGGAGCTTAGATCCCACATGCCTCTTGGCCAAAAAATCAAAACATAAAACAGAAGCAATATTGCAAAAAAAAAAGAAAAAAATAATAAAATAAAATGGTAGTCTAATAAACTAATAATGGAGAGAAAGTGGAATAATCAATCCAAAGGAAGGCAGAAAAAGGTAAAGAATGTCCAAAGGACAGATGGGACAAATGGAAAACAAATAACAAGATGGTAGATTGAAGCACAATATTGCTAATTACATTAAATGTAAGTAGTGGAAACACTCAAATTGGTAGGCAGATATTGTAAGACTAGATTTTTAAAAAAGCAAGCCTCAACAATATACTATTAGAAATCTCTTTAAACATAAAGGCATAGAGTAAAAGGGTGGAAAAAATATACCATGAAAACACCAGTCTTAAGAAATCTGGATTCTCTATGATAACATCAGACAAAGTAGGCTTCAGCAAAAACGATATGACCAGGGATAAAGTGGGATATTTCATAATGACAGAAGGGTCAATTCATCAGAAAGACACAATACTCCTAAATCCCTACCCCAGATTTTCAAAATGCATGAAGCAAAAACTGACAGAACAGAAAGGGGAAATAGACAAATCCACAGATTATTATAACAAGTATAAAGAAATATAGCAGACTTCAACAAAGGTATCAACCAACTTGATATTATTGATATTTATGGAACATTCCACCCAGCAACATCAGAATGCACCTACTTTTCAAGTGCACATGGAACATTTAACAAGATCTACCATATGCAAGAAAATAATACTTGTAAAAGTATTAAAGTCATGTGGAGTATGCTCTTTGACCACAATAAAACTACATTAGAAATCATATTTCCAGACATATGTGTGGAAAATCCTCAAATATTTGGAAATTAAACAACACATTTCTCTATAATTCATGGGTCAAAAAGTAATCACAAAGTATACTAGAAAAATATATTGTACTGAATGAAAATGACAACACACATCAAAGTTTGTGGAATGCAGTTAAGGCAGTGGTCAGGGAGAAATTTATGGCTTTACATGCTTATATTAGAAAATTAGAAATGTCCAAAATCAGTGATCCACCTTAAGAATCTAGAAGAAGAAAACTGCTTCAAACCTAAATATGTAGAAGAAAAGAAATAATAAAAATAATAGCAGAAAGCAATGACATAGAGTAATCATCTTAGGGAAATCAATGAATCTAAAAGCTGGTTTTTTTTGCTTTTTTGGTTTTTTTTCAAGAAAACAATCTCATTTATTGTACAAGCAAATAAAAAAGAATTAAAATACCCAGGAATAAATTTAACCAGGGAGGTGAAAGACCTGTACTCTTTTTTTTTTTTCACACACACACACACTGTATTTTATTTTTACAAGAGATAAATAGACTGACACCAAGCATTGTACATGGATGACCACAACAAAAGCAACAATGATTGCAATTACCAAACGCGAAACACACTCATACTATGTCATAATATTGACATTCAGTCCAGTAATCCTCCACTGTAACAGCTCCTTTACTTTGCAGTGAAAATAGATTTGTATATTCTTTGCCTCTGAGTCCTTGTGGGATTTTTTTTTTTTAATTCAAACAGAAAGTCACAAAAATTATAATCATCCTCATCAGTTCACTCAGTCCCATGTAATTAATTTTTATTTTTTCATCTTGATCTTTTGTTAGCACTTTTATGAGTTCATCAGTTTTTCATTAGAGTTCTGAAAATGCTTATTCATTCAGTTCAGCAGTACGGTCAGTTACCAGAAACCTGTACTTGTCAGAGTCTTTTCCATGAATTCCTTGAAGATGAAACCCTTTTATAGCAAAAGCATCAGAGTACACCCAGAACTGTCTGTAAATGACAAAAGACTTAAAAATGACCATGGTTAAAGATTTGATGAAAGTTCATAATAATGCAATTGACAAGGAAATTTAGTTATTTCTGAGATATACATTTTAAAGTAATAACTAGAATTATGACTTATAACATTATACCAGAACATATAAGATTTTTAGAAATTTCATGTAATGTCTGAAACATTTATATTAACATATTTCCATACAAATAACCCAATGAAAGTTTAGTATTAGTTGTTTTGTTTGTTTGTTTTTTTATACTACAGGTTCTTATTAGTCATCAATTTTATACACATCAGTGTATACATGTCAATCCCAATCGCCCAATTCAGCACACCACCATCCCCACCCCACCGCAGTTTTCCCCCCTTGGTGTCCATATGTTTGTTCTCTACATCTGTGTCTCAACTTCTGCCCTGCAAACCGGCTCATCTGTACCATTTTTCTAGGTTCCACATACATGCGTTAATATACGATATTTGTTTTTCTCTTTCTGACTTACTTCACTCTGTATGACCGTCTCTAGATCCATCCACGTCTCAACAAATGACTCAATTTCGTTCCTTTTTATGGCTGAGTAATATTCCATTGTATATATGTACCACAACTTCTTATCCATTCGTCTGTCGATGGGCATTTAGGTTGCTTCCATGACCTGGCTATTGTAAATAGTGCTGCAATGAACATTGGGGTGCATGTGTCTTTTTGAATTATGGTTTTCTCTGGGTATACGCGCAGTAGTGGGATTGCTGGATCATATAGTAAATCTATTTTTAGTTTTTTAAGGGACCTCCATACTGTTCTCCATAGTGGCTGTATCAATTTACATTGCCACCAACAGTGCAAGAGGGTTCCCTTTTCTCCACACCCTCTACAGCATTTGTTGTTTGTAGATTTTTAGATCATGGCCATTCTAACTGGTGTGAGGTAATACCTCATTGTAGTTTTGATTTGCATTTCTCTAATAATTAGTGATGTTGAGCATCTTTTCATGTGCTTCTTGGCCACCTGTATGTCTTTTTAGGTCTTCTGCCCATTTTTGAATTGGATTGTTTGTTTCTTTAATATTGAGCTGAATGAGCTGTTTATATATTTTGGAGATTAATCCTTTGTCTGTTGATTCATTTGCAAATATTTTCTCCCATTCTGAGGGTTGTCTTTTCGTCTTTTTTATGGTTTCCTTTGCTGTGCAAAAGCTTTGAAGTTTCATTAGGTCCCATTTATTTATTTTTGTTTTTATTTCCATTACTCTAGGAGGTGGATCAAAAAAGATCTTGCTGTGATTTATGTCAAAGAGTGTTCTTCCTATGTTTTCCTCTAAGAGTTTTATAGTGTCCAGTCTTACATTTAGGTCTCGAATCCATTTTGAGTTTATTTTTGTGTATGGTGTTAGGGAGTGTTCTAATTTCATTCTTTTACATGTAGCTGTCCAGTTTTCCCAGCACCACTTATTGAAGAGACTGTCTTTTCTCCATTGTATATCTTTGCCTCCTTTGTCATAGATTAGTTGACCTAAAAGCTGTTTTTTTAAAAACATAAATAAGTGGATAAATCTCTAGTAGACTCATCAAGTAGTAGAGGAAGAAGGCCTAAATGATCAGTAACAGGAATAAATGAGGGGACATCATTACAAGTCCTACAGAAATTTAAAGAACAATAAGGTAATATTATAAGCAATCTTATACCAAAAATTCAACAATTTAAATGAAATGCACAGATTTCTGAAATATTCAAATCGCCAAAACAGGTAGCAGAAGAAACAGAAAACTTGTATTGCCCTAAATCAACTAAAGAATTTGAAATTGTTATTAAAACATTTCCATGGATAAAAATAAAGGCTTCCAAGGTAAATTATATCAAACATTTAAGAGAGAAATAATACCAATCCTACTTAAATTGTTTCAGAAAAGAATGGAGGAGGAAACACTTCACAACTCATTTTATAAGGCTAACCTTATCTTGCAATCAAAACCAAAGACTTTATAAGAAAAAAAAAACAAAACTAATATCCTTCACGAGATTGGTGTAAAAATCCTTTTAAAAAGTAGCAAATAAAATCCAGGAATACATTTAAAAAGGGTAATATACCACATCCAAATGGGGTTTATTCCAGGAATACAGGTTTGGTTTAACACTTAAGAATTGGTTAATATAATTTAACATATTAATAGGAAAAAAGAGAAGTTTAATGGGTGCCGAAAAAGCATTTTAAAAAATTTATATTTATTCATTATATATATATATATATATATATTTTTTTTTTTAAAGATTTATTTATTTTATTGATTGATTGATTGATTGCTATGTTGGGTCTTCGTTTCTGTGCTAGGGCTTTCTCTAGTTGCGGCAAGCGGGGGCCACTCTTCATCACGGTGCGCGGGCCTCTCACCATCGTGGCCTCTCTCGTTGCGGAGCACAGGCTCCAGACGCGCAAGCTCGGTAACTGTGGCTAACGGGCTTAGTCGCTCCGCAGCATGTGGGATCTTCCCAGACCAGGGCTCGAACCCGTGTCCCCTGCATTAGCAGGCAGATTCCCAACCACTGCGCCACCAGGGAAGCCCTCATTATATATATATATATATATATTTTTTTTTCTGGACCACCAGGGAAGTCCCATCTGCTTTCTTTTTTTTTTTTTTTTTTAATATTTTATTTATTTATTTATTTATTTATGGCTGTGTTGGGTCTTCGTTTCTGTGCAAGGGCTTTCTCCAGTTGCGGCAAGCGGGGGCCACTCTTCATCACGGTGCGCGGGCCTCTCACCATCGCGGCCTCTCTTGTTGCGGAGCACAGGCTCCAGACGCGCAGGCTCAGCAGCTGTGGCTCACGGGCCCAGTCGCTCCGCAGCATGTGGGATCTTCCCAGACCAGGGCTCGAACCCGTGTCCCCTGCATTAGCAGGCAGATTCCCAACCACTGCGCCACCAGGGAAGCCCTCATTATATTTTTAATAATGAAAGAAAACACCTCTTGAGAATAGAAGGGAACTTCCTCAATCACTTGATATAGAGCATCTATGATTGTAAATCAACTATACTCCAATAAAAATTTTAAAAAAGAGCATCTGTGAAAATCTTACAGCTAACATACGTAAAGGTGAAAGACAGAATACTTTCATTCTAAGATCAGGAACAAGACCATTAACCTAGTAACTTAAATCCCAACACCAAAAAAATTTAAAATGGATCATAGATCTAAATGTAAAAGCTAAAACTACAAATTTCCAGAAGAAAACATTGAGAAAATATTTGCAACCTTTATGTTGGCAAATATTTCTTCAATAGGACACAAACAGTATAAAAACAATTAGATAAATTAGACTTCATGAAAAATTAAAACTGCTATTCCAAAGACACCATCAAAAGAATAATAAGGTACCCCACAGACTGGGAAAAATATTTGTCATAGATAATTCTGACAAAGGACAAATATCTAGCATATATAAAGAACTCCTAAAACATAAGAAGACAAAAAATATTTTTTTTAAGTGAGCAAAAGCCTAGAACAGATACTTTCCAAAAGAAGATATAGAAATGGCCAATAAGCATGAGAAGATACTCAATATTATTAGTCATTAGGGAAATGTCAATTAAAATCACAGTGAGACACCAGGACACTGTCATTAAAATGGCAAAACTTAGACTGCAATATCAAGTATTGAAGAGGATGTGGATTAACTAAAATTTTTCTGTGTTGCTGGTGGTAACAAGACCAGTACAACCACTCTGGGAAAAAGGCATTTTCTTATAAAGTTAAACAGATACCTATATAACTACCCTACACCATAGCAATTCTACTTCAAGTTATTTACATAAGAGAAATGAAAACATATGTTCACACAAAGACTTGTACACAAATGGTCATAACAGATTTGTTGATACTATCCCCAAACTGGTAACAACCCAGATGACCACCAACAGGTGAATGAATCAACACATTTTGGTATATCCATACAATGAGTCACTGCTCATCAAATCAAGCCACCAACCAGTCTACTGAAAAAATGCAACCACATGGAGGAACCTCAAATATCATCCTATACAAAAGTGTGTATACTGTATAATTCCATTTATATGAAATTCTAGAAGAGACAAACCTAATCTACAGTGACAAAAACTTGTTTGACCATTTTTTATGACCAGGGGTGTGTGGTGATTGACTGATAGGATGGGAAGAAGGAAAGTTTTTAGGTGATGGTGGTGGAGATCTTGACTGTGATGATGATTACGTGGGTATATACATTTGTCAAAACTGATTAAATCGTACATGTACCATGGGAGTATTTTATTGTATGTAAATGATATTCCACAAACCCCGGGCTTCCAGCAGTCTTCTCAAAGGTTCCAGAGGGAAGGTCCCTCAAGTGTCTGCAGATTGCCCCGTGAACCCCTCCTTCTTTGTTCTATGAATTTTCCTCCACCTCGATTCTCACCCACTTTTCACTCTCACACCCCTGCTCCTCCTGGCTGTTCCAGTTCTCTCTAGTTATTTCCCCGGAAAACCCTGGCATGCTCCTCTCTCCTCAGCCCCCGGTGAACTACCAACACAGAGCCATTTTGTATACAGCATTTTACTACAGGTTTGGTGATGAAGTAAGGAAGTCACATCACAAGAGAGGAGACAAGGAAAGCTAAATGTCAGACAGCATGTTGGTGGAATTCATCATCCGCCCCTTGAAGGCAGTGACTCAGCCCCTCGTTCCATGGGGCTGGCCATGTTCCATTCTCTCTCAAGTTCAAGCACTTAGACTCTGACAGGGGCTGACAGTGGGAAACCCCCAAGTTCTACTATGTTGTAAAATTTTTAAAAATGTAAGTCCTGTCTTTTTTTAACCTCTCCATCAAGATGAGCCCTGGCACCTACATTTGCAGAGTCCAAAAAGCCAATTAAAGTAATTTCTCAAGCAAAATAGGATTTATTTCCTAAACTGAAGTTTTCCTAGATTAGTGTTTTTCACCTGGTATGATTATTAAAAATGCAGATAACAGTGTGCATGCAGACCCACCAAGTAAGAATTTCTTGGCCTGGAACCTGGGAATCTGAATTTTAACCAGCACACCACCTCGCCAAACCTCTCTGCTTTGATTTTTTTAGGCAGTTTAAAACAAAAAAAAATTCCCCTTGTTTTGTGATTAATGAATGTTCTCAACATGTCTCTCAATAAATATGCTTTCAGTCAGGGGTCTCTCACGCTTGATTTCAGTAGTTGATACTTGAATTGTACATACAAGACTGGTTTCTCACCCATTTTCCCTCTCCACAGCCCACCTTTGGACCAACAGTCCAGTGGAGGTGGAGGTGGAACCACGAAAATGCTTCTGTGTCATTGGCTTTCCTCTGGGTTCCCAGATGGTATTTAAGGCTGGTGGCCTGGGAAACATCTTAAAATTCCATAATATGAACTCTGTCTGTAGCTCCTTTAAAGCACGAAGTCACTCCAAACAATTATCACTGCTCTTAACCACAGATTATTGTGGGCTTCCCATGCCACCAGGAAGTTTTATGGCAAGCTCTGAAAACATGAATTACCCAATAGGATTTTTAGATTGGCGAGATCTAACTGAAGTTGTTAGACAAAGTTCTGGAAAATCCGTCTGGGCATGTGCTTTGTCTAGAGCCAAGAAGCGCTTCGGGGAAACCTTGAAATAGCAAATGACAGAACTTTCCCTGAGGTTCCCAGATGTTCTCTACCAATTCTAGAAGTATGCCAAGAACTAAATTTCATTTGGGGGGCCTCTTATCAGCATGCAGACAAAGATCAAATCTCAACATCGAACATGTGGCTTGATGTGAATAAAGTTTTCAAAGCCCTGTGTTTGCCATTTTGATAATTGATTACAGCATGATTCTCTCCCCTGCTGCCCCCCGCTCCCCGGCCCCGGCCCCCAGATCCTGCCGAGTTGCTTTGATCCCTTCAGGGGCTGTGAATGCAGAGAGTGAGACATGGATGCATTAAACTCTGTCTTTCATCACAAGTCTTTCAGGGGCACATTGTTCCTTTGCTCATGAAAATTATGGTGTTTCCGTGGTTCAGATATCACTGAACTTAGTAAGCTTCCTTCTCATCTTTTAAATATAAATACTGTGTTTGTACTTTCCTATTGCAACTGTTGAGTCTCACTGAATTTAGTTGGGATGTTGGTGTTTACTAACCATGAGGATACTCCCTTATGAACTCCCGTGGATAATCACAGCAGACAGCATTTATTTTGTGCTTCTATGTTAATGCCACCTTACGTGTTCATTATGGCCTTCAATCCTCAGTAGAACCCTATGGAAAATATTCTATGTTCACCCTCATTTTGCAGATGAGGAGAGTGAGGGCCAGGAGGTCCACCTGCCTGACTATGGTGTTATACTCATTCAACAAAGATTTGCTGACTGTCTACTATGTGCCAGGCACTGTGATAGGTGCTGAAGATACAGCATGAACAAAGGAGACGAGATCCCTACCCCAATCGGGCTTACGTTGTATTTCACCTCTATTATGGGAACTTGTGGTCATTTACCTAACCAATCTCTCTGGTGGAATGTTTCAACTCTTTCTGATTTAATGCCCTTTAAAAAAAAAAAAATCACACTGTGAGGGACAGCATAATGATTGATAAATGTATTTCCAAGCCTTTGCTTTTTTCATGAGGAGAGTTTCCCAGAGTGGGAATGATACAGTTGAAAGGTATGAATATTCCTTCGAGTTCTTAACACATACTGCCAAATAACCCTCAGAAAGGGTGTAACGCGATTTACACTCCCATCAACTTCAGCAGTTTCTGGGAATGTCCTTTTCACCACACCCTTGCCAACACTGACTATTCTTTCTCTCTCTTTTTAATCCTGTGTATCTGATAGGCATCACATTCATAGCTCTGTGACCACAGACTGTACTTAGCTTTACTTAGAGAAAAATAGATGTCACTGACACAAACTAGTTGAAGAATGACAACTCGTTTTAAAAACACCTCACATTAATAGAAAAGCCCCATGCTTCCTTCTTGGTGCATATGGATATGATTATTAAGCTATCAATTATGTCTGAGAAACACACAAAGTGCTTACTGATGTATAAATCTCTCTGTGGGACAGCTCGTCTGCATTTCCACACCTTGTAACTAGGGAGCCTGGGAGCAATTGCCTTTTTTTTTTTGTGAGTGAGTGCCTTGCCCATCCCTGAAGGACTCCAAAACTCTGCTGGAGGGAAATTTGATCTGGCCCTTTTTAGAGGCTTCCTGGCACTGCCTCTCTTTATTAGATGTGGTTTCTCCCTTTTGGGGGTTTCCAGAGCACATTCTATGTCCCTTTGTTATGACACCTAACACATCCAGTCATGTAAAGTGTGTACTTTCCTTAACTCTCTGGCTAGAGCAATAAGGCTAACGGTACCTGTTGTATAGATGTGCTGAAACAGCGCATATAACGCACTTAGACCGGCGCCTGGTGCAGAAATACCCTCAGCACATATTTGTCCAGTGAAGGAATGAATAATCAACACACAATAAATCTTGGATGCTGCTAACTGCTGACAAGTGTACATAATATCAATCAGAGGGACTTGTGAAAATGCAGGACCAGTGGCTTTTTCTCCAGAGATTACGATTCAATGTCTGGGGTCAAGGCACAGGAATTAAGGTGGTCTGGACACTACATCTAACTCAGAGAATCTTGGTTACTCGTGAGCTCCGTGATGGCAGGGACGATATGACATTAATCTCTAAATGACCCTGCATCTATCCACCCCAGTTCCTGACCTGTAGTAAGTGCTCAAGGACAGGTAATGTGAATTTCAACCTTGTTGTATGGAGGAGGCATTGTTTCCAGACTTACTAATATAAGGCAAACAAATGACTGATGGTTCTAAAATGTGTGTGGAGCCTTGTCCCTTCCCAATTATGATCTCAAAAATATAGCCACCATTGTCCTGGAGCAGAATTTCTCCAACCTCACGTTCTTCGATGCCCCCTCAGCAAAGCCATATTTTGAACACTTTACTATGTATGCCACTTTATTTGATTTAATTCTCATGGCAATATCCCTGAGGGGGGAAACTGAGGCTCAGAGAGTTTGTCACTTGCCTGAAATCACATAGCAAGTCAGTGACCGTGCCGGGGTTCAAACCAGGCATGAGTGACTGCCAGACCTGAGAATGTTCCATACAGCTCAGCCCTGGGATGGAGGAAAGGAACTGGGAAGCATCTCTTGGCCTGTTGGGGCAGGTGAGGCGCAGGAGCCATTGTCAGTGTTCGCGAGGGTGCGTTGCCAGCAAATTCCTCATTATAGGTAATGGCATAAAACAGAGGAGATTTTTCCCTTGTAGGTAGATATTATAAATATAGGATTGTAAATAACCCTGACTTCATCCCCAGCCAATCAGCCCCCACTGGTTTGCATGCTGCATATGTACAGCATGACTCAAAGGACCCTCAGGCAGTGGGTGGGTTAAAAATCAATCAAACAATAATAATTTTCATAAGTGAGAACTCCCTGGCTTCCCAGTTGGCTGTTCAGTTATTCGTGAGTCATGAATTTCCTTTTTAGGGTAATATTTACCATAGTGCATGGCTGGTTACAGGGAATACGTAATAGCCACTATCTGATGGGAAATGTGTTATTAAAACATTACCTCATGATAGATTTACTTGATAAATAATCCCTAGGATTAAACAAAAAGGTTGGGGAGGAACTCTGGAGGGATTGCAGGGAACAGAAAAATGAATAGGAATAAGCCATGGTGTGGAGGTAAATAGAAAAGGGTTTTTCTGGAGGTGGGTATTGAAATAATCCTGACTCTAATAATTAGAATATATAGAGAGAGACAGAGACAGACACAAGGAGAAAGAGAGCATGAGCATGAACATTGAAAAAGGTTAATGTGCCTTTTTTTGTATTGTTAGAATATGCAGGCACTGGGCTAAATATCTTATATACATCCTCATTTATATTCTCAAGAAAATCCTGGGGTCCACTCCCACTACCATCCCCATTTCTCAGATTCAAGCCAGTATTATAAAGTGCTAAGAGCACAGACCCTGGAAGGAGAGTGTCTGAGTTTGCATCTCGGCTTCCTATTTACTAGCTGTGACCTTAATTTTTCTCTACCTCAGTCTTCTCATCTGTGGCATAGAGGTAATGGTAATTTTGCCCATCTTAGGGTTGTTTAGAGAACTAAGTTAATAAATAAAGCACTTGTAAACTCAAATTCAGCTACTCTTTCAAGCTGAAGAATCTGAGGTCAGAAGTTAAATCACTTGCCCAAGGTCACAGAACTACAAAGTGGCAGAACTGGGATTTGAACCCAGATCTGCCTGACTCCAGCCACTGTGTGCTCTCAACCCTTCTTTGGCTGATGGGAGCAATAATGGTGGGGACTAAAGAGACATAACAGGGTATGTTTTCCTAAGACACATGATGCCAACACCCACTGTTTGAGTCAACCTACCCCAAATTTATGGACCATTTTATAACCATAGAGTACAATCTAAAAGCAACCCTAGGGATCATCTCATCCAAAGATTGCAAACTGTCAGCTCAGGGACCCTTTCATTTTCTAGAGATGTGTTTTGTTTGGCCTGCAGCGTTGGTTGGTGCAGAGCAATGACAATTTTTGAATGAATTGCCAAAAGGAAAAATTATAACACTTCACAAGAAAACCCAGATTTATATCTTCTCTAGAAAACCTGGAAGATCTGGACCCATATCACTCTGTGTAATAGTCAGTTGTACTCAGCTGCCTGTGAGTATATTCTCACCATGCCCTACTTCTCTTGCATCTGACCCACTTCACTCTTTTCTATCCCTATGACAGCCCATTGAATATAGGACCCAAGCTCTCTGAACTACCTTTCCTCAGACTTGTTATCTTAGCGCAATGAATTTTTCAATGAGCTTAATGAGGGTGGAATCTTTGCCTACCCTCCAGCTGCCCCCCTCTTCTGAAACCTTGCATTTATTCAAATCCCTCTGATAGAATGGATCTCTGAGAGAACCAAGCTCCCTGAGAGTGGTCTGGCCAGCACAGAGTACCGGGGCACAGTTGACTCACATCTCTTGAAATCTTCTGAGGTCTCCCATCAGAGCTTCTCCTGTTGGACCAGCTTCACCAGGTCAATGAGAACTTCCTTGTTGCTCTCCTAAGCTTCCTGGTGACAAGGAAGCCCAGGCTGTCCCAAGGCCTAAACTGGGCACTTGAGAAGCCTTTTATCTGAGGTTACCTGGTCCTTTTGTCTCTCTGCCTCTGGAAGTTTCAGGGTTTGTCCTCCACCACACAGTCAAGCCCGTCTTGTTCAGGTGTTGCTGAGATAACAGCGACGCTCAACTTGTAGGCTGAGTTTTCATGGGCAGGTGATGCTAACCTTGCTTCTAGCACAAGTTTGTCTTATTTAATCTTCATAACTACTCTGTGAGGTAGGTGTTAGGATCCCCATTTTACAGAGAGGTAAACTGAGGCTGAGCAAAGTTACTATCTTGTCCAATGACAAATCTAATTCCAAAGCTCCATGCTCTGTCCAGCAAGTATAAAAACTCAGATCCGTAAAGTGGAGGAAGGAGCATGATGAATGCTCTGTGAGATCAGAGGTGGTCAGAAAAGGGAGAGATGACAGAGGATCATGAAGGCTCCATAGAGGAGTAAACTGGAGCAGAGCCTTGAGAAACAGGAAGGTCTTTCTGTGGGAAGGAAGATTACAGATGGAGGCCACAGTGATACAGTCTCAGAGGTGGAAAAATCTTGGAATGTCTCCTTTAATTCACCTGGCCTAGGACATCTTTGTAGGAATGAAGAGCCAGAAAAGGCCAGATTATGGCAGAGAGAGACACCTGTCCTCCTCGCCTTCCTCCTCCTCTTTTTCCTTCTCTTGTCAAGTCCTCTTGCCATAGACAGGCTCTGGTGTGAACATTGAAGGAGGTAGCCCGGTGTAGCAGAAAATGCGTGAGTTTTTGAGATTGATCACAGCTGGAGTGAAAGAGTTGAGAAGTATTCATGTGGAAGGGGGCATTTGACCAGGGACTGGAAGGATAGATGAGGTGTCAGCACTCAGAGATGAGGGCAAAGGGCAAGCCAGTGCAAGCAAAGAGACAGGGACAGGAATTTAACAGGAACATTTGAGGAACAGTGACTAATTTACTCTTCCTGAAATGGAAGGTGAGTGAGGGGGGTGGGGTGTGGAGGGGGTATAAGGCAGGCATGGTAGATTTTTGGCACATGTCAAGCTAAGGAGCTCTTATCTAGTCTGAAATGCAAAGGGAAGCCTGGAAGGATTAGGGACAAGGGAGTGATATTGATGTCTAGGACAACAGTCTGCAGAATGGATGGAGAAGAGGCAAGGAGAGACTGGAGACAGATGCCAAATAGAAAGCTGACCCAAAATTTCACTGAGATGTGGCGTGCATATGAATTAGGACGGTGGCCGTGGGAACGTAGAGTTCTTCACACATTGGGCATCAGGAATATTGTAGCCTGGTTGTAAACAGGACACATTCCTGTCATTATCATCATTGTCATTTTTGTTGCTGTTGCCCTCTTCTTCCTTCTCCTCTTCCTCCCCCTCCTCCTTCTCCTCCCCTCCTTCTTTCTCCTCCTCCTTTCCCTCCTCCTCCTCTTCCCCTCCCTCCTCCTCTTCCCCTCCCTCCTTCTCCTCCTCCCCCTTCTTCTCCTTCTCCTTCTTCTCCTCCTCCTCCTCCTTCTTCTCCTTCTTCTCCTTCTTCTCCTTCTTCTCCTTCTTCTCCTTCTTCTCCTTCTTCTTCTTCTTCTTCTCCTTCTTCTCCTTCTCCTTCTCCTCCTCCTCCTCCTCCTCCTCCTCCTCCTCCTCCTTCTCCTTCTTCTCCTTCTCCTTCTCCTCCTCCTTCTCCTCCTCCTCCTTCTTCTCCTCCTCCTCCTCCTCCCCCTCTTCTTCTTCTCCTTCTCTTCTCCTTCGCCTTCTTCTTCTTCATCTTCTTCTCCTCCTCCCCCTCCTCCCCCTCCCTCCCCCTCCTCCCCTCCCCCTCCCCTCCCCTCCCCTCCTCCTCCTCCTCCTCCTCCTTCTTCTTCTTCTTCTTCTTCTTCTCCTTCTTCTTTTTCTTCCTCTCTTCTTTGTCTTCTTTTCTCCTCTTCTATGACTATTTATATCCTAATAACCCTTCAAGATTTACCTTCACAATCATTTCTTCATGTGGTTGTTTTTGAATTTTGAACTTTTTCAACTCTGTAAGAATTAGAATTGGATTCTGCTGGGAGTAAGAGAAACCCTCAAGTAATGGTAAAGCTTCTTTCTCTCTCCTGTCACGTGAGCATCACAAGCCTAGGGCGGCCGTCCCCTGATTGTCAAACCCGGGCTCTTGCTGTCTTACTGCTCTGCCATCCTCAGCTCACAGCTTCCACCTCATGATTCAGGAGGGCTGCTCATGCTTGAATCATTAGATCTGTTTTTCAGGCAAGAGAGTGGCAGAAGAGGACACTTCCTGGAATTTGCACACTCCAGTTCTGTTTACTTCTGATTAACCAGACCTCAGCCATATTCCCATATTTAGGAGCCAGAGAGATTAGGAAATGAGGGCTTTATTCTGGATCACCATTTGCTAGAGTTGAGACCTGCTAGTGTGGCCAAGAGAGAGTTGCCCCCCGTTGGTCCATTCTGAGGCCCATGAAGAGGAAGTCAGTTGCAACTCCAATAACACCATGCCCCAGCAAATGTGTCCTCACCACTGACTGAGCAGGCCTGTGCTGGGTCATCAGCGGGGCAGTACTGAGTGTGGTATCTACCCTGCAGAGGCTGGTGTATTCACACACAATAAAATCTCCGAGCTGGGAGGAATCTTGGGGGTGGTTTACTCTTCTCTTCTACTCTGTCCTAGACACAGCATCTTCGATTCCTAGTGGCACACCTCCAGACTTGGGGGCGACATCTGAGGCTGCTTACGTGAGGAGGCACAATGCTCCCTTCGTACATGAATAATATTTGCATCCTGGGAACTTTCACCCAACAGCTCTGATTCGGCTAGGAAACAGGTCTTGCTTATTCCTCATGCTACAGAATAGCCCGTTTGCTATGTGAAGGCACTTTCCCATGTTTGTCCCCTGCTTTCCCAATCAGTCTCCAATTTTCTAGGGCACATGTGCCATATGGTGAAGCTGACATGCTTGGGGGTCTCCAGATGCTCTGGCTCTGGCTCTGATGCTCTGACACTTACTAGCTATGTGACCTGGAGCAACTGACTAACACTTTTTGAGTCTTCATGTCTCCATTTGTAAAATGAGGCTCATGAGGTTATTGTGAGGCTTAAATGAGCTAATGAATGCAAAACAGAGAGCCTGACAGCAAATATAGCAGTTATTATCATTGCAAACATCTTTATGATTAATAATAATAAAGCATCTCTGGCTTTTTTCCTTCTTAGGTGAGTTGTGATGAGCTATTAGATAATAAAGAGGAAGAAACTTTTAGCACTTTGGGGGGAGATTAGCATAAAAATACCACCTACAGTTGTGACCAGGAGCCACAATATTTGCTCCCTTGACCAGTTTCTCCGGATTGCTGTTGCTGTGCATAAAAAATTGTCTCCTGTGGTTGCTGGTTTGCTCTCTTTATTTGCACACTGCCTCCTGGGAAGCTCCATCTGTTATAATGGGCATTGGCATTCCTTGGGATAATTTGTTGTTGTTGTTAGCAGAAACAGATAGGACACAAATACACAAACATATTGGAAGACACAAAGATCATCTACATTGTGAGGGAAAAGGAGTCAGGAAGCCTGGCTTCTGATTCTCACCCCACCGCCAACTGGTTGGGTGACTGGGGATAAGTCACAGTGCCCCTCTGGGCCTCTGAGTTTTGAGACCCGCATCAGCAACAGCCTCCTGTGACCGGAGAAAGGATGTGCCATGGCATGGATTCCCCTGGAATCCCTTTCTCCCCACCTAGGGCTTGCCCAGGTGGAAGTAGCATCTGGGCGGAGGCTGGGTGCATGCCCAGGCAGCCCTGTGTGGTCTGTGAGCCAAGCAGAGCCCGCCTGCTACCAGGGTGTGATGGTTCTTATGACTTGGCAACACTGGGCAAACATGTCCCATCAGGGCTGAGCTAAAAATAGGTCCTGTGCTGTGGAGCCCAGGAAAATCAGCAGCCCGGCACATACGGGGTTGGCCAACCAGGCAGAAGTAAACAGCCACCACCATCCCAGGGGCACAGTGACCAAAGAGAGGATGTTTGGCTCATTTCCCCACATGCATCTTCTTTCTCCACCCTCCTCCTGCATCCCCCTCCCCCATTAGAACCACTGCCTTCCTCTGCCTTTCCTCCATCTCCTCTATTTCCAGGTAAACTGACATTTGCAGAGGGACTGAAGGTGGGCATGGTATACTAGAAAGAGCTGGTGTTTAGGCATCAGTGGGTTTGTGTTCAAATCCTGACTCTGCTATTTTCTAGCTGTTGGACCATAAGCATGTGACCCTTTGGAGCCTCAGTTGCCTCGGTGATATAGTGGTGTTCATTATACCTATTTCTAGGGATTGTTATAAATACTAAAAACAGCAAGTGGCTAGAACAGTGGTTCAAGAAATGTATCTTGCATCTGAATCACCTGGGTTGGTGTGAAGCTTGTTAAATCTGAGATTGCTGGGCCCCAGCACCCAGTTTCTGATTCAGTGGGTCTGGATAGTACTGCTTTCCTACACGTTGCCAGGTGATGGTTATGCTGCTGGTCTGGGGATCACCACTGGGTCTGGGGTTAAGTGTGTGAGCTCTTGAGACAGATCACAGTGGGTTCAACTCCTGGCACTGCCACCTCTAGGAGAGTGACTTGGGGCCATTCCTAAATCTTATCTGGAAAACGGGGGTGATAATCATTCTGACTTTATAGTATTGATGTGAGGAATAAGAAAATTAATTCATATATAGCACTTAAAACAGTCTGGCAAACAACAAGCGTGGAGTAAACATTAGCTTTTATTAGTATTATAGAGTCTACACAGATTAGGAGTTCAGTACATGTTCTTTTTCTCTATCATCTCCTTGCAGTTTTTGTTGGCTCTGCTCATACCTCTGTCTCCACGTCACCCCTCCCAGGGTTGTTGTGGTCTGACCTCGCCTCTCTGGGTGGAAGGGCAGGCTTACGCTGGGAGGATATAGGGCACCAAGGAGCACAGATGGAATGTCACAGAATAAAGATCACCCAAGAACCTGAAGACCTCAGATGGGAATGGGCTTACCCAAAGGGGTCCAATTCAAAGGGGCAGAAGGAAAAGTAGACCCAGGTTTCCTGACTTTTCAGCCAGGACATGTTCCAGGACATCCTGATGTGTCCCCAGAGGCAGCTCCGGCTTCCCCCGCATGTGCTTAGGGAACACCCAGCTCCCCGCCCTCGACTCCTGCACCGTTGCTAGGCATTTGGGTTGTTTCACTTTTGATTGTTTATGATTGAAGATGACATGGCTGTAAACATCTTACATCTGAGTATAAATGACTATTTTCTTTTGGATTTTTTTTTCCCTTGGGCTAATGTCCTCAGAGTAGAATTATTGGGTCCAAAAGTACAGCCGGTGTTATAGCTAGAAGAAAGCTAGACATGGCAACTCTTCCAGGGAGAGGAACTTCTCATTTCCCAGAAACCATAAGATAGCTGAGGATGTTAGGGTTTGAAGCAAGGTAGGGCATTCTCACTTGGGGCTGAGAGCAGGGTGTTCTGGACTAGGAGTGTGATGCCTGGCAACCACTGGTGATTTCCCTGAGAATGGTGTTTAGACTAGTGCTTCACAAATAGCAGTGTACATAGGACTTCCCCGAGGATCTTGTTAATACGCAGCATCTGATTCAGGAGGTGTAGGGTGGGGCCCAAGAGACTGCATTTCTAGTAAGCTCCAGGTGATGCTGATTCGGCTGATCAATGGACCACACTTTTAAGCAGCAAAGGTTTAGGTTCCCCTGCCCTTATTCACGCTATTCCTCTAACCCACCACTCCCACCACTTTCCAGATGAATCTCCAGAGACTTCTCTGGATTGGCCTCACATGTCTGGCTTAGGTACCCTGTACCTACATTTGTCACAGCACTGATCATGCTGTACTAAATCGTCCATCCCTTTCTCTTCCTGCGGGCATGGACCAGTCTGATTCAACACCGTATTCCCAGCATCTAGGACAATGCCTATCATGATACGAGACTAATTATTATTACTGGGTAAGTGAATGGGTGGACGGATGGATAAATTAATAAATGACTGTGAGAGGAGGAGAGTAGGAAGTAATGGGTTAGGAAAAGCATGGTGAACAATCAGATTTGGCCTGAAGATCATTACTGTTGATTTGGGGACTTCTGAACCATATTCACTTACTGAAAGCCCAGAATCAGTGACCCTCCTCTGATCCTTGCCAACTTTTTCTACACCCCCCAACAATGCTGACCCTGAACCAAGAATGAACTCAGATAAATGAATAAGATCCAGGAAGCTTAGAGGTCCCTCACAGGGTGGCTCTAATAAATACCAGAAAACAAAAAGCAGGTGTTGGCAATCTTTCTCCTGCCCAAAGAGTTATTTACACAAGTTTCCAAAGCAATCCCCTTCATCACTTTTACATGCCTATTACACGGTTCTCTGCAAGGAAAGGTCTGGAGATGGTTAGCTCAGTGGATTAGAGAGTGAGTTCTTCAAAGCCAAGGGCGGTGGGAGCTTTTCCCCTCCTCTGCTCCACAGCTGCATGCTGACTGCCCAGTCCTGGCCAGTGGTGCCCATGGTCCTGCTCGGTCCCAGTGATTAGAGGATGAGGGTGGGTCAGTGTGAATCCATCCCTCCTACTCACTATGAAAGGCAGTGCCATGAAGAAGAATGAACTTGAGCTTGGACATCAGACAACCCTAGGAATGAAACATAGATGCCTCACTTACCAACTGTATAATCTTAAAAAAATTTTTTTTAAATTTTGAGATAATTTCAAACTTACAGAGAAGTTAAAAGAATAGTACAGGGAACTCTTTGCTCAGATCCACCAATTTTTAACATTTTGCCACATTTGCTATCTCGTTTTCTCTCTCTCTTCTAATTTGTTGTTTTAGTCCCTCTGGTTGAACAAACAAAAATGTTCTGAAACAAAAACTTACAACAAAAAGTGTTCAAAAATCACAAAAGTAAATAAATGTAAAAGAAATATAAGTAAGCTTTAAAATGCCACTGCTTGTAAGTTTTTAGCATTTATACTTCTAAAGTTACTGCAGCTTAAAACTGCACTAAGATTTTTGGGACATGCTATGATATTATATAATAATATGAATTTATTTTTGGAGCCACTCGAGAGTAGATTACATATATCATGCTGCATAAATCACACCTCTTAGGACTTTCATGTGTACTACGTAGGAACAAGGATATTTTCTTAATATAACCTCAGTACAGTTTCTGGAACGTTAACCTTAATGGAATAATTTTATGTACAGTCTGTATTCCAATTTTTTCAATGTCTTTTATAGCAGTTTTTTTTTCCCTCCAGTAACTGGAGTACTTACTGGTACATTTATTTCTATTTGTATTCAGATTTACATTTTTCCTTGTGGATTTAATTTTATTTTTTGAATATTGAAAACATTAACATGCTTCCAAACTCAAAACTCTACAAAAAGATAGAGTTAATCCTTTCCACCTCACTCCCTCAAGCCCTGGTGGGTAACCAACTTGATTGCTGCCTGCTTTATCATTCCTATATTTCTTTTTGTAGAAGTAAGTAGAAAGATACATTTCTGTTTCCTTATTTCTTCCTCTTTCTTACACAAAATATATGCTTTTGCACTTTGCTTTTCTTCCTGGAAGTCACTCCATATCCATTCATGGAGATGTGCCCCACTCTTTTTCACAGGTGCATATTTGTGATACACTATCATGGCCACAAATTATTTGCTGCTCCTGTTAGCAAAAGGTGGAGTCTATTTTCTCTGCCGTTGAATTTGGGATGACCTTGTGAATTGCTTTGAGAGACAGTAAATGGCATAAATGCTGTTCAAGTCTACTTTTGTGTCTTTCAGGTGTGTTTTATAGTTTTCTTAGTATAACTTCTGAACATTTTTTGTCAAAAATTATGCTGTTTTTAAAAAGTCACTTCATCCTTCTGAATCTCAGATTTCTCATCCATAAAAAAGAGGATTATTAGAGCTTTCTTGAAGAGTTATTGTGAAAAGTAAATGAGGTAAATTGAAAATAAGTGCCGTGTAAATCCTAGTTTCCTTATTCCTTCCCTTGAAGCTCATGCTTGCTCTTAAGGAGCAGGGGAGGGGAATAATTAATCACATATGTCTGTCTAGCAAGGACATTGTCTAGGTTGGTCAATAAGTCAATCAGTATTGCAGAGCTCACCGTGTACCAGGGACTTCGACAGTTGCTGGGGATATAACCGTGAGAAAAATCAAACACAGTTCCTGCTCTCAAAGAGCTTCTGGTTAATGAACATTTCCCATTAATCCTATGAGATTTTATAAAATCAAAATGCAAACCCAATTAGCAAGCATGGCCTTGCAATCCAACAGATTCTAAAATTGCACCACATAGGGAAGTAGAGGCTTTAAACTTTTAGAATCCAGATCCCAGTTTGAGTCATCATGCAAACAGATACGACCTAAAATAAGAGAGAGTCACAGCTAGAAGGAACACGTGGAGGGGGAAGCTGAGGCACAGTAGGTCATGATCGGACCAGGATCACACAATTAATGAGTGACTGAGCTGGGGCTGGAAACTTGGTATCTAGGCTCCCAGGCTGGGGTATTTTCCAACACATACCCACTGCCATTCTATTTTCCATCTGCATCTCTTGTCATTGCCACATACGTATCAGGGTTTCAGCTGTTTGCACTGGTCGTCTAGGGAACATTGGCCAGGAATGAACAGCACATTTCTAAGAAAGACCTGCTGTCACTAGAGTCATTATGTCATGAGGCTGTAACTCACTCCACCAAGAAAGCAATCTAACAAATCTATACTGATATACAGAGTTAGAAAGTGGATCAAATGAGATAAAATCAGAATGACTTTAGCACAGTGTTGTTGGCAGCAAACAGACACTACTCTCTGTGCAACCTTTACCGGGTTGTTCAATTTCCCTGAGCTGTGTTTTTTCTCCCCTTTAGAATGAGCATGTACCTTGTGGGGTCTTTCGAAGGGCTAATTGTTTTTCAGTTTGGTTTTCTCCTTCCTCTATTGTAATAGAATCCCCAGTTCTTTGCTGGGCAAATGACTGTCTGGACCCAAGACCACACTTCCTCTGTTTTCACTGTAGCAAGGCATAGCCATATGAGTGAACTCAGCCTAGTAGAATGCCAGCGGAAATGGCATGTCCAACTTCCAGAAAATATTCCTAAAGGGTAGAAATATGACTTTCTTCTACTTTTTTTGTGCCTTTGGTTGAAATATAGTGCTGAAAACTTAAGCTAGAGGAGCTATTGGGGACCAAGAGGTAACCATGGGAATGAAGGCCACACCCACTGAAGCATAGGATAGAAGGAGTCTGGGCCACTATGAGCCCTAACCATTCCTGAATAGCTTCCTGATGTGTTGACCTAGGATTTCTTTCTATTGTTTTTAAGCCAGTGCTATTTTGGGTACTAGGATATGTCAGGCAGCAATGGGAAGAAGTCCTATCAATATTAACTCCTTGCCATAATGAGTAGCTGTTGCTTTTGCCTGTCTGGCTTCCATTTTTCCCGCTTTTAATGGTTGCACATCAAGTTTTCTTTGAGGAATGACCCCTCTCCCAGCCTTAGTGGAACTGTGATTTAAGTTGCATCACCTTCTCCTAAGCTAGGCTAGTTGGACTTTCAATTTGAATGGAATTCAAATCTCGGACAGCGTAACCCAAGCACCAAGAATATCAGGAGTGGATAAGTCCTGGAGGTGGGTGGTGAGGAAAGCTCTTCCTCACTAAAGCACATCATTTAAGAAATGTAACAGGAAAGCTAAACATTGAAAATCACCATTTTTCAACCACCATAATATTGGATTCAAATAAGAATCATCACTGGACGTTAAAACCATTGAGTGAAAAAATGGGGACCGGCATAGTCACAGTCTGAACGCACCACTCTATAGGTTACTTATCAACTACAAAGCTGTCTCCACAGTGGAGAGGTTGGGTGGACACCACTTGGCCAGATGATCAAAGAGAATGTCACCAACGATGGGACATCCTGTGGCCCCTGATGTGAGGCACTGAGAAGGATTCAACATCGTCTATACAGTATTCATGACAAAACTGATCAACCTGAAACTATTTAAGAAGAAATAATCAGACAAATCCAAACCGAGGGACATTCTGCACAACTGGCGTAGACGCTTCAGATTTTTCACTAGCATAAAAGTCTAAAAAAAAACCCCAAAATAAAAACAAAAACTAGGGAATTATTTTAGATAAAAGGAGATTCTAACAAAACATGATAATTAACATTTGTGATCCTTGATTGGATCCTGGATATGACTGTATATTATATTATACTATGTTATATTATATTATATTATTATTATATTATATTATATTATGACTTTATATTATATAATGGTATTGTATCATATAAGTTTCCTGAGTGTGAAAATTATGGTTATGTAGGAGAATATTCCCATTTCCTTGTTCTTAAGAGATCCATGTTGAGGTGTTTGGGGGCAAACCGTCATGATGTCTACAACTAATATTCAAATGGTTCAGCAAAAAATTTAAAATGGATAAACACATAGGAGAGAGGGAGAGAGAGTAGAAAAGAGAGAGAGAGAGGGAGGGAGAGGGAGAGAGAAAGTAAATGTTGCCAAATATGAACACTTGGTGGGGCTACTGAAAGGGCAGCATATCCTCGTTGTATTATTCTTGTATCTTTTCTGTAAATTTCAAATTTTACAAATAAAAACTTGAGGGAAAAGTCTCTTTTTCTTTTTCTAGCCATAGAGTGAAATATACAAAGCTTTAGAACAATGCTTCCCTCTGCCACAGGCCCTGGGCCCTTTATGCCAGAGAACCCATGGGCCAGGTGGGTGACACCACAGCTGTCAGCACAGAGACACACAGCCTTGACACTGTGAGGACATTTGAGGTTGTACCTGTAGAGTGGGCTCAGTGTGTGTGACAGTGGCCCTCAGGACACTCTCAAGGTGGGCAGACCATCAGAAGGGGGGGTGTGAGTGAGGAAATTGGGGGCCCATTACACCAGTGATAAGGCCCTGCCTTTCTCTGCAATCTTTTTTTTAAATTTTTTTATTGAAGTACAGTTGATTTACAATGTTATGTTAGCTTCAGGTGTACAGCAAAGTGATTTCAGTTATACATATGTATTCATATTCTTTTTCAGATTCTTTTCCTTTATAGGTTATTACAAGGTATTGAATATAATTTCCTGTGCTAAACAGTAGGACTTCGTCGTTTATCTATTTTGTATACAGTAGTCTGTATCTGCTAATCCCAAACTCCTAATTTATCCCTCCCCCCCTTCCCCTTTGGTAACCATAAGTTTGTTTTCTATGTCTATGAGTCTGTTTCTGTTTTGTAAATAAATTCATTTGTATAATTTCTTTAGATTCCACGTATAAGTGATATATGATATTTGTCTTTTTCTGATTTACTTCACTTAGTATGATATTTCTGATTTACTTCACTTAGTATGATAATCTCTAGGTCTATCCATGTTGCTGCAAATGGCATTATTTTTTAATTATTTTTAAAATTTTAAAAAATTAAAAAGTTTTATTTTTAATGTTTTTATTATTTATTTTTATGTATTATTTGTTTGGTTTTTGTTTTTATCCCTGCAATCTTATTTCCTGTGTCCCTTCCCTCCCCCTTGACTCTAGCCCCACAGACCTTCCTTCTCCTCACACAGGCCACATTTGTTGCCACCTCAGCACATTTGTGCTTGTTGGTCTCAGGGTTGGGACTGCTCTTCCTCCTGATTCTTGCACGGCTGCCTCTCTCAGCCGAAAAGCCAGCCCCTCACCAAGACCTTTCCTTACCCCAAATCTAATGCTTCCCTCCACCGCCAGCCTACTCTCCACCCTGTTACACACCTGAGCTTCCTTCACAGCCTCTATCCCTGTCTGGAGTCTCCTGCTCATTGTCTGTCTCCTGCACTAGGATGTAAACTCCACAAGAGCCAGGCTTGGCTACTGCTTCGCATCTGTGTCCCAGCAGGTAGATTGGTGCCTGGCCCTCTGCTGGGTACTCAGGACCCAGAGGGGTTGAGGCTCCTGTGGGGCTTACATTTGGGCAGGTAGTCAGGAGTGTGATGGGGTTCTGACCTGGGGAGGAACTATGGGAGATGAGGGGCAGGCACTCCGGCTGGAGGCTGGTGGGTGGTTTGCAGTCATCCAGGGCTGGAGAGATTCCCATCAAGGTGGGGCTTCTATTCTTACATCGTGTCTAATAATAAAGCTACAATGAGAGATATCCTCAAAAGTCCTCTTCCCACTCTGGGAACCTACTGTATCAGGCACCTGTGCTGAAGCAATGCTTTCCAAGATCACTAACTGGCCTTCCAACGACCTGATCCGCTGGTCACCTTTAAGGCCTTGTCTCACTTGATTTCCCTACGACACCTGCAGGATTGACAGTCCCCTTTCCTCACAACTCCGTCTCCTCTGGGTTTCTGTGACACAGCCTCCTGATTCATCAACATTTGCCAAGCTCTTAATGAGTGCAGGACCTTACTTGCATCATCACAACATCCCATCCTCACAACATTCCTATGAGCTAGATGCTATTGTTGTCCCATTTCACCGAAGAGGAAACAGAAGCTCAGAGTTTTCAGTAAGTTTCTCAAGCTCACAGAGCTCGTAAGTTGCAGAACCTGGACTCAAATCCACACTTGTACGATGCCCAAGACCTTGGCCTTAGCTGGACACCTTGTCATTTTTTCTCTCTACCCCTCACTCTTGTATCCTTCCTTATCAGTCTCCTTTGTGGGCACCACTTCCCAGCTAGCCCCATAAATACCAGGGTTCCCCAAGGTTCTATCCTCAGGCCTCTTCACCTCACAAACCTCTCTTGAGAAACCTTCGCTACCTTCTGGTTCTAAATACCTATGTGTTGAGGACTCTCAAATCCTTATCTATAAGGATACAGAAGAGCTCCAGGGGGCTGTTGGATATCTGTTATGGACTGAATGTTTGTGCCCCCTCAAATCCATATGTTGAAACCCTCACCCACAATGTGATGGTATTAGGGGGTGAGGCCTTTGGGACTTGATTCGGTCATGAGGGTGGAGCCCTCATGTATGGGATTAGTGCTCTTATAAAAGAGACCCCCTAGAGATCTCTGGGTTTTTCTGCCATTTAAGAACACAGTGAGTGAAAAGACAGCTATCTATTAACGAAGAAGTGGGCTCTCATCACACACAGAATCTGCTGGCATCCTGATCTTGGACTTCCCAGCTTCCAGGACTTTGAGAAATAAATGTTTCTCTTTAAGCCCCCCAGTCTATGGTATCTGTTATATCAGCCTAGAGACAACATCTCTGCCTGGTGATTGTGCCCTGGGCATCACCATTCTAATGTGCCCCAACTTGAACTCATCACTATCTCCTGAGACCTGCTTCTTTGTCTTCCTGTGTTCTCTGTACTATCTGAGGATGGTGTGAATATCCACCCAGTCACCTGAATCCCACCCCCCACCTTCAAGCAGTTACTAAGACCTGTAAAATTTGTTCCCTCCTCTCCATTCTTGCTCTCCCACCCTAGCCCTGGTCTTCATCATCTCTTGCACAGATCACTTTCTCTGGATTGGTCTCCCCATATGGGTGCCTCCAACCTACACTCCACACAGCCTCCAGGGGCCTAAAACATAGAGACCATCACTTCACATTCATGCTTAAATCTGGTCAAGGGGTTACAATGAGCTGGAGCCCAAGTCCTTACTGTGCATAAAAGACCCTCCACCGTCGTGCTTTATCCAACTCTTGTCTCATTCAATTCCTTTACCATGTTTTTGTCGCAATGCATAAAGCCATTCTAAACCCTCTGCAGTTTCCCAGGTGCAACACTTGCTGCTTCATCTCTCAAGGCTGCGTGCCTGGAGTGGCCCAGTCTTTCCAGGGAATATCCACATTTCCATCAACCCTCAGCTCAATGCCTTCTTCAGCAGAGTTTTTCTCACTGTTTCTGATCCAGAAGTTACTGCTTCCACCAGTCTTGCCTGCTGACTGGCCCCAGTACAGCCTTTCATTCTGTCACAGCAGCTAAAACCCTTCTCTCTCTCTTCTTTTTTTTTTTTTTTTGTTTTTAAAAATATCTGAAGCTTGACTTTATTAAAATTAAAAACTTCTGCTCTGAAAAATACACTTTCAAGATGTTGAGAAGACAAGCCACAGACTGGAAGAAGACATTCTCAAAAGATACATCTGACAAGGGACTATTATCCAAAACACACGAAGAATTTTTAAAACTCAACAATAAGAAATGAACAACCCAATTGAAAAATAGGCAAAAGACCCGAACAGACACCCCACCAAAGCAGAAACACAGTTGGCAAGTAAGTTTATGAAAAGATGTTCAACGTCATATATCGTCAGGGAATTATGAATTAAAACAACAATGAGATACCACTACCTACCTATTAGAGTAGCTAAAATCCCAAACATTGGCAATGCCAAACGTTGGTGAGGATGTGGAGGAATGGGAACCCTCACGCATTGCCGGTAGGGATGCAAAACGGTACAGCCACTCTGGAAGACCGTCTGGCAGTCTCCTTTTTTTTTTTTTTTAATTGGTTAATTGTAATTTTTAAATTCATCATTCATTTTCCCACAATATAATTGTCTTGACAGTCTTTCTGCTTAGTATTAATTAAACATCCACAACGTGTTCAGTATTGGTTAGAGCATTCAAAATATATGACCCCTAACGCAAGGAGTTCACATGCTAAGAAGACTTGCTTTAAAAATGATCTTCCTTATAAATATGTATGTTTGATCTACTTTAGTGTGTTTTCTTTATCTTTTCTCTTTTCTTTATTTTTTATTATTTTTTTTAACATCTTTATTGGAGTATAATTGCTTTACAATGGTGTGTTAGTTTCTGCTTTATAACAAAGTGAATCAGTTATACATATACATATATCCCCATATCTCTTCCCTCTTGCATCTCCCTCCCACTCTCCTTATCCCACCCCTCTAGGTGGTCACAAAGCACCGAGCTGATCTCCCTGTGCTATGTGGCTGCTTCCCACTAGCTATCTATTTTACATTTGGTAGTGTATATATGTCAATGCTACTCTCTCACTTTGTCCCAGCTTACCCTTGCTCTCCCAGTATCCTCAAGTCCATTCTCTAGTAGGTCTGCATCTTTATTCCTGTCTTGCCCCTAGGTTCTTTATGACCATTTTTTTTAAATTTATCTTTTTTAGATTCCATATACATGTGTTAGCATATGGTATTTGTTTTTCTCTTTCTGACTTACTTCACTCTGTATGACAGACTCTAGGTCCATCCACCTCACTACAAACAACTCAATTTTGTTTCTTTTTAAGGCTGAGTAATATTCCATTGTATATATGTGCCACATCTTCTTTATCCATTCATCTGTCGATGGACACTTAGGTTGCTTCCATGTCCTGGCTACTGTAAATAGTGCTGCAATGAACATTGTGGTACATGACTCTTTTTGAATTATGGTTTTCTCAGGGTATACGCCCAGTAGTGGGATTGCTGGGTCATATGGTAGTTCTATTCTTAGTTTTTTAAGGAACCTCCATACTGTTCTCCATAGTGGCTGTATCAATTTACATTCCCACCAACAGTGCAAGGGGGTTCCCTTTTCTCCACACCCTCCCCAGCATTTATTGTTTGTAGATTTTTTCATCATGGCCATTCTGACCTGTGTGAGATGATATCTCATTGCAGTTCTGATTTGCATTTCTCTAATGATTAATGATGTTGAGCATTCTTTCATGTGTTTGCTGGCAATCTGTATATCCTCCTTGGAGAAATGTCTATCCAGGTCTTCCCCCCATTTTTGGATCGGGTTGTTTGTTTTTTTGATATTGATCTGCATGAGCTGCTTGTAAAATCCCCTGTCAGTTGCCTCATCTGCAAATATTTTCCCCCATTCTGAGGGTTGTCCCCTCATCTTGTTTATGATTTCCTTTGCTGTGCAAAAGCTTTTAAGTTTCATTAGGTCCCATTTGTTTATTTTTGTTTTTATTTCCATTTCTCTAGGAGGTGGGTCAAAAAGGATCTTGCTGTGATTTATGTCATAGAGTGTCCTGCCTATGTTTTCCTCTAAGAGTTTGATAGTGTCTGGTCTTACTTTTAGGTCTTTAATCCATTTTGAGTTTATTTGTGTGTATGGTGTTAGAGAGTGTTCTAATTCCATTCTTTTACATGTAGCTGTCCAGTTTTCCCAGCACCTCTTATTGAAGAGGCTGTCTTTTCTCCACTGTATATTCTTGCCTCCTTTTCAAAGATAAGGTGACCATATGTGCGTGGGTTTATCTCTGGGCTTTCTATCCCGTTCCATTGATCTATATTTCTGTTTTTGTGCCAGTACCATACTGTCTTGATTACTGTAGCTTTTAGAAGATAAACAAAATTGATAAACCATTAGCCAGACTCATCAAGAAAAAAAGGGAGAAGACTCAAATCAATAGAATTAGAAATGAAAAAGAAGTAACAACTGACACTACAGAAATACAAAGAATCATGAGAGATTACTACATGCAACTATATGCCAATAAAATGGACAACCTGGAAGAAATGGACAAATTCTTAGAAATGTACAACCTTCTGAGACTGAACCAGGAAGAAATAGAAAATATGAACAGACCAATCACAAGCACTGAAACTGAAACTGAAACTGTGATTTAAAATCTTCCAACAAACAAAAGCCCAGGACCAGATGGCTTCACAGGTGAATTCTATCAAACGTTTAGAGAAGAGCTAACACCTATCCTTCTCAAACTCTTCCAAAATATACAGAGGGAGGAACACTCCCAAACTCATTCTACAAGGCCACCATCACCCTGATACCAAAACCAGACAAAGATGTCACAAAGAAAGAAAACTACAGGCCAATATCACTGATGAACATAGATGCAAAAATCCTCAACAAAATACTAGCAAACAGAATCCAACAGCACATTAAAAGGATCATACATCATGATCAAGTGGGGTTTATCCCAGGAATGCAAGGATTCTTCAATATATGCAAATCAATCAATGTGATACACCATATTAACAAATTGAAGGAGAAAAACCATATTATCATCTCAATAGAGGCAGAGAAAGCTTTTGACAAAATTCAACACCCATATATGATAAAAACCCTCCAGAAACCCTTCTCTCTTGATCGGTCTGCCTCCCCCATGATTTTGTGACCTTTTAGACACCAAGAATGTCTGACTCATTCCAGTGTTGAGAGCAATGTCTGACTTTACGTTTGTGATTGATTGAATGAATGAAAGGTAAAAAACCCTCCAGGTTTAATAATAATAACGCCAAAACAACAGCAACGCTATTGATGACGAATACTTGTTGAGCATTCATTCTGTGCCAAGCATTATACTAATTGCTTTTACCCAAATTATTAAATCTCTAGAAAAATCAGGGTTATTGGCTCTGAATAATCCGTCAATTAGTATTGAGCTAATATCATGTCTAACCACGTCTAAGCATTTAACATGCACTTGCTTATTAAGCCTCACAATAGCCTTATGAAATATAATAATACTATTATTTTTTTTTTTATAGATGAGGAGACTGAGGCCTCAACAAATGAAGTTATTTGCCTCAGGTCACACATCTAGTAAGTGGTGGAGCTGGGATTCATTTCCCTAGAGTCAATGACTAGACTATAGACTCCATTACAACATACCTCCGAATGCAGTTGTCAAAATTTACAATAACTGTAACATAATGAATAGTTTTGAAATTTCAATGCAGTCATTACAAAGAGTTCTCAACTTTAAAACACATTTTGGGGGGTTGAGAATGTGCTTCACATGCTTTGCACACAGCACCTCTGAGTTGCCTGTCACTTAATCCCAGCCACCATGACATTTGACATTTTTGGTTGCATCAGATAAGTAACATGATAAAACATCTCAGCATGAATAAATGCAAAAGACATGATCAGGAGTGCTTTGGAAAAGCCATTCGTTCTGGATTCCTAAATTGTAATCCTCCAGTAAAGCAGCTTGAAAAGTAGACTTGCTGGAAACAAACAATAGACTAAACATTGCATGCTCACATCCATTCCAGAAGACGGGATGTTAGAGGAGCTGGACTTGCTGGCTTCAACCTCTGGCCTCTAGGAATACAGAGTAAAGCAGAATCCAGGAAGTCCATAGTGTGTGTGTGTGCTTTTTATTTTTTTTGGCTGCGCCACACAGCATGTGGGATCTTAATTCCCCAACCAGGGATCGAACCCTCCCCACCCTGCAGTGGAAGAGCAGAGTCTTAAGGGAAGTCCCCTAGTGTGTGCATTGATTCAACTTGAATGCTTGAGTCTTCAGAGGTAGAACCAGCCTGGGGCTTGTAGTTGTCCAAATCTAGAAACTTTGGGAGCCAGAGTCAGAGGGAAGGAGCCAGAGACAGTAGGTGTAGTGACAATAAATCTGGAGTCCCTCAATTTGGGGCTTAAATTCATGCTCTATAACTTACTCTTGGTGTGAACCTCGGCAAATTACTTAATCTCTCTGAGCCTCAGTTTTATTATTGGTAAAATAGGGATAATAGTTCCCACCTTATAAGTTGTAAAATTAAATGAGAAATGCCTGTAAGCCTCTAATTACTAATCATGGATAATATTTATTGGACACTTCCATTACTAGGCACTGCTTAAACATTTTTTAACATGTATTAACTTACTTAGTACTCTAAAGAACCCTATGAAGAAGGTACCTAGAAATCAACAGGCTCTCCTTGGACACCAGAGACTAGGGAGCCAGGGATGGAAGTGGTAAAATGCATTGACTGCCCCACACAGAAGATGTATATTGGCTTGGGAGACAGACAGTTTGCAACTTACTTGTAAGACTGTACTGGTTGTTGAAATAACAACCGAAATATTTTCCTACCGATTCATAAGTTGCTGCTGCCCTGATCCCTTCATTGGTTCCCTCTGCTACCTCAGCCATCCCAGACCGCCCCCAGGACCTCTCACACCTCCCCTTGAGTCAGCAACCAAATAGTTAAGTCATCACACAGTAGGGAGCCTCCGGGACCCTAATCCAAATCTTTGGCCAGTCTATTCTGATCCGTGAGTATCTAGACTACGTCAGCTGTTAACAATTTTGAATATTGTCCCTGCCCCTAGCCTCCTCCTTCTCCTCCTTCACAGACCCAGTTCACCTATGGAGTTCTATCTTTACTAATACGGGTCCTTAAATTATGTGATGGTGAATCTGGAAAATGTAGAAGAAACAGAAACCGAAAGGCAGAAGGAAAGGGAAACTAGGTGATCTGTGTAATAAAGAGTTGAGGAGAAGAGCTAGAAAAGAAAAGAAAACCTTGAAGGCTAAAGTCTGAGAGATAATGCCAGTGTATTTGCTAAGTGTGTGGTTTTGGAGCAATAGTACAATTCAATAAGTTAAGGAGGAAAGATTTCTCGAGGAGTGTTGCTGAGAATTGGTGTTCCTTAAAGTTCCCACGAGACATAAGAAAAATACAGGAATTTGTCCTTAATTACTACTGGGCTAGGCTTCTTGATAGTCTACATGTAGAGATTAGGCCACATAGAACCCTGAATATCTGAAAGTTACAAGAAGATAATCTCTAAGATTCCTTCTAACGTTAACCATAAAGAGAACATCTGGATTGAGCCCTCAAAGGTGTGCAACTTCTATAGGTTCTGTAGGTAAGATGAAAGCTATGGGGTTACATAGCACTGAACTCAGTAGGTTATATTGAGTAGAATAGTCTTGGATCCACCTAGAGTCCACTGTGAGTTCTTAGGGATGAATCTTACCTTTATGGGTCTCAATACTTTTGTTTGTAAAATGGGGAAGATAATGTTTATTGTTGTTGCTTTTTTTGAAGTTGTGTTTTGTGTTGTTACTATTTTTTGAGTTCTGACTATGTGCCAGACACTGTTTTCCATCTATTCCTTAATTAAATCCTTACAGCCAGTCTGTGAATTGTGTATGATCATTTCCTTTTCAGAGAGAAGACCCAGAAAACACGAGCAACTTGCTCAGGAACTCCCAGCTAAGCAGTGGCAGAGCTGGGATTCAGTGTCTTCTCTTGCTCCAAATCCAATGCTTTTCCTTTAGAGCATATGGCTTCCCAGCCTGCCTGCGGAACCCAGCATGGAAATCATGAGTAAGCTTTTGTATGGGAGAATGTTTTGAAAAATATAAAATGCCATAGAAATATGTGGCGTTTAAAATATATTATTAACTATTCATTCTCTGAAGCACTCATCTGTCCTTTTTGTCATTTCATCAGAATTGCCCTTCCATATTTGGGTGGATACTGTTTTGACCTAGCCAGACCTCCTTTCAATGAGGAACTTGTAATTGATGACTCCAGCTGCTGGGAACACCATCAGCTGACAGCCCTCAGAGATGCTTCAGCTGTGAAGAGCCACCTCCCCCAAAGTCGCAGCTCTTTCTGGGGCAGCCCACGTCCAGTGACTGATTAATTCAGGGGTATAAAGACTTGGCCATCCTGACCTAACTTCAGACAACTCTGGAGTGCCTTTCGTTCTGCCAATCCTTCTTCTGACCTTGCCCGCTTCCACAGGTGTTAATCCCAAGGCACTCCCTAAAAACATCCTGTGTGCTAAACACCTTCCAAGTCTAGTTTTTCAGGGACTCAGCCTGTGACAATATTATATTATAGTTAGTTCTTTATGAGTCTAAAAGACTTTGCTATCCTGAAAGCTTCTTGAGGACAAGGAAGCTCATTTTATTCATTACTAAATCACCACTGCTTGGCCTGACATGAGGTGCAAAAAAGATGTTCACTATATGTTCAATGAAGGAGAAATATACCTGTGAACCTCTAGGATAATAATAATATTGGTTAACACTTATATAGTATTTACAATTTGCCAAATACTATTTTAAGATATTTGGACATATCAACTATGGACATATCAACTCAATTAACTCTCACAACAGTCCTAGGAAGTTGTTGTTGTTGTTATTACTATTATTGTTATTCTGTAGATGAATAAAGGGATGCACCTAATGGTTACACGTTCTGCCCAAGGCTGTGGATCAGGTGGTGGGTCTGTGTTTTGGTTGCTGGGAATCTGTCTTTGAAGGTCGCTCTCCTAACTGCTACTCCTTACTACTTCCAGCATCCCTGTGCCTACCAACCTCTCATCTACCAATTTATCAGAAAGAGATTGGAAATAGCTGGGCAAGAGGAGAGAGAGGGATAGTCCTTTCATTCCAGGGGGCCTGGCATCATCCCAGAATGTTTCCAGTGATGACATGTCTGCTCTGTGTGCCGAGATGGCAGGATTGGCACGTTCAAGGTGGAGGGCTCCAAAGCCCCCAGATGATTTTGGTGCCCACTGAGGTCTGGAAAGCACTGATGCAGATGGCCATATCAGACACACAGAAGGCACTCATAAGCATGCCAAACGGAGGCCCAGGGATGTGCAGTGACCTGGCAGGAGCCACGTTGGCAGGGAGAGAGAAGCAGCCAAGACTCTCTGTGTTTCAGGGTCCCAGCCCGGACTCTCCGAGCTGCACTTCCTGAGGCTGGGCCAGAAATCTGCCCCGGGCATGGGGAACCACATACCTCACCCTCACGCGTGCATCTAATGATTACTCAGGAAGTGCAGGCTTTGGGCTGACAAACGTGGCACCGGAAAGGGGAGGGGGGAGCCCGCCGGGAGGGGGTCAGCAGAGCCAGCTCCCTCAAAGCATTGTCCTTTCCTTCCTCCCACAGGATGCCAGGAGCCCCACAGAAAAGGGACTCATTTGTCTTCATTCCCAGCACGCTCACTTGCCGCTGGCCTTTCTCTTAGGCTTGCTCAGAGCAACAGGATACAGTCTCTGCCAGGAGAGAAGGAAGGAAGGAGGGAGGGAGGGAGGAGAGGAAAATGACAGGAGCTCTGGATCTCCAGGCCCCCGACCTGGACCCTGGACCCTGAAAAGATCCAGCACCGTGAGGCCTGGGACCCAGCCCAGAAGTGCCTGGTCTAATGGGGCCTGGGAGGAGAAACCATTTCCGGTCTCAGGGCAATCATTCATCAGACGTAGGCTGAATAACTGTTAAAAGCTGAGCTCTCATTTCTGGGTGGCCTCTCTCCAGCTTTTATCTTAATCTAGTCTTCTCTCCACATTTATAGAAGGAAAATAAATAGGAGGCTCATCAGAACAAGCCTTCTTTTGCTTTTCCTTTGGTGTTACAAAGAAGAATGCATGCTTTGGAGCTTTTTCTTAAGCTCTTTTTATAGTTGAGTTGTTTCTGGTGTCACCCCAGACCTACAGCATCAGAAACGCTGTGTGTGTGTGTGTGTGTGTGTGTGCATGTGTGTGGGTGTGGAGGTGGGGAAAAGGGACATGGCAGGAGCTTAGCCATGGCAGAGATGGATGGTAGTGTGGGTTGAAGAATTGGAATCAATACTGCAGTCTACCGTCATAGGGATTATCAAAACAATGAACAAATCAATACATTTTTACAAATGTTTATTGAACTCTAAGTATATGTCAAACGCTGCTAGGAATGTGTAGTACATAGCTAACCCAGAAACTTACAGTTCAATAGGTGGCTCAGACAGGTAATAGATAATCAACAGTGTTGGAATGACTTGTATGGCAAATCAGTTGGCTGAGGGACCCTGGTGAAGAGACCCCCTCTCCCTGACTAAGCACACAGGGAAGATGAACAGCTGAAAGTGAGTGTAGGGTCACCGTCGTCCCCAGGAATGGTTGCTGAAGAAAGTTGCACTCATCTTAGATTAACATTCTAGGGCTTCCCGGGTGGCACAGTGTTTGGGAGTCCACCTGCCAATGCAGGGGACACAGGTTCGAGCCCTGGTCCGGGAGGATCCCACATACCCCGGAGCAACTAAGCCCGTGCGCCACAACTACTGAGCCTGTGCTCTAGAGCCCGTGAGCCACAACTACTGAGCCCATGTGCCACAACTACTGAAGCCTGTGCATCTAGAGCCCCTGCTCCTCAACAAGAAAAGCCACCGCAATGAGAAGCCCGCGCACCACAACGAAGAGTAACCCCTGCTCGCCACAACTAGAGAAAGCCCGCATGTAGCAATGAAAACCCAACTCAGCCAAAGATAAATAAATTAAATAAATTAATTAGTTTAAAAAAAAATTCTATTCTTCCCTCTGAGACTCTTATGAGGTGCAAAACAAAAAATCATCACCGTCATTTAAAACATGGGCCCTTCATGTGAACTTTGCTTCCTGTCAAGAAAATCACATACTTAATCTTTTTACGCTAAATTTATTTGGATTTCAGCACAGACACAGTTTAGTGATTAGGCATGTTCTCTCTCTCTCTCTCTCTCTCTCTCTGCTGTGTTTCCAATCTATGCAGAAATAAGATGGTGAAGAGGGCCTGAAGAAGTTTCTGTGGTGGGCCCTGGGTAGGAAGGAGAAGTAGCAAGGTTCCTGGCCTTTCCTGTGGAACTCCAAACCTGGCTGGAGCTCATAGAGTTGAAAGTGGCCAACTGGGATAAAGTCTAGATGGACTGACATGAATACAGGCACCATCGTCTCTCTAGTGCTCGGAGTGGCCTTTAGAGAAGACTTCCCAGAAGAGGTGAGAGAAAAGAAAGAGAGAAGGAGGGAGAGAGGGAAGGAGGAAACCACCATTTGTTAAGTGTGTACTCGGTCAAGCACTTTACACACGTGATTTCTCTTATACCATCTCCATCACCATGAATTGCAACCTCATTTTCACTAGGGTGAAGGGTGAAAATGGAGGCTCAGAGGGATGAATGATGGCGATTCGCACTAGGTCACATTGCTGGTAAGGAGCAGAACTGGTATCCTTCCCCAGGTCGGCCTCATTCCAAAGCACACGTTCTTTGTTCTCCCTCACGCTTCTCATTCAAAACCCTTTCCTGGTTGGTTGTGTACCATCTGATGAAACTGATATGTGATTGGCTGTTGGATGAAGCTCACCTGAGGAAAAGCCCCTCAAATCTCCGATGGTGGAGGTGTTCTCTTTCAAGTCAACCAGGGAACTCTTTCTCAGAGCTTTCATGACTTTTTTTACAACTTGTAATGTCTCCTCCTTTCCACAGGTGTCTAGTAAGTGTTTCCTGACAGCAGAAGGAAGGGAGGAAGTTTAGCTTTTCAAGAGAGACAGGGTTTGCTACCCAGAGTGTGGTCCCTGAACCAGCAGCATTGGAATCACCTGGAAGCTTGTTAGAAAGCTTGCAGAATCGCTGGCCACAGTCCTCCAGAATAAGTGAGTTAATGCTTACTTCGTCCTGGTACCCAGTATGCCATCCATAAATGGTACTTCCTTTCTGTTCCCATCTTCCCTTCTCTTTTTTTAACTTTTAATTTTTTTATTAAAATGTAGTTGATTTTCAATGTTTCAGGTATATAGCAAAGTGATTCAGTTATACATATATATATATTCTTTTTCAGATTCTTTTCCATTACAGGTTATTACAAGATATTGAATATAGTTCCCTGTGCTGTACAGTAGGTCCTTGATGTTTATCTATTTTATGTATAGTAGTCCTTCTCTTTAAGAGGAAGAAATAATTTCATCTTCAAGAGTGAGCCCACAATAGAAGATAGAATCTGTTCTCTTAGAGAAAGAAAATGCCTCTGAAATATTAATCATATCCATTAGATCTGTGCCATATGGTAGCCACTTGCCATATGTGACTATTAAATTAAAATTAAATTAAAGTAAAAATTCACTTTCTCAGTCGCACTAGCCACATATGGCTAATGATTGCCATATTGGACAGCACAGATATAGAACATTTTCATCATCATGGAAGGTTCTATTGGACAGTGCTGCTTAGATGCTTCCTATTTCTCCTGGGCTTTTGCTAACCCACAGCCCAGCTGCTCACACAGTAAGAGCTCAATAAATGCTCCTTGACTGAAATTCTGCAGCTTCGCTCATTGGAAGAAAGAAATGACAGGAGAGTCTCAAGATCTGATTTCCATTTCCTGCTCTGTCTACTAAGGAGCCGAGTGACCTTGGGTAAGTCATTTACCCTCACTTTCCTCATCTACAGACTTAGAGAGGAAGAGGTAATGAGTGCCTCATATTAGTCTGGAAGCTTTTTCACTTTTTATCTCTTTGATAGTTTGGCCAACCTTCCAGCCTGTAGGAGATGACCAACTCGTCCTGGTTTGACTGGGACTGTCCCAGTTTTAAAATTGAAAGTCCCATATCACAAGAACCCCGCATTCTCAGGCAAATCAAGACTTCCCAGTTACAAAATTCTGTGACCCTGTGCAAGCCTGTGGATGGGGTCCCAGGAACCCCAAACTGCTTCAAACAGCAGAGGAGTGTGGTTAAGAGCTTAGGCTCTGGAATCAGACAAACCTGGGTTCCCATACTGATGCCACCACTTGACTTCTGTGTGAACTTGGGCAAATTCCTTAATTTCTCTGAGACTCAGTTTCCCTATCTGCAAAATGAGACTGCTGACAATAGTTCTTTCTTCTATGTGTTATTGTGAAGATTAACTTAGCAAAGCTTTGCGCTGTGCCACTCAGAGCACTGTTAGCAATTATTAATTCAGCAGCCTGTGAAAAGGGAGGTGGGTCTGTCTTTAGGGAGACTGTGACCCTGACATTCATGGGGAGCCCAAAGTATCAGCTAAAAGAAAGATGACTCCCTTACAAGCTATTCAGGTCCTCTTCATCCAAACTCCCACAAATCTCGCCCCGGACTCATCTCTAATAAATGACAGTTCAAACTGGTTAAGGAGAGCACATTTCAGCTCCCCGTGCCCTGCTGGGATAAAGTGACTCTGAGGGAACGATTTTATTGAAACACAAACTAATCATTCCTGTTGCCAAAGTAGGCTTTTGGCAGTGCCCTGTGAAAAAAGAGAGAGAGTGGGGAAAAAATGTCCTGAATTGCTGAGACAGCACTGTATTTAGACAATTAAGTTTGGAAAAGCAGGACAGTTCCCGTAACCACCTCCTACATCCCCTCCTCCAAGAACAAAAGGTTTTGTTGAAAGTATTCATATGGATATTAATACCAACACTTTAATGAGCCCCTCAGTAAACTCATCAGCAGTAATTACACCCAGCCAGGTGCCACTGGTGGGAAGGTACAAAATCGTGCCTCCAAAAATTAGTCACTTGTAAGTTAACCCCAGAGTCACATCAGCAGCCTACACTTGATGGTTGATTCACAAAGATTCCTTGACACCTCTGTAGTTAAAGAGGGCAGATCACCATGGGAAGTCTGCAGAAAGGGAAAAGTTCACACTTACAAAAGACCCACATGGAGAAAAGAGTTCTGAGGAAACTAAGGACATAGCTTTATTCAGGGTTGTGATAGCAGCCATACTAGTTCTGCTGAGCACTTGCTGAGTACTTGTCGTGTACCAGGCAGGGTGCACAGCACTGCCTGTAATCCTCACCTAGATCCTGAGGGCAGGGAGGTTTCTATGATGCCCATTTTACAGATGAGGAAACTGAGGCTCAGAGGATGTGAAGGGCTTGGTCCAAAGTCTCAGTGCTAAAGTGGTGGGGCTGGAGATTTGAACCCAGTCTCTAGGTGAGATGTGAGTCTCACCAATGAAACAGGGATAGAAGAAAAAGTTGTGCTTTTTCTTCTCACTTACTGGAGGTGTTTTAGAGGTTGGATTTTGCCTTGGTTTTGGCCTTGACCCTGGGTATGTAAATCCATAGATGAAGGACTCTGCCTTCCTAACCCTTCCTACTCACCCTTTAAAATTTCCCTTCTTGGGCTCAGACTTTTCATCACTGCTCTGCCTGCCATATCTTTGTCCAGTCTTTTCCCTTTCCTTTTTCCTAGTTATTTAAGGAAATAACATGGCCTGAGAGAGACCAAGAATGAAAGATAGTGAGCAAATAAGAGTGAGAATGAAAGAGAGGCAAGTGAGAGTGAAGGGGAGAAGATTAGGAAGAGCGAATGGAGAGAGAGACAGAGAGACAATGAGGGAGACAGTGAGAGAAACAGAGAGACAGAGAAAGAGATAGAGATAGAGAGACAGAGACAGACAGGCAGAGAGAGACACACACAGAGAGAGAATGAAAGAGAAAGAGAAACAGAGAGAAAAAAAGAGAGAGATCAGGATTTGAAGTCCCCCAGATTTGGCTTGAATTATTGCTACTACCAGCTATACAACTTCGAATAAAGCTCTCTGACTCAGTTTCCTCAGCGGGAAAATAAGGGTGATACTACTTATCTCATAAGATTGTTGTGAGGATCAAATAAAATATTGTCTATGCATTTCCTGCCATCCAACAGGCACTCAATAAACCTTCCTACTCCCTTTCTACTCCCCTCATCAAGCACCACCTAAACCCCAGGCACACTCCAGGACATCTCTACAAACTTTACCAGTTTAGTCCTTGAAACAACTCATGAATCACACGTTCTGTTATATCTCATTTTACAAGGAGGCCTAGAGAGAGGACATTATAAGCTAGGATCACCCAGCAAGTGACTGTCCCAGCCAGATGTCCAAGGCAGATCTATCTTTCTCGACTACGGGGGAAAGAAATAATAAAGGGGTAGCTGTGCCTCTGAACTGATGGGCTTTTACGGTTTTCTTCTTTAGCTGCTCCACTGGAGGGCTGTTGAGAAAATTATCCAAATCATGTTAGTGATCAACTGAGTGCTGCTGTTTCTCTGGGGGAAGATAGGGGGCAAAAGCTCGGGTTGGGGCTGGCAGCCACTAGCTGAGATTGTTATCTCAGCTGATACCATCCAGGGGCTCTCAGCTCAAGTAATTAACTCAATTGCCTTCTCTGAGGGGTGAAGTGGGGCTAATACAACTGAACCACCTAGCTTGTGGGAAAACGATTCTGTGCTCGGTGGTAGAGTGCTTTCAAGACCATCTGGTGCTGAGTGGTGTCATGGCAGAAGCTGAGTGGTGAGTACTGGCCAGGCCCAGGGAGGGCCTCCTGTGAGCTGAAGGAACCATGAAAGCCTTGATGTTGGTTCAACAGAGGTGGGTCTGAATCCAGGATCCATCACACATGAGCTTGGGATGTTGGGTGGATGTCGGACCGGTGTTGGGTGTAGCGCTCAACCAGAGTCTTGGTTCCTCTTCCATAAAATGGAGTGAATAGAATTTACATCGCAACCAAGGTGTTGGGTGGATATAAAAGAAAGATCTTGATAAAGGGCCCTGCACACGGTAGCTACTCTGCAAACTTGAGGTTCCTTCCCCTAGAGCAGTTCTCTTTGGGGAGGGAGAAGGGGAGGGAGAGAGAAATGCTGTCCCTACAGACAGAGAAACTCATTTGCATCCCCTCTTTAGGAAAATGAGTTTCCCAACTCTGAGACTTGTGGATTTCAGTAGGCAAATCACTTTTACTGATGATGTGGATTTAAATGGTTTCACCCAGTTGTTTCCTTCCTTCCTCCCACTGCCCGATTACTACAGAAACCTTTTATTTTTTCTTTCTCACCCACAGTCCCTCTTTACTGAGCACTTACTCTGTGCCAGGCACTGTGCTAAACGCCTTCTTGAGTTATTTCATTTCACAACAATAATGAGTGAGTTATCTCGTATATCCTCTACAACCTAGTGGAATAGATATAACTGTTATCCCTGTGTTACAGCAAGGAAACCAAAGCACAGAAAAGAAAAAAAAGTAAAAGCACAGGTCTGTCTGATTCCAACATGCTTTCAGCATGATTGGGGTCGAGAACCCTTTCTGAGATCATCCTGCAAGCGTCCAGCTGACCAGGCTGGGCAGGTAACCTGTTCAGGAGTTCAGTCCCTCCTTCCTGGAGTCTGACGTCTCACCACCCTCACCCTTGAGAAGTAGGTTCAGAGCTTCACTCAGAAATCACTGGTTACCTTTCCTGAAGCATCGGTAGGGTTGCCTGACAAGTAAGACTCCACTAAACTTGCCAAGCTGAGTAAGAGAACCTTCTCTCCTCACCTAGCCTGCCTCTGCCCCCTCACCTAGATGTTGACCCATGGCCTCTTCTTCACCCACAGCACTGCCTGGCACACAGTAGGTACTTGCTCTAGGCCTCCAGAGTCTATGGCCTGGGCTTCCAACACAGCCTCCTTCTCGGATCTGGGCCAAGCTCCTTAGCATGGCAGCTGAGGCTCTTTGTGAACTCAGCTATTCTCGGACTTTGAACTATGGCTCTCTCCATGCCTTGGCTTATGTAGTGCCCTCCACCCTCAGCAGAGCCCCCTTTAAGGATGCTACAACCCATCCATGCCCCCAAGCAAAATTAAGCGCTCTCTCCTGGATTCTCCCAGGTACATCTGGAACATAGGAAAGAGGTCAGTCCTAGCACTTACTGCATTGTCTTTCTTTTTATCAGGAGACTGTGAGCTCCTGGAGATGATGGGGGAAGTTGGCTTAATTAACGCCTAACACAATGCCCAGCCATTAGAACTTTCCATCATTCCAGCTTTGGATTAAATGTCACATCATCTCTTGGAGAGGCTGTCTCCAGTCTTTCCATCTCAATGAGATCTTCTCCTATACCTCACACTTTACCATCCTAGTACCCAGTGGGTCTTTAGCTCTCAGATAGACCCTATGCTTTGGGGTTTGACTCTTTTGTCAGACACTGGAGTTCAGATCCTCGCTTAGTAATTTGTTAGCTATGGGACCTTGGGCAAACTGTCTCATTTCTTCAAGCCTCCGTTTCCTCATCTGTAAAATGAGGCTAATGATGGGACCTTGTAGGAGAGTCTCCAAGATTACATAATATTTGTAATGCGCTTAGCACAGTGCCTGCATTCAAGGTGGCTTTGTGTTTGGCTTTTCATTTGTTACTCCCTTTAGAATGTCTACATTGCAAAGGAAGAACAATGATTTTGCCTTTTTCACTGTTGATTTTTCAAGGCTTGACAGCATCTGACACAGAGCAAAATCAATAAACATTAGTGGACTTGCATGATGAAGGAGGAGAGAGCCAGAGCCCCCAGGAACCTCCTCTGCAGCCTAGAGCCCTCTGTCGCTGAGGGGCAGTAGCTAAGCCCCAGGACTCAGGTCAGCTTGCCTGCATCTGAATCCTTGCTCTGCCACTTATCAGCTTTGCAACCCATGGCCAGTTGTTAACCTACGTCTTTGATTCCTTATCTGTACACATGGATAGTAATAACTGCCTCTTAAGTTTGCTGTGAAAATAACACTAATAAAATAATAGTATATCATGATCGTACAATAATATTAAGGTAATGGGCTATGACTGTTATGTAATTGTCAATAACTATTCCTCAACATTTCATAAATAATTCTGTTTTACCACGGTATGGTAATCTCTCTCTTTCTTTCTCCCCTTACTAATGTGAGCTCCTTGAGGGTAGGATCTGTGTCTGCTTCATTCTTGTGTATCCTGTACCTAGCTTTGGTGATAGATACCAGTAAATTTCTCTTTAATACCTTATGTTTTTCAATATATAACCCTCTCAATGACCTTCAAGGTAACCAGGGTGGGCATTATTATCCTCTATTTAAAGACACAAGACTCTGAAGGACAAAGAGATTAAGTGCACTGCTGAGATAACAGGACCACTTTAGTGACCCGGCCGACTTTCTGAGCACTGATGGGCCACCAGGAGGCTGTTGGGAAGCTCTTTCCCTCTTCAATTGCAGGAAGGGGAGAGGGGTTCTGTGTTGCCAGTGCTATTCACACGTGAACAAGCAGCCACCACTCCCTGCCGGAGGAGTTCCAGGGGCAGCACAGCCTGGGCACCCACCTCACCCCAGAGACGATCCAGGAAATACGTCAAGATCCGTCCACTCATCCCCACCCCACCACTGCAGCCCTGAGTCCTCACCCAAACCCAGGTAGCTCCAGGCTCTAGCAGGCGGCTACTTCCCCCTCATCTGCCATCGCGTGGATCCATCTCCCACATACTGGGGTCAAGCCAGTTAAAACTCCTCACCTTCTGTGTGGGTCTGGTTCTCTTTGAGTTCTACACCTACCTTCATAAACCCTCATCTCTATGCTTCCTCTTCCCTGTGTCCTCATGACCAGAGAGGGGTTCAATTCAGTTCATTTCTACCAATATCTATTCAATAATCACAAGTCCCACTTGTAGGGTGCGTCATCATTTAAAAATAACCTTCACATTCATTTTAATTCCCATGCCAGGAACAGTGTGCTGGGGACTGTGGGAGGTAAGACAAGCCCTACTCTCAAAACACTCAGAACCTCTAGGGGAAAAGAGAAGTATGCAATTACCTTAATGCTATAACAGTACTACTACTACTAGTTAGCTACCATTTATTAAGCTTACCATACACCAAACACTGTAACAAACTCATTTACGTGTCACCATATCCTGTGAGATAAATGTTGTCAAATATAACTATGAACACTACCAGAGCTGAAAAACAGAAACACTTAAGAAACAAGTTTAGCTGGTCTCCCAGAGCAGAAATTGAAAGGGTGGGTGATAATGGCAAAAAGAAGTGAGTTCATCACATAGTCAAGACTCTGAGTTCAAGTCTCTGGTCGCCTCATGAGCTGAATCATTGGATTATACACTCTTACTTTGTTATTACAATGGTGCAGGTCACAAATCTGGGACACTGTTTTCAATGAGGTTTGAGACAGATTGCATTGAATCCCTGGTGGGTCCAGAGTCACACGGCAGGCAAATTTGTATGTGCGTACCCTAGGCTTGACAATGGTTTTCAAGTTTGTTTCCTATGTCCATTTCACAGAAACGGAGACTGAGACTCAGACAGTAAATCACTTTTTCAAGGTCTCAGAATTAGTAGAGGAAATAGCATTCTACCTCAGGTATCTAATCCCAAATATATACATTCATTCACTCTAAATAAAAGTAAAAGTATATACTGTAGAAGCACAGAGAAAGGAGTAATTAATTCCAATTGATGAGAGAAGGTTTCATAAAGAAGGCAGCATCTGAGCTGAGCCTTGAGGCACGAGGAGAATTTCCCCAAGTGGGGAAACAGGGAGGGACATCCCATGTAGAGGATTGGCAGCCAGGCCTGAACACAGAAGGTATGTTAGGGAGAAAGAGTGGTGTGGTCATGTGTCATGGGGCTGGTAATGTCCTGACCATTCTCTACTGAGAAATGGGCAGGTTGGACTCGATCATATCAGTCGTAATTAATAAGGGTACAGCCCTTTGGAGTTGACAGTGTGCTTCCACATCCATGATGACATTCAGTTTCATAGCGACATTGTCATCATCCTCATTTTGCAGAGGAGGAAACCAACACCCAGCCAGCTGAAGAAATTTGCTTATTGTCATTCAGTTAGAAAATGGTGGAGCCAGAAATTGGTTTCCAAATTTCACGACCCATGCTGCCCTTCCTACCAAATTGTCTTAAAATTATAACTGTTGAGTACATGTAGCAAGCCAGACTTTGGTCCTAGAATTCTGGGCTGCATCTGTTACACAAAGGCATGTTGCTCACCTTCAGGTCAAGAAGCCATCTCATCTCAGTGTGTGTCTGCCCAGCGTTGATGAATTCTAGGGTCTCACTGGAGGGTGTTGGCCTGGAGGTAGAAATGAGTGGGCCAAGGGGCTGACATGGTCTCACCTGCTTGGCCTTACTGGAAGGGAGTTGAAAAGATCCTTTTGGTCCTCTCCACTCCCCTCCCCAGGACACAATATTTAGGACTATCTCCCCACCTTTGAGACACTTCTTTGGATTCCTGTAAGGTAGAGAGGTGGGGCCCTCTTGGGACCAGACAATTGCTTTGAGAAAAGTGTGAAGATTCCGTGTGGTTCATGTAGGTAGAGTCTTGCTCTGTGAGCATTGTAAAGTCACTTATCTTCTCCAAACCTCAATTTCCTATCTATAAAACCAGCAGGGGGAGAGGTGGGCTAATACCTACAGAGAAGCAATATCGCTAGAGCTGAAGAGCATGGGCTGCGAAGCCAGACTGCCAGGGCCCAAACCTTGCCTCTGCTAGCTCTCAGCCTTGGCCAGTTTACTTAACCTCATTGTGCCTCAGTTTCCTTTACTGTAAAAGGGGGATAAAAATGATACTCTTTACCTCTGAGGGCCATTGTAAGGACTAAATACTTAACACATGTAAAGCATTTCGAACAATCTTTTAAAGAGCTGTTCTCAAGTACTAATAGAAATAATAGCCAACGTTTGTATCATGTTACAGAGTCTAAGACCTTTTCACAGGTCCTTTCCTTGCCTCTCAAGGCACTCTCTGGGAGGCAGTGGTCATCACCCTTCTTTCTCATAGTTGAGATAACTGAGATGCAGGGAGGCCAAATGACTTTTCCAAGATCATGCAGCCTGTGAAAGACTAAAAAGGGACGTAGGCCCAGGATTTCTCCCTCCTGCAGAGATGGTATAGCACAGAACGGTAGACCCAGATTTACATCCTGATAAGTTTTTCTTTCTCCCCCTCCTCCTCTCTCTCCATCTCCCTCTCTCTCTCCTCAGCCCTGAGAATGTCCACTTAATCTAAGGCTTTATTTCCTCAACTATATAATGGGGATGATACAACCTACCACCTAGGATTATTCGCTTCCCTTCTCCTCATGTCATCAAATCCCAGGAAAAGGGGATCTAAGTGGTCCACAGACCAGCATCATCAACATCACCTGGAGCTTATTAGAAATGCAGAACCTCAGACCTATTGAATCAGAACCTGTATTTTAGCAAGACCCCGGGTGATTTGTATGTGCATTATAGTTTGAGAAACATTGAACTAAAGGATGTGTTTAGTAAACTGTAAAGTCAGGTGCACTGTGTTAGCAGTGACTTGGTAGAGATAAGTAGCAGTGTGCCTACACACACTCAGTGTTTCTACCCATCCAGTCATTGCTGGCCATTTGCTCATGAGTAATAAGTGGATAAGAAAGTGATGGAAGAGAGGCATTTCCCTGATGAAGTAGGTTGGTTCTTGAGGAACGTATTTACACAAGATATACTTACATTAAAAATTATTTGTTGCTTACCTGAAATTCCCATTTAACTGGATGCTCTATATTTTATTTGACAATTCTATTCCTAAATGGACTCAGGTTTGTTTTGATCACATTGCGCAGCTTGCAGGATCTTAGTTCCCTGACCAGGGATTGAACCCGGGCCCCAGGCAGTGAAACACAGCGTCCTAACCACTGGACCGCCAGGGAATTCCCTGCACCCACTTGTTATTTAAATGCTAAGTCCCTGAAGTTTGGAGCCAGCTGTTGGGTCCTCTCAAGACCTAACTTGTGGCAGGGAAGGGAACCATATTAATATTTGTCCCACTTTGTTGAGCACCTGCCACTTCACAGCTCCTTTACTTAGACAATTATTGCCTCAGTCTGGAGCCTTGCACCTCCAAGTACGGTCAGGGACTGACAGCCTTGCTTGTTAGAAATGCAGTTTCTCAGGCCCCACTCTGGACTGACAGAGTCACCTACAGGTGATTCATATGTACATCAAAGTTCAAGCAGTACTGGGTGAGGCAACTCCAGGTAAGGAATAACTAGTCCAAGACTCTTTTTAAAAAAAAATAATAAAAATAGACTTTTTTTAAAGCAGTTTTAGGTTTACAGAAAAATTGAGCAGAAAGTAGAGTTCTCACATACCTCTTCCCCCCTCTACAGAGTTTCCCCTATTATTAATATTTAATTAATTAAACAAAGAGGTCATTAGACAGAGGTGGTTTTCTAATGCTGTGGCTGCCTGCTTAAGCAAACCCAAACCTAACCTATAAATGCCTCAAGGCTAAGAGCTTGGAACCTGAAGACAACCAATCACAACTGGCCAACTAGGCTTCCCCAAATAAGGCAACTGCTAAAGCTAGAGCTAATTAATGATTTCTTTGCTTTGCTTCTGCATCTTCTCCACTAAAGTCTAGGACCTCTCTACCCCCCTACTCCTGTTGTTGGAACCCTCTTAACCATTTCCGGTTTGGCGCTGCCCTATTGGAATGGATGTTTGCTCAAATAAACTTACAAATTTTAACATGCTTTAGTTTATCTTTTAACATTAACATCTTACCTTAGTGTGGTACGTTTGTTACAATCGATGAACCAATAATACAATATTTTAAATCCAAACCCATAGTTTATATTAGGGTTCACTCTTTATTTTGTACATCCTGTGGGTTTTGACAAATATACAATGTTATGTATTGGCTGTTACAATATCACACAGAATAGTTTCACTGCCCTAAAATTCCCCTGTACTCCACCTATTCATCTCTCCCTCCTTCCCCCTGAACCCTGGCAAACACTGATCTTTTTACCATCAAATACCCTTTTGATTTGCTAGAAAAGTAATAAAAAACTCTTTTGTAAAGAAAAGAGTGTTTTTCAAAAATGAAACTGATACAGAGGTTAAATGACTTGTTCAAGGTCACCAAACTAGTAAGTGCAGGAGCTGGGTTTCCAACCCAAGTCTGTCTAACTCCAAATCTCTGTTCAATATGGCCAAGCCCTTTCTTACTAGGAGTGGAGACATTTGAACGTCTGTGCTGTAGGAGAGGTCCAGAGGTCTTGGTGACTATTACCCCTGTGGATAGTGTGTACATGTAGTGATAGTGGCGTAGCGGGTGGGCAGGCAGGCAGACAGGAAATATCTGGCCTATGGAGGTTCCCAAGAATTTCTAATATGTACTATAGTGGGAGCTGCAGCTGAATTTCCAGACTGGATCTCCCCACACCAGCTGCTTCTGCACCCCACTCAAGCCAGTTATGATTTACAAATGGGAACTTAGAAATGCTAATGGCCCCGACTGGGCTCACTAATTACTCCTGGATCAACTGCTAATGGGTGTTAGCTGCCCGCCCAGGGTGGCTGATAGGGCTCCGGGTGGCCAAGGTTAAAGGGAAGCTGGTTGTCAACGTGTCACTGGCCTTGAAAATAGAAGGAGGCCATGCGGTGGGTGAAAACTGTCTTCTTTTCACTTTCTTCCTCTGTCTTTTTGTCTGGATGTTTGGTCCCAGTCATGAGGGACTGGGAAGCAAAGGTATTTGGAGGATGTAAGAACCAGGAAAAGCCAGGAGTGAGTGGTTAGAAAGCAGAGGAGATCAGACAGACAACAAATGATTATTGAATGTGTACAAATGTCAGGTATTGTGCTGAGTGCTTTCTTCCTGATGCTGTCAAGGTCAAGGTTTTGGAGGGAGAAAAAGGAAGTGAGGACAAGTTGAATGTGTTAGGGAAGTGACTCTGAGGAACATGAATGAGAGAAGTCATGAATCAGAGGCACCTGAAGGTTGGCAAGAAAAAAGAGAAAGAAAACTAACATTTACAGAGCATTTTTAAAAAATATTTGTTAAATTAATAGTCTAAAATCAAATGCTCTCCATGTGAGATATTTTAACGATAATAGCTCTCATGAATTGTATACCTATGACGTGCCCGGCATGTGCTGACCCCCACAATGACCATCTTCAATAGAGGTTTACTATACCTACTTTACAGATGCAGAAATTAGGATTCACAGAGGTTAAGGGTCATACCCGTGGTCACATTGCTAGTATGCACCTCTGCTATTTTCCTGATTGCAAAGCTTAAAATTTTTAACAGCTTTATTGAGATATCAGTGTCATATAAAAAGTATATATATTTAAGATGTACAACTTGATATTTTGATATATGTATATATTGTGGAATGATCACCACAAAACAGTTAACATATTTATTATTTTACATAGTTACCATTTGTGTGTGTATGTGTTAAGAAGATTTAATTTAAGATTTATCCTCTTAGCAAATTTTGAGTATATGCCACAGTGCTGTTAACTATCATAACTATGTGTACATTAGATCTCCAGAACTTACTCATCTTAGATAACTAAAACTTTGTACCCTTTGACTAGCATCATCCCATCTCCTCCTCCCCCAGCTCCTGGCAACCACTGACCTACTCTCTGTTTCTATGAGTGTGACTGTTTTAGATTCTACATATAAGATCATGCAGTTTCTCTTTCTGTGTCTTGCTTATTTCGCTTAGCATATTTTGCTTAACATAATGCCCTTCAGCTCCAATCATGTTGTTGCAAATGGCAAGATTTCCTTCTTTAAGGCTGAGTAATATTCCAGTGTGTGTGTATACACACACATACACACACACACACACACACACACACACACTTTATTTTCTTTATCCATTCATCTGTCGAAAGACATTTAGTTTGTTTCTGTGCTTGACTGCTGTGAATAATGCTACAATGAACATGGAAATGCAGATATCTCTTTGTGATACAGTTTTTGATTCCTCAGGGTATATACCCAGAAGTGGGATTGCTGGATCATATGGTAGTTCTATTTTTAATTTTTTTTAGAAATCTCCATATGTTTTCCACGATGGCTGCACCAATTACCATACTCACCAACAGACACAAGAGTTCCTTTTTCTTCACATCTTTCCCAACACTTGTTATCTTTTGTCTCTTTTTTTTTTTTTTTTTTTTAAATGTATATTGCACTGTCTGATCAAGCCTAGAGCTTTCTTTTTTTTTTAATTTATTAATTTATTTATTTATGGCTGTGTTGGGTCTTCGTTTCTGTGCGAGGGCTTTCTCTAGTTGCGGCAAGCGGGGGCCACTCTTCATCGCGGTGCGCGGGCCTCTCACTATCGCGGCCTCTCTTGTTGCGGAGCACAGGCTCCAGACGCGCAGGCTCAGTAATTGTGGCTCACAGGCCCAGTTGCTCTGCGGCATGTGGGATCTTCCCAGACCAGGGCTCGAACCCGTGTCCCCTGCATCGGCAGGCAGATTCTCAACCACTGCGCCACCAGGGAAGCCCCCTTTTGTCTCTTTTATAACAGCTATTCTAACAGGTGTGAGGTGATATCCCATTGAGGTTTTGATGTGCAGTTCCCTGATGATTAGAAATGTTGAACACCTTTTCTCATACCTGTTGGCCATTTGAATTTCTTCTAAGAAGTGTATTTAGGTCCTTTGCCCATTTTTAAATCAGGTTATTTGTATTTTTGGCAATGAGTTGTAGCAGCTCCTTAGGTATTTTGGATATTAACACTTTATTGGATGTGTGATTTGCAAATATTTTTTCACATTCCATAGGTTGTCTTTTCATTTTGTGTGTTGATTGTTTCTATTTCATTTGATATAGCCCCACTTCTCTATTTTTGCTTGTTGCCTGTGCTTTTGGCATCATTATTTTTAAAAATTTTGCCAATATCAATGTCAATAAGGTTTTTCCTTGTTTTTTTTTCTAGGAACTTTAAGGTTTCAAGTCTTATGTTTAAGACTTTAATCCATTTTGTGTTGATTTCTGTGTATGGTGAGAAATAGGGGGCCAATTTCTTTCTTTTGCATGTGGATATCCAGTTTTCCCAGCACCATTTTTTGAAGAGTCTATCCTTTCCCCATTGTTGAAGATCTTGGCACCCTTGTTGAAGATCAGTTGACTGTAAATGCATGAGTTTATTTCTGGGTTCTCTATTCTGTTTAATTGGTCTATATGTCTATTTCTATGCCAGCACCATACTCTTTTTATTGCTACAGCTTTGAAATATAATTTGAAATCAGGAAGTATGATGCATCCAGCTTTGTTCCTCTTGCTCAAGATTGCATGTGTGTATGCGTGTTTGTGTGTGGGGGGAGTGTTTGTGTGTAGAATTGTTAGGGTTTTCTATGTGTATGATCATGTCATTTGCAAACAGAGATAAGTTTACTGCTTCCCTTCTGATTGGATGGCTTTTATTTCTTTTTCTTGCCTGATTGTTCTGGCTAGGACTTCCAGTACTCTGTCGAATAGCAATGGTGAGAGTGGACATCTTTGCCTTGTTCCAGATCTTAAAGGAAAGTTTTCAGTTTTTCCCCATTGATTAGGATGTTAGCTGTGAGTTTTTCATAAATGACCTTTATTATGTTGGGGTAAGAGGTTAAAACTTAGAAAAACAAGGGTGAGAGCTTATGAAGCTGAAACTTAGATTGTGAGAAGGGGTCATACCTGGCTTATGATGGCGTTTCTGAGCTTGAAGGAGGGGTCCCATTGGCTGGGGACCCAGATCTCTGGGTTGGCTGGTATCACTGAGGGGGCACAGTGAGGTTGGTTCTATGAATGTTGCTGCAATGTGGATTTAACTGTTGCTCCTAACAGGAACTCCTGCTGCCAGGGTAAAGAAGCATCGCTCAGTAACACAGACAGGAACGCCAAGGAGATAGAAAGTAAACAGAAAGGAGCAGTCCCTTCTCACCCCTCCAGCTGTGCAGTCTCCCTCTTTCACCCCTATTGGCAGAGTTTAATAGGTCACCAGCTAGCCAAGCCTAAAATGTGGTTTGCAAACTCCTAGCCCCAGTACCTCAAAGTACACATTGTGGTGTAGTGAAAAGTATCTGAAATTTAGCATCCAGAGACGTGGACTACTGCAAAAACTAACTGGTTTCCCTGTTTTCGCTCTTAGCTCCCTCTAATGCATTCTTACTGCCAGTCCCCTTGCAGCAAGGGGGGGTCCTCTGGTTAAGTTATGGCCGATGGAGTCTGTGTGGAAGGGATGTGTGAATTTTTTAATTCATTTCATTAAAAGGAAGCTGCTTCCCCTCCATTTCTTCTTGCCTACTTCCCACATACTGGAACATGGGGCATGGCTGTGGTGAAAAACTACAACCATGGGATGAGAGCAGCACCCTAGGGAGTGACTGGGCACCAAGAGAAAAGAGAACTGAGTCCTTGAATGACCTTGAGAGGCAGAGCCACCATAGTTCACTGGACTGCCTTTTACCTTGTTTAAGTGACTGTATTTGTCCTAGTGAAGTGGCAGAAGCAATGGCCTAACTAGAAACATCTAGTATTAAATGGCTTGTGGAGCTATTGGAAGGACTGAATAAATAGAATTTAGATTGAGCTTCTAGAAATGAGCCCAAAGTCCTGGGCAAGGCAGAGATCTATCTCTTCTTGGACCTTCTATGGAATGGAAGCTTTGGTTCCAAAACTACTCCAGAGCTACTAGGACCAGGAAGAGCCACGTTATGCCTGCTACAGTCCCCGCCAACAGAATGAACCCCTGGTGCCCTGTCTCTTGACCCCCACAAAATAAGCAACCCAGCTCTGGGCCCTCCACCAAGGATACTACCAAAAGACCAAACATCCTCACAGCTAAGCTTGCCCCAGAAGCAGCAGAGTCAGCAGAAGCCTCACTTCTGCTTTCCAGAATTCATGTTCATGCATCTGATTGGCCAAACCTAAATCACATCCAGAGCTCAGCTGCAAGGGAGTCTAGGAAATGTACGTTTTACCTTTCTAGCTTCCACATTATAGCAATATCTACTAGAAAGAGGATGAAATGGATATGGAGTGCTAATCTACCCTATCTGACAAAGTAGATTTATCATATCCTGAGAGTCATTCAACAAAGTTTCTCTACTGAGCATTTATTAAGTGCCATGGTCATAGTTGAGTATGACACAGCCCTTAACCTCAGAGAGTTTTCCTGTCCAATTTACAGCACAGTGTGCAAAGTTCTATGAGGAAAGCCTGGAGTCCCGAGAGATGGCAGAGCAGATGGCAGGCAGAACTGCTTAACCAGGTCTTATGTGTATAGGAAAGAAGAGGGGGCACTGCTCAGGGAGGGCTTGGGCAGGTGATGCTGGAGGCTTGTCCTGAAGGATATGTTGCCACAGTTTTCTGGCTGAGAACTTAGACTCTGGGATGAGACCGTGTTGAATCCCACTCGACCACTCACTAACTAAAACCCTGAGTAAGTTCACCTGCAGGCCTGAATATAAGGCAATGTTTGTTCCTTCTACCCCATCCCTTCCCCCAAAAAACAATCGCTCACAAAAGAGGGGGTGTCTTCATCTGTTTGGGTTTCTATAACAAAATAACACAGACTATGTAGCTTGCAAACAACAGAAATTTATTCCCACAGTTCTGGAGGCTGGAAGTCTGAGACCAGAGTACAAGCATGGTCACAGAAGGGCCCTCTATCAGGTGGCAAACTTCTCTTTGTGTCCTCATGTGATTGAAGGGGAAAGGAAGCTCTGTGGCTTCTCTTTTATGAGGGCACTAATCCCACTCATAAGGAGTCCACCCTCATGACCTAAGCCTCCCCAAAAGCCCAAATTCTTAATACCATCATGTTGGGCATTAGGATTTCAACAAATGAGTTTGGGGTGGGGGGGACACATTCAGACTATAGCAGGGAATAACTTTGTATTCAACTCCTTATATCAGTAGAATTCAGTGCTTTAATTTGAACAAGATATGATATTAACTTGCAATAATATTACTTAATTTGATATATGATGCCTTTGAAAGAAGAAAGCGCTCACCCAGGATCACACAACTAGAGATTACTGGAGGCAGAACTGACCCTTCCTGCATTGCTCACCTCTTAGTTACTAACCACACCACTCTTCTTGCCTAGTGGCTTCTCCCTTGTGCTCATTTCCTGCACTGAACCTCATTTCTGGACAGTACTTCTGATGTTTGGGACTCCGCCTTTCTTGTGTATTTTTGGCTCAGCCTGTACCTTTGTCCTCCCAAGGTATTGCCAAAGGTCTCAGACAAGGACTCCTTGGCTCCAGACATGTGGCACTGGGGAGGCCTTCCTGTGATCTGGTCCCTCTGCTGGTTGGAGCTGGACTCGGACTTTTCTTGAGTCAGATATACCCCAGTCTAAGCAAGACAGGAATAAAGACGCAGACATAGAGAATGGACTTGAGGTCACAGGGAGGGGGAAGGGGAGGCTGGGACGAAGTTAGAAAGTGGCATGTGCTTATATATACTACCAAATGTAAAATAGATAGCTAGTGGGAAGCAGCTGCATAGCACAGGGAGATCAGCTCCGTGCTTGTGACCACCTAGAGGGGTGGGATAGGGAGGGTGGGAGGGAGACACAGAGGGAGGAGATATGAGGATACATGCATACATATAGCTGATTCACTTTGTTATACATCAGAAAGCAACACAACAATGTAAAGCAATTATACTCCAATAAAGATGTTAAAAAAAAAAAAAAGATATACCCCAGTCTGAGGATGACTTCAGATCCATAGGGGCAGCCAGCACTGTAGACCCAGGCTTTCTTCCTCTAGACATGCCAACAGCCTGTGATGATTTCCTCTGGGTAAGTGTGTACAGGGAGCTGAATTCAAATTCTGAACAGCTTGGCTGGTTAATATCCATATAAGCACTGAATACTCAATCAGAGGTGATTCCCTTCTTTGTAACACAGCAGCCAGCACTTGACTCATTCCATCACCTGTACAGATGGGAACCAATAACTACGGGATTCCTGGATATTTCCCCTGCCCCTGAGTTTCCAGAGATGCTCTGATGTCACTGGCCCTGCTTGTTTTCCTACTGTTACTTGTTCTTAAATCCACCTTGGGCTTTCTTTCAAACACTATTAGAATATGATTTGGGGCCCAGTCCAGGTCTGGTGGACCTAATTGCTAGACTGCAGTGCTTTATCTTACCCAGAAGTATTGAGCTGTATTAAGAGATTTGATATTCACCTTCCATGTTGCCCTGAGACCTAGAATGCATTCCCTTATAAAGTACAGAAAAATAAGCTGAGGTTCTAGGAAGACCACAAGCTGGAGAGGCAACCCAAAGGCATGAAAATAGTCCTGGTCTAGGAGTTTAAAGATAGGAGCTAAAGCCCTAGTTCTGGTACTGAGGAGCTGTGTGAACTTTAACAAATAATTCCTGTTACCCCTCCTGTTGCCTCAGTGATCAAAGTCCTGGAATTTGGCTACACTAGATCACATTTTAATGTGTGTAGGAATCACCTACGAATCTGTTAAAATGCAGAGTTTGATTCAGCAGGCCCAGGGTTAATCTGAGATTCTGCATTTCTAAAAAGCTCAAGTGAAGCTGATGCTGCTGGACCGGGGACCACAGTTGGAGTAAGAATCTGTTTCAAAAGTTCCCTCCAGCTCCTGTGCTCTAAAAACATCACACTCTTTTTAGTGACAAGAATAACGTTTCCGAGGGGTTTAAGTATATTCTTACATACACATTTGTTAAATTACATATATGATACAGATGGTTAAAAAAATTCAAACAATACAGAAACATAAAAACATAGGGTGTGCAAGTACCCTGGTAATCGACCCCCAAGAGAGAACCATTGTTAATGGTGTAATTAAAGTATTTAAGAATATGACCACCGCCAAAAGTCATGCTCAGCTGTCCTGATTATGGACAGGACCTTTTTTTGAAAGGATCTGAAGTTTCTCCTTCAGCTCAAAATCATTGCAGCCCCTCAGTGTGCTAGGTGACGAGGTAGTGAGTTTGGGCTTATTACGTGGAGGAGCAGATTTCTTTGTGTTGCATTCTCAGATGGGGATTTAGAGTCTATGGTGACTTCAGAAAGGGATCTTCACAGAGCTAAGGAGAGAGAATGAAAACACAGAGTGCTGGAAATTTGATCACCTGGGGCTTTCCAAATAGGGGCTTTCTCCTCCTTAATTTCTCTGTGGGGACATTGCCCAGATATCAGGAGGAAAGTTTGGCGGATGTTTTCCCTGAAAAATGCCCTGTGACATCAAAGAGTGATCTAATGGAACCAAGAAAGACGAGAATTTCTTCAGCAATGGACTTAGGACCAATTGGTCCTGGCTACCTAGAGCAGAACCCTCCTAGTCCAGGGCACCCATGAGAGGGGAAGGTTTTACCTTCTGCCACCTCAAGCACGCAAATGAGCCGGCCAAAGGCAAACTCTGGCTTTGCCGCTGTTTGAAGAGCAGACCCCTGAGACAAAGATTCCCCGAGTGCCCTCAGGACTGCATTCAAAATATTCAAGATAGCTGGGTACCTCTCTCCTTCTCCCCCAGTGCCTTCCTCTCTGCCCATTCTCCAGGAGGGAGGCTTGATGCACTTACAAAAGCAGTTTCCTTAAATGAATCCTGCTCCTTCTAGCCTCTGGACTTTTCTAGGCTGTGCCCTCTTCCTGGAACACAGCTCAGGCCCTGTCATTCCCTCCCCGCAGCCTTCACTGACTTCCCTCCCCTCCTTTCCCTTCCCCTAGTAGAGAAGGGTGGCTGTCCTCTCTGCTGGCATCTTATATCACCCCTAGAATAACACTTCTTACTCACTGTAACTTTTATCTCCCACATTATACTGGAGATCCTTGAGGACAGATAGCCTATTCTGTTTCAGGTTGTATCTTCCTCTACAGCACAGAGTATACTCATCAAATATTTGTTGAATGAATGGATGAAATTTAACTCACTCAAGGAGAATTAAAATGATATTTACTAAATATGCTTACCTGAATTACTTTTTGTTTAATTGAGGATTCTCTAATAAAGATAGGGTCACTAGTGCTTTTGCTTTGTGGCCAGATTTTGAGAAGACAGTAGGTTGTAGTGAAAGACCCTAGTCATGAGATCCGAGAGACCCAAGTCTACTATTTATATGTTTTATATCATTAGGCAGGTGTTCGGCTTTTCTGGGCACCATTATCTTCAACAGGGAAAGAATGATTCCTATCATTCTCAAAAGATTAAATGAGACAATAGACTTGATTAAAAAAAAAAAAACTACAGTGAGATTTGCAAATGTCAGTACTTATTATAACAGAGCATTTAAAGAAATTAAAGAATAAAGATACCGAATCACTGTCACCAGTGTTGGGGATGGCTCTGTGTGTAAGTTACGAAGAGACTGTCTCTGGGTTACAACCCCTTGTTCCCCCACCTCCCACTTCCGTTCTCCGTTTTGAGATGCTGGGCTGGGACTCTGTCAACCGAATGCCTCCTTTACCACCAGCTCCCTTTTAGGATCTGCCAATATGGGGTGCTAGAGAGAGACTGTAAGCCTGGTAGAGGAAGAGGGGACTTGCTCCTTCCTGTTTGCTTCCTGTTCCTGTCAGTGTCACCCCAGCCTTGCTTCTTCACTCTGGCAGCAGTAATACCTTCCAGCTGAATCCAGGTGGTGGTTTTCCAATTCTTGGAGAACCAGCCTCCCTGCATCCTCCCAGGCACGCCGGCACTAGCTGTAACCAATAATGCACCCAATCCTGATATTCCCCCTTTCCCCAGAATAGTCACCCAGGTAAATGGTCATAGGTCCATTTAGGAAGGGACTGGGGAGAGCATCACAGTATGTGCTTGTCATGGTGCTCCAGGGTGTTTCCTCTGAGGGACCCAGCCACTTCTGCACCAATGAGTTCTGGATCTGAAAATTGGCTCAGGTATGGAACTAAACAAGGATCATGGCTTTTTATGAGGGTGACGACAGCCCTCAACCTCCTGCCCCTCCATGCTTGTTTTTCTTGGTAATAGATAATAAGCATCATCCTGGCTGACTGTTCGTCTATTTTCCCCTACGGACATCACGTGCTATTAACCATCTCCTCAGCGCCCTGTGGGTCAATCTCCCTTGGTTACCTCTCTGACCTTGTTAGTCATTGCAGTAATTGTGGTGTCCTGGCTTCTGGTGGTTAAGCACCACCACCTGACCTCCATTATTTGGGTGGGTGGGACATCACCCCCTGGGGTTATCAAAGAGCCCATCTCTGTGATGGCCTCTCGGCAGTTATCCCTGGCCTGCAGAGGAGGCCGCCTCTGGACTCAGCAATGCTGTGCTCCTCTCACCAGTGCACTGCTGCTGGCCTCGGGGAATAGTGTGTCTTCAGGTGGAGCTTCTGGCCTTATATATTATGGTAATTCCAACATGCCTCATCTCTCAGCCCCTCTACTCCTTCCTCTACCATTTGCCAGGATGCTTCTGGCAGTTCCACTTCCCTGAGAGTGGACCATCATTTTTCCAGGCTTCTAAACAGACATTCCTAGGATGAGTTTGCCTCATCCTTGTGTCCTTCCTGGAACGTTAAGTCCCATGTCCCCAGAATGTGCCCCCAAGTCAAGGAATTCTTGCTTATCCAGTCTTGCTTTCTGGCTTCCTTGATCAAGCATCCTAAAAATCCAATCTCAGGGGTAGTCCCTTGGCTCCTGTTGGTGCATAACAGCTCATTCTTGCAACTTTTTAAGTGTGTGGTCTCTTTCCTCTCTTACTAGACCCAGCGTACCTCCAGCTGAGTTGTGTGGAGATTTAATCCTAGATATTGGCTTGGAAGTCAGCAGAGTCAACATCTTCAGGGGGACCCATCCAGATGTCCCTGTCCCGTATTTCAGGGTCCCAGGTTTTCACACCAGGACTCTGTCCTTCAAGTAACAGATCTTCCTTGACTAAGCATTCAAACATCTCTGGAGCTCTGCAGTTCTCACAGTTAGGGCTTCAGCATGCCCTTTGATTGGAGTTGCCCTTCAGTCACAGGTGATGAGGGCCTCTGTGCAGGCTGCCATAGAGGCCTGATGACTCTCATACTTGGGCACTAACTGCTTGTTAAATACCCTCACTCTCTCATTATCCTTCTTTTGGGTGTTAATGCAACTTAGGAGTAACCAGCCAACTCCCTAGTCTTTTAGGTCTTGTGCTCCCTTGTTTTTCAAATGTTTACATCACTGAAACTGCCACAGCATTTCCTTCCACCAGGACATTTTTTCAGGTCACCACTGATGAAATCTTTTTAGTGAGACCACCACTTGATTCCAGGGACCATCTGTGCCTCACCTAGCAACCATGACTCTGTCCCCTTCTCCTGCCATGTGGGGGATGAGCCCATCTCAACTCCCAATTTTACTGTCTGTTTCTTCAGAGCACTCTCAGTGCCACTTAATGCTGTTCTGGGTCCTCTGAGAAGCAGACACAAGGTGGATTTATTTATTTATCTATTTAGCATCTTTATAGGAGTATAATTGCTTTACAATGTGTTAGTTTCTGCTGTATAACAAAGTGAACCAGCTATACATATACATATATCCCCATATCCCCTCCCTCTTGTGTCTCCCTCCCACCCTCTCTATCCCACCCCTCTAGGTGGTCACAAAGCACCGAGCTGATCTCCCTGTGCTATGCGGCTGCTTCCCACTAGCTATCTATTTTACATTTGGTAGTGTATATATGTCAATGCTACTCTTTCACTTCGTCCCAGCTTACCCTTCCCTCTCCCCGTGTCCTCAAGTCCATTATCTACATCTCTGCATCTTTATTCCTGTCCTGCCCCTAGTTTCATCAGAATTAGAGTTTTCACCTTTTCTGGATACCAAGGAGTGGGATTGCTGGATCATATGGTAGTTCTATTTTTAGTTTTTTAAGGAACCTCCATACTGTTCTCCATTGTGGCTGTATCAATTTATATTCCCACCAACAGTGCAAAGGGTTCCCCTTTCTCTACACCCTCTCCAGCATTTATTGTTTGTAGATTTTTTGATGATGGCCATTCTGACCCGTGTGAGGTGATACCTCACTATAGTTTTGATTTGCATTTCTCTAATGATTAGTGATATTGAGCATCCTTTCATGTGTTTGTTGGCAATCTGTATATCTTCTTTGGAGAAGTGTCTATTTAGGTCTCCTGCCCATTTTTGGATTGGGTTGTTTGTTTTTTGGATATTGAGCTGTATGAGCTGCTTGTATATTTTGGAAATTAATCTTTTGTCCTTTGCTTTGTTTGCAAATATTTTCTCTCATTCTGTGGGTTGTATTTTCGTCTTGTTTATGTTTTCCTTTGCTGTGCAAAAGCTTTTAAGTTTCATTAGGTCCCATTTGTTTATTTTTGTTTTTATTTCCATTTCTCTAGGAGGTGGGTCAAAAAGGATCTTGCTGTGATTTATGTCATAGAGTGTTCTGCCTATATTTTCCTCTAAGAGTTTGATAGTGTCTGGTCTTACTTTTAGGTCTTTAATCCATTTTGAGTTTATTTTTGTATATGGTGTTAGGGAGTGTTCTAATTTCATTCTTTTACATGTAGCTGTCCAGTTTTAAACGTGTGACGATTTATTAGGGAAATTTAAATGTGTGACAGAAAAGCTCCTAGGGAAGGAGTTGGGGGATCCTGGGAGGAAAGTGTTAGACACTGATGCTGGTCTAACCCTAAATGAAGGAGAGAAAATGAAGGAAGGAAAGTTGGGTGGAAGTGTCTTAGATGATAGCGCAGTCCCAAGGGAAGTTTGGCAAAGTTGTTGGGAGTCCTGAGCCAATGGTACTCATCTGTCATCTCCTCACAACCAGCCTATCTTAGTATTCCTGGTGTGCGCAGTCATGGGCTGGGAGCAGCAGGTGGGAGCATGGCTCAGGTGCTAATGCAGTGATGGATTGCAGAGCCCAGAGGTGAGGGCTCTTAAGCTTCATGCAGTCAGTGATCTGAGAAGCCCATTTTCATGACCGCCATAGTGGCAGACAATCAGAATGCTCTACATCAGTAGCTGTACTCAAAGTGTTTTAGAATCGAGCCTCATCCACACTTCCAAAGAGTGAAAAGTAAAGAGCCCACTAGATTCTTGTGTACTATTCATACAGAAGTGACCACTGCTTCCATAATATTTTAGCCAACTGCATATCTTTAAAATCATTAATTTTATCAATAAAAACCTATTTCTAACATCTGTTATGTTAATTAACAAAACTTTTGGCGTTAAACGGAGTGAAATATAACTGAAATGTTGTCTCTGAAGTGTGACCTCTTAATTAAACACCTCTGACTAAATGCTGGCTAAATACCCCCGGAGTGTGTTTTCCTCCTTAGGACAACAAGACATCCCAGGGTACAGAATAAAATAAACTAACATAGACTTACAGAGCTCACTGAATATACACTGAATCATGTTAAAGCAGATTGGAGATGATAATGATACTCATATCTGGCAGAAAAAAGTAAGACGGAGCAAAAATGGCTAAAAAATATTAAACTAGTTCACATATAACCCTTAGAACCCCAGCATAAATGGTAGACATTATTATTATTATTATTATTACTCACCATATTACAACTTTATAGAGTTTCATAGTTTTACGAAGCCTTAGATGCTGTGGAACAACCAGGATTTCCTCATCTCTCTTTGCCAGCACATGAACAAAAGCAAGCAGAGAATGAAGATGGTTCTTTCCATGTTAGGAAAAGAGGGCTGAACATTTTCACGTGCTTAACTTATCCAGGATGTGTACGGACAGGTAGCTGGATTAGGTGAGCACCGGAAGGGAAGGTTGCAGCCCTGACTCTGTGCATAGGTGTGTCATAGGTGGAGAGCTGGGGAAACACCGATCCTTTCAGGTGGAACTTCTGATTGATAAGCATCTGTGTGTCGATATAACGAATATTTACACAGGTCTTTGCCATTTATAAAGCTTTTCCCCACAATACATTGTCTCATTTAATCCTCATAACCCTATAAGGCAAGTAGTATTTTTGTCCCCATTTCCTAGGTAAAGAAGTATGACTCAGATGAAGTGAGCTTCCTAAGGTGTACAGAGTCATTTACTGTGAAGCCTGAATTGGCACCCCATTCTCCAGGCTCCCAGAGCCACGTTCATCTCTCACATGCCAGCACTAGTTAATGCTGAGGATACAGTTATGATTAGGACACACTCTGTCCTCCCGAATAGTCTTTTCTACAAGAATTCCTTGAGAATATTTGACACTGCTAGGAACTCTGAGAAGATAGAGAAAAATATACATTATGACCTTTCCCCTAGAAGAGTTTACACTCTAAAGGGTTTTGTGTTTTTGTTTTTACTTTTTGTTTTGGAACCATTTTAGATTTACAGAAAAGTTGCAAAGATGGTACAGATTCCCACATACCCTTCACCCAGCTTCCCCTGATGTTACATCTTACATAACCAAGGTACATTTGTCAACCCTAAGAAGTTAACACTGGTCCATTAGTATTAACTAGACTACAGATGTGATTCAGATTTCTCTAGTTTTTCCTCCTATGTCCTTGTTTCTGTTCCAGGATCCAATCTACCATTCCAGGCTCCTTAGTCTCCTCCAACCTGTGACAGTTTCTCTGTCTTTCATAACCTTGATCTTGATACAGATCAAGAAAGACAAGATTTTGCGGAATGATTTTCAGTTTGTTTGGTGTTTCTCTCAGGATTAGACTGAGGTTATGGATCTGAGGGAAGAATACACATAAATGATTTGCCACCTCATCTCGTCCTGTCAGTGGGTACCCCACATCACCATGACTTATCCCTGGTAATGCTAACATGGAACACCTATATAAGGTGGTGTCTGCCAGGTTTCTCTACTGCAAAGCTGCTCTTTTTTTCCTCCTATACTCTAGTCACTAGAATTGAGTGAGTCACTAAGTCTAACCCACACTCAAGGGCAGGGAATTAAGTTCTACCCCTGGAGAGAGGAGTATCAAGGAATTTAGGACATATGTTAAAATCGCCACAGTATTAATACATATTTATGGGAAAATAGTTTGAGGCTGTGCAAAATATCTTGTTTCTCCTTAAGGTTTCATCCATTCATTTTAGCCTTCATCAGTGGATCTTACCTGAGGCGATTATTACTGTGCTGTTCTCATGGTGATTTTCTATTTCCCTCATTTCTTTTACACTCATTATGGGAAATGGTCTGTAAAGAAGATTGATCCTTTCCCCCCAACTTATTTATTCAATTAATCATTTATCTATATCAATATGGATTCATGTGTATTTATTTTATTATTTGTGTTCAATACAGTACAGTTTATTCTTTGGGTACGATTTAATACAATTTTTATTTTGTTCTTCAAATTGTTCTAGCCTTGGCCACTGGGAGCTCTTTTCAGGTTGGTTCCTGGGTCCTTTTGACATTCCCCATCCTTTTTTGGCTTAGTTTTGAACACTTTTTTTTTTTTTTTTTGCTAGTATATGATACTCTAGGCTCATCTTGCGTTTCTCCAAGGAATCCTGATTTCTTTTATTGGAGAATGGTATTTAGAAACCAAGCCCTGGGCAGTTAAGTTGAGCTTGTTGCTCTTGGAGTATCATTGCTTCTGGGCCCTTTTAGTAGACCGAGCCAGGAAAATATGTATGTCTACTAACCTACATGTACGTGCATCTCTTTCCATGTGTATATTCATTAAATTAAACGAGCGTTTATGCTGATGTCTCCAACTCCAACCCAGCACCATGGGGTTCACTCTAGCACTCCACTTTTGCTTATCTTTTTTTTCTTTCTCCAACACTGTGAAAGCTCAAAGGAATTTTGAAAGCTGGAAAGAGATCCTACAATCTTGTGGTTGATGAACTGTCTCTGAGTGGAAGAAATAGAAGTAGAACAAGAGACCAGAGGACCCGTCTGTGGGGCTATAGGCAACTCTATTGTGTAGGCCACATTTACCCAAACTGCAGACTCTTTGGGGATGTTAAAGAGCATTCAGGGGAAAAAAATCCACATTTAATTAAAAGCATTTATGTTGAGGTTATCCTCTGGGCCTTGCTCCTCCATTCCATCACCAGAACAGCCCCAAGTAAATAGCACGGTCTTTTTTCTAGGCCCTGGGTTAGAATCCTATCTGTACAACCCCCTTATTTTATAGGTGAGAGCACCTGAAGCTCAGAGAGGAGAGGATCTCACCCAAAGTCACACAGCAATTCAGCAGCAGAGCCAGAAGGAGAGCTCAGGTCTCCCAACTCCCAGGCCAGTGCTCTTCTGAACAGCAGAACATGGCAGGAGTGGGAGATGTCCACTGTAGATGTGGAGTACAGACCTCCTTGTTTAATTCTGACAAGGGTCTTCAGCTACCATGATAAAAATGGACACTCTTTATTGAGTGCTTCTTCTGTGGTAGGCACTAAGTTAAGCATCAATATCTCCTTAAATATACTAACCTTACAACGCAGGTATTACTATGTCCATCTTGCAGATTAGCAAACTGAAAATGGAAAAAAGTTCATAAATCAGCCCAAGGTCATAGGCAGAGCTGGGATCCCAGCCTGAACCCATGAAGTAACCACCAACTCCTGACTCCCAGACCAGCTTGTTGCTGAGCTGCGGAAGCTGCCTCAACCGTCCCCTAAGAAGGGGGTGTGTGTCTCCATCATTGCTGGGGGTAAGCAAACACTGGCCTGGAAAAAGCTAATTGACAGTAGCCAGAGGTGCCTTGCAAAGCTGCCACACAGAGGCAGGAAATGTGCTGGGAAGCTGTGCAAGCACTTCTGCCTGCTGCCCTCTCCTCTTTCTCCTCCTCATCAGGCTTGTCATCCCTCGTCATCCTCCTCCTCCCCCTCTTTTCTCTCTCTCACTCACACACACACACACACACACACACACACACACACACACACACAGACATCATACACACATACCCTGCCTTGCTACTGTGACTCTACCCCTGTCACTTGCCCAGAGCCAACCATCTTCAGCTCTGCATCCTTAGCAGGTCATTGGCGAAAACCAGTCTTGGTGGTGCAGGGTTATGAACAGATTAAGGGCTTAGGAGTCCAGAAGATCTGGGTTCCAAGTCCAGATCTGTCCTTTATGAACTGCCCCTCCAAGGGAGTTGTGTGACCTGGGAAAACTACACAACCTTTATAAGTGAGATAATAATACCTGACTTGTAATATTGGAGTCAATGGAAAACGGACCTTGAATTTCTCTGCTGCTTCATCTCCCGCTCTCCTGCCCTCAATCTAAGCCATTGACATTTTTGCTGGGATTATTGCAGGAGCCTCCTAACCGGCCTTCTCGTCCCCTCTCTTGTTCCCGTTCAGAATTGCCATGTTGTACCCAGGAATAATCTTTTAAAAACATAAATCTGATCATTAGAGCTCCTCCCCAATGTTATCAACAAATAAATGCCAAGTGTTTCTCATTGCACTTAGAATTAAATCCCCATCCTTATCACGTAAGGGCCTTTGTGATCTGGCCCCTGCCTACGTCTGCACTCAGCACCCCTTTCCAGACTCCTCTGCAGGCCCACTCTCCCTTCTATCATTGCCTCCTAAGCAGAGGCTCTCTCCTGCCTCAGGGATCTCTCACCTGCTGTTCCAGCCTCCTGGGACTCTCTTTCCCCTCTTTTCACCTGGCTAACACCTACTTATCCTTTAAATCTCAATTTGTCCTCCTAATAGGGGCCTTCCCTGAATGCTCTGTTTAAATCCAACCCCCTCTTTCGTGGTCTCATGCTGTTCTTCCTTTTCCTTCATAGTCCTTATCACAATTTATAATCGTGCATTCGATTATGTGATTCCTCATTCGATGTCTCCTCCCATAGGTGGAGAGCAGGGTGTCTCTTTGTTCCTTTCTGTCTATCCCTGGGGTCAGTCGTGGTGCCTGGGACAAAGTAGGTACTCAAGAAATATGTGACGTGCAAAGCGCAGCTTTAATAGATCTTTATAGCTGTGGTCCCCCTCTTCCCTGGCCTGGTGGATACACCAGAGCACAGCCCTTAGCAGTGGACACAGTCCCTTAGCAGTGGACACAGTCCCTCCCTCCTCTCAGCTCCCCAGCCCTGTGGGGCTGGCTGGGTGCAAAGCCCCCCCCCCCCGAGAGCAGGAGCTGCCTGTCGGGAGTGGGGCAGGGCCGCTGGGGAGCAGGCCCCCATCAGGCTCAAACCCTCCCTGTTCTTTCTTCCCCACTGCAGAGAACAGTCCCGCCCCTGCCAATGCCAACTGAGCTGGGGCTTGTTTGGTTGTACATGCTGCTAGGCAACTGGCCTGTTTTTGCTTATTTACCTCCCCTGGGCCGTTTCACAACACTCTGTAATAGGCTCTGCTCCCTCTGGTGCACATCTGGTTTGCTTTAGCCTGTCAGAGCTCCCTCTGCACAGAGAGCTAGTACTTGCCCCAAGTCACCGAGAGGGACCCCATGCTCCCGCTGCCCAGCCTCCGTGGTGTTGGACCAGCCAGCCTCGCCCTTCACTCGGCCCAGCCTTGCCTCCCCTCTCCACCCTGAACCTCCTACTCCTTGTTTTCAACAGTGTACACATTTCAAAGCCTGAAGGTGGCGGCCCTTTGAAAAGGAAAGGAATGATGGGGCTTCAAGGAATACTAGAGTAGGAAATAAGTTTAGAGAGAATGAAGTCTGAGCCCCCATTCGGCTACTACTCTCCCCTCACCCACAGAGAGGGGAATTGACTTACCCAAGGGGACACAGACAGACAGGGGCAGACCCAAGACCAAGCTCCTTGGCATCTCCTCTTTCATCCTGGAGCCCTCCCACCAAGAAGACCACCTTGGGGATAGAGTGGGTTAAATTGGATGTTATTAGGTTTGAAGGAAATAGTAGGTTTACCCCTCCCCCCATCAAACTCAAAAATTTCTGGAGGGGTTTCTGTAAAGGGGCTAAAAGAGAGTTGGACGTTTGGTAGATGTCTCTTTAGAGAGAGAAAGTTTCTGATTTCTTTATCTACCTGCAGAGAGGACGTATTAGCCAAAGCAGGGCAGGGGCAAGGACAGGTGAATGAAGTAGGGTTGTTTGGGAACAAATATAGGGCACCTCTCCTTGTGCCTTCCTTCCCATTGTGCTAGCAAACACATCACACTCAGAGTAAAACCCAAGATTCTGACACTGCTTACAAGGCGCTACACGACCTGGCCCTGTTACCTCTCTGACCTCATCCTCCCCTCCCCTGCCCTTGTACATTCAACCCCAGTGATTTGTGCCAAGAAAGAGCAGGAAGGCTTCCTCGGCGGGGAAGCAGCCAGCCGCCGGGCAGAGCTAGATGAGCAGAGCAAGGACTGCGTTTCTCTCCTGCTTTCTCTGTAAGCCAGACCCCTCTGGGCAGAGAACAAAATGCCCAGACAAAACACACACACTGTTTCATTTTTCTGCTCCTGACATATGGTTACATTTCTCATTTACCGTCCGTCGTTTCCTACTAGAATCTGAGCTCCTTGCAGGCAGGATCTTTGTTCTGTTCATTGTTATGTCTTTGTACCTAGAAGAGTTTTACATGAAGACTGGGCTCAATAAGGATTTGTTTGAATAAATGAATGAATGAATGAATGGGTGAATCAGTCTGTTTTTCCTCCTCGCTTGTTCGCATGGTGATATTTCCTTACACCTACTTCTCCCCTACAAAATGAAATGCTGTCTGAGGGCCCCTGCTCTCTCTTCCCAGCTCACTGTGAGGCTCCCATCTCTGGGCTTTTCGGCCACAAGCTTTCCCTCTGCCTGGAATGCCCCTCCTGGTCCAATGGATGGAATGTCCACCTCCAGGTGGGGTTTGACCTGGTAACTTTTAATGCTGGGATGAACCTCTTGGCCGTTTCTGGCTACCTCTCTGTGGTTTGCTCTCATGGTGATTATTGCTTGTTAGGCTGCTCCGCATTGATTAATCAATGAGGAATAAGGGGACCAGATAACCAGCTGTGTAGCAACTGAGCAGCATTCCATGGCCTCTGCCCTCTAAGGTTTTCTACTGATTCTTTTTCAGGTTTACATCGTCAGTAGCTGACCTTCGAAATTAAATCATTTTGCTTCTTTCTTTAAAACTGTCCAAATAGCTTCCTGTTACACTTAGGATAAGAACCCAGTTCTTTACCTTGGCCCCAAAAGCCACAATCTAGCCCCTGCTGACCTCTCCAATTTCAGTTCACATCAACCCCTAGTTCCCCTTTTCTCACTGTGCCTCAGGCACATTATCCCTCTTTCTGTTCTTTGAATAAGTAAATTCATTCGAATTTCAGGGCTTTTGAACCAACTGTCACCTCTCTTTGGAATACTCTTCCCTCAGATCTTCACATGGCTGATTCCTCCAGCCATTCAGATCCTGATTTAAACAGCACATCTTCAGAGAAGACTTCTCTGACCATTCGACTTAGAATAACATGATTCCTCCCCCTATACACACATACTTTCTCATATTATCATGTTTTAGGTTCTTCCTAACACGTACCATGAGATTTTCTATTTATTTGTTTATTGTCTGTCTTCCCCCCACTTAGAGTGAAACTATAAGGGCAGAAACCACTGTGACCCCAGCACCTACAACAGGGCCTGACGTATAATAGACACTCAAAATGTTTCTTGAATGAGTGAATGAATGAGTCAATGGTAGCCTGAACATGGATTGAGAGTCAGGAGTCCTGTGTTCAACTCTAACCCAGCTGCCTTCAAGCTATGTGACTTTGAACATGTCATGTATCTGCCCTGGGCCTCCATCTCCACATCTGTAAAATGAGTTCTGCTTTCATGATCCTTAAAGTTCTTTTCAACTTCCAGATACTCTGATCCTATCAATCTTTTCATATTGTTGAACATTAGAAAGCTGTCAAAGATGGTGAGGAGAGCAATGACCCAACTAAAGTTGATGAATTATTTCTTTAATCTCGTGCCATGTCCCAGATTACATTAGTTATTTATGATTTGTACTTAAGCTACATATCCAAAAAGGATTTGCGTGGCTTAGGTTTCAGACCCACTTTTCCAAACATACCCTTACCTGTTTCATTGTTACAGGGAGAAGAAGAAATGCTTCCATCTAGATTGTTATATTTTACAATGGGTCCTTCTGATTGCAGATGATAGAAGCTGAACTGAATTCAACTATAACATGAGATCCAAGGAAAACTGAATAACTAAGGTGCTGGGAGGAGAGCAAGAGAGCATGGCCTCAGATGCTGCTGGAACCAGGGACTGAAATCCCACTCCTGCTCCCTCCAGCGTTTTCTCTGCAGCTCTCGGTATATTGGTTGCCTCCTCCTCTCTCAATGTAGCCTAGCTCCTTCCGCACACTCCCAGCACAGCACTGGCCACACTTTGCCATAACTGATCTGTTTTCTCGCTTAGTTTCAGTCTCTTCGAGTACAATAAAGTTCATTGAGGGAAAGGATCTTATCCATTTGTTAATCCCTTGCCCCCAACACAGTGCCTGGAGCATAGAAGGTATTCAAGATATGCTAATTAGTTAAATGAATGGTAGAAAACAGAGCCACCAACTATTCCAGAGTTTAATACTGAACAATTTCAGTTACTGGAGAAAGGCAAGCAAAAGTCTCTAGGACTCTACTCAGACAAGAAAAAAAAAAATCTCAGAGAAGAAACTGTTCGGTCCAACTAGGCCATATGCTTACCCTTGGCAAACAGCAGCAGCCATTGAACATGATGGTGTCTCAGCGTCCGTGTGAACTGGGGGAGGAGAAACTTTTGGAAAAGGACCGTGGGAGGACATCCCACAGGTGCCAACACACTCACGAAATTCTTGTAGAGATCAAATGAGACATTGCAGGAGAAGGTGCTTTCAAAAGCTATTATGAAGTTGCCATTTTATAGGTCAAAATTGGTCAAATATTGGCAACTGTGTATGTTTCAACTTACTATAAAATTGTTAAAAGAATTACATGGATGTAAGATATAATTAAGTTGTATGTCAGCACAATAAGAAGGGATGTTACATTTTCAAGATGAAAGGTTAAATTAATTCCTTTTTGAAATGATGGTAGCTTAATAATCTACTATGTGTTAGCTTTACAAGGAACAGTGCTAAGTGCCTTACATGGATATCTCATTATTTCTTCCAACACTTCCATGAGGTAGATCCTATAATTACCCCCATTCTGCAGACAAGGAAATTGAGATTCAGTGAGGTTAAGTTATATGCTCCAGATAACACAGCTCAAAAAGTGGCAGAACCAGGATTTGAACCTATGTTTCTGAGATCCAGTGCTATTTATTATACTACATTAGGGAAAGGGTTGGAGGTCCAGCTCATCCACAAAAGCTAATCCATTGCTACTAGGATGAATGACTCTTTCTGTTACCTGTGAATTCACAGACTTGGGTATATCCCACTTCTAAGTCATCTGCATTGTATTATAACTAGTAGTTGAGTGTATCTGCCACCCAAGACCAGACTGATCTACTTCAGGGGCCATCTTTTTCATCTTCGCACTCAAAATAAGCCTTACATTCTACCTAGCATGTGAAAGGCACTCTCCAAAGGTTTACTGAAGTGAATGGGGTAAGCAGACAAAGGTGGTTTGGCATCTGCAAAGAGTATTGTATTTGTCTGCATGTTTGTGGTGGTGAAGGGAATGGAACAGTAAGAACAGGGCCAATTATAAAAACAGCTCCTTGTGTTAAGAGCCTATTATGTTTCAGAAAGTTATGTCCATTATCTCTAGTTTTCATATTACCTTGCAAGGTAAATGGTGGTATCTCCAGGTCTTACCTCTTGAGAGCAGCAGAATGTATTATTTCCAAAGACTGTAAACATTTCTGTGATGTTAAAGCTGGGCCATGAAAATATATTTATTCCAACTAGGGTCACACAGAGCTTTTAACCGAAAGACTATCCTCAGCCAGAATTTCACAGAATTCCATTCTGGGCGGGCCCCCAATTTCTCCTAAATGCAAACCCCACCCACACTCCAGAGCCCTACAACTCTGTGAAGCAAATGTTTGATTTGATTTTGTATGTGAACTTGATTCTGAGCCATGGAATTTCAGAGCTGTGCCTGCAAGTCTGGAATTTCAATATTAGCCTTTCCGACCTGGATAGCTTTGATCTCCCAAGTTTACCCTCGCAAGTATTGATAACATGGCTCAAATCACAAGCAGGAGCACCAGGTCTGCAGCCCATGGCTCTAAGTGTGTGCACGTATACATAGATCTCTGTTGAGATCAAAATGGATTTAGATTACACAGGGCTTATCTGATGCGGGGGAAACCCTGCATATGGGGCAGAGAGACAGAGCTCACTTTCATGCAGCCAATCACGCTGGCTTCATCCTACAGGACAGAAATCAGGAGTGAACTGCAGCTGAACTCTGTCAAGACCAGGCTCTTGCAATATGGCCCGACCTTCCTTAATTTCTTGGAGTCTGCTTTCTCACTGGGGAATGGCCGCTGTAGTTAACCACCATTTGCAAAGCATCTATCTTATATCAGGCACCTTAAGTGTTTATATAATATTAATAATAATATGTTAAACTTATACATGCTAGTCACTTCCTTGCTTAAATGCCTTCATGGTTCCTCAGTGCTGCAGAATAGAGTCCCCTGCTTTATCTCCTCATGACTCAGTCCTTGCCTCTCTCTCTAATCTTATTTCCTACCACTCCATCTCTCATTCCCAATGCCTTTGATATACCAAAGTATTCCAAGCCTTCCGGACAATGTGACTGCACATCCTTTCCCTCGACGGGATGTCCTTTCCAGCTCTGCTTTCCAGTAAACACCTGCACTTCCCTTCCATCTGTGCAGAATATCTTTTGTTTTCCCTTTTAGACCCATATTCCAGCTTTCCCCATTTGCTCTGTGCCCAGGAGGTTGATCTGTGCAGATGGCATCAGTGGGTTCTTGGCCAATTGGGAGTTTCAGAAGGGGACCAGAAGGAGAGAGGGAATGATTCCCTCCTTGCAAGGGCACTGGAGCTGGCCATGTCCCTCGCTGCTTCTCCTAAGGTGGTCCACTCTGCAGGACTCTCCCTCCCCTCTGGGAAAAGTTCAGCAGCCACTAAGCTGCTATGATCTCCCTTGTGATTCTTCTACATCTGCATCCTTGCAGATAAGCCCTCCTCTAAATATAAATAAATAGATGGGCCATTGATACCCTGACTGGTATACACTGACCCAGCACAAACTCCAAGGAGTCCTTTGTAGGGACCTACCTGTTACATCACAATGCCGTTTGCTTCCCTGTCTGCCTACCAGATTGCTTCATTTCACCTTGTTTTATAGATATTCAAGTTGCCCACCCACACTCAGTGATCAGCTACTACATCCTGGGTTGTGGCTTGGGCACTGCAGATTCAGAGGTCAATAGATGATCATTCCTGACTTTGAAGATCCCCCACTCTAGTGCCAGAGATAAGATGTAGGCCCTGTTTGTGGCTCTGAGAACAGGACCAGTCACCTGTCTGCTCGTGTTCAAATCCCAGCTCCACCACTGACTAGCCATGTGATCTGGGCACATTTCTCTCTCTGAGCCTCAGTTTCCTCATCCGTAAGTGGAAATAACAGCGGCTGCCTCAGAGAGTGGTTGTAAGGATTAAAGCAGCACTCTGTAAGTGTCCATTATTATTTTTATTATAGCAGATGCTTACTTAGTGTACATGAAATGATGACTGAATGTATTCTCTCATTTGATCTCTATAACAACCCTTCCTCCACCCTTCCCCACTATATGCATTCCAAATAGACAGCAAAGGAATTCCTTTACCCATTTTAAAGATGGAGAAATTGGGAGTGAATGAATGAATAAATAAATGAATACATGAATATCTAACCCACTCAACCTGTTCTGTGTCCCCCACCTCCTCCCAGTGGCCATAGCTGGGCTGTTTGTCTGGAAAGCTGGGAGCTCTGAGCCCTGGAGAAGTGATCCTGGCTTTCTCTCCAACTTTCTAGCACCGGGGATGGCGCCAAGAGCTCCACGTGATTTGCTCTGTGTCTAACACAGTCTGGGGGCAGGTGCTTCTGGGCTTTGTAAACACTGGGCCTCTGGGCTCTGCCCCAGAAGCCCCCAGCTTCCCAGAACCGGCACCCCAGTTCCTGTTCAGCTGCTGCTCTTTCTGTCAGGCCTTTGCAAGCCTCACTGCCCCTTCTGGTAAGTGCAGGGGCCAGGAGGGAGGTTCCACTTTCACATTCGCTACCACACCCACAGGAGGGAGATTTCTCAACGTGGAAGGGAAATTTCCTTTCTCTTTAGGCCTAACCTCAAGCTTGCTCCTTAACTCATTTTTTTTTTTTTTCAGGCTGTACTTAATTTTCTGCTGAGGCTCAGGTCTCCCCACAATCTAAACTTGACTCTGCTCCAGAAATAAGGGAGAACCATTACCCTGCTGAGCCCCGACTGCAGGCCTGGCCTGCCCTGTGCTCAGGTGGGCTCTTCGTGCATCCTGATGTGCCCCTTCCCATGCCCCTATTTTACAGATTTGGGGACTGAGGCTCAGGGCAATGGAATGACTAGGGCTGGAATGTTCAAATGGGAAAACCTACCCCTTAGAGCTTTAGAAACACTTAGACATGGCCACAGAAAAGAAGCCCCCAAATGGAATTAATCTTGGCTGCTTCTGTACCACGTACTTAACTCTGTTCCTCTGCTTCCTGTAATCTAAATGTTTATTTGTGTCCATATCTGTCTCTCCTACTGGACTGCCCCTTCTCAACGGCAGAGAAGGTGACTCAGTTGTGTCCTTCTCCCTGGCCCCAGCACATAGCCTGAGACAGGAAGGGATTGCTGGTCTGAGAAGTTAAAGCAAGCCAGTGGGCCTGGTGGTAGAGAATTAATGGAGGGGAAATGCAGGGTGAGGCTGGAGTAAAAAAGCAAGGCCAGATCATGGAGGACCCTGTAGGCCATGTTGAGGTATCTGACTTTAATTCTAAGGGCAAAAGGAAGCCACTTAAGGCTTTTGAGCAGGGCCCTTACATGTTACAACAAAGTAATCTGGCTGTAGTGTGGAGAATAGATTGGAAAGTAACAGATGACAAAGCTCAGTGAGGCGCTGTCCCTGTAGACCAGGCAAGAGATAGGAGAGTCTCTCCAGGTCAGTGCTTCTCAGACTTGAGTGGGCATCAGAATCCCCTGGAAGACCTGTTAAAACACAGCTTGCTAGCCCCACTCCCAGAGTTTCTGATTCAGTAGGTCTGGGGTGGGGCCTGAGAATTTGTATTTCTAGCAAGGTCCCAGGTGATGCAGATGCTGCTGGTCCCAGAGGACCACTGGCTTTAGGGAAAGAGAGGAGGGAAAGGGTGAGCGAGACACAGTCTGATCCTCAAAGACCTTTCATTTTATGGGAGCACAGTGTGAATGGTGCAATTCTAGAGAAGTGGATGCATCTGCATTGTGACAGGCCAGGGGGGGACCTCTCCTCCAGTGGGGGGTGGAGGAGAGGGTCAGAGGAAGCTTTCTGGAAGAGGGAACTCTTGAATTGAGTTATAATAGTTAAGTAGGAGTCAACCAGGTGAGGGGGTTCAGCAGGAGAGATAGGAAGGAGAAGATGTTCAAGTCAGAGGGCAGACCTTGAGCAAAAACAAGGAGGTGAGGAATAGTATGATGTGTTTGGGCAATTGATCAAGAGACTTCAAAATGAAGCTGGTATATCATGAAGGGCTTTGTATGCCCTACAAATTAAAGAGTTTGGACTTTATCCTGTGGAGCAGAAGTGTGAAAACATTTTCTGGGGGGGAGGGGTGCATAATGCAACGTGGGAGATGTCACAGAGCCCTCTGAGAATCTGATCAAAGTTAATGTGCACACAAGCAGAATATGGTGTGCATTTCAGGGTGTTCAAAAATTTGCTGAAGCCTATCCATGAACTTAAAAAAAAAATCTCTGCAGTGGATGATGGGTTTTAAGCAAATAGTTGTCTTAATTACATTTTAGTTTAGAAGGACCTCTCAGCGGCCATGTAAAGAATGGATTTGATCAGGGGTAACTGGGTAAAAAGTAATAAATGGCAGTGTGGGCGGGGACCAGTTTCACACCTATACACAAGTTAGGTTGGTAAGTGTCAAGATCAGACTTGCTTTTTAGCAAAGTCACTGCTCAATTCAAGAAGTGTTTCTTGAGAGCTGAGCTCAGAGGCTGTCTTTGCATGGCTTAAATCTAGGCTGATGGGTAATGTAAACCAGCAAGAAGGAGCCGTCTCCACCCTTACCCCACCTACTGGAATCTGCCGGTCATCAGTCAGCTGAGGTCCAGATACCCCAGGCCTTTGAGGGCCAGAAGCCAAGGACGTGAAGGAAGGCAGCACTCTGATGAGCTGGGGAGAGGCCAAAAGGGCAAAGTGGGGTAGCGAGTTTTTGGGAGGTGGCCAGAGTGTCATTCCTTCCAAAGGTTTTGCAATAGCCCTAGGAAGCAGACAGAGCTAAGATGATTATCTCTGTTGGACAGATGGGACACCGAAGGCCAGAGAAGGTGAGAACTTTCCAAAAGACACATAGCAAACATCAGGGCAAAACTGGAAGAGGAATCATCAACACTCGACTCTTGAGTCAGTGGCTCGCCTTAGGCTGACCCTGGTGCACATTTTGCCATGGCTTTTCGTGGTGGCTCCATGATCCTGTAATTCTATGATTCTAGCAAAAAGGCTCTCCACCATTAGCTCAATTCCTTTAGTTTCTTTTGATCTATATCTGCCTTTTCACCCAAGACCTTACCATCAACCACCTGTGAAGCTTGGAGCCAGCCATTTGTCCTCTCTGCCTTGAGTTTTCTCTTCACCTGTAAAACAAGAGGATGGCACTAAATGTCCACAAAGCCTTTGTCTTCTCTGAACTACAGTGGTTCTACAAAGTCTTCTGTGATCCAAAATTCTGCCCCAGCTTTGATGTGACCACAGGATGTTCACCAGCCCAACTCCTTTTATATACAGTTACCGAGGAATAAGAAGAAGAAGAATGATAATGATTAACATTTATTTCTTCCCATGGGCCAAGAACTGATCTAAGTACTTTTAAGCTTCAAAACAACTTTTTAAGGGAACTGCTATTATTGTTTCCATTTCATAAATGAGAAACCTAGAAACACACAGAGAGGTTACGTTACTTAATATAAGGTCATACAGCTAACAATTTGTGGAACCAGGGTTCAAACCCAAGCAGTTGGCTCAGGGTCCATGCTGTTTTCCCCAGGAGCTGAAGAGTGAGGGGTTAAGGGTACAGGGAAGGTATGGGAACTACCAAGTGAAGTCTCAGTGACAGGAGGCTGACTACCACTCAGTAGCATATTTTATCATCATCCCCATCTCCATAGCAAGTTGTGCTATACCCTGCTACCTCCCACCCCCTGCAAGGGGACACTTGTAAGAAGTTGTCTAGTGACTTGTGGAAGGAGTTGCCAGATTAAGCAAATAAAAATACAGGATACCTGGACAAATTCGAATTTCTAATAAAAAGTAAATAATTTTTTAAGTATAAGTCTATCCCATGCAACATTTGGGACATACTTATACCAAAAACTTTTTCATTATTTATCTGAAATTCAAATTTAACTGGGCATCCTATATTTTATCTGGCAAACCTACTTCCAGTACAATAAAAATGAGGATAAGTGATGACACTTTCCCTTTAGAAGACTGAATGTGTATTATTATTCTTTTGCTCACTGGTCCAGAAGGTTGACATGATGGGCTTGGCGGAATCATTTTCAAGGGAATAGGGATGACCTCTCCTTCCTTATCTCAGTTGGGAAGTCCTGTGGGGCCTCCAAAATCACCCCTGAGGGAACCTGGAACAGCCCTCTGAACTGAAGCGGAACTCCCCAGAATGATCTGGAACAGGGCTTGCTCACTGGCTGCCCACGTTCCTGTCTCAGTTTCCAGTGCCCTGCTCACAACTTAGAAGGTGACATAAACGGAGATCTCCCTCCCTCTCTCCTCCCCAGTAGATTCCCAGGGCCCTTCTAGGACATTTGGGTCTTCAAACACTAATTACTGCTCCTCTCTGAAACTTAGTAATCTCTTCTGTGATAATTAGAGGAAAATTAAGAAAAGCACATATTAGATTCTCAAGTCAGAGTGGGTCATTTCTTGGGTTTTCCTCATACTGAATATTGTAGAGTCCTGGGAGAAGAATACCAAGGCCCAAGGATTTTCTGACCTTAACAACATGATGTGAATTCCCAAAAATCCCCCCTAGGAAATGAGTTTTGAAATATAAATATGTGGGGTTACTCCATATCTGAGACAGCTGTGCTGAAGCTTGCTTTCTCATGGCTGGCATCCCAGACAGACCCCGGGCTTGACCAAACTCCTACCTCCTCATCACAACCTGACCTCGGGCTTCCCTCTCTCCCTCTCCCTCACCACATCCCACCCGTGCCCTGTGTGGAGTGGTTTCTATCAACAGAGCCTGTTTCAGCTCATTGGGAAACTGGCTGCTCACATGCTTTCAATCTGCTTTGTCTTGCCTGATTACCGAGATGTCCCAGACCAAATCACACTTAGATGAAATGCATTTGGGTGGGTGGACCCTGCCTGCCTCAGCAGAAACATTAGAGCAGCCGCCTAGAGCACAGCCGAGACTTACACAAAATGCAGATCAGCATCCCCAAAGCAAAGGGAATTTTGAAAAGTGTTTTGTATTAACGTTCTCGAATATATAAATCTATAGGCATTCTGATTAGACCCCAGGCAAATGTCATACTATTTCCTTAAAAGAATTAAATTAAAAAGGATTTAGAACAAAAACAAACTTTTCTTGGGTTTTATAGCACTGTGGGCTGGAGAGCAATTTATCTTCCTCCTTGTCCTACCTAAGGTACAGCACTTCTCACTGTGGGGCTGTGAAGAACGGGTTCCCAGCTTTTATTCTGAATATTTTCAGATTAGAAGCCTCTAAGCTGACGTTATTAGCCAGACGTGTCCTTGGCTTTGTCAGCTGGAGCCAGAATACCCTCATCATCATTACCTTCATTATCCCATGGCTGAGAGTCAGTGATCGCTTATTTTGTGCCAGGAATTGTGCTAAATATTCTACATGATTTATGTCACTGAATTCCCTAATGACCTCCTATGAGAGGTACATTTTTTTCATTAAGATTTTATTTTCTTAGAGCAGTTTAAGGTTCACGGCAGAACTAAGGGACGGTACTGAGATGTCTTACGTCACCCCTGCCCCTACACATGCACAGCCTCCCCCATTATGCTCATCCTCCACCAGAGCAGTATGTTTGTTTTAGCTGATGAACCTACATTGACACATCATAATCACCCCCAAATCCATAGTTTACCCTTGGTACTGTACATTCTATGGCTTTGGACAAATGTGTAATGACATATATCCATCGTTGTAACATTATACATAGTACTTTCTCTGCCTTAAAAATCCTCTGTGCTCTACCTATTCGTCCTCCCCGCCCCCTCCCAACTTCTGGCAACCACTAATCTTTTTACTGTCTCCATAGTTTTGCCTTTTCCAGAATGTCATATAGTTGGAATCATATATACAGTATATACATATATACAGTATATACATATATACAGTATATAGCCTTTTCAGATTGGCTTCTTTCACATAGTATTATGCATTTAAGTTTCCTTTCATGGCTTGATAGTTCATTTATTTTTAGCACTGAATAATGTTTCATTGTCTAGATGTACCACAGTTTATTTATCCATTCACCTTGGTTGCTTCCAAGTTTTGGCAATTATAAATAAAGCTGCTATAAACATCTTTGTGCAGGTTTTTGTTTGGACATAAGTTTTCAATGACTGTTATTGCTAAATGTATTTAGTTTTGTAAGAAACTGCCAAACTGTCTTCCAAAGTGACTGTACTATTTTGCAGGTTCACCAGCAGTGAATGAGAGTTCCTGCTGATCCACATCCTCATCAGCACTTGGTGTTGTCAGTGTTCAGGATTTTGGCCATTCTAATAGGTATGTAGTGGTATATCACTGCTTTAATTTGCATTTCCTTGTTGACATATGATGTGGAGCATCTTTTCATATGCTTATTTGCCATCTATGTGTCTTCCTTGGTGAGGTGTCTGTTAAGTTCTTAGCTAATTTTTTAAACAGGTTGTTTGTTTTCTTGTCATTGAATTTTAAGATTTCTTTATATATTTTGGATAACAGTCCTTTATCAGATGTGTCTTCTGCAAATATTTTCCCCTAGTCATGGCTTATCTTCTCCTTTTCTTGACATTTCTTTCACAGAGCAGAAGTTTTTAATTCTAATGAAGTGCAGCTTAATGATAATTTCTTTCATGGTTCATGTCTTTGGTGTTATGTCTAAAAAGGCATTATCATACCCACATCTAGGTTTTTTTCCTATGTTATCTTCTATGTTTTATACTTTTAAGTTTTACATATAGGTCTGTGATCCATTTTGAGTTAATTTTTGTGAAGGGTATAAGGTCTGCATCTAGGTTCATTTTTTTTTTTTTTTTGCATGTGTTCATCTAATTGGTCCAGCACCATTTGTATAAAAGACTAAATTTGCTCCATTGTATCGCCTTTGTTCTTTTGTCAAAGATCAGTTGACTATATTTATGTGGGTCTATTTCTGGGCTCTCTACTCTGTCCACCGATCTATTTGTCTATTCTTTCACCAGTACCACACCGTCTTGATTACTGTAGCTTTATATAATAAGTCTTGAAGTTGGGTAGTTTTAGTCCTCCAGCTTTGCTCTTCTCCTTCCACATTGTGTTGGCTATTTGGGGCCTTTTGTCTCTGCATATAAACTTTAGAATTAGTTTGACAATATCCACAAAATAACTTGCTGGGATTTTGATTGGGATTAGATTGAACCTACAGATCAAGTTGTGAAGAACTTGATACTTATCAGTATTTTGATAATACTGATTCTTCCTATGCATATATTTGGTTTTTCTTTAATATCTTTTATCAGAGATCTGTAGTTTTAATCACATAAATTTTATCCATATTTTGTTAGATTTGTACCTAAGTATTTCATTTTTTGGGGTGCTAATGTATATGGTATTGTATTTTTACTTTCAAATTCCAGTTGTTCATTGCTGGTTTGTGGGAAAGCAATTGACCTTTATATATTGACCTGTATCCTTCAACCTGGTAATAATCACTTATTAGTTCCAGGAGATTTTTGCTAATTCAGATTTTCTTAGATGATCATGTCATCTGCAGACAAACACGGTTTTATTTCTTCCTTCCCAGTCTGCATACCTGTTATTTTCTTTTCCTTTCTTGTCTTAGTGCATTAGCTAGAACTTCCAGTATGATGTTGAAAAGGAGTGGTGACAGGGGCATCCTTGTCTTGTACCTGACCTTAGTGTGAAAGCTTTGAGTTTCTCATCATGTGTGATATTAGCTGTGGGGTTTTCGTAGATATTCTTTATCAAGTCGAGGAAGTTCTCCTTTATTCATAGTTCACTATGAGTTTTTATCATGAATGTTGTTGGATTTTGTCATATGTATTTTCTGCATCTATTGATATGATCATATGATCAAGTGATTTTTCTTTTTTAGCTTGTTGATGTAATGGATTACATGAATTGATTTTCTAATGTTCAACAGCCTTACTTACCTGGGATAAATCCCACTTGGTTGTGTGCATAATTCTTTTTATATATTGTTGGACTTAATTTGCTAATATTTTGAAGACTTTTGCATCTATGTTCATGAGAGATATTGGTCTGTATGTTTCTTTTCTCATAATGTCTGTCTGTTTTTGGTATTGGGGTAATGCTAGCCTCATAGAGTAAGTTAGGAAGTATGCCTTCGGCTTCTATCCTCTGAAAGAGATTGCAGAGATTTAGTAAAATTTATTTAAAATGTTTGGTAGAATTTACCACTGAACCCATCTGGGCCTGGTGCTTTCTGTTTTGGAAGGTTATTAATTATTGAATCAATTTTTTTAATAGACATAGGCCTGTTCAGGTTATGTATTTCTTCTTGTGTGAGTTTTGGCAAATTGTGTCCTTCATGGAATTGGTTAATTTCATCTAGGTTGTCGAATTTGTAGGTATAGAGTTGTTCATAGTACTCCTTTATTTCCCTATAATAGCCATAGGATCTGTAGTGATGTCCCAGGATGTACAATTTTTAATACCCATTTTATGGATGAGGAAACTGAGAATTAAGAAGATTGATAGCCCAGGGTCACAGAGCTAATCAAGGGGAAAGCTGGTGTTCTAAACCCAGACTGTACAACCCAAGTCTGGAACATTCAATCTTGGTGACCCTTGCTTCCCAGGGTTTGGTAGCAAGGCACTGGGAACATTCTAGGTACTTGGTAACTATTTGGGCAAGGAGATTAAAGAGTCTCACTCATTTTTCAGGTTCCCCCTCAAAACTCCCCTGATGTATATAGTAGATCCATCCCTCCTCTTTGTACTTCCCTGGTCTATGAAGGCATTTATGAGAGTCTGAGCTCCTTTGAGGTGACAAGAGGACATAATGCAAAAAAGGAAAAAATTTTGATGCCAGACAGAGCTGGGTTTAAATGATGGCTCAAAATTTAACCAACTCTATAGAGATGGGACAGAAAACTTCTCTAAATTTTTGTTTCCTCACCTATAAAATGGGTAAAATTTCATTTGCTTCACAGGATTGTTATAAGCGTTAACTAGAAAAATTTAGCTTGCATTCAGGCATCCAGTATTTTTTGAGCACCTGTTATGTGCAGAGGCCATTAGGAACTTGATTAATGCCCATTAGTATCCTTTAAGGACAGAGATTTTATATTCCATTCTTTTCATCCCCATGACCCAGTAGAGAGCCTAGAACAGAATGTGTGCTCATTAAATGGGGAGCATATGATGTTTACATAAATTAATAAATAAATACAATAAAAGTCAAACCTCGTGACATGACATATTTACATAGCCCACCCAGTTTATCTCTGTGGCCTCATCTACCACCCCTCCCCTCCAGCTACACATGACTAACTGGTATTCAGCAAACAAGCCATGTCCTTCCATGTCTCAGCATCAACCCAGTGCTCAAATAATTCTCTGTCCTGAATGCCTGCCACACCCCTTTTGTCCACCTGGCAAACTACTCAGTAGTATTAGTTTTACCTTATGGAAAATTCAGAATAAATCTTCTACTCTGCATGACAGCCTTTCAAATAGTTGAAGTCAGTCCTCATGGCTCCCTTCCTTGTGCTATCCTTCCAGGTCATATTTTCTTCCTCCTTCCCAATAATTCTTGTAGGTGATGGTCTCTGAATCCCATACCATCTCTGGTCCTCCCTATTTTACCAGTTGCCTCTTAGTCATTCTTTCACTGGCTATTTATTGAGCGCCTACTAGATGTAATATAGTGGTCCCCAACCTTTTTGGCACTAGGGACCAGTTTCATGGAAGACAATTTTTCCACAGACTGGGGCAGGGAGGGGGATGGTTTCAGGATGATTTAAGTGCATTACGTTTATTGTGCACTTTATTTCTATTATTATTACATTGTAATACATAATGAAGTAGTTATACAACTCACCATAATGCAGAATCAGTGGGAACCCTGAGCTTGTTTTCACTTGCCACTCACTGATAGGGTTTTGATATGAGCCTGCAAGCAATTGATTTATTATGGTCTCTGTGCAGTCAAACCTCTCTGCTGATGATAATCTGTATTTGCAGCCACTCCCCAGCACTAGCATCACCACCTCAGCTCCACCTCAGATCATCAGGCATTAGATTCTCATAAGTAGCGTGCAACCTAGATCCCTCCCATGCGCAGTTCACAGCAGGGTTCGCGCTCTTATGAGAATCTAATGCCGCCGCTGATCTGACAGGAGGCGGAGCTCAGGCCGTAATGTGAGTGATGGGGAGCGGCTATAAATACAGATGCAGCTTGGCTTGCTCACCCACTGCTCACCTCCTGCTGTGCAGCCCGGTTCCTAACATGCCACAGACCACTACCAGCCCATGACCCGGGGGTTGGGGACCCCTGATGTAAGATAAAATAGATTTTGTCACAAGAATAAAAGTTTATGAGGCTTATATTCTCGTGAGAGGAGCTGGACAACAAACAAATAAAAATTGAATATATATGTTGGCTGTAGATGTGTCAGGAAGAAAAAGAAAATGAGCATGTGAGGAAAGGAGAAGGGAGAGTATGAAGATTATGCATGGGGTGGTCAGAGAATACAGTCCTATTTAAGTGGGATGCTGAAGGAAATGAGGGAGAAACCATGTGGCTATCTGGGGGAGGTGTATCCAGATGGAGAGAAAAACAAGTACAAGTGCCCTCTGGCAAGAGTGTCTTGATGTGTTTGTGGCAGTTCCAGGAGGCCCATGTGATGGAGCACAGGGAGAGGGAGAAATCACAGTTGGAGGTGAGTTCCAAGAGGAACTGGAGGCAGATTACATAGGTCCTCTAGGACAATGAGAAGAACATCATTTTAAGTGAGATGGAAATTTAGCAGGGAGTTTATCTGAATCACGTGAAGACTTCTCTCTGGAGACTTTACAAAATTCAGTTTTAGAGGAACAAACATGGAAACAGAGAGACCTAGTTAGGGCCTATTGCAGTAACCACAGCAGGAGATGATGGTTGCTGGAAACAAGATAGTTATGCTTCAAATGTGTATGATGCACTGGAATTCTGGATGTACCTTGAAAGCAGAGCCCACTGCATTTGTTAAAGGATCAAGCATGGGGCAGAAGACAGTGTACCTCAGTCTCCTTCTCTATAAAATAGGGATAATATTTGTACCTCACAGTTGTTAAACTTTGCAGTGGATGCTCAAGAAATGTGAATTTCCTCTCTCAGCAGCACAGTGCTCTGATTGGCAGTGATCACAGGACCATTAATCATGGTAGATTATTCAGAGTATGGGTGGGGAGGAGAGATGATGAATTTCAAGTACCTGTGGGACCCCCAAAGGGAGAGGTACCATTGGAAAGATGTAGTGCATGATTTAGGATATAGTTCAGGGTAAAAGTTTGGGAGATGTCATTGTATGTAGCAGCTGAAACCACTGGGATAAGTCAAGAATAGTGTCCTTTCCATTACCATAGTAATACTGTGCAATATTCATGGAACTAATATATACCTTAAAGAAGAAATCACAGCATCATTAAAAGCAGAATGAAAAATCTGGTACCATATGAAATGAGGGAATAATTGTTCCAGAATTTTGGAATAAGGGAAGCCAGGGAAACTGAGCTGACACATTGTATGAGCTTCTTGGAAATGTAGTATAAAGGGAACCGAGCATCTCCATGGTTGTTAGTAATCAAGGAAAGGAAGAGAGTTTAGGCAACACGGATATACATCAAAGAGGTGTGAGTCTTCATCCAGGCCTTCCCTTTACACTGTATTATCGGCTTTTTAACATTAGCCATGGAATTGTTACTTGTTTGATTGGCTGATAGCACATCTGGTTGCACAGATCTGGATTCTGTATCTATGGGCGTGCTGGCTTTGTGTAGATGCGTGGTCCACGGGAGCCCCCAGGGATGGTACCCACATGATAAATTCCATGCAACTATTTGCATGTTGCAAAGGCTAGTCCCCTCCCTCGCTGGTTTACTGGTATCTCTCCATCTGCCCCAGGTACCTGGGAATCAATAGAACTGGGCTCTTTCCTGGCTCTGTCATCACCCAATGGCATCTGTGTGTTGAGATGATTGATCTGCTCTGCACACTTGCACAACCATGTGTGGTCTGACCCCACACTGTGTGAAGGTCACCAATACACTATGATCCCAGAAGAGGGGGGTCAGGATGAGCCAGAGGGGATGGGTGCCTGGAAATATTGTATAAGGATGGACTGAAAGAACTAGGGATTTTTTTTTTTTTCATGGGGAATAGGAGATTCAAGTAGGATGTGTCTTCAAATGCTTTAAGGGCAACTATTTGGGTGAGATATTGACTTGTTCCTCTTCCATACTGACTAATATATGGATGTGTCAAGGAGATATACTTTGGCTCATCAGTATAAAAGATATTTCTAATAACATTTGCCATCCGTCAGTGAAATGAGCTGTCTTTGGAGGAGGATGACTGATGGAACCCTCTTAGTTTGGGTTCAAGCATTGGATCTGAGATTGGACTAGATGAATAACACCTTCTTGCCTCCTCTCCCCGCCTTCCCATTATCTCCCCTTCCTATCTCTGTGGTCCTCCGGCTTATCCTCAGAGGAACAAACCTACATGGACTTTTACTAAGTGGGAGTCAAACCTTAGGCCCCTTTGTGTGCAAGATGCAAACTGTCAATTTGACCCAAGATGTTCACAAACTTTTTTGAGTGATTAATAGGGAAGGCAAATACCTTTCATTCCTCAGGGCTACCAACGACCATGTGGTAAATGACTTCATCTGAGCACCGAATGGCACCCTACCCCCTGAGGATTACTTCTCCCTGGTTGACCCCAGGTCAAGGCTGATCCGTTTTACTTTGAGGGGAAGAATGTGAAGCATGTCCTCCATGAAAGCCCAGAACAGATGTTATGTTTTCTTTCATGACTGCCTTTGTTAAGTGGCTTGTGAGCTGGGCCCTTGGACATCAAGCCAGGCTTGGCCAGGGCAGCTAATCAAGAGATGATCAGGTCCCTCAGACAAAGGGGGAAAGTCCAGTGGGTAAGATGGGGGAAGGTGAGCTGTCCCCAAAGCTGGGGGAGTATAAAGGAGTCCTAAAACCAAAAAGAACCTAACAGGCCAAATAGTTTGACCTCTTGATTTTACAGATGAAGAAACTGAAGGTCAGAGAGACAGGGAATTCCTGAAGTCATGCAGAAAATCAGACCCATCAGGACTAGGATTAGAGCGAGGTGAGTGAGGCACCTACATGACCCTGAGTGACCCCTCCTGAAATTTTGCACCCTAGGTACCTCATTTGCTTCACCCTAGTCTCAGTCCTGAACCCTGTACCACCCAAGCTAGAGAACTCACCTGCCACACTCAAAGTCCCTTCGGAGAGGTTCTATCCATGGAAGGTGCCATGTTTTCTTGCATATGATTCTGCCCCAATTGGACCAAAGAAGGACCCCTGACCATAGGCAGCCAACAGGCAGCCTGGCCAGCATCTTGGGCTAGTCTGGTGTGGGCAGCTGTCCCATGGGGCCTAAAGGGATTTAACTGGACAATCAGATTTTCTCTTGGGAATTTAAATCAGCAATAAGAGGACACAGTCTTTAGTGTTTGAGAGATAAAGTCAAGGACATTCTTGCACTTCAGTTCTATTACTTTCATTGTTCTATACTCATCCCTGTGATGTTCATCCTGGGAAGGGAGAGAGGGATGACCAGTCCTGTGCCTCTCCCAATTTCTGCCTGTTGCTAATGGGTGCACCCCTTGTGCCACTGTTCAGACTTCTCACTGCTGTGGAGACCACCTGCCTCCCATCATCCATTTATCAAACAATGAGTGAATAGCTCCTTTTCATTAGGCACAAAGGTGAATCACACTTGGTCCCTAATCTTAGGAGTTTACACCTTAGCAGGAGAGGCAGATGCAAAAGAGATAATTGTAGTACCGTGTGATGAGTATAACGATGGAAAAAAGCCACATATCATTGGGGCACCAGGAAAAGGTGCATAACCCATCTGGCAGAACCAGGAGTGAATGAAAAGAAGACTTCCTGGAGGAGGTGTTGCCTGCACTGAGTTCTAAGCAATGAGCAGGATTTTGCCGTGTGAAGAGTAGGGGAAAAGCATTCTAGCCTTGATCAAAGTACAGAGCTAAGGACCAGCACATGTGGAGGAACTGCGAACAGTTGGACAGTTGTATGAATTTCAAGTCAGGGCAGAGCAAGGAGGAGGACGCTGATCCTTGTAAGCCAGGCTAAGGAGCTTGGACTTCATACACCAGGTGAGCTCTCACACACTGGTAATCCAAGGCTACACTCAGTGCCAGGACAAGCTGTACTTGGCCCATGGAGGATTTTACAGAATTCTGAGTTTGAATGCCTTTGGACAGCTATGCTTCAGTTCACCATAATCCCCACTGCTCCCTGTTGCCTACCCATGGTCCTGGCACTCACTTTTATTTCCTACTGCCATCTGTAGGCGCTGAGGACATGGTCCCTGCTCTGGATGGTGGAGAGACTCTGAAGAGTTTTTGGAGGTATGATCAGGCCTCTGCTTTACAAAAGTTCCCTTGGATGAGGCAGAAGAGGGATTTTAGGGGCACTCTGGAGGCAGAGAAGTCGTTTTCAGGCCATTGCAATAATCCAGACCAGACATCCCTGGTGGCGCAGTGGTTAAGAATCCACCTGCCAATGCAGGGGACACGGGTTTGAGCCCTGGTCTGGGAAGATCCCATAGGCTGCGGAGCAACTCAGCCTGTGCACCCAGCTACTGAGCCTGTGCTCCAGAGCCCCCAAGCCACAACTACTGAGCCCGTGTGCCACAACTACTGAAGCCTGCGCACCTAGAGCCCGTGCTCCACAACAAGAGAAGCCACTGCAATGAGAAGTCCGTGCACCACAACGAAGAGTAACCCCTGCTCACTGCAACTAGAGAAAGCCCACACACGGCAAGGAAGACCCAACGCAGCCATAAATAAATAAATAAATAAATAAATAAATAAAAAATGTTAAAAACTGAAAAAAAATCTATAAAAAATTAATTAATTAAAAAAATAATAATCCAGGCAAAAGATGTCAAGGGCCTGGAAATATGCCAGAGGAGGGCTAGTAAGCACTGAGCAATGGCCCCTCCAGCCGCTCTTGTGTGTTTTGGAAGCCATGTGGGAGAGGGTGATGGACCTGGAGCCAGCAATTCTGTGTCCAGCACCACTTTACATGACAGAATGCTGTGGGTCCCTAACCTGCTGGGAGCCTCCTATGCCCCCAGGCTTAACATCCATCATCTCTAGCCAAGATCCCAACAATCCTGTGGAGCTATTCCCCCTCCCCAACCATTCTACGAAGGCTTAGAGAGGTTAGGCAGCTCCCATGAAGGGTCATTGCTACGTGGTTGGTCAGGAATTCAGAACCAGAGTGAGGTGTCTGCAAAGCCGGGACTTGCTCTGCTCTATTCCCCTCACACGCTGCCCAGCAGGTTTGTCTGGACATTGTTCAGAGCCCAGAGGCTATGACAGCAACATCTTTGGGAGTTGACCCAGCAGAGAATTAATATGGACTTTGGGAGAGAGAAAAAGAACTGAGGGTAAACTATCCAAGAGGCCAAGCTGAAATGTGTGTTCGAGTACGTGTATTTGGTTTGGCAAAGCCCTGCTACCTTTCTCTCAGAAAAGAAGAAAAATTCTAAGTGCATTTACATGTTAGAACACAAATGCCAAAGCAAGGGTAAGTATTGTTGTTTGGGATCCACTGGCTACAAGAAGTCTGAAGGGGAAACCAGGCTGGAGAGGATCCTTCTGGAAGGGCCCCAGATGTCCTGGCCTGGGAGCTCCTGTACCCAGCTCTGCTCTTTCTTCTCTCCTTCATCAGCTTTGAGGAAGTTTTAGAAAACACTCCCATGGCCCTAAAAGTCCTACCCAGAGACTCAAGCACCCCTTCGAAGTCAGTTATTCTCGAAGTATGGTCCTCAGACCAGCAGCAGCTCCATCACCTGGGAACTTATTAGACATGCAAATTCTCAGACCCCACACAAGCATCCTGAATCAGAAACCAGGGGGTAGCACAGGGCCAGCACTCTGTTTAACCAAGTCCACTAGGGGGATTCTGATGTGAGCCCAAGTTTGAGAACCCCTGCAATAAGTGATAATGTGACAGCGTGAATGTTTTATTGATGCTTTAATGAATCTCATGTATTTTTCCTGTGATGTCCTGGGCTTCTTCCAAATGAATAAAGACTTTCTGCAACATCACTTTGGGTCCAGCAGAATCCCAATGTGGCCAGTCAAAGAGTGGGCATGAGCAGGTAGACCAATGGTCGGTTCAAATTCAAATTCAAATTCCATGCTGGCTTGTTTTGTTTTGCTTTGATGTTGCTTGATCTGAACTCCGCTTCAGTGGCACCTCCTCAAGGAAGCCTTCCCAGCTTTCCCAGGCTAGGTTAGAGGCTCCTGTCATATTTTCCCAGAAGTACCCCAAGTTCCGGCTCATCCTCCTGGTGCTCATCCATCAGTCTGTGTCACAATCACCTGTTTAATAAATAGTCCTTTTCTTCCACTTCACTCCAAGTGCAGTGAGGGCAGAGCCTGTGGGTTTCCTGTTCATCCTCCCATTCCTGTGGTAGAGCAGAGGGATACACAGTAAATATGTGTTTAATTAATGGAACACCAAACTCACATATATGCATTGTATAGTGGTTCCCTCAGGCTGGATTGTTTCTCCCCAGCTTCACCTGTGGCTTTCTCTACCTTCTCATTCCAACCTTACCTACCCAGTCACCATCATCAGACCACCCAATCCAACCCAACCCAGCTGGTCTCTACCATCCCTCTGCTTTGTCTTCAACAGAGCACTTAATCACTATTTGACAGTCTGTTTATTTTATGTTCTGACCCCCGAGTACCCACCCCCTGAGAATACAAGTTCCAAAGTCAGGGGTTGGTTTATCTAGCTCAACTGTGTACCCTCTGCACATTAGATTCCCTCAGTAAGTGACTTTCAAATGATGCATGACTTTTTACTGACTCATTTAGTCACTCAGACATCTTCTATGTATGATCATTTATATATGGAGAAAGCTAAACCCAAGAGGAGAGCCAGTTGCCCAGGTCACACAGCTAGTGGGGAGCAGAACTGAGCTAGAATCTATGACTTCTGGCTTTCAAGCCCATCCTCTTTCTACCACATCACTTACCTCTTTGCTTGACTAAAAAGTTTGGTATTTTTCCTGGAAGTTGTGTGGAGCCATTGAATTCTTGAACTTCAAGGAAGTAGCAGAATGGGTGCTGCTTTACTATATAAGGTAGGTCTGTCTCACCTCCTCTTGCCAAATTGACTAGTCTTATTTCAAAGGCATCTGCTTTTCCATCTATGGGTCATGAAGTCACTGCCACACACCATAAATCCATCATTGACATTTTCTTGCAGCTGTGTTAATTGACAGCTCTGAATCACCAGTGCTGTGAAGATGCCAGAAGGGCTGGTGCCGTCAAACCGTATCAGCTGGAGACGGCCTGCGATTGCCGATGGCTGCATTAATGTACCTGTGCTGCGGCAGAGGTCCATCCACCCTGCCTGGCGGCTGCAGAGACAAATCCAGAGGAGATGAAGGGGTGTCACTCCAAGAGACAGCTGATTTATGTCAGAGGATTAAACCTGTCCCTGTATCAAGTTCAAGCTTTGCTCAATCAAGCCAGAACCCCATCAGCTTTAGAGAAAGCCTCTGTGCTGGAACTTTGGACCAAGAGGGAGGAGAAGTGGGGATATATGTATATGTATAGCTAATTCACTTTGTTATACAGCAGAAACTAAGACACCATTGTAAAGCAATTATCCTCCAATAAAGGTGTTAAAAAAAAAAAAAGTACCCACGTTCATTGAAGTATCTTTGATAATGGCAAAAACAAGTAGGGAATTGTAGTATCAACTCTGGTACTTTCCACAGGAATATTATGCACCTACTAGAATCTGAGTTAAAAATAGGTAGACATAACTGGACTCTTATAATAAATTGGTTAGAAAATTATGTTACAAAATGTAAAGTGCCAGATGAACCTATTTTTGTTTTAGTAAAGACTAGATGGATTGACGGATGAATAAATAGAAGGATCATAGGTAGATATGGAGGAAAGTAGGTATATAGTTAGATGGACAGACAGATGGATAAGAGAGACATAAAAGAAAGACTGGAAAGACCTACACCAGTATATTAGCAGTGGTTATATATGGATGGGGGGATTAAGAGTAATTTTTTAAATTGCTAACCTTTGGTTCCTGATTATTAAAGAATAAATTTACATTGCTTTTGTCAACACATAGTTATCAATACCAACAATTCTAGTATTCAGAGTCAAGAGTTTATCTTTGACTTATGTTTCCTCTTTATTCTGAGTGGATGTTCGTATCATCCATCCATCCATCCATCCATCCATCCATCCATCCCTCCATCCATCCATGGAGGAGGCAGAATCTATTTGGACTTCAGGATGGCACTTAAACAATATCCCATATTATCTTCAGATCCATTTCATGTCTTTTCATGACTCTGGGTTGTTTTTGGTTTTTATTCCTTCTGTAGACCTGGGAGCCCCTGTCTATACTCTGCCTTGCCACCCCTTGTTTTCCTGGTCAGTTCCTTCTCACGCTCCATGACCTTCTTCAGATCTCGCCACTACCCCTTCCCTCTGTCGGTGCTTCCATCCCCTCCATCTACCACCTGGGTTCTCCCATTACACGTGTCTTACTCTGTTTGGAACTTTCCAATCTGTATAGTTGTTATACATGTGCTTTGCTGGCAGACTCTGTGCTCACTGACGCTCCATCTCACTTCCACCTTCAGGACCTCATTGCCTAATAAAAGCTCTTCTGCTTCTCCTGCAAGTATGTTCCCATCAGCCTAAAAGGAAACTTGGCTAACAACCTTGATGCCATTCACTTAATCAACAGGCATTTACTGAACATCTACTGTATGTCAATTACAGAGATTAACAAGGTACTCTCCCTCCAGAGGCTCGCAGCCAGGTAGGGAAGGCAGACACGGGCACATGAAAAAGACCAAAAGCTTCTGCCAGAGGATGTCAATGTCCTATTACAGCCTAGACAGTGAGTCTTCTTGGAGTTCAAGAGACTCCTGCCAGCTGTGTGGACAGGGAAAGACTCCCCAGGGGAGTTAGGGTTAGAGTAGCGACTTCAGAGAAGAGAAAGATTCAAAGAGGATGGGGAGGACATTCCAGGTGAAGGAAATAGTGTGGCAAAGGTGCAGAGGTGGTGGGCTCCTGGTTTGTTCATGAGGTGTACAGACCATGGGAATGGGAAGGCATCAGACTTAATAGGGGCCACATCTAGCTGATATCACACAGAAGCTGTGTGGTTTCTCTGAGCCTCAATTTCCTCACCTGTAAACTGAATTTTATTTTACCTGCTTTATCTGCCTCACAGGGAAGTTGGGAGAATCGAATAAAACCATTACATGGTGTGTGGAAGCCCTTGGTAAATTGTAAAGCAGTATGCTCATGGAAGTCAAGAAATAATGAAAGTCAATAATACAGCTAGAAAAAAGGAAATGCTGAAGTATGTTGGAAATATTTAAGGCAGGATTTGGGCATAGGCCTTCAAGATTCTGAATTTGTTTTTGCTTTTAGATCTCATGATCCCCCAGTATCACTTCTGTGATTCCTTCCTCACTGATCTAGCCCCTCCACCCCAGGCTGGGTTAGGTATCTACCCCTGTGTTCCTAATCCCACTTACTGGTAAAACAGCCTGTTAATTTCTGTTACTGCATCTGTCTCCCCAGTCAGGCTGGGAGTTCACTGATGGCAGATACCATTCCTTATTCATTTTATATCCTCAGCGCAGGGCACCTAGTGGTCAACCAGTAGATGTGTACTAGTGATGACTCTCCTAATGGCTACGATGCATGGAGCTCTTATCAAGTGGCAATCATTTTGCTAAGCACGTATCAAGGATTTGCTCATCCCCGCAACAACCCTGTGAAACAGGTCTTATTCCCATTTTACAGATAGAAACAGTGAGTATTGGGAAGCAAAATAACTCAGTTTCATTTGCCCAATCCGTAAGCATTGGAGTCAGCATTTAAGCTGAGGCAGTTAAGCTTCAGAGTGCTACACCTTTCCTGTGAATTCATTCACTCATTCATTCCACCAATAATGATCATGTGTCTACCATGTGCCAGGAAACAGTCCAGGCAGGAATATGTCTGGAAGAAGTAATAAACAGGATCTCAGATCATCCTATACTAGGTGAAAAATGTGAAACAGATGTGGGACCAAAGTAAAGAGCATCCCAGAGGTGTGGACAACTTGGCTGTGGGTAGGGATGGAGGAAGCCTCCCCTAGAGGAGAAAGGGAGACAAGGGCATTCTGTCCAGGCAGAGGAAAGGTCAAGTGCAAGGACATGAAGGTGGGAAGCAGCAGGTCTGGTATGGCTGTTGCAATCAGTCTTCTTGACTAGACAGTGTGCTTCTTGAGGGTAGAAACCTTGTCTTGAACACCTCCATTTTCATAACCATGCACAGTGCCTGGAGCTAGGCACCCCAAAGCAGTGAAAGTTTGGTGAATGAATGATATGGTTTCTACATTTTTAAAAGAAGAGCAAACTTCAGATTTCGGGAGGACATGGGAAGGCTGAATGGAAAGATGACCCCAACTTTCAAGGGGCAGCCAAGGATGACCAGAAGTTAGAGAATTCATATGTTTACCAAGAACCTCTTTGCTTGGCTCAAAATATCCCCAGGCTCCCACCTCAAACCTACTCTCCTGCTAACAAAAAGTGAAAACAAGCCCTGGCTAGGGTACTGTGGCTTTCACAAGTTGCTAGGATATCAATATATTTACCCACAACCACAGACCTACGGCTCAAGAACAGCCCACTGGTCCTCACATGAGACAAGATCATGAGGATTCAATCTACACGAGATCCTGAGGGGGCTTTGAAATCAGCCAGGGAGTTGATAATTGCTCGGAGATACCACAGCTGAAGTTTATCTCCAGGTTTTTCTGTAATAAGCTTTCTTGTTGTTGTTAAGTTGATTTGCTCTGGCTTCCTCTGGGGTTTCAAATTCAGTTGTGATTTGCACCTGCTTTTTTTGAACCTTCCAAAACTTATGAGGGGGAGAAAGGAGTCATATTGTTCCACTCCACAGGCCCTGGGCTTCCAACATATGGCAGCTTAGGTCTAGAGGCTCTCAGGGGAAACAAGACATTTGGGTGTGGGGCCCTTTAGGTAAATGTGCAGGAAATGTGTCCTAGAGCAGGTTGAAATCCTGGTCTGAGTGCCAAACACTAGAAGATCCCTGCTTCTGCAATGATTTCAGGGCGGGGGCGGGAAGGACAGTCTTTGTCAAACTGAGGGACACAGGGCTACTCAAGACCTATACCAGGACCAAGCGCTTAGCTTTCACCTGCCTCAAAGGCAAACCAATTTGATCGCAGCCAGGGAAGGCAAAATGGACTCACTCCCCGATTTTAAAAACTCTTCCAAATTATTACATTCTCTAAACAAACAAAACAAAACTCTGCTATTTCAACTCTGTCCTTTTCTTTTTTTTTTTAATTAATTAATTAATTTATTTATGGCTGTGTTGGGTCTTCGCTTCCGTGCGAGGGCCCTCTCCAGCTGCGGCGAGCGGGGGCCACTCCTCATCGCGGTGCGTGGGCCTCATCGCGGCCTCTCGTTGCAGAGCAGAGGCTCCAGACGCGCAGGCTCAGTAATTGTGGCTCACGGGCTCAGCCGCTCCGCGGCATGTGGGATCCTCCCAGACCAGGGCTCGAACCCGCGTCCCCTGCACTGGCAGGCAGACTCTCAACCACTGCGCCACCAGCTGTCCTTTTCTAAAAGAGCTGCAACCTTCTCTTGGCATCACTGTCACCCAGTATTTTTTGAGGTCCTTTTCATGTCGACCCCTGAGCTACAAAGGCCAACGCTGGATCCTGACTATCATAGTTGGATGCTAATTCACAAACATGCCCCGTGCCACATTCGCATAGAGACTGGGGGAAAGGATCTTCTCTTTGGCTGAAGTTATTACTTCAACGGGCAAGTGATCTTTTATCCAATTATTGGCAGCAAGGACAGCTTAATATCTACACTTCTAAAACTCTGTTTTGGGCTGACAACTACAAAAATGTAATTGTCTCATAGCCCATAACCCTTACAATGGCTCAGTTTTTGTTTCTTGTTTTTTTTTTAAACTTTGGGTTTATTTATTTATTTATTTATTTATTTATGGCTGTATTGGGTCTTCGTTTCTGTGCGAGGGCTTTCTCTAGTTGCGGCAAGTGGGGGCCACTCTTCTTCGCGGTGCGCAGGCCTCACATTATCGCGGCCTCTCTTGTTGCGGAGCACAGGCTCCAGACGCGCAGGCTCAGTAATTGTGGCTCACGGGCCTAATTGCTCCGCGGCATGTGGGATCTTCCCAGACCAGGGCTCGAACCCGTGTCCCCTGCATTGGCAGGCAGATTCTCAACCACTGCGCCACCAGGGAAGCCCTGGCTCAGTTTTTTATGGTAATTTTAGTGACATAATTTGCAACTAATTCAACCTAAAAAATCTTAATGACAAGTTAGTTATATTGCTCAAAACTTCATGTTCTGTAGTATATTATTAAAATCTTTTCTGCAGTTCTACAGTTCTAGTGAACAACTGGCAACCCCTGCTTTAAAAAGTCTTCAGTTTAAATCATACTGACTATATTCAATGGCATATATTAGCTTTTCCCAGAGCTTCCTTTGCCAAAACACAGTTCCATGAGAAGAACATTTGTGTGGGGAGTTCTATAGTCTAAATCTGTGATTGGTTCTGATCATGAAGCTGCACAGAATCAAATGGATAGTAGAAATCATGAGGGTCCTTATGGTCTGCCGATATGTATTCCTGGGCCACCCCAATTTTGACATTTATAATAATTTTATTTTTTGAACCTTCCTGATTTTTGTTTCATGCTCAGATTTTAACATTAAGAATATTTCTTATAAAGAAATACACAAATGTATGACATGTTTTAAAATCACCACTGGCTCTTCCATCCTCTTTCCCCCATCAGAGCCTGAAATGAGCCTTTTTATGTTTCATTGATTGTTGAATTTAAGACATAATAACTGACTTCAAAATGGTCATGGAGAAAGGGCAGGAGGTAGTCATTTTCTGTGTTTCTGCTTTCGCATGGAGAAATTGGAGAAATAGAATATGCTCATAGAAACTCGGGCCTGCTGTAGACATGCTTTGTTCATTCATGTGCTAAACAAATGTCTATTAATTGTACAAGTATAAATAACGTGACAGGTCCACAGGGCAAATCAAAAATTCTTCACGATCGGTCTTCTACCTACTTCCCAGCTATTACTTCCTTACAGGAACCCTCTGTTCCAGCCCAGCTGGTGTCTTCCAGTGGTGGACATGTCTTCTGCATCACCACCTCTGCCTACCTCTGCCTTTGGTAGGAAGCCTTCTCCTCAACCATCCACCCAGGACTCTCTGCCTCCTTTATATGTATTCACTTATTCAATCACTTATTCATTCATTCCATTATATATATATGTAATATACGAATCCACCTCCACACCCACCATCCACAAGCATATCGAATATCTGCGTCCACATTCATCATCCACATTCACATCTGCATCTATATCCTCATCCACATCCAACTTCTACACCCGTATCTAACATCCAATGTCCACATCCACACCCACATCCGTATCTGTATCTATTCTATATTTATATCATCACCCAGGTACTATCACTGGTTTTCAGGTCTCATCATTTGCCTCATTTTGATTTGTTTATTTTTAAAGTGGATATCTTTCCTCTCCTATTAGACCATGAGCTCCTTAGAGATAGCAATATTGTTTTCTGAATTTTGCATCTTACACTGACGCACAGTAGGTCCTCAAGGTATAGATGTTGTTGAGGGAAAGATAGCACTCATCAAACACACCCCCAGTGTCATTGTTCTGGACAGTTCAGTCACACCATCTCATTTAATCCTCGTTACCTTCTGACCTTGTCTCCTTCACTGTGCTCCAGCCACACTGGTCTATTTTTAATGACTTAAATATACAAGCTTGTTCAACCTCTGACTTTTGCACTGGTTATCCGTTTGCCTGGAATACTTAACCCCTACCCAGATCCTTCCATGGTTGGCTTTTTCTCTCCATTCTTATTTAAGCTCCAAAGTCACCTACTCTGAGAGTCTCACCCTGACCACCTTAATCAAGGAACCCAACCCGATCCCCCCACAGGGTTATTCTATATTCCAGTATCCTCTTTCATTCTCCCCATAATGCTTATCAACACCTGAAATTAGCTTATGGATTCATTTACTTATTATCTGTCTCCCCACACCCCCTGCCCCTTCCCCAACTAAAATGTAAGCCCCATGAGGGCAGGGGTTATCCTGTCCTGTCTGTGGCTATATTTACAGCCTAGAATAGTGCCTGACACATAGTAGGTGCTCAATTATCATCCAGTGAGAAAATAACCTTGAGTGGATACCAGTTTTGGAGATGTGGAAACTGAGGCTATGGATGTGGAGTGACATGTCTCCTGTCAGCAAGTTGTAATTGACAAATCTGAGATTCAAAGCCCTCCTCAAAACCCAGGCCTCTCATGCTACAGGAAACTGCTGCTCCGTGGACACAGGTGGATACATTAATGGAAACACGATGCTTCACCTGCTTTGATCAGATCTTCTGATGTTTCTCTTGTGTCCTTGTCTATTTTGAAATTATAGACAAGTAGGTATGTGGGTTTCTAATTTCAGAAAGTTTTATTCATCAGTGTAATAACAATAATAGTTTCTGTGTTTGCTAATATGCTAAGGTCTTTGTATATGCTAATCTTACCTAATTACCGTAACAACCCTAAAAGGAGGGTAATTTTTTCTCCATTTTTATGCATGAGGAAAATACAGCTCAAGAACATGAAATATCTTACCTAAAGTTAGTGGTATTGAGACTAGAATCAGAAGATACTAACAGAGTAATGTGAGAAGTGATGGATAAAAGGCTAAGGGAACCAAGATTCATCTCCTTGCTGCCAAAGCCTATATTTCTAACTCTCCTGCTAACCTCAGGACTCTCTAAAAGGCAAGCTCTGAGTTGGGTACCAAGGATATAAAGACTCATTCTCTGACCACAACAAGCTCTCAGTCTAAAAAAGGAAGACCTGGTTTGAACAAGAAAGGAACCACTGTATGGGATGGGGGTGAGGAGCAGACAGAGGAGGGCTGTGCCAGTGCTGGGTCCTGCACACGTGAATGGGGTAAGTATAGACACAACTGAACTTCAAGTTCTTTAGTGTCACACCAGGGCTATAGCAGGAGATGACCACTTGGAAATTCCATTTCAGTGGTGTTGCCGGCAGGAGAGAGCCTGCTCAAGAATGGGGCTGGAGAAGCATATGCATGAAGGGACCACACAGCCCTGGAGCGTGGTCAGAGTTGGCTCAGGGCAGCAGGGTGACTACAGTGGTCCCTAGATCCACTGACCTACTTCCCCTCATGGACTCATACCAGTCACTCTGACTCATCGCCCCTTGGCTGCTGGAAACCCACAGCAACCCAGTATTGTCCCTGGGCCACTCGGTTTTGGTTTCATTTTCTGGCATGGAGTATGGTCATCATGTATGTTAAGATTACAAATTTCCTTGATACCTCCAAAGCTTCTTGCAGAATGAAAAAGAAGTGGTCTTGTGACAATGTGGTCACCTCATTGAAGGTTCCACAGCTGACCAGAGGGACAAGGGCTTCCTTAACAGGATGAGGTCTTATTGGCCTCTTAAGCCAGCAGGCCCAATACCTGAAAGAAAGTTGTCTTGGTCAGCGTTCCAGCAAGAACGGAAGGCATGCTCAAACGGGGTCATTTGGGGGACATTTAATGAAAGGACCATTACTTAGGTGCTAAGGAAACCAACAAGAGATGGTATGAAGGAAACCTTGGGGCCTGCAAAGGTGGGAAAGCCATTACCATCACTGGGTCTTAAAGGACAAGAAGAGGGAGAAGTTCCTGCAACCAGAAGTGGGTAGTTGTAGGGAGAGGGCCTCCAGAGAAGAGGCCACCTTTGATAAAGGAAATCAGCTGAGCCCCAGAAACCCTGAAAGGAAGGAGCCAAGGAGAACAAATGCCCCAATCTACTCTCCGGACCTCCTGGTGATGCCTCCCATAGGCTGGAGTCAACTGGAAACTAGAAGGCCAGGGGGACTTCCCTGGTGGCACAGTGGTTAAGAATCCACCTTCCAATGCAGGGGACACAGGTTCGAGCCCTGGTCCGGGAAGATCCCACATGCTGCAGAACAACTAAGCCCATGCACCACAACTACTGAGCCTATGCTCTAGAGCCCATGAGTCACAACTACTGAAGCCCCCGTGCCTAGAGCCCGTGCTCCACAGCAAGAGAAGCCACTGAAATGAGAAGCCCGCCCACCACAAGGAAGAGTAGCCCCTGCTCGCTGCAACTAGAGAAAGCCTGTGCGCCACAACGAAGACCCAACACAGCCAATAAATAAATAAATAAATAAATAAATAAATTAGAGGGCCAGGGAGCTCACTGACATGGTCCATGTAGGTCAGCCTCTTGGGGTGCAGAAGGGTGAGAGGGACCTGGAGGACATGGACACTTACCAGCACAATGGTTATGGCTGGTTGAGAATAACTATACCACGAGTGATGATTTTGGCAGATGGCTGCCATCGGCTACATGATGTATACCTAGCGCTTTGAAAGCTCTTTCATGGACTAACTCATCTGATCTTCACAGAAAGCCCATGAGGTAAGCACTATCCTGATCCCATTTTACAGACTGAGAAACTAGAGAATACAGAGCCACTGGCTTGTAAATAGAGGAGTGTGGACTCGAACCCAGATGACCGTGATTACAGATCCAGTGTTCTTCGTCTACCGGACCAGCCCATCTTACCCAAAATGAAAATAGATGATTTAGGTAGTAAAGCAATGCTAAAATGGAGGGAGTGACTGAAATATAAGCTGCAAGACAAGAATGAGATGTTTCCATAAGCTTTATTTGACTTAAGTGAGACTGAATATACACATTCCATTTAAGAGATATTAAAATAGAAACCAAGAGAAAAGGGAGAGAGAGAAAGAGAGAGAGAGAGAAACTGCCCCCAGAAAAAAAGAGAGAGAGAGAAAGAGAATGCCAATTGCATATAGGATACAGGCCAAATGTCTAATTATAGCTGATAAGGCCCCTTATGATCTGTACCTTGCCCTGACTCATCTTTCCCCATTCCCTGTGGGGCACTGTGTCCCAGCCAAACTAAATTTTATTTAGTCCTCTAAATAACCCTCAGGTCTTTGTCCATGTTGTCCCGTCTGCCTGAAACACTTTCCCCTGCTTTGTATTCACTCATCTTAAACCCTATTTATCTATCAGGCCCTAGCTTTGTCTTTTCTTTCATCTTTCTTCCTTCTCTCCCTCTCTCTTTCCTCCCTCCAACACATATTTATTGGACACAGTACATGCAGATACAGTGGTAGGTATTGCTGACATTGGTCAGCGTTGGTCCCTCCCTCATGGAGTTTCTACGAGAAAACCTTCCCTTTGTTCTCAAGTCTGGGTTGGGGGGCTCTCCTGGGTGTTTTCTCAGCAGGCTGAGCTGATCCTATTATAGTCTTTTTATTCTGCATTCTAGAACCTTGGTTCTGTCTCCTCTACTAGACCATGGGCTCCATGGTGGTAGGACTCTGCCTGTGTGGGTATTAGTTTCCTATTGTTGCTGTAACAAATTACCACAAACTCAGTGGCTTAAAGCACCCAAATTAATGATCATATGAGTTCTAGAGTCAAAAGTCCAACACAGCCCTCACTGGGCTAAAATCAAGTTGTGTGGAGTCTGTGTTCCTTTCCAGAGGCTCTAGGGCAGAACCTGTGTCCTTGCCTTTTCCAACTGGAGGCTGCCTGCATCCCTTGGCTCATGGTCCCTTCCTCCATCTTCAAAGCCATCGGTGGCTGGTGGAGTCTTTCTCACATTGTGTCACTCTGACACTGACTCTTTTGCCTCCTCTTCTATCTTTTAAGGACCCTTGTGATTATATTGGGCCTACCTGGATAGTCCCGTCTAATGTTCCTATCTTAAAGTCAGCTGATTAGCAACCTTAATTCCATCTGCAATCTCAGTTTCCTTTGCCATGTAACATAACATACTCACAGGTTCTACGGATGAGGTCGTGGACATCTTTGAGAAGCCATTATTCTGCCAGCCACACTGTGTATCCCCAAATGCTAGTCCAAGGGCAAAAGTAGAATATCTCGGTATGCAGGTAGGTTTGTTTGTGTGTAGAACATATAGACTCTCTCTATGTGTCTAAGGCTTGTGTCTATGTGTGTGACATGTGTATGTATGCTGGGTGTTCACATGGGTGGATGTGTTTGTGTGTGGTTCAGGGGGCATACACTGCCTGACCTCATTAGCTGTGGTCAGTATGTATCTGTTGGAAGGTAGGAAGACCACCCAAAGGGGGAAATATAAAGATGAACCAGGCAACCAAGTACTATTTTCCTGACAATTCAAGTTGTGAAACATTTAGTTTATCCTCCATACGTATACTTGTGTTTAGAGACCTGGATTTCTGTGCTCTATGCTCACATGTGCTGGTTACCACATTCACGGTGAAGGTAGCATCATACCTGAGCCAAGCAGCCCCTCTAGAAAGGCCTGTATGAGTCAGCATACAGCTCAGAGGCACATTCAGTGCTGCCAGCAATGAGCAGATCAATCAAATTATTGTTTCCCATCTTTCCTGGGAGAGTAACAGCTTCTGATAAGGAATCCTTATCAAATCGCCAGCCCATCCCTTACCGCAAATCCGAGAACAGCCGATCCTGGCAGAGCCCTTAGGGATCTGGCCCATACCCTTCACTTTATAGATGGGACAGGGCCAATGAGTGGGCAGCTTGTGCAGGTTCATACAGCCATCCGGAGACAGGACAAGAATGGGGACCGCTACTGCAATTAAGATCTTTATGAGGTGACTGTCAGGTCCTTGAGGATAGGGGCTCTGCATTAAGTGCTCCTATAGCATCAGGATGCCTTAGAACTTTCTGTTTCCCAGGTCTTCATGTTTCTAAGAGATAAAACCCAGGGAACGTGTTTATAGACACAGCCTCTTTATTCTCAAGAGATGCTTCTACTCAGAATCTGTCAGATTTTTCACGTAGGAATCTGGGCTGGACAATCTAAAACTCTCAAGGGATGTTTTTCTGCCCTTTCCCTTAAAGCTTAGACTGAAGCCAGACCCAAGCTATAGCTTCCCTGCTCAGAGTTTCCAGGCCCTATTCTGACCCTGCTCAGCCTTCCCAAGCAAACGTACCTTCTCCACGTATTCAATCAACAATATTTGGGTGTCCCTGCTGAGTGTAGTCTCTATGCTAGATGTCAGGTACATTGCAGTGAACAGACAGATGTGGATTCCTGACCTCAAGGAGCCTGTGATCAAAGAACTTCCAGGTCAAAAGTAACTGCAGTCAGTTCCAAAGTCATTTCATTTCGAAAAGAAGAGAAGAGAGAAAAAGAGAAACACCTCCAACCAGAGTGGAAGTGGGCAGGAAGAAAAGACATCATGAGAGCAAAAATAAAAGACAGTCAGAGGCACACCAAGACCCAGAGGGAGGAAGAGAGGAAGATGTGGTAAAATATCTAGAAACACAGAAGCAGAGACAGGGCCAAGGAGTCTCCCTACCACAAAGACCTCTTCTCCATCTGCAGAGGATCCCAAGAAAGGGTCTTGCCTCCATGATGCACAGTCCCTGTGCATCTCCCTGCCATGCTCAAGAAGAAGGAGGCTGAGATGCAAGGAGACCCTCCCTGGAAACTCTGCTGTATTCCAAGGAGCCTTGGGGGAGGGTTCAAGAGTGTATGATCCAACCTTACCATAGGGCTGCTCTGAGCTCCCCTCCTCCGTGGAGCCTTTCCCAGCATCCCTGAACAGAAACTGCTGTCCCTCCAGTGGAGAAGGAAAGCAAACCATTTGCTCCACATGGAGCCTCAACTTACGCTATCTCGTCCTGTTATCTGTGGTAGCATATGCTATGTTGTGACATAGGCAAAGTACAGCAAGCACTCTATAAGTGAATGACCTTTCCCTCTAAGGCTGAGAACAGAAACCACTCATTTGTTCTCATTTATTCAACCAATATTTTTTGAGCACCTATAGTAGACACTGTACTGGGTGCATGTTTGCATCCCTAGGCTTGACCACATTGCAGGTGCCTACAGTCCTGTAGTGTGAACAAGCAAGGATGCAGGTCCCTCCTTTATAGACAAGGGAACTGAGGCACAGAGAAAGTAAGGGCCCCAGATAATTGCAAGACTCAGACGTTCCTGGAACTAACCTTCAGCTCTCTCACTTCCCTACCCCCAGCCCAGCTCTACCCATCCTGCATGTGCAGCCTGACTTTGAGCTCAAGAGACTTCCTAGTCCTCAGGCTGAGGCTGGGATTAGGCAGGTCCCAGAAGGGAACCTCCCACACAGAGTCAAGAGACGCTGTCTTCTAAGACAAGTATGCTATTTAACTCATCTTTGTATCCTCATCACCTAACTCCAATCCCTGGCACATAGTAGGTTCTCTGAAAAGTGAATTGAATAAATGAATTAAACTCTGTAGTTTTGACCTCTCAGATCCTAGAATCTTTCCTGCCTCATTCAAGTCTTGGCAGAGGAGACACTGCCCTCAGCCTCATAGCCTCTTTGCTGCCCTATTCCTGGATAAAACATGTACCATCAGTCAAAAGCAGTATCATCCTTGAGGCATGCTGGGATTTCCTCATGTGTGAAAGAAGCCAAGTCAGGGCAATATCAGAGCTGGGGGAGCAGGACCTTGAGCCAGGGTGGCCCCAGTTCAATTCCTCCTGTTGTTAGGGATGTGGCAAATTCAGGCTTGGAAGGTGGGGCAGGAGGGACCAAGATGATAACGGCGTATAGCAGCAAGAGGTCCTAGACAGAGCATGGTACCTGAAGTTAGATGGGATCCAAGATGATCTCTCCTTTATTCTGAAGGGAAAACCCTGCAGGGGATACAGTTTGAAGCCTATGGCAGCAGCCTCTGCCCTGTTCCATTCAAAGTCTTGGTCTCCCCAGACCTGGATCAAAGCTTTGTCCAGGGTCTTCCAAGCAATGCTGGAAGCCATGTTTTCACCCTCATCACCACAAGTACATCCCGGGGCAGGGGGTCTGTGCTGAAATGGACTTAATAGCAACTTCATGGTCATCTCAGGCTGCCATGCAGAATACCATAGACTTAAACAACAGGAATTTATTTCTCACAGTTCTGATGACTAGAAGTCTAAGATCAAGGTTCCCCAGTGAGGGCTTTCTTCCTGGTTTGCAGACAGCCAGCCGCCCTCTCACTGGGCCCTCACATGGTGGAGGAAAGAGAGCAAGCAAGCTCTCTGGTGTCTCTACCTATAAGCACACTAATCCCAGCAGGAGGGTCCCATCCTCATGACCTCATCTAACTTAATTACCTCCCAATGGCTCTGTCTCCAAATACTATCACATTGGAGGTTAGGGCTTCAGCATATACATTTGGGTCATGGGGACGGGGGGAACAATTCAGTCCATAAAATCTTTCCACACCCATCCCTGGTCCCTCCCATAGGCCAGACTCTGTCCTAAATAGAAGGGATATAAAGGTAGGAAGGACTCACATCCTGCCCTCCAGGGACTCACAGTCCTTGTAAGGGCAGGGGATGGGGGATGGGGAGTACAGGTGAGAACAGGCTAAGGCAAAAATACAGTGTAAAGATGTGTACAGACTGCTTTGGAAACACTTGAGAAGGAGCAACAGACATTCTTAGGGGTATCTGGGAAGATTTCACAGAGGAGCTAATGTATGAATCGGGCCTTCAAGGTTTAACGGACTTCTGCCAGTTAGACAAGGGGCAGAAGAGTACTCCAAGTCAGGGAGCAGCATGAAGTATGCAAGAGCATGGTGTGTACTGGGGGGACAAGCCAGCCATGTGGATGGGTGGGTGGATGTGGGCATTGAACAGCAGAACAAGCCTGGAGAGAAGGCTGGAACCAGCCATGTTTCAGGGCTGGACTAGCCTGTGTGGACAGTGGGGTGAGGGGGACATAGGTGATGTCTATGATCTGATCCTGTGGTCAGAACACTCTCTTAGCTTGGGAGGCAATTCTTTTAATGAGGGCAAGGAAGTGAGATTTGTGGGTTAGACTGTCTTAGTCCATTCAGGTTGCTAAAACAAAATACCACAGACTGGGTAGCTTAAAAACAAGAGAAATTTATTTCTCATGCTTCTAGAGGCTGGAAGTCCAAGATCAAGGTGTCAACATGGTCAGGTTCTGGTGAAGGCCCTCTTCTGGGTTGCAGACTATAGACTTCTCGTTGTGTCCTTACATGGAGGAAGGGACAAGGAAGCTCTCTGGAGCCTCTTTTATGAAGGCAGTAATCCCATTCATGAGGGTTCCATCTTCATGACCTAATCACTGCCTCCCAAAGGCCCTACCTACTAACACCATCATACCAGGCATTAGGATTTCAATATATGATATGGGGAATGGTGGGGGGGGGGACACAAACATTCAGGTCATGGCAGAGACCAACAAGGAGTCTATAGCAGTGGTCTAGGTGAGAAGCAATGAAAGTCTGAATAAGGCAATGGCTGTGAGAAAAGACGAAGGCAAACCAATTCAAGAGCCACTGGGCAGCTAGAGTGGACAGGACTAAGGCCAGATCAGATAGGAGAGAGAGAGTTCAGATGCCTCCAGGCTTCCCACAAGGGGCCTTAGCTTATGATGGTGCCCCTCACCGAGGTGGGAAATGTGAGGAGAGTGTAGATTGAAGGTAAGGATACAAAATCCATTTTAGACAGCCGTAGCCACGGCAATGAGAGAAGAAAAAGAAATAAAAGGAGTCCAAATTAGAAAAGAAGTAAAACTATCACTGTTTGCAGATAACATGATACTATACATAGAAAATCCTAAAGATGCTACCAGAAAACTACTAGAACTCATCAATGAATTTGGTAAAGTTGCAAGATACAAAATCTTGTTTTTTATAAATTTATTTTATTTTATTTATTTATTTTTGGGTGTGTTGGGTCTTCATTGCTGCATGCGGGCTTTCTCTAGTTGCGGCAAGTGGGCGCTACTCTTTGTTATGGTGCACAGGCTTCTCATTGCGGTGGCTTCTCTTGTTGTGGAGCACGGGATCTAGGTGTGTGGGCTTCAGTAGTAGTGGCACGTGGGCTTAGTAGTTGTGGCTCACGGGCTCTAGAGTGCAGTCTCAGTAGCTGTGGCACATGGGCTTAGTTGCTCCATGGCCTGCGGGATCTTCCCGGACCAGGGATTGAACCTGTGTCCCCTGTGCTGGCAGGTGGATTCTTAACCACTGTGCCACCGGGGAAGCCCCAGGATACAAAATTAGTACACAGAAATCTCATGCATTCCTATACACTAACAACAAAAGATCAGAAAGAGAAATTAAGGAAACAATCCCATCTACCACTGCATCCAAAAGAATAAAATACCTAGGAATAAACCTACCTAAGGAGGCAAAAGACCTGTACTCAGAAAACTATAAGACACTGATGAAAGAAATCAAAGATGACACAGATGGAGAGATATACCATGTTCTTGGATTGGAAGAATGAATATTGTGAAAATGACTATATTACCCAAAGCAATCTACAGATTCAGTGCAATTCCTATCAAAATGCCAATGGCATTTTTCACAAAATTAGGACAAAAAATTTTACAATTTGTATGGAAACACTAAAGACCCCGAATAACCAAAGCAATCTTGAGAAAGAAAAACGGAGCTGGAGGAATCAGGCGCCCTGACTTCAGACTATACTACAAAACTATAGTCATCAAAACAGTATGGTACTGGCACAAAAACAGAAATATAGAATAATGGAACAGGATAGAAAGTCCAGTGATAAACCCAAGCACCTATGGTCACATAATCTATGACAAAGGAGGCAAGAATATAAATGGAGAAAAGACAGTCTCTTCAATAAGTGGCGCTGGGAAAACTGGACAGCTGCATGTAAAAGAGGTTCCTATCAGATACTAGGAGACATGCTAGGACCAGGCCTGGAACCTCAAACAATGGCCGACTGGATGTGTGGATCTGAAATTCTAGAGATATAGGTGGTAATGCTATTGGGGGATAGATGTAGGGAGAGGTTGTACTGAAACAAGCAAGACCCTTAGGACCATATAAGGATGAGAGGAACAAACAACCCACTATCCTTTTGAGCCTCAATTTCACCCAGAACCAACGATTGCTACTGTTAGACAGATTTTTCAGTTTTCAAACTGGACATGCAAACATCGAGATTAGATTTACACTTCTTGGTGAGAACAAGCCATTACCTGTTCCATAATCCAAGATTTTGCTAGGAATATCAGCCTTTGATTTCCTAAATTCTTATCCTTAAAATGCACCAACTTTCCATCTGTGCTTGGAGGCAGAAAGATCTCAACTTAAATGAAAGCTCAACTTTCGAGGAAGCCTTTTTCTCAGCTGAGTCTTTTTTGTTTTAACTTTTATAGTTGATTTACGATGTTGTGTTAGTTTCAGGTGTACAGCAAAGTGAATCAGTTATACATATACATATATCCACTCCTTTTTAGATTCTTTTCCCATATAGGTCATTACAGAGTATTGAGTGTAGTTCCCTGTGCTATGCAGTAGGTCCTTATTAGTTATCTCTTTTATATATAGTAGTGTGTATATGACAATCCCAATCTCCCAATTTATCCTGCCCCCGCCTTTCCGCCTTGGTAACCATAAGTTTGTTTTCTACATCTGTGACTCTTAGCTGAGTCTTGCACACAGAGCTGTCAAAGAAGTCCCCTTGTACAAGATCAGCAGAATTTCCCCATTTTACCAATGTACCTATTTTTCCTCCAGCCATCCAAAGAAGCACTTCAAGATTTTCACATTTCCTTCTGGCACTCTACACTATAAGAAAAGGCAACATGGCCTCCAGTCACTGAGGCTCCCAATTGCCTAGGAGAAAATGTTTACAGCACAATTTCGCCTGAAGCAAATCCACCATCAGCATTTTTATAAACCTCAGAGAAAGAAGAAGAAGCAGAAACTGTTGCAATGTGAAAATAATTAGAGAAGAGACTTTCCCAGGGAACAAACATGGCCCACACTGTACGGAGGAAAGAACAAACAAACTTCAGGGAGGTTTTGGAGCGGTAAGATTCTTGTTTACTTCTGAAGAAAGAAATAAAGTTGGAGGAGAGCCACTGGATCTGCACAACAATAAATCAAGTTTCAGGGGGTGAGGAAGGAGGGGTTGGACTATAAATCCGGAGTCCAAAACTAAGCAACATTCCAGCGGTCCCTGCTGGCCTGTGAACCTGTAACGTCTGATTTCTGGAGAGATCTGGCGCTGCCCACTGTCACTGTCTTCACGAAGTCAAAATGCCCGGGTGCTCCACAGAGTGGTCCCTCCCCCCATTAGAAGAGCATTTGGTTTGGGTTAAATTTTCTGAAATCAAGTCGTGGGTTTGTTCGACTTTCAAACAGAAGGGGGAAAAAAAAAAAAATCAAAACAGCCCACTTCCCTCTTCTTCTCAAGCTGAACTTTCCACAACAGTTTCAGGGGTGACAGAAGCCACAGGGAGCCCAGTCAGGCAGAGCAGGGTAGGCCCAGGAAAGTCAGGAGGAAAATCCCACAGCTGTGCACTTGGGAAGCGGTGGGCCCACGCCTCTCCCCTCCGGGCTTTGGGTAAATTTGCCTGTGAAAGGTCACCAGTGAACAGCCTCTGGGCTCAGGGATTTTTCTCCAGGCCAATACCTCAGGTTTCTGGAAGAGAGAGGTCCTATTTCCTGTTAAGTCAGACTCCTAGAAATAACTCTACCTTTTTAAGTGGCACAAACGCCAGGCATGAAGCTGCAGTTTTCACCTTTGGTTAATGGCCCAAAAACTTTCGTTGCCTTGGACCTTCAGACTTCTTTTCGCCCTCTATTTTTAAATGAAAATGAAAGCCAGGGAATTTACTTCGCTGAATATTGACTAAGGGCCTCCTATGTGCCAGCTAGGCTAAGCCCTTTAAACGTATCATTTTGAATAATTCTCTTCATGATTCTGAGAGATAAATACCAAGATGGTGCATATTACAGATGAGAAAATGGAGGCTCGGAAAGTTCCCATGATTGGCCTGATACCACACAGCCAGTGGTGTGAATAGGGTGCAAATTTAGGTTAGTCTCTAACTTCATGCCTCTTATCCACTAAGCTCTACTGCTCCAATATCACAAGGTTCTTGTGGGAGCTGTAGCTAACTGGTTAAAGAATACAGGGGATGAAATTTTGCTATAGTTAATTAGCTTCAGTGAGAGCTGGGCAACAATAATAACAAATAATAACCTTGCTAAAAGCTGCCAATTTTTGAGCACTTTCTATACCCACTTTACATATATTATTTCAACGACCCCACAAAAGTACCCTTTGAGGAAGGGGGCATCCCCATTTTACAGATGAGGTAACTGAGTCAGAGAGAAGGTGAGGAGCTTCCCTAAGGTCACCTAACCAGGAAGTGGCAGAATGACCTCTGGGGGTCAGCTAGTTTCTAGCAGCGGTTCAAAGACTGATTCTGATGCACAGCCTCAGGGTCTTGGCTGTCTCTGCAGAATATCACCTATAGGCAGAAGGTTGTTTGACTTTTTTAAACTTAAAATGACTAAATGTATAATTTTGCACTAAGATGCCATCCTAACTGATTTTTGGTTATGGGCAAGGCCAAAGGCCTGAAGAAAAGTATGAGAACAAAACATAAAATTAATAAAACTATCCTTCTTGTCTCCTTTCCCTCCCTGTGAAATGAATAAAAAGGGGCTCCTATTCAATTTCGTGAGCAGGTTGCTTCAGCTCGGCTCTCATGTTCCACGGAGGCATGATGGGAACCCACCTCTGCTAGCTGGCCATGATATTTTGGCCTACTTTAATATTAAGATAATAGCAGCTGGCCTTTATGAGCTTCTTCACATGACAGGTAGGTTATTATCCTATTTTCCAGATAAGGAAATCCTGGCTCCAAGAGGTTGAGTGATTTGCCCAAGCTGAAATAGCCAGATGATGAAATGGCTGGGACGAGCACCCTGGTCCTCTGATACTTTCTGAAGGGCTATTTCAAGCACCTCACATGAGTTCCACACCCCATCCTTGTTTCTTTTCTGCTACTTCCTTCCCTTGCTTGCTCTAATTCGTTTCCTAGGGCTGCTGTAACAAATGACTACAAACTCAGTGGCTTAAAACAACACACATTGATTCACTTACAGTTCTGGAGACCAGAAGTTGGAAATCAGTATCACTGGGGCTGAAATCGAGGTGCTGGCAGGGCCACGCTCCCACCGGAGGCTCCAGGGGAGAGTCCACTTCCTTGGCTTTTCCAGCATCTACAGCTGCATTCCTTGTATTCCTTGGCTCGTGGCCTCTTCCTTCATCTTCACAGCCAGCAGCACACCATCTTCTCTCTCTGATTCTGGTTCCCTCTTCTTCCAACACACTTCTTCTTCTCTTCTGTCGCAGTCAGGCCTTGTTCTCTGTTTCCATCCACACAGGACCTTCTTTCTCTTCTTTTCTGCCTATGTTGAATCTCTCTGTGCCTCTCTCTCATTAGGACGCTTGTGATTGCATTGAGAGTCCGTCTGGGCCAAGATAATTTTCTAACTCAAGATGCTTAACTTAATTACATCTTTTTCCATGTAAGGTAACAGTCACAGCTTCCAGAGATCAGGACCTGATATCTTTGGAGGACATTTTTCAGCCTACCACACCTGCTTTCTCCCTGAAAATTGCCCTTTGCATTATTTCTCTAGGAGTGGAAGTGAGGTTAAGTTTGATCATCGACACTCTCTTGCCTAGTCTCCTTGGTGACCATGAACACTGTACATTTACCTAGGTCTCTCTAGTTATCCAACTTTGTGTGACAGTTGCCCCATTGTGGTATCCAGTCCATGGGGCTCCCTCTCATACGCAGTTGTTGTGAGAAAGCTTGACACAAGTCAGTGCCTGGTGGAAAATAAAATGCAAGGAATTAAGCTCATGAAAAGGGAAAAAGAAGGTCCTCTGGGGAGTTGACGACCTAATTGAGGCAAAGCATCATGTACATATGAAAAGTTACCTGGGAATGCCAAGGATTGTCCACTAAATGTCAATTATAAAGGGCAACTGGAAATTATAAGTGGAAGGCATCCTGTGGTCAAGAGAGGTCATGAAAACCTTTCTGGAAGGGCTGAAGCCTGCACTGAACTTTGAACATAAGCTAAGGTTCATAAAAAGAGAACGGAGCTGCCATATTTGAGCATCTGTTATGGGCTAAGCCTTCCATACCTGCCATCTCATTTACTCCTTTCCGCAACGCAGGGTGGTGGGTATTGTATGTTTACAAATGAGGAAACTGAGGCTTGATTGGAGTGATTATGTCCCTTGTTCAGCTGGTAAATGGCAGAGCTGAGACCCAATCTTGGGCCACCTGCCTAGAGCCTATGCACTTTCCATACCCTGACACTCTCGGCCTACAACCCTAGCCTCAGGGGTAAGTAATGGTAACATGGTCCTGGTGTCTAGTGGACTTAAAGAAGAAGATGCCCATATTGTGCTAAGCAGGGGAACAGAAGCCACCAAAGTTAACACCTGGACCAACAGAGTACGTTGCCTGGTGTCCCACAGCCTGTATCAGCTTCGCAGGTGTGTTTTGGGAGGGCTCAACCAAGGTTTAAAGAAAATCTGGAGCCCATCCTTGCACCTAAGTATAAAAAGCAGCCATCAGCATGATGAAGGGGGCAAATTTCCATTCCTGTCTGGCAAAAATCAGCTGGTATTAGAGCAGATAGGAGTTCACCACCCACAGTGAGGCATTCATCTGCAGATTTCTGGACGGATGTGAGTTTGAGAGTCCTGATAAACAGTCTCTCTCAACATTCAGGCACCCATTTTGAGAACCGAAATCAGATATCGCCTACCTTCAATGTTGATTACAATCTCTAAGCAATGTCAATATACTGACTGAAAACAAATGGAAGCACAATTATGTTTTCAAGCAAGACCTCCCCATGGGCCCATCACACGTTGCCTCCTCGGCATCCTGGTATGACTCTGTCTGTGATGAATGATAACTCTTGTCAGATGCACGCTGTTTTAGTGTACAAAACATTTGCATAGGCTTTAATTCTTATTATCCTCAGAAAAATGATACGAGTTAGTTACTATTCCTGTATGAAGATGAGGGAATACTCTAAAAGGCAAGACCTACTGGAAAGAACGCTGGTGTTTTGGTTCAAGCCCTCATGAAGTCTCAATCCAGGGTTTACCTTTCCTGGACCTTAATCTTTATACCATGAGGGGCTTGTCAGACAAGATGGCTTGTATGGACCTATTTACTCTGAAATTCTGTGAAAGGAGAGCAGAATTTTCCAGCTCCAAACATATACACTATTCTTTGTAATGGCTTAAAACTTTCCACATTTAAAATAAACTGTGAATCATGATGGGAGAGTTTAAGTTTTAGCAGCCACCTTACTCTTCAGCCCTGGTCCTGTGTCCCTGTAGGTCCAGGAGGCCCAGCTGGGTCCCCTCGCAGCTAGTCAGGTTTTTAGAAGGAATAAACTCCTAACTGTGAAAACCTAAAATAGTTTTCTGAGGAAAGCGAGCCTCAGAGAAGTTCTGTCACTTGCCTAAGGACACACAGCTCGTGAGTGACGGTGAATCAGAGTTCAGGGCACCAAGCATGCAGGAGGGCAAGAGTCTGTGGAGAGGTGTTCCAGGCAAGAGCATTTTCTCCAGCTCTGATTCCTCTTGGGGTTGAACATGAGGTAAATTCAGATGTCCTTCAGGCTGGGTTCTTTTATGTCAGATTCAATCACCACCTACCCCTTGACTTTTTTTGTGGCGGGGAGAGAGTTGTCGAAGGCCTCTTCTTTAAAAATATGCGTAAGAACTGATGGTATCACCAGGCAAAGCTGTGGATGTATCAGAGCCGAGGTGGGTGCCTGTTTGGGTCTGAAACAAAAGCTCTGTGATTGGTTGATGTGTCCTGGCAGGTGGTGGTCTGTCCACCTGACCAGCTGGTACCATTTGTGAGACGCAGCCACGGGCCTGTGGACGGGCCCTGCCTGGGGGGCATCCTGAGTTCTGCGTTTGGTCCAAGGTCATCCCCAATTTAGCCAGTGGTCTGGAGCATTTCCTCCATCTCTCTCTACTTTCCTCATCTGGAAAATGGGAACATAACACCAATCCCCGGAACGGTTCAGAAGCACAAGACACCAGCTTTGCCATGAGCCTGGGTTTAAATCTCAGCTTCTTCCTCACTAGCCGCGTGATTTGGGGCATTGTATTTAACCTTCTGAGCCTCAGTTTCTTCATTTGTCAAGTGAGGATAAGGACTGGCTCCAAAATGAAATAAAATCATGAGGATAAAAAACCAAGTACTTAGGATAAAGGCAGCCATTTTTGTTACAATACCAAAGGGTTTGGGAAACAGAGAGAGCTACTAAAATCTACTAAAGTGGAGGCGTTATCATAGCTGCATTATTATCACTAACCCTCGCAGATGGGCCTGGATGAGGGCAGGGAGGCGGTAGGAGGTCAGAGAAGGCATGACTGCAAGGACAGCTCCAGGAACGCTCAGGACAAGGGGCACTACGTTTCTTTTTTTTTTTTTTTTGTGAGTCATGACGTTTTAATAAAAAACCGTTACTTAAAGGACATTTATATATACTAAGAATTAATTAATTCATTAATCGTTCTCTTTCTCTTTGAATTGTTGGACTGTCTGTATTGCTATCACTCACTGTGGTTTTGGGTTTTTTTAACATCTTTATTGGAGTGTAATTGCTTTACAATGGTGTGTTAGTTTCTGCTGTATAACAAAGTGAATCAGCTATACGTATACATATACATACATCCCCATATCCCCTCCCTCTTGCATCTCCCTCCCACCTTCCCTATCCCACCCCTCTTGGTGGTCACAAAGCACCGAGCTGATCTCCCTGTGCTTTGCGGCTGCTTCCCACTAGCTATCTATTTTACATTTGGTAGTGTGTATATGTCCATGCCACTCTCTCACCCTGTCACATCTTACCCTTCCCCCTCCCTGTGTCCTCAAGTCCATTCTCTACATCTGAGTCTTTATTCCTGTCCTGCCCCTAGGTTCTTCAGAACCATTTTCTTTTTTTTTTTTTTTTTCCTTATATATGTGTTAGCACACGGTATTTGTTTTTCTCTTTCTGACTGACTTCACTCTGTATGACAGACTCTAGGTCCATCCACCTCACTACAGATAACTCAGTTTCGTTTCTTTTTATGGCTAATATTCCATTGTATATATGAAGGGGCACTACATTTCCGACCAGTTGTAGAATCCATCCCACTGCCTACTCCATTCCCCAAGACACACACACACACACACACACACACACCCAAAAAAAAAAAATTGAAAAGCAAACCACAGCGTTTTAAAACCTCCTGTTGGTTTTGCCTTTCCTTCCCCCACGTATTGTTTTTGGGAAGGGCCGTTTCAGCCACAGCACTGCCAAGAAACAGGGTGGTTTCCCTTGACCGCTGGCCACGAGTATGTGCCTTTTCCTAAGCTTTGTGCAGGAACCCACAGTGACTTTAAAAAATAATAAAATTCTTCTCTATAAATAAACCCTTATGCTTTCTGCTGTGGGTCTTGGAGGGATGAGTTTCCTCTTCTTTTTGAACTCATTAAGGCCTCCACTCCCCTCCACAGAGGAACTACATTGTGTAGCATGAGTTATTCTGGGTAATCATCCTCCGTTGTGTTTTCCATCAATGCAGGATTGGCAACATTCAGGAACTTTTACTTAAAGATCTGCCTCTCCTCCAGAGACACACATCCTTCCACAAAATACCTCATTCCCACTTCCCCTAGAGATTTTACTATTACAGCCCTCACTGATTTTCCAGAGTCTGGCAAACTAAGCACTTATAAGGATTTACTCTGTGACATGGAGCAGTGGAAAGATGATAAGTTTTGGAGTCCAGAGACCCGGGACTGAATTCTGACTTTGTTCATGACTAGCTGTGTGATTCTGGACAAGAAGCTTACACTGTCTTGGGCAAGGTACTTAACATCTGTGTATGAGCCTGCCTCAGATTATTCACCTTGAAAACGGATACAAATGATCTATAATTCATGGGCTGTGGTGAGAATTAAATGGGAAAAAATGTATGTGAAGCCCCAAGCACACAGTAGGTATTCAGTAAATGGCCATTTTTATGAAGTTCTTGGCAGAACTAATTATGGCTGGGATTCTGAAGAGGATGTAATGAAGCGATAATTTATAGGGATGGGCGGGGCTAGGGGAACCAATAAGGGATGTTGAGTCACCCAGAGACCTGCAACAGTGGGACCTATCACCAGCCCTAGACCTAATGGGACAAGAGGAGGGCCAGGCATTGCTGGAGCCCAGTCAGAGGTGGAGCCATGGAGGGGGGCCATGGGTAGGAGCTGTAGTTTTAGAGGAACGTAGCCACTGACAGAGAGAGGCAAAGAAGCAGGGAGGCAGCTGAGGGGAAGTGTCCCAGCCTCTCCTGCTCCCACCCTCTAATCCCTTGCCTTTGCCTGTCACTGGCCAAGCCCAGCTGAAGACAGAGGCAAGGGAGTCCCCGGATGCAATCCTAGGGGTCAGCCTCCCAGGACACAGTGCAAACCAGAGAATAAAGCTCAGTGGGAAGAGGGTGCAAATGGTGAATCACTAGGCCATTTGGAGAGAGGAATTCCTGGTGACTTACATATTGGCTAGTATTAGTCAACCCAAACCATGAACAAAACTCCTGCAAAAATCCTAAAGGGGTCATGGTAATCACATCACTTCAGACCTAAAAAAGCCTACAGTGGTTTCCTAGTACCTAAAGACGTGAGCCCCCCACCCTTGGCAGCCTGTCCCAGACCCTCTCTCCCAGCTCATCTCCTGCCTCTCCTCTCTTGGAACTTTCTGGAATGCTTTTGTCCTGACGTGCTTCTCAACTTTGCACTTGAAACTTTTGATGGGTGAAAATTTGATTGGTGAGAGTCCTTACAAATCCTCCGCCCCTGCCCTCTGCTTGGCCAACTTCTTGTCATCTGCCAACATGCAGGTGGCACCTCCCCTAGGTGATGCACCTTACCCACGCTCCCCAAAGTTCTCACGCAGAGGCAGCAGAGTGTTACAAGGCTCTGGAGCTGGACTACCCAGCTTGCTGTTCCTGGACACAACATTTCTTCGCTGCTTTGTGTTCTTGCCACTTAACCTCTCTGTGCCTCAGTATCAGCATCTGTAAAATGGGGTGTTGCTAATATCCACCTCACAGGGTTTTCCTAAGGGTTAAATGAGTCAATGTTTACAAATCACTTAGAATAGTGCCTGGCACAGAGTAAGCACTTAATAAATATTAGCCAGCTTATTTTTATCTCTTTATTATCAGTATATCACAGTCCTTAACACACCAAGTATAATTCCAGGTTTATCTGTCTGATTCCCACATTGATTCTTTGAGCAACTCAGCGACAGGGTCTAGAATAGTGCTTGGCACATAGTAGGTGCTCAAAAAATGATCAATGAGTGAATGAATAAATGAGGGAATACATGAGTGACATAGGACTCAAAGTGAGTTGGGGGAATCTGGTTTGGGCTTTCACATGAAGCATGGCACAGGCCTTTTCTCAAGAATATGAAGAACTAAAGAAGTCAGAGCCAGAAAACTCAAGCTCCTCCAGGGCAAAGCTGGGCCACCCACAGGGGCAACTCCCATGTAGGCCTGGAGTGGGTGGGTCCCTGCCCGGAGTAGCCACCAGCTTTCTAATATAATTGTGTGATAAAAGAAACCACGCCCCCACCCTTCACACTTCCTCCTCCTACGTTAGAAACCAAGAGCAGTGATGTGCATTCAGTGGTCTCTGGGGAAAACAATACTTCCCCCTGTCCAGCCAAACTTACCATCAGGACATTCAGGGGTGGAGGGGTCTGATCAGAGGATGCCATGAGTCCCCAGGGAATGCCTGCACGTCGTCTGGTCACTCTGTCCAAGGGGCAGGTGTGTGCTTGGGGAAGAGGGACGCAGAAGCTCTGATACAACAGCCCTGCCCCTCTTCCTGGCTTCCAGGATGCCCTCCTTCCTTTATCTTCTCATATGTGTTCCCTCCCATCATATTGAGTTAAAATAAAGTGCAAGGGCCTGCAAAGCTTGCGTGATCCGCCTGGCTTCCCCTCAGCCCTCATTTCCTCCAGTCCCCGCCTCACTCACCCCACGACAGCCCAGCAGGCCTCTTAGCTGGTTCTCCATGGACTGAGCACGCTTGCTGTCTATTTCCTTGCTTAAAAGGCTCTTGCTTCAGTCATTCTTGTGGCTCTCTCCTCTCCATATTTATTTATCAGTTCCTTCATTTAGCAGACAATTTTTAAACTTTAAAGTTTTTATTTTTAATTATGGTAAAAAAAAACATGCAAAATTTACAATATTAACCATTTTGAAGTGTACAATTCAGTGGCATTAACTGTGTTTACCTTGTTGTGTGACTATCACCACCATCCAGCTCTATCTTGCGAAACCCTTTCCATCTTGCAAAACTGAAACTCTATACCCATTAAATACGAACTCCCCATTCCCACTTCTCCCAGCCACTGGAGCCCCATTCTACTTTCTGTTTCTATGTATTTGACTACACTAGGCACCTCATATTGACTCATACAATATTTGTTCTTTGTGACTGGCTTATTTTGCTTAGCATAATGTCCTCAAGGTTCATTCCTGTTGTAGTGTGTGTCAGATTTCTTTGTTTTTTCAGACTAAATAATATGCCAAGCGTGTATATACCACATTTTGTTTATCCATTCATCTGTTAACAGACACCTGAGTTAATTCCACCTTTCAGCTGTTGTGAATAATGCTGCTCCAAACATGGGTGTACACATATCTGTTCAAATCCCTGCTTTCATTTCTTTTGGGTATATACCTAGAAGTGGAATTGCTGGATCCTATGATAATTGTGTGTTTAATTTTTTGAGGAACCGCCATACTGTTTTCCATAGCAGCTGCACCATTTTACGTTCCCACCAGCAATGCACAAAGGTTCCAGTTCATCCACATTCTCCACTTCCTCACCATCACTTCTTATTTTCTCTTTTGGATTTTTTTTTAAATAGTAGACATCTTAATGGGCCTGAGGTGGTATCTCATTGTGGTTTTTAACAGAGTTTTTGAGCACTGACTATGATCCAAGTCTCAACTAGATAATTGTCAGGATATACAAATAAAGTCCAGTCTCTGCCCTCCAGGAAGACAGAGGGCAACAAAATAAACCTGAATTGATCCATTCATGGATATGTATGTACTAGGCCTACAGGTATCTCATTTAATCCTCATACTGTTTCTAAGGTGAGTATAATTATCCTATTTTAGTGAAGGAACCAAGATTCACCAAAGTTCAGTGACTTCCCTCCCGTTTATATAGCTGATACATGTGACAGAACTGAAAACACATGTTTTTGAGACTCAAAAGCCCATGCTCTTTCTGACAGTTGTTCTCAGATATTTTTTTAATTTAACTGAGCAGAAAAATATAAAAATAACTTTGAGGCACCAACAGACTTATTGCCAACTTTTAATCTGGCAAAACAAGAACATTGGAAAGCAATTAATTCACCATCTAGTGTCACTATTCTTGTTTTTTTTTTAAACATCAAAGGTCACCATTTTCATTTTCTCTGCTCTGGTTCTGATATCTCTATCTTTTTTTTAAATTAATTAATTAATGTATTCATTTTTGGCTGCGTTGGGTCTTCGTTGCTGCTGTGGGCTTTCTCTAGTTGCAGCAAGAGGGGGTTACTCTTCGTTGCGGTGCACGCACTTCTCATTTCAGTGGCTTCTCTTGTTGTGGAGCACGGGCTCTAGGCGCAGGGGCTTCAGTAGTTGTGGCTCGCGGGCTCTAGAGCACGGGCTCTAGAACGCAGGCTCAGTAGTTGTGGTGCACCGGCTTAGTTGCTCCGTGGCATGTGGGATCTTCCCGGACCAGGGCTCGAACTCGTGTCCCCTGCATTGGCAGGCAGATTCTTAACCACTGCGCCACCAGGGAAGTCCCAAATGTCACTATTCTTACATAGGAAGAAATTTAACCACATACCCTTTGGAAAAAAACCACACACACAATAAAGTTTAGCTGAATAAACTTAGCTTTATGAAAACCTTACTGCATTGCTGGTGCTTTTCTCGTTTCCCTACCCCAGGAGTGAGGAACATGTCTCAAACCGTGACCAGTCCTTGGCTTCTAGATGTCAAGTGCTCCAGCCCTGTAGACCCTCAGCTAGGTGCTGTGGGAGATGCCAAGCCCAGCATAAGTCAGCCTTAGGAGGAGGTTAGACTTGAACAGAACAGAGAGAATTAAACACCCCTTCAGGCTGGCCAGCCTCATCTCCAAGTAATGGGAGGCAGGAAGATTTACCAAACACTGCCATTTCTGCTGCCTTCATGACCTCTCCCTTCTATTTTTTAATTTGTTTTTTATTGAAGTAGGGTTGAATTACAATGTTGTGTTAATTATTGCTATACAGCAAAGTGACTCAGTTATACATATATATACACTCGTTTTCATATTCTTTTCCATTATGGTTTGTCACAGGATATTGAATATAGTCCTCTGTGCTATACCTTAGGACCTTGTTGTTCATCCATTCTATATATATCAGTTTGCATCTGCTAATCCCAAACTCCCACTCCTACCCTCTCCTACCCCCACCTTGGCCACCACCAGTCTATTCTCTATGCCTCTGATTCTGTTTCTGTTTCATAGATAGGTTCATTTGTGTCATATTTTGGATTCCACATATAAGTGATATAATATGGTATTTGTCTTTCTCTTTCTGACTTACTTCACTTAGTATGACAATCTCTAGTTGCATCCATGTTGCTGCAAATGGCACTCCTGGGTATATATCCAGACAAAACTATAATTCAAAAAGATACATGCACCCCTATGTTCATAGTAGCACTATTCACAGTAGCCAAGACATAGAAACAACCTAAAAGTCCATCAACAGATGAATGGATAAAGAAGATGTGGTACATATATACAATAGACTACTACTCAGCCATAAAAAAAAAAAAAAAATTCACAACCTCTCTTGAATTTCTCTCCTCCTAGTTTTCACCACCAATTCAGGTCCCATTTTCCAGAGGAAATGAAAAACCTCCATACCTGAGCCACCACAAATAAAGGGAAAAGATGAGCAATGAATGGTGAAAGATGTTGGTAAATAAAAAACACAAAGGTTTGTGTTAAGAATATATAAAAATTCAGGAAGAAAATCAATAAGAAAAAAGAGAAAGGCTTAGACAAAAATAACCTTCTATCTCCCAACCTCCAGCCTCACCTAAGTCTAAATGTCTCTCCAGACACAAGCAGAGAAATTACTCTCAAGTAGAGATAGGGTCAATTCACCACTCTGCTCAGAAAGGCAGAGGGTTGTTCTCAGGGTGACCAGCTCAGGATTTGGGACCAGACTGCCTAGTTTCCATCCCAACTCCCTATTCACTAGTTTTCTGACCAAGAGTAAGTTACCTAACCTGAATTTCAATTTCTTACTCAATAAATGAGGATGGTTGTATGAATCTCATAAGGTTGTTGTGTGAAATCAGTTATTACTTCTAGCATTACTACTTGAGGATATTGCCTGACACATGGTAAGTGTTCAAGAATTATTAGCCTCCTCTGCAGGAGGTTCTCCAAGACCCAGCCTTCTTCCCTTCTATCTAAGGCTTCTGTACTTCTATAAGATCCTTAGTACCCTTTTATCACAGTATTTTACCAGATTTTTTAAAATTGTAAGATTTTTCACCAGGCAGACAAGTATAGAGAATAAATATAATGAACAGTCATGTTTCTTCCATTCTGCTCTTCAAATCATATCATTTTATCATGTTTGATTCAGATTTTTTTTTTAAAGAAAAATTCAAGCATTATAGTAAAGCTGTGTTCCCTTTTGAGCCAATCTCCAACCCTATGCCCTTGTGTCATTCCCCAGATGTGGCCACTTTTCTGGTTTTACTGTTTTCTATTTCTTTGCAAACATTTATACTTTATCCATGAACAATATGTAACAGTTTTACATGTAATAAAACTTTATATAAATGATGTCATACTAAAAATATCACCCTGATTATTTCCTTTCTCATTCAACGTTATATCTTTGAGATTTATTCCTGTGTCAATATGTAACTCCAGATTTTTGTAAATGTCCTTTATCAGATTCAGGAACTTTCCTTTTATACCTGGTTTGTTGATAGTCTGTCAAGAATGGACATTGCTTTTTCTGCATCTATTATTATGTAGTTTTTATTTAGTCTAATATAGTGGTTACATTCTTTTATTTTTAAATGATGAATCACCCTTGCATTTCTTTAATTTTACTTAGTTGTGAACTATCTTTTTTATATTTGCTGGATTTGATTTGCTAATATTTTGTTTAACTTTATTTTCTTTTACTGTTTTTTTTCTGCTTTTAGTATCAGGATAATGCTGGCCACAGAAGATGAGTTGGGAATTTCTCTCTTTATTTTCCGAAAGAGATTATATATAATTAATATTATATCTTCCTTTAATGTTTGGTAAAATTCACCAGTGGAACCACCTGGGCCCAAACTTCTCTTTATCAGAGAGTTTTTTAACTATAAACTTAATTCCTTTAATAGATATAAGACTACGTAGGTCGTGTTTTTCTTCATGAGTGAGCTTTGGTAACTTGTGTCTTTTAAGGAATTGGTCCATTTCATCTAAGTGATCAGATTTATGGGTATAGAGTTGTTCATACTATTTCTTATTATTATTTTAATGTCTGTGGGTTCTCTAGTGATATTCTTTCTTTTATTCCTGATATTGGCAATTTGTGTCTTCTTTCTTTTTATCTTGTTTTTTCTTCATTTATGAAGTTCCAAGTTTCCTTCTGTTATTATTTTTCTTTCCACCCAACTTTCTAAAATAGTTCTTAGCAACTATTTTAGAACAGATCTACTAATAACAAATTTTGTTAGCATTTCTTCATCTGAGAATATCTTAATTTTGCCTTTTTTTTTCTGAAGGATATTTTCATTGGATACAGAATTCTGAGTTGACAGCTCTTTTAAAATGTTCACAGCCCTTTAAAGATGCTGTTCCACTATCTTCTAGACTCCCATGTTTTCTATTGAGAAATATGAAATCATTGTTCCCCAAGTTTCTCTGGTTACTTTCAAGATATTTTTCATTATATTTGATTTGATTATGATGTATCTGGGTGTGTTTTACACTGAGTTTATCTGGTTTGGGTTTCACTAAGCCTTGTGAATCTGCAAATTCATAACTTTCATAAAAATTGAGAAGTTTTCAGCCATTATTTCTTCAAATATTTTTCTGCTACTCATTTCTTTTTCCTCTGCTCTGGGACACCAATGACATGTGTGTTAAATCTTTTGATGTTTTTGCACTGGGCCCTGAGACTGTTCTTTTTTTTTTTTTCCAATCAGGACAAATCCAGCTGCTTGCTTTGGTAAATAAAGATTTATTGGAACGCAGACATGCCTGTTCATGTACATATTTTCTGTGGCTAATTTCATGCTCTAACTGCAGAGCTGAAGAAATGCAGTAGGGACTGAATAGCCAGAGAATTCTAGAATATATACTATCTCTCCCTTTACAGAAGAAGATGGCCAATCCATCCCCTGATATAAGTTCAAGTTTACTGACTCCATTACATTACTGATTCCCTCCCCGCACCGACCCCAGTGAATTTTTTATTTCTGTTATTGTAGTTTTCAGTTATAAAATTTCTGTTTTATTCAATAGCTTCTATTTATTTGTTGAAAAATCCTATCTTTTCATTTGTTTCAATAATGTTTGCTCTTGCTTCATAAAGCATGGTATAATAATTGCTTTTAAGGCTTTGTCATAGTAATCCAATATCTGGGTCAGCTTGGTATTGATTGTCTTTCCGTTGAGAGTTATTGAAATTTTCCTGGTTCTTTGTTCTTTGTACATTGATTAATTTTGAATTGTATCTTGGATACATTTTGAATATTATGTTAAGAGACTCTGGGTCCTCTTAAGAGTGTCTGAAGGATTTTGTTTGTTTGTTTGTTTGTTTTAAGCAAGCAATTAACATGGCTAGGGTTAGACCACAAGTCCCAACCTACCATTTTTGGGCTAAGGTTGTAATGCCAGTTTAGTTTTTATAGCCTTTGCAGTGCTACTAGGGTCAACACCATGTATGAACCACCCAATGGCAAGCCTGAGACTTGGAAAGTATTCTGTACAATGGTTAAGTCATAAGCTTTTGTTGTGCTGCTTTGGGTCAGTTCCTTATATGTGCAGCCAGGGAATGAGCCCAGAATTTCATCCACAAATTTAAGGAACCCCTCTCTTGAGCTCCTTCTTCTCGGATATCCTTCCCTCTCCCATACTCAGAGTCCCATTTTCCTGGTGTGCTGGATAGAAAGCCAGGATGTTAGCTCCCTTATGCTAGCACACATTTTTCACAATTGAGTCCCCCCTGAGAATGAATCAGTGGGAGAAAGAAGGAGAAATAAAAAGATACCCACCCCAAAATAGTCTTTAGACCACAGGGATCCCTTTACGCAGTTCTTCTGATCAGAGGAAGAGTTCTTTCTGAGTTTTACATGCTTAATAAGCTGCCACTGTCACTGCGGGAATGTAGCTCATGACTAGGACTTGCCTTGGGGTCAAGCCAAGAGAGTAAAATGAGTAAAATAAAATGAGATTTTGCTTCCTCCTAAAGCGCAAACACCTTTGGTCCTGCAGGACCCACTCTTCCTAGTCCTCTAGCCAGAAGGAGAGAGTTTATCTTGGATTTTTTTACTGTCCATGCATACTGCTCAGCTCCAGGATTCAGGCTGCCCTCCCTAGCGTCTAAGCTAAAAGATACCACGGGGAAAAAATACCCAGGAAACTTAATACCTATGATGGTTAATTTTGTGTGTCAATTTGACTGGGCCACAGGGCATCCAGACATTTGGTTAAACATTATTTGGGTGTGTCTGTGAGGACACCTTAAATTAGTCTCCAGGCCCTGCTGCTTTTTCTCTCCTCTCTCTGCCATCTACCCCGCGTTAGCCACTCCTGCCCTGGCTCAGGCCCTCCATGTCTCCCGTGGAAAACTGCATTAGTTTCCTAGGGGTTCGCTGGTTCCACTCTCATCAGACACACAGTCCCCATAGGGAACTTTAAAGAACTCACATCAGACCATGCTATTCTCTTGGGTTAAAAATGTTTAGTGGTTTCCCTTCACCTGTAAGATTAAGTATAAGCTACTCTCATGACAAACAAACAACAACCAAACACCTCCCAGGCCCTGGCCACTGCTGGCTCCTCCAGCCTCATGTGTTATCCTGCTACACCTGTGCTCCAGACTCATAGCACACTCCGCATCTTCACAACCTGACTTCCCGACACCTTTATGTGTAATGTCGTCGTAACAACTCTCTCTCTTCCCTGCCTCAACATAATATTACCAAGGCTTCGATGCTCTGGTAATATTAAAGTGGGATGCTCTGGCCTGGAAATGAGCTACTGTGGGCCAGACACTTGCACCTATGCTAGGGTCACATTTAATTCTCACAACAGCACTCTGAGTATAGGGCCGTGACCTCATTTTACAGACAAGGAGGTTGATGTTCAGAGATCCTAAGCAACTTTCTAAAGACACACAGCTACACTTTCTACAGCTGAAAGCGGCAGAATCAGAGGCTGAACCCAAACACCTGGTGCTCTGATTACTGACCCACAGACCTTCCTGCTTCATAAGGGCTAGGTTGAAAGCTGGCTCTGTTATTCACTCACTCTACGACCTTGGGCAATCATTTCCCCTCTCTGAGCCTCAGTTTCCTTAGTTGTAAAATAAAAAGATTGTACTCAATAATTGGTAAGCTCCCTTCCCTCCTGGAGACATCTAATTCTCTGCAGTGTCCACATAGTCCTCTACATTCCTTTAGTCCTGGGATTCCCACCGAGAATAGTCACCTGTCTGATGATGATCCCAAGTCAGCAGAAACCCGACGATCCTCTCCCACACTCTTTCAAGTATTCACACCAGTCTCTGAACCAGCACAGAAACTCCTGCCACTGGTCTGCATGTCTAGGCTCATGCCTGGCTGACTGTCTCTCTTCCTGAAGCCAAAAATCCATTAGGAAAAGAGAAATGGTAAATCCAAACACAACATTCTCATGAAATTACGTTAAATTCTGCTCACTCCCTGAGCGACCATGTGCAACCCACTGTCCCAATCAGAGCTTCGGTGACCTCACTTGTAAAACAATGGGAGGTGGTTTCCAGTAAACTGAGGTCCCTTGTAGTGCTAACCTTCCATGATCTGGACCCTTACAAACCACCTGTGGCAAGAACTGACTAACAGAAAAATGAACCATCAAACAAAGGCCCATTCTCCTTGGGAGAACCCGACCTCAGCCAATTCTGGAGTCTCTTTTGGAATAATCGGCTACGATCCCAACTTCAAGGTCATCCTGGAGGGAAAGTTCCCAAAAGAGCAGGGATTTAAAGTGGAGGAGAGAAAGGAAGGAAGGGAGTAAAACAAAGTTCTATCCAACCAAACCAAGACATTTAAGATGGTGATAGAAGCATGGACTTCAGAGTCAGGTGGGCTTAGATTCAACTCCCCACCTCATCACTAACTGTGTAAATGAAGGCATGCCACTGAATCTGTTTCTTCATCTGTTAAAAAAAAATTTAGGCTCATCTTTTTTACTCACAACTACTTGTGAGGCTTCAAGGAGATGGCGTGTGAAAGTGGCTGTTTAGCACAGTGAAGGTGTTCCAAGTTGCCCATTTTTTTTCTTGTGTGTTTTCTATTTAAAGAGAATTAGGGTCTGCCAGGAAAACACAAAGAAACTTAAGGCCAGATGTTTTCAGGCAAACACATCTCTGAGAAACACTCTCCAGGAGCATCCTGAATCACAGTATCCTAAAACTGGAAGTGACTGTAGCAGTGATCAATTACAGAACAATTACACTAGATTTAGTACTCTCTATCCCCCACCGTTCACCACTGCTTGAATCTGGCACTGATGGGTGCTCACTGCTTTCCAGAATGGCCTATTCTGAGAGCTGAGAAGAGATAAGTCACTGAAACTTTGACTGTCAGACCCAACGGTCCTTTCAATAATGAGGCCCCTCTGTCTCTTCCTTTACAATCCAACTGTCACCAAACTATATTATTATACAACTGAGCCTTTGTTCTTGCTATTCTCTTTCCTGGGGACCCTCCCCATTCCTTGTCCTCTTCCTCAGCTAAGGAGACTCTTACTCTTCCCTTAAGATGCAGCTCAAGCATCACCACCTCTGAGAAGTCCTCTGTGAGCTCCCACCCCAAACTGGGACAGGTGTTGCTCTGTACCCCTGGCTCCTTTTACTGATCGTTCAACTAACAAAAGTGGAATGATCTATTTACATATTGGTCTCCCCACCAGACTGTGGTTTCTCAAAAACAGGGACCTTACCTTGCACACCTCTATATCCCGGCTTCTCCCGCAGAGCTTGACTCAATGAACAGAAGCTGTCTGAGGAGCTGAGCCACCCAAAGGGGCAGAGGGTCCTGTGGAGAGCAGGCAGTGGCTGCGTTGCATAGGGAGGAGCTGCCCAGGGCATGTGTGGCAATATTAGAGGCTGGATCTGGCCTCCTGAGTAAGAAAAATGGAGAAGAAAGGTTTTCATTTCAAAAGTGCTCCGGGGGTTGTTTGGGGTTTACGTCTGTCTGCCACCAGCTGAACTCACAGAGAAGCCTGTTGAAATCCTCGTGTCAGACTTTTCTTTTCTCCTCCCATAAAATGGTCTCCAGGGACGTCCCTCGTGGCGCAGCGGTTAAGAATCCGCCTGCCAATGCAGGGGACACGGGTTCGAGCCCTGGTCTGGGAAGATCCCACATGCCGTGGAACAACAAGCCCGTGCACCACAACTACTGAACCTGCGCTCTAGAGCCTGGGAGCCACAACTACTGAGACCGCATGCTGCAACTACTGAGGCCCACGTGCTTAGAGCCCGTGCTCTGAAACAAGGGAAGCCACTGCAATGAGAAGCCTGTGCACCCCAAGGAACAGTAGCCCCTGCTCACCGCAACTAGAGAAAGCCCACATGCAGCAACAAAGACTCAACACAGCCAAAAAAACAAAAAAACGAAAACAAAACAAAACAATCCCCAACAAATCGGTGGAATGCTGGACACGTCTCAACCAAACTGTGCTCCAAGAGCAAGATGGGAATGGTTCTTTTGGATTTTTTAGAACAAGACAATGGGATGTAATGACATTGAGTTGTAAGCAAGTTATTTGGTACTTGGGAGAAGGAGGGGTAGCCATTCTGCGGATTCATGTACTTGACCTTGGGTTAGGTGCTTTCCACAGGGCAGTTCACAATATAACTGTGAGGTTAAGGATCGTTGTCTGCTTTACATGTGGAGAAACTAAAGGTCTAGAGGTTAAATAACTTTCAACTCATCTGACATCTAAGAGGGGACCAATCCAGGTATAATCCCTAAGTGTATGCTTTTTTACAGTCCCATAACCAATGAGGCAGATTCTGTAAGTTACCACCCAAATATCCATTTTCCCCTTTGCACTTAGATGTAGAACTTCTACTCTCTGCTGGGCAAATTGCCATCTAGAGTAAAGACAGAATTCCAGCCTCATTATAGTTGGAGTGGCGATGGGGTGAAGTTCTAGCCAGTGATATATAGTCAGAGGGGGCAAGTGGGGCTTCAGAGAAGACTCCTGAAAAGGGATAGAGTACGTGTCCTGTTGCTTCCCCCAGTTTCTCCTGCTGCTAATCTAGAACCAGAGGTGATAGAAGGAACTCCAGGAGCCATGTTGGAACTTGAGGTGACCTTGAGGATGGAAGCCATGTGCTAGAATGGGGGATCCCTGATAACTAGAGAGCTTGCAAACAACTCTGGGCCTTCAGGCTTCTTTTACACATCAGAGGAAATCCTTGTGTGTTTTGACCTCTGTTTCTGAAGCTGAAAGAACACTTGTGATGTCTCGGCTCAATCACAAATGCACTGTAGGACTTCTGGCAAGTTGTTTACACATTTTGTATCTTAGTTTTCTCATCCGGGAAATAAGTAGATTGAACTAGAAGAGCATTTTCAAAGGTTCTTTCTAACGTGAAGGGACCGAATATACAGCATAATCCTGGGCAACCAGCACTGCTGGGTCTGAAAAGACTGCAGAATAGAAGAGCTTTTTTCTTTTTTTTCCAAGGATTTTCAAGGTAGCTCGAAAGAGCAGCAGAACATTCATTCATTCATTCATTCATTCAGTGTAGTGGATTCTGTGCAGTACTGCCCGGGTGCCCCCTTAAGGCCATTTCCCCACTTGCCAGGGGTGCTGGCTGCTGACAGTTCACAGCTGGCATCCTCTCTAAGAATGACCATTAGATGAAGGGTGCTGTCCCGAGAAAAGCTGTGCTGCTTTCTAGGGGCAACACGTGTCCATCAATGGATGGATGTGGAAGGTACACGAGCCTGCCCCCTTGCCTCTATTTGTGACAACTTAGAAGGGCCATCTCAGCCGCAGAGTCCGTGGCAACTGCACCCCAGCTCAACTTCTCCCTCCACCCAATCCTGCTTTGCTTACTCCCTCATGGGGGGGGTGTTCCCAGAAGCACCCACTGATAAACTTTCTGCGTACAAATATCCGTCTCAGAGTCTCTTTCCCAAGACACACATCCTAAGGCTGTTGGTAGCAGGAATGGCTCTATCTAGGATTTTGGAGCTGGGTCACCCGTCAGCTGGCTGGCAGTTAGCATGCCACCACTGGGGCAGGGACAGTACTGACAGCACCTGGCGTCCTGAAGCCCTGAAACTGGGGGGATTTTCACTCTTGGTGAGCTGGGGTGGGATGATAGTACAAGGAAAAGCACTGGCTGGTGCCATACGTCAGGCATTTGGGAGATTTGGGGGAAAGCAGTCATTATTAAGACTATGGAATGTGATGACGCCACTGAGGTCTATCAATGTATTGGAGAAAGTCAGTGAAAGGCTGGAAGTGATTAATCACTAATTTAAGACAATGTGTGAAATTCAGAGGGCCTCCTTGGCAGCCTGTCAAGAGATTCTCTTCTCCTGCAGCTGGAGAGCAGAAAAAGCTGAGGACTGGGCCCAGGACGTACTTAGAAGGGTAGCAGAGTTTCAGTAAAGTCATAACTTTCCACCTTGGACTGACTAAGGTCAGGGCCCTGATTGGGAAGAAGTGGGACCCTCAGATGTAGGGTTAAGACATCTGGGATGAAGCACTTGAGAACCTTGACACTCCAGCCCAGCCTGGACATTCTGGGCTGCAGAAGTGGCCCAGTCTTCTCAATTATGGACTCGTCCCCCTTGCTTGCAGATGACACAGAGGACTTTGTCTGGCAAAGTAGCACACATCTGCTTCAGGAATTTCTCTCCAGACCCCCAGACCAAAAATGAGGATCAAGTCACACCATTATCCCACCAGGGATGTTCTGGGCCTCCAGGAAAGGGGCTACACCCTGAAGGAGCTGCAGGCCCCACCCAACCTGCCTTGGCAGGTGCCAGGAGCATGTGTGTGGGGCTGGATCCAGAGGCAATAGACAGTGGGATGACAGAGAGTTTATTGACATGGGAGCACCCCTCCTCCGACACAGGATTGAACACCTGGCAGGGACCCTGAGAGACAGTCCCAATGTGCTACAACGTTGGCTGTGGGGATCTTGCAGAAGCTCACAGGAAGTGCCCACACTAAGTTAAGTAGAAATGCCAGGACAAAGAAGAGAGGAAGAGATCAAAAGGCTCAGAGAAGTGGGCCTGCTGGGGTGGATTGGCCACAGAAAGCCAGAGAACCTGATCTCAGACATTCAGTAGATGTGTATGGAGTAACCCCTGTGGAGACAAACAAGACATGGCCTTGTCCTTCTCATATCTATACGCTGTGATTATGAAATAAGGGGGCTGCTTTTTAAAAACAAAATCACTCAGAAGAGACTCATCCAAATGGGTGTGACTCTTCTGAAAATCCTGCTGGGAGACTCTAGACTTCTCCCTAAGGTGGAGACAAATCAGGAGAGGTAGAGTTACACTGACCTGGGTATAACGTCCCTTCAAGCCACAGTTTAAACCTGTGTGACCTTGAGAAAATCTTTTACCTTCTCTGGGACCAAATTTTCTCATCTGTAAAACCCAGATGATGATCTCTGCCCTAGTGGGGTGCTGTCACATTTAAATTAAAATGAGAGCACATAAATTCCAAATGCTAGTCCATTAAATGCAATATACACTCAGTAAAAGCTAGCTTCTTTTCCTTCTCTTATGCTTCTGCCTATTACTCTGCCAGCTTCCTTTTGTAAAGTCCTATTCAGGTTTAGTTGAAAAGCAAAATAAGAACATTAGTCTCTTTTTTCTTCCTTCTGTCCCTTCCTTCCTTTCTTTTTCACGCATTTATTTAGTCAGCGTGGACGGGGATACCTGTTGTTTCCTTCACTCACTTCCTCACTTGGCTCTGAAAGATTTTTGGCAATTTTTACTCAACGTGTGTTGCCGTATGGGGTGAGGATTTTCCCACCAGGAGACACAGAGAGCCATGCCTCAGTTTCTGAAGCTGCTGGAAAATCTGGAGTAATAAAATAAACCTCCATCTTCATGATGTGATATTTGAGCAGTCAGCCCTCATTGGGATGTCTAACCTACACATCAAAAGTTAAATAGGAAAAGAATGAAGTGAAAACACAGAGCAACATGTGCAAGCGTGAACTATTTCATCTGTAAAATGATAATAATAAACACTGAGCATTTCCTGGGGGTCAGACACAGATATTGGACCAGTGGATGGGGAGACAAGGGTGCCTGAGAACTCAAGAGTTGAGTGGAGAGGCCAGTGGCTCACTGGTGGGGACAACCTTGTGCTAGGAGACAGAACACATGTGCTGGAAGTAATTCCCTCTGTGCGGAGCAAATCAGAAGACTTCATATAGGCAGCTACCCTTGGCCTGAGATTTAGAGATGAAATAGACAAGGTGAAGAGGATGGCATTTCAGGCAAAGGGAACAGCATGTACGAGGCATATGGGCCAGAACAAGTGAAAAATGTTTGGTTAACTGCAAGTTGTTCAGTAGAGGCTGGGACACTGCAGGTTGGCTGGAGTCCAGGAGAGGTAGGCGGGTCACACAGGGACTGTCTGCCCTAGTTGGCTTGGTGTCTAAGCCTGTTGTCCTAACATTATGATAATAGCACTCCTTTTTGCCCTCCAAAGTATCCCTGTCTGGTCAATAAATTATAGTCACCTGGTCTTAAGCAGTAGGGGACCACACTCCAGCCTATGTTTTGGGTGATCATTCTGACTGCCAGGTGGATGAGCTGGGACACTGGAGGCTCCATGGTGGCTTTTTAAGGTCCCATCCAGCCTGGCATTCTCCGATCCAGACAGCTGTGGACCAGACACTGCTCCTAGAAGAGCGCCCAACTGTCTTTTACTAATGGATAAATGCCCAGTGAACCCATAGATGGAACAGAGTAGAGAGGAAAGCAATACTTCTGTGGCCTGTCTTCTGGGCAGAATTTTTGGACACAGTGGATCTGGACCTTGACCTTGAAGGATGGTTAGGAATCCAATAGTCAGAGGCATAAGGTGGATGTGGTGTGAGCCAAGGTGCGAAGGTAAAAGTGATCAGGACGTACAGTGAGGATTGTACGTAAGAACAATGAACCCTTACGTAACACGAGCCCTTACGTAACATGCCGGCAGCCACAACTGCCACCCAATCAGAATAACAGTTTATAAGCATTTGCTCTTTTGTTTTTTCCCCAGACTCCCTCCACGTCCCCAGGAAGTGTGCAGGGCGGTGTGTTAACCTGCGTATCCCCAGAGCACTTGAGGCAGAGCACTGGGAACCTTCCCGTCTGCACAAAGGTGCTCAGTATAGGGTCTGCCCCTCCCTCTAATCTGGGCTCCCAGGGCCAGCGCATGCGCTCATACAGCTCCAGGGCTTTGAACAGAGAAGGCGCCCAATAGGGTTGGCAGACGATTGACCAGAGAGAAAACAGAAGATTGAAAGTGTTGAGTGATTTGCCCAAGGTCACCCGGGGAGAAGGTGCTGGCACTGGAGCTTGAACACAAGACTCTAGAACCCTGTTCTTGCCACGGCACCATGTGGCCACAAGTACTCAGAACACAGACCTTAGTGTTGTGAGGCATCACAATTAGGAAGTGCTTCTAACTACACAAGGTTTACATCTATCTCTAAGCCTCTCCTTCCAAAGGGGTCTTCCATTTTTGTATCTCTGGATGTTTGCATGTCCCTCAGCCCAGCATGACCTTCCCCTCTATCTCTCTGTAAAACCCCATGCATCCTTCAAGGGCCAGCCGGAATGTCCCTCCTCTGTGGTACTGTTCCCACCTCCCTGGCTGAGTGAGTGAGCCCTCCTCTGTGCTGCCACAGCTCCATGCTCAAACAGCAGGTATCGGCTAGTAGACAGACTGCATTGTATAGTGGGCTATTTACAGAGTAGAACACGTCGTAGGGTCTGCCTTCTCTACCACACTGTTAGCCCCTAGGGGGCAGGGGATGGTATCTTATTTATCTTTGTATCCATGGTACCCAGACTAGCTCCTGGTCCACTGTAGATATCTGATTAATATTTGTTGAATAAATGTATGTATGAATGAATGAATGAATGGGCTTAGCCCTTATCCAAAGCTCTCACTGTGATCATATGCTAATTACACCCTTATCTTACCTGGTTTTCAGTTGGGTTCAGCTCACTGGAGGACCCAGCAGGAGATCAGAGGCAGGGAGGGAAAGAGTTGAGCTGTTTATTCCCTTCCCTCACTTTCAAGCTTAGAGAGTAGTGTGTTGGTTTGCTAGGACTGCCATGACAGAGTACCACAGACTGGGGTCTTAATGGAAATTTATTTTCTCACAGTACCGGAGGCTAGATAGCCAAGATCAACATGTCGGCAGAGCGGTTCCTTCTGAGGACTCTCTCAGAAGAGAGAGTAATTATCCTTCTTCTCTCTGTCATCACATGGTCTTCCCTCTGTATTTGTCTGTGTCCAAATTTCCTCTTCTTATAAGAACATCAGTTAGGGCCTACACTAATGACCACATTTTAACTTAATTATCTCTTTAAAGACGCTATCTCCAAATATAGTCACATTCTGAAGTACAGGGGTTAGGACTTCAGCATACGAGTTTTGGGGGGAAAGATTCAGCCCAAACAGATGGCAAAGTCTCCTGACTGTTGCAAGTTCCTAGGTGCTAGTCCCTAACCCTGTCCCCACCTCTACGGTAGTATCTTCATAAGTGCTGTTTAATCTGAATGCTTTATAAGCGTGCTGGCTGTTTTCTGGCAGCCATTTCATGGATACAGATATTGATGGCTACAGTGGTAATAATCTACAACCACTGTAAATTTCCTTGAGAAAGGCAAAGATGCTAAACTCTGGGAGAAATGTAAAGCCAAATAATGAGCCCTTCCCTCTCTGTGCCTCATTCTTCCCATCTGCAGAATGGGGCTATTAAAAGCAGTCCCTAATGTGACCCTTAGGCAAGTCCACTGTGCTAAAGGGCAGGACAGCTTTGCAGACTGAGCAATGAGAGCAGAGGTGTATGGAATCCACAGGGCGGATCCGCTTCTCCAGGAGCAGAGAACAGCTCTACAACTCCAGATTTCCAGGTCAGGAGTCTGCTGATCAAAGCTGCAAAAAAGAGGAGGGACATCCAAAAGGACAAGACTCAGCTGTTAGCAACAGAGAAGGGGGAGTGGGGGCGGGGCATTTTTTCATAGCCCCCAGTGAAGTGGGCCTCTTGTCAGGATAAGTTCTAGACATAGGAAGGGCCTCTTTCTTCCTCCTTGGTAATCATAACCCACCCCATGGGCTTGCTGAGTATCTATGGAAAACAGTCCAGGCAGAGATCCTGGATACGTCTATTTATGAGGATGTTGACATAGAGAGGACCAGTATGTTCATGCAGAGGCCATGTTTTCTGTTTCTATAAACATCTCCAATGTGAGAAAAGGCTTCCATGGGTCCATGGGCACAATTTGTAGCTTGCTCTGTGCCAACATAAGTCAAGCATGCATACCATCCCAATGAAATAATGCAGATCGTTGATTTGGGGTGGTGGAGACCTGCAAACAGTGTGGATTCCAAGGCAACTCATTCCTGCACCTTGTGATTGGGTTAGCTTTCGTCTTTTGGAGCAGAGAGGGTCAACCTGGCCATGTGGTACGGTGGAAAGGGTGGGGGCTTTGACATTAGACAGTATGGGCTCACGGCAGGGGTAGGGTCATGTTTTGATTTAAGCTTTAGTTTCCTCTTCTGTAAAACCAGGCTAACAGAATTGCCTCAAAATATTGTTGGGGGTATTAAATGAGGTAACAGGACCTTGGTAGGTACTGATTTGGTGATAGTCATCTTTGTTTCTCTAAGCTCCTGTGTTTTGTTTCATTTTTTTAATGTCTTGTAATTTTAAATTGGTCTCCAAATCGGCAGAAGTGAAGTCAGTCACAAGCCACGAGCTCCAAAAGCACTTTGAAGCACTTGCCACGTGCTTGGAAACAATGAACAAGGCCCAAGACCCAGCCAGGAGTTCTGTCCAGCAGGGTACTGAAGACCACAAAGCCCTTTCATCTGCATTATCTCCCTTGGGTGTTAATTCTCATAACTATCTTTGCATGGGAATAGGTGGTCTTACCTACATCTGTAATAATTATTATAGAATAAAAAAATTGAATAATAATTTAGCATCAAGAGAAGTCAAGTTGCAGCCCATGGCATTGTACCTCCTGGGGATTCGATTGGGTCAGGGGCCACTGGAGATCCTTGGCAGTTTCTAAGAAAGAATGTTGTGTCAACCACTCCCAGACAACCTAATTAAGTTTGAACTATGTGCTTCCTCCATATACTTTTTTTTTTTTTGCCGCTTGTTCAATGTCTATAGGGTCTTAGGAGCAGCAGAAAATACATGCCTCTTATGACTCAGCTTTAGGAATGTTGTGTTGAGTAGATCTGGAAGATCTGACTTTGGCCCCTAACTCGACTACACACTCACCACGAGACCTTATGTAATCATTTTCACACTCTTGGCCTCAATTTCTTCATTGGCAGAAAAGAAATATCATTCCAATCCTAACTAACGCACAGATATACAGGGGAAGACCCAATGAGGAGATGAATGTACAGCAGTTTGGAAACCATGACTATGAGGCATCTCAATTAACAGGGCCCCAAAACAATGCTGATTTCTGCTCCTCAAACCTCAGCCTCACCCCACTTCAGTCAATGGCACCAGCATCCACCTACCCCTTGATTTCCTCGCCTACCATATGCTGTTCAACAGCAAGCTCTCTTGACTACTTCCTTGGATGTAGAACGATCATTTTTATTTCTTATATATTTGTTTTCATATATTTTCAACCTTTTATTTTAAAACAGTTTTGACTTTCAGAAATGTTGCAACATATATATAAAATATTTTAAAGTACCCTTCACCCAGCTTCTTAAAATGTTAACATTTTACTGAGCGAGCTTTATCTCTCTCTCCCTCTCTAAGATTAGGTAGATAGTTAGAGATAGATGAGAGATAGAGATAGATGAGTGATAGAGAAGATAGATAAAGAAGTATAGATATGGACCTTGCTTCTTCTGGTCACTCAAGTCTCAGCTGAAATGTCACCTCTGAAAGGTCACCTTCCCTGACCATTTAATGGTCCCTATCCCACCATTGGAATTGCAGTTCTCAACAGCACTGAACTCCATGTGGTATTTTTCTCAGCTATTTATTTACTGGTTACCTCCCTGCCTCCCCAACTAGGATGTAAGTTTTATGAGGGAATTGGCCTTGTGTGCCTTGCCTCGTTCACTGCTGAATCCTCAGAACCTAGAACAGGCCTGTGCAGAAATGGCACTCCATCTCTGCTAAATCAGTGAACTGGGGAGTTGCTGTGTCTGGCCAGTGGAAGATCCAAATAGGCATGTGTTGCGGTCTCTGTGTTCAAGGTCAAGATGTTCTCCAGGGCCTACACCAGCTGTAAGATAGTAATAACTGCAAAATAGCTAGAATCTTCACTTGTACCACAGAAATATCCCATTATTTTGTTGTAGGAGAAGATTATTTAACACACAGTTGACATCTAGGTGTAAATCCTTTGAGAAAGAGAGAGAAAACTATACAAACACACATATACACAGGAAGAGAGATCATAGCAGCCTAGCGGTTTCCATATGGGCTCTGGAGCCAAGCTGCCTTGTTCACATTCAGGTTCTGCCACTTACTACTGTGTGACCTTGGACAAATTACCTAAGCACTCTGTGTCTCAGTGGCCTTATGTGCAATGTATAGATAATAAAAACATCTTCTTCATAAGCTCGTTGCATGATTAAATGTATTAATGTATTTTAAATGCTTAGATCCATGCCTGGCACACAGTAAGTGTTCAGTGAATGTCAGCATAATATATATTACATAATTGAGAGCAGATAGTAATACTGCTTTACAGCCAGTTTTTCATTTGGCAAAATATCCTGAATATTCCATACCAATAAACATGGACTAATATTTTCCCATCACATAGATGCACTCTAAGTTTCCTAACTTACCCCCCATTGCTCGATATTTACTTCCAATTTTTCTCTATTATAAACAGCACTGAGTTGAGCATCCTTGTACACATAGCTTTACACACATCAGGAACTATTTCTTCTTGCTGGATCTCTAACAGTGGAATTATTGGGTCAAAGGCTATGCATATTTTCTGACCTGAGATATAGATTCCAAGTGTCTGAGACAGGTTGTCCCAACAAAGGCGTTTCCTCAGGAACCAAGTCCAGAGGCCAGGGCGGTGTCTAATCTCTGCCATTTCCACACTGCCCTCTCTCCCGGGGCCAGATGGGCATCAGTGTCCTGCTGAGGCCACCACAGGTTCCAATAATCATGTTTACTTTGTTCTGGGCAGGAAAACAACCTGGATGTTCTCTCTTCAGGGGATATCAGAGACCTTTGCTTTGAACTTCATCTAAGATAATAAAAACAAACACATCCACCATGCCTACTGTTATACTGCTGGCCTTTCCTCTGTTCTTTGACTCTGACACTGTTTGCAAAGCATATGTACTTCCGGACCCTTTCCAATCATGGCTTCCCCACCCTGTTACCCCACAGAAACCCTTCTGTTCTTTACAGCCTAGTTCAAATGCCGCTTCTTCCAGGAAACCCCATCCCCTTCAGTCCATGCGTCCTGGCAGGAGGTCAATAAAAAACAAAAAATAGGCCTGTTGTTTGGTCTGCTTCCTCGCATACTGTGGAATACCTTTTCTCACAAGACAGGAGGCCACTCTTGTCTTTCAGAAGGTCTGAGCAGTCCTGCACATCCTCTCCCCTACTTCCCTGGTAAAATAGGGATCGATCATTCTGTGGGGGAGGGATGGGCAAGGCTGCTCTTCTAGTTCAAAGGGGGAATGGACTGACCCTGGCAGGGGTTCCCCAAGATGGCAAAGTAAACTGTAATAGCTTCTATTTCCAAAAAAGGGGACCTGCATCCCACTCCCGTATAGCACCCTTCTCCCTCCAGAAGGGGCAGCACCTCTGAAAGTGAAAAGCCAGAAGACTGAACAGGAAGAACCGTGGCTTCAGGGGCACAAGGCGAGCTGCCCAGGGCACGTGTGGAGGGGCACTGCCCCCTCTGAGTGGAGCACAGCAGGAACAGAGCTAGGTTTCGTGGGGCCTGAACCATATACAATGTGGGGAGCTTTCTTTAAGGAAAAAAATTACAAATAGAAAGTGCCCATGGTCACTCCGACTCACCCAGCAGGGGAAGTGTGCTGGAGGAGAAGCGAAGTGTGAGGGAGGAGATTGGAAGTGTGATGGAGGAGATGGGAAGTGATGGAGGAGATGGAAAGTGTGATGGAGGAGATGTGAAGTGTGATGGAGGGGATGGGAAGTGTGATGGAGGAGATGTGAAGTGTGATGGAGGGGATGGGAAGTGTGCTGGAGGAGATGGGAAGTGTGATGGAGGAGATGAGGGTGGGTGGAAGGAGGCAGCAATCTCCACCCACTGAAGTTAAAATATCACACTTTTGCAAATTTTCTAATATCCGACCTGTGGACACATTCCAGGGTCCCTCTCAGAGGGGGCCTGTGCAAGTGAGGGGCTCTGAGACTGAAGCTTCATTAACATCACCCTTGTAGTTGGAACATCTTGGAGCTGAAGACCAGAGACAGACTCTTTCTTAAACTCCATTCCTTTTAAACCCCCAGAGTTTGGGGCTACCTCCACCTCATATAACTGAGATGAAATTCCCTGCCAAATGCAGGGGGGTGGCAAGCCAGATTGATTTGATTTAGAAGTACGGTCAACAGTCCGCACCCGTGGGTTCCACATCTACAGATTCAACTAACTGCAGCAGACAAAAATTTTTGGAAAAAACATTCCAGAAAGTTCCAAAAACCAAAACTTGAATTTGCTGCACGCTAGCAACTATTTGCGTAGCATTTACATTGTATTAGCTATTATATGTAATCTAGAGATGATTACTACACAGTAGACGTGTACAGGAGGATGTATGTAGGTTATATGCAAACACCATACCATTTTGTATGAGGAACTTGGGCATCCACAAATTTTGGTATCCACGGGAATCCTGGCACCAGTCCCTCACGGATACCGAGGGACAACTGTACAAATAAATAGGATACTTCTTACCTATACCATACTCAGAAACACCTTTATTTTAAACAGACAATCAACTGAGAAAATTACTTTCAGCTTTCCCATCTCAAACATGGGCATGATAAAACTACCTCATTGGTTTGGTGTGAGAGTGAAATGAGCTAATACACAGAAAGATCCTGACGCAGGAAGCCCTTGTAGAGCATCTACTCGGTTCCTGGTTTTGGGATGGGTACCAGCTGAATTCAACCAGAGCCTGTCCTCAGACACTCATAGTCTAATCTTCTCGGAGTCTCCTGAAGGGGGTGAGCTGGGCAAAACTGAGATTTGCAAAGCAGGGAAGGGGACTGGCCTGGTGACGTTCAGCTCACAGACAAGAGACGCTCACTTAGACTGAGGTCCAAAGGATTTGGGGATCGTCAGTCGGCTTTGGGAGCAAACTTTGATACAGCAGCAGTCTGTGGAGTGGAGCTGAGTGCAGGCTCTGCTTTGTTGCGTCTTTTCCGGCAAACCACTTCCCCTCTGAAAACCTGAGTTTCTACCAGGACTTGGGGAGAATGTCAGGAGGACTAGCTGAGGTAAGTACCTAGCACAGAATAGGTGTTCAATAGATGGAAATGTATTCTGTGACATCCATTCCTACCCTGGTTGAGAGTCTTTGCTCAAAACCTCCCTCTGGTTCCCTGGAAGGCCATTTCTGAATCCTCCTTCTCTACAAGAAGCAGAATTCAAGGTCCAAGCGGAAGGCTGAAGATACTTCCCCTTTCCCTGTAATTCTACTGAATTCTATTTAAATGAAGCATCCTCCTTCAAGCAGGAAATGCAAACCACTTCCTCCTACTAGAGATTTTTTGCAATGTCCCCTTTCCTTCATGTCTGGCTAGATGCCTGGCTGCAAGGAGCCAGAAGCCTTTGGTTTGGGAATGGCTCTGTGGCACGTTTTCCTGCTTCCTGTACTGACTCAGGCCAGTGGGTCTTGCCTGAAAAGCCCAAGTCTCCACTGCAGAGGTCTTCCCCATCGCCCTGCCCCTGGCTTTCTTCTTATCAGCATCCTCCAAGTCGCCGGGCAGCCTGCTGCCGAGATGGCAGGCCATGCCCCCATGATTTTTGCTCACTCCCAGTATTTTGCCCCAGGATGCCTTTCTCCATTCCTCCAGCCGTGTCCTCCTGCAGCTCCTTCTCATGAGGACAAGAGGTATCCTGATGTCACAGGCAGGCACTGGACTTAGGGGCAGGAGACCTCGGCCCTGACAGTTACACATGCAGCCACGGGGATGTCCCTAAGCTCACACTTTCTCGTGTGCAAAATCACAGGGGCTGGACCAGATTGGCCCAAGGGGTCGTCTAGGGAGCAGTGCACACACCCCTCATCCTCCTGCTTTTGCCATCAAGGACCCAACTCCCTGTTCACTTGCACATAAAGTTTAAACATCAGCACTGCTCTTTAAATCTATCATTCATTGAGCACTTGCTGAAGACCAGGCCCCATGCTAGGGCCTGAAGATATTTAAATGAATAACATCACCCTTACTCTGAAGGAGCTCCGAGATAAAAAAAAAAAAAAAAAAAAAACAAGAACATTTAAAGATGATAAAAGGGCTAGTTGCTAGGAAAGGACACAGAGCTGGCTACCATAGGCCCCAGGGTTTTGAGGATTAAGTAGGAGATTTCTGAGTTCAGAGGATATGAGGGAAGGGTATTCCAAGAAGAAGAAACAGCATGGGCAAAGCCAGTGCAGAGATTGAGTTAATTCAGTGTGGCTGCCATGCGAGATTCACACCATGAGAAAAAGGAGGATCCAGGAAAGAGAACAGAGCACATGCCAGAGGATCGTGGACCCTGGACCTCCCCATATAGAAGGAGAGACCTCTGTCTGATGGCAGTTTGTGGAAGTTTCCAATGCCATCTGATGTCAAGGCACTCACCGAATCCGGAAAGCAGAAGCAACTTCCAAGCACCACAACCCAACTTAGACTGAGCCCAGGACTCTTGGTTGGTTTCACAGCAGAATCCCTAAGACTTGAAGAAAACAGTCTTAGAAGTAAGACAAATATTTAGAGTTTTAAAAGCTCTGCGTACAAATTAGGAAGAATGGGAAACTTCAACATCAGATGTACAACTTTGTTCTCTCTAATTTAAAGCAGACTTTGTTTTCTGGTGGAAGATAGATTGAAATCATCCCGCCTGCTCAATAATATGGTGGAAACCACTTCTGAAGAGCCAGTGTTTTATGTTATAGGCAACCAAATTTAATAAGGTAACAGAAGAAAAAAAAAGTGACGTCAATACAGCTTTATCTGAGAATCAAAAGAAATATACTGCTGATTTGACTGAAGTTGTTCCAGTCTTAATTGCAATAGAAGGGAAAAGTGAAATTTTTCCATCTCCTGGTCTTCTTTGCTTTCCCCATACCCTGACCCTAATATATTAATTCTGGAAAAGTAAGAGCTTGCTCAGCAAAAGGAAGATGGAGTTTCACTATGCTTTCCTCCATTTTTCCCAAGGAGGGAGAGAACTGATATTTACTGAGTACCTGCTTTGGGCCTGGCCCTTTATCTACATTGACCTTTCACTGTAATGCATAACCCTATAAGGAACAAACCGTTCTCTCCATTTTAAAGATGAGGCAACCAAGGCTCAGAGAAGTTAGATGAATTTGTTAAGGTCACGTGCTCAGGTAATATTGTATGTGTGACTGACAGAGTGAGGACTGTGGTCCCCCTTTTTTTCTGACACTAAAGCCCATGATCTTTCTACCTGCCCCACTGCCTTTCTATGATCCACAGATTTGGTTCATGGGGACTAGCTTTGAAAGCAATGGAATAGTAGAAGCACCATTTCACCAACCTTCCATCCAACAGATAACCACTGGGTACCATGGTGTGAGAGGTGTTACTCTAGGCACCGGGAATAAACAGGTAACGCCCTGCCCCTGTGTAAGTCACATCCTATGGGTGGAACGGCGTGGTGGGTGTGAGCAGGGACTTGGGAGCTAGACTCCAGAGATCACATCTTAACCCTGCCACTTGCAAGCTGTGTGACTTTTGACATGTTACCTAACCTCTCTGTACCTCAGTTACTTCATCTGAATAGAGAGGCAAGTATAGTATCTTCCTTTACAGTTGTTTTGAGGACTGAATGAGCTGATATTTGTAAAGCACTTAGAGCATATGAGTATTATTAAATAAATAGTGGGGGAACACAGGCAATAACAAAGTAAGTAAGATATGTAGTATGTTGCATGATAGTAAGTGTGAAGATGAAGAGTCAATTAAGGAGTGAAGATAGAGTATGTTGGTGGCAACTTTGCAATTTTAGTTTGGGTGGGCTGCACTGAGAAGGGGTCATTTGAACAGAGACCTGAAGGTCAGTAAGATGACCAGAGCCGTGCCTGAGCCTTTTCTTGATGTTCAGAAGGCAGCAAAGGATGCTGGGGCTCTATCTCTGACTCTTAATTATGAATGTCACTTCCCTCAAATTATCAGTTTAGGGATATGCTTAACAAATGCCATCCTTATATTGTGCTGTGATGTAAGAGTCATCCTCTAATGTGGTCTCAGAGACCAGTGAAAAGGCCCTGGGCCTTGAGGGATAAGGTTATTCCTGGAATAGTCCTTTATAATAGCAACAAAATTACTAAAGTTAACTTATGGTTTATAAGGTTCATTCACAGTCCTTATCTTATAGATAAAGGTGCCCCAGCTGGCTCCAGGGCCCGTACACAATGTGCCTGTATTCTGCCCTTGACTTCCTCTTGGACCACACCTGGCTGAAATCCTTTGGTCTTGGGAGTGGAATGGGCACGAGGACAGTGCTGAGTTTAACTGCCCCTTGGGTGAAAAGTGTCAAGTCTGGCCATATGCCTACTGCCCTGACCATACAAGAATTCTACCTTGAAGGGCTTTTCAGATGCTGCAGTGCTTGAAGAACAATTTCATTTTAGTGTATCCACCCTATGCTCTCTGAGAATTCTCTTTCTTTATGCTTCCATGGCCTCTAGGCCATGGAATCCCAATTCTAATTTAGGGATATGTTTAACAAATGTCATCCTTATGGTTGTGATGCTGAGTAAAGAACACTGGCCTGGGAGGCCAGAGACAAGCGTTCCCACTCGGTTCTGTCACTATCTCCCAAGTGTCTGTGTGCATCACAACTTCTGTCTCTGGCTCTTATTTCTCTGTCTATAAATGAGGACGTAAGAGGGGAAAGCACACACACACACACAGCTCTTTATTTATTGCTTGTCTTCTTTAGACCAGGCGTATGACACATATCTCATTTTAAAATCACCACCATGCTGGGTTAGTACGGGAAGTAGTGGGAAGAGGCAGAGCAGGGCTGGATCATAGACCTGACTCCAGCCTTTAAGCTGCAATTACTTAGGCTTTCTAAGAATCTTTCCAGGGCTGTGACTCCCTGATAGAGACCGGAAGGACTTTTCAGCCTGGCTTTCTGGGGAAGTCATCCAGTCCCCTTGACTATTCCTTCTCTACGGCTGGAGTTGCAGATAAGCTCTCTTTCCCTCCAGTGTTGAGCTCATGGGTTTTAGCCCAGCTCTGGAGACCCTCTGGCAAAAGGAAAACACGAGGACAGATTGGCATGCAAGTGACAGAAGCTGTCCAAGGCCATCCTCCATTTCATCATCTTGCCCCTGGAGGCAGATCAGACTAAACACAGAAACAGTGCTTCAGAGGAGGGGCCACAAGCCTCCCCAAAGTGACTCATTCGGCTTCATAAGAAGCCTGGGTCAACCGGGGATCAGAAGTCATCCTTGAGACCATTCTCGGGAAGCACTTTCCCAGGGCAATGCCGAGGGAGGACGGGTGGTGTGGTCTCAGGCAGAGACAATGTGTGTGTGGCACAGCCTCTAATTCTTCATGTGACCTCGGGCAAATTGCTTCCTCAATTATGACAAAGAGGGAATTGGAGCTGGTGTGGGTTAGCAGGCAGCTTAGAGTTTGGGAGTGAGGCAGACCCGGTTTGGATCCCAAGTCTGCCACTTATCAGGGGTGTAGGAGATGTGACCTTTCAGTCAAGGCACTTGGTATATCTAACCTGGACTTCCTTGGCTCTAACCTTGAATCTGGGCTGGAAGACAAAGCAACAGGCTCTCCTCCATAGCGGCTGTGGGCCAGTGGGGACTCGTTGAACTCCTCTGGGCCTCAGCTTCCTCATCTGTAGAGCATAATAAAGGTCATTGTGAGAATTAAGGATCATGTATACAAAATGTCTCCTACACGGTAGGCCCTCAAGATCTATTAGGACCAACTCACTGCCCCTCTCCACTCAAGCTGGATCAAACTGTCCAAGAAATGCTTCAGCACCATGCCTCACCCCACACCATTTAGGGAACAGGTCTGTTATAAACCAGACCATGGGCAGAGATTGGTTTGCAAATCCTATCTCTGTAGGCTAACTTAGCCAAGACTAGAAACAGAAGAGCACAGGCTGGGGTTCTGTGCCCACTAGGTGGGTGTGTGTAGGGGTTCTGCGTCACCATGGGCACGCCACAGAGGGATGATGTGGATATAACAGGGCAATTCAATTCAGTAATGCCACAGCCCAAGTGGACAACGGGTCTTGCTCTCATAAAAAGCAGAAATCAGGCTCACTCTGAATCCAGGAATTAGATGGCTTCCCCAAGTTGACATCCCAAATCTGGGGCTTTTACATGTTCAAACAAGAGGATGAGGGTCCCCTCCATCCCTTTCTGCTTCACTTTGTTTTCCTTTTATATCTGACTCAGGCAGAGCAAAGCAAAAAGAGTTCAAAGAGTCATGCCTACCATTGTTAACATTTTCAGTTGAGACCCAGACAAGTCAGAGAAGAAACACATGCTTATCAGATGCTTCCTTCCAAAGGGCTGAGCAAGTGACATGTACTGGCAATAAGAAAAGCAGACACTGCCCTGCCTCATGGAGTTTACATTCAAAGACAGGGTCAAAATCAATTGCAGCCCATGGGTAATTTGAATACACCTCTTTATCACAATGACTACCATTCCAGTGAATTTATGTCAGGACTTGCACTGGCTTCCCACCTGCCAGGAGGAGAGGAGAT